>NC_090832.1:37030000-38280000 GCF_028021215.1 Eschrichtius robustus | reverse complement strand
TTCACGTTGATTGTGGACTGATTTTCTCTGCATTTTAGATCCTGTGTAGCTGAGGGTTTTCCTATGAGATGGTTCATGTATTTGATTTAAAGGAAAGTAGAACTATAACTTTGCTGTTTGGGAAACTATTCTAATACTGAAGCTGACATTTACATTTACACACATTCCTCCAAGGATTCCAGTGCTTCTGTGTTTCTGTAAGCTTCAGACTATTTTTTTCTTTTAATCTGTTTTTTACTGTGAAACACTTAGTATATTTGCAGATTCAAACACCCATAAAGAAGTGGTATTAATACCAATGTTGTCATTTTAGATTTACAGAGCATTCTTACCTCTAATAAATAGTTATAAGCCACCCAATTTTCCAAAGATGCCACAGATTTCGTTTGTTTCTGCTTTTCACTAATGACTTGCTGTTTTGGGTAGACTCGGTTTCCCATGCACCAGTCTATCCCTGTAGTGACCAACCTAGGCTCAATTATGACTTCTTAGATCCTAGAAGGTAATGCCTCATAGCTGAGGGAAGGTGGGCCTCTGGGCCAACATGAATATACAAGTAATCCTGTGATGGAAGGAAGCAAAGAAAATGGATATGAGACTAACCATGGTAGTAGCTAGTAACTTGGCTCCCACTTGCTGCAATCTTGCTGTAGTTCTTAATAAGCCTGTTATATACCCAACACTCCTGTTGAGTGAGAGCTCCTTCATTCTAGAAAGCAACTCTCCTACCATTTACCTATGTGTTTAATATAGGTCCATTGCCCTTACTCTTTTACTGAAATCAATCTTTAATACGCAACAAAATCATTTTACCATTAAGTGATATTTTAAAACTATTCACCAGTGCAAAGTAATTTACAATAGAAAAAAAATATATATATATATAGTCTGTTGTCTAATATGTCATTTATTCTACCGTGGGCAGCTTTTTATCACAAAAATATAGGGAAAGACATTCTAATAAGCAAACCTTTATATTACAAGTTGAGAGACCACATAATACTATTAGTCAAGTAATAAATAGAGCACAATTGAAGGTATATTTATTATATCATAGGGGGCAGAGAGTTAGGAAAAGGTATGTAGTGATAGAGCGGTATCCAGAATATTTCAACCTGTTTTCTGCTGTAGTCTAGCTCAGATGAGAGAATTAAAGATAAAAATCTTCTGACGGGCAGACAAGATGGAAGAAAAGTAACAAAAGGTAAAACAAATGGAGGAATGCAAGCATGTCACAAGTTAATAACTCATGACTAAAGATGAATGTATATGATTGTGGCAGGCAGCTATTCACTATCAAGAAAGTCCAATAAGTTGAAGATTCACTTTACCTAGTCTTCACAGTATATGGGCTACCTACTGGACAATCTCTGGTCTGGGGCCTTAATTCTAAATAGGTAATGAAGAAGTTGTCTCATAATGTATAAAACCATACAATTAGTTTTCTAATAGTATATCGTGTTCACATGATTTCCAAGTATTTTCAAAGATCGATCTATCTTTTGAAAGATATATATGTATATATACACACAAACATATACCTGGAAAGAATATTCAAAAATACATAAAAGACATTTATTCATTTCTTAATTAAGCCCTACCTTCTCTGCCTTCCCTCTTTTAACCTCCATAACCAGTTACAATGTAATATTTTAGATATCAAAATTCCTTAACTTCATTTTTGTAGGCAAATATGATTTAGACAAAAGCTCTCAAACATCTTTAAATCTGTCAGCATGCAAGAATTTTCTTCCCTTCCTGCCCGATTTCTCAGAGTGGTGTTTAGAAATGCCAGTCTTGGAGTCTTCTGATTTCCCAACTCTTCCTCTGGATATGATTGTCTAGATTTCAGTGGGCAAGTGGCTCAAAGATATTTCATCCATGGGTTACTTAGTGGCCTATAAGATGACCCGGTCTGAAAATATTTGTTGAATGAACTAGAAAATGCCAAGTGAATGAAATGGTTATTAGTAGGATCTAAGGTTAAAAGGAAATAAAGAGAAGAGCCGTAATAGAGCATACCCATGAAAAATGATGACAAGCCTAAGTGCTAAGGAAGACAGAACTACACATTAGCAGAACCTTTGAGATAAAATATGTATACAAATTTAGCAGAAAGAATGAGCAAATTTAAATTAAGAGAAATGAACAGTTCCTTAGAAGCTGAAGCACAATGCAAAAGACACTGTATGATGATTAAAGGAAGAGATACTGATCCTTAACCCAAGTCCGTGTTTATCCTAACAATACTTCCCCTTTTCCTAATTAAATCTATGCATTTTCCTCTGAAATTTGCTTACATAAAGTATTCTCCAGTAGCACTGCTTACAAATGTCATAATTCATAACATTGCATGAATGTCGTAATCGTTGAGGAAAAGTAATCATGTTTTGAGGAGACTGGAACTACTATTTTCCAGTACGTTATGATGCTCACAGAGATACCCTCAGTCTCCTTATTGTATAAACTTAAGAAGCCTTATAGACCCCTCCACCTTGTAACTAATTTATGACAGTTTATGTTATATGGTAAAAATAGGGAGATTACATTTTCTCCATGCCGATTCTTTAGAGAAGGAAAACACAAGAAATAGACTAGGTGTTAGCTTTAAATAGAAGAGGGCAGAAGTCTGAGGAACTGGGGTGCTTTGTGGGCCAGTCTGGGTCTGAGAAAGAACTATTCGGTCTTAATAGTTGGAAGACTTATGAACTCTTGCATCTCCCTCCCACCCTCCCTATCCTACCCCTCTAGGTGGTCACAAAGCACTGAGCTGATCTCCCTGTGTTAATTTTGAGAATTCTGTACAAACTAACATTATGTGACATCATAACATTTTCTGCTCTAGTATTGAAACACAATTGGTTGGATCCATTGCCTCCTTGACAAGATCCATTGCCTCCTGGATACACAGGTGGTGTCCTAGCTCTGCTGTTTTCCCTACAGTGAGTCCTGATGGTGACTATGATGTTGCCAAAGCAAGAGGAGTGAAATCTTGCCTGTGACCCATCTTCCCACTCCAAGGGTTTGGAAGGAGCTAGGAATATGCTCGTTTACTTTTATTTGTCTTCCTTTCCTGAGACTTCACACTTACATAGAAGAACATAGTGAAAATGGGTCCAAACAAGCCATCTTTATCTCTTCAAATCTTAAGATAGGACATACTTTGATTCCGTATAAGTTTTATTCTCCATGTCCCCAGGACCTTTGTAATTTATGACCTTGTTATTTTTATGTGATGTCAACTCTAAATACCCAGCAAAAGTATACAGAGCTCCAAAAATTCTGAAATAACCTAAATGAGATTTTCTAAAGCCTCCCTATTTATTTGCTAAATTATTCTTGCTTGTTATACTATATTAACACCCACAAATCTTTGATAGCATAGCCATTTGTTTTTAAAGTGTTTTGTTTATTAATCAACACAAGTTTTGCCTTGAATTGTCAGTTCTTAATATCATTTATCTTTTTTTTTTTTTTTAGATGTCTTAGGCTTTGCAGATCATTCCCTTCTTCAAAGTTACCCTGGAGTTTAGATCATGTCTATATGTACCCAGAACTTCATCAGGCCAACCTAAGTCTCCCACCTTCTCTGGCTCTTCCTCTTGTCTGGTTCTTTCCTCTCAGGAGTTGTTGCATACTTACTTTTCAGCATCAGATTTGTCCAACCATTTCTGTCTCTAAAGCATCATTGAATCCGTACATGACACTCCAATGCTATTGTTCCCCACATCTTAGTTCTTCCTTCCTTCATGCAAATCTTTCCTAAAATGCGATTTCTTTCACAGTCCTTCTTCAGGCAAATAAGAATTTAATTCAACGTGAACTTTATTAATCATGTCTTTAGATATTTAGCACAATGCTAGCTGTGCCTTTAAAGTCACTGATATGCCCTTAATAATCAGAAGGTACAGTTGGGAAAAAAGAATGATTCCAAATAAAACAATGAGAGAGCTCAATTAGAGGTATATTATCAAGTGCTCGTTTCTACTATGTTTACTATATATTCCTTAGAAAGGTAAGTGCTATATCCTCCTTCATCCCTTCCTATTTAACCAATTGCCCATTGTGACCCTAACCTTGGAGCCACCACACAATATGGGTATAATGCATGTCTCTGTGTGTACTGATAAAATGTTAACCATTCACATACTTCATGTTCAATTTTGTTAAACATTTTTCTTCATCCTCCATCAATGTGGTCTGCCTGAGGTAATAAGCATATAAGGGGTCTGTTCATGTAAGCTTTACTAATTGCATTTAGCTCAGTACTCTCCATAAATTCTAAAACATATTTTATAACTAACACAAAAGTTATAAACATTAAAAATTTTGTTTGAATGAAGAATGTTGGATTGCCAAGTTTTGATTAGAAGTGCAGTCTGTATTATATTTATTGCAAGCTTTAAGTATCATTATCTTCTAGTAGAGTAGTTCCTCAGTAGTGCCAACCTTTCCATCATACGACTAAATAAGGTAGAGTTATAATGCTGGCTACCATTCAGATGGTGACAGGTGGCAGAGAAAGCACACAATGGAATTTTCCATCTGTTCTCTACTCTCTATCCAAGGCTTAAAGGACAGAGTGTGTTTTGTTATATACTCTTCAAACCTTTTTCTCCATCTAAAACATCATTTAAAATTTGTTTTATACTTTAGCTTACCAGGAGACTTATAAATCTTGAAGGTCAAAATCACATGTTCATCTTTCCTCACCTTTTTTGAGAAAGCACACGGGTTTATTCCTTATGAAGAGCTGAATTCTGGCTTGGGCTTTTACACTTTATCTGTAGAAAATATCTCAGCTTCCAACAGCTTTACAAAAAGCAGAATATATGTATCCATAAAGAGTAATACATATAAAGAAGATTCGTATACTTCATATTCACTGAATTGTTAAAGGCATTAAAGATAGCCTCACTTTGTTATTAGTAATAGTTTTGTAAATTTAGATTTTGATGACACTCATTATGGAAGCAAGATTATAATACTAATAAAGAATATAAATTATGATAGAGGGCTGCCAGTTTGAAATTTTGCATACAAGGGGAAATACTGTCTATTTTGGATAGAAATTGTGAGTTTTTGAATTAAAATTTTAGTTTTTTTCTATTTAATTTTCCATGGGACATTTTTTATATGGTCTCTTCTGTGCCATTAGAATGCAGTAAAGTTTAAGAACCATAAAAGAGGCAGAAAATATGTTGTTATAAAATTTTTGTAGGGAAAATGCCCTTCTTTCCCTGAGCACTTGGGATATATTCCTGGGTGGCAAATAGTAAAGACTGTATTTTAATAAGTTTAATTGTAATGACTTTATCTGAGTGAATGGGTTAAATTTAGTAATTCCATTTTTCTTCAACAATTAATAAATACTCTCTGTCTCTCTCTCTCTGTCTCTCTGTCTGTCTGTCTGTCTGTCTCTCTCTCTCTCTCTCTCTGTATATATATATGGCACTGCGCTATGTGCCATATAATGTACAAAGTTAAATATGTCTCTGTCTTTGAGGAGCTTGCAGAGTTTCTAGAATGGAGGCATGAATAAGGAAATAATGCACATAAAGCAGGGAAGATAAATTGGGGTTAAACTGTGTCCCATTGGTTCCCAAACCTGGATACTCAGAATGATCACCTAAGGCAGTTACTAAACTTACAGATATCTTGATTTTGTCAAAGGCAAGTCTGATTCTAAAAGTCAGGGTTGGATGGGGTTAATTTAAGAGGTGACCCAGAGGATGCTGAACAGAGGTCCACACAAAGGTTTTCAGAGATCCTGAATCCTAGGGTGAGAAGTGAAAAAATCTGTCCTTGATTTGGCAAGCAATAGGAAGACACGAAAGGTTTTTGAAAAGATAAATAATATATTAACAGAAGAGTGCTTTTAGAAGATTATCCTGGTATGAGGAAAAATATGTTGTAGCACTGAAGATGCAATGGAGAAGAGGGATTTATGAAATAAACATTGGGCATTTTGAATGCTTAGGGCTTAGCAAGAAGTGGGGTGCGTGGGACCAAGGAAATTGGAGTATTTTTGACAACAGTTTCTACTGGAAAAATAGAGGTGTTGGAATTGGCAGTGGAATAATAGACATAGGCTAGTAACCAACAGTCAGTTGGCTACTGGGTTTAGCCTAGAACATAAAATTGGTTTTGCATGTGTTGAGTTTAAGACAGAGGTGTCTGTTAGGTACTTGTGATCACACCTCTGACAGTCAAAAATGAGAAAGATTTTTGGATGATACACATAAGTATTCTAGTTTAAAACTTAGAAACAGATGATATCTGAGAGATACTATAGAAAAACTATTCAAACAAAGGATTTTGACAACTTCTACATTATGAGTCAGGAGAGAGTGAGTAATCTATGTAGAGAGATATATTAACCTAGTAGGACCAGCTGAGAAATGCATATGGTAGAGGTCAGTCATGGAATTTAGGAAACTGGGTATAACTGGCAATGTGAAATACTACAGAACAATTAAGGAAGGTGAGACAGGAAAATTCAGTCTTGCTGTGCTGAAAGTCAGTAATTACTAGAGGAAGGACATTTTTCATTTGCAATCCTGGAACAAAACAAATTACAATTGGTTAAGGAATAAGTGACTAGTTAGCAAGTGGAGGCAGAGGTGTAGAAAACATTTATTTTTTTTTTATTTTGTTGTGGAAGGGAACAGTAGGACAAAAAATTCATAAAGTGCTAGTGAGAGAAAACATAACTGAAAGAACTAAACCCAAGAAAGCTGGATGTGTGATCGTGTGTCTGTATGTGTGTGTATATAGACAGCTTTTTGGTGGAATATAGCATCCGCAGAAAAATCAGTGAGTGAAGAAAGGAAATAAAAATACTAGGAAAGTGTGGCTAAAATTCATTAAACCTCATGGGACTTTACTGACAGTATAACAATGTCCTGAATGTATGGGGCAAGAAAAGGATTCTTACATAACCCTGATATTTTGAGCTTGATAACTGACTAAAAGACGATGCTATTATAAGCATAAGAAGAAAGAAGAGGGATTGCATTGAGGAGAAAGATGATGCGATTGCCTTAGGTGGTGGGGTTTTTCGGTGCCATGAGGGCACCTGTAAGATATGTCCAGCAGACAATTGAATGTATATAGCTCAAGGGAACCAACATGTTCGCAGAGACTCATTGAACAGTGATTTGCAAAGAAGTGAGACTTGAACCTGGGGAATATGATTTAAAAAAATGACAAAGTAGAGAAAAAGGGAGACAGGGAAAGGAGTTCAGTAGCACCTTGTCATTTTCTGACATCCAAGGGGGAGATAGATGGTTAGGCAAGGAAGAAATTGGGAAGGAACGGGAATAAGGAAAAGAGGAAATCCTGGAGCTCTACAAGACAGTTGAGAGAGGAGAGATTTCAAAGAGATGACAGTTTTTTAATTATAATAAATGAAGCCAAGATATTAAGAATAAAGGAAAAATTTTAAACATATATATATATATATATATATTTATATATATATATATATAATCTCATGGTTTTTAATGTCATTGGGTGCCTTCATGAGAGCTATTTTAATTAAGTAGGAAAAACAGGAAACAAGGCTAAAATAGGTTGAAGGGTGAATGTCAGGCAAATAGCGAATGTGGAAGCCACTGAATATAGACTATTTTTTGAAATTTTGATTGTAGAAAAATACTGGGTACCATATCAAAGGAATGTTTTGAGACATAAAAAATATATGTTGAAATAAAGCTTAAAATATACAGAAAAGTCTTTAATAATCCTACCACTGCAATGATATGCTCCATCACTACTAAGTGCTACATTTCCTTGTATCTGTCATGTGCATTTTCACTTTTATTATGGTAGTGTTTTTTAAAAGATAGCATTAAATAGATTTTACAAAGGAAGGTATCTTACAGTGGAGGAATTTATAGTTAATTTTAACATGGAAAGCTTTTCTCAAGTATAGGAAACTTGAGAAGGATAACTGAGAAGGAGGAATAGAAGATAAAAGTGAGGAAAGGGACAGAGTTCCCAGAAGAGACTTGATGAGTTTTAAGGACAGAAATGGGTTTGCAAACAAGTGGGATTTGTTCTGAAACACAAGGTAAAGAGGAGAAAATGGAGAGGAAGATGTTGGAATTGAGAAATATGAGGAATTTGGCAGCCAGGATACTGGGAATGTCACCCGCATAGATCTTAAAATCAACAAGATTATTGGCACCATGGCCTTCCGTAAATGTTGTGATTGTTTTATAATAATTGTTTGTGCATGAAGAACTGCATGAATCCTCCAGTCAAACTCTCAGCATTTATTGAATTGGCTTTTCCTGCAATTACTCTGCTGCAGAAGAACAGAATCCTAGATTATTGGATAAGGTGACGCTTTCAGCAATTCTAGCTTGACTGTTATTGCTTTTCTTATCTATTGTAGGCTTTGTGCACAGAGTAACCAAGTTATATACAGGGAATTTTACAATCACATGCCAGATTTTGGTTCCAAAGTATTATTATTATTATTTCTCAAAATATTATTTCAAGTCTTTGTGAGAATCAGCAGTATCTCGTTATTTACAGTAGTGAGAATATGAAAATAGCTTTAGTATACCGTAAACATATCCAACATCTCCAAAAGTTTCCTCCCATCCTCTTTATTTATTATTCTTTTTGTATGTGTGTATGATAAGATCACTTAACATAAGATCTACCCTCTTAGCAAATGTCTAAGTATTTAATACAGTATTGTTAACCATAGGCTTTATGCAGTACAGCAGATCTCTAGGACTTATCTTTTATAACTGAAACTTTACATCCTTTGACTAATACTTCCCCATTTTCCTCTCCCCCACCCCCACCCCCCCACGCCCCAGCTCCTAACGAGCACTATTCTACTCTCTGCTTGGATGAGACTGACCACTTTAGATTCCTCATATAAGTGGTGTCATGTAGTATCTATCCTCCTATGTCTGGCTTATTTCACTTAGCATCATGTCCTCCAGCCTCATCCATGTCAAGTGTCAGAATTTTCTTCCCTTTTAAGGTTGAATAATATTCCATTTAGGTTGCTTCCATATCTTGACAATTGTAAATAATGCTGCAACGTACTTGGTAGTGCGGATGACTCTTTGAGATCCTGATTTCAATTCCTTTGGATATATACCCAGAAGTATCGCATATAGACCAATGGTAGAGAATACAGAACCCAGAAATGAACCCATGCGTTAGTGGGCGACTAATCTTCTATAAGGGTGCCAAGAACACACAGTGAAGAAAGGATAGTCTCGCCAATAAATGGTATTGGGAAAACTGTATATCCACATGCAAAAGAATGAAATTGGAAAATTTATTTTACACCATACATAAAAATCAATTCAAAATGGATTAAAGGCTTAAATATGAGACCTGAAACTGTAAACTCCTAGAAGAAAACATAGGGGAAAAGCTCCTTGACATTAGTCATAGCAACGATTTTTTGGATTTGATGCCAAGAGCACAGGTAACAAAAGCAAAAATAGAAAAGCGGGACTGTATCAAACTAAAAAGCTTCTGCACAGCAAAGGAAACCGTCAACAAAATGAAAAGTCAACTTGTGAATGAGAGAAAATAATTTCAAACCAAGTATGTGGTAAAGGGTTAATATCCAAAATATATAAGAAACTCCTACAACTTAATAACAAAAATAATTTAATTTTAAAAACAGGCAAAAACTGAATACACATTTCTCCAATGAAGACATGTAAATGACCAACAGGTATATGAAAAGGTGCCCAACGTCCCTAATTATCACTAATTATCAAAGGAATGAAAATCAAAACCACAGTGAAGTATCACCTCACACCTGTTTTGATGGCTTTTTATAAAAAAAAAAAATCCAAAAGATAACAAGTGTTGGCAGTCATGTGGAGAAAAGGGAACCCTTGTACACTGTTGATGGGGACGTAAATTGATACAGTCAATATGGAAAATAGTACGGAGGTTCCTCAAAAAATTAAAAATAGAACTGCTCAGTATGTTTTAAATCTACACCTCAATCATTCTCTCCTCATTCGTGCTGCATGTTTGCTCCATGCTCAAAGTGTATTTTAATTAAAGGTCTACTTCTTTGGTTCATTAATGAGAGATAATCTAGCACATTTTCTCTGTGGAAACATGTCTCATGCTATTTCTCAGATATTGGCTTTTGGCCAATCCTAGTTACATTTTCTTATGTTCTTTATTTCATTTAAGTGTGTTCACCTTAGCTTGTAAACCTGATAGTATTTTGAGAGACATTTAATCCATGTAGTTTATTACTTTAGCTCTTACACATCCCATTTTATCACTTCAGTGTATAGTAAAAGTTCTTTCATTCAAAAGATACTAAGCAGCTTGGTGAGTATTTAAAGAATCTTACTCTGGGAGAAATAAAACTTGGCAGTTTAGGCCAATTCCACAATTTTAGCGTTTTGACTTAATTTAGCACAGAATTTAGAATCCACAGGAGTGGTATATATGTATTTATGGTTTCATTAGCTTCCGATCTTGCAGTTTAGCTATTACGAGCTCCTAGGCTATTTTAATTTGTTAAAAATGAAGGAATCTGTATTATTCTCCAGCTTGAATTGCTGTTTTCCCCCAGTTGGCAAATTAACCAGAGTAAAAAATATTTTTGATGCTTCAGTAACAGATATTCAGAAAAATAAAATTAACTTCCTCTGAAACCGGGGCTTTACCAAAGTGTAATATGACATTGTGTCAGGATGGAAGACTATGTCTACAGTTTTATGGTTGGGACTTTCAACTCTGAGTTTGAGTCCAGTCTTTGTTATTTACTGGTTTTGTGATCATGAGCGTGCTTTGTATCCTATCTACTCCTCAGTATCAAGATGTGTGAAAGGGGCATATTAAGAGTACCTCTCTCATAAATTTGTTGTGAGGCAAATACAAGGTGATAATTTACTTAATGCAGAGCCCAAAGCATAGTGCTTAATGGAAGGTTAATTACTGATAGAATTTATAAAAGCTGCTTAAAAGAGTACCTGACTAATACCCACACGATGATAGTTGGTAGAAGTCTCATATTATGAAATGCCGTTTCTCCCCTGCACCCTGCATTCAGCATTCCTCTTCAAACCAATTTTTTGTTTTTTATTCTTTTTTTTTTTTTTTGGATCTCAAAACTGCCATTTCCTCTACTTTTTAGTCATAGTCTCAGTTTTCATTACAGTGCATTGGAGCTAATAAAATAGTGTTCCAATTGTTTTGGGGTTTCTTAGTTTTAGTCAGTTCCTACTGCATTTCTTGCTCTACATTGCCACTAGGTCAGTCATTTTAACGCACACGTTTAAGGAGGCACATTCTTGTTCAAAAGCCATTGATGCCTCTCCGTTGTCTGTTGAATACAGCATGTATGTTAATCATGGCATTCAGTGTTGTCCAACCTGACTTGCGTCAACATCACCCACTCCATCCCTGCCCCCATTTCTCAAGGACCAGTGACACTGGATCTCCTCCAGGTTTTCCTCCAAAACAGGATGATTTTCCACACCTCTGAGACTGTGCCCTGCCTGCCTCTACCACCCATAATTCACTCGTCCCATATCTGTGTTTCACAGCCTCGTTGTCTTTGTGACCTGGTGTCTTGGGAGTAGTTTAAATTAGTCTTCATGGCCTCAACACTTCTTCCATAAAGGGATGCATTTGTGGGGGGCAGTGCGGTGGATCTGGATTTAGGAGGCAGGTCTTTGCATCCTTAACACCACTGCTAAACCATTAATACCACTACCGTTTAGCAGAGGGAATGGTAAATTCCCTCTGTTTAGCAGAAGGAATTTTCCTTTGGGAAATTCTCTCAAGGATCTGAGCACTAGTTCTCTCGATTGTAAAAGAGATACCAACTATTTTCTCCCTCCTCACAAGGTTGTTCTGGGGAATCAGGTGCTGAATTTATTTTTCTATTGCTGCTGTAACAAATTATCAAAAACTTAGTGACTTAAAACAACACAGATTTGTTATAGTACTGTAGGTCAGAAGTTCAGCAGGGGTTTCAGTGGTCTAAAATCAAGGTGTTGGCAGGGCCATCTTCCTTTCTGGAGGATTAGTGAAACAGTCCATTTCTTTGCCTTTTTCAGCTTCTAAAGGCCTCTCTGAGGTCTTTGCACATAGCCTTACATTTCAGAATCAACAAGAGTGGGTCGTCGTGCTGCTGTCTTTCTCTGCCATCTTCTCATGCTGTCACCTCTCTCTGACCTCAACTGGGAAAGGTTTTCCACTTTTAAAGACTCATGTGATTACATTGAGCCCACCAGAATCCAGAATAATCTCCCCATCTTGAGGTCCTTAATGTTAATTATATCTGAAAATTTACTTTTGTGATGTAAGGCAGTATATTCACAGATTCCAAGGATTGGGGCATGGACATTTTGGGGAGCCATTATTCTAGCTACCCTAGACCCCAAAAGATGCATCAACATGAGCGGTTATCAGTGACATAGTGAAGAGCCCAAATGTACTTGAGAAGAATATTTGTTCATCCCCTGAAATGTTTGGTGTTTCTTGCTACCTCCCATTATTTCTTTTTCTTTTGAGGAATATGGAAGTTCAGAATTTTGTTTGTGTGTGTATGATTGTGCTTAGATATTAAAAAATTGATTTTTCTCTGAAAACAACCGGAAAGATATTAACTAATAATAAGAAATGATAATGAATTGAAAAAGTGATTTGAATTATTTTATTTCCTACAACTTCTATTCAACCTCATAAACTAGAGAGTTTCATCTAGTTCTATTACTCTAAAATAATTTGAGTGAGCAAATGCTCAGATATGTATGGTATTGCTAGATCATGATGTGAAAACACTTGTGATTGTACTCATGTAAAAGGAGGATTCTCCTGAAGACGTGCGGGAGGTGAGTGGATGATGGCTGCTCTTTCTGTGAAAGCAACAAGAGTGGGCTGTTTCTCCTACTTTTAACAAGACTGCCTAAGGGTAGAATCTGAAATGTGTACTTGTGTGATGCACTTGCTGTTCCTTTTCCCTTCGTGGGTTAAATGATATATTAATGGGAAACTCACATAGCTATGTTTTGTATGTATTTAGTAGACTGAATTTTATCCCATCAGTTTTCCTTTGTTATCATGCAAGCATCTTTAAGGATTTACTATACTATTAACTTTATTGAATTAAGTAGGAAGACTCTTCTAAGGTAAAGTCAAGAAGCGTAAAGTGTTATCATTGAAATAATTAATGTGCAGAACATTTTAACAAAGATTGACTCTTTTTATGATACTGCTCTTTAAAATTGTAGCCTTTGCTTCATTAGAATGATGAAGAATTTTCTGTGAACATATGTAAGAAGGAAAAAAGAGAAGAAATGAGCTCCAGAATACATTTTAGCTCATTGACTGTTATGCTAACAAAATTCTAATATGGAGATTTTTTTCTTACTATTTTGGTGCTCAAAGGATAGATTAGGCTTCAGGTTCTGTTTTTCCATTAATCTTCTCTTGGCCTCAGTTTCTTCATCTTTAAAATGGGGTGATGAGAAAAATGCTTTTTGAATTGCCTTCCACTTAGTGGGAATGTCTTGGTACCTGGGTAGAGCTCACTCAGAGCAGTTCTTGTACATGAATGCCTACTGATAAGTAGTTAATTAGTACATCTGTGTTTTTTTAAATGAATCATGTTTTTTCTCCTTTTATCTCATAAGTACTTTGCTTATATAGTTATAGTTCAAAAGTGAGTTAAATAATTATGCTTATTACTTATAAGCACTGAGGATTTTTTTAAAGTTTTTTTTAAGGCATTGCTTTATGCCTCAAACACCATCATAAATTCCTTAGTCCCTGTTGTACATTTATCATTAATTAAATATAAACTACTTTATGTTTAGCTATAATTTTATACATGTAAATGTAATTTGCCCATAGTAGATTGAGGGGTGAAACTATATTTTAGATATCCTAGTGTAATGCCACTGAACCGTTAATAAGCACACCCTAAATCCTAACTTACAATGCACTGTTTGGCTCTTCAGAGCATGTTTCTTGTCATATGGGCTTGTGATCTAAGATCAGTGTGCTAACATTGCACAAGGAAAGGGAAAAATTACGGGAAACCTCTTCCTATGTGAAACATTATATAACCTCAGAGCATAACTCTTCTTGCAAAGCATCATATTCTATGTACAGCTTCTAGAAAATAAAGTGTGAATAACAAGCAAATAGACTAAATGCTCTGATGAGAAGATGAGTACAAACTCAGGTTCTAAATTTCAGCAAGTAGTGAAAGGATGGTGTTCTACTTCTTGAGGCAGGATACTGTGAAGTATGTAAGGTAAAGGCAGAGCCCATTGATATTCAATTACTACTGCATTTGAGCATCTACTGTGTCGCTGTGACACCTCTATAAATGGATTAGTCTAATCTGAGAAAAGTGTTTAAAACATGAAGTGATAGTACCAGGATATGAGGTTTGCTTGACATCAAAGTACCTGCTCTTTCCTCTTTCAAAGTAAATGGATTTTGTAATACAGGGGTCATTACAAAGAATCAAAGGATGTTCTTGATACTCAGGATAGTAGAGGCTACTGGTGGCACAAGACTCTTTTTAAGGAGAGGTGTGGGGGGTTAGTTATAGGACTGCCATTGCAATGGATCATTAAAACAAATGTTTTATGCATTTCTATCCATAGTCTAGGTTCTCTCATTAAGGAGGTAGGATGAGGCTTCCATTTTCCACTAGTATGATCCATTAGATATCCTGAATGACTCTTCTTATTGAAACAATAAGATGCTGGATAAAAATAGTTCTAAAAACTTATTCAAATGCTCTGCTGGGACAAGACACACAAATACACAAAAGAATCAAAGAGTATTGAAGTAAGATGGAACTTAGAACTACGGGAGTTGCATAAGCACCAAGATTGCTTTCATCATGAGGGCTTATACTGCATTCTCATGATCTGGAGTATCTCCTTTAAAGGCTGCCTGAGGCACAGAGGATAGGAGTTAAGACCTAGAGCTAGACAGACATAGGGGGTCTAATATAATATCTCAACAAAAAGCTGGAAACCCAAAAGACTGCCTTTTTTTTTTTAAACATCTTTATTGAAGTATAATTGCTTTACAATGGTGTGTTAGTTTCTGCTTTATAACAAAGTGAATCAGTTATACATAAACATATGTTCCCATATCTCTTCCCTCTTGCATCTCCCTCCCATCCTCCTTATCCACCAATCTAGGTGGTCACAAAGCACCAAGCTGATCACCCTGTGCTATGCGGCTGCTTCCCACTAGCTATCTACTTTACATTTGGTAGTGTATATATGTCCATGACACTCTCTCACCCTGTCACATCTCACCTCTCCCCCTCCCCATATCCTCAAGTCCATTCTCTAGTAGGTCTGTGTCTTTCTTCCCATCTTGCCACTAGGTTCTTCATGACCTTTATTTTTTCTCCTTAGATTCCATATATATGTGTTAGCATACTGTATTTGTTTTTCTCTTTCTGACTTACTTCACTCTGTATGACAGACTCTAACTCCATCCACCTCACTACAAATACCTCCATTTCATTTCTTTTTATGGCTGAGTAATATTCCATTGTATATATGTGCCACATCTTCTTTATCCATTCATCTGATGATGGACACGTAGGTTGCTTCCATGTCCTGGCTATTGTGAATAGAGCTGCAATGAACATTTTGGTACATGACTCTTTTTGAACTATGGTTTTCTCAGGGTATATGCCCAGTAGTGGGATTGCTGGTTTGTATGGTAGTTCTATTTTTAGTTTTTTAAGGAACCTGCATACTGTTCTCCATAGTGGCTGTATCAATTTATATTCCCACCAACAGTGCAAGAGGGTTCCCTTTTCTCCACACCCTCTCCAGCATTTATTGTTTCTAGATTTTTTGATGATGGCCATTCTGACTGGTGTGAGATGATACCTCATTGTAGTTTTGATTTGCATTTCTCTAATGATTAATGATGTTGAGCATTCTTTCATGTGTCTGTTGGCAATCTGTATATCTTCTTTGGAGAAATGTCTATTTAGGTCTTCTGCCCATTTTAGGACTGGGTTGTTTGTTTTTTTGTTATTGAGCTGCATGAGCTGCTTGTAAATTTTGGAGATTAATCCTTTGTTAATATGATGTATAACGTTGACTGATTTGCATATATTGAAGAATCCTTGCATTCCTGGAATAAACCCCACTTGATCGTGGTGTATAATCCTTTTAATGTGCTGTTAGATTCTGTTTGCTAGTATTTTGTTGAGGATTTTTGCATCTATGTTCATCAGTGATATTGGCCTGTAGTTTTCTTTCTTTGTGACATCTTTGTCTGGATTTGGTATCAGGGTGATGGTGGCCTCGTTGAATGAGTTGGGGAGTGTTCCTCCCTCTGCAGTATTTTGGAAGAGTTTGAGAAGGATAGGTGTTAGCTCTTCTCTAAATGTTTGATAGAATTCGCCTGTGAAGCCATCTGGTGGTGGGCCTTTGTTTGTTGGAAGATTTTAAATCACAGTTTCAATTTCAGTGCTTGTGATTGGTCTGTTCATATTTTCTATTTCTTCCTGGTTCAGTCTCGGCAGGTTGTGCATTTCTAAGAATCTGTCCATTTCTTCCAGGTTGTCCATTTTATTGGCATAGAGTTGCTTGTAGTAATCTCTCATGATCGTTTGTATTTCTGCAGTGTCAGTGGTTACTTCTCCTTTTTCATTTCTAATTCTATTGATTTGAGTCTTCTCCCTTTTTCTCTTGATGAGTCTGGCTAATGGTTTATCAATTTTGTTTATCTTCTCAAAGAACCAGCTTTTAGTTTCATTGATTTTTGCTATTGTTTCCTTCATTTCTTTTTCATTTATTTCTGATCTGATCTTTATGATTTCTTTCCTTCTGCTAGCTTTGGGGTTTTTTTGTTCTTCTTTCTCTAATTGCTTCAGGTGCAAGGTTAGGTTGTTTATTCGAGATGTTTCCTGTTCCTTGAGGTAGGCTTGTATTGTTATAAACTTCCCTCTTAGCAGTGCTTTTGCTGCATCCCATAGGTTTTGGGTTGTCGTGTCTCCATTGTCATTTGCTTCTAGGTATTTTTTGATTTCCCCTTTGATTTCTTCAGTGATCACTTCCTTATTTAGTAGTGTATTGTGTAGCCTCCATGTGTTTGTATTTTTTACAGATCTTTTCCTGTAATTGATATCTAGTCTCATAGCGTTGTGGTCGGAAAAGATACTTGATACGATTTCAATTTTCTTAAATTTACCAAGGCTTGATTTGTGACCCAAGATATGATCTATCCTGGAGAATGTTCCATGAGCACTTGAGAAAAATGTGTATTCTGTTGCTTTTGGGTGGAATGTCCTATAAATATCAATTAAGTCCATCTTGTTTAATGTATCATTTAAAGCTTGTGTTTCCTTATTTATTTTCATTTTGGATGATCTGTCCATTGGTGAAAGTGGGGTGTTAAAGTCCCCTACTATGATTGTGTTGCTGTCGATTTCCCCTTTTAAGGCTGTTAGTATTTGCTTTATTTATTGAGGTGCTCCTATGTTGGGTGCATAAATATTTACAATTGTTATACCTTCCTCTTGGATCGATCCCTTGATCATTATATAGTGTCCTTCTTTGTCTCTTGTAATAGTCTTGATTTTAAAGTCTATTTTGTCTGATATGAGAATTGCTACTCCAGCTTTCTTTTGATTTCCATTTGCATGGAATATCTTTTTCCATCCCCTCACTTTCAGTCTGTATGTGTCTCTAGGTCTGAAGTGGGTCTCTTGTAGACAGCATATATACGGGTCTTGTTTTTGTATCCATTCAGCCAGTCTATGTCTTTTGGTGGGAGCATTTAATCCATTTACATTTAAGGTAATAATCGATATGTATATTCCTATTCCCATTTTCTTAAATATTTTGGGTTTGTTATTGTAGGTGTTTTCCTTCTCTTGTGTTTCTTGCCTAGAGAAGTTCCTTTAGCATTTGTTGTAAAGCTGGTTTGGTGGTGCTGAACTCTCTCAGCTTTTGCTTGTCTGTAAAGGTTTTAATTTCTCCATCAAATCTGAATGAGATCCTTGCTGGGTAGAGTAACCTTGGTTGTAGGTTTTTCTCCTTCATGACTTTAAGTATATCCTGCCACTCCCTTCTGGCTTGCAGAGTTTCTGCTGAAAGATCAGCTGTTAACCTTATGGGGATTCTCTTGTGTGTTATTTGTTGTTTTTCCCTTGCTGCTTTTAATATGTTTCTTTATATTTAATTTTTGATAGTTTGATTAATATGTGTCTTGGAGTGTTTCTCCTTGGATTTATCCTGTATGGGACTCTCTGTGCTTCCAGGACTTGATTAACTATTTCCTTTCCCATATTAGGGAAGTTTTCAACTATAATTTCTTCAAATATTTTCTCAGTCCCTTTCTTTTTCTCTTCTTCTTCTGGGATCCCTATAATTCGAATGTTGGTGCGTTTAATGTTGTCCCAGAGGTCTCCGAGACTGTCCTCAGTTCTTTTCATTCTTTTTTCTTTATTCTGCTCTGCAATAGTTATTTCCACTATTTTATCTTCCAGGTCACTTATCCGTTCTTCTGCCTCAGTTTTTCTGCTATTGATCCTGTCTAGAGTATTTTTAATTTCATTTATTGTGTTTTTCATCATTGCTTGGTTCCTCTTTAGTTCTTCTACGTCCTTGTTAAATGTTTCTTGCATTTTGTCTATTCTATTTCCAAGATTTTGGATCATCTTTACTATCCTTATTCTGAATTCTTTTTCAGGTAGACTGCCTATTTCCTCTTCATTTGTTAGGTCTGGTGTATTTTGACCCTGCTCCTTCACCTGCTGTGTGTTTTTCTGTCATCTCATTTTGCTTATCTTACTGTGTTTGGGTTCTCCTTTTCACAGGCTGCAGGTTCGTAGTTGCCGTTGTTTTGGTGTCTGTCCCCAGTGGCTAAGGTTGGTTCAGCGGGTTGTGTAGGCTTCCTGGTGGAGGGAACTAGTGCCTGTGTTCCAGTGGATGAGGCTGGATCTTGTCTTTCTGGTGGGCATGTCCACGTCTGGTGGTGTATTTTGGGGTGTCTGTGGCCTTATTATGATTTTAGGCAGCCTCTCTGCTAATGGATGGGGCTGTGTTCCTGTCTTGCTAGTTGTTTGGCATAGGGTGCCCAGCACTATAGCTTGCTGGTCGTTGAGTGAAGCTGGGTCTTGATGTTGAGATGGAGATCTCTGAGAGATTTTCGCCGTTTGGTATTACGTGGAGCTGGGAGGTCTCTTGTGGACCAGTGTTCTGAAGTTGGCTCTCCCACCTCAGAGGCACAGCCCTGATGCCTGGCTGGAGCACCAAGAACCTTTCATCCACACGGCTCAGAATAAAAGGGAGAAAAAATAGAAAGAAAGAAAGAAAGAGAATAAAATAAAATAAAATAAAGCTATTAATATAAAAAATAAGAAAAAATTATTAAGAATAAATTTATTAAGAAAAAATATTTTTTAATTTTTAAAAATAGATTTATTAATTTTTTATAATAAAAAATAAGGATAAATTATTAAGAAAAAAATTTATTAAGAAAAAAATTTTTAATTTTTTAAAATAAAATATGAAAAAACTTATTAGAAAATTTTTTTAATTTTTAAAAATAGAGAATAAGGAAAAAATTATTAAGAAAATATTTATTAGGAAAAAAATTTTTTTTTAAGTAAAAAACAAAAAACAAAAACAGACGGACCTAACCCTAGGACTAATGGTGAAAGCAAAGCTATACAGACAAAATCTCACCCAGAAGCGTACACATATACACTCACAAAAAAAGGAAAAGGGAAAAAATTAATATATCCTGCTCCCAATGTCCACCTCCTGAATTTGGGATGATTCTTTGTCTATTCAGGTATTCAGTAGATGCAGGCAGGTCAAGTTGTTTGTGGAGCTTTAATCCGCTGCTTCTGAGGCTGCTGGGAGAGATTTCCCTTTCTCTTCTTTGTTCCTCCAGCTCCCGGGGTTCAGTTTTGGATTTGGACCCGCCTCTGCATGTAGGTCGCCTGCGGGCGTCTGTTCCCCGCCCAGACAGAACGGGGTTAAAGGAGCAGCTGCTTCAGGGGCTCTGGCTCACTCAGGCTTGGGGGAGGGAGGGGTACGGATGCGGGGCGAGCCTGTGGGGCAGAGGCCAGTGTGACGTTGCAGCAGCCTGAGGCGCGCTGTGCGTTCTCCCGGGGAAGTTGTCCCTGGATCACGGGACCCTGGCAGTGGCGGGCTGCACCGGCTCCCGGGAGGGGCGGTGTGGAGAGTGACCTGTGCTCACACACAGGCTTCTTGGTGGCGGCAGCAGCAGCCTTAGCGTCTCATGTCTGTCTCTGGGGTCCGCGCTGATCGCCGCGGCTCGCGCCCGTCTCTGGAGTTCGTTTAGGCGGCACTCTTAATCCCCTCTCCTCACGCGCCACGAAACAAAGAGGCTAGAAAAAGTCTCTTGCCTCTTAGGCAGGTCCAGACTTTTTCCCGGACTCACTCCCAGCCAGCTGTGGCGCACTAGCCCCTTCAGGCTGTGTTCACGCCACCAACCCCAGGCCTCTCCCTGCGATCCGACCGAAGCCCGAGCCTCAGCTCCCAGCCCCCGCCCACCCCGGCGGCTGAGCAGACAAGCCTCTCGGGCTGGTGAGTGCTGCTCGGCGCCGATCCTCTGTGCAGGAATCTCTCCGCTTTGCCCTCCGCATGCCTGTGGCTGCGCTCTCCTCCGTGGCTCCAAAGTTTCCCCCCTCTGCCACCCGCAGTTTCCACCTGCAAAGGGGCTTCCTAGTGTGTGGAAACCTTTCCTCCTTCACGGCTCCCTCCCACTGGTGCAGGTCCCGTCCCTATTCTTTTGTCTCTGTTATTTCTTTTTTCTTTTGCCCTACCCATGTACGTGGGGATTTTCTTGCCTTTTGGGAGGTCTGACGTCTTCTGCCAGCGTTCAGTGGATGTTCTGTAGGAGCAGTTCCACGTGTAGATGTATTTCTACTGTATCTTTGGGAAGGAAGGTGATCTCCGCGTCTTACTCTTCCGCCATCTTGCCCAGACCCCCCCTGCCTTCTTATATAACGATGAAGGAGAACTAAGACCCATTACGTAATAGGAGATAGCAAAGAGACTTCCCTGTCTCAGCCTTGATGCAGAAAGAGGGAAACAGATGCACTTTGAGAATCAAAACCACAAACTTTGTATGCCTGAGAATTATGATCATGCAAAGCTTTATGTCACTTTTTAATGCAAATAATGTTACCTATTTGAAGAGGGGGGTGAATCTCAGGGGAGAATTTAATTTAAAATTATCTTTGGTCAACAAGACCCAGTCAACAAGAATAAAACATACAGCTCCTTTTGTAGAGATTCAGCTTTACCTAAGTTTCAAAGAATTTCCATAGGTCCTGTTAGAGGAATAAGCAGCTCACAGAAAACATAAAGTAAACAAAACAACATAACTGAGAATGTACAGAAGCAGGAGAAGCAGATCAATAGAGACTTTGGATATTGGAAATAACAAAATATGAAATATATATATTTGTTTTTTAACAAGGGACAGGAGGCTATAAAGTACAACCAAGCAGACAAAAAGATTATCAAATGGAGTGAAATAAAAATATGAAAATTGAGGTTAAAAATATAATAACGAATTATAGCAGGTTAGACAAAGATAAAGGTATAAAATGGTTTCCAGGAATATTGATTCAGAGTAATAATGCAGAATGAAGTCTAGAGATACAGATGAAAAACAGGAAAGGAAGATTAAAGCATAGGCAGAATCAAGGGAAAGGTTCTCATCTATGACTATTCAGAGTTTCAAAGGCACTAATAGAAAGGAGAAAAATGAATAAACTTCTAACAGAATTTTTGAAAGACTCCAATCCTAAAATCCACTAATCCCAAAGAATTTCAAGGATAATCAATAGATATTTTCAACTAGATGTATCATAGTAAAACTGTAGAATCTAAATAAAAAGAGAAGATCTTACAAACCTCCAGAAAAAATTTATATGGTGTACAAACATCAGTAACTTAATTGATGTTAGACTTTTCAACAGCAATAATGTAAACAAGAAGATGGTGAAATAGTGCCTTCAGTCTACTGAGAGAGAATCATTATGAACCTAGAATTCCATATCCAGGAAAACTGTCTTGCTAGCATTAGGTCAAAATGAAGATCTTTTAAACAACCAAGTGAGAGAATTTATAGTCACTAGAGGAAAGTCTGAAGGAGGTACTTGAGATAGAAGGATTATAATCACAGTTATATGGTCTGAGATTTAAGGAGGTAGTGTGAGTAAAGATATGGGTAAATATTGAGTAAATTATGCAAACATTGCATGGATAAAAACTAGTACTAATCTCTAACTCATGAAGGGGAAAAAAGTAGGATCATGACAAAAATAGCACATTTGTTGGAAAGAGGTGATAGGTCTTGGTATCTAAGGACTTGGTGTCATCTGAAGGAAGGTAAAGATATTAATTAATTTTAAATGATGGCAAAAAAGTATGCATTCTAAAACAGCAAAGGTAATTTTTAGGAGAATAAACACAGGGATAAACTTTCTAAACAAATAGAATAAAAAATGGAATGAGTGAAATTCTATTGTTTCAAAATAGGGCAATAAACAAAAAGGATAGAAATAGAAAACCTAAAATAAGTTTGTAGAAATAGTAGTAATAACAAGTTTTTAGACATAATAATATACATAAATTGACTAAAACCTCTAGTTAATACAAAAGGATTGTTGGATTGCATTTTTAACAATTCAGTTATAGTCTGTCTCAACCTAAAATATAAGGAGACAGAGATTGAAAGTCAAAGGACAGAAGAACACACACCATATAAATTCTAAACAAAGGTAATATAACATATAGCTCTATTAGTCAAATGACATAAAGATAAAAAAGGCATGTCATATCTAGAAGAAGTTATTTCAACAATGTAACAACTGCCACAACAAAAAGATTAATTTCCCAAATACATAAACAAGTCTATGAAAATAGTAACACTCAGCTGAAGAAATGAGCTAAAGAAATGAACAGTGGTAAATGGGAGTGTTTCCTTAATTTCTGTTTCAGATTTTTCATTATTAGTGTACAGAAATGCAAGAGATTTCTGTGCATTAATTTTGTATCCTACTATTTTACCAAATTCATTGATTAGCTCTAGTAGTTTGCTGGTAGCATCTTTAGGATTCTCTGTGTATAGTATCATGTCATCTGCAAACAGTGACAGTTTTACTCCTTCTTTTCCAATTTGTGTTCCTTTTATTTCTTTTTCTTCTCTGATTGCTGTGGCTAAAACTTCCAAACCTCTGTTGAGTAATAGTGGTGAGAGTGGACAACCTTGTCTTATTCCTGATCTTAGAGGAAATGGTTTCAGTTTTTCACCACTGAGAACAATGTTGGCTATGGGTTTGTCATGTATGGCCTTTATTATGTTGAGGTAAGTTTGCAACAAAATGAATAAAATATATAGGAATAAACCTAAGGAGGCAAAAGACCTGTATGCAGAAAACTATAAGACACTGATGAAAGAAATTAAAGATGATACAAACAGATGGAGAGATATACTATGTTCTTGGATTGGAAGAATCAACATTGTGAAAAAGACTATACTACCCAAAGCAATCTACAGATTCAATGCAATCCCTATCAAACTACCAATGGCATTTTTCACAGAACTGGAACAAAAAATTTCATAATTTGTATGGAAACACAAAAGATCCCGAATAGCCAAAGCAATCTTGAGAAAGAAAAACGGAGCTGGAGGAATCAGGCTCCCGGACTTCAGACTATACTACAAAGTTACAGTAATCAAGACAGTATGGTACTGGCACAAAAACAGAAATATAGATTAATGGAACAGGATAGAAAACCCAGAGATAAACCCATGCATATATGGTCACCTTATATTTGATAAAGGAGGCAAGAGTATACAATGGAGAAAAGATAGCCTCTTCAATAAGTGGTGCTGGGAAAACTGGACAGCTAGACATAAAATAATGAAATTAGAACACTCCCTAACACCACAAAATAAAACTCAAAATGGATTAAAGACCTAAATATATGGCCAGACACTATAAAACTCCTAGAGGAAAACATAGACAGAATCTCTATGACATAAATCACAGCAAGATCGTTTTTGACCCACCCCCTAGAGAAATGGAAATAGAAATGGAAATAAAAACAAAAATAAACAAATGGGACCTAATGAGACTTAAAAGCTTTTGCATAGCAAAGGAAACCATAAACAAGACGAAAAGACAACCCTCAGAATGGGAGAAAATATTTGCAAATGAAGCAACTGACAAAGGATTAATCTCTAAAATTTACAAGCAGCTCATGCAGCTCAATATCAAAAAAACAAACAACCCAATCCAAAAATGGACACAAGACCTAAATAGACATTTCTCCAAAGAAGATATACAGATTGCCAACAAACACATGAAAGGATGCTCAACATCACTAATCATTAGAGAAATGCAAATCAAAACTACAATGAGGAGAAGCAGGAGAAGCAGATGGCCACCAGTCGGAATGGCCAGCATCAAGAAATCTACAAACAATAAATGCTGGAGAGGGTGTGGAGAAAAGGGAACCCTCTTGTGCTGTTGGTGGGAATGTAAATTGATATAGCCACTATGGAGAACAGTATGGAGGTTCCTTAAAAAACTAAAAATAGAATTACCATATGACCCAACAATCCCACCACTGGGCATATACCCTGAGAAAACCATAATGAGTCATGTACCACAATGTTCATTACAGCTCTATTTACAAAAGCCAGGACATGGAAGCAACCTAAGTGTCCATAGACAGATGAATGGATAAAGAGGATGTGGCACATATATACAATGGAATATTACTCAGCCAGAAAAGGAAACGAAATTGAGTTATTTGTAGTGAGGTGGATGGAACTAGAGTCTGTCATACAGAGTGAAGTAAGTCAGAAAGAGAAAAATAAATACCATATGCTAACACATACATATGGAATCAAAAAAAAAAAAAAAGGTTCTGACAAACCTAGGGGCAGGACAGGAATAAAGACACAGATGTAGAAAATGGACTTGAGGACACGGGGAGGGGGAAGGGTAAGCTGGGATGAAGTGAGAGAGTGGCATGGACATATATACACTAACAAATGTAAAATAGATAGCTAGTGGTTAGCAGCCGCATAGAACAGGGAGATCAGCTTGGTACTTTGTTACCACCTAGAGGGGTGGGATAGGGATGGTGGGAGGGAGATGCAAGAGGGAGGAGATATGGGGATATATATATGTATAGCTGATTCACTTTGTTATAAAGCAGAAACTAACACACCACTGTAAAGCAATTATACTACAATAAAGATGTTAATGAAAAAAAAAAGAAGTGAACAGGCATTTTACAAAAGAGGAATTTAAAATTGTTAGTAATCACCTGCATGGATATTAAAGCTATTTAGCAATAAGGAAAATGATAATTAAACCTACACTGGGAACCCATTATAAAACCACCAGATTGAGGAATTTTAATAAGTCAGTCAAAACTGTTGATATTCTTTGTATGTACTGTTGGTGCCCCTCAAACTCCTTTGGTGGGAATTCAAGCTGATAGAACTCTTTGGGAAAATGTTTGTCATCCCCTAAAAAAATATTAGTTTGTAAGTCCTACTGCCTAACAATTCTAATCCTAAATTTGAAGCCTATAGAAATTCCTATACATGTGAAAAAGGTATATAAAGAATATTTATGACTGTAACATTTGTAACAGTGTGTATGCATGTGTGTCCTTATGCATGGTTACTCACACACAAATATATACCCAAAACTGGAAACCATGCATTAATCTATTCACAGGAGAAAGGATAAATAAATGTCATACTCATTAGTGAAATGGATGAAAAAGCTACAACTAAATGCATTATAAGACCAATATCAAGATCATAATTTTGAGCAAAGTAACAAATCATGGATCATCTCAACTATAAATCATTTTATAATGTATAATACAACATAAACTAAAATATCGTTTAGTGATACAAACATAGGTGGTAAAAACTATTAAACAAAGGGCAATAAAATCATTAACTCCAATTTCAGGATAGTTGTTACCTGAAGCAGGAAGATGAGATAATAAAGTGCGGGTACCACATGGGGGACTTCTGAGTTATTGGCTATAAACTATCTCTTAGTCTTAATAGATACTTTTATTATTTAAAATACATATATGCATATATACTTTATATTCATGCATAGCATGAACTTTTATGTCTAATTTACAATTAAGCATGTACTAAAAGAAGTTAGATATGTAGTACTTTACAAATTTATCCTAGAATAGGATGGGAGAAGATTCAATTGCTTTTCTTCACTCTTTCACTGTTAGTGGTTAAAAGCAAAATCTCAGAAACTCTGGGTTCAGCTTACTACCTTTGTGACTTTTGTCAAGTTATTTAGCTTCTCTGTGCTTCAGTATCCTTATTTCTAAATTAGAGATAATATCTAATTCATGAGGTTGTTATGAGAATTATATCAATTCATATTTGTAGGCACTCAGAAAAATGCTTGCCACAGAGCAGCAACTATATACAAATTAGTTAAATAAAAATTATGAAAGTAAATTCATTTGTCTTCCTTCTTGCAGTTATATATTTACTTCTCAAAATCTGTAGGATAACAAAGATAGTGATAATGTCAACAGACATTTTGATTGGTTATGCATTGAACTTATAATCAATTTGGGGACAAATTGACATTTTTCAATACTAGGTTTTGCAGTTCATGAACATGGTCTATCCCTGTATTTGTTTAGATTAGACAATTCTCTCAGACATGGTTATGAATTTCTAAATTCATTGCTTTAAGAATATATTATCAATATGTCATTTTTAAATGTTTTTGTTGCTAAATATAAATACAGCAAATTTACTAATCTCACATTCTTATTCTATTAATTATCTGTATATTTATTTTTATCTTCTGCATAGGAAATCATGTCTTCTGCAAATAGTGATAATGTTATTTTCCCCAAATGAAGGAATATGAAAAAATAATTTGGGAAAGGAGTTGTGTCTTTAGAGTATTCCCTGACAGAATAAAGATTCAATATCAGCACACCTAGGGTAGTTTGTTAGTTTGGAGGCTGCTTTAACTCCTCCCTAATTCAATAGTATTCTACTTCTTATGGTGAGGAGAGAGAGAGAGAGTTCAAATCATTAGTATTATTTACTCCGAAAATCAGAAGTGAACCTTCTCTCCTCCCTAATAACATTTATTATAAAACTTCCATGATGAACCGTGGATACTGTTTGAAAGAGTGCCGTGGCACACCAGTTTTCTTCTAGTATATGTTGATAACTCACTGTCTGACTGTGGAATTTTCATTTTTTCCATATCATCTTTTCTATAATATTTGTTGTTCATGTGCAGCTGTTACTTTATTAAACGTTCTACTTTCAACTGAAGTAATTTCCCCAACCTAGCAAATTCTCCTGTTTTGTTATATATACCTCATGTTGGAGGGCAGCCCCATGAGACAAACATCTGCCAAATATTGTACTGTTTTATAAAGATACTGCTTTTAGGAAATGGTGAATGTCTTTCTTCATTTTAGGGGACTAGAGAGTATAGCGGTGCTGTATATATTGATTTGTACTTCTTCCTTTTCTTCTGTGGTGGGTGTTTATTCGTTTCATTATAGAAGCCAAAACAATGTGGAGTTTTTTTAAAAAAATAAGAGGCTATCACAAATATAGCTATGGTGCAACCCAAGATAATGGTTTTGAATATGAAGAAGTCCTACAGGAAGGACTTGCAAGTCTTTTTATATTACTTCATCGTTAAGTGGACATTACAATCAGATGCAGGCTCCTGTTAAGCACTGCTTCTCTCCATCCTTAAACATTGATATTAGAGAGATTAAAAGTAGATAGTAAGATGCTTTAACAAAAAAAAAGAGCATTATAAAACAATAGTACAACCTAACATATGCCTCGTCTCTTCATGAACATCTAATTATTACTCTAAGTAGCCACCTCTATTTATAGTCAGCTTTTGGTTGTCCTCAGTAGGCTTTCTCGTTAAGTCCCCTCACTGCCTTAGTCCTCAAGCTGAATGGAATTCTCTAAAGTTGAAGCCAGGTGATGAATTAAACCCCTTGGCTCTGATAATGAACTAGTAGAGTCCGGTTGTCTAAACAGCTATTCCTGTTCACTTGCATCATTGTGTTTCCCTCCAGGGTGATAATTGCTCAGACCACATTGTGGCTCATTTCTTTATAATGCCTGTAACGGTGCTTTTTCAAGGGAGGGAACTGCATATTTTAGTGCCATGATAAAATGCAAGAAGGCATGCTGCCGTAATGTGGTTGGCCCCATCTTGTGTACAGCTATGAACATTTGTATTTATGACAGCCGTTTCACACTTGTATATTTGGGAAATGGTGAAATGTTTATGTGCTCATATACTAGAATTTGTGAATTTTCCATATTCTGCTAAGGATAAAGAACACTTGTCTAATTTCAGACATTTGTTTGAACAGTGTCAACCTTGGGGGAGAGCGGGGGAAGGCAAAGTGGTTGCCTGCATCCTCATAATATGCATGTTAATTCATACTGATATTTTGAACAAGGCACAGCTGCTGGATAACCATGTGATCCTTCTGTCTCACAGAGGGTGATGCATTTTCATGCAGCTAGTCATGGAGCAATAGAAGGAAAGCTCCCGTTTTAGAAATTTGTTATGAATGGAAAATAAGAGAAAGTCAGGCTCACCTGTGAATACTAAACAAGAGAAAGCCCATCACAGTCAGTGATCAGAATGTCCAGAGTTCTCTGTGTTGATCATTGATACCCAAACAAACTACATGAAACAAGATTTGCTCAGACCATCAAATTGAAACCATCACTCTAGCCATAGTCAGTCATAGGACGCTTGCATTAAAATATACTCTTACTTGTCCTTTGCTTTAGAAAGTCGTCTCTGTTCTGTTTTCCCTTTATCTACCCACGTCATAAACAGCCCATGGTGCTGGTGTCTTCTGGGCATCATTTCCTTGCTCAGGCTGCTGCTCCTCAAAGCCTTTAATAATTCTAAAGGGACAACATCACCTTTCTTTGGAAGCTCTTCTTCAATGAACAAATGGATATAGAAAAAAAGTTCATTTCAGATATCTAATTAAATCATCCTTTACCAGGGTAGTTACCCCTTGGAATGTTGACATGCTACTCTATTCTCAGCAAGTCAGTTGGCAAGAAGGAGACTTTAATCCTTGGGCTCTGAGATCATCATTTGGGCAAAATACTTTGAAGATTAGGGAGATGTTGCTGCGGCAATAATCCAAAAGGTCTTCACCCACAGGTACAGGTCACAGATTTATCTTAGGTAAACTGCACTGGTTTCTGATGAAGGGTGATTTCCTTTCACATATTTCTGTGAAAAATGAGATACTGCAGAGAGCCCTTGCATGTCTATGTATAATTCATAGCCTTGTTAAAGAATGTGAGGTAGTCTGATCAATCTTGAATGTAACCAGCCACATTTGCTATCTCAGAGTCCATTGAAAGATAACCCAGGAACCAGATGGAAACTGACAGTCCTTAATACTTTTATGTAACTTCAACACCACTACCAGAAAAAGAGAAAAGGGGGGAAAAAAACCCCATACAATCCTAAATCTAACAGCCATATACCAGAAACATTCTTTTCCCAATAGTTGAGCATGGGTATTGAGTCTTGGACTTAAGAAAATCTTGGTTTCAAATCCCTCCTCTAATGTTTGGTCTTGTGCAATTTACTTGAAATGTCTGTGCCTCAGTTTCTTCATCTAGGCAACAGCTTAATAGCCTACATTTCAGGATTCTTGAGGAGTAAAGCGAAGGTAAGTATTCTAAATTCTTGATAAATTTTAAACACTAATAAGCATTAGCAAATAGAATTTATGTGTGAATGCGTCAAGAGGATAGAATTCATCTTCACATTATTTTTTCCATAATGTCTTTCCTCCTGGGATAAACAGTGTCTTATTAGCATTCTTCTCTTGATAAAAAGTTGCATGAGAAACAATACACAGCGGCATATAAAAGCAACAAATTCTAGTAGTGAACAATAAAATCTTGTGCCTGAGATTGCCCATGCTTTTCTCTTAGGCTGGAACTGAATGGATTTCTTTTGCAAAGGATTGCTTTCCACATCCCTGATCAGGTTGGTCATCCAAAAAATCCAGTTCATTGTCAAGATGGATGAAAGCAGATGACCAATGAATTTTGAGCTAATGTTTTTTTTATCACTTCTGTTATGCTCTAGTCAGCTAACCAAAGGGTAAAACACACTGTGAATCTCTGCCCTCAAGCCTGAGTTGCTCTTGTATACCCTTTTTGAAAATGCCATATTGACACAGACCCTTAACGGATGGAGGCAGGTTCCGGGTCTGAGGTTTATGATTTGCTTCAGAGATCAGGTTGCCCAAACTTCCTATGACTCTTATCATCTCAGAGTATGGAATCCGCCCTGCACATCACCTAGAACTAATTTATTCACCCAGCATTTTCAGAACAGTGAATTTTTTCTTGGATTATACCAAGTTTAATTGGGGTCTTCATGATTATAAAATTAGAAATTATTCAGGTAAATGAAAATTCCTTAATTTTCCTGGACCATTTATGGAAGTCTGTTTGAAATAAAGCAGGACAAAATGTAATTTATGTAAGACCTAGAAAGTTCTACTTTTACTTCCTGGTTATGAGAGAAAATGATTTGAAATATTGTCTGCATTAAAACCTAGCACTCACTTTAAAGCCCTCACTTCTGTGCACCTGACATAGGTTTACTCATTTAATTCTCAGACTGTCTTGTGAAGTAGGTGCCACTGTGGTAATCTTTTTAAAGATGATAAAAATCTGAGTATAGATAAAGGAATTAAGGTGGTCAGTCACACAGCTGCTAAACAGCAAAGGTGGCAACATGTTCCCACAGTCAGCCCACACACAATTCTGTACCTTTGTATATTCGTATTACTTGGTTGTTTCATCATGCCCGACCTCAAAAGGAAATGAAGGATCGGAACTTGCATCATGGATTGGATCTTTATTCATTCTTTCATTTTTTGGTGCAAGCATTAGGTCAGTACAAAAATATCCAATGATTAAAGTCATGATTTTGTAAAAGCCTTTATTTTTTTAGCTTCTTGTTTCAGTGCATCCAGGGAACCATGGAAAGCAAAATAATAACTCGAAACTAATATCTAATAATATAAAATTATTAAGACTGGAAGCTCTATGTTGCAGAGATTAAGAACATAACCTTGAACCAGTTAGACCTTTAGGCAAGTAACTTAACCTCTCTGGGCACCGATTTTTCTCAACTGTAAACTAGAAAAAAATAACAGTTTCCCCTACATAGGATTGTTTTGAAATGGAAATAAAATAGTGCACATGTAGCAGGTATGAATCCCAGGTGGACGTGGGATCTAGTCTTTACTTTCTACAAAAGACAAAACAAACCCAACAAAAACCTGAATTTCTGTTTCGATTTTATCTCTCTTAACTGGCAGAAAATTTCACCTTAGTCATTTGAGTAGTTCTCCCCTCCATGCATTCTGGTCAGGGCTGCAGTAAGTTTTGTGTATAGGATGAAAGGATAGTTTACACTTTGTCAATTTTCTCTAAAGTACTTTGCAAACCCAGATGAACGCTGAGCCTTCTATCCAGGTTAGGGATCCTGAGCCCAACTATACATGTTGTAGAGCCGACACTGCGCTGGTGTGGGTGAGGCAGAGAGGGAGGTGTGGCCACCTCCAGTCAGTGAGTCATCTGTTCACCCAGTGTACCACTGAGGCATCCATCTTCCCTGTCCACCTGCCTCTTCGGGTCTGCTTGCTCTCTCTGACATTTCTTCATTGGGTCTTGTCGTATTTCCATTGTCACTGTGTAGCTTTCTCCCAGAGATCTCTCGCATCCTGTGGCTTCCCCCATTCTGGATGAAAACACTTTCTAGTCTTTGGTGGTGGTGGTGGTGTGTGTATTTGTACGGGGAGGACAGAGGGAATCCAGTCCTCGTGAATTCCCTGCCTTATAAGGATTTAATCTTTTGTAACTCACCACCCAGTCCTAATCTTATCTCTTTCATACACCTCCCTGAGGCAATGATGAAAGTATCCATTACCAAGTGAATGGTGGAGGGGGATGTTAAAAGAGGAAAGTAAAATAGAGGAAAGAAATACAAATAAGTATCTTAAAACATGATATTAGTCAATGTCACTCAGAGGTTTAGCCTAAACAGATCAGGATTCGATAAATGATTGCTGTGGTTACTGCTACTCTTGCTGTCATTGTCATTATTGATAATAGGTAAAGAACATTACGAAAAACAAAAACATAACCACTAGACCAGAAGATGAAGAACATGTGCCCTTAAAATGAAATCTAAAGCAGAGTGGGTCTGCCCTAATTCTCCAAGGGTAACTGATGCCTGGAAGACTGTAACAGTGATTCTTGACTATCCACACCCATGCCTGAGGTGGGGTCTTCCTCTAGACACCTCTGCCTTCTTCCCTTTCATAATTCCTCAAGCTATACGTAAAAATAGTTTTGTGGGTCCATTCTGTGGATAAGGCATCTTAATGCTGAGGGGTTTCTGCTTTCTGGCAAAGTATAAGAGAGAGGAGATTAATGATTAATAGTCTTTAGTGATTCTCATTGGTAATGATTTTGTTAAAGATAGCAAACCAAGTGATTAGTAATGATTATACAGCTAGTTAGAGTTAAAACAGCATCTATAAATCACTATAGTAGCAAGCAAGTACTCTTCCTGATTTTTAACACTTGTTATTTCAAAAAAAGTTTTATTATCATTACTGAGATTCAGTCCTTCAGGAATATGTATTGAACACCTGCGGTGTGTCAGGCACTGTTCTAGGCACAGAGTGTATGTTAGTAAACCAAAGAGAAAAATCCCAGCCCTCATGGAGCTTACATTCTAGTGAGGAAGACAGGAAATAAGATAAAAAGGTAACATACATAATATGTTAGAGTGTGGTAAGCGCAGAGGAGAAATAATAAAGCAGAAGTGGGAGGTTTGGAACACATGGTAGGGGTGAGACTGTAAATGTAGACAAAGTGATCTGGAAGCTTTGAATGAGAAGATGAATTTTGAGTAAATGACTGAAGGAAATAAGGGCGTGAGCCACACAGGTATCCGGGGAAAGAGTTCCCTAGGCTGAGAAGACAGAATGTGTGAAAGCGTTGAGGCAAGAGAATATCTGCTGTGTTCAAGAATCAGCAAGGAGCCCAATGTGCCTGTAGTGGAGTGAGTTCAGGGAGAGTTACAGGAAGTGAAGTCAAAGAGGTGAGAAGTGGGTAGTAAGTCTGATAATGGAGGGACTCAGGCCATTACATTTATTCTGAGATGGAAAGCTGTTGGAGAATTTTGAGCAGAGGGGTGGCATGACCTGAGTATATTTTAAGAGGATCACACTGGCTTTTGTCTTGAAAACAGACTGCAAGGGAACAAGGACATGTAGAACTTCTCTAATTTATGTGCTATTATAGAGAACATTTTAATGTAGTGGAGACCCATTGAATTCTAATTCTGTAAATCGTCCTTTTATTTTACTGCAATCTGAGAATTTTGGGAAGTGAAATTCTTTTATATTTGTAACTGCTTCCACTTAATACTCAATGATTGTGCAGTGGGTAGTAAGTGTGAGATGCTTTTCTTGGCACTGAGAGTGATACACTGATGAACCCAAGAGGACTGCCCTCAAGAAATTCGTATTTCAGAAGCCGTGATAGAACATGTAAAGAGGCAGGCTTGTAGAACATTGGCAGAGAAGAAAAATTACAGGGATTGGCTGCAGTGCTGTGGTTGTTTAGGACTCTTACAAAAACTCTCAGGACCAAAATGTCATCTCCAAATATTGTAGATACGAGAAATATCCAAATAAATCTGTGGCCCAATGGTCTTTCTGCATTTCTCTTTGTCTTCTTTTTTCTCCCGTCTCTCCCTCTGTCTTTCTTCATTGTGAACGGAAACTAAACATATTGACAGCTATTGTTGAGAGCATTAATTGAGGAGCTTGCCAAATCACTAAATTTGCAAATGACTAGCCATTTTCCATTTGGGATGATCAGGGCACGAACACTTCAACGGGGCTAGTTATAATACAGTGGCTTTACATCTTTGGATCTCTTAGACCACGATGGAATTACCTTAGTAACAACCTATCATACTTATCATGAAGTAGACGGACTGCAGCTGTTGGATGGAAAGCATTCTACTTTATTAGTAATTGAGGTTTAAATGGCCATTTGAGGGGAGATAGCCTTAATATGCATGCTCTCTTTTTTCTTCCTCAGCCTGGGCGAAATGTCCCTCTTCTGTGTCCATCTAATACCCTGTGAATAACTGTGTTAGTAGAAAGTGTCAAAATTAACTGGGAAGTGGCCCATGCCATTCCGCCACCTCTTTGAGGGCAGGGTTATGTGTGTTTCAGACCTGTGCGTACCCACTGCAGTGCCTGACAGACATGAATGTTCCATAAATGTATATTGAATTAAACTGTTGAATTAGGTGCTAATATGGTACCTAAATGAGTTTCATCTAGAAAGCAAATTGCATTGGAATAAATGCTTTTGAGGGCCAAATATTTGCCAGCTATCAGGCACTTATCACCCAAGGCTACATCAGATTCCACTGTCATCTTGAAGGAGCTCACAGTCCAATGAGGGAGAGAGACCTGAAAACTCATAACTGGGACACAGTGGGAGGTGACCAGGACAAGTTTAGTCTGAGAGATAGACAGCCCAGAGGAGGGCTACCCAACTCTCTTGAGACTGCCACAGGATTCACAAGAAAAGTTTGATCAGTATCTTGAAGAGTGGCTATTGCTTGTCTGGGAAGGAGTAGGAAGTTTGTTCCAGGAAATGTGCATGGGATATAGAAAGCTGTAGAGGTATGAGATAAAATGGATTGTCAATTCCCAAGATAATGTTTAGGCTGTGTTTGTGAGTTTAGTGGGCGAGTGGAATGAAAACTTCAGCCAGAAGCCAAAGGGTATCATCTGACATGAGAATGAATTTGACTGTATAGATTTAGTGAGAACAGATTGAAAGTTATAAAGAAATAATGGGTTATGACTGTATTTTAGAGGTCATTCTGTTGGTATACAGAGGATGGATTAGAAAAGGAAAAGACCAAATACTGAGAGACCTGTTAAGTTAATAACAAGCTATGACGGGATATCACACAGTATGATGTTGTGGTTGGAAACGTAGACTCTGGATGCAGACTATCTGGATTTGACTTATGGTCTCCATGACTTTGTGCAAGTTACTTAACTAGTCAATGCTACAGTTTTCTTATCCACAAGATGGGCATATAGTGAAACCTACATATAGGGATGTTATAGGTATTAAATTAAGTAATGCATATAAAATGCACAAAATATAGTTACCACTTAATAAGTTTTATTGTCATTAATATCTCATTCAAATACCATAAAAACCATGTGAGGAAGATGCAGTGTTTGTACCCATTTACAGATATGAATACTAAGGAATTTAAGTTACTATGATGGTTAATCACTGCATTTCAAATATTTACTTATTAAATGTGTATACAACGGGTCATATGACAATGGGTGAAGTAAGGGTTTACTACTTATTAATATCTATTAATGGATTTTGAATTTTCTAGACGTATTAAAATCATGCAGCCTTGAAACTCCCATTCTCTTTAGGTTTGTTATGAATTCAGGAGGTTAGAATGGAACTGAAGTGACCTCATGGCATATTTATAAAATAACATTTGGCACTGTGGAGCTGAAAAGTATAGACTGTAAGATAGCATTTGTTCCTTGGCCTTGCTCTGCAGAGACAACCCGCATCTTCCTGACTTGGTACCTATATTACACCTGTCCGTTGAAGAGGCACTTTGTAGACTCTTCGTTTCACAATATGGTCATGTTCATACATTTTACAAAATTACATTTCTTGTCAAAAAGAAAATAAAATTCATCATGTGGTTAATTCTTAACCTTCTATCAAACTAACAGCCCAGATAAGACCAACCTAATAACTGGTTTATAAATCATATCATCTATCCTGAAATGTGTGTGTGTGATTTCTGTTGCTTATAATAACAGGTGACAATAACATCTGCCAGCTTAATAAATGTTGTATATCCCCCATGGTTCTTTTAAGACACGTAACTCTTTATCATACTCCTCTTCAGATGGGCACAATATCACTCTGTCAATAATGAAATTAAAATTTGAGAAGCATCTATGCTTTATCAAGTGGTTCATGGTGGGTGAGGTTTATTATTTCTGAGATGCACACAACAGCAAATGGCAATTTTGAAGCAGCTATCAGTTGCATTTTCAGAAATGTTTAGTAGCTGATAACAACCTGTCGTCTTTGTACAGGATGAAAGAAATAGATCACCTCATGGGTAGAACCTAACTACCTCTTATATTTCTCTTAGCCTTTGAAATTATAAGCTCAGTGTATTGCATCTCCCCAGATCATATGGGTTCAAGGCATCTGAGCTTCACAGAGTAAAACATTTCTTTCAATTTTCAGAATACCAATGTATATGTATAGCAGGGGTCAGTGGAATGAGAAACTTTTCAAAATTGGAGAATTATATTAAAAGTATACATTCAACTTTTATTTAAAAGCAACTTACTTAAACTCTCCTTTAAGATCATAAATTTCACAGTTTCTAGTATGCAGATGCTGCATCTCAGCAACCTCTTTTATATTCACTCATACCACGGCCTCTGTCAGGGCCAAGTCTAAGAGATCTCTTACTCAAGTCAAGCTCTAAAACGTTAACTGGATACTGTGTATAATGATGAGCCATGACTGGAAAATATACGTCAAACTTTTTATATTGATTAAAGATTATTAACTCTTACCTTATATATTTCCAAATCCTAGTTTGATTTTTGTGTGCACTCGTACGTTAGTTTTCTAATTAAAGTCTAATTTAGAAAAAATTGCTTGCTATTTTTAAATGTATATATAATGTTGGCTAATATTTAAAATCAATAATCTTTGGACTCTTGTGTGCTAGCGCTATAATTGAGGAATAAAACACTGTTCCAGCCCTTAATATATTTAGAGTCTACGTACATATTATGTCACAATTTATACCTTATAATTTGCATGATGTTTGTTGACAGAAGTTACTGCATAAATACCATTATTTTATACAGTCAGGTCCACATCCAAAATATGTGGACATATAAATTGCATGTATATTACATACATAGATATAGACATAGATTATATATATGTAGATCACAGAAATAGAAATGAATCTGGATATATACATATAAATTTCCAGAATTCATTGAAATCTATGGTGTTTGATTCTTTTTAGTAACTTCATTCAAGTATGCTAAAATTAATAGAAAGATATCTTATATAATTTTCATTGTTAAACTTTATATCATGTCTGTGTTTAGGTTCATGTTTTTGAATTCTCAAGAAATAACTTCAACCATGAGTATTTTCAAAACTACAAGCAACCTTTGGACATTTTAAAATTTAAAAATTATTATTGTCTTAGATGTATTTGAATACAAACACATTATTTTCTTATAGTTTATTTCCAATACTGTTATATACCAAATTAGTTCAATGAGTTCCAGGCAGGATTTCTAGCACATATCATTACTGTAAATATACCCATTTTTAGAGTATAATTCAAACTTAGAACTTTCAGAATGGATACAATAAAACAGGTCTTCTAAAATTGTCAACATATTTTGAAATAAGATAGCAGAGGAGAGTTCAGGCAATTTTGCTGCTTTTTATCAAAAGACCCATGATTATTTTCTTATAGAAAAACCATCAGTGCAAGTAATTTGTAGATTGTACTTTACTGTCCAGGCTGATTCCTAATTCCCACCATGATACTGCTTGATTCTCTGTGTATTTACAGAACTATAATTATACATGAGGGTTCAGACTTTGCTAGGCCATCAACCCTCTTGGAACAACTGGAAATGGGAGAGTGGCAAGAGAGGGCAGGAGAGGGCAGCACCTTGGTGATGTCATACCAGTAAAAGCTGCTCTATAAATTAGCTGTTGAGATTGTAACTAATGGTAGACTTGGCAGAGCTCAGCTGGACCCCAGGGGCTGAGGTCTGGGACTGACATTGCTTCCTTCACAGTGAAATGTGATTGTCAGTGAAGCAAATCAAGCTAGAGAGAATTAAAAACCAAAACAAACAAACAACAGCAACAAACCCTGAGATGAAAAGGGCAAGGTAGCAGGAAACAGCATTATTTTAAGAATTAGTTATGATTTTCATTTTGTCAACTTGATTGTCCACATGTGAGGTAAAATACTTTTTGCATTATTTAAGGTAATATATTTTTGGAAACCAAATCATAACATTTGACCCATAATACCCATAATTATACTTTATATAAAGAAACAGTTTAAAGATTTTTGTTGGCAAATAATTTCTTGTAATTTTCTCAAACATTTTTAGTATGATCTATCAGGTAAAACTATGTATATGGCTGGGACATGGCTTCTCTCCCTTCCTCTCTCCCTCTCCCTCCCTCCCTCCCGCTCTCTCTCTCTCTCTCTCTCTCTCTCTCTCTCTATATATATATATATATATATATATATATACATATATATATATAAATAGACACACACACATACACACACATACACACACACATATATATGTATAATTTTTTTTACTTACTCTGATACTTTCTCCTAACTCTGTTAAATACGATAGATAGCTTTAGACTGTTTTTCAACTGTTTACAATACACGACAAATTTAATTGAACTTTTTGCCCTTTTGCCAATAACATTTTACTACTTTGGGCAAACCTCTCCGCAAGACATGTAACTAGTTAAAACAGAGATAGAAGAAATCTTCAAGGTATCAAAGACTCTTACACAGATCAAAATTTCTTAAACACTCTTTAACATAGTGAGGTAATATAGGGGAGAGAGTATGGACTCAGTTATCAAATGTAGCTTCGCATTCCACATCTACTGCTTACTTTTCTTAAGCAAGATATTTAACCTTCAGTTTAGTCAGTTACTCATCCATCAAATGGGGATTTTAATATTCATCTTTCATGTTAGACAATTAAATGAGATACAAACTAATAGTGTCTGATAGGTGATATGTGTGTGTATGTGTGTAAAAATATTTGTGTATGTAATATGTGTTTGTGTATGTATACACACATACAATTTACAATTATTGCCCTTAATTACCATGTCTTTAATATACAAGACAAAGGGCTACTTAATCATCCTTTTCAAGCCTTTCTTTCTCTTCTATGGTTACCATACTTGAAGAATTAAGAAACTTCTGCATACCCCACTTACATCAATGGGTAGATCATCTAGTGAAAAAAAAAAAAAAAGGAAGAAAGCAATTGCATTTAAAATTGCACCAAAAAAAGATAAAATACCTAGGGATAAATTTAAACAAGGACATGAAAGACTGGTACACTGAAAGCCATAAGACATTGTTGAAAGAAACTGAAGAAGACACAAATGAATAGATATTCCATACTCATGGATTAGAAGAATTAATTTTGTTAAAATTTCCATACAACCCAAGGCAATCTACAAATGCAGTGAAATCCCTATCAAAACTCCAATGGCATGTTTCACAGAACTAGAACAAATAATTCTAAAATTTATATGGCACCACCAGAAATCTTGAATAGCCAAAACAATCTTGGGAAAGAAGACAAAACTGGAGGTATTATGCTTCCTGATTTCAAGCTAAAGTAATTTAAGCAGTATGATACTGGCACAAAAACAGGCACACATCAATGGCACAGAATTAAAAACCCAGAAATAAAACCACACATATGGTCAATTAATTTATGACTAAGAAGCAAAGAACATATAATGGAGAAAGTACAGTCTCTTCAATAAATGATGTTGGGAAAACTGGATAACCACATGCAAAAGAATGTTTACAGTGAAAGACCATTGTCTTTCACTGTGAACAAAAATTAGCTCAAAATTGATTGAACACTTCAATATAAGACCTAAAATATAAGACCTAAAATCGTAGAAGAAAACATAGGTGGTATCTTCATTAACATCAGTCTTAGCAATGTTCTTATGGATCTGACTCCAAAGGCAAGGAAAACAAAAGCAAAAATAAACAACTGGAATGATATCAAACTAAAAAGCTGGTGCCTAGTGAAGGGAGCCATCATCAGAATGGAAAGGCAATCTAATGAATGGGAGAAGTTATTTGTGAATCCTTTGTCTGATAAGGTATTAACATCCAAAATATATAAAGAACTCATACAACTCAACAACAACAACAGCAAACAACCCCATTAAAAATGGACAGAGGATCTGAATAGACACTTTTCCAAAGAAGACATACAGATGGCACATAAGATGCTCAGCGTCACTAATTATTAGGGAAGTGGAAATCAAAACCACAAGGTATCACCTCACACCTGTTAGGATGGCTATTACTGAAAAGATATGAAATAACAATTGTTGGAAAGGATGTGGGGAAAAGGCAACCCTTGTGCACTGTTGCTGGGACTGTAAATTGGTGCAGCCACTATGGAGAACAGTATGGAAGTTCCTCAAAAAGTTAAGAATAGAACTACCATTGACCTAGCTATTCATTCCATTTCTGGCTGTTTATCCTAAGAACATGAAAAGTAATTCAGAAAGATATAGGCACCTCTATGTTCATTGAAGCATTATTTACAATAACCAAGAAATGGAAACAACCTAAGTGTATACGTGTGTGTATATGTGTGTATATATGTATATACATGTATTGTATACATATACAATGGAATACCACTCGGCCACAAGAAAGAATAAAATCCTGGCATTTGCAGCAACATGGATGGACCTTAAGGGTATTATGCTAAGTGAGATAAGTTAGACAGAGTCAGACAAAGATTATATGATTTAACTCATATGTGAATCTAAAAAAAACAAAACAGATGATTAAATAAAAACAAATTCATAGATACAGAGAACAGATTAATGGTTGCCAGAAGGGAAGGGGGCTGGGGGGTGAGTGAAGGGAGAAATGGGTCATATGGTTATGGATGGTAACAGACTTGTGGTAGTGATCACTTTGTAGTGTATATAGATGTCAAATTATAATGCTGTACACCTGAAACACATTATAGTAAAAAAAAAAAAAAAGTTTAACCTAATTATAAGGGAATTATGTGAAGATAGCATAGATATTTCAGCATTCTTTGAAATTTCCAGCTCTAGGAAAAGAAAATGCTAAATCTCAGGAAGCCTTGCCAACAAACAAATCTTTATGATATATTTTGAAATGGTGAGAATTATTGTCAGAACTGTGAAAAACAATACAGCTCTAGCACCTGATAGTTACTCCTGCTGAGATTGTCAAGCACTGAGCAAATGGATGTAGAGTCTTGATTAATTAATTATGCATGGATCTGAGAAAAAGAATTGATAGCTTTTAAAAAGTTAAAACCATTTTCATGAAGGAAGTCAAGAATGCTTATTGTTCACCCTTCTGGCTTCCCTTTGCTTCAAAGTATGAAATGTTGGACCAAAGTTATCTTTACTAAACAATATCAGGAATTAGGCTCTAGAGAATCATTTAAGTGTTCTAGATTATGGTGTAGTGCAGTAGATATGTCATTTATTTTACACAAAGAATTACAAGAAATATGTTGGGTACCAGAATAGTGATACAATATAACCTTCTCTTTAGACATTGGGTCAATTAATCTAAAACATTTTTAAGACAGTGAATTATAAAAGTGATACATATATAACTGACCCATTTTATTTTAACTCAGACAATAAAAGACTCTTCTTTTGATATAATACTAAGGACTCTTCTTTGTGTGTGGAATCAATAGCTGACATTTTCTTTTCTACATTAAAAAATCCATAATTTATTGCTTATGGATTTTTATGTGTTGGTTTCTTTACAGTGGAATAAGAACTTAAAGACTTGTAAGATCATTTGGGAAAAGATTCCTTTTAGATTTTATCATTGTTTTTCCAACTTTCCTTTAAAAATTACTTTAATGCCTTTATGTAGACTTTATGTAGTCTTTCTAATATGTTAAATTTAGTTTTAATTTTTTTTTAATCTGTATTTTGTACTCATTAGTTTTGTATATGTAATATTCAAATTGCATAGTGATACCCGTCACAAGTACAACTGACATAACCAGGTTTGAGTTTGTGTTTACAACAGGCACTGTATAAACATATAATTCAAGTGATGGGAGCAGACACATGTAGGCACAACTTACAGCATACAATTCAACTAACCAGAACAGAAGCATATGTCTGAGAATCCTATTATTTATGACCAAGTTTGACTGAACTTCTACTGCTTGACATTGAACTCAAGACATCAGTAGAATATTCATATTTATAGGTAGTTCTTTGCTTTGGAAAACTCATAAATATATTGGACCACTTAAAGAGATTTAGCATCCTAAATTTCTGTCCATGTAATAGCATCATTCAGAGGTATTGTCTCATTTATTCCCCATTGCCAGTGGAATGAAACTGCATGTCAGTGGGAGAGAGAAAACATAGCATTGCAGGAATATGGCACCATGCTGAGGGCTACATTATGTGGGAAAAAACGCTATTACTTGAAAATTTGTATCGGGTGGTGTTTTGTGTGGCTTCCTCAACTTATTAGTGAACTCACTGAAAAGAAATGTTATGAGTACATTAAACAAAAAAAATAATTTAGAAGCAAAGTATAGCAAAGTATGTGTATATATACATTTGTATCTATAACAACATACATGAAACATATAGATACATACCTATATTCTATATATGTGTGTATTATATATACACATATAGTTTTAGTATCACATGAGAGGTGATATGATTGTGGTCCAAAGCTTGGACTCTGGACAAATCATCCTCACTGATAGCCATATAAACTTGGGCAAATTAATCTCTCTGCCTCTCTCTGTTTTCATCTTTAAAATGAAGCTAATAATATTGTCTATCTCATTAAATAAGCTACTATGTGTAAAATGCTTGGAATAGTGCCATGAGTAGTAACTGCAGTACATGAAATATGTGTGCATATGGACAGAGAAACCATGTGTATGATTTAGGAGTGCCTGTAATGCTTTGAATTTTTAAGTTTAATGTATGAAATGCATTTCATAGCTTGACAGAACTTGTCATTTTAAGCCTGTACCAGTTATCTATTCTACATTAATGGAGTCTATGATAGAACTCCTAAAGAGATAGAGAATATCATCTCTTATTATATTCAACCATGGACAGCCACAGACACTTCCTGTCAATTGGAAAACAAATATTATGACTGACTCTTTTTCAGAACAGCATCTCCATATCTGTGTTGAATTCAATAAGACGGTTATTTTAAAGGGCACACGAAGACATGGTATTTACCATGCCAGAAATAGCATACCTCATGACAAATTCTACAGTGTGCCTGTAGTGGTCTGCAATGGTATTCTCTTGTATTCCTACTTGGAGTTTCTGATGTAACCCACTGCCACGGTGACTGCCAGTACACGGGAGTGATCTTGATAACATTTCTGCTTTTATTTCAACTCTTGATTGGCCTTTAGCAGTGAGAGTAAGTGAGACTGTCATTCCATCTCCCATCCTTATGAAATTGAATTTTATGAAAGAGACGTAACCTAGAGTTTGAGAGGTTTGATTGACATCTTCCATATGGCTGCCTCGCTGTAGTCAAAGAAACAGTGCCCTGAAGCATTGGCTGGTGCCTTTCTTAAAGTAGGGGAAGAGCAGATGGGAGGGAAAGAGACAGGGAAGACATCAGAATTCTGGGCACTCTGATGTCCACTTCTGTTCCCTGTGACAAGTGCGCTTACACCACCGATTCTGTTAAATATACAACATCTGTTTAACAGGGAACACTGATGACAGTAATTAGATTATTAATTCACTGCCTTAAATGAGAGTAGGCCAGGAGGATTGGAGTGGCATTTTACCTTGTTTTGAATTCACAAAATAAAAATCTTTACAAAGATACACAAATATTTATTGGGGGACCAAACCTGAAAGCTGCCTAGACATTGCTTCTCTGATAATGATATGTGAAGCATGTTTTTGGACTCTTTATCTGCTTTTCAGAAAAAAAAAATGTGTATCTACATTTTTACCTAGTTGACAAATTTCAAATTCTCCAGATGGCAGCTTTAATACGTTTAATGTGATTGTACTGTTAAAAAATAACAATAGAATTTTCTCTAGAGAAAGTCATTTGCTATGAGAAAGCAATACCATATGATACATGAAAATAAGAACATTGCAAGCTATTTTTGCTATTTGACTTTCACTGATCTCTTGATGAATAAAAAATCCATAGTGAACAAATAAATGATACTGATGATGAACTTAGCAACTTATTCTATTCAATTCTAAAAGTCCCTTATTAGAATATAGTCAACCCATCCCTCATGTGCTCTTTTGTGTATTGGTAATATTAGCCACACTTTGATTGTTTTTGTTTGTATATACTTGCTACATGAGCAATAGGAGATTTGGAAATGGATCAGAACCAGATATATAGTTCCCCAGCAGGGGTGTCATTTGAACAGCTACACCTGAGACCTCTTGAGGGTTTTGAGAATTTCTGCCTTAATAACCATTTCAGATATTAGCATATCTCATAGTATAAGACTAATTTTGCCAGACAACATGAAAATTGTCTGATTCACTCGCTCACCTATTCCCAGTCTCACACCTCACTTGTGCCTCAGACAGTGCTTTTTACATTTCTCAGTACCTGCAATACACCATCCGTGCTTGTAGAATACATGATTTAAAAGTCTATGGCCAAGGTCTTCTGAACATTGCACATTTTCTTCCTAGGTTATGTATGTTTAAACTATTTGTGCATTAGTTTCACCTTGAATCAGTCAAGACTTTGTTGTGGAGATACTGGAAATTCAAGGTCAAATGGGTACATTAAACTTCCTAACTCCTACCTGTCATGTACTTTAAGTGAACCATGAAAACTACCTAGAACAGCTGTCATTTTGATGTGTTCTGATTCTTCTGGGAAGTAAGGTTTCCACTGAGTAAAATTATAGACTCTGGAAAAATCAAAACAGTGATCCGTCTACCCAGAGGACCTGGACTGTGGCGTTTTTAGCTCATTTCATATGAGCATAGGGAGACTTTAAACTTAAATGAGAGTTTGGCTACTAAGCTATGAAACCATTTCACAGCACAACTCCAGATAAATGTCATTTTGTGGTGACTTTGCCAGATTATTAGTCTATTAACTGTATCAATAGAATAAAGTTTGACTTTATTTTCAAAAAGGTTCTGTCTTAGCTGTAAACTTATCTGCAGAGCATTACATGATTTGTAGTAATAGAGCAATAGTAATGATGATGATCATTTTGTGGGGTTATCATAATGATTATGTGAGTTTTTAAACCATAGAGCTCTATTTAAAAATATTTATTAGTGTATCTTTTTGATCTTTTATACCAAAAGCAAAAACCTCTTATGTTTACATGTCTAATTAGGGAAGTATTTGGTAGTAAAGCAGAATTGAGGCCCCTAAAGATTTTGAGATCAACACCATAAGGTTCTAGTATGTTTAGTTGTAAATTGTTTGTGGTTAAAAACATGGACATTGATGTTAGAATGACTAGGGTTTGATCCCAGCTCTATAATCATGACCTTGAACAAGGGCTCTATTTCCTCTTCTATACAATAAAGGTAATGGTAGATAATCCTTGTAGAATGCATGATTTAAAAGTAAGCATTAACTTGCTACATTGAGGTGCTTATCAGACTAAATGAATTTTGAATAATTATTATAAAAATATTGTTTATTTTTTTAAATCCCTACTGCTGAAAATCAAGTAACATTTAGTGGTTAGTGTTAAATCAGCTAACATTTAGCTGAAAATCAAGTAACATTTAGCAGTTACACACATGCACACAAACGCTTTGGCATGTGAATACACAGATCAAGTGATCATTTGACTTGGTAAGTTCATTTCAACAACAACCAAACATATTTTTATTTGTGCTCTAGTGTTAACTCGTGTGCGACATCTTCAGAAGACTATTTTCTGTTTTTTTTTTAAATCTAGTATAATATGATAGTCATCAACTTGTCTTTTGATAGCATGACTGTTCACTATGAAATGGTTATAAATTGCTAGGCAGAATGAACAGCTGTGAGAAATAACAAATGATTTTGTTATCACAACAACTAGAATGTTAGCTGGCATATTTAGAATTATATAGAAACGGCATTATTACACAAAATAGTGGAAAAGGTCCTAAAATATACTATTTGATTCCTATGTGGGTCAATTAAATAACCCTATTAATTCAACCTCAGAAATATGTGACTGACTCTGCAATTCAATAAAGATCTGTTAAGAAACACCATGTATTGTGTTTCAGTAATGCAGCTTATAAGAAAATATACTTTTGTAAGAAACATAGACCCTTGTTTTTATTTAGTTCCTTTGAGCTGATGCCAAATCTTCACCAGAATTTTCTTGAAAATTTTTACTGTGCTTAACTATATGGAGATAGAGTTTTTTAAATACATCTTGATGTTTTTCATATTTGAAAGATGGGGAGAATGACAGAAAATAACAGAGGAAATGATGTTTCAAACCTGTTTTTTAGCGTAGTATACTACAAAAAGTACTACAATCGATACATGGGGTATTGAATTACCCAGGGAAACATTCATTAAGAAAGACCACTTTGAATACTTAAGATAATTCATGTCTGCCATGTTATTATTTACATTTGTAACCAATAGAATGAGAAACATGTGATAATCTCTAACTGAAATATTCTGTCAAGAGTATTAGTCTGGAATGGCATTTGTGCTAAAATCCAATATCCACACTTGTTATGCAGTTGAAATATTAATAGCAGCCATTTTAGGAAGCAACCTAGGCATTTTAATAAGTATTCTGTGTGCATTACTACTTTAATCTTCATGAAAGTCTTAGGAGCTACAATATCCCTATTTTATAGATGAAGAAACTGAGATTCATAGCAATTAGGTTACCTCTTGTGGTAATACAGCAAGTTAAGAGTTCAAATATGTTTTCCTAATTCTAAAACTTGAGTTCTGACCACTATGACACGTTGATTTCTCTTATAACCAGAGTCATTAGGGCCAGATGTCTTTTGGTGGCATTTTGTTGTTTGTTGTTGTGGCTTATTTTTTTGACTTGCTTTTAAAGAAGAGAAATTATGTGGAAGGAGACAGAAAATCCTTGGTTCAACTGAATTAATATAAATTGTTGCTATTTGTGGCCCATTTTTACCAAACACCTTACAATTTCATTTTGTACCCTTTAGTGAACAAACATGTACACACCAGTACATATATATATATACATGCACATACAAACACACGTATACATACACATATACTTGAATAATTCCAGTTACTTAAGAGTAACTAAAACTCTTCAAGTAAATCTCTGTGCTTGGTTTTGTCTGTATCTTACATGTGTAATCACTGCAGAACCTACTTTGAGCTTGTTCTCTTCATTGCTTGTATGAATCTGGTCACTTGGTGAAATGAAAGAAACTTGTCTCTAGTATATCAGCTGCATACATTATTTAAAAGATGACATATATGTTCTCACTTATCTTGTCCATTTTGAACAACACAAGAGAACCTTAAAGGGGGGGGCATCATGAATCATAACTATACAGAGTTTGGCCTCGTGATCTTGATATTTTTAGACAACATCACAATGACTTCAGCACCTCAGCAATGTTATAAAGACCCAATACCTCTAGTCTTTACAGCTTTCCTGGGAATTGGCTTAAAAATAAGAGAAACCGACTTGTCTGATTCTGGAGCAGCTAAGTACAGAATATGCTTAAGACTACAGTTCACTGTAGGAGACTTGAGGGGAGGGTAAGTAACCAGATTGTGGATGAGATCTAGCATGACAAGATCCAGCAAAGGGACAGAATAAACACAGACAGAATTAGCAGCTTTACCAAAATAAGCAGACAGCAAAGACACAGCAGATGCTGCCCCAGGGAGCCAGGCTCAGGAGGAACATAAATCCAAGGCAAGATCTCAGGGCAGGAACATCTTGCTGAAGGGAACAGAGTCCTATATGGATCAAGGCGACAGTATCAGAACAGTTTCCTCATTTCCTTCTGCGTTGTTTTATGTTCTCTCTGGGCCAGGAAACAGTGGATACAACTGGGAACAATAAATGGGCCATACTCTACTGGAATGCAGGGAAAAGAATTAGCAGCAATTTCTGTTGACAAAAGTCTGACAAGCCAGCTCTGCTCTTTGTCTGCTTGGAAGTTTCAACTTTCATGGCCCTTATGGATGAAATAAGAACTTTGGACCCATCCTGGGAACTGTTAAAGCCTGTTTCAATTTTCATCTTGATTTTCCCTCCCGTTTCCTTCCCGTTTCACCTATGCTAAAACAAACGTAATCTTAAAAGTTATCTTCTCCTGCAAACAGCTAAAATACAAATCATTTCTTTATTGATTTCTGAAATTCCACAATTTATATGTTACTAACTTTTTTTTAAAGAAATATTTCGTTTAGTTTTTTTAATTAATTAATTAATTTATTTATTTATTTATTTATTTTTGGCTGTGTTGGGTCTTCGTTTCTGTGCGAGGGCTTTCTCTAGTTGTGGCGAGCGGGGGCCACTCTTCATCGCGGTGCGGGGGCCTCTCACCATCGCGGCCTCTCTCGTTGCGGAGCACAGGCTGCAGACGCGCAGGCTCAGCAGTTGTGGCTCACGGGCCTAGTTGCTCCACGGCATGTGGGATCTTCCCAGACCAGGGCTCGAACCCGTGTCCCCTGCATTGGCAGGCAGATTTTCAACCACTGCGCCACCAGGGAAGCCCTATATGTTACTAACTTTTGACCAACTTTCTCATTTCTTTTTGTCTTTAACACTGCAAATGAACTTTGAATGGGAGCATTCTACATACATAACATCTGAATCTGAGTCTACCTTGTTTATTTTCTGAGAGACTTGAGATTTGATCCGATCTGAAACCTCAGGTTCCTTAAGGGGAGTGGAGACACTGAAAGGGGGGAGGGTACAGAGAGGAGAAAAGGGTACCCATAGATAAGTGCAATTTCAATTTACAATTTAGCAGTAGCAATTTAATTTGGTTGTTTCTAGCCTTTAACAACACTTTTTGAAAATCAAGGAACTCATGATCTACCATGATAGAAAAAAGCCTATTTTTTTCTCCCAGAGGTCATATATAAGTTTTATTTTGTATTATTTGTATAACTCACATGTTAAATTTTAAGGACATAAGATAATTATGGTAATATGAGGGAGACAAATTCATTAAGAAGTCTTTGAGGTTATTAGCAAAATGCAATATCTTAAGGACACCAATTCCACACCCCATCAAATCAAAAACAACTAGCTGTAAATGTACAATTTGGGTGTTTAAAAATATATATTTTAATGTATCCACATAAATGCAATTTCCTTGCTAAAAAATTAAATGGCAGTAGCTACCAAAGAAATATGAAGATTTCTATTTGCCATGCAAACATTCGAAGCAAATTTCAGACTGAATATTCTCCTATTAAGAGGTCAAGGTTAGTTTAAAAAACTGTCAACTTAATGGGGCCCAGTTTTCTCAGAGGTAAATTGATGGGTGTGGAATGAGTCTCTTCCAGTTTGAAAAGTCAATTAATTTATTTATCATGAAGACGTTGCACTAGTACTTTTATGAACTTTTGTGGTCATTGAAAGTAAGGTAAATTTTACTTAATTGTAAGCATCAGAAAGGTTTTTGAAAACTTTTCGACTTAAGCATACTGGACTGAACTAACAATTCTATTAGAATTCACATTTAAAATAATGCAAACAGAAAGGTAATTTTTCATGTCTTATCAGTACATACATATATGCCAAAAAATAATTAATAACAGTTGTTGTAATATTTGAAATTTTACGACTAGAATTTGACCCAGCATTTCCGGTTTTAGAGATATAGCCTGTGGTTATATCAACACACATATACAAGGTTGTTTAATGCACCCATGTGTGTTAAAAGTCTATATCTATTAAAATAGGATAAAATATCTATTAAAATGGAATGTTTAAGGGTATAATGAGATAGATCTATGAAAGCGGGATGTGCTAATGTAGACAAACCTCCACGACACATTACTAAGTAAGAAGTGTAAGGTGAAAAGTCATATTTACATTGCAATCCCATTTATGTAGATAAAATGATGTGAAAAGGATGTATACACACACACACACACACACACACACACACAAACACACCAGATATATGCCTATATGCTGGCACCTACATAACAACATAGGAAAATCTATGCACGTAAATGTGTTTCCCTAACTTGACACAGGTTGTTTTTGGGGAAAGAATAGAACTGGTTGTTCTTCAAAGGTTGTTTTTGGGGAAAGAATAGAACTGGTTGTTCTTCAAAGGTTGTTAAGGGTCTAAACAAACGTTGAGCCTTACTTAGGTTTAAAGGCCAGTGCAGCCTTTAGAACAGTGTCAGAGAATGAGAGAAAAAGAAAATTGAATTACACATCAGTTTATAGATACAAAACTCTGAAATAAAATTGTATTTGACCCAAACTGAAAATGTGATAAAAATAATATTCCATTTCAAGTAAAGATTTTCACAGGAAAAAAATGATAATTGAACCTGACAAAAATTGTCAGTATAATCAATCACATTAATAATCTAAAAGAAAAGAATAAAGTGATGATCTCAGATGCAGAAATAACAGTTATAATAGTTGATAAAAAGTAGCCCCTATTTATGTTTTTTAAAAACCTCATAAAAAAATAGTAGTGAAAGGTTACAGAATTCTTTGTGGAAAGCAAGCAGTTATGCATTATAATGGCTACTGTGCAGAAGCCAAACAACGAAGAACCAAAATTTATGTAAAATTAGACAGAAGAAGCAAGAAGAAGAACTACAGTGCTGCAGCCTGTGGAACAAAAACCGCATTCATAAAAAGATAGACAAGATGAAAAGGCAGAGGGCTATGTACCAGATGAAGGAACACGATAAAACCCCAGCAAAACAACTAAATGAAGTGGAGATAGGCAACCTTCCAGAAAAAAGAATTCAGAATAATGATAGTGAAGATGATCCAGGACCTCAGAAAAAGAATGGAGGCAAAGTTCGAGAAGATGCAAGAAATGTTTAACAAATACCTAGAAGAATTAAAGAACAAACAAGACAGAGATGAACAATACACTAACTGAAATGAAAACTACACTAGAAGGAATCAATAACAGAATAACTGAGGCAGAAGAACGGATAAGTGACCTGGAAGACAGAATAGTGGAATTCACTACTGCGGAACAGAATAAAGAAAAAAGAATGAAAAGAAATGAAGACAGCCTAAGAGACCTCTGGGACAACATTAAATGCAACAACATTTGCATTATAGGAGTCCCAGAAGAAGAAGAGAGACAGAAAGGACCTGAGAAAATATTTGAATAGATTATAGTCGAAAATTTCCCTAACATGGGAAAGGAAATAGCCACACAAGTCCAGGAAGTGCAGAGGGTCCCATACAGGATAAACCCAAGGAGAAACATGCCAAGACACATAGTAATCAAATTGGCAAAAATTAAAGACAAAGAAAAATTATTGAAAACAGCAAGGTAAAAACAACAAATAGCATACAAGGGAACTCCCATAAGGTTAACAGCTGATTTCTCAGCAGAAACTCTACAAGCCAGAAGGGAGTGACATGATATACTTAAAGTGACGAAAGGGAAGAACCTACAACCAAGATTACTCTACCGGGCAAGGATCTCATTCAGTTTGGTGGGGAAATCAAAAGCTTTACAGACAAGCAAAAGCTAAGAGAATTCAGCACCACCAAGCCAGCTCTACAAGAAATGCTAACGGAACTTCGCTAAGTGGGAAACACAAGAGAAGAAAAGGACCTACAAAAACAAACCCAAAATGATTAAGAAAATGGTCATAGGAACATACATATCGATAACTACCATAAACGTGAATGGATTAAATGCTCCAACCAAAATACACAGGCTTGCTGAATAGATACAAAAACAAGACCCATATACATGCTGTCTACAAGAGACCCACTTCAGACCTAGGGACACATACAGACTGAAAGTGAGGGGATGGAAAGATATTCCATGCAAATGGAAACCAAAAGAAAGCTGGAGTAGCAATACTCATATCAGATAAAATAGACTTTAAAATAAAGAATGTTACAAGAGACAAGGAAGGACACTACGTAATGATCAAGAGATCAATCCAAGAAGATATAACAATTGTAAATATTTATGCACCCAATATAGGAGCACCTCAATACATAATGTAACTGCCAACAGCTATAAAAGAGGAAATGGACAGTAACACAATAATAGTGGGGGAGTTTAACACCTCATGTACATCACTGGAGAGATCATCCAAACAGAAAATTAATAAGGAAACACAAGCTTTAAATGACACAATAGACCAGATAGATTTAATTGATATTTATAGGACATTCCATCCAAAAACCACAGATTATACTTTCTTCTCAAGTGTGCATGGAACATTCTCCAGGATAGATCACACCTTGGGTCACAAATCAAACCTCAGTAAATTTAAGAAAATTGAAATCATATCAAGCATCTTTTCTGACCACAATGCTATGAGATTAGAAATCAATTACAAGGAAAAAAACGTAAAGAACACAAACACATGGAGGCTAAACAGTACGTTACTAAATAACCAAGAGATCACTGAAGAAATCACAGAGGAAATCAGAAAGTACCTAGAGACAAATGACAATGAAAACACAATGATCCAAAACCTATGGGATGCAGCAAAGGCAGTTCTAAGAGGGAAGTTTATAGCTATACAAGCCAACCTCAAGAAACAAGACAAATCTCAAATAAACAATCTAACGTTACACCTAAAGGAACTAGAGAAAGAAGAAAAAACAAAACCCAAAGTTAGCAGAAGGGAAGAAATCATAAAATCAGAGCAGAAATAGATGAAATAGAAACAAAGAAAACAATAGCAAAGATCAATAAAACTAAAAGCTGGTTCTTTGAGAAGATAAACAAATTGATAAACCTTTAGCCACACTCATCAAGAAAAAGAGGGAGGGGACTCAAATCAATAAAGTTAGAAATGAAAAAGGAGAAGTAACAACAGACACTGCAGAAATACAAGCATCCTAAGAGACTCCTACAAGCAACTGTATGCCAATAAAATGGACAACCTGGAAGAAATGGACAAATTCTTAGAAAGGTATAACCTTCCAAGACTGAACCAGGAAGAAATAGAAAATATGAACAGACCAATCACAAGTAATGAAATTGAAACTGTGATTAAAAATCTTCCAACAAACAAAAGTCCAGGACCAGATGGCTTCACAGGTGAATTCTATCAAACATTTAGAGAAGAGCTAACACCCATCCTTCTCAAACTCTTCCAAAAAACTGCAGAGGAAGAAAAACACCCAAACTCGTTCTATGAGGCCACCATCACCCTGATACCAAAACCAGACAAAGATACTACAAAAAAAGAAAATTACAGACCACTATCACTGATGAATATAGATGCAAAAATCCTCAACAAAATACTAGCAAACAGAATCCAACAACACATTAAAAGGATCATACAGCATGGTCAAGTGGGATTTATCCCAGAGATGCAAGGATTCTTCAATATATGCAAATCAATCAATGTGATACACCATATTAACAAATTGAAGAAGAAAAACCATATGATCATCTCAATAGATGCAGAAAAAGCTTTTGACAAAATTCAACACCCATTTATGATAAAAACTCTCCAGAAAGTGGGCATAGAGGGAACCTACCTCAACATAATAAAGGCCATATACAACAAACCCACAGCAAACATCATTCTCAATGGTGAAAAACTGAAAGCATTTCCTCTAAGATCAGGAACAAGACAAGGATGTCGACTCTCACCACTATTATTCAACATAGTTTTGGAAGTCCTAGCCATGGCAATCAGAGAAGAAAAAGAAATGAAAGGAATACAAATGGGAAAAGAATAAGTAAAACTGTCACTGTTTGCAGATGACATGATACTATACATAGAGAATCCTAACGATGCCACCAGAAAACTACTAGAGCTAATCAGTGAATTTGGTAAAGTTGCAGGATACAAAATTAATGCACAGAAATCTCTTGCATTCCTATACACTAATGATGAAAAATCTGAAAGAGAAATTAAGGAAACACTCCCAGTTACCATTGTAATAAAAAGAATAAAATACCTAGGAATAAACCTACCTAGGGAGACAAAAGACCTGTATGCAGAAAACTATAAGACACTGATGAAAGAAATTAAAGATGATACCAACAGGTAGAGAGATATACCATGTTCTTTGATTGGAAGAATCGATATTGTGAAAATGACTATACTACCCAAAGCAATCTACAGATTCAGTGCAATCCCTATCAAATTACCAGTGACATTTTTTACAGAACTAGAACAAAAAATCTTAAAATTTGTATGGAGACACAAAAGACCCCGAATAGTCAAAGCAGTGTTGAGGGAAAAAAATGGAGCTGGAGGAATCAGACTCCCTGACTTCAGACTGTACTACAAAGCTACAGTAATCAAGACAAGATGGTACTGGCACAAAAACAGAACTATAGATCAATGGAAAAAGATAGGAAGCCCAGAGATAAACCCACGCACCTGTGGTCAACTAATCTGTGACAAAGGAGGCAAGGATATACAATGGAGAAAAGACAGTCTCTTCAATAAGTGGTGCTGGGCAAACTGGACAGCTACATGGAAAAGAATGAAATTAGAATACTCCCTAACAGCATACACAAAAATAAACTCAGAATGGATTAGAGACCTAAATGTAAGACTGAGCACTATAAAACTCTTAGAGGAAAACATAGGAAGAACACTCTTTGACATAAATCACAGCAAGATATTTTTTTAAAATTAATTAATTAATTAATTAATTTATGGCTGTGTTGGGTCTTCGTTTCTGTGCGAGGGCTTTCTCTAGTTGTGGCAAGCAGGGGCCACTCTTCATCGCGGTGCACGGGCCTCTCACTATCTCAGCCTCTCTTGTTGCGGAGCACAGGCTCCAGACGCGCAGGCTCGGTAATTGTGGCTCACGGGCCCAACTGCCCATGTCCCAACGTCATGTGTGATCTTCCCTGACCAGGGCTCGAACCCATATCCCCTGCATTGGCAGGCAGATTCTCAACCACTGTGCCACCAGGGAAGCCCAGCAAAATATTTTTTGATCCACCTCCAAGAGTAATGGAAATAAAAACAAAAATAAACAAATAGCACCTATTGTAACTTAAAAGCTTTTGCACAGCAAAGGAAACCATAAACAAGATGAAAAGACAACCCTCAGAATGGGAGAAAATATTTGTAAATGAATCATTGGACAAAGGATTAATCTCCAAAATATATAAACATCTCTTGCAGCTCAGTATTAAAAAAACAAACAGCCCAATCCAAAAATGGGCAGAAGACCTAAGTAGACATTTCTGCAAATAAGACATACAGATGGCCAAGTAGCACATGAAAAGCTGCTCAACATCACTAATTATTAGAGAAATGCAAATGAAAACTACAATGAGGTATCACCTCACACCAGTTAGAATGGGCATCATCAGAAAATCTACAAACAACAAATGCTGGAGAGGGTGTGGAGAAAAGGGAACCCTCTTGCACTGTTGGTGGGAATGTAAATTGATACAGCCACTATGGAGAGCAGTATGGAGTTTCCTTAGAGAAGTAAAAATCGAATTACCATATGATCCAGCAATCCCACTACTGGGCATATACCCAGAGAAAACCATCATTCAGAAAGACACATGCACCCCAATGTTCATTGCAACACTGTTTACAATAGCCAGGTCATGGAAGCAACCTAAATGCTCATCGACAGATGAATGGATAAAGAAGATGTGGCACATATGTACAATGGAATATTACTCAGCCATAAAAAGGAACGAAATTGGGTCATTTGTAGAGACGTGGGTGCTTGTAGAGACTGTCATACAGAGTGTAGTAAGTCAGAAAGAGAAAATATCATACATTAATGCATATATGTGGAACCTAGATAATGGTACAGATAAGCGGTTTGCAGAGCAGAAATTGAGTCACAGAAGTAGAGGAAAAAACGTATGGACACCAAGCGGGGAAAGCAGCCGGGGGTGGGGGTGGTGGTGTGATGAACTGGGTGATTGGGATTGACATGTGTACACTGATGTGTATAAAATGGATGACTAATAAGAAAATAAATAAATAAATAAATAAACATTAAAAAAAATTATGTAAAATTAGCAAAATAGACAAGCATGAAAGAGACTTATTCCCTAAGACCTTTTATGTGAAAATGCCATACACACCAACAACAGCAGTAATGTTTTTCAAGGCTATACGCATCTATTTGTATGTCAGGTGTTTCAAAGGGCATAAAGTAAGTATATTAGAGTCCAGTGGGCGAGAGGGGAATAACATTGAGAACGTGGGTTGGAGGAGGCAAATAAGAAAATAAACAAAACAAAACAAAAAGGAACTCTGCCTTGACCAATGATGATATAATGTTATGAGGTGACAAGTATGATCAAAGAGATTCTCTATACTATTCTACAATAAATAAGGTAAAAAAGTAACATATATCCTGTACCCAGCCTAGGCCTCCAGCAAAATCTGTGAAAGCTTTTCCTTTTTGGACTAGATGTGGCAAGAGTTCAAAAGCAAGGACACAGCACAGGCCATGCACATAACGCCTACATTCCTGTTGGACCACTTACCACTTCTGAGACTGCAAGAAAATCACATAGCCACACTACATCTTAGATTTCTTAGTCTGAAAAATAAGACAATAATATTTACTTCTCTGGGTTTTGTGCAGATTCAATGAGGCGATATATGACCAAGGAATAGTATGAAAGTCTGGCATGTAGTAAGTGTTTTAACAAATAGTACTCAGCCATAAAAAAGAATGAAATACTGCCATTTGAAATGAATACCAACTGAATGAAATACTGTCCAGCAACATGGATAGACCTAGAGATTATCATACTAAGTGAAGTAAGCCAGACAGAGAAAGACAAATATTATATGATATCACTTACATGTGGAATCTAAAAAAAAAAAAAAAAAAAAAAAAAGATACAGATGAACTTATTTACAAAACAGAAAGAGACTCACAGACATAGAAAAAAATGTATGGTTATCAAAAGGGAGGGAATAAATTAGGAGGTTGGGATTAACATAGACACACTACTATATATAAAATAGATAATCAACAAGGACCTACGGTATAGCCAGGGAATTATTCTCATTATTTTGTAGTAACCTATAAGGGAAAAGAATCTGAAAAAGAATATATATGTGTGTGTGTGTGTGTATAACTGAATCACCATGCTGTATACCTGAAACTAACACAACATTGTAAATCAACTATACTTTAATTTTTAAAAATTCAATTAAATTAAAAAGGAAAACATTCTCTTTCCTCTAACTCCACAACCCCCTAGTGATTTCATAGTTAATATACATCCTGTTGGAAGGAATTCTTAGGAAAGACTGTACCTACTCTGTAAATTGTTAATTCCCTTTATACTTACTGAAATCTTCCATTCTTCAGCCCTAGCTCTAAACAGTAAAACCTGTGATAAAGCTACTTAGGATGACTAAGGAACCCATCAAAAAGAGGAGGAAAAAGCAGAAATACTATAAGTGAAGAATTGCACATTAGTTTGTTCAGTCTGCATAACCTCATAAGTAATGTTTGATGAAACCATTAGTTCTGTCATAAAAAAAGGCTGATAAATGTTGATGCAACTTCATTTTAGCCTTGCAGACTTAGTGAGTATATTATTATCTATATATTTGTTATAATTAACGATGGTACTTGCTCTTTTCTTCCATAATTGGAGCATTTATTGAGAGATTTCCCACTGTTTGACTGATGCGCTTCACCCTCTATACTTTTTCCCTGCTGTGTCCCCACAGTTATGATGCTCAAAATTTAGAGTTTAAATTCTTCTTGCTGCTGTTTTACATTTCTACTTACTGTTTATTCATAGGATAAGGATAAGAGAGTTCTGTTTTAGAGGGAGCTTTTATATAGACAATTAGCAATGCTAAGAATAACCACTTATCTTTTGGTGACATTGATGAATTCCAACAAGGCGTACGTAATACTGCTTAACATCACAAATGGGCCTCCTTTATAAGGAGTGTTGACTGCATGATAACAGTTGAAGGAATGTTTCATCAGGAGACAGTTCAAAGTTTATGAGGCTTGGGTTATGTGCATATTCCATGACAGTCTGTTTGTTAATCAGTCAGAATATTGAATTCCACTGTTGGGACTCTGGTGGGTATTTTGGATTTAGAATATGTAGAGTAGAACAGACCTGGACTTAGATCCTCTCTTTTTTTTTTTTTTTTTTTATTCGCTGCCAAGACTAAGTGAAACTTAAGATTTGTTTAGGCTGGACTATTAACAGTTACAGCGTAACATGGTACCTGGTGTGTCTTAGGAAATAGAGGCGTCATGCAAACAGTTGTCATGAGTTTATTTTCTCCTTCAATGCCTGATGAGAAAATGTGCTGTCAGTTAAACAACTGCAGTGGGAATAAGGTCATTCAAGAAGTCTTCAAACCTAGGCTACAGGTATTTAATTTAAAAGCAAACCGTCTGTTTGGAGAGTTAGTGTGTCCTTCTGACAAGAAATATCATTAAAGCAGAGTGATAAAGCATAGTTAGTGACTTAGGGGTTTTAAAATCGTTTTGCTTTAAAAGCTAATTGAAAAACAATTGTTGAATCTCCGTGCTTAACATCAGGTCCTTTTACAGTGTTTTACTAGGAACAGACAGTTTGTTATCATTCCACGTGAGGGCAGGCAGGAAAAATAAAGCTGAGTTTAATTCACACCACTCCCTTTTGCTTTGTTAGATCTGATGAGAGGCTTGTCAGCTATTCAGGTTTCACTTGTCAATATAAAGTGGCACTTCTGGACTACTGACCAATCTCAGGGTGTTATTTGGTTGGTCGGTGAGTTGGTTGGTTGATTGGTTTTGCTTATTTTCCCCCACTGTCTAGATTTTTACGTATGACTTAATTGTAAACTTGTAAGCACAGATGAATATGGAAGAATTTGAAATGCCTTAAGTTTCTTGTTTTTATAACAGTGATGCTTTATTTTTATTTTTTAAAATAAAAAATTGTTTTAAGTTTCTTTCAGGGCCCTTCTTTTTCCTGGTTACTATAGGTAACTGGATATGATTTTTTTTTAAAGTCACATTTGATTTATAATCTAGTACTATTAAAGTTAGAAGGACCCTAGACATTAGTCAAAGTCTTACATTTTACAAATGAGGAATCAAATCAGACTCCCAGAGAAAGAAAATGACTTACCTGGGGCACTACAGCTGCCTAGTGGCAGGTCGACATCCAGAATCTGGTCTCTTGACTTGCCGAAGAATTCTTTTTCCTCTCCATCAACCCCCTTTGTTCTATTCCCAACTTATACAGTGACATTTGAGCAGATCCTAACAACAAGCCCTTCGTGTGGACGTCATTTCCCGAACTTGGTGGTTGATGACTTCAAGTGTTTGACAGTGCATATGACAATATAATTTATCCTGTGACTGCACAGATGACATCCTGCGAGTACTACTTGATGCCTCCATAAAATCATCCCTGAAAGGATTGTAGCTGTCTCTGGATCCACGGCTTCCATAGTCTTCCTTTGAAATATACCTAAAAATGTCTTTCTCACTGTTAAAGACAAATGCCAGATATGGTAACACAGTTACAATTGCTAATTATAATGTCAGTGTGATCCTTTATTTTCTCTCATCACTGTGCTTATCTATATATCCTGTTTTGCTATTCTAGGTTTGTGTGCTGGAGAGGCAAATATTTGACTTCCTTGGATATCAGTGGGCACCTATCCTGGCAAATTTTGTACATATTATTATCGTCATTCTTGGTTTATTTGGAACTATTCAATATAGACCTCGTTACATAACAGGAGTAAGTACCCTTCCTGCTTTTTATTATTGAAATAGAGAAAAATATGCAAACTACAAATGTCTTGAAAAATTTTATGTATATCCTTTGCTTAAAGCACCATGTGTTTGTTTATATAGTTTCAGATTATATCTACAGTAATTAAAAATGTCAAGCTTAAAACACTTGGCAGTGAATGGAATCAAATTGTATTTTCATAAATTGTACTTTCAGCCAATATTCTCTTGTAATTACAAGCAGGACAGTGCCGCTATATGTATGAATTGTAAAGTCATGGTTTCTGATTTAACAGATTTTAATGGGACTTCTTCCCATTTTAAATAATTATATTTTATGAATTGAATAAAGGTAGTTTAAAATTAATACAAATGAACATATAGTATTGATGGGAAAATGTTAATACATATTAGGGTTAATATTTGACATACTTGAAAGCCAGAATAGTCTGGAACATGGTCTCTGTGTTCTCCATAATTCTCTTTTTGGCTCAGAGGAAGTATTTTGCATTCCCACTCAAGTTAAACGTACTTAACATAAAAGTGAAATGCAACTGTGTTGCAGTTGCTATGGGAACCATAACTTAAGATTTTTACTCTTGTATGTGCCTCAGATCTCAGCTATAGCTCTTCATTAATGTCGATTTTTTTAGTGTCATCATTTTTTTCTATTTCTTCTGTTTTTGACAAAGCAAAAATCCATAGGCATTTATTTTAAGTTATAAAGCAAAAGTTTGGTAAAGGCATTTATATAAGACAGTGTAGCTAAAGATCTGCCTTATTCAACACAAACCAGCAGGCCTTCTCGGGTTTCACGAAAGCCTCCTTAACATAAAAGATGCCCTCCTATGACCTGTTCTCTCTCTGTCATCTGGGGCCCAGATAAAGCTCATTGGCACTGAAACAGGCAATGTGGTGGCAGCTGGGATCAAGATATCCACTGTCTGGTTAAGGCTGAATCAGAAGCCCATAGTCTTCTCCTCTGGGAACATACCCAGAGATGAGTGTATGTCACCTCTAAGGGTGTGTTTCCCTGTAAATCTTGTAATACTTTTCACAAGATTACAAGTAGGATGTGTTCTGTTGCAGAGTGAAGTTTCTCAATGCATAAGATATGATAGTAGTGTTTACTTTCTTTTATAAATTGTAATTTGATCCAATATAAGGAAGGTGGTACAGTGCTCTGGAGTGGGTTTTCTGAAGTCATAATTCCAGGGTTGAAATCTTTCATCTACCAATTTCTGTGTGACTTTGGACAGCATAACCTGACCAATCCTTAGATTTTTTACATTAAAAATGAAAGCAATAGTTATAGCGACTCATATGCTTCAGTTGATACATTATAAGCCATCATGTGAAATATTCTCAATTTAACTTTCCTCTTTCATTAGACTTTGAGGCTTCTCCATGATTTTATTCTAATAAATAATGTTGCTCTGAGTATCACCATATAAATATGTCATCTCTTTTTGTGATAAAGTTCCTGGAATGAAAATCTAGGTGTGGATCAAAATGTTTGAACAGTTTAAAAGGTTTTTTGTGTTTGTTTTTGGGTTTTTTTTTGAGGAGTAAGTGGGATATTCTATAAATGATCTCGGCACAATGCTTGGTATTTAAAAAGTGCTCAGTAAATGTTAGCTATAATATTTTTATGCTTATTATCATTTGAAAATAATACTGAACTGTATATACTAGAAATAGGCTGATAGGCAATTTAAAATAGAGCATGGTGTTGTAAGCTATTGGTTGAACTCTTTCCGCCACTTTTATTTTAAGCTGCTACAACTCTTAAATTTTTTTGTGTGATATTTCTGTGTACCAAATTATAATCCCATCCCAAAACCACTAGGTGGCATTCTGGGGGGGGGGGCGGGCTCTGAGGAGCTCTGGTTCTTTATGTCTCAGTGCAGAAAGAATTCAGCCAGAGACAAATTGATAAATAAGAAGTGATTTATTAGGGCTTCCCTGGTTGCGCAGTGGTTAAGAATCTGCCTGCCAATGCAGGGGACACGGGTTCGAGCCCTGGTCTGGGAAGATCCCACATGCCGCGGAGCAGCTGGGCCCGTGAGCCACAATTACTGAGCCTGCGCGTCTGGAGCCTGTGCTCCACAACAAGAGAGGCCGCGATAGTGAGAGGCCCGCGCACCGCGATGAAGAGTGGCCCCCACTTGCCGCAACTAGAGAAAGCCCTCGCAGAGAAACGAAGATCCAACACAGCCATAAATAGAAATAAATAAATTTTAAAAAAAAATCATTAAAAAAAAAAAAAGAAGTGATTTATTGGAATGGGAGCCTTGTGAAGCTTACAAGCAAGTGGGCGAGAGGGTGCCATGCCACGAACTTAGTGCGCTACAGTTTTATAATCAAAGGAAAAGTGGGGAGGGAGAAGACCACCTTCTTCCTCATTCTCGAGTAGATGGCAAGTTTCTGTCATCAACTCCTCCTCCATGTTGTGTGGGGGAGTTTTCTTGTCCCTACCTGGTCAAGCCAGGACTGTCAGTGGTGCAATGGAAATGAGCAAAAAAGGTGGTAACATATGCTAAAAATGGTAAATCATCTTGGGTTTTAGTATAATGTTACCTTTTCTTTATATTTTTGTTTTTAGTGAGTGCAGAGGAGCGTGTCCTAGGAATCATTAACCTACTGAGCTCACTGGGCGGGATGTGGGTCTCATGCCACCATTGTTTATTGTTTGGGGGCATGTCTCATGCTTCTATTGCATGGTTTTGTTGCTAAGCAAGCCTCCATGGTTTTGTGGTTAAGCAAACCTGCTTTCTTGAATGATCATTAACTTATGGGGGTCTCCCATACTTTTTTCTCTACTTACAATCCCCTAGTGGGATTAACTGTTTAATCACCTACTTTGTCCCTTTATTCGGTCCCTATCAATCCTCTTAAATAAAATACATACCCACTAGAGAGAGTGTCCTGTGTTTTCAAGACAGGACACTCTCTCTAGTATTACATAAGAGTAAGGATACTGTGGGACACATTTAAGATGTAGAACTTTTATATAATTGAGAGGATCTCTGAAATCTTTCTGAGGTCTTAACACTGTGTCTTAGCGCTACATCTTTGATTTGATCTTGTCTTGCAGACAGAATCCTTAATCTGTTCTTTTTCTTGAAACAGTGTCTTACTTGGAAAATCTTTTGCCAGCTGGAGATGCTGTAAATGTGAAACTTTTATTTTCCAACCCAGAAAGTCTTGAGTTAGCAATATATGCTCTAAATTCTACTTGAAAACTGAATTGTTCTTTCTTTAGCTCATCTCTCTTATAATACCATGTTATGTATGGCTAAAAGATTACAAATAACACTGTCAAGTGTTTGCTTGGATATCCCTTTAGCCAGATCCACAAGTTTATAGGTATATTTTCTATCTTCAAAATTATTGCAGGCAATAGTTAAGCTTATTGTTCCAATAATAATTATCGTGAGTCCTCTTTTCTCCAGTCCTCAAAAACAATTTCTTTACTGTTTTTCCTGTTTTCACTGATTCTTCTCACTGCCCTTCTGGTCTCCAGCTGCCACCTTGTCTCAAAAGTAATGCTGTGTGTTTTAGGTTTGTGTTACAGTACCACTCAATTTCTGTTCTAGTTATCTATTTCTCTGTAATTTCTGTATAACAAACCATTTCTGTATACCAAATTCATGGAATCTAGTGGCATGATGTCGTGTTGAAGGTCAAGAGTTGATTCAGGAAAATAGAGAATTTGCCATAAAAATGGAGTCAAAAATTTTCAGTTTGCCTAAAGATGATAAAAGAAATTTTTATTTTTTGGCTGCGTTGGGTCTTCGTTGCTGCGCGCGAGCTTTCTCTAGTTGCGGCGAGCGGGGGCTACTCTTCATTGCAGTGCACAGGCTTCTCACTGTGGTGGCTTCTCTTGTTGTGGTTGTGGAGCATGGGCTCTAGGCACGTGGGCTTCCGTAGTTGTGGCGTGTGGGATCAGTAGTTGTGGCACACAGTCTCTAGAGCGCAGGCTCAGTAGTTGCAGCGCACAGGTTTAGTTGCTCCGTGGCATGTGGGATCTTCCTGGACCAGGGCTCGAACCCATGTCCCCTGCATTGGCAGGAGGATTCTTAACCACTGTACCACCAGGGAAGTCTGATAAAAGGAATTTTAATTAAAAGAAACTTGAATGGAATCATAGATGACAGAAATTCTGGTCAGTGAAGGATCTGGGTTTAGCAGGAAGATGCATCATTGGAGACAAGCTGTAACTAACAACACTGTACTGCTGCAGTTAAGAAATTTCCATAGGCTCTCTGTACTCTGGAGACTTAAATATTAACCATGAAATTTCTTTTCCTCTCCCCTAAGAATGTAAGCCTTTATGATTTCTGTATTTGCCATTTTATATTGAAATAGAAAACAATTTAGTATAAAAATAGAGATAAGCACTTTCATAATTTCACAAGTGAAACTTATTGATATTTTTGCACATTTCCTTCACCTATGTGCAACTGAAATGTATCTGATTATGCTACATCTCGTGTATTAATTTTTTAATTTAATGTGACATCAATTTTGGAATTCATATGGCTATTTCATTGTTCATTTAACCTTTTACACTATTATTATATATTATACTATGAAACATAATATATGCTGTATCTTATGGTATGTTATATATTATTATATATTATACTATTTTCATGTTTTTATGATACATATTTCCCTATAATCATCTCCATAAAAAAATACCCTCATCTTCATTTCTGATTTCATTCCTTAGGAGAAATACCTAGATATAACTAAATAATATGAACAATTTTAAGTCTTTTGGTATATAATTGATAATTACCAATCCAAAATCCTTTTATTGAATTATCCTACCACCAATGTACAGCAGAGTGTATTTCTCTGCCCTGTTGCTAACCCTGAATATTATCTGTTCTCATATTTTTTAATCTACTAGGAGAAAAAGTATCATTTTTTATTGCATTTCTTATTTTACTGAGTTGGGCTTTTTCATATATTCATTAACCATTTTTATTTCCTTTTCGAGGGACTGTCATTTTGTGTTTGCTCATTTTTTTCCATGGAGTCTTAGTGTTTATCATAACAATTTTTATATTTGGATCACATAGTAAAGTTATTTACCCTTTAAATATCAATTTCATTTTGATTTTTATTACTTTTCTCTTATTAAAATTAACTCCCTTTCCCTTCGTGGTATCTTCTATTGCTTTAAATTTCATTTTGAAAAGTGTAATGATGTCTTCATTATCCTTAGGGCTAATTTTGCTAAAACAAAAAGGCATATGCCCTGAAATAGAGTCTAAGGTAAAAGTATCCCTTTCCACATTTGCTATTTGTAAAGAGTTTCAGTTTATTGATGGGACATTTTATTCTGTTTAATTGAAAACTACCCCCACCCCCTCAAAAAAAAGCATGTGGACATCCTCTGAAACACTGAGCACAGTAGCAACCAATAAAATTTAAAAAGCACTGGTAATGAGTTTTTTTTCCTCTACTAGTCTTCTATTTCATAAGAGCAAAGAAGAAAAATTTTAAAATTTAAGACAGTTAATTAGGACAAGAACTCGTTAATACCCTTTGAGGGCCTCTGTCATTTCAAAGAATATAATATGTCGAAGTAAAATTAAATAGCTGCTTTCAATTCCAAGCAAAGGAAATCTGAAGCAAGAATCCATAGAAATTATCTGTACTGTATAATTCTCTATAGCATCGAGAGTCCCAAAGAAAAGGCCAGATTAATTCTGGTGGAATAATTCATACATAAATACATACAAATGGCTCCCATGAAAGAATTACCTTATGTCATAAATGGAATTGCCAAATGCATCTTCATTTGGGCTAAAGACACTGGCAAGCAGAACATGATTTGAGATATCCAGTGGTTATTAGTTAATGACCAAAAATGTTAATGAGTTGTACTGCTTTAAACTGTCTAAAATAATCTGAGGTGTGTGTAGGTTCCTACCTGGTGAAGGCACAGCAATTTGTTTGGTGATATTGCCACAAGACATGTTGCCATAACTCTCAATTTTTTTTTCCCTCCCTCCATTCCTTCCTCCCTCCCTTCCTTCTTTCCTTCCTTTCTTCCTTCCTTCTTTCCTTCCTTTCTTCCTTCCTTCTTTCCTTTTGTCCTTCTCCTTCCTTCCTTCCCTCCCTACCCTGCTTTGTTTCTCTCTATTTAACCAAGTTATTTTTGAAGGAAAAAAGAATAATTTATAGAGCTTGGAACCACTGGCTTGGTCGATGAAACTCATCCCAAAACTAGAAATAAATTCAAAATAGCTAAAAATCCATTACTCAGATTTCATAAAAACAGAGAAAAGGACGGCATACCAAAATCACAGTAATATTTATAAGAATCATGTTTCTTTTTTTCTTACCACTTCCATTACTATCCACAGATTCTACTAGACACCTTCCTCTACAAATCCTACAGAACTCACAATAACTTTATAAAATTTTTGTTCAAACTCATATGACTAGGAAATAGCAGAGTCAGGATGTGGACCCATGCTCTTAACCAAACCCCTGCTCTTAACCACTGTACTGAACTGTCTTTTAGGTGCACAGCTCAGAGGGCCACAATTTATCTGACAGATGAAAACAGGTTTTGTTAAGTTATTGGCAAGTCCAAAATCCATCAAGGCATTTGCAGTTTGAAGATCATTTAGATTTTAAATTGTGCTCTGCCATCCCTATATGAAGGATTATGTTTTTAGCTCTGTACTTAGTGAGGAAATGACCTTATATCTTAAGAATTAAGAACAGAAAACCTTCAGCGATGGATATTTTTGCAGAAGAACAATATCATAGGGAATCCTTAAGTTCCAGAAATAGTGAATTAGAATGGTATTTAAAAAAATTTTTCTTATGGCAATCAGCATTTTAATAATGGTAATTCATATGTATGCATATGTACATATGCATATATAACATAATTTACATCTAATATATATAAATTATATATTATATACATTATATGTATAATATATAATATATATAATTATGTATAATATATATATATTAATTAAGAACAAAAGTATCTCTTTCCACATTTATTTGCAAAGAGCTTCAAATAACTGATGGGAGAGTTTGTTTCTATGTAACTGAAAAAACACCCATATTATATACCAAAAATATGTATGTATGTGTGTATATTATTGTACCTATTGCAGAGTTTTTCCATGAAAAACTACAATAGCTAATCCAAAATTAAATGAGTGGGAAAAATTGGGATTGGCTTCCTGTTTTGTTACCGAAAAATCAAGAGATTAAAATAACGTGGTTAAAGCTAATTTCAGGAAGCAGGGCTGTGATGGTTAGAAAGAAAAGCCATTGTTCGTGAATCTTCATTCCTTGGGTTTTAAAAATAATGAACTATTAGACTGTCATTAGACCCCTACTCATTCTTCCAAAATAATGAAGAATTGAATACTACTTTTAGTTTGCATATTAAAGTTTTAGATGGATGATTTCAGATTGTTGCTGAGCACTAAACTTTTGTTCCTCAATTTGGACCACTCTTTTTTGGTTTTTTGTTTGTTTTTCTACAATTATTTTTTTTAAGTATTAATCTGTGCTTGTCAATGAGTATTGCTTTGTGAATTGACACACATCCTTCTCTCCATGGAGGGAGGGCACAGCATAGAGAGACGGTAATGAGACAGCTTCAGACAAATCACCACCTGCATTGACTTCCTTGATTTTGCTTTTCCTTGAGCCAGTATACTAAAAGGAAAGGATCCCCATGTCATCCTGGGCAAGTCTTGAGGGCCACAAGGTGCCTGGAGCACCGGAAAACAAAGCTAAGACCTATTTTGTGAAAACATTCTGTTACGGTGATTCGGGAAATGTATAGTCTCTTCAGAGGGTCTGTAAAAGCAAATATTCACAAACTCAATTTGTGTGATGGAAAAAAAAAAAACCAGACTCTACATTTTTGGAATTTACTATGTACTGATAATCAGCCATGATTTGAATTTTAAGTGTTCAAGGAGCTCAAGTCCCCATGGAGACTATAACCAACAGCAATAAATGAGAAGTAGGTTCTGGGCGCTATTTCCAGGTCATGTGCCTCTTTCACTCTAGTAACGTTACCTCCCTAAAAATTTGTGTACTCCTTTCAGTCATGTCTAGGAAATTATTAATCTATGCTTAAGCAGTTGTTTTGAGTCTTTTATTCACTTTTTGCAGGAAAAAAACTACCCAAAAGAAAATGTATTGCAGCTAAAGCATTAAAAATGCACACTTTCTGTTCAGGACAGAAAATCAATGTAGATTAGAGATGAAAAGACTTGAGATAGTAGTAAATTAACATTGCTTCTAATGACTTAGAGTAATCGTGAAACTAAGTCTTTTCCCATAAGCCTGGAAGGGGAAAAAAAAAAAAAATCATTACAAGTTTTATGGATTTAGCCTGTAGTCCTAAAATAAATGTAATAATGCAACATGGTGAATGCAATTTATTCTCAAAAGGATGCGTTCCCTTAGGGAATTGTGGGCCATTTCTTCTACAAGAAGATAACTTTGTGCTCACATTCTGGTGTTAGACTGTGACTAAAGATTTATAGAATGTGGCAAATATAAGTAATTACATTTTAACAATCTAAGTTCCTATTTGTAAGTCATCTAATAATTTTTGGAAAAAAATGTTGAGAGGAGACGTGAGATATATATATATATATATATATATATATATATATATACACACACACACATATGTATGTATTATTTCTTTCCTAAAATAAAAAAAATCAAATTAATTTATGCAGAATTTTAAAAATCAAAATGTAAAATTAGACTTAAAAGTCTTCTTCCTTACCCTTCTCCAGCTGTTCCTAGTCTCTGTAGTTCTTCTGTGGTCTATATATAGACATCTCAGAGGGTCTGTAAAAGCAAAATCATTTTACTCGAGTTTATTTTTGGATCACACTTTGTTTTGACAGCCCCTCCCCCCCAAATCCTCTCCCCCCATCCACTGAAGTTTGCCTTTCTTTTATTCTTGAAAGTAAGAAAAAGCCTTTTTTAAAAAGTGTATCCTAAGTATATTTCCAATTCTTATTCTATTTGTATTTTGGAAATCCACTGCTTTCCTCTTTGAATTTAGACCGTTTTCTTTAGATTTGACCGTGATTTTATCTGTGGCTTTTTGTTTTTAGGCTAGGCTCTTCTTCCCTGGAGATTTCTCTCTCAGTACCCTATCCTCTCCTGTCTAAATTGGTGAATCTCCAGGCCTATTACACATCCATCTTCCCTGCTCTGTACCCCTCTGAGTTAGATTCAAGCTTTCTTAGATCCTATGTATTTTCTTTATGATACGCGTCACCCAAATTCCTGAAAAAACATGTTCACGAGGTAAGCTTTCTGAGTTTATTCTATCTTTACACTTGAGTAATAGGTTTACTAGAGGACGAATTCAGGGGTGAGAATCAATTTTCCTTCAAGCACTGAAGTAATTGTTCAATTGTATTCTAGGAAGCAATGTTACTCATGGGAAGTCTGATATTGATCTGTTCTTCATTCGTAGATAACTTTTTAAAAATTCTTGAAATATTCATTTTATACGTGTTGTCTTACCATTTCCAAATGAGGTGTCTCAGTGTGGACCTAACTGAAAATTTTGTAGGCCCTTTTGACTTGAAAGCACGAATACCTTCAACTCTGGGCTTTGTATGTATCTATCATTTTGATGATTTTCTATGCTTTTGAACATTTGACTTTGTTATCCCCAGATCATTTCATTTAATAGTTATTATGTATTATAACTGTTTATTTACTTATTAAAAAATCTCATTTTTTCTCTAGGGGATTAAATGGTTGTCTGGTTCTAAAGGTGGTGGAGGAACTATCTCTGTTTTCCAGCCCACTTTTACACTCCCATTTGTTCACATGTTCCTTCCTCCAGTCTCAGATTATAAAGAATTCTGCCTAGTAGTTCAGCTTCCTTTGTGTCTACTGCCCCTCCGTATACATTTTGGACTGCCAGTTGCTCCACTCTGCTTATTAGTCAGCACTTCAATGTCTGGTCTTCCTCTTCCAGCAATTGGCAGAAATAGCTCTGCTGCTGATGTTTTATTGCTAATAATTGTAGCAGTACTGTACAGGCTGCATGCTCAGTTTGCCATTTTGAATCTAAAGTGGAACAATTACTATTAAAGTGCATTAAACATATGTTACTTTGGAATCATTTCCTTTTTTCAGTGAGATCTGAGCAGGCGGCTTTGTTATACAAAGGTGTGGAAATCCAATGACTGAATCTCTTCACCCTTGAAAAAGCCATTAATTGATTGTCTATTATATGGTAAGCACTATGCTATGCAAAAGGCAGACCATAAAAACAAAGCCTCCAAATGTTTACATTTTAATAGAGGGGGAAAGAAACATGTAACCATGTAAACACAATGCTTTTCATAAATACTATGAGAGAAGTATGTAAAGGATATCACAAGATCCCCAGAACAGGTTGGGTAAATCAACCTGGGGGCTGGAAAGTTTCAGGAGATGCTTCATAGATGAAATGACACACGAACTAAGACTTAAAGTATGAGTAGTATATCATGGAAAAGACAGGAAGAGGGGAGAATTTCAGGCAAAGGTAACAGAAGTGAAAACATGGAGGTGTTTAAATATATAATTGTATTTTTATTGATTTATATCAGGTACACATGGCTGCTACGCAGAGGCTGGACTGATTAAAAGTAAGGCTAAATATGTAGCTAGGGACCAGATTGTGAAGAAAATACTTGACCGTGCTAAATTGTTTATATAAGACATTCTGTAGACAATTAAAGGGTTTTATATAGGTAGTGGTCCTAAATGGCTAGCAACATGGTGGGGAAGGAGAAATGAAAAGACAGATATGTTTGTAGATGTCTTCAGGAAGAGACGGGGCAATGGTGGAGTCATTTGACAAGGCAATGATTAAAGCAAGATGAATAATTTGGGGGAAAATTTTAAGAATTCAGTTCTAAACTTTCATTGTCTTATTAGTTACATGGGTGTGACCAGATATGGATATGTCTCAGACCCTTTGTAAACTGTTCCCTAATAACTTGATACCACTTTTAGATAAAAATGGTAAATATTATCTAATATGTAGATGACATGATTTTATCATCCTAAACTAAGAGTGCCTTTACTGAGTGCCTTTATTAGACACCTGGTATGTTTAGAATTAGTACCAAAAATGTAGTAACAGTTCTATTTTTCTAAAATTACAGTCAGCATTTGGGGGAGAAACCTCCAAATATTTCACAAGCCTATATATAGTTACCTTATGCATAATGTCATATAATTACTCATGTGTACATTTTATAACCAGTTTATTTTGCAAGGTTTACCAGCCAGTGTCTTGGCATTCTGGGGTGTTTTTTTGTTTGTTTATTTTTTGGTTTTTCTTTTTAATGACTAAAGAAGCAGTTTGAGTACGTATACCCAAAACAATTGTCTAGTTTACAACGAAATGCAGCAAATTTTTATGGTGTAGATTTTGTAGGACGTAAATTGTCCTTTTGTCTGTAAGGGTAAACCCGATATTTTCTGTAGCGGAGAACCACGATTCTGTTGTTGAACTTCATTAGCCTACCTGTGTGCCTAGGTGTGTGGTTTAGTCAAGTACAAGTCTTGTCTACTTCTCAGCTTCCTGGTATCATTCTAACCACCAGCGGACTGTCCATTAAAGTCCATGGGCCTCCAGTTAGCCAGTAGTATAGATTATCTGCATGCCTAGTGCTTTTCAGGAAAACCTTAAGATCACTGCCGTTCGCAGGATATTTTTTACTCCTGAGTTGCGTTTTAGCAATATGTCAATTAACCTACATTAAGTGATTTTATGAGAAACAGACTTACGACCTTTATTCATTGTAAAGATTTTGTTAAAAGCATTGCTGTCAACAGACTCACAAGAAAAATCTCTCTTGTCTCTGTAGGGAAGGAAAACTTTTCCCTTCTTCCCTTCTAGGTTCTTTGGCTGGTTTAATAATTAAATTATGGATTAACAGGAGAAAGATAAATTTAACTTTCTACCTATAGGAATCCATTAAAAATATGAGACTCAAAGAAGTGACCAAAGCAGGCAGTTTTTATGCCTTTTAGAGAAAGAAACAGTGCATTTGTGAAGAATTGATAAGGCAAACAAGTTTTGCGTTGGGGTAGTAAATTAGTGAGGAAGTAACAAGGTTTGTTTATACAGCCTTCTTGGCCGTAAATTCCCTATCTCTGGTGATAAGAATGTCTCTCTTTGTCCTGGTATAGGGGGTACCTTTCACATGGGAGATTTATTTCCTGCTTTCAAGGGGACAAAGGAGGGTTCCTCTTGCACCGGCTTTTTCTCGAATAACTAATTCAAAATAATCAATATGCCAAAGTGGTGTATTTTGGGGTGTCATATTCTGCTCTCCTTCATCCCAATCCTGGGAATAGTAATGCTTTCCTTATGCATTAGGTTGTTTTATCTTGAGGTCCTGATGAACTTAAACATTGGATGCACATAATTTTAAGACTAAGTGTGTGAACTGACAAAGTTTTCCAAAACAAACAGACAAGAAAACTTTCTAGATTTATTTTCTGACAAAACTAATAAAAGTAATTCTTTATTCTTTCACTATACAAATATTTACTAGCACTTACTCTGTGCCAGACACTCTTCTTAGACACTGTGGATTCAACACTGAAAAGACCAAATCCAAGCTCTTATGGGGAAGACAGGCAGTATATAGGCAGTAAGTAATAGGTCACAGAAAGATGTTACAATATGAAAGTCCTCTCTCTCTCTCTCTCTCTCTCTATATATATATATATATATCTTTAATAGAACAAGAAATTTATTACTCCCATTCAGTAGTTCCTGGGGGTTTTGATGTAAAATCATACACAACCAGGAATCAGGAATCATCTTAATTTCAGTGACCACCTCTACAGGGATCTCATTGCCAGGTGTTGCAGGTATAACAGTCAAGAAATCACTAGCAATAAAGGTTCAAATAACCACAGATCTCTGGCATGAAGGCTGCTTCTGAAACGGTCCCAATCAAAATGTAATAGTGTCAAATGCATATGTATTTATTCTTTATATATTTAGTAATATTTAGTAAATTCTCTACCAAGCTGACAATTATTCTACCTTTACACTTGAATAATAGCAACTGATGGAATGTAATGCCAGTTACTAACCTTGAGAAGACTAAAGACAAGGGTATTTGGGTACAAAAAAGCAATTAAGAATGTATAAAAATGAAACCAAAACATATTCAAAATGCTGATAACCAGAGATAATTGCACTGTTATCATTTTTTAAAATCTATTTTCCTATATTTCAATGTCCACACATTTTTTTAAAATCTAGTATAATGTTATACATTTTTTTTCTTTTACTTACCATCAACATTTTCTATTTAATTATATAAGGCTGCATCGTTCTTTGAATATGTTAAATCAATTTACAATGTGTAGAATGTCCAAATCTTTGCGCACTTTTTGAGATGTTTATCTTGTCCTTTTTAGTTTGTATTTAGAGACATTAAGTTGTTTTAATATTATAGAAATTAACCCATCATTCTTCAATGTGTATTGAAATTTTCCTCAAATCTCTCATATGCTATGTGTTTTTATATTGGTCTCTTTGGCGAAAATAATTTTTTAAAATTCTTATCTAGTAAAATATTTATAGATTCTGAGTCTTCTGTCTTGGTAATAAAGATATACCCACTCTCAGCTACACATTTAATCTCCTATATTTTCTTCTAAGATATTTATTGTTAATTTTTATAATAAACTCTTAATTCATCTGGAACATATTTTAGTATTTAATATCAAATGGGGCACCAACACTATTTTCTTCCAATGGGTAACAGTTTGTGCCACCATTTATTTCCCCCAATAATTGAAATATCTTATTTGTTTACATTAAATTATCATATATGCTGGATTTTTTTTCTCAGCCCTCTATTCTAGTCCACTGATTCATTTGTGTACTCTGTCACTACCCAGTTAGTGACTACAATGGGTTTATAATGTGTTCTAACAGATGGTAAAACAAGTCTTCCATCTGTTCATATTTTCTTTTGCTATCCTCTAATATCTATTCTTTAATGTTAATTTTAAAATTATTATATTCAATTCAAAATATTAAACCTATTAGAACTATAATTGAAATTACTTTTTTTAAAAATTAATTTTATGAAAGAGATACTTTATGAGTTTTAGATTCCCCATCCAACAAGTTGGTATGCCATTTCATTTCTCTTGTATTATTTTGATTTTCAATAAGACTTTGTAGGCTTTTTTCATGTAGATTTTATACTTTTCTTGTTAAGTTTATTTCTATATACTATTGTAGGTTTTATAACAATTGTGAATGGAATATTTTCCCCTTTCTAAGTGCTTATTATTAACGTGGAGAAAATATGTTGCTTTGGCATATTTATCATTTTCAAATTATCTTATTAATAAAGGTTTCCTAGCATCTCTTGAGTTTTTTGGGTGATATCTTTAAAAAAAATTAACTTTTTTCATTTATGTCTAATGTTAATAGTATTTATTTTATATCCTTATTGTATTCATAAGACTCTCTAAGACAGTTAAGTATAACTGGCAACTGCAGGAATCTCAGTCAAGTTGCTGAATTTAAATGTAAAGATTTTAGTATTTTGCTATTTATTGTGTAATTGCTATTGGAATTTATTAAATAGTCTTTACCATATTTAAATAGTTTCCTTCAATTATCAAGAATGGTAATGCATTTTATTAAATGTTTTTGAACCTATATTAATATGGTAATATTGCTTCTTCTTAAAATTTTGGATACATTCAATGGGTTGATAAATGTTCTAATATTAACCCAACCTTCCTTTACTCGGCTATACCATATGTGTTTGTAATATATTATCCTTTGCTTCAATTTTTGAATACTAATTCTAATATTTTTATTTTCATTTGTTACATCTTTATTCAAAAATGAGATTGATTCATGGCTTTTCACTTATAATATTTTGCAAGTTATGCAAACTTCAAAAAATAAATCGGGGAGATTCCCTTCTGTGATCTGTAATAGTTCAGGTAGGATTGGAGCTATTTATGTTTCCTAGAACTCATCTATGAAATCATCTAGTCCTAATACTTTCATGAATGGTAGCTGTTTAATCATCTTTCCAATCTATTCTACAGTAATTGGTCTTTTCAAGTTTTCCAGTTCTTGCATGATGTTGGTAATATAAATTTTGACAGAGCATCTATTTTCTAGAGCCTTTGTTTTACGTTATTGTCTTGGAGTTCCAGTAATATTGATTTATTTCTTTTTAAAATCTCTTCTTTATTCCTGGGTTGGTCTCTTTTCTTATTCCCTTTTCTTTCTCACTCCATGCATTATTACCTCTGAATCAAGAAAACAGCTAAGATCAGTGGCATCTAACTCCTGCTTTTGCCGTCCTCCTTTATTCCACAGTAATAAGAGGAGGCACGGTCTTGACATAACATGGGTACCACCTCCAGGGTATTTGCTAAATTTTATGGTAATAATTGTGGCAAATTGATAAGGTAGCTTTACGACTTTCTTGCTTTGGGTTTTCTTATGTTAGTTGGTGTGTCAAGTAACAACTGCAAACAATCCTTTAAAAAGGAAAAAAAATGGCGTGACTGAACAAAGGATTTCAACTTCAATTTATTTAATTCTGAAATTCATTAATAATTGTCCTTTTATCATGTCAACCAAATTGAAACTAAATGAAGAACTCGTCTCTAAGAGTAGTAATTATTACAAAACCGCTTTTGTGTAATATTCTCTATACCATTTATTTCAAAATAAATCTTTCTTTGCAACAGTATCACAAAATAGTCTGAAGTTGACCCTTCAGCTACCTTGTGAACAGTTTTAGCTGCAGGATGCTGTTTGATCACCTAGCTGTCTCCTTAATGGAATAGTTGTCATTTTCCTGGTCATCTCTGTGCTGTATTTGTAGACATCTTGTCAGTGGTTTTTGGAAGCATTGACTCATCTGGGAACTCCATGCACAAGAGCATGTTATCTAAACTCCACCGTTAAACCTCTGTCTGCCTAGACCTGTCATTTTCTGAAATGCAGTGGATTCAATTTCTTTCTTTCCTTCTTTTCTTTTTCCTCTTAAAGGTACCATGTATGTTTAAGGAATTTTGTAAAAGAAATGTTTTATTGCATGTATGAAACTCATTTAGTCTAGAATTTATTTTATGGGGGTATCATGGAGTGAAAACTTGGTATATGTGTGGAGGAGATACCCCTTGGAAGTAAAGCTGCTGTTTTCTAAATAATTTTATTTTACAGTCCAGTAAAATTTTAATTCTCTTGTCATTGTTTTGAAATGTTAGTGTTCGGTGAAGGGCTTAAATACTTAAATTTACATGTAAAGTTACACGTTGAGTGTTTGGGTCTAAAAATTTATAATGAGGCAAAATTTTAATTTGGCAGAGTTGCTATTCCATCTTCTTCTAAAACCTTTGTTTCTTCTTTCTTCTCATTCTCTTTTTCTTGTTCTTCTTATCACTTTTATTATTTCATTAGTATGATGTTAATGCAGGATGTTCAATCAAAGTTATGGGAAAGTATGTGGACATTTTGAGGGGTTTGTAGCATGGTGATATTTACCTGACAACTTAGTAAAATTAAGATAAACTCAGCCCCATAGCTTTAGGTCAGTCTAGAACAATGACGTGGGTATACATTTTCGTATCACTCCTGTGCACCAGTACAGAGTGAGGGCTCACACTGGCTGCTGTGGGAATGAGACACACTGATAAGAAGCGGTTAAAAAATGTATCAGTCAATTTTAGGAAGCCAGTACAGTTTTATTCAAGGAGAGGTTGTTATCATGTGTAATGTCTTTCATGCCCCCGCTACTATTGATGCATTGGGGTTGAAAGTGAATGAATTTCAATACAACAGGTTGCATACTTGCTTTTAGGTATCTGATCTAAAAACCTATTCCCAAGGCATAATATAATCAAGGTTCTTCTGAACTAAAAACTATGTATGGAACTTGGAAAAGGCTTCAAGAATTTTATTCTTTTTCCACCAGAGGCAATTTTCCAGTTTGAACTCACTCTCACAGTTATTAATAAAATAGTAAAAATAAACAGGACCTCAGGGGACATCCATCATTTAACTGGTGATGGCTTCTCCGCTGTACCATTGCCCCCTGCATTGTTATGGTAAAAAGACTATCCACTATTGTATAACTCGACCTCATTTTCAATATGTAACATCACTGTTAATATGCAAAGAATAACATACTTATTTTTTACAAATTTTTAAAAATTTTTGCTTTTCAGTATCATTTAGGTAATGTATCATCATTCCCCCCAAATTTCTTCTCTTTCACACTGATCACCTTGGATTCAGATTTGTTCATGACTAAGCATCCACTCAATCTTCACCTCGGCTTGTATATCAGAGCATAATAAACTCAAGTTTTTAGTGCTAGTTTTATATACAGAATAAAAATATAAATTTGAGTTTTATAAAGCAAGAAACAATGACACAGAGTTGCTGTACAAAAATATCTTTAGGTATCTTTTCTTTTAAAATGTATTTGATGACCTTATTTTATTCGATAGTTCTTGAGAATATTTTATATTATTGTTTCCAACGTTTTCCTCATTTTACCATTTTATGCAGCTAGGTGTATACAAATAAATGCCTAAGCAGAAATTATTTATATCATAATTCGGTTTGTAGGAATGTTTAAGAATTCAGATATTCTCATGAAACTTGCAAAAACTTTATTGAGTGATGCAAGAGTATATAACTTAAAATTGTATGAGAATTGTATTTTAACCACATCAAAATACCATTTTTTTCATATTTTCTGATCTGTGAATAAATTATAGAGCAGTGAAGTAATTTTAAATTAATTTTTACTTTTCCCACAAATATTAGAAGCAATTAATAAAATAAGGAAAATAAGAATTGTTTAGGAAAAAAGTTTTGAACTAAAATCTAGGACCTTTTTTGGGCTTCTAGGTGTACATTTGCACACATGCATAAAAGGAGTAGTCTCTAGTTAGGCAAAATCCTTCATGTTTTACTTTGTACTAGATCAGTCACACCAGCACTAGGATAGCCTCTCTCCCTTCTCTTTCTCTCCTCCTCTCCTGCCCCCCTCCTCCTCCCCCTCCTCCTCCTCCCCCTCCTCCTCCTCCCCCTCCTCCTCCTCCCCCTCCTCCTCCTCCCCCCTCCTCCTCCCCCCCTCCTCCTCCCCCCTCCTCCTCCTCCCCCTCCTCCCCCTCCCCCTCTTCCAAATACTGCACAAGTTTTACTAGATAATGATTGAACCAGAAATAATGATGACAGTAACAATACCAGGATGCCTAATATGTGATAGTATTCACTGTAATGGAAACTTTCATATATACATAAATTTTCATATGTCTTCAGCATAGTCACTCAAACTAGAATTTAAGTTTTATACAGGACAACTGATGCTTGGGGAAATTATGTAACGTTTCCAGAACATCATATTGCCATTAGGTAGAAGCTTTGGATTGGTCATAGGTTTGTGCGTCTTCAGAATTTTTACCTTTTCTTCTAAGTTACATGGCCTCTCCAAGGAATGAAAAGGCACACAACAGTGAATCATATACAGGTTATGACACAGAACACACACAGGTGAACTACTGATGAAATACTAAAGTCACAAGTGTAGCCTGCTGTTAATTACCAATTCCTACAAACTAACATGTCACTGAAACCTTGAACCACAAATGATGTCTGACCAAATTCTGCCTTCTGCCTTCTGCTTTGCCATGTTTCTGCATGCTATGTTTCTGTTCACATGCTGCTGAATATCAGACTGATTACTTCTTATTTCAGAGCTGAAAGGGCAACAGTAAAGAATATCTAGCTTTTAAATTTCAGATTCCTTGAAGTCTACAAAAAATTCATTAAGAGACAGGTTCACAAACTCTATTTGTTTGGCTCTATGAGTGTTCCCACTTTTCCCTGAACAGATCTTTATTGGTCTGTAGTGTTGTTGTAGTGTAGACAAATTCAGCTATTAGCTGGTACACAACGCAGCTTTCATGGAATTCCTGAGATTATAGATTTGAAACATCTTGCTGGCTCTGTAGTTAGGAAAGAAACAGCACCCTGATGAGGACTGGGGCCCCGTTTCTTAGAAATACTTGACTTTCTGTGCCCCCTTGTTAGATCCTATCAGCAGCCCCAACTATGACTATGCATTTTTTTTATTCTCCCTTTTAGAATTTTATTGATTCATGCACACTTACATGTGGGTTACATGGGAGCAATTAATTTATTTGAGTTTTTTAATCTATAAAATAGGGGTTTTAAGGCTTACTCTATCCACCAAGAGTAGGTAGAAAAAAAGGCTTATAAAGTACAAAGCACAAATGTTTGGAATGATACAATAGGAGGCTATGCTAGTATGATTTATAATGTCATGCCTATTAAGAAAATTATGTTTCTCTGCATAATCAAATTCCAGGTAAATCAGCAAACAATTTCCTAGAGTGAGAACCTGAAAATGCTGCTAATGAATAGAGAAAGAACTATTTTAAGTTCCATGTATTGTTTTGGTTTGGTATTCAAACTGCAGTTTAAGGACTACTTAATGACATTATTTTCTTCAGTATTTCAGTGTAGCAAGTAATTTCTTCTTTCCTCTTTTACTCACAGAATTGCTTCCTGCACTTCAGCCACTTTATTGTACTATCTGAACATTTTCAACTTCTCCACTCATATTAAATTTGTAGGGCTGCAAGGTCTATTAAAAATATAAAAGACTTAAGCATAGATGATGTTATAAATCTCATACACCCTTTACCCTGTATACCTCTATTCTGTGAATTGTCTATTCTTTATATGCTGCTCTTTCTTTATATCCCACTAAAATATTTCATTTCACAATTTATTTTTATTGCTCTTGTAGCCTATTGTTAATAATTAGAAAGTTATAGGGGTTTGGTTATTATATCCTTACATGGGGAGGAATAATTTTTAAAAAGCACATCTTATAAGCTCTTTTGTAGAGGTATGTAGGAATATAAGGATGATATCCATCAAATGTATTTGAGAATTTGGGAAATAACTATATTGATACTAAATTGGCTACAAATTCACATATTTACATCTGTATATTTATAGTTCTGATATCTGGACAAAACCATAGTAAATAAAGAAGAAAGGTATGGAGATTGTTCTCAGAGGAATCAGGATAGATGAGTGAGCTCTTACACATGTTACATATAATACATTTTTCTTCTTTCATCAATGGCTATGCATCTTTTCTCAAAAACTGTCTGTCTTTATGGGCCAGCAGCTTTTAAAATTATTATTATTTTTATTTATTTATTTGTTTGTTTGTTTGTTTATTTATTTATTTTTGGCTACCTTGGGTCCTTGTTGCTGTGCGTGGGCTTTCTCTAGTTGTGGCGAGCAGGGGCTACTCTTCGTTGCAGTGCGCGGGCTTCTCATTGCAGTGGCTTCTCTTGTTGCAGAGCACAGGCTCTAGGTGCGCCAGCCTCAGTAGTTGTGGTGCGTGGGCTTAGTAGTTGTGGCTCACAGGCTCTAGAGCACAGGCTCAGTAGTTGTGGCACACGGGCTTAGTTGCTCCGTGGCATGTGGGATCTTCCTGGACCAGGGATGGAACCCGTGTGCCCTGCCTTGGCAGGCGGATTCTTAACCACTGTGCCACCAGGGAAGCCCAGCTTTTTTAAATAAGTGAAATCAGATTAGGATTGCTGGGTTCTGAATTATTTTGGAAGTAGAAAAATTATAAATTATTTCATTTCACTTTTGTTAGTTAATAATCTTTCAGTTTTTAAAAAGTTTTGAAGAAAACCACTTTTACTAGATTATTTTTCACAGTGCAAAGTTTTATTTATGTGATATTGGTAACGATTTAATTATTAAGCATATGAAAGCATTCAAGTCCCCCTGCTGCTTTTATTTTGTCTTTTTAATAATAAACAGTCATGGAAGCCTTGACCTTTCTGTTATTATACTTAGATTTGCTTCTAGCTAGCCTCTTTTTTATATATCGCTATTGTGATGTATAGTGAATATGAACTTTTATTTTAATTCAATCTCATATACCAGGAAATGGAAGTCAAGTCAAAATACACACTTTTGGGAAGAGATAGTCTGCCAAGTTATCACCATAAAAACAGTAAAGCTTTAGTTCTTCCTATTTTTTGCTCCCCCTTTTTTCTCTAAAGATACTCTAAAGGCTTTTCATTAATCATCATCATCATTTAGTGGGTCCATTATAACCACGATACCAAAGTAAGTTCAGAGCAGGTATTCCCTAGCCAACGATGTTCCTCTTGTTTCACAGTTACTTGTATTGCTTTCTCTTTTGGCCTTCGAAGATATATGTCTGCATCTTTCTTAATTTCTTGGTAAAGCAAGAAGATGTTAAGTTTTTTGTGTGGAAGTTGACTGCAAATAAGTGAAAGAACACAATTTTTTTAATTAAGGAAAAATTTAAGCTCCTTTCTAAGTAAGACGATTTAGTAGTAAACCTTTTTTTTCCTGTCTTTGTAAGTTCATTTTATTCAGAGATTTTTTTTTTTTTGTCCTTTTAATTCCTTCCAATTCCAGCATTGTTTTTAGTATTTATCTATGTATATATTTATAAATGGATGTACTTATATCCTTACTCTGTTCCAAAATTAATTAAGAGGACTTTCACAGAATAAACCAGTCTTTTCAATTAACTTGTCCTCTGAATTCTTCTAAGGCTGTGAGTATGTGTAGACCATGAAAGACTGAGCTTTTTTTTTTTTTAAGTGGTGCACTCTCAGGCATCCTGCTAACAAATGATGAATCGTATGTAAGTGTTTTTCTAACAAAGATTTTCCTAACTTTTAAAGTTGCTGGGCAGAATGATCATCCCTCAGATAAAGGACTAAAAAGACTCCTTAAAGCTGTGATTCTCAAAGCATCCCCTGACAACTGTTAGCAGTGAAAATTATCTCTAAGCCCCCTCCTGCTGAATTAGTCATTGTGAATGGGTTGTGGGGGGACAGCCTTCAGCTTTGAAACAAGTCCTCCAGGTAAATCTGAAATGTAAAGATTTACAACATCTTCTTTTGGGGTGGGTGAGGGGCTTACAAGAGGTTTTTTGTTTGTTTGCTTTGTTTTTCTGCAATGTATTTCAGGAAAATCGATTTTTTGAAAAATCTGTAAATTGATCAATCATTTGGTTATTTTTATTTGCATTTATACTCATTTAGGCATATTAGCTAAAAGCAAGGCTCTTGTGGGCTTTTTAAAATTTTTGAAGTTTATTCAATGTACTATATTATGTAAACTACAGGTGTACAATATAGTGATTCACAATTTTACAGGTTATACTCCATTTATAGTTATTATAAAATATTGGCTATATTCCCCATATTATACAATATATCCTTGTAGCTTTTTTTTTTTTTTTTTAACATCTTTATTGGAGTATAATTGCTTTACAATGGTGTGTTAGTTTCTGCTTTATAACAAAGTGAATCAGTTTTACATATACATATGTTCCCATATCTCTTCCCTCTTGCATCTCCCTCCCTCTCTCCCACCCTCCCTCTCCCACCCCTCTAGGTGATCACAAAGCACCCAGCTGATCTCCCTGTGCTATGCGACTGCTTCCCACTAGCTATCTATTTTATGTTTGGTAGTGTATATATGTCCATGCCACTGTCTCACTTTGTCACAGCTTACCCTTCCCCCTCCCCATATCCTCAAGTCCATTCTCTAGTAGGTCTTTATTCCCATCTTACCACTAGGTTCTCTTATAGCTTATTTTCAAATATACCTAATAGTTTGTACCTCTTAATCCCCTACCCCTATATTGCCCCTCCTCCCTTCACTCTCCCTGCTGGTAACCACTAGTCTGTTCTCTGTGAGTCTGCTTCTTTTTTGTTTTATTCACTAGTTTGTTGTATTGTTTTTAGGTTCCATGTATAAGTGATATCATACAGTTTTTCTGGTGTTTTGGTTTTTTTTTTAATAATTCTGGTATTTTTCTCTGTTTTCCTAAGGAGGGAAAGGAGGAGACTATCTCCCTGCTGTCCTGTAGGAACATCCTTAAAGGTCATAACCTTAGGTTATACCTAAAAGCAGCTAACTGGGATTTTATTTGATTTTGTTATTTAAAAATTTAGTGTCATCAGAGAAAGATGTTCAGTCCTGGAAGTGCAAATTATTGAAAAATGAAGACAGCTCTTGGTAATTTTAAAGGACCAAAGGGAAAAGCCTTCAGATGAAGCATTCGGTACCACCCTATTAGGGCTCAAAGTCTTTCCACTCTCAGCCCAATAGGCTTAGGGCTGCCAGGGCACTGTTGATAAGCTTTGGCTTCAGCATTTAGGATTTCAGCTACAATTTAGCAGACTTCAGTTGATCATGGTTACCCTGACTTCCATAATTTGCTTTCTACCTTTTTTTTTCCAAGAGCAACACACTGCCATCTGCGACAAATTCTTTCACTAACTCCACAGTGAGAAAACATATTTTCAGTTTTAGGGAGAAAGGATATGTGAAATTGAAGTATTGTGACTATTAATATTCCCATGGCAATAAGCTGCTGTTTGTTTCATTAATTAAATTGATTCCTGTTGATATTCTAACTTACTCTTTTGTCACTAGGATTTGTAATTTAAACCATAAAGTGAATATTCTGAAAAACAGACAGCTTACTGTCATATTGAAAGGCAAGTCTCCATGACTTTCCACTTTACATTTGGCATAGGGACAATAATTTGTTACTGACATTCTAGATGATTACTTTACTGATATGAACACATCAGAAAAAAATAATTCATGTCAAAGTTTACATAAAAATATTCAACGCATTTGGATATGTCCCGAAACTTGATCCAGGTTGTAGGGATAAAACTAAACAGGATGGTGAATATCTGTCTTAATTCTTTCTAGTGATCTCACTTCTAAAATGTTGGTGGAAAAGAATCTGAGGCACACCTCTAGTGATAGTATTTTCAGCTTGGTTTACCAAAAAAATCACTGTTACTTATTAACTTGCCCTCAAAACAAATTATGCTGAACCAAGTCTTGTTGATATAACAATGCAGCTTGTAGGGTTAAATCACAATCCTTTAAATATGGAATGCTCATGGGACCTCTGCCACCTGCCAAAGAACAGAATTTTCATGGTTTTACATTTACTTACTTTAAGTTGGAACTTAGATGTCCCGAGATCTCATCAGCTTGCAACAAAATAAAATTACAGGTCGTTTAATATCCAAATTATAAAGACTCCAAGTTCACATCTTCCTAGATTAGTAAGGTGCAATTCTCCCCTCCATCACCCCCTTGCATGTTATATCCCAGCATGCTCAATGCTTATCCATGTCCAAGGAATTAGTCCTGATTATTTTACCTTACTGACAAAATCAGTACTCAAATATACTACCACATGGCTGAAGGACCACATAATCTGTACCAAGAATACTGGGTGCTTCATAAAATGTCACCACCTGCTGCAGTATAATGACTACACCTAGACAGTTCAGTTCATTTGCCCTTTTCCATCTGTGCTGCTGCCATAGCTACTAGGGGACAGATTTTATTATCCCCAATACATGCTGTCAGAGAATTACTCCAAGCCACCACAGCCGCTAGTGTAGGTCTCTGCTGACTGGTTCAGGCTTTGATTGCAACCCATCCTCAAAAAGCCCCTTCCAACTCTGTCATGCCCAGTCTGTGCTGGACAGGTCACTTGCCTGTCCCAAGTATTAAAACTGTTACCATTCACTCAGCTCCCTAAAGCTCCTCTAGAGTGCTTGAGTTGGGTAGGGTTAAAACGAGGTCAGTTATATCTTATTCTTAGACCCAGCACTTCCTTCCGATTTCCCAAGCCCTAGTATTACACTTGGGTCACACATCCACATTTCCCTTATTTTGAGGACCCCTGTTTTCCTTCCTGTCATTTAGTATTACCTGGGGATACCCTTGTACATCAGATGGATTCAAACAATATTGATTCTCAAATGGAAAGGAAGTGGATGGGGACGCTTTGAATCTCCATCCTCTCAGGAATTATTTTAGTCTATGTCAATACAGAGACTCTTGTAGATTCCTGGGGAGGTATATTGAATACTTTACATGCTCACCAACAACATGTAAGCACTTGCCTTTGTTCAACCAAACTAGATCTTGTTAAAGTTGCACTTTCTCCACTGACTTTAAGTGAACTTAAGTGTCTGCTTGCCTTACATAACTAAAAGACAGTGTTCACAGAACTAATGGAGGGTATGCACCAATGATACAGAGTCCTCCCCTCCATCCATTTAGCTATTTTCATTCTTCAGCAGTTTTGGTGCCTAGCCTCCCCTGGGCAGTCTTTCACACAGTGAAGTGATCCAGCAGAGCGTCTGAACACTAACCGCATACCTACTGAATAGAGTTTTATTGGTCAGTAATTTTTAAAACCGTGACTTTCTCCCCAGATGGGATAATATTGGACATTAGTCTGGAAATAGCTAGTTGCTCATAACTTAATATATTTTTTCTGTAAAAATCATACAATTTGGTAAGAGTCAAGGTTTCTGGAGTATGAAGATAAGGATCTGACGCCATCATTTCTGAAATGCGGTTGCTTGTCCACTGTTACCCAAGTCAGATAAATTCTTTAAGCCTTGGTTTCTTCTTCACATCAGTTATCAGTTGTTGCAAGTATGGAATGAAATATTAATATTAAATTTTGAGCATGTACCTGGCACAAGTAGGCTCTCAAATGATTGTTTATCATGTTAAAGAATTTCACTCCTTTGTGTATTTCAACATCATCCTTGGCCATGCTTTACTGAGATTTAGGGAGCAGCAAAGATACATCATCTAGGAGTCAAAAAGGTTTTGAACTAAGAGATAATCAAAATTAAGTTCTCTTCAGAATAGGTTTCAGTACTCTTCTACCGGAACTTTTTAAAAAAATGTTCTTTATGTATCTCCTTGTCATGAATCTATAACAAAACTTTGAGTAGCAGTAGACCAGCTTTCCCACTCCTCTTTATCTCTTTCCATTTTTAATGTTTCCATTATGATTTCCAACTTCCAGGACTCAGCAGAAAAAGGGCCCTTACTTTTTCAAACCTTGCTTGTTGTCATGAGTACCATTACCAGGAATGAAACATTTTCAATCTGACACTGAAAAGCAAGATAAATAACATGTATGGTTATAAACTGTGGCACTAAAGATGTTCCAAAATGTCCATTGCTCACTATTTCCATAATTTATTTATCTGTCAACAGCTTTATTTATTTGAGGATTATTTTTACAGGTTATTGTCTATACTCAGGCATAGATGACAAGGCTACACACATTCATCTGGGATGAACAGAACTATAAATAATATATAATTGTAAATGTAAAATGATAAAGATCCCAGAAAAGCAGCTTTTCCTTTTCTATGAACTCAGCAGATAACGCATGAAATGGTAATGCTTAGAAGTATTGAAGACTATGCATGCTACAGTGTACCTGCTATCAGTAGAGATGCAGTTGTTAAATGATTTTATTTTATTTTTTAATAGATCTTTATTGGAGTATAATTGCTTCACAATACTGTGTTAGTTTCTGTTGCACAACAAAGCAAATCAGCCATATGCATACCCATGTACCCATATTCCCTCCCTCTTGAGCCTCCCTCCCATCCTCCCTTTCCCACCCCTCTAGGTCATTGCAAAGCACCAAGCCAGTTTCCCCATGCTATGCTGCTGCTTCCCACCAGCTAACTATTTTACATTCCGAAGTGTATATGTGTTGATGCTACTCTCACTTTGCCCCAGCTTCGCCCTCTCACCCCATGTCCTCAACTCCATTTTCTATGTCAACGTCTTTATTCCTGCCCTGCAACTAGGTTCATCAGTACCATTTTTTTTTTTAGACTCCATATATATGCATTAGCATGCGATATTTGTTTTTCTCTTTCTGACTTACTTCACTCTGTATGACAGACTCTAGGTCCATCCACCTCACTACAAATAACTCAATTTCATTTCTTTTTATGGCTGAGTAATATTCCATAGTATATATGTGCCACATCTTCTTTATCCATTCATCTGTTGATGGATATTTAGGTTGCTTCCATGTCCTGGCTATTGTAAATAGTGCTGCAGTGAACACTGTGGTACATGTCTCTTTTTGAATAATGGTTTTCTCAGGGTATATGCCCAGTAGTGGGATTGCTGGGTCATATGGTAGTTCTATTTTTAGCTTTTTAAGGAACCTCCATACTGTTTTCCATAGTGGTTGTATCAATTTACATTCTCACCAACAGTGCAAGAGGGTTCCCTTTTCACCACACCCTTTCCAACATTTATTGTTTCTAGATTTTTTGATAATGGCCATTCTGACTGGCGTGAGGTGATACCTCATTGTAGTTTTGATTTGCATTTCTCTAATGATTCGTGATGTTGAGCATCTTTTCATGTGCCTCTTGGCCATCTGCATGTCTTCCTTGGTGAAATGTCTATTTAGGTCTTCTGACCATTCTTTAACTGGATTGTTTGTTTGTTTGTTTGGTTTTTTTTTGGCTGTGTTGGGTCTTCGTTTCCGTACGAGGGCTTTCTCCAGTTGCGGCGAGCCGGGGCCACTCTTCATCGCGGTGCGCGGGCCTCTCACTATCGCGGCCTCTCTTGTTGCGGAGCACAAGCTCCAGACGCGCAGGCTCAGTAGCTGTGGCTCACGGGCCTAGTTGCTCCGCGGCATGTGGGATCTTCCCAGACCAGGACTCGAACCCGTGTGCCCTGCATTAGCAGGCAGATTCTCAACCACTGCACCACCAGGGAAGCCCTGTTTTTTTTGATATTGAGCTCCATGAACTGTCTGTATATTTTGGAGATTAATCCTTTGTCTGTTGTTTCATTTGCAAATATTTTCTCCCATTTTGAGAGTTGTCTTTTTGTCTTGTTTATGGTTTGATTTGCTGTGCAAAAGCTTTTAAGTTTAATTAAGTCCCATTTGTTTATTTTTGTTTTTATTTCCATTACTCTAGGAGGTGGGTCAAAAAGGATCTTGCTGTGGTTTATGTCAAAGAGTGTTTTTCTTATGTTTTCCTCTACGAGTTTTATACTGTCTGGTCTTACATTTAAGTCTTTAATCCATTTGGAGTTTATTTTTGTGTATGGTATTAGGGAGTGTTCTAATTTCATTCCTTTACATGTAGCTGTCCAGTTTTCCCAGCACCACTTACTGAAGAAGCTGTCTTTTCTCTATTGTATGTTCTTGCCTCCTTTGTCATAAATTAGGTGCCCATATGTGCGTGGGTTTATCTCTGGGCATTCTATCTTGTACCATTGATCTATATTTCTCTTTCTGTGCCAGTACCATACTGTCTTGATTACCATAGCTTTGTGGTATAGTTTGAAGTTGGGGAGCCTGATTCCTCCAACTCCTTTCTCAATATTGCTTTGGCTATTCAGGATCTTTTTTGTTTCCATACGAATTGTAAAATGTTTTTGTTCTAATTCTGTGAAGAATGCTCTTGGTAGTTTGATAGGGATTGCATTGAATCTGTAGATTGCTTTGGGTAGTATAGTCATTTTCACAATATTGATTCTTCCAATCCAAGAAAATGGTATATTCCTCCATCTCTTTATGTCATCTCTGATTTCTTTCATCAGTGTTTTAGTGTTTTCTGAGTGGAAGTCTTTCGCCTCCTTAGGCAGGTTTATTCCTAGGTATTTTATTCTTTTTGTTTTAATGGTAAATGGGAGTGTTTCCTTAATTTCTCTTTCTGATATTTCATTGTTGGTGTATAGGAATGCAAGAGATTTCTGTGCATTAATTTTGTATCCTGCAACCTTAGCAAATTCTTTGATTAGTTCTAGTAGTTTTCTGGTGGCATCTTTAGGATTTTCTATGTATAGTATCATGTCATCAGCAAACAGTGACAGTTTTACTTCTTCTTTTCCAATTTGTATTCCTTTTATTTCTTTTTCTTCTCTGATTGCTGTGGCTTTGACTTCCAAACTATGTTGAAAAAGAGTGGTGAGAGTGGACATCCTTGTCTTGTTCCTGATCTTAGTGGAAATGCTTTCAGTTTTTCACCACTGAGTATGATGCTTGCTGTGGGTTTGTCATATATGACCTTTATTATGTTGAAGTAGGTTCCCTCTATGCCATGTTCTGGAGAGTTTTTATCATAAACAGGTGTTGAATTTTGGCAAAATCTTTTTCTGCATCTATTGAAATGATCATATGGTTTTTATTCCTTAATTTGTTAATGTGGTGTATCTCATTGATTGATTTGCATATATTGAAGAATCCTTGCATCCCTGGGATAAATCCCACTTGATCATGGTGTATGGTTCTTTTAATGTGCTGTTGGATTCTGTTTGCTACTATTTTGTTCAGGATTTTTGCATCTATGTCCACCAGTGATATTGGTCTATAATTTTTTTTGTGGTATCTTTTTCTGATTTTGGTATCAGGGTGATGGTGGCTTCATAGAATGAATTTGGGAGTGTTTCTCCCTCTGCAATTTTCTGAAAGAGTTTGAGAAGGATAGGTGTTAGCTCTTCTCTAAATGTTTGATAGAATTCACCTGTGAAGCCATCTGGTCCTGGGCTTTTGTTTGCTGGAAGATTTTTAATCACAGTTTCAATTTCATTACATGTGATAGGTCTGTTTATATTTTCTAATTCTTCCTGGTTCAGTCTTGGAAAGTTGTACCTTTCCAAGAATTTGTCCATTTCTTCATGGTTGTCTATTTTATTAGCATACAGTTGTTTGTACTAGTCTCTTATAATCCTTCATATTTCTGCAGTGTCAGTTGTGATTTCTCCTTTTTCATTTCTAATTTTATTGATTTGAGTCCTCTCCCTTTTTTTCTTGATGAGTCTGGCTAAGGGTTTATCAATTTTGTTTATCTTCTCAAAGAACCAGCTTTTAGTTTTATTGATATTTGCTATTGTTTTCTTCATTTCTGTTTCATTTATTACTTCTCTGATCTTTATGATTTCTCTCCTTCTTCTGACTTTGGGTTTCCTTTGTTCTTCTTTCTCTAGTTGTTTTAAGTGTAGGGGTAGATTGGTTATTTGAGATTTTTCTTATTTCTTGGGGTGAGATTGTATTGCTATAAACTTCCCTCTTAGAACTGCTTTTGCTGTGTCCCATAGGTTTTGGGTCATCGTGTTTTCACTGTCATTTGTTTCTATGTATTTTTTTATTTCTTCTTTGATTTCTTCAGTGATCTCTTGGTTATTTAATAGCACACTGTTTCTCCTCCATGTATTTTTGTTTTTTACAGTTTTGTTCCTGTAGTTGATTTCCAGTCTCATAGTGTTGTGGTCAGAAAAGATGCTTGATATGATTTCAATTTTCTTAAACTTACTGAGGCTTGATTTGTAACCCAAGATGTGATCTATCCTGGAGAATGTTCCATGTGCACTTGAGAAGAAAGTGTATTCTGCCACTTTTGAGTGGAATGTTCTATAAATATCAATTAGAACTATCTGGTCTGTTGTGTCATTTAAAGCTTGTGTTTCCATATTTATTTTCATTTTGGATGATCTGTCCATTGGTGTAAGTGGAGTGTTAAAGTCTCCTACTATTATTGTGTTACTGTCAGTTTCCCCTTTCATGGTTGTTAGCTTTTGCCTTATGTATTGAGCTGCTCCTTTGTTGGGTGCATAAACATTTATAATTGTTATATCTTCTTCTTGGATTGATCCTTTGATCATTATGTAGTGTCCCTCCTTATCTCTTGTAACAGTCTTTATTTTAAAGTCTTTTTTATCTGATACGAGTATTGCTACGCCAACTTTATTTTGATTTCCATTAGCATGGAATATCTTTTTCCATCCCTTCACTTTCAGTCTGTATGTGTCCCTAGGTCAGAAGTGGGTCTCTTGTAGACAGCATATATGTGGGTCTTGTTTTTGTATCCATTCAGCCAGTCTGTGTCTTTTAGTTGGGGCATTTAATCCATTTACATTCAAGATTATTATTGATATGTATGTTCCTATTCACATTTTCTTAATTGTTTAGGGTTTGTTTTTGTGGGTCTTTTTCTTCTCTTGTGTTTCCTGCTTAGAGAAGTTTCTTCAGCATTTGTTGTAAAGCTGGTTTGGTGATGCTGAATTCTCTTAGCTTTTTGCTTGTCTGAAAAGCTTTTGTATTCACCATCGAATCTGAATGAGATCCTTGCTGGGTAAAGTAATCTTGGTTGTAGGTTTTTCTCGTTCATCACTTTAAGTATATCCTGCCACTCCCTTCTTCCCTGCAGAGTTTCTGCTGAAAAATCAGCTGATAACCTTATGGGGATTCCTTTGTATGTTATTTTTTTGTTTTTCTCATGTGGCTTTTAATATTTTTCTTTGAACTTAATTTTTATTAGTTTGACTAATATGTGTCTTGGTGTGTTTTTCCTAGGGTTTGTCCTGCATGGGACTCTCTGTGCTTCCTGGAATTGAATGACTATTTCCTTTCCCATGTACGGGAAGTTTTCAACTATAATCTTTCCAAATATTTTCTCAGACCCTTTCTTTTTCTCTTCTTCTTCTGGGACCCCTATCATTCGAACATTGGTGCGTTTAGTGTTGTCCCTGAGGTGTCTGATATTGTCTTCAATTCTTTTCATTTTTTTTCTTTATTCTGCTCCTTGGCAGTTATTTCTACCATTTTGTCTTCCAGCTCACTTATTCGTTCTTCTGCCTCAGTTATTCTGTTATTGGTTCCTCGTAGTGTATTTTTCATTTCAGTTATTGTGTTGTTCATCTCTGCTTGTTTGTTCTTTAGTTCTTCTAGATCTTTGTTAAACATTTCTTGTATTTTCTAAATCCATGCCTCCATTCTATTTCCGAGATTCTGGATCATCTTTACTATCATTACTCTGAATTCTTTTTCAGGTAGATTGCCTATTTCTTCTTCATTTATTTGGTCTTGTAGGTTTTTACCTTGCTGCTTCATCTGTGACGTATTTTTGTTGCCGTCTCTTTTTTTTTTTTAATGAGTGGGGTTGTGTTGCTGTCTTACTGGTTGTTTGGCCTGAGGCTTCCAACGCTGGGGTTTGTAGGCTATTGGGTAGAGCTGGGTCTTGGTGCTGAGATGAGGAACTCCGTGAGACCTCACTCTGATGAATGTTCCCTGGAGTCTGAGGTTCTCTGTTAGTCCAGTGGTTTGGACTCTCATCTCCCACCGCAGGATCTTCAGAGGGACCCTGGGCTCGTGAACCAAGATCCCGCAAGCCACCTGAGGTGGAAAAAAAAAAAATTAACAAAGTAAAAAATAATATTAGACTAGGAAACTAACAGATATGTTAGGAGGAATATAAAAATAAAAATATAGATGAATCAATAACCGGAAGGTACATCAGTACCACAGTAGTAAAAAAGGGGAGGAGGGAAAAGAAAAAAAAATTAAAAAGGGGGGGAAAAACGCCTTGGCTGTGGAGGGCGGGGCCTAAGCAGGGGTGAGGTTTGGGTGGTGGGTGGGACCAATGCTCAGGACCCACAGGACTATGGGGGGTGGGGCTTAGGCTCAAGGAACAGAAGAGGCCCAGGCGTGTCCTCCACCCTTGGTCTCAGAGGGCAGGGGACCTCACCTGGTAGCCCAGCAGGCTTCCTGGTCTCAAGTGGGTGAGGCAGACACCCTCCTCTCCTCTCCTGCTCCTCTAGTCTGGGAGGGCCCTTCCTGCCTGCCTCTCCTGATCTCCCTGGCCTTCCTCCTATACCCCCAAGGACCCACGCAGCTTGGAGCGGGCCTTGAAGGGCAGGGAACTGGCCTGGGAGCTCAGCAGTCTCCCCTGTCTAAGTGGGCAGGGCAATCGCCCTCCACTCCTCACCCATTCCTCCTGGAAGTCCTCTCCTACGTGCCTCTCCTGTTCTCCCCAGCCTCAGGGGCACAGATCCTGTCTGGCCTCCACTTCTCCTCCCCCTTCAGTCCCTCTGTGTCCTACTGGTTCACTTTGGGTTTCCTTCCATCTCCTTGGGCATCAGAGTCCCCCACCAGTGGCCAGCAGGTGCCCTAGTTGTAGGGAGTGCTAACTCCGAGTCTTCCCACACCGCCATCTTAACTCCGCCTCTCTAAACCATTTTAGAATAACACAGCAAACAGTTTCATGGAATGCTGTGGTAAGGACCACAGGAATTTAGTGAAGTCCTCCAAGAGTAATGTGGTTTTCAAATTCCCAGGGCTAATGATGTATCAAGGGTATCTCCAGAGTAATTATATGTGGTAGCTTATGGATGGACCTTGTGATCAGTAACGGAATAATCTTCCCAGTTGCTAAATTCAGTGAATAAGCGTCTTAATCCACTTAAATCTTTTTTGATCTAATTGATTCTAAATCATGGGAGTCCCTTTCCTTCCCAGGCACAAGGAGGCGTTGGCACTCTGTTAAGCTTGCAAAAAGTCTACAGATAGCCTGCTACCACCTGGAGAATACAAATCATCTTTGGGAAGGACTTTGATTTCATTAATAGTAACATAATAATAAGCACAAGAGAGCTCTGAAGACCCTAGTAGACATAAATGAGGAAATTAGGGAAACAAAATTGTAATGAATACAAAATTTCTAAAATTCCATTTGTGAATCACATAGATTTCTACGAACTGCCCATCACCTGCAATTTGAGTATTGAAACTGATAAAACACAGATCTTTTAAACTGTTACTAGATTCTAGAGTATTCTTTTTCCATATAGATATATTTTCCTACATTTTTTCCAAATCAGATCTGTGCTCTGAAAAGAAAAATGGCATTTTTAAAAGGTTGATATTACTAAATGAGGCATTTCCAGGGATCATTCAGAATGTACATTGTGTTTTGATATCAGTAAAGACAAGCAAATCTGTTTGAAATAGTCAGGAAAACATTGTTTTTATGTCATAAAAAATGAGATCTTCATAGATATCAGTGTGCATATATTCAAAATTCCATGACCTTTCTTCAACTTTACCCACAAGTGTATATTACCACTGTTGATCTGAAATAGACTGTCAGATATTTCTCCAGTAAAGATGAGTTTATTGGGGATCAGCAGAGAATTACAATTTGTGGTCCATAACCGTGGTGAGTCACTTGTAAGTTCCTGCACAGCAAGGGAAGGAGGACGCTTTTATAAAGAGGAAAAGGAAGTAGGGAGGGCTAGAGTAAAACAGAGTCTGTGGCTTTTCATTGGCCGAGTCCTTACCAGGAAAGAAGAGGAGTCTTTATTCTTCCTTTTGGCTCTGCTATTGTCAAAGGGTGTGGAGCTCCCCCTTCTGGTCTCCGGATTCTATTATATTTAGCTGAGGATTCTGTTTGTAAATTTTTCATACCACTTTTTTTCTTGTTCTTCTTCTCTTTTCTATTATCCCCTATTTTTCTCTTCTGAATAAGGACTGAAGTTAATTCAGTTAAATTTAATTATCCAGTGAAAAGTTTCTTAAAGTTATTTACTAAAATCTATACAAAATGCATAATTTAAAAGTATAACTCACCAATTAACAGTGTTGTACTTTGTTAAATGATTTGTTTCATTTTTCTTTCATAGTATATGTGATGTTTCACATTATTTCACATGAGAGGAAGAATTCAAAACCTGTTCTGATGTCTCTATGCATGACTGTGACATTTCTCAGATCATCCTTTAAGGGGACTAGCCGAGAGACCTAGCATTGCCTGGATGCTCACCTGGCAGAAATGTAGGATAAAGGATTCACTTACTGGCAGGATGGTTGGAAGAAATTATATTTAGTATTTCTTCCAACCACAGATCCTCTGGTTCCTAGATTTCTGGACTTCATGGTGGTTTTTAACAAGTATTGAAAGTTTTCTTCAGTGACACAGACAGTAGATTGTAAATATTTTAATGAAGACTTGTCTGTTAATCATTCCTCATTGATAATATTGTTTTTATAATTTTTGAATATGCTAGTATGGCAACATGGGTGATGCTTCAAGAAGTCATCTTATCTGTGGAATAACCATTTCATTCAAACTAAGAAACTCTGTGTTTGATTTTTGCTATTATCATCAGGTGAAAATTAAAGCAACACAAAAAAATTATTATCATATTCAAAGCACACACTTTACAAAATATACAGTATCTAAAGAATCATTTTCAATTTTAAGGGGCTTACACAACAAATAAACAGTAATGCTATGTACCATAATAGAGAAACATAAGAAGAGGAAACATCCATATTTGTCTCAGGGAGTTAATGAAGACTCTGTACAGAAGGTAAAATTTTGGCTGAAACTAGGAAAATGCATGGTATTTTGGCCAGGAAGAAAAGAATCTAAGAAGAGAATCAGAATATACAAGGGCAAAGAGACAAGAAAAAACTTACCACATTCTGAACGTAAAAAGGGCTCCTGCCCAGGGCTTCTGAATGAAAGTAGCAGGAGTTCTATGAGCACTTTTTTCTCTCTTCCTCCTTGCTCTCTTCTTATCGTCCCTTCAGTAATCTTGAACCTCCATTGTATATTTAGTCCCTCCCAATTGTCCTTGCTCTTCAGGGTACTGATAGATGGTTTCTACCATAACTACCCCTACCGCCAACATCACCACTAGCAACCCCAGATTAGTTTACTTGATTTTCACAATCAAAATCCACAAGCATTTATTTATTGAGCAGAAGCATTTTGAAATAGAGTATTATATGTTTTCAGGAAGGTTGTCTCTTTAGTTTTCTAATATGGTAAATTACTTCTTATAACTAAAGACTTGATAGGCAAGAAATTTAGTGAGGGGAGCCTTTGAAAAGTAAATTTCTGCTTTATGGTGGACTCCAATTTTCAGTTGGCACAGGTCCAGGAAAGATTAGGTGACTAGGTAACATCTCAGTAGCCTTTATAACTGTAAACTGCAAATAGCCTTTAAAATATACTCCTATGTGTAGATGTGTATTTGATATATATAAGAGAAGCATTGTGGAAATGAAAACAAAAATCTTTTACCTTCTAAAAAACCAAGTATGGACCTTAACTCCTCATGCATAAATAGATGTTTTAGGAATTTTAATGTGATCAAGTGTTATTTCAATCCAAGAAACTGATGATTAAAGAAAAACAAATCTTCCATGACTCAGCACTTTTATCGATCAACGTAGTACCTGCCTTTGAATTTATATGCTGAGGGTTTAAATGCACAATTGAAATAGGTACCAGATCACTCTAATAGCTTAGCCATTGAGCCATGGCATATGTATTCTTTATTATTGTTGTATTATTGCAACTTTCATTTATTCCATATCTAGCAAGTGTCAGGAGTTTTACATAGACCATGCTTATCCTTATAATATACTACATGAGTTCTGTTATCACAGTGAGGAAACAGATACACCCTAATCTTAAGTAACTAGCTCAAAGTCACAGAATTAGTAAGTACTGATTACGATGATAAATACTGGAACAAGTGATTGTTTTCTCAAGGTATTTGTGAAAATGAAAGGCCCATGGTTCTGACATTTTCAAATAAAGTTTTGTCTAGTTCCAGGGGGCTTGATGGCCACATGAGTCCTCTGATACCAGGAATGCATTCAAATCTCGACCCAAGGTCAAGTCCATGCCCTGATGTATATGAACCTTTATGAGAAGTACTTTTTTTATTCTTGTTCATCTTTGGATATCAGTTTATATTTTAAATATATTAGTGAATATATTACATATGTTAATGTATGAATATGTCAAAAAAACCCAAAATTCAACCAAGTAAATTTGAAGATCTAATTGGCTCTGTAAGATAATTCATGAATTGGGCAGCACCCCATCTAGCAACTAGAAGGGTGCTCAGAGGAGCAGAATGGAAGGTTTTTGTAGAAAGGAGGGTGAGGTGAGGAAGTCATCTGAGCAAAAGAAAAGGAAGGGCTATTTTGGACCAGAACATCTTCTTTCTTGGGGAGGGGAAATAGGAAGTGTGTTTTGTTTTGTTTTGTTTTTAATCATGCAGATTGCCTTTTCTTCCTCTGGGAGATGGAGAGGGTCCAAGTGACAGATTACTTCATTGGTGCTGACCGGAAAGTTCCTACCTGGTTCAGATTTCATTCCTAGAGAAGGTAGAAACTGCAATTAGGTATTAAATCTAGGTTTGGTGTCATGGGCTTTAACACAAGTGACACCATTTTGGGTTTTTCCCTTTAACAAGTATATGTACACACATAGTTCTGTACATATACATATGGGTATATATGTGTCAAACTTTTGCTGCTAAATTTAATCTAATATTATTAAATAGAAAATAAAATTCAGTAATTCATGTTTTGTTGTAAAAGGTGTAACATAGGTAGGGCCTCTAGATGATTTTTTTTTCCTGAGAAATTTAGTACTTATTTTAGTTAATATGATGTTTATTCCTCTGATAGCAAATTATATACTGAGTAGGAGAAAAGGCAAATGAGTTGGGTCTGCCCATGCTTATTTTAAGGCATCCAGCAGATATTTTAACAAGTCATTAATAAAAGTAAGCTGTAAAATGTTCTGGCTAAATAAAGGTAAAGAAAAATATAATTTCTTGAACAGCCCAGTTGTGTCAGAATATGTAAAGTAATTAATATGCTTTTGTTTACATTATTGTTCATCAGTTTATTTCTTATTCCACAAGGAGCTATTTCAAGAAACCTCAGGGGAAGAGTGGTAGGTGGGTGAATGGGATTGGGTGTTGTTAATGGTTGTTTAACAGTTTGAAGTTTTGATGAGCTCAGTTTGAAATATTTATATTTTCGGGAGAAGGTACCATTAATCCATCCTGTACAAATGGCTTACAGTCAATAGCCATGTGTGTCCTGTGGTCATCACTGATGGAAGTGGAAAGCTTTTAATATACATAAGGGTTGACAATTACAATTGAATTTCCTGCTCTTTATAACCATAATCCATAGGAAAATAACCTCTTAAAGCAATGTAAATTTCTATATTTTGAAATTATTTACTAAAATATGCTACATTTTTGTACCTTTAAAAATGAATGCATCAGATAACGTTATTTAAAATGAGCATTTCTCAGAAATTTTGTATTAATCTTTAACAAATTTAACACGTTTTTTGAAATTAAATATAGATATTCTTTCTAAATATAATAATAAAGTGCCAGAATTTATCATTTCAACATATAAAATGTGAAGCATGGTAGAAAATTTATTTATAACTTTAAATGAAAACTATAAACAACTGGTTCACCATAACTTTAGTTATACACCATCGTGTTACTTGATAGCAGATTCATCAGATCCCATAACCACAATTTTTATATGCCTAAGTACAGTATTTATCTGCTAAAGATAAGCCAAGTTTACATGAGATCTAAATATAATCAAATTTAATATTTAGTAAACAGATATAAAAGTTCAAAGCTAAATTATCTTTTGAATAATTACTGACCTGAGTCTTTGTTATTCCTTACAACAGTAAACATTGAAATGAAAAACAAAGGCTTGTTTTACTTTAGAAAGAGGTTCAGATCCAATTATTTAACCTTAGCACTCTCTCTTGCCTACTTTAGCAAAATATATCTACATTCTTTGCTTAAATATTTTCACCCATGTAATGGTCATGGCTGAACATTAGAGTTATCTGTTACCCATTTTGTTTGCACATTTAAACTCATTTATGGTAGGACGGTGGACAGATGAATCCAGAGCCAAAACCTTACAACAAAGAAAGGACCATACTTGAGTTTTTCATTCAAATCACAAAGGATTTAACATCTGGTATAGTTGAACCCATTACACCAACACGCCCTTTTATTTGAAGAGTTGAAATATTATACAGACTATTACAAAATAGTAATACCTTTTGACTTGGAAAATGGATGAGATGAGAGAAACTGAGAAAAGGTACCCTTCATGTTATATTTTAGCTTTGAAGTTTGACTTTTATCTGGAAAGAAGAAATGTATTAAATCTAGAAGAATCAGAAGTTAACTTATATATTAATTAATTTATAGAAAGTAAGAGTGGAGAAGGAATTTAAGAGCCCACAAATCCAAACCATTAATTTTAGATGAATTACTAGAAGCTGAGAAAGGGTAAATCGTTTTGATGAAACTGTACAGATCTTGTTAAAGACTCAAGCCTAGAGTTTGTTCTCTGGTAGTTTTTCAGTCATACCAGGCTATTTGAAGTTGTAAGTCATACCAAGAGCATTTTCTAAATTAAAAATCTGTTTTGCCTAACTTATTAATTTACAATGATAGCAATTCTATCTCTGAGATCAAGTTGTCATTCTAATGAGTAATGAAATTATAACTTTATGTTGTAGATGTTCTGTTTTGGGGTTTTTTTAATTTTCTATACCTGCTAATTTTTTATTTTATTAAGACTTCCACCTATCATCTGACAGCTTACTTTAGCATATTTATTTAAATAATTCGTTATTACTTGCAACTCCTCTCTTTATATTTCTTGGTTTTCAATCAAGAACCCTGAGCTAGACACCAGGAGTTTAGAGTTTCCAGCTCTGCCATTTAATGATTGTATGACTTCAGGCAAAAGAACACTTTTCAGGGTCTTTGTTGTTTTAGTTGTGAATTGATTGAGTTGAAGAGTGTGATTCTATAGACTCATTCTGGTCACAATAATTGACACAATATTCTATTATTCTTTGGCATTTTTATTGGACCCTTTTAACGATATGCTCCAACCTTCCTTGATCCATATACTTTGCCCCAGAATGTTGGTCAAATGACATTTCTTATTTCTGACTCTCTCTCTTTCATCACTTGTAGTTCTTTCCTCGCTTCTCAACATTTACATTTGATTCCTCTTCTCACTTTTATTCTTACTCTTGGGATTAACAACCTCAAACAATAGTGAAAGAGGTCAAACTACTTGGGTAACTTCTTTTGGATACATTTGTCAGATTTAAAATACCTGCGCTTCATAGAAACTTTAAGTTCTTCCAGATTAATAGTGCTTGGTGAAAAGACATATTCCCAACGTGTTCATTAAGAAGCATGCAACCAATTAAACACTGAAATGGAACAAACCACTAAGTCAAATGGAGGAAAATGCATTGAAAGGCACATACCTGTTTCATTAGGGTTAGCATGGCAATAGGATGTAATTTTTCACTTATATAGATAATTTTTCTTGTGACTTTAATTTATTATTTGTGCAGCTGCATTGGAAGTGTCTTGAATTCCCACCTCTACTTATAATGATTTTGCTGACATGTCACTCATGCTAAGACTTTTAAATTGCATAAGACAACTAATTTATACTCTTTCTGAAATTGTGATTATAAAGTCAATATTTGAAATACACTTAATGTTTTACCAAACAAAAGGAGCTCTATAGATTCTTTTATGTTATACCTACAATTCACAAAAACAACAAATGTATCTCCCTAAGTTATGTTTGTTAGAACTGATGACAAAGTATTATTGTCTCTTGGAAGACATTTGAACAAGATCTTAGACTAACACTCACAGACAGATAAAACTATATCCGGTTTGAAAAATATACAGAGAAGAAAATGCCACAAACTCCCTTTAGAAATTCATTTTAGTAGAATTAAAGACCTGGCAAGAAGATGCCCCACTCACACAACCATGCTTCTGTCACTTTGTGCTCACATACATCCAACGTGGATACTCTTCTGGGCTGCCCTGGAAACATTTATATATCCACTGCCACCATGGAAAATTATAGAGTTGTTTTCATGATTTAAAAATAGGGAATCACAGATTAGCCAGTTTCCAAAGACCACATCTACTACATTAATGTATGTGAAACCAAATGTAAGCAGGAAGTAAGAAGCGAATAGGAAGGAACATGAACCACTATGGAGTTAATAAGATGTCAGGCATGTTTTGTTATTGGATTTTCATTTGTATGCCCAATAGAGCCCATTCTTAATTAGCATCTCTAGTGATTAGAAAGTCATGACATGTTTGCCAATGTCTGAAGAGACCTGCATGCAGAAGAGAGACTACTGCCTGCCTGTTGAATCTATGCGTTTGAGTTTATATATATATATTTTTTTACATTCAAAAGTTAAATGTGTTATGAAAAATGGAAACAACACAAGTAAAAATTCAGTCTCCCCTCACCTCTAAGTAATCCGAATAACCACTGTAAACCACTGTTAACCTCTAGTTTCAAACTTCTGAGCGGGAGAGATATAAATATAGAAAATGTGTACAAACATATAATCATGCATTTTTATTTACATGAATAGGATAATTTCTTTGTGGCTTTTTTTGATTTTTCACTCATGACCATGCTTCCTACCAATTAAGTATATGAACATTTGGAAATAAAAATAAAGATGCATAGCTGAACATTCTTTAGTAAACAGAAATAATTGTCCTGCAGTTAGTGTATCTTCAGTTAGTGTATCAGGCAGGACAGTAAATGTTTTTAATTTAATCATTCCTCTCCAATAAAATGTAATCACTTGATCATACTCCTAGTGGGTGGAAACATCATTAGTTTTCTCCCGTCCTTGCGTTTGACTGTGTGTGATCTCCGTTTCCCATTCTGTAAAAACTTCTCAGGCCGATCTGATAGATTCCCGAGCTCTTTCAGATATTAATATTCCAGTTCAGTACAGTTTAAAACTTTAATCGCTTTTCCACTTTACTGATTATCCTCCCCATCAACTTCCCTCCCTGATTCATCAACTTGCACTGGGAAGAGGCCATGACCTGCTTTTCCATGCTTTCTTTGTCTCTGATCTCTCCCCTCGTCTTCTGGGATTCTTTCTTCTCCAGTATATTGCTGACCAGAGGGGAGAAAGAGGTAAATATCTCTTACTTAATTGACGGTGTGAAAGTTCTCCCATGTTGATTATTGAAATTTCTCCAATTATACCCTCTATGTGGCTGGCACCCCCATGCTTGCTCTTTGATAGAGTACGTGTCATTTCCTTGAAGGATCCTTCAACAATATCATCATGGCAAAATCAGTCTTCACTGCAGAAAAATCCACTCTGGCTCAACCTCTTTTAATCTCTCTCTTCTCCCAACCCAAAGTTCATGGCACTGAGGGCCCACTTAGCAAGTCTCCTATCAAAATGTCCTACTGAAGGAGATGCCAGTCTCTCTTTTTTGTGATTAGCTCCTATCTCTACAAGGGAGTCTCTTGGACCTCCCAGGGGAGGTGGAAGTTTGGGAAAAGCTCTGGCACGTCTCTAACTAGACCAAGGTTTGCTTTTCAGACCTTCAAGCTTCTGCTTAAATAGTCTGGAGCGGTGGGACTGAAGTGAGGGAGCAGAGGTGGATTGGCTGCCAGGGGTGTAGAAGCCCATCGCTTTTACCTTTTTTAGAATGTGAAGTACTTTCTCCACGTCTCAGTTTCCTAGCAGTGCCAAGCAATTTAGACCATTGGAAAAGTCTTCGTCGACATCCATTGCATGAGCAGAAATTAAAGAAAAATCACAGAGTGATTTGTTTTGCCTTTTAAATCAGAACAGATCATTCATGGAAAATGAGTCAAATATTCAGGACTTTTTGACACTTTGGTGCTCTCTTTGAACTCATTTCCACTAAATATTACTCCTATGAAGGAAAAGGCTTTGAAGCTTTGAGGTGGAGGGGGCTTGCTGGGACATGTTGTGGGAGACCCACCTACTAGCAAGGGAGGGTGGCAGGATAAGGCAGAGGGAGAAGCCGCAGTGCTTTTGCAAAGGAAGCCTCAGCTCATTCTCTGAGGACTATGGAACAGGCATAGCCCTTCAGAGTTGGGCCAAATCGAGGCAATGCAAGGGCTGGGGTCTTTCACTCCCCGCATCAGCCCGTTGGTAGTTGGATCCTGTCCCCTGGGAAGGTTGCATCCTTGGACGATGCGGTTCCCTGAGGCCTCAGGCAATGCTCAGTGAGAAGCTCAGCTGTGAGTCCCCAGCAGCCACTATTCCCAGGAGCTGGGCTTGAGGGCCTTTACCTAAAGAGAGAATATAGAAGGGCACCACTTCAGTGTCCATTATAGAAAGCAGATGAATTCATTCTAATATTCCATTAGAATAAGTTGCTTCTGTTTATACATACATTAATCTAATATCCTATCTCATGAGTGCCTAGCACCTAGTATGAATACTTCAATTTACATATAGAAGCCTTGCCTCAGTTTCTTTAAATAAATATAAAATGAAAATTCTAATGTGGGATATTTAATATACTAATAGTATTAGTTCTTTATATAGAATATGATGAATATAGCCCTGAAGTGGTAATGTGCATAATATATTATTTTCAGTATATTAATGAAAATTCCTAGAATTTGAATTTAGGGAAGGACTGCATTTCTCTTTTAGATGATGAGGTAGATGCATCTGCATTTGGAAGATCTTCAGTGCATCCAGAATCAGCATGTCTGGCATCTTGTGCTTGTAACTAATCAACAAAGCCATCCAGGCTTCCCAGGCATATGGCTACAAAGTGACAGGAATTCAGAGATAAAGCTATGGATTTTTTTTCTAATAGGATATTACAGAAAGCAAATGAGCAGATATCATTTATAGAAAGAAGTAGTTACAGTGTCAGAGAAGGTAGTGAAAGCACTAAAAACTGACTTCTCTCAGGATAGCAGCACAAAAAGAAAACCTCATAAAACTGAAGAAACTTGTACAATTTTGGAAGCCATTGACAGGTGTAAAATTATTCATGGATCAAAAGTTGCTAAGAGCCTAAAATCTTTTCTAGTTTCTAGAGAATCAACATATTGAAGACATGACTTCAATTGTAAGGGCTTAGCATATGAATAGAATTGGCAGAGGATTAATGTTCCAAAGTATTGAATCTCCAAATATAAATTATACTGCACTGACCCTTTGTTCTCTGAATGCAGTAGAGAAAAGATACTATCCTGCTGGATGTCCTTGCTTTTGTCTCCCAAAATACACATTTAGTGCAAGGTCCAGTCCTTTTCGTATTCCAGTAAGAAATGGACAAATGTGCAGCTATATTACCATAAACTCTTATTTGCTTATACCTCTTCTTCTTCAAAACAAATCTTATTTTCCTGTTAAAATAAAAACAGCTATCAGAAACTCAGAATTGATGGGGTCAACTTAAAATATTTCTGTCACAAGCTGGGTGAACGTTTTCCTTAAACTTTGCATCTAGGAGGCTTAGTTTCAAGAGAAAAAATCAACAGAGGTGAATTGTAATCAGACAGTCATTAAATTTCTTATTCACTCTCATAACTATATGTATACCAGTGTGAGAACATGTATATCAGAAGTGAACATCAACATATAGAAAGAGATGATTGGTGGATGGATAGAGTCAGTGTAATCAGTGTAAATTAAGCAGACTGTATGATATACACACATCTGGTTCATTAATACAATAATCTTCAGAGTTAATTTTTATGTACTGAGTCTCTAAAAGTCATAAGGTGAGAGAAGTAATTTTTTGATATTCATGAAAACTATAAAGATAAATGAAAGTGGAAAAGAGGGATATTGATAGTTTTCTAAAAATCACAAGAGAAAGTTAAGAAAAAGAAAAATAGGAAAAAATTAGGAATTTCAGGTAAAACTTCCCAGTGCAATTATAACATTCTGGAAAAGTCTCTAAATGTTAGTAGCAGATATGCTATTAGAGAGATAAATTCAAGTGCAGTAAGGTGACTTATTCAACTCAAAGTACCTTGCAGAATTTAAAGATTCAGGTGGGCTGGGAAAGCAACATTGTATTTGACGTGTGCTAGGTGGCTCCGTGTTTTTTCTATTGGTGGTCATGGAAGGTAAAGAGCAGCTATGGCTCATTAGCAGTGGGGCTCTAAAAAAGTAAATTTAAGGAGACTTCTGCAGGGCTCTTGAGCTGGTAGAATTCAGGAGTGATGCCTGCAGCTAGGGAAGGCTGAGCCCTGGTTAGCAGTATTTCAAAGCTTGTTGGAATAAGGCACTGTTGTCCTTTCTCAAGTTTTGATTCTACGTTTCATATCAATGTATCCAGTACCTCTTGAGGCTTACCTACATGTAAGCCTTTGGACTGGAGTCTTTATCCTGAACAGAATCTTATACAGCATAGGGAAGAATTTTCTCTTTCTCTCTCTCTCTCTCTCTCTTTTTTTTTTTTTTTTTTTTAATTTCAGAGAGACCAGTTTAGACACTAGGTACTGATTCAGTATTTCTAAAGGACTCTTCGCATGTCTGCTACTTAAATCGTATTAATAACAGGACAGGAGAAATGGCTAGTGCTGTATGAAGCAGGCTGTTCTTGCTTTGGATACATGCTGTGGTCTGTGAGTTCATAACCATTTGCACTTCCTGTGATTTTTCCTGGAGTGACTGAGTTAGGTTACAATAAACATAATTCTTTATCATCTCGTTAGGTACTATTTTTACACAAACTAAAAAGGAGAGAAGAAAAATATCTGATTTTCTTAAGTAACAGGTTTCTAAAATATATGCATTCATGCTCAGAGAAATAATAGAGCAAAATATTCCTTTAAATATTTTGGTCACCAGTTTTCTAGGTTATTCCCAATTTGTGGAACTTTAGTTTCTCCAACATTTTGCTCACAATGAGTCAATATATTTATGAGAACTTTTCCAAATATGTCTGATATGTAGATCCATTTCTTATAACACTAGCAAATAGTGCCTTTTACTTTTCCTGTAACTTTCTTGGCTAATGAAGTTTGCTGGTTGGATTTATTTTGATCATCCTTAAATCCTTTCATGCTGACAGTTTTAATTAAAAGAAAAAATTCCAATCATTTCTGCTAATGCCAGAGAAATGCTAAGTACAAATCATTTCTATTCAGAATTTCAATACCATCTCCTCTGTTAAAGCCTCATGAAATAGTGTTGGTGTTTATAGAGTTTTTCATAGATTGCATAGTAAACGTGAGCAATGCTACTTTACTTCTTGTAAAAATATATATATATATATATCCAAGACCTAAAGAGATTACAAATGTTGCCGAAAGTAGTACTGATATTCTGCTCTCTTATTCTTATTATGGGTTTAGACCCTGCCAATTTTGAAATTTTGTCAGATTTTCCCTGATTTCCCTCAGCAATTCAAATAATTACTTGTTGGTTGAGGTTTATGTCTGTTTCTGACATTTACTCAAAATCATCTTTGGAGACAGTGAAACAAATTATGGATTTTCATTTTAACAACATTTTCCTCATATGCCAATGAATTTTTATTGATAATTCTTAAGGATAGCCTCTTGATAGACTTTTGAGTGTTTTTCACATTTAGATAATATCTTAGCATTATTATTTATACTTCTCTGTTACTGATTTTCTTTTTAAGTTTTCCCCTGTCCCCTTCATATTTATTTTCTTCATTTCAATTTATTTTTCCTTGACCTTCAACTTTTCAGCTTCACAGAGAATTTGACTACCTAATAAAAAGAAATACATTTTCTGGACCAAAAAGAAGTTGTGCTGAGACAAAATGACAGAATCATAATGCTCAATGTAGAAACAGCGTCTAGCCCAATTAGGGGAACAAGTAGTTTAGCTCTGAATGATCAAAGCCTGACCCTAACATAAAAAGTCAAATTATTGTTCTTCATACTCAGACCACAAGAGAAAGAGATTCTAAAGCTCACAGAGTAAACAACTCTGGGGCTTACACTGAACCGAGAGGCATTAGTGAACATTTCCTTTCTTAAAGTTTCTTTTTTCATTTACTATAATTATTTAATACAGAATTATGATTAGAGGTGCTTTGCTTTTTACTTTGAGCAATGGTGGGTTATTGAGACTATTTCTGGGCTACAGGTCCTATTTAGGCCTATGTGCCCTGTTGAGTTAGCGTATAAAGGTAAAACTGCAGTGTTTCTGCCCAGTCCCCAGAAGGAAGTAATAAGTCTCAGTGAACCCATTTTACAAATAGGAAAACTATGGCCCAGAGAATTTGTGACTCTGAAAATTTTAAAAATAGGGCATGGAAGAACATACATGTAAACCAAAATCTAACTTCAAGCCAATATTACAGCATGTTTCACTTTGGTATTCAACTGCTGATTCCAAACCCACTTTGCCCCCCAAAAATATAGGGACATATTTTATTGGCTAACAAGTCGGAGAGGTCTAGTTACTTCCTCACTGAAAGCAATAGAAAATTCTGAAGATTTCAAAGACACGTAGAGAACCCTTATTGCATTTAATTGCTGACGGGGTGATTTTTGTTAGATGATTTATTTAATGCTCCCTGAAGTACAGCAATATAATTAATTATGCCATTATCTTTGCCATAAATGTTTTCATTACTTAGAAAAGTATTCTATTCCTTTTTAATCCCAGGTATTTTTTATTTGTTTTCTATGACCTCTAGTAACTGAGAGTGCTAAAATGTTATTATACATGCTGGACAAATAACTATGTCCATTCATTTTAAGTATCTTGCCCTTTAATTTCATTGAGTTTGTCCCCTCAATCTCTTATTATGCGTCAGGGTACAAGGGCAGAACAAACTCATTTTCATTCTGCCCTTTGTTATTTTGAAAAATCAAAGTCACTCTTTATTTTCCATTTTTCTGCACTGATAATTCTATATTTTTCACATTTAATTTTAAGTGTTTAATTAGTGACGTCTGGATCATCAGGTGGAGAAATCTGCAGCTATAAATTAAGCCACAGTTTTTAAAATGGGCTTTAAAAAATATGACCAGAACTTTAAAAAAAAAAAAAAAAAAGGTGACCAGATCTAATCTGCTGCATTTTCACTGTGGTATTTGTAGAAGATCCATTTGGCTCATGATCCTTCTGCCCTTGAATTGAAATCTGGGTTAATTGAGGCAAAGCTGAACTTGCTCTTTTGCAAAATGTGTAGAATGCTACTGCTCTTTTAATTGCTAAAATCATCAATACTGTCTTGACATTTGGACATATTCCCATTTTATTTAAAGTGTCAGCTATTTGCTCTCATATTTAGTTGCCTCTTGCACTATCAGGGTTTTGATATAAACTTTTATCCAAAATGGCATTTATCTCTAATGTTATAAGAAATACATTCTTGTAATTGCTGCCCAGTTCCACAAAACCAAGAGCCCAATCCAAATGACGGAATTTTTAAAATGTTCTTCTTTGGAAGGTCTTTGAAATAAAATGAGACAAAAAGCAGTTGAGTAAAGGATATTCTGCAACCCTCCAAGCATTCCTAAGGATAAGATTTATTCTGAACCGAGAGAGCTGTTCCCTTTATTCCTCATAACATGTTTCCACATATGAAAATCATTCATTCCCCTGCCTACCTCCCCCAGTAGACTGAGATCTTTGAAGGCAAACTGCTTACTATTTATTGCTATATCTGCAGCTACCAGCCCAATTTATGGGCTCAATAAATGTTTGTTATGAGAATAAATATTTAGTCAGAATGGTGAGAATGTAGCAAAAGTAGGCGACTATTTTGATTTAAAACATTTCATCCATGGTATTCAATGAATACCCTGAGGTACAATGACTGCCTTATCCATTTTTTAAAGTGGTGAACTTGATCGAGCTGTGATACCTTTTAGGGTGCTTATGGGTTCTCAAACAGCTAATAGTTTCAACTATAAACCAGAACTGCTTTGTACAGAGGATGATAAATGAGGACATTAAAGGCAGCTTTAGCTAGGAAATGGAAATTTGTTGTCTCACTGATTTTCGAGGCGACCTGAGTGAGTCTTCACACTAACAGCAAGGCAAAGTTAGGCCCCTAAGTATTCCCAGTGCCCGCTGAGCTAACTTCCATCACACTAATCTAAATAACACACTAATTACTAAATAATCTGTAACTACCCAGTGTTTCCATGCCTGGTGTGGGCTGTGAGCCACATGGCAGCAGGCAGTGTGTGAGGTTTTAACTCAAAGTTAGCACCAACCATAGTGCCCAAAGCCAGTGGTCAAGAATTCAGTATTTTGGGGGCATTTAATGAAGTACAGATGGTTGGAATACATATTTTCACAGAAATCATCCAAACCATGTCAGTCTTGCCTTCCTTTTATCACGTTTTCATCTCTTCTTTCGCTGATTATTTCAAATTTTCCATGACCCTTTGACTCTTTTCCTAAGAAACTCATAAAAGACAGAATGTGTGGCCAAGATGACAGAGTAGGAAGACTCTGAGCTCACCTCCTCTCCCAGGCACACCAAAACTACAACTATTTACAGAGAAACTCTCAATGATGAGAATGACCTGAAGATCAGCAGAAAAGATTTTCCGCAACGAAAGCTATAAAGAAGGACTGCAATGAGATGGATATTTGCGGGTTAGAGATGTGATATGATAAAGACCCCTACCCCCAGGTGGGCAACCCACAAACAGGAGGGTAATTACAATTGCAGAGGTTCTCCCCAAGGAGTGAGGGGTCTGAGCCCCACGCTGAGCCTCCCCAGCCCAGGAGTCACGCAACAGGAAGATGAGCCCCTAGAACATCTGCCTTTGAAGATCAGTGGGGCTTCTGTATGGGAGAGGTGGAGTACTGTCTGAAACAGAAACTTCTCTCTTAAATAGTGTGTGCAAAATCTCACACACTCCGAGTCCCAGTGCAGAGGCAGTAATTTGAAAGGAGCCTGGGTCAGACCCACTTGCTGACCTTGGAGAGCCTACCAGAGAGGCAGGAGGCAACCGGGACTCCCTTTGGGAACATAGAGGCTGGCAGCAGACATTTCTGGGAGCTTATGCTACTATAAGGACAGTGGCCCTGGCAGCTTGCCATTTTGGAGTCTTCTCTCTAGCCTATTAGTGCCAGGGGATTACCTGCCCACCAGTGGACCAATACCAGTCCTGGGACCCCTCAGGCCATGAGGTCAGCCATGTAGGCATCCAGCCCCGCCCATCGGCAGGCTGTCAGCACCACCCAAGGCAGGGCCTGGCAGCCAACTGGACTGGGGGCCAGCCCTGTCCACCTGTGTGCCCACAGTAGTCAGCCCATCAATAACAGACGGTCCCGTGAAGCCCACATAGGGGGTGCCACTAGAGCATATAGCTCTGGTGACTAGAGGTGGGTGTGCTCCTTGGTCCCCTAGGATGTCTCCTACATAAGACTGTTTCCCTAAGATCAGGAAACGTAACCAACCTACCTAATACATAGAAATCAACACAGGGAATTAGACAAAATGAGGAAATGGGAATCTGTTCCAAATGAAGGAACAAGACAAAACCTTAGAAAAAGAACTAAACAGCGAGGATAAGCCGCCTACAGGATAAAGAGATCAATGTAATGATCATGATCATAAAGATGGTCAAAGAAATCAGGAGAAGAGTGGATGAACACAGTGGAATTTTAACAAAGAGAAAATATAAAGAGTTAACCAAGCTGAAGAATACAAAAACTGAAATAAAAAATACACTAGAAGGAATCAATAGTACATTACATGATACAGAGGAATGGATCAGTGAATTAGAAAACAGAGTAGTGGAAATCAATGACTTCATCTGAATTAGATATTTTGTTCCGTGAAAGACCCTGCTGAAGGGATGAAAAGACAATCTGCACAGTGGGAGAAAATAATTTCAAACCACAAGTCTGACAAAGAACTCATATTTAGGATATATAAAAAAAGTCAAAATTCAATAGTATAAAAACAAACAATACAGGGACTTCCCTGGTGGTCCAGTGGTTAAGACTCCGCACTTCCACTGCAGGGGATGCACGTTCAATCCCCGGTTGGGAACTAAGATCCTGCTGCCATACGGCATGGCCAAAAAAAGAAAAAAAAATACAATTAGAAAATGGGCAAAAGACATGAGAGACATTTCACCAAAGAGGATATACAGATGACAAAAAAAAGCACATGAAAAACATTCCCAACATCATCAGACATTAGGAAAGTGCAAATTAAGTACCTAATGGGATATTATTACATACCTATTGCAGCAGCTAAAATTAAAAAAAAAAAAAACAAAAAACGGCACACCAAAGCTGGTGAGGATGTGGAAAAACTGGATCTATCACACATTTCTGGTAGGATATAAAATTGTACAGCCACTCTGAAAGTAGTTTGGCAGAGTCCTTCAAAGAACAAAATATCTAATTTGGATGAAGTCCAATTTATTCATTTTTTTAAATTTTATGGATCATGTTTTTGGTGTCATCTAAGAACTTTTTACCAGGTCCTTGTTCCCAAAGATTTTTCTCCTATACTGTCTTCTAAAAGTTCTATAGTTTTATGTTTTATATTTAAATCCATGATCCATTTTGAATATATTCATGTAATGTGTAGGGTTTAGGTCCAGGTTTATTTTTTGCCTATGGATATTCAGTTGCTCTCATAACATTTCTTGAAAAGACTCTCCTTTCCCAACTTAATTGCTTTTGTACCTTTGTCAAAAATTAGTTGGACATATTTGTATGGCACTTTTTCTGAGTTCATTATTATGATCCATTAATCTATGTGTTTATCTCTCTGCCAATACTACACTGTCTTGATTACTGTAACTATTAAATCAATACAGTCATTCCTCTCACTTTATTCTTTTTCAAGGTTGCTTTGGTTACTTTAATTTCTTTACCTTTCCATATAAATTTTATAATAATCTTGTCTATATCTATGAAAAAAATCTTGCTAGGATTTGGATAGTCATTATTTTAACTGCACTTTAAACCTGTAATGAGGATAATTTGGCATCTTCACTATATTGAGTCTTCCAATTCATGAATGTGGTATGTCTCTCCATTCATTTGGATCAACTTTGATTTCTTTCTCAGCATTTTATAGTTTTCATCATACAAATCTTGTACATGTTTTTCTAGATATATACCTGAATATTTTGGGTTTTTTGAGTGATTTTAAATGGTATTGTATTTTAAATTTCTGTGTTTATTGCTAGCATATAGAAATACAGTATATTGCTCTTGTAACATTTTACCTACCGTAACTCACTTATTAGTTCTAGGAGGATTCTTGTAGAGTCCTTTTGAGTTCAGCATACACAATCATGTCATCTATAAATAGGGACAATTATCTTCATTCATTTCTGACCATTATGCTTCTTATTTAATTTTCTTGTATTATTGTTCTGGCTAGAACTTCCAAACTTTTAAAAGGAATGGTGGGGACAAATATTCTTGCCATGTTATTAATCTTAGAAGGAAAACATTCAGTATTTCAACATAAAGTATGATTTTAGTTGTAAGCATTTTTTAGATGATCTTTATCACATTGAGGAAATTCACCTCTATTCCTGGTTTTTAAATCATGAACTAGTGTTGAATTTTGTCAAATGCTTTTCTGCATCAATCGATATAATCATGTGTTTCTTTTTTGCTTTTTTAACCTATTAACATAATGGATTACATTGATCAATTTTTAAATATTGAATAAGCTTGCATCCCTTAAATAAATACTATTTGAATAGTTGATCATAGTTGATTAATATACTTTTTTAGTTTTAATAATATATTTTATTTAACCCAATATGTCCAGATAATACCATTTCAGGATGTAATAAATATATATTGTTAATGAGATATTTTATATTCTTTTTTTGTACTGAGTCTTCAAAACCATTATGTACAGATTTTACATAAAGCATATCCCAATTTAGACTAGTCATGAAGATTGATATATTTCTATATTGCTGAATTTCAAGGACTAACATTTTGTTAAGGATTTTTACATCTGTATTCATGAGGGACATTTGTATGTAATTTTCTTTTTTCTTTTTATTTTTTTGCACTGTTGTCTGGGGTTCTGTTATCAGGGTAATACTGACTTCATAATATGAATTAGAAAGTGTTCTCACATCTGTTTACTTGAAGAAATTTTGTGGAATCAGTGTTAAATCTTTAAATTTTAGAAGAATTTTCTCATGTCATCTAGGCCTGGAAATTTTCTTTCAGGAGTTTTAAAATTATGAATGAAATTTCTTTAATAGTGATAGAGCTATTCAAATTATTTCATATTTGTTAAGCTGATAATATGTGCCTGTCAAGGAATTGGTCCACTCCATTTAATTTGTCAAATGTATTTGTCTAGAGTTTTTTGTAGCAGTATCTTATTATCCTTTTGATGTCAGCAGGTGTCTGAATATTGGACATTCTGTTCATTTCTGATATTGTATCTTGTCTTCTTTTTTTCTTTGTCAGTCTTGATATTAATTTTATTGTTGATTTTTTTCAAGAATTAGATTTTTGTTTCATTGATAATATCTGACCAATAAGCACATAAAAATACATTCAACTTTAGGGAAATGCAAATTAAAACTCTCTAAGATTCTTCTTCACAAACTAGAATAACTAAAATAAAAAAGATTGGCAATACCAATTGCCAGAGAGACTTTGGAGCAAGTAGAATTCTCATGCATTGCTGGTGGGAATATAAAATGGTTCAAACATTGTAGAAAACAGTTTGGCAATTGTTTTTAAATGACATACTCTATGACCCAGCAATCCCACTCCTCTAAGTATTTATCCAAAAGAAATAGAAAATTTATGTCTACAGAAAGTCTTGTACATGAATATTGATAACAGCTTTATTCTTAATAGCTGAGAAGCAGGAAAAAAGACAAATATCCATCAACAGATTAATGGGTAAACACATTGGATGTATTCATAAAGTGTAATGCAATAAAAGAGAATAAGCTGCTGACAAAAGCAATAACGTTGATTCATCTCAGAAACGCTCTGTGCAATCAAAGAAGGCAGACATTGTATACCTTATGTTTCCATTTACATGAAGTTCTACAAAAGGGAAAATTAAGCTATGTTAATAAAATCAAAACAGTAGAATCTTACGTTGGGGGTGATTATTTGGGTTCTATAAATGCATATCTTAATTGGGGTGCTGCTTACATGGCTTTATACAATTGTCAAAACTAATGCAACTGCACACTTAAAATTTATGCATTTTATCATATATAAATTATACCTCAGTTTTTAAAAAGTGATACTTTTACTGGCATATGTCTCCTTTATGTTTTAAGTTGATTTTGGTTTTTAATATGTGAAATGAGTGCTCTTTTATTTCAAGAAAATTTTACTGAGTTAAGGGGTTAAATATTTTTCTGTTCTTTGATTTCATTCTTTTTTTTTTTCGGTTTTTTTTTTTTTTTAAACATCTTTATTGAAGTATAATTGCCTTACAATGGTGTGTTAGCTTCTGCTTTATAACAAAGTGAATCAGTTATACATATACAATATGTTCCCATATCTCTTCCCTCTTGCATCTCCCTCCCTCCCACCCTCCCCATCCCACCCCTCTAGGTGGTCACAAAGCACCGAGCTGATCTCCCTGTGCTATGCGGCTGCTTCCCACTAGCTATCTATTTTACATTTGGTAGTGTATATATGTCCATGACACTCTCTTACCCTGTCACATCTCACCCCACCCCCTCCCCATATCCTCAAGTCCATTCTCTAGTAGGTCTTGGTGACTCCTGTTTTCTGTGTGTGTGTGTGCGCGCGCGCATGTGTGTGTATAATTTTCTTAATCTTTTTACTTTCCTTTTTTTTCTTCTATTTTATCCTTTACACCTTCCTATACTTCATTTATTTACCTTACAGTGTATTTTTCTTTGACTATATACCTTTTAATTCCATCATCCTTTCTGAAGATTTTTTTTCTTACTCTTGCTTGAGAACTGTCAGTTCTTTTTTTTTTTTTTGCCACTTCTTATTGTATAACCATTCAGTTTCTGAGCTTTTCTATTTCTTTTTGTTGTTGTTATTTCAGTCTTCTGTTTTCTTAATTTTTTTTAGCTCATTTTGGGATATTAGAATTTAGTTTTCATCTTCTGTGGCTACACTTTTTGGTGGTGATTTTATTTTATTTTTTCCTAGTTTGAATAAAATAGAATTTCTATGACTTTTATGAAGAGGTTGCTGTGGAGAATGCAGAGATGGATCAAAATAGCTTTTACTGCTTCACCACTCTAGGGGTACCTCTTCTCAAATTATGGGTTTTTTTGTGTATCCATGTCTCCATCTCTGACCGAAGTCTAATTCAGGGAGGTTATCTTTTCCAGAAAACCTTGTGTTTCCAGATGGTGTTCAATCTGTAGATGACATATTTTGCAGTTACAAGATTTGGGGGGATCTCCTATCTCTCGACCCATTCATTCCCTCTAGTATTTATCTCTTCTTTATCTCCAGTGTTCTTGCTCTGCTCATTTTTCTTTGACCTCCAGTAGTATTAATTCAGGGTGAGGTTCTATACTTCTAGATATTTCTGAAACCCTGGAGGTAGAGTTGCCAGATAAAATATAGATGCCTGGTATAATTTGATTTTCCAGTACACAACATTTTATTTTTAGTGTAACTATGTTCCATGCAATATTTTATCTGCTGAATCAAGTAATTCTACCTGGAGGACATATATGACCACAACTGTTCCCCATCTCCCCTCCCCCCACTTAATGACCTTAGCCACTCAGTTTTTGCACCCACACGTGACTCCCCAATTTTGGCCAACCCTTCGAAGAATCTGAAGCCAGGATTCTGTTCAGTGTGAGGGCCTTAACTTCTAGAGGTAAGTTTTATTTATGATCTAGAGGTTCTGTGGCTCATGGGACTCATCAGACATTCCTTTTCATTTCCTGTAACTCCTATTACTCAGATCTTTTAATGGTTTGGCCACATCCACCCGTATTTTGGGGTTTATATATGGTGATTCTTTGTCAACAAGTGTTATTGAAGATACTATGTATTTTCTTTCCCTGCCCTTGTTGATATGTTTGGTTTCTAAAGAAAAGTTTGAAAGAATAAAAAAAAAAAATTACATAATTTACATCTCAAGTGTCCAGAAGCCAGAAGTCCAGAACCAATAACTTTTAAAATGATATTTTCTTGCTATATTTCATTGTTTATAGGAACACAATAGATTTTTTTGTATTGATCATCCTTCATTGTTCAACTCTTAATTAGCTCTAATAATTTTTCTGCCAATTCTCTTGTAAATAATCATATCATCTATGAATAATGAAAGTTTAATTTTTTCCTTCCTAACTTTTTATTGATTTCTTACATTCTCCTGTGCTGCCTAAGTTATATAGTATAATGTTGAATAGGAGAGGTGTGTAGTCTTGTGTCTATTCATTCAATTTTATCGTGGGAATAATAATACCTACTTGATAGGATTATCTGAGGATTGAAAGAGGCAATGATGTAAACTTATTTTAGCAGTATTTAGTACATATTGAACTGGTAATAAATGATACTATTATTATCTGTAAATGTCAATACAATCATTCCATATTATACTCATAAATGTATAAAGTGCCAGAAAAAAAAATGAAAGGGCTTAGGAAATAATAATTAGAATATGTATGTGGATGCCTTCACAAATAACCATATTATTTTGGGCTACTCTGCACTGACAGAGAGAATATGTTTGGAATTAAAAATAGATATATAGTGATTTATTTAATGAATTATGGTTTTCCATATCATTGTCTTCAAAAATAAAATATTTTCACATTAAAATATTTAAAATAATAACAAATTTGTAAAGTACAGGATATTGTCACTTTCCTTACAATATGGGGTAAGCATATGATTTTATAGGTGTGCATGGGAGGTGAAAGGATAGGAAAGGGAAAAAAATCTAAGTGGAAAGGAAGACTCAGCTGAAGAAGCCAGAAGCAAATGGCTGGGTATATTATTTAGGAACAGTCTGTGTGTATTACACCCTGGGGACAGCTTTGTTGAAATTATGGTACAGACATTATTGGTATATTATTGGACATTTGGATGGTAAACCCTTTAAAATAGTCACAACCTGGGTGATTTTCTAAAAAATCTGTAATATATTTGTAAAATAATAGAGTGTTTCAGATATTGATCCTGGCTTATAAATTTTCACATGGAATTGAGCCCTATTCTTGCTTATTTCTTACAGTGTTTTTAGTATTTCATTTACACTTATGGTATTTTCATCAAAGTGATTTATGAAATCTCATTTTTTGCTGAAGAAATTCAGGGGACATTGTCTATATATAACTTGTAGTAACTTCAACATATAGGTCAGGGTCTCCGTGATACCAACTCAGAGACAGAGATTTATATTCAGCAAGTTTATTGGAGTGTGCTCTTAAGAACAAAGACAGGATTGGGTAGATGAAAAATTGGGACTGCAATGCAGTTGCAATCCTTTTATGTTATGGGGCACTCTAAAGCCATGATGATCTTTCATATATGTCCACATTTGGAAGAATGATGGGAAGGCTTTTGTATTCCCCCATGGACCTGTCATTGGCTGTATACTGCCTGTAGGAGTGGGACATGACCTTGAGTTATGCAGCTCCCTTTGACCAGGGGGCAATTCCTTGCGAGGGACTTAGCTGTGAGACATTAATTAGTCATGCTGGAAGAGTAAGCACTTAATGCTAAAAGGTAGATCTGGATGGTGCACCATGGATTCTCTTCAATCCATACCTTGCACTATACAGATCCACCTGCTTCAGGTAGTACTGTCATCCAATTTGGAAACACCCCCTCTACTAGTTGATTTCTTTTCCAAAGTGAACTTACAAGATCAATGGGACAAACTGCAGCTCCACCTCTGCAGTTGCTCTTGGAGTATGCTGCACTATCCATTTTATCTATATTCTCTGGACCTTCATCTACCTGTCTAGGCAGCTTATCTACTGGGTTAATCCAGACCCTCAACCGTGAGGAATATAAGTCACTGTTCACTATGCTTGTCAAGCCATGGTTACTTCTCTGGTGCATTGCCATTAAAACTGAGTAAGGGATTAGCAAGAGATGCCCCACTGTTTCACCAGGGTACCAAATATATTCTTATCTGGCCCCACTGATAACCATAATATATTGCCCCTATCAAGAGGGTGATTCTTTTCATCACTGCTGGTCTCTTAGATCAAAGAATCAAAAGTGACTGAGTGGCAGCCATAGCTTACGTTTAGTGGAAATTTTGCTTTATCCTCTAGTGGAAGTATTTCCCTCTGGAACCCAGGACATCTAGATCCACAAAGGCTAATTTGTGGGGACAGGAAGGACAAATTCTCCAAATACATCACAGTGAGTGACAGTGAGCAGAGCTACTCCTGCTTTCGCTCCTCCGCTCCCAGATCCGTGTATTCTACCTATTCAAGACCCAACACCATATCATAGGCATTCACGTAGGGCATTGACTGCATCCTGTAGGAAGACACCTAGCCTTGTACAGTATCATCTCCAAGTTAGCACCCCATTTGCAAATTCAAAAGTCAGATGAGTCTGTCAGACTGACAATTTCTGGGTGCTATGACACCAATAGATCCCATAGGCATTTGTTAACTTCCATCCTTTCCTAACTATAAAGTGTGTCCTTTGTATCAATGCAGTGCTTTGGGGGACCCTGTGTTGGTGAGTCAAACATCCTTTAAGACCTCAGTTAGTGGTTCTTCCAAAACTTAGAAGCAGGAAAGACAATCTATGCTTAGAATTTCAACTTCTGCCCAGATGAATCACTCCCACTTTTAGGATAGAAGGGATTCAATGTAATCATCTATTATAGACTGGCTGTTGGTCTTCTCAAGGAGTTGTGCCATGCTGGGCACTCAGCCTTGCTCTGTTGCTGGCAGGTTAGTTATTCATCTATAGCTAAATAAGTCATCCCAGTTCACCACCAGTACAAAAGTTAATAGTTTTAGTGCTACTGTATGCCAAGAGTTGTCATTACACCATCTATTCCTATCATGAGGTCCTCATTGCCAGGCATCAGGAAGTGATCTAGGTCCAAAATTCCCCTTTAATATCTGCTTTCCAGGACCACTCCTATTTTCAATCATTGTTAGTCAAGTTTTTCTGTAGTAGATTCAGAGGTGGAAATTCACATGCACGTCATTTAAAGGGGAGTGTTCCCAGGGACAACACCTGTAATAGAGTGAGGGAAGCAAGACTGGTCAGATGAAGTTTAACTTCTGTACAGCCAACAGAAGCCTCAGCTGATCCCATGTAGAGCTCTGAAACTGTGCTGGTCTTCATAAATGTACAGAATTAAGACAAGGGTCTGGGAGTTTTGAACTTTAGTATTAACCAGGCATGAGATGAGGGTTGCTCCTGGAGGTGAGCATAAATCATAAGCAAGACAGCTCACTTTGACCAAGGGTAATTCCTGATAAGGAACTTGGCTGTGAGCTATCAACAGGCAACATTTCTGGCAGCTGGATAATGATTAGTGCTTCAGTCCTAAAGGGGCACCTAGGCAGTGCCCACCCACCAGACAGCATCCGCTACAATCTGAGTTCCAAAATGCTTTATTTGAATAGTACTTCTTTCAAATACATGTTTGTAATCTTGAAATTTTACACAGAAATAAGTTTGTACTGAAATAAATTGATAAAAGATTTTCAATTTTTATGTATGATCTATTAGAAAAAATATCATTTCCACATGAATATGAAACTATTAAAGAATCAACAATAAATAGGGCACATGATTTTACAAACAGTTTGGATGAATTTTCACCATTCCTCACATTCACTTACCTTATAACACCTTGTAACCTTACATTTGCAAGGCATGTGTCTCTGCTAAGATTTATGTTCTGTATATCGCTTACATGTGGAGTCTAAAATATGACACAAATGACCCCATCTACGAAACAGAAACAGACTCACAGATACATAGAACAGACTTATGGTTGCCAAGGGGGAGGGGATTGGGGAAGGGATGGAGCGGGAGGTTGGAGTTAGCAGATATAAGCTATTATATATAGAATGGATAAACAACAAGGTCCTCCTACTGTATAGCACAGGGAACTATATTCAGTACCCTACAATAAACTATAATGGAAAAGAATATTCAAAAATAGAATATATATATATATATATATATATATATATATATATATATATATATATATATATATAACTGAATTACTTTTCTGTACAGCAAAAATTAACACATTGTAAATCAACTATAATTCAATTTAAAAAATAATAAAGAGCAGAAATTTTTTTAAAAAGATTTGTGTTCTATAGACAACGAGCTGGAAAAACTCTAAGGAGTCTATGTAGGCATCCAATCTAAGACCATAGCCTATTCTTAACACCTGGGCTAAATAGTCATAAATTTGATGAAGATATGATAACTGTTTTAGAGCCAAATATAAAACTTGATTTCTTAGGCTGATTTGGACTAAACTCAATTTTACCCTTGAGTAGGAGAAAATATTTTTAAGAGGAAGATAGTTTTTAAACCTTTTATACTTGAATACCATGTTTAAGCTGAGAATTAGTCATTTTAGCCTTTAGGTGACTAAAAAAGCAAGCAAAAGATTAGAAGAAACTCATATGTATAATGAAACATAACTATCCATTATTGGGACTTGCAGATCATCATTATTTGACCTTATTTTCATCTTTCTAGAAAGTTAATATCTATTAAGCCCTCATTCAAAGGTCATTTTAGTACTAAATGCACATTAAGATATACACATCTGGGGACATTATTTTTACATACTCTCCAAGGCCCTATCTACCAGCAGCAACACATTTGATCACATAATGTCAGTCTTGCAAAGAATGTATCTACTTGATGGCCATTAAGAAGGCTGACAGTTTTTTCTTAAGATACAATCCTTAAGAAATGGTGAATACATCCTTTATAAAAGAGTTCTTGTATAATGATACAAAAAGTGATTGCCAGTGCTAATACTTTTGGTTGATATCACTCTGCAATCATTGTATCCAATAAAAATGATTGACTGTCTTAAGTGGCTGACATAAGGAGTGAAACATTCTGTTTATTGCTATCACCATTGTTGGGCTAGCCCATGGGCACTGCAGCTAACACTTGTAATGTGAGAAAGGGTCTACTTCTCCAAAAAAATAATAGTAAATCACCTTGCATTCATCTAGGAATGTTAGTTTCAAACTTAGATAGAAATACCAATATTGTCCAAATTATAGAGGTAGATTCATTATGGAGATAGGGCTTGAACCCAGGTCTCCTAACTTCTAGATATACCTTTCTATGAAATAACTAATTTAATAAATAATGATAACAATTTTATTTCTAGAAAAAAATATAGGCAAATTGATGTAGTATATCAAAATGTCTTAAAATTCAAAAGGAAATACCTATACTAAAAGTCAGTCTGAAAGAGTCTGTTAGATCCAGTCTACGTAATATACACTGTATTTATAGCACTTGGCCCTTGTGGGAAATAAGTTGACAGTTAAAACTATGTTTTAAAAAAATGAAAACTTCAATATTAATGTATTAGTTTCCTATTGCTGCATAACAAATTACCACAAACTTAGAGGCTTAAAGTAACACCCATTCATTTATTCTCTCACAGTTCTGTAGGTCAGAAGTCCAGGTGGGCTTGGCTGAGTATTGTGCTTTGGATCTAAGGAGACAGAAATCAAGATAGTGACTGTCCTGGGCTCAGGTCGGGAGCCCCTGGGGTACAGTCTTCACCCAGCTCATTCAGGTTTTTGGCAGAATTCAATTCCATTTGATTGTAGGAATGAGGTCCTCATTTCCTCGCTGACTACTTGCTGGGGATTGTTTGCAGCTTCACGTGCTTTATATCTCTCTGACTTCCCCTTCTGCCACCAGCCAGAAAAAGCTATCTGCTTTACAAGACTCATGTGATTAGATTAGGCTCACCTGGATAATTTCCTTTATTTTAGGTCAACGCTGCCTATGGCATAACACAGTCACAGGAGTAATAATTCATCATATTCACAGGTTCTGGGGATTAGGGTCAGATATATTTGAGGGGCCATCTTTCTGCCTACCACAATTAAGAAATAAAAAAATAAGTGAATTTAAGAAAATCGCTAAATCGATTTTTCACAAACACACTTTGTTGATTTGTATTCCATTTATGAATCAAAGTTTGCACATGAAACCAAAAGCTTAATTAATCAGGTAAACCTATATCTTTACCTTTGTGTTTTTAAAAGCTAGAAATGAAATCAAAAAGACATTTTTTTTTTTTGGGGGGGTGGGCAATTTTTTTTTTTTTTTGGTGTGTTAGTTTCTGCTTTATAACAAAGTGAATCAGTTATACATATACATATGTTCCCATATCTCTTCCCTCTTGCTTCTCCCTCCCTCCCACCCTCCCTATCCCACCCCTCTAGGTGGTCACAAAGCACCGAGCTGATCTCCCTGTGCTATGCGGCTGCTTCCCACTAGCTATCTATTTTACATTTGGTGGTGTATATACGTCCATGCCACTCTCTCACCCTGTCACATCTCACCTCTCCTCCTCCCCATATCCTCAAGTCCATTCTCTAGTAGGTCTGTCTTTATTACCGTCTTGCCTCTAGGGACCTAATGAAACTTAAAAGCTTTTGCACAGCAAAGGAAACCATAAACAAGACCAAAAAGACATTTTTATTGGATACTATTACTATTATTTTCAGAGTATCTTTTACACAGCGAAAAGATGCGTAACTTAAAACTGAATTATGCTCTGCATTGGACCAAGTTCTTGTAAAAGACTTTCCCTTTTAAACCAACTAATAAAAAACATAGTTCTAATATTTCATGATGATTCATTTTTAGCTGTTCTGAGGGTAAGCTTTCTATATTCAATGCTTCTGTCTTATGCAGTATGCATTTCAATACAGATATTTAATTAATTAAAAATCTAGTGATTTTAAGTTTTCCACTCTAACATTTAGATTTGAATATATAGTTATCTCTTTAAGAGGCTTTATTTATGTGGGCTTCTTAGCTTCTTGAGCCCAACATACCAGTATAGCAAGCAGTATTCACCAAATATGGTATGACTAAGTTTTTACTATTGACAGTATCCAATCAAGAAGGCAGGTATTCAGAAGACATATCACATGAAATATTGGTAAACGTGTATCCTGTCACTTATTTAGGCAGAAAAAATATTTGCTCAGTAAAAATCTTGTTGCAAATCGTTTTATCCAAAAGCAAGTTAGGAAGTTGTATTTAAGTAATTTTAAATGTTTGGGAGAACTTTATTCTCACCCCATACTTACAGTCTAATGTCATACAAAGCACCCAATAGAAATGTTTCAGCCTAAAGTAAGACCAAATATATATATATATGCATACATATATAGACATATATACACATACATATATATATAGAGAGAGAGAGAGAGACCTGTATCTGTACTTAGATGTTTTTAAACCAAGCACAGCAAGTAGACATTTTTAAAGGTTATATTAATAGATTTACCATACCCCAATTAGGATAATTTACATATTTTAGAAGGTTGTTTACCTCACTATAGTCTTGCTTTGAAGTTGAGATGAAAGCTAAGGGGATAGAAAAGCGAAGAAGAGATTAAAACCTTTCTGGTTGAAAGAGACAAGATATTTTCTAATTTCAAAAGGAAAAAAGTGGTAGATTATGCTTACTCAATCAAAATTCTCAACCACCACACATCTACCACATCTTAGTGAAGCATATTTATATAAGTTTTGAAAATGCCATTGTTAACTTTCTACTTTTAACTCTTTAGAGGACCCTGTTTTCCTTACTTGAATATTCTTAATATTTTCCATAATACTTTTCTTCCTTCTCAAGACATAGATGTTTTACATTTCCAATGAGACCACTAACACTCTGTATATTTTTCCTCTTTGTATGTTCCTTAAGTTGAATCTTGCAGATTGTTTGCAAAGCACTACATCTGATTTGTGTGCTTCCTCCATGGATGGTCTGGAATCTTTTATACTTACTTTGGGTGTAATACTAAATTACTTCTCCGTTTAGTTGAATATGTATAGTCTTACTGAAGCAAAGGGTTGAGTATTTCTCTAGAAAACAAGACACACATAAGAAATGTTAAATAGCAGTTATTCACTTTTGCATATTAAAGGAAACAGAAATTTAGGATGTGCATAGGTTATAGTGGCAGACAACTCTGCCTGCCAACCCCCATTCTCTGCTGACAGATTACTGTTATTGTTCAGATATTTGGATGGTCAACAGAGCTCTCAGTGGGATCTGATCCTCTCTCAGGTCCAGGGGATGAATTACAATTGGTATAAGACAACCATGATAATCCCAGTCCTCTTTGTTAGTGATTGGATTCAGGAAAGTAGGCATGTGACACAGTTTCACTTAATGAGATGTAAGTCTGCTGAGTGCATTTGGGAATTTTTTTCTTTCCTGAAAGAACAAAGTGTTGCAGAAAGAAGGGATCTTTCCTTCCCAGCACGTTTCTGCTTGCAGGGTGTGTTAACTATGTGAGGATTTGAAAGGAAACCCCAAAGGTATAAATCTAGAGCCATGGCAACATTGAGCCAACGGTACCTCACTTCCAGACTTCATGTATGAAAAAAGATTTTAAAAACCCTAGTATTTAAACCACCTGTAGTTCAATATTTATTCCTTACAACCAAAAACATTCCTAACTAAATCTCTTTTTTGTTTTGTTTTGTTTTCATTTTATCCATCTTACCAAAGTGAACCTGAAGCTAGTAATTTCAGTCTTGCTTTTGAGATAGTAAATGAAAAGCTGTTTGGCAAATTGAAAAAACAAAGTGCTTCTAAGATGAGAAAAATATTATGTAGTTTTTCATTACTAACATGTACATATGTATTAGCATCTATGAATTTGGAACTACATTCTCCACATGAATATTGCAGTCTAAAAAGTAGCCAAGCACCTAGTTATTCTAAATATATATTTATGTTTACATGTGACTACTGAGTTGAGCATTGCCTCATTGATTTGTCTCTATTTGCTACAACTGCTACACAATTAATTGGATCATCTGTGTGATATTCAGAAGTACCCTCTAGATGACTGTAAAGAATATAAAGACATGTGGGGAACTAGCTACCCTACTGAGCAGATTGAGCAGGCAGACTTTATTTTTGATGCATTAGCAAGACTATCTTTTCGAAAAGAAATTGTGTACTATGTATGACTTTTCTGAGCAGAACTTCCCAACAGTGTCACAGCTAATAGTTTGCAGATGTGCTGGCATGTTGAGCTCTTCAGGAACCTGGGGTGGCCAGAGCCCCTGAGAGCCACGTTCAGTTGCAAGCCAACTCCTTTGTTTATATTATTGAGCCTTACAAATAGTACCTTTGTCTATGTGTGCCATGAGTACTTTCATAAAGCACAGTTGAAAGGTTATAAATCAATATATGGATAATGCATCTTTTTAAATTATTTATTTGTTATACAGAGGGGGGACTCAACATTTTTAGGTATCCTAGGATACATTAATCAACTAGAACCATACATGTATTCAAAGTGGTCATAATAGTCATAAAATATATGACTATAGCTGAAGATAATGCTTTCCACTCAATCTATGGGGTCAGATATGGCAGTATTCACTCAGGGTTTAATGCTAAAAATTGCTAAACTGCTAAAAAGTGATACTGAAGAATATTTTGATTGACATATAATAAACAATTAGTAGTTTAAGACCTTTCTAAATTTTCAAGGTAATCACAATGGCTGATAAATTTAGGACTGCTATTTATTTATTATAATTTTTAATATTTTAATGATATCTATAATTCATTTTCCCAACTAAATATTATTAGTCCATTATATTGATAATAACTATCACCTGATTTTCCTCTTCCTTGCTTCCGAATAAAGAGTTTCTTGAATTGTATCTTTTCCTACGTATTTAACTCATTTTGACAATTTTTTTTTACAAGTCTGGAAATATTCAGGACTCTAAATGTATTGATTTCTGCATCCTAGAACTTTATGCAATAACTTCTGAAAACAATAAAACAGCCTTATATTGTTAGAATGCTGGAAATACCCTAAGAACAGGAATTCATAAAACAGGAATATTTTTATTTTCCAGCAAAGACTTTCACAGCACTTACATAAGGCATATAAGTAAAACAAGGTATTTATGTTTGCATGCCATTCAGAGGTTAGCAATGGACTGATTCTGAAGCAGTGATATAATTGCCCCCAAAAAGTGGATCTTAATTTTGAAGATAATTACATTGCTCCACAAGTACTTAGGTATTATACTCTTCAGGGTTACATTTCAAAGACAGGTCAATGGAAAACAGAAGAGAAGATTTGGGTGGTTGTATTAGCTTCCGAAGGCTGCTGTAACAAATTTTCACAAACTTCGTGACTTAAAACAACAGAAATTCACTCTCTCACAGTTCTGGAGTTCAGAAATCCGAAATCAGTATCACTGAGCCCAGCTCAAGGCTTATACTACCTCCAGAGGCTCTGGGGGAAATCTGATTCTTGCCTCTTTCAGAGTCTGGTAGCTACGGGATTCCTTGGCTTGTGACCACATTAATATACCCTTTAAATCTGTCTGCTCTGTTCATATTGTCTATTTATGTGTGTAAAATGTCCATCTGCCTCCCACTTACAAGAGTACACCCAGAGAATCCGGGATCATCTCCCCATCTGAAAATCTTTATCAATCACATCTGCAAAGACTTTTTTAAATTAATTAATTAATTAATTAATTAATTAAGCTATATAAAGTAACAAGTAATATTCACAAATTTCAGGTCTATGGGAAGTTTGGGACATAAAAGTAATGGAGTAAAAAAACAAAACAAAACAGTATTAGATATACAAAAATTTTTGAATTCACATGGTAATAGTTTTGTTTTTTTTTTTAAATGAATTCTAATGTCATCTTGACTGTGATCTTCAAATTCCTACATAACCAGAACCAGAGGCAATTTCATTTTCTTTAGTGTTACTGGACTAGTCCAAGAAACTTCAACACAGGAAGAACCATTCTTATTAGAATTTTTAACCATGATTTCAAAAACCAGGAATATCAATAAATATCACATTTAAATTGTTTGCTAACTAGAAAAAATGAATACTCTTTTTTGATGTCACTTCTAGACACAAGGTGTGATGAATGTGGCAATAAACACAAGTTGCCTTTTTAATAGATTGAAGATTTTTTTTCTCTCACGTATCACTTTCAGATCTATGTATTACACATCTACATCTTAAAACCCTGCTATACACACAAATATACATGAATAAATTACTATCTGATTGGGGTTTTTTTAAGATTTTTTTTTTTTTGATGTGGACCATTTTTAAAGTCCTTATTGAATTTGTTACAGTTTTGCTTCTGTTTTATGTTTTGGTTTTTTGGCCCTGAGACATGTGGGGTCTTAGCACCCCACCCAGGGATTGAACCTACACCCCCTGCATTGGAAGGGGAAGTCTTAACCACTGGACCGCCAGGGAACTCCCTACTATCTGATTCTTAATCTGTACAGATTTCAGCTTTTAAAAGTGTAGATCGGTATTTTCTCACTAGTTCTTATGTTTTATTAGCCTTTCAAATCTCTTATTTGCAAAAGTTCTTTCAATGGAATCCTTCTAGCCTTAGGGCTGTGGGCCGTAAATATCTGTCTGAAATATGTTGCATGAGTTAAAAGGAAAGAAATTAGTTCTATACAGTTGTCTTCATGCTGAATGAGTATCATTTTTTTTTCAATCTAAGGGAATTATTTTCCACTTTTTGCTTCAAGAAGAATAGAATGCCTTTGGGGATTCAGTTTTTATTTGGAGTTGCATAAAATTTAATAGCCATGTTTATATGTTCATTTAAATAATGCCCGTTGGATATTCTAACATTTATAGTCTGTCTTAGAAATAGTCCATTTAAGCAAAATATTTTCAGGTATGATTTAATATGTCAAACTAAACTAAAAATTTTTAAGCAAAATCCAAATTTATAGTAATTGATCAAAATAGAACAATAGGAAAAGCACAAAATCAAATAGTAGAGAATTAGTTGAGTAACTCACTGCATCTTTGCAGTGTAACATATGTTACAGAATATTCAATGAGACATTTTAATCAAGTGCAAAAAAATCAGGTAACAGAATATAGAGCAAGATTCCTATTTAAACATATATGACTGAAACATATTCATAGAAAAAAAGTGTATATGGAAACATATACAATAAAATGATACCAGTGATTATATCTAAGTATGGTATTTTCTCAATTTCCTGTCTATGATGTTCAAAATTTTAAAGATTTTCTGCAATAAGAAATTTCTGTAATTGAGGGAAAATATAATCTTATTATAAAATGGTTGTCATTAAAAATGTGTGCATAAACATAAAATCACAAGGAAACTTGAGCATATAATAGCAGCACTGGTAAAATAGGAAGGTAGAAACCTGCCCTTCTAAATGATCTGCAGTGTGATCTGTGATTAGAATTGGATTTTTATCAGATTCTGGCTAATTATCAAACTAATAATTGTAATAGTAGTGTATTTTCTTTAGCTATTTCTTTTAAGTGAAAGTTTATATAGCATGAAGTAGATGTAACAGGATTTATGAATTAGGAGACAGGATTTACATCATAAAGCAGACTGTCACTGGTCATAAGATGATCAAGAATTAGAAAATAAGCTGCTTTATTTGGGCCACTTTTGTTCTTTTTTATTATAACAATGGATGAGAAAGTGATAAGAATGCCTAAGCAGATTAAATGATGCTGCTGTTGAAAATGAGAAAATAAAGCTAAAATATAATTAGCTTTGAGCAAAAGGTGACTGTAGTCCAATCATTTTGACCAGGGATATTTGTTTTATGGGTATACATGTATATCTATTAAAATATTCTCACTGTCAGTATTAAAACACTTGATTGTTAATAATTCTAAAATATTGCTTAAAGGAGTTGTTTTTAAGACAGATTTGCTAATACAATGCTTCTTAGGAATGCTTCTATCATAGTTCATCAGAACCGATTACGTTATTACTTTCATACTAGCAGCAAAATATCAGTGATATTGGTAAACTTATATGAGTGTTGCTTTCTAGTAAAAAATAATGATACCTGAAAACGTTCCTATAGATTACACCAATTGCATATCAATGGTAAACATAAATCATTTTAGGGGAGTAAGCAACTCAGTTATATCTTGTAATGTTTCTCTACAGCATCTGTTATAGTCACTTGCATCCAGCTGGTGCTTAATAAATATGAACTGATTCACTGCCCCAACTCTTTTTCTAATTAAGCACTTATGAAATGTGGCTGGTACTTGAATTGTACTAGGCTCTTTCGTCTTCTAAACATCGGCCCCCAACCTTTTTGACACCAGGGACTGGTTTCGTGGAAGACAATTTTTCCATGGACCAGGGGTCGGGGGGGTGGGAGAGATGCTTCAGGTGGTAATGCGAGCAATGGGGAGCAGCAGGTGAAGTTTCACTCACTTGCCCGCCACTCACCTCCTGCTGGGTGGCCCCGGTCCATGGCCCAGGGGTTGGGGACCCCTGTTCTAATAATTATGATATTACTGAATAGTAGTTCTCTAAACTGTGATAGTTTTAAAGAGAAAGTCACTAATATAATTTAAACCATTTATATATATTTGCATATGTGTTTATTAAAGGGGCCACACCACTAAAGGTGATAATTCTCTTTTGTAAATCCTTAGCGAAGTAGAGTGCATTGTAGGCTAACTGGTTTGTAATTAAATATGCAATAAAATGAAAATAATGCAAATAAATGCAAAGATATAGAAGGAACATTTACTATGTTCCTTCTGGACATATCGTTTTGGATTACTCTAGGAGAAATGGGATAAAAAAGAACAAAATCATTACTAAAAATACCATGAAAGAGCAACTCATAAGGTATGATATAGAAAATGCTTTATAATTATGTAGTATGGTCAACCATAAATAATAAATTATTGTTTTAATGAAACCAAATGAAAAAAGGTTTGCTTTATAAAGTGTCATCCATCTATCAATATTGGCATTCATGTATCAAAAAAGAAACTTATTCTAGGGAAGAACATGTTTCATTAAGGAATAAAGTCTAGATTGCAAGTTCAACTAGGTGGAAAAAATATTTTGCAAAAGTTAATGTAAAAAGTATATTTTTTTAGTATTCTAAGGAGATTAAAATGTGAGGATTACTTCCATATTACTGAAACAAGGAGAGGGGATAATATAACATAATCATCGTAATAAAAGACTATTTTACGTTTGAGGAAACTAAAGAGTAGTGAGACTTGCATGTAGCCACAGAGCTCCTAAGTGACGCAAACTTTAGGTCGCAAGTTCTTAATCTCTATGTGCAATTTATTTGCATGTGACCCATTATCTTACCTGTCTTTCCCTAAAATTATTAATTTTGGTGACTAAAGCATAATTTTGTCAGCTTCATTTTTTTAACCAAACTAAGTATAATTTACATTTACACATACACATAAATGCATAACTTAGTATGAGTGATGTCTAAGTTTATCTGGAAGAAAATTCCAAATTCTTACTATATATTCAACATATAATGAAATAGTGATTATGCCATGTGTACCACATAGACGCAGATAATATTTTCAGCATTTTATGATCTGAAAATATAATTTCAGTTGCAAAATAGAAAAGATATAGCTTTTCTATTGACATTCTTTAATGCCTCGTCAGGAAACCTAACTACCAATGACAAACTTTCAGGAATATATAATATATGTTATACAGTGTGTTTCATCCACTCTTACCAAATATTTTACTTATCTTGCTACTTTGTTTTTTAGTAAATAGTGCTTACTTATCTCTCCATTATAAATAATGTAGGGAAAGTGTGTCACCAGGAACGAAGAACATGGTCAAACACTTCAGTCGATCATGCTTTCATTCTTTCTTACACTCATATAAACCAAGTCACAGGAACTTACAAGCACTTTTTTTTTCCTCACCTACTTACTCTTAAAGTGGGACCCAGCACTTCATTATATTTCTAAAACTAATATCCAAATCTGCAAAACAACCCAGTAAGTCTAGATTTTAATATTTAAAAAAATTTGTGAAACAAGTTTCTACTTTATAATATGGACCAAATTTAGACATCTCATTAGATCTCTGCTCTAAAACTTAAGTTCCACGCCCCAGCCTGCTTAGCTTCCTGACCCTATTTCCAGTACGCAGCCTTCACTTCTCAAACCCCTTCTTTTGTGTTGGATCATTTAGTTTTGCTCTTATTTTGTTCTCAACGAGCAGTGCACATATTCAACAGTTAGATGAATGCATCCCCCGGAAAACAGTGGAGTCAGTGTTTATTGTTATATAAACTTATCATTTAGGGCTCTCAGTCCTCACACTACATGAATGATCATAGAATTCTCATAAAAACCAGATCTGGGATCGGTAGAAGGAGTTCTGCTTCTGAAAATAGTTAAGATTTTTTTCTGTATTGTTCCTCATTCATTGATTGACTTACAAAATATTTACTGAGTACCTGTTTTGTGCAGAGTACTAAGTTAGCAACTTAGAGATATAAGCATTAATTGAAAGAGTCTTTTCTCTCAAGGAGCTTATCATTGTGCACTGGGGAAAATATGCAAATAATTAGATATAAGACATTTGGAATCGAATTCGAGCAAGCAAGATCTTATTGGAGCACAAGGCAGGGATACACCATTTCTAATTGGATATCACTCAAGAGATGATATTTATATTGACTTCTGAAGAAAAATAAAAATTGATAGATGGTAAGAGGAGTACTTAGGGAAAGTAAAATTATTAAAATGAAAATTATTAAAAGATAGAATTATTAAAATGGCATAGAGGTGAGAAATAGCTTTCCATGTATATGGAGCAACAAGTAATCCAATGTGTCCATAGTCCATAATGACTTGAAAGATGAACTGAAACGTGTGTCTGAAAAGATAACATGGTACAAGATCATGGAGGTCCTTGAACTATAAAATAAAGATTTTGGAACTCACCATATAAAGAATGGGAGCCATTGGTATTCATTTAACAGAGAAATGACATGGTAGCCTCTTGTTCCATTTTTTTTAAGTTCACACCTGCTGCTTTCTTTGTTTACTGCAACCTCCCACCATGGCCTTTCCAATCCCCCACACTGCAGTTTGGTAAAATCGATAAATTAGTTTGGTTCACCTCTTACGGAAGGTGTTTCACCTCTTCTGTTAAACGTTGCAGGACTACCTTTTCTCATCATAGTTTATACACGTTTCCCGTCTTCTTTCCTTGAGCTCAGACTATATACCCTTTTATGATTTTTGTATAAGAATCATCTCTTTTCTAATCTACCTCTTTCATTTGACTTGAATTCAGGGAGAATTTATCATTGGTCTTTGTATCCTCAGTGTCCTTCTAGCATGTTTCCTTCTAGGGACTTAATAAGTTTTGGTTAACTGAATGCTCAGAACTGTGTCTTGGTAAGAAAATTTTGTCATTGATGAAGAAAACACACCGAATAGACAACAGAATAAAATTAGAGATAATAACTAGAGGTCACTAAAGTGGGAGAGCATGAGAGGATAAAATAAGAAGGTGAAAGGATAAATGGAAAGAAGATGCCAAAGAGAAGCTGATTAGATGGGACAGAGGTATGAAAACTGATTTGAAGATGACCCTAGATAACTTGGGGAAAGGCTACATGTTATCAAACATTGGGTTGATCTTGCTAAAGGAAGATAAGCGTTCTCTTTTAAATGTGTTGTAGTTGATATATCTACTGGGGCATCGTTTTTTTCAGATGGCTAGAAACCACAACCATTCCCTCTTAAAACAGAAATGTGGACTACTATTTCTTTTGTCTAAAAACCAAAAAAATGATCCCTAAGCAAGTTTGAGCTGTAGTACTATAAGAGTCCATTACAGTGAGGAAAAAAATCAAACTAGAGATAAATGTACATCTTATCCTGTTCCTTAGAAAGAAACAATATCTAGTATTTTCCACTAATCTTAAGATTTGGTGTTCAAAAGTTCAAGTTCTATTTAAATCTTACTCAGTTGATTCAAAATTAATTATGTTATTTTTCTTGCTTTTCTACAGTATGCTGTCTGGCTAGTCCTCTGGGTTACGTGGAATGTGTTTGTTATCTGCTTCTATTTGGAGGCTGGGGACCTCTCAAAGGTAATTTGCCATCTGATTTGCCTGAGTCATCAGTTGTGTGTTAACAAGCCTCTTCCTAAGTAAGGCAGAGTCTCACCCTACTCTTGTCACTTAGATGCGCCTCGAATGAAGGTAAATTGAAAGATGTCCTCATCTATCTCTCTGCGTTTCTACCATCAAAGAAACACTTCAGTGTGTCACAAAAATGTCATTTTATTATTTTAAGCAAAACTAAATGAAATATTGATTATTACGGTGACCATACTGTGTACTTTTAAAACATTGACTTGTAAGAGATTTCTGAAGCAGAGTAGGAAGTTTTTCAGAGATAAAATCTTGAAGATTTTTGAAATCACTTAGTTGGCTTATTACTCTGATAAAGACTTTCCTGATTGGACCCAAATAGCAATGTAATAATTCAAATAATTAATGGGTTTTAGTCGAATAAAACTGTTACCAGAGGGATATAATTTATTACATAAATGAATAAAATAGACATTTTATTCTAAAATAATCTAGGAAGGACTTAAAATACTTACATTTTCATTTAGGTTTCTTTATTTTGTGCTGTCCTTGTATGAGTGTTTGTATGTATGTGTGTTTGCATGTGTCTTGCTATTATATTTCTAACATAAATGCCTTACTATTGAAATAATGCAGTTTGTAGATCTCTAAAACCAACATCCTTCTTCTTTTGGAATGCAATTAACAGCAAATAAGTCAAATGAGATAATCCATTCAAAGTAGTAGTAAATCTTGCTTGAGACACTTGAGAGAGTTGTAAACTTGTACTTCTTCATATTAACTTTAAAAGATAGAGATTGTAAAATGTTCTTTTACCTCTCTATCCCTTAGATCAGAAAGACCCTGCAAAGATGTTGACATTTTTAAAACCCAGAGATGATAACCTGCTTTCAAAGGCTAAAAGAGCTAAAAAGTCGCCAGGAACTACCTTTGCAGGGCTATATATCTTGGTGGGTGGGGGATGGGGTGATGGTAATACACATTTATAATCTAGCATACAGGAGTTTCCCAAAGCACTCTGAGCATTTTCAAGTATGTTTATTTATTATTTAACTATGATATTGAGTATAAATAATCTTGACTTTTTTTTCAATTTCAAATGATGAAAGATAAAATAAGAGGGTGACGTTATCATATGAAATAGACCCAAGGCTTCTGGAACCTGTAGTTTTATGAGCAGATTTTGGACAAGTCCTCATTGTGGACCTCGGCAGTGTCTGCCCTGGTGGGTGGCATTTCTGTATTCTTGCCGGTCATCATACTCCACACTCTCAGCAGGAGGCAGTCCTTTCCTGAACATGCCGTGACCAATGAAAAGGAATTGTTCAGGTGGCTCTAGGAAAGACACTTCATTTTCTGCTTAAAGCTCACATTCCCAGGACTTGAATTCCTTACCCAATTTATATATCTCTGCTGTATAATCCACTTTGTTCAAAGAGATTCCTCACTAAAATGACTTTTAATGATATTTTCAATTTTAAATAATCACCTTAATAATTGGAGGACAGGTATTCAGGCATATTGGCTGAGTAAGATGATCTAGCAGATCAGAGTTTGTTTAATATTAAAAAAAAAGAGGGAGAAATCTGAGTCAAGCTGGCTGCACAAATGTGTAATTTTTCTCACTGCTCCATGTGATGACTGCAGACACAAAATAAAGCTTGTGATCCCATGACCTTGGACATGGGCATTGAAACCATAACGAGGACACATCCTAAAACATTAGAGTTCAAGAGAGTTGCAACCCAAATGACTAAGAATTCTTCTAATGCACACAGGCAGGTAATGACTATCCCATGGCAGTGAAGCAGTTAATAATATTTCCTTTTCTTTTCATCTTATAAGCCAAGGCTAGACTCTGCAGAGCACATGAAAATTTAATAATTTCCTTTTAACAAATAATCTAAAGGAAAACCATAAAGGGCAAAGTTATATTGTTATCTGTACTGGGATTTTCCTCCCTTTCCTGCTCAAAGGGTTTGAGAAAGGTATATTTATGCCATTTAATTCTTTAGCTTCTGCAGCTGCCTCACATTCTTCAAGTAACAGAGTGCCAGAAATAAGCAATGGTGATTGAAAAATGTACAGATATATGAAAGCTCAAAAATGGGACTCCTGAAACTGCTGATAATACTTCGGTTACAGAATATAAACCACTTTTTTCCCTCACCTCACCCAAAAAATAAAATAATTTGACCATATGAATGGGTCAGTTTGTTTGAGGCTGAGGGATAAATATGGGAAACAGAAGCAGGGAAGAAATTCTGTGATCTTTATATATGTGAGAGAAGTGTGTTTGTTTCCATAAAACATTTTGTAAAGAATTGATTTCTTCGTAATGAATATCGGCAAGAAATGATAAAAAGTGGTAAAATATTAAGGCAAACTTGAGTTACCCGTTAGAGTTTAGAATTTTTTGTTGTCCTTTTCCAGTGTCTTTTCTGCTTTTTCTGCTAAACTATCTGCCATGTACTTATGAGAGAAATAGATATTAGCATCATTAACGAAGCCAGTGTGGACCTTCAGGAATGAAACGGCTTAATTACAATAATATGGTACACAGGACTGACCTGGTTGATATTCAGTTTTCTTTGTACCCATAATTGTATAGATAATATATTTTTCATCAAAAATTCTGTGTAAATCCAACATTATTATTAAAATATTTATTAATATATTTTAATGATTATCCCTGTGAGATTCAAGGAAAAATAAAACTAATCAACCAGAGAAATTTCTTTTTAAAAATTTTATCTCAATGATATTAATAAAATATTGGGAATGTCATATAAATTAGCACATAATATGGTAGGAACAAATAAACATATACATTGCATAATAACTATTTCCACACTATTTATATTAATGCTTTAGATATTAGTGTTATAACTAAATATCCTGAAACATCCTATAGTTTCTTACTTTCTGGGGTGATATTTTAATAGGTGTTCTGTTAATGAAACAGAGATAACATTAAATGAAACAGAGATAACATTAATTTGTAACCCAAAGTGTTTGCTAACTTTGTAGGCAACTGCCTTTGAGCATTAAATGTGACCTGGACTACTGGATTAATAGTTTTGAGAATTCCTGATGTAAATAGTCTTACTGTGTTGTTGGATTATTCTGGTCAATTGTGATTTTCTTGCTCACAGATCAAATAGAAATGCAAACTAATCCCAGTTATTAACTGAATTGAGTTATTTTGAAAAGAGAAGAGATCTGTTTGTTCTGTAGTTAACTTCAAAGTGCACTGTTAGAAGGAAAACACATATAATATGGTAATTCACCTATTAGATTCATCACCTGGGAAAATGAACTTTATGAAATAGTTTTTGAATAGTTACACACAGGAAAAAAATTAGCGCTCTACTGCTATCTGCAAAAAACTGTATTCTGTTGGGTGTGTTATAATTGTAAACTACTCTTAGCTGAAATTATATCCTAACATTTTTCTTTATATGACTATTTTGAGGTCTCAGTTTCTACTTTCGTAATTTATGGGCACCATTAGTGAATGATGCACCACCTATCTTTAGAAATAAAATAATTAACTTACAGTTCATACAAGAGTAACCAAGGGATTATTTTACACTTAAAACAACCCAATTTGTTTGTATACTAGGGATGCAGGTATATAACCCTTGGGCTTCATTATATTATCAGAAACTTATCTTGTTAAACATGCTCTAGAGCAATTAATTATACCTAATGAATGCTTTTAATAGCAACGTCTAGAAAGCTGTCATGTTTTAATAAATTTGATAGTTGCTACTGAGATCTAGATATACATTGTCATTTAAAAATGTGGTATGTAAAAAAGCTATGTAAGAATGTGGCTTATTTATGAAGAGGAAATAGGCAGTCTACCTAAAAAAGAATTCAGAGTAATGATAGTAAAGATGATGCAAAATCTTGGAAACAGAATGAATAAAATACAAGAAACCTTTAACAAGGACTTAGAAGAACTAAAGAGCAAACAAACAACGATGAACAACACAATAAATGAAATTTAAAATTCTCTAGAAGGAATCAATAGCAGAATAACTGAGGCAGAAGAACCGATAAGTGACCTGGAAGATAAAATAGTGGAAATAAATACTGCAGAGCAGAATAAAGAAAAAAAAATGAAAAGAACTGAGGACAGTCTCAGAGACCTCTGGGACAACATTAAATGCACCAACATTCAAATTATAGGGGTCCCAGAAGAAGAAGAGAAAAAGAAAGGGACTGAGAAAATATTTGAAGAGATGATAGTCAAAAACTTCCCTAATATGGGAAAGGAAATAGTCAGTCAGGTCCAGGAAAGGCAGAGAGTCCCATACAGGATAAATCCAAGGAGAAACACACCAAAACACATATTAATCAAACTATCAAAAATTAAATACAGAGAAAAAATATTAAAAGCAGCATTGGAAAAACAACAAATAACATACAATGGAATCCCCATAAGATTAACAGATGATCTTTCAGCAGAAACTCCGCAAGCCAGAAAGGAGTGGCAAGACATATTTAAAGTGATGAAAGGGAAAGCCTACAACCAAGATTAGTCTACCCAGCAAGGATCTCATTCAGATTCAATGGAGAAATTAAAACCTTTACAGACAAGCAAAAGTTAAAAGAATTCAGCACCACGAAACCAGCTTTACAACAAATGCTAAAGGAACTTCTCTAAGCAAGAAACATAAGAGAAGGAAAAGACCTACAATAACAAACCCAAAACAATTAAGAAAATGTTAATAGGAACATACATATCGATAATTACCTTAAATGTAAATGGATTAAATGCTCCCACCAAAAGACATAGACTGGCTGAATGGATACAAAAACGAAACCCGTATATATGCTGTCTACAAGAGACCCACTTCAGACCTAGGGACACATACAGACTGAAAGTGAGGGGATGGAAAAAGATATTCCATGCAAATGGAAATCAAAAGAAAGCTGGAGTAGCAATTCTCCTATCAGACAAAAGAGACTTTAAAATAAAGACTATTACAAGAGACAAAGAAGGACACTACATACTGATCAAGGGATCAATCCAAGAAGAAGATATAACAATTGTAAATATTTATGCACCCAACATAGGAGCACCTCAATACATAAGGCAAATGCTAACAGCCATAAAAGGGGAAATCAACAGTAACACAGTCGTAGTAGGGGACTTTAACACCCCACTTTCACCAATGGACAGATCATCCAAAATGAAAATAAGTAAGGAAACACAAGCTTTAAGTGATACATTAAACAAGATGGACTTAATTGATATTTATAGGACATTCCATCCAAAAATGACAGAATACACTTTCTTCTCAAGTGCTCATGGAACAGTCTCCAGGATACATCATATCTTGGGTCACAAATCAAGCCTTGGTAAATTTAAGAAAATTGAAATCATATCAAGTATCTTTTCCAACCACAATGCTGAGAGACTAGATATCAATTACAGGAAAAAAATCTGTAAAAAATACAAATACATGGAGGCTAAACAATACACTACTAAATAACCAAGAGATCACTGAGGAAATCAAAGAGGAAATCAAAAAATACCTAGAAACAAATGAAAATGAAAACATGACGACCCATAACCTATGAGATACAGCAAAAGCAGTTCTAAGAGGGAAGTTTATAGCAATACAGTCCTACCTCAGGAAATAAAAAACATCTCAAATAAACTACCTAACCTTACACTTAAAGCAGTTAGAGAAAGAAGAACAAAAAAACCCCAAAGTTAGCAGAAGGAAAGAGATCAGAAAGATCAGATCAGAAATAAATGAAAAAGAAATGAAGGAAACAATAGCAAAGATCAATAAAACTAAAAGCTGGTTCTTTGGGAAGATAAACAAAATTGATAAACCATTAGCCAGACTCATCAAGAAAAAAAGAGAGAAGACTCAAATCAATAGAATTAGAAATGAAAAAGGAGACGTAAAAACTGGCACTGCAGAAATACAAAGGATCGTGAGAGATTACTACAAGCAACTATATACCAATAAAATGGACAACCTGGAAGAAATGGACAACTTCTTAGAAAAGCACAACCTTCCGAGACTGAACCAGGAAGAAATAGAGAATATAAGCAGACCAATCACAAGCACTGAAATTGAAACTGTGATTAAAAATCTTCCAAAAAACAAAAGCCCAGGACCAGATGGCTTCACAAACGAATTCTATCAAACATTTAGAGAAGAGCTAACACCTATCCTTCTCAAACTCTTCCAAAATATAGCAGAGGGAGGAACATTTTTCACAGAACTAGAACAAAAAAATTTCACAATTTGTGAGGAAATACAAAAGACCCCAAATAGCCAAAGCACTCTTGAGAAAGAAAAATGGAGCTGGAGGAATCAGGCTCCCTGCCTTCAGACTATGCTACAAAGCTACAGTAATCAAGACAGTATGGTACTGGCACAAAAATAGAAATATAGATCAATGGAACAGGATAAAAAGCCCAGAGATTTACCCACGCACATATGGTCACCTTGTCTTTGATAAAGGAGGCAAGAATATAAAATGGAGAAAAGACAACCTCTTCAATAAGTGGTGCTGGGAAAACTGGACAGCTACATGTAAAAGAATGAAATTAGAACACTCCCTAACACCATACACAAAAATAAACTCACAATGGATTAAAGACCTCAATGTAAGGCCAGATACTATCAAACTCTTAGAGGAAAACATAGGCAGAACACTCTATGACATAAATCACAGCAAGATCCTTTTTGACCCACCTCCTAGAGAAATGGAAATAAAAACAAAAATAAATGGGACCTAACGAAACTTAAAAGCTTTTACACAGCAAAGGAAACCACAAACAAGGCGAAATGACGACCCTCAGAATGGGAGAAAATATTTGCAAACGAAGCAACTGACAAAGGATTAATTTCCAAAATATACAAGCAGCTCATGCAGCTCAATATCCGAAAAACAACCCAATCCAAAAATGGAAAGAAGACTAAATAGACATTTCTCCAAAGAAGATATACAGATTGCCAACAAACACATGAAAGGATGCTCAACATCACTAATCATTAGAGAAATGCAAAGTAAAAGTACAATGAGGTATCACCTCACACCAGTAAGAATGGCCATCATCAAGAAATCTACAAACAATAAATGCTGGAGAGGCTGTGGAGAAAAGGGAACCCTCTTGCACAGATGCTGGGAATGTAAACTGATACAGCCACTATGGAGAACAGTATGGAGGTTCCTTAAAAAACTAAAAATAGAACTACCATATGACCCAATAATCCCACTACTGGGCATATACCCTGAGAAAACCATCATTCAAAAAGAGTCATGTACCACAATTATCATTGCAGGTCTATTTACAATAGCCAGGACACGGAAGCAACCTAAGTGTCCATCCAGAGATGAATGGATAAAGAAGATGTGGCACATATATACAATGGAATATTACTCAGCCATAAAAAGAAACGAAATTGAGTTATTTGTAGTGAGGTGGATAGACCTAGAGTCTGTCATACAGAGTGAAGTAAGTCAGAAAGAGAAAAACAAATACCATATGCTAACACATATATATGAAATCTTAAAAAAAAAAAAAAAGGTCCTGAAAAACCTAGGGACAGGAATAAAGATGCAGACGCAGATTATGGGCTTGAGGACACGGGGAGGGGGAAGGGTAAGCTGGGACGAAGTGAGAGAGTGGCATGGACATATATACACCACCAAATGTAAAATAGATAGCTAATGGGAAGTAGCCACATAGCACAGGGAGATCAACTCAGTGCTTTGTGACCACCTAGAGGGGTGGATAAGGAGGATGGGAGGGAGATGCAAGAGGGAGGAGATATGGGGATATATGTATATGTATAGCTGATTCACTTTGTTATAAAGCAGAAACTAACACACCATTGTAAAGCAATTATACTCCAGTAAACATGTTAAAAAAAAATGTGGCTTATTTAAGCTTTGAGAAATAAAATTGCTCTCTTGTAAACAAAAGAGACAGGAAGCGGATAAAACCTGTCATACAATGTAGGCAATGGGCAGAAATCCTTGAAACCATTTGCAAGTGCTGTGTGAAAAAATGTACTATTACAACAATCCCAGTTTTATTCCTTTTATTTAAAAAATGAATTATTCATTTTAAAAGGTATCTGATATTTGGATATTTTCAGCTCAGTGAAATCAATGCTTGTATCAAAATTTTCTTTTATGATTTCATATGAAAAAAGGTGGTATGGAGAGACATCTCTTATAATCTTTTTTTTTTTTATAAGATATCTTTTTTATTTTTTTAATTTTTATTTATTTATTTATGGCTGTGTTGGGTCTTCGTTTCTGTGCGAGGGCTTTCTCTAGTTGTGGCAAGCGGGCACCACTCTTCATCGCGGTGCGCGGGCCTCTTACTATCGCGGCCTCTCTTGTTGCGGACGGAGCACAGGCTCCAGACGCTCAGGCTCAGTAATTATGGCTCACGGGCCCAGCTGCTCCGCGGCATGTGGGATCTTCCCAGACCAGGGCTCGAACCCGTGTCCCCTGCATTGGCAGGCGGATTCTCAACCACTGCGCCACCAGGGAGGCCCTATAATCATTTTTAACTTGAATTAATGGTGCTCTTCAAAAAGTAAAGAAATCTGTACAATTATTAATAAACAAAGAATACCTGTGATAATAGATTTAAGACTAAATTTAACAAATAATCAAGAGGACAATTGATTGGATTCATATTTTTTTGTTTCTTTTCTTATTATAAAATGCATATAGTCTAAGAAAACTTCAATTAACTGTCATTAAATGAATTAGGAAAAAAAATGATTTCTCAAGCCTTCAAAATAGATTTTGCTTTTGGATGTAGGATAAATGTCCTACATGTTATTAAGAATTAAATATAATGTAAATTTCCCCCAAAATAGAAATGAACCAACCTTTTGTAATCTTGTCAAACTGTAACTGCCTCGGTCTCTTGTTTCCCTTAATAGTGCATTGAATTAAACTGCTTATTTTCTTCTTCAGTTCTCTTTTGTTTGCTTACTTGTTCCACTTCGTTTTAAGGCCCCTAAAATGAGGAGTCGGATCTTTGGACCTTTCTACTTCTCTGTTTACATTCTTTCACTTGAAAATGCAGTTCACTGTCATAATTTAAGCTATCATCTCTACACTTGTCTGCCAGATCTATATCTATATCTTCAGTCCTGACCTTGTTGCTAAGTTAAAGTCCCACATCTCCAACTTTCTGCTTGTGTCATGTCAATTCCATTGTCACCTTAAATGCAACATGTCCAAAAGGATTTATCATCCGCAAAGAATCCAACTTCCTTAATTCACTTCTTACTCAGAGAAGGAAAAAAAGGCAAAGTTTATTGCAAAATATGAATAAAAGAGGAAAAGAATTGTTTTGTGTTGGGGGAGGCTACAGAAATCTTTATAGATTGACCATGAGATGAAGTAAGAAATGCATATTTTTTATTATTTATAATTTGTGTGTATATTGTAAACTTTGGACAATAACAAATGAAAAATAGTAGAGCTGTGCTGAAGTAGTGATACTTTGGAAATGTAAGTGCCCCAAAGAGATGAATTGACCTTTAGAAGGTGCTGTACTCTGGGGGCATTTGCTAATTCTGGTTAGGGAAGGAGGCTACGAATCCAGGTTTTAAACCCATAGAAGGCTATTTCTGGGCTTTGTATAAATCAGCATAGTTTTAAGGGAAAGGGCCTCAGGCAGATGGACAAATTTCTTCTTAGGGCATTTGATGAATTCTTTATAAGGCTAAAGGCATAAATGGACAGACCGAAAAGCAGAGTTAAGTTGTTTGGCAGTCTTACAAAATGGAGACTGAAGATAGGAGAGGGCCTGTGCAGAATGAACTCAAGTTATAGTTGAGAAACATGGAGAACAAGCCAGGGTCAAAAGAGAGGCACACTAAACATTATGGGGGCTAAAATCCAGGCTCAGTTCAGCACAGTCCTTGATTGAAATGAGCTGATCAGCTACCATTTTATCTGTCTAGTTTAGGGAAAGGGAAAATATCTTACTAGAAAGATAGCATTAGCTTATACCATTTATTTATATGCATATCCAGCAATTGAAAATTCCTACACATGCCAAAAGAGAGGACCTCATTGCTGAAAGTGAAGGAAAAAATAGACAATTGAAACAGACCAACAGATGATTCAGATATTGTAATTACCTGATAAGGACTTAAAATGTTGAAGAAAATAATGGGAAAAACTGGAGATAATAGACTGAAAGATGAAGAATTTACCCTAAAAGGGTTGGGATCTATATAAAGAATCAAATGGAAATTCTAGAACTGAAAAGTATAACATTTAAAAGTAAGAACACATTAAGTGTGTTTGATGGTAGATTTAAAAGAGTAGAAGACAAGATTGGTGAACTGGAGGATGATGGGTCAATAGCAAATATCCAAAGTGAAGCACCGAGAGAGTTTGACAAAAACAAAAAGAAAAGAATGCAAATATTAAAAGGATGTCAGAAACATATGGGGCTCAGCTAAGATGCAATATATAAATAATTGAATTGCCAGGAGAAGAAAGACAGAATTGGACAGAAGCAATATCTGAAGTGATAGAGTATTTTCAAAACTGGTTAAATACATCAACCCACAGATTCAAGACGACTTTCAGATCTCAACTGGAGTAAATACCAAGAACACCACATCCAAATATAGAATAGTAGCACTGTTGAAAATTAAAATCCAAGAAGAAAAAAAAAAAAAAAACAGCCACCAAAGATAAAAGACCCATTACCTTCAAAGGAACAGCTAAAAGACTGACAATTGACCTTTCTACAGAAAGAGTGACTCTAGAAGGCAATTGAATGGCACCTTTAATGTGCTTTAAAAGTGACAACCTAGAATTCCATAACTTGCAAAAATATTCTTCAACAATAAAGGTGAAATAAAAGCATTTTCACGCAACAAGAACTAAAATAATTCATTAGTAGCAAACATACAGTAACAAATTCCTAACTGATGACATTTTTGTCTGTTCATCATCCATACTTTGCTTTTATGGATTAGATTACCCAGAACCTTTAAACAGAGCACAAAGAAGGTTCCTGGTTTCTGGCTTCCTTTTAACAGGGATCCCATTGTAGATTGTGATATGTGTGCATATGAAGATTTATTACTTAACACTGACTCTAACCACGGTATCAAGTAAAGCAAAAAACTGGATTACCCAGAGCTCTGGGGAGAATTTATGCTTAAATTCATCTTTTAATACTCAAATCATATATATTCTTCATTTGTGTGACAAAATTCTTTCCAGAAACCTTCCCATACCTTTGTCCGTGGTGGAGTTGACTAGACCATGAATGGCCATGCCTCTAATTTTACTTTATTTGCATACATTTTAAAAATTATAATTGAATTTCCAGAAGCCGAGGATCCTTATTCCCAGGGTAGCAGAAGTCTTATATGCTCCATGAAGCTGTCATTGAGAGCCACAAAGATATCTGAGAATTCCCACTTGGATTTCTGCCTTCTTTACTCTTGTGGTTAAAACAATGTAAACCATTTCACAATTTTGCTGTTTTCTCTAATATTTGAGTTGCTTTCTCTTTCTCTGCAAGAACTAGATGGCTCTAGTAAATTAGCTGCTCTAATTTGTACTTTCTTACTTTGATGTCTTTCCCTCTTGCTGATTTCCCCCTTCAGATGCCCCTGTGGGTGTCAAGAATCCCACACTTTATTTTGTGGGACTTAAAAGTGTCTTGGGTATTGAAACGAGGACCTTCCACATAGTGGAATCTCCATGAGCATAAGCAAAGTCTTGGGGCATGAGCAAACATTATTTCTGCTGGATGATTCACAGGCATCATGCATGTAAAATATCGGTAGACGGTCTTCCCACAGATCAATGAAAATAGTCAACCTGAGCTCCCTGGAAGAGCAGAATGGTCTCCAAGTATTGACTCCCCTGGGTCTCCATGCTGCTGGCAAAGTTCATTGTGACATCCTCAGAATGCTGACTCAGGTGCTGTCCACATTGACCAAGATCTGCTACTCATTCAAAGACACACACTGTTCTGTGACTGCAGCATCTCCGACTCTATTTTCTGTAGGTTTGGGCTTATACAGTCTTATCTGCTCTCTTTCTAATTTGTTATTAAGAAATACACTATGTGCAGTTTTCCTTACCCAGTCTTTGTTCAGTTAACCTTTTATTTTCTCATTAATCAAAAGCTTTGGTTTCAAAGCTATTATTTCTGATATGGAAGTCAAAAAAAAAAATTAAGCTCTAACTACTTTTTTCTTTTTGCATTCCTATTAAAACAATGGTAATTCTCTTTGAAGCAAGAAGGATGTCCCTGACTCACTAGGTAAAGTCTACAAAAGTTAAGTATGAAAAATAAAAGCACAGAGATTAATATTTCAAGAGAGTATCCTGCTGGAAATAAAAGAAAGAAGATACAAACCTGGTCTAAGCCAGTGCCATCCTGTTTCTCTTCAAAGCCTAGTCAGAAATCATTCTAGAACAGCAATTTTTATTCTATGCCAAAGTAAAGCAGCTATACTTTTTATAGGTTTGTTATTCACAGAGCCATGTAAAAAATGAAAGAATATGTTTCCATTAAGAGTTCCATGGCTTTAAATTTAGAAATATTTGAATTTTTGGTAAGAACAATGAAAACCACTGTATATTTTTTTAAAACCTTGAAATAATTTGTCTAGATTACAGTGATCTCATATTAAGTGGGCTCTTAGATCCTGAAATATTGGCAGAATTTACTTGAGAATTATGTCCACTTCAGCATGGTACACCCCAGCCCCTCGTGTGTTCTCAGTCTGTGAGAACCTTATCAAAATCCCCCTCTCCACTCTGAACCATCATCCTAACATGACCCCTGGAACTCATTTGGCAACTAAATTGGGATTGGCAGTTGCCAAATTAGCTTTGGAGGGCAGAATGTCAATCTCTTTGTCTGTGAATTCACTCAGAGACAATTGATGCTTTGATGAACTGTGGGAGATTATATAAAGATACAACTCAAAGGATATTAAATAGTGAAATGAATCAATTTTTTCTGCTTCTAGCATCCAGGGTTATTTGGCCAGAGAGAGCAAGTAAGTGACTATATTCCATGCTTTTCATATGGTAACAAACCTCCTCTATTCTGTCCTATAGTTAAAATTTACATGGAAAATTCAGTTGAAGTAGTAGTTCAGTTCACTATAGGTAACCAGGGAGCAATGTTTAGTAAATACTGTTATTAAATGTAAAGCAATACAAAGAAAACTAGACTATTTAAATCTCTTTCCTGACTGAGAACTGCATGAAGAAATTTTGAAGTTGCTTTTCATTCCAACATAGCACTCAAAGTGCTACTTCCCCTCCTCCTCTTTAAAAGTTTGTTTTCGACATTTAAAAAAGCAAAATGTGTACACAGCCTGATGCATCCAGAAAAGCAGCTTAGAAGGGTAAAAAGAGGAGGATGACTCACTAATAAACAGCCATTTATAGAATTATAATTACTTTTTTTTCCCCCTTCATTAGCACATGTAACCTGCTAGAGGAATGAGTCTAATGGTAATTGTAGGACTCTAGGGTTTTCACGCTCATAGGTAGTGTAATATATAAAACTGAAGTAATTAGGAGGTATTTCAAAAAATGTCATCTTTTTCATAGGCATTTTATAAAAACTAGGCATTTTGTAGTGAAGTAGCTGCATTGATACCATAGGGACACTCTGTCCCTTTTCCACTCTGCCAGAAAAATCTCTAGTGACAGGTCCTCAAATCTTTTATTTGAATCACAAGTGAGAATGAGTTTGGTGCTCTCAATTAGTCCCAAGAGGGGAACCAATATCACACAATTTGGCACAATCTGCAATTGCTCCTGAAGAGAGCTGTAGCTAGCCAGCCACTCCGAGGGGCTGTGGCCCTCCTCGGCGTGTGCCTGGTACACCAGATTCATCAGGCAGCCTGCAAAATGGATGGACTTGAGCTTTTGCACTCTGATTTTATGAGCACTAAAATTAATCCATTAAGCATTTTGTACATCCAGACCCCCTACGACTCACTTTTTAACATATTTATATAGTACGTTAACTGTGGCATCATAGTGTGAGGCATAATGAGTCCAATTCTTGTTCTTTGCTTCCTGTTTCCTTCTTCTCAATGAAAAAAAAAAGCTGAGTTTAATATTGCCAAATAACCAAATAATTAGTACTGCTGGGTATTTTTTTCTCTTAAGTTATTCTTCAGAAAATGTAAAGCCAGAAGCACAGTTTTGAAAACAAAGATAGCTGAATTTTATCTAATAGACACAACGAATGTGGATGAACAGTGTTAAAACCATAAAGTATTAATTGCTTATGAAATAATAAGAAAAGACTATTTCACTGCAGTCTTCTAACCCTGGAAAGATGGGTCCTCAGTCTGTGACTAATTCCATCGTTTATTAAGAATTCAAGTTGTAGCAGTTTTATGTGTTTCTTTTAGAAAAGTGAGAAAGGGGGGCTTCCCTGGTGGCGCAGTGGTTGAGAATCTGCCTGCCAATGCAGGGGACACGGGTTCGAGCCCTGGTCTGGGAAGATCCCACATGCCGCAGAGCAACTAGGCCCGTGAGCCACAATTACTGAGCCTGCGCGTCTGGAGCCTGTGCTCCGCAACAAGAGGCCGCGATAGTGAGAGGCCTGCGCACCGCGATGAAGAGTGGTCCCCACTTGCCACAACTAGAGAAAGCCCTCGCACAGAAACAAAGACCCAACACAGCCATAAATAAATAAAAAATAAATAAATAAATAAAATTTTTAAAAAAAATTTAATTCTAGAAAAGTGAGAAAGGAAAAAAATACATCATAAATGTGATTTATCAGGGTTATAACATTTTCCAGGTTTAGATCACTTTCCTGGTTATAAGCATTTTATTTTCTGAATGATTCCATCCTCTTGAGTATTGCATAAGATCAAATTTCTCTACAGGGACACAAGTGACATGATCCCATTTGGAAAATGTTATCAAATAGTCAAGCTAAAATACAAATGGAACACAAACCCTAGTATTTTCCCTGATAACTATGGAATTACTAAATCTGAAGACATATGAAGATTGAAAAAGGAGGGGAAGAAAATAATTGCATATTCAGAAAAAAGGAGAAAATGGAATTTATTTGTACTGACAAAGTAATGTAAATGATTATACGAAGTATTATTAATGAAAGAAATTTGGCTTCAGAATTTCATATTCTCATAGTACTTTGTAATCTAAATCATTATTTGACCATATTTCGACCAGCTTTCAAGTTATATTCTCCCAGAATGTGTTAGAAGCAAAAACAACATGAAAAGACAAGACTTGGAGCAGCATATGCAAGCAATCTGTCTGCCACATCTCTCACCCCTCAGAGCTCCGGGGTCTGTTGGATCTGCGATTATTTTTCCTGCAGCTGTCCACTTACTGGAGAGGTGCCCTTCCCAGAGAGAGGAAAGCCAGTCTTTCAAACTCACTAGAATTGCTGTCCTCAGGATTTTTAATGATTTTTTTGCTTGTCTTAATTGCTAAACTGCCTTAAAAGAGAGGAACCTCAAGTTTACTTCAAACTGAAATGAGGAAAACACACATACATTTTGGAAAATGTTAAAAAAAAATATGCTAATATGAATAAAAACAAATCCCCATATGTAGTGACTTTACATTAATTTTTTTCTCTATCTTCAGAGTATAACCTCAATTTATATGTCAAAATTACACACATCTAAATCACTGGCAAATATTATTCTTTATCATTATCCTAACTGTTATTCAGTTTTTAATTTCTATATCTTAAAATAATAGTGAGGACATGGATGCAACCTAAGTGTCCATCAACAGATGAATGGATAAAGAAGATGTGGCACATATATACAATGGAATATTACTCAGCCATAAAAAGAAACGAAATTGAGTTATTTGTAGTGAGATGGATGGACCTAGAGTCTGTCATACAGAGTGAAGTAAGTCAGAAAGAGAAAAACAAATATCATATGCTAGCACATATGTATGGAATCTAAAAAAAAAAAAAAAAATGGTTCTGAAGAACCTATGGGTGAGATTGCTTCAAGATGGTGGAGTAGAAGGACACGCTCTCACTCCCTCTTGCGAGAGCACCGGAATCACAACTAACTGCTGAACAGTCATCGACAGGAAGACACTGGAACTCACCAAAAAAGATACCCCACATCCAAAGACAAAGGAGAAGCCACAGTGAGACAGTAGGAGGGGGTCAATCACAATAAAATCAAATACCATAACTGCTGGGTTGATGACTCACAAACTGGAGAACACTTATACCACAGAAGTCCACCCACTGGAGTGAAGGTTCTGAGCCCCACGACAGGCTTCCGAACCTGGGGGTCTGGCAATGGGAGGAGGAATTCCTAGAGAATCAGACTTTGAAGGCTAGCAGGATTTGATTGCAGGACTTCAACAGGACTGGGGGAAACAGAGACTCCACTCTTGGAGGGCACACGCAAAGTAGTGTGCACATTGGGACCCAGGGAAAGGAGCAGTGACACCATAGGAGACTGAACCAGACCTACCTGCTAGTGTTGGAGGATCTCCTGCAGAGGTGGGAGGTGGCTGTGCCTCATCATGAGGACAAAGACACTGGAAGCAGAAGTTCTGGGAAGTACTCCTTGGCGTGAGCCCTCTCAAAGTCCGCCATTAGCCCCACCAAAGAGCCCTGGTAGGCTCCAGTGTTGGGTTGCCTCAGGCCAAACAACCAACAGGGAGGGAACCCAGCCCCACCCATCAGCAGACAAGCGGATTAAAGTTTTACTGACCTCTGCTCACCAGAGCAACAGCCAGCTCTACCCACCACCAGTCCCTCCCATCAGGAAACTTGCATAAGGCTCTTAGATAGCCTCATCCACCAGAGGGCAGACAGCAGAAGCAAGAATAACTACAATCCTGCAGCCTGTGGAACAAAAACCACATTCACAGAAAGATAGACAAGATGAAAAGGCAGAGGGCTATGTACCAGATGAAGGAACAAGATAAAACGCCAGAAAAGCAACTAAATGAAATGGAGATAGGCAATCTTCCAGAAAAAGAATTCAGAATAATGATAGTGAAGCCAATCCAGGACCTCAGAAAAAGATTGGAGGCAAAGATCAAGAAGATGCAAGAAATGTTTAACAAAGATCTAGAATAATTAAAGAACAAACAGAGATGAAAATACACTAACTGAAATGAAAAATACCCCAGAAGGAATCAATTGCAGAATAACTGAGGCAGAAGAACAGGAAGACAGAATGACGGAATTCACTGCTGTGGGACAGAATAAAGAAAAAAGAATGAAAAGAAATGAAGACAGCCTTAGAGACCTCTGGGACAACATTAAATGCAACAACATTCACATTATAGGGGTCCCAGAAGGAGAAGAGAGAGAGAAAGGACCAGAGAAAATATTTGAAGAGATTATAGTCAAAAACTTCCCTAACATGGGAAAGGAAATAGCCACCCAAGTCCAGGAAGGGCAGAGGGTCCCATACAGGATAAACCCAAGGAGAAACACTCCGAGAAACATAGTAATCAAATTGGCAAAAATTAAAGACAAAGAAAAATTATTGAAAGCAGCAAGGGGAAAACAACAAATAACATACAAGGGAACTCCCATAAGGTTAACAGCTGATTTCTCAGCAGAAACTCTACAAGCCAGAAGGGAGTGGCATGATATACTTAAAGTGATGAAAGGGAAGAAGCTACAACCAAGATTACTCTGCCTGGCAAGGCTCACATTCAGCTTCGATGGAAAAATCAAAAGCTTTACAGACAAGCAAAAGCTAAGAGAATTCAGCACCACCAAACCAGCTCTACAACAAATGCTAAAGGAACTTCTCTAAGTGGGAAACAGAAGAGAAGAAAAGGACCTACAAAAACAAACCCAAAACAATTAAGAAAATGGTCATAGGAACATACATATCGATAATTACCTTAAACGTGAATGGATTAAATGCTCCAACTGAAAGACACAGCCTTGCTGAATGGATACAAAAACAAGACCCATCTATATGCTGTCTACAAGAGACCCACTTCAGACCTAGGGACACATACAGACTGAAAGTGAGGGGATGGAAAAAGATATTCCATGCAAATGGAAATCAAAAGAAAGCTGGGGTAGCAATACTCATATCAGGTAAAATAGACTTTAAAATAAAGAATGTTACAAGAGACAAGGAAGGACACTACATACTGATCAAGGGATCAATCCAAGAAGAAGATATAACAATTGTAAATATTTATGCACCCAACATAGGAGCACCTCAATACATAAGACAACTGCTAACAGCTCTAAAAGAGGAAATCGAGAGTAATGCAGTAATAGTGGGGGACTTTGACACCTCACTTACACCAATGGACAGATCATCCAAACAGAAAATTAATAAGGAAACACAAGCTTTAAATGACACAATAGACCAGATAGATTTAATTGATATATATCGGACATTCCATCCAAAAACCACAGATTACACTTTCTTCTCAAATGCACATGGAACATTCTCCCGGATAGATCACATCTTGGGTCACAAATCAAGCCTCAGTAAATTTAAGAAAACTGAAATCATATCAAGCATCTTTTCTGACCACAACGCTATGAGATTAGAAATCAATAACAGGGAAAAAAACGTAAAAAACACAAACACATGGAAGCTAAACAATACGTTAGTAAATAACCAAGAGATCACTGAAGAAATCAAAGAGGAAATAAAAAAATACCTAGAGACAAATGACAATGCAAACACGACGATCCAAAACCTATGGGATGAAGCAAAAGCAGTTCGAACAGGGAAGTTTATAGCTATACAGGCCTACCTCAAGAAACAAGAAAAATCTCAAATAAACAATCTAACGTTACACCTAAAGGGAGTAGATAAAGAAGAACAAACAAAACCCAAAGTTAGCAGAAGGAAAGAAATCATAAAATCAGGGCAGAAATAAATGAAATAGAAAGAAAGAAAACAATAGCATAGATCAATAAAACTAAAAGCTGGTTCTTTAAGAAGATAAACAAAATTGATAAACCATTAGCCAGACTCATCACGAAAAATAAGGACTCATATCAATAAAGTTAGAAATGAAAAAGGAGAAATCACAACTGACACTGCAGAAATACAAAGGATTATAAGAGATTACTACAAACAACTCTATGCCAGTAAAATGGACAACCTGGAAGAAATGGACAAATTCTTATAAAGGTATAACCTTCCAAGACTGAACCAGGAAAAAATAGAAAATATGAACAGACCAATCACAAGTAATGAAATTGAAACTGTGATTAAAAATCTTCCAACAAACAAAAGTGCAGGACCAGATGGCTTCACAGGTGAATTCTATCAAACATTTAGAGAAGAGCTAACACCCATCCTTCTCAAACTCTTCCAAAAAATTGCAGAGGAAGGAACACTCCCAAACTCATTCTATGAGGCCACCATCACCCTGATACCAAAACCAGACAAAGATACTACAAAAAAGAAAATTACAGACCAATATCACTGATGAATATAGATGGGAAAATCCTCAACAAAATACTAGCAAACAGAATCCAACAACACATTAAAAGGATCATACACCACGATCAAGTGGGATTTATCCCAGGGATGCAAGGATTCTTCAATATATGCAAATCAATCAAAGTGATACACCATATTAAGAAATTGAAGAAGAAAAACCATATGATCATCTCAATAGATGCAGAAAAAGCTTTAGACAAAATTCAACACCCATTTATGATAAAAACTCTCCAGAAAGTGGGCATTGAGGGAACCTACCTCAAAATAATAAGGGCCATATACAACAAACCCACAGCAAACATCATTCTCAATGGTGAAAAACTGAAAGCATTTCCTCTAAGATCAGGAACAAGACAAGGATGTCCACTCTCACCACTATTATTCAACATAGTTTTGGAAGTCCTAGCCACGGCAATCAGAGAAGAAAAAGAAATACAAATTGGAAAAGAAGAAGTAAAACTGTCACTGTTTCCAGATGACATGATATTATACATAGAGAATCCTAAAGATGCCACCAGACAACTACTAGAGCTAATCAATGAATTTGGTGAAGTTGCAGGATACAAAATTAATGCACAGAAATCTCTTGCATTCCTATACACTAATGATGGTAAATCTGAAAGAGAAATTAAGGGAACACTCCCATGTACCATTGCAACATAAAGAATAAAATACCTAGGGATAAACCTACCTAGGGAGACAAAAGACCTGTATGCAGAAAATTATAAGACACTGATGAAAGAAATTAAAGATGATACCAACAGGTGGAGAGATATACCATGCTCCTGGATTGGAAGAATCAATATTGTGAAAACGACTATACTACCCAAAGCAATCTACAGATTCAGTGCAATCCCTATCAAACTACCAATGGCATTTTTTATAGAACTAGAACAAAAAAATCTTAAAGTTTGTATGGAGACACAAAAGACCCCGAATAGCCAAAGCAGTCTTGAGCGAAAAAAATGCAGCTGGAGGAATCAGACTCCCTGACTTCAGACTCTACTACAAAGCTACAGTAATCAAGACAATATGGTACTGGCACAAAAACAGAAACATAGATCAATGGAACAAGATAGAAAGCCCAGAGATAAACCCATGCACCTGTGGTCAACTAATCTGTGACAAAGGAGGCAAGGATATACAATGGAGAAAAGACAGTCTCTTCAATAAGTGGTGCTGGGAAAACTGGACAGCTACATGTAAAAGAATGAAATTAGAACACTCCCTAACACCATACACAAAAATAAACTCAAAATTGGATTAGAGACCTAAATGTAAGACCAGGCACTATAAAACTCTTAAAGGAAAACATAGGAAGAACACTCTTTGACATAAATCACAGCAAGATATTTTTTGATCCACCTCCTAGAGTAATGGAAATAAAAACAAAAATAAACAAATGTGACCTAATGAAACTTAAAAGCTTTTGCACAGCAAAGGAAACCATAAACAAGACCAAAAGACAACCCTCAGAATGGGAGAAAATATTTGCAAATGAATCATCAGACAAAGGAGTAATCTCCAAAATATATAAACAGCTCATGCAGCTCAATATTAAAGAAACAAACTACCCAATCCAAAAATGGGCAGAGGACCTAAATACACATTTCTCCAAAGGAGACATACAGGTGGCCAAGAAGCACATGAAAAGCTGCTCAACATCACTAATTATTCAAGAAATGCAAGTCAAAAATACGAGGTATCACCTCACACCAGTTAGAACGGGCATCATCAGAAAATCTACAAACAACAAATGCTGGAGAGGGTGTGGAGAAAAAGGAACCCTCTTGCACTGTTGGTGGGAATATAAACTAATACAGCCACTATGGAGAACAGTATGGAGGTTCCTTTAAAAACTAAAAATAGAATTACCATATGACCCAGCAATCCCACTACTGGACATATACCCAGAGAAAACCATAATTCAAAAAGACACATGCACCCCAGTGTTCATTGCAGCACTATTTACAGTAGCCAGGTCATGGAAGCAACCTAAATGCCCATCGATAGACGAATGGATAAAGAAGATGTGGCACACATATACAATGGAATATTACTCAGCCATAAAAAGAAATGAAATGGAGGTATTTGTAATGAGGTGGATGGAGTTAGAGTCTGTCATACAGAGTGAAGTAAGTCAGAAAGAGAAAAACAAATACCATATGCTAACACATATATACGGAATCTAAGGAAAAAAAAAAAAAAGGCCATGAAGAACCTAGTGGCAAGACGGGAATAAAGACACAGACCTACTAGAGAATGGACTTGAGGATATGGGGAGGGGGTGGGGTGAGATGTGACAGGGTGAGAGAGTGTCATGGACATATATACACTACCAAATGTAAAATAGATAACTAGTGGGAAGCAGCCACATAGCACAGGGAGATCAGCTCGGTGCTTTGTGACCACCTAGAGGGGTGGGATGGGGAGGGTGGGAGGGAGGGAGATGCAAGAGGGAGAACATATTGTATGTGTATAACTGATTCACTTTGTTATAAAGCAGAAGCTAACACACCATTGTAAGGCAATTATACTTCAATAAAGATGTTTAAAAAAAAAATGAGATCTTAAAAATTAAACTACTTAAAAAATTAAACTAAAAAAAAAAAAAAAATAGAACTTTGGGAATGTAATGTATACCCTGGTGACTAGAATTAATAATACTGTACTGCATTTTGAAAGTTGCTAGGAGACTAGATCTTAAAAGTTCTCATCACAAGAAAAAAAAATTTGTAACTATGTATCGTGACAGATGTTAACTAGACTTATTGTGATCATTTCATAATATATACAAACATCAAATCGTTATGTTGTACACTTGAAACTAATATATGTCAATTATACCTCAATAAAAAAATTAAGAAAAAAAAAAAAAAAAGAAGATGTGGTACACATATACAATGGAATATTACTCAGCCATAAAAAGGAACGACATTGGGTCATTTGTAGAGACATGATGCATCCAGAGACTGTCATACAGAGTGAAGTAAGTCAGAAAGAGAAAAACAAGTATCGTATATTAAGGCATGTATGTGGAACGTAGAAAATGGTACAGATGAACCGGTTTGCAGAGCAGAAATTGAGACACAGAAGTAGAGAAAATAAGTATGGACACCGAGTGGGGAAAGCGGCAGGGGGTGGTGGTGGTGGTGTGATGAATTGAGAGATTGGGATTGACATGTATACACTGATGTGTATAAAATGGCTGACTAATAAGAAACTGCTGTATTAAAAAAAATTAAAAAAAGAGATAACTAAATTTTCTGTTGAAAGAGAAAGGGCCAGTTTTTGCATTATATGTATACTATCATTCTACTTGTATAAACATATAGACTTTTATAGATGTTTACGATACAAAATATATTAATGTATGGTTTTACATAAATATAATTTTATAAATATATATTCTAAATGCATGGTATATATGTATACACGTGAACAAATACATGCATTTGCTTATGCATAGAAAGTTCTTAAGGCGATGTCTTACATCTTTTTCAAGTTATGACACATAGCAAAATTGTCCTACACTCTGAGACAAACTAGAGAGGATTTAGAAGCATCTATGTGGAAGTTGGTAAAAAAAAAATCATGATGTCTTCTTTATAGTACAGAATTATTATAAAATCTCTACAGTGTTTGGAATGATATTAAATACTAAATTTAAGCTTCAAAAATTATTTTCAAATATTTAATGTATTTCTAAGTTTTTTCTTGCTAATACAATTTTTTAATACATGACTTCATACTTGAAATGTCTACATGCAATCCCTGATCAAGACCTTTAAAAATGATTGAAGCTAATTCTTGATGACCACCATTGATAGAAACTTATTTGCACTAATATACAATAAAAATTTTATTGCTTTACAACTATGCACAAATTTTAACATAAATGAAAGTCTGTTTTCAATTTTTAAAAAAAAGAAGCTAGGGGCAGGGCAGGAATAAAGACACAGATGTAGAGAATGGATTTGAGGACATGGGAAGGGGGAAGGGTAAACTGGGACGAAGTGAGAGAGTGACATGACTTATATGTACTACCAAATGTAAAATAGATAGCTAGTGGGAAGCAGCCGCATAGCACAGGGAGATGAGCTCGGAGCTTTGTGACCACCTAGAGGCATGGGAGAGGGAGGGTTGGAGGGAGACAGAGGAGGGAGGAGATATGGGGATATATGTGTATGTATAGCAGATTCACTTTGTTATAAAGCAGAAACTAACACACCATCGTAAAGCAATCATACTCTAATAAAGATGTTAAAAAAAATTAAAAAATAAAAAAAAAAATAAAAACTGGAAAAAAAACCTAAATAATAGATCTTTGTTAAAATATTTGAACATTATAGGTTGATTTTCCTATAATGAACTTAAAACGGTATAAAATAACTCCTTATTTTTCTCAGCTTTTTGAAAATGTATGGAGTTGGGACATTATTTTAAGCATAAGGAAAAGTTGAACGGGGTAAGAATGATGTGATCTAATTTCTGTTTGTGATATATCACCATGACTGTTGTAGGTGGACAAGAGTAGCAAAATGAAAATCAGTTTGGATACTTTTACATCTACGTTATAGGTGCTTTTGGCCTGGATGAGGAGATTGGAGTGGAGGTAGTGAAAATATGTATGTGGATGCCATTGAAGATTATATCTAGTTCTGCTCTTGGTATGATATGAGGTTGGGCTAGTAGGATTTGCTAATACCTGCTATGCAGGGTGTAGGAAGAGGATGACCAGGATTGACTTTCAGGCTTGTAGTCTGAGCCATTTTGAGAATCAGGTGTTTCCATTTCCTGAGCTGGGGACAGCCAGGGGCAGATAGGAAAGGAGGAAGAATATGTGTGCAGAACCTGTTGCTCTATTTTGTCCCCATTGTATCTGAACTTCCCATTAGACATCCCAAGTAAACAATAAAATATGTGAGTCTTACATTCAAAAGAGGTACTGAATCGTAGACATAAGTTTGAGTCATCAGTATATAGGTGGAACTTAAAGGCACATGAAAGAATGAGACGTCTTAAGAAAGACACATAGAGAAAGGAAGAGAGCTAAAGACTGTGCTTTGGGGCTCTAAACTTTGCAGCTCTGGCAGAGGAGGATCCAGAAAAGGAGACCAAGGGGGAGTGAACTGTGAAGTAGGAAGAAAGTAGGAGACTTTAGTGTCCTAGAGGTTAGGTTAAAAGAAATCAGATGTCTGGAAGATAAATTGTGAGAAGAATGAGCATTGAAAACTGAATATTAAATGTAGCAAAGTGCAAGTTACTCTTTGCATACAGTGGTTTTGGTGGAGATAGTAAAGAAAGCTTTATTAAAGGAGCTGAGGTGAGGAAATGAAGATAGTAAGTAAAGCAGCTTGTTCAAGGACTGTTGCTATAAGAAGCATAGAAACAGAGCTGAAGCAAAAGAAACAGGACAGTCTAGGGAGGTTTGTGTTTATATGTTTTGTTGAATGCAGACACAGGAGCGTGTTTGTATGCTGATAGAAACAATCTACTGAGAGGGAGAAACTGATTGGTTTAAGAGCTAAGTTCTTGAGTAGCTTAGAGAAGACAGGACCCAGTGCTGAAGTGGAGGGTTTGACCTTAGATAGGAACAGGGATAGTGCATCTATTTCAAGGAGAAAATACAGAGCTTATGGGTATAGATGCAGGCAACCTCATAGATTTGGCGGTGAGGCAATAAATTCTCTTTTAATTGCTTCAGTAAAATCAAAGGCATTAGTCATCAATTTGAGTGGTAAAAGGGTAAGGAGTCAGGGTTTTGGAAGAAAGGGGGAAGTGTATATGAATGGAGTGACCCAGAAGAATGGACTTAACATTGATTTTCTAATAATAGTGATACAGATATGCTGAGCCATCAGCATGGTTGACAAGTGTTACTTACGACCTGTGAAACTCATAGATGCCTGCTAGTTAGGTTGAGCGTCAGTGCTGTAAGCCAACACCCATCCGCCTTTAACTGTTACTGCATTAGCACCATGCTCTTTTGAACCAATTAAGCAAATTAGACTCAGAGAACTGACTAGTGAATTAGCTTTTTTAGCATCAGTTTTCTGTATTTGTTCTTTGCATGCAAGGTTTTAAGTCATGTTTGTTTTTAAACAAGTTATTAGTAATTAAAAGGCAACTTTAAAGTGTCCTGTCATAGATACAATTAGAAATTGGGACAAAGTGTTGTGTTATGTGCAAAGATGTAAAATTGTTTTATACACACACACACATATATATATGGGAAAAATATCTGGTAACTACCCAAATATCCAAACGATAGAGAATATTTTAATAAATTATGAATTACCCATATGTAGCTTATTTTACAGTCTTTTTAAAATCAGAAAAACAATTCTAAAGCTATAATAATAAAGATACTTTGTAGGAAAGCATTTAATACAATGGTGTGCAAGGCACCTTCTGAAAAGACTTCTGCTGGGCTCCCCAGCTTCTTCCTGCGTCTGTACACCTCATCTCCAGCCTACTCCCTTCTCCTGTTCCTTGACCCTCCAGGCATATTCTTATCTCAGTTCCTTATTATGTGTTATTTCCTCTGCCCAGAGCCTTGTTCCTCAGACCTTCTCATGCCCAGGACTCCTTCTCTTCATTTAGGCCTCCAGTTAAGGGTTGCCTCTTCAAAAAGATCTTAGACTATTCTGCCTGAAATGGTTCCTCCAGCTCTCAATCCTGTTTCCTATCTTTAGTTCTAATCATAGCACTTAGCACAGTCTGGCATTATTTCTCACATTTATTTGTTGACTTGTGTAATGTCCATCTCTCCTGTGACAATAGAGGCTTTGCTTTTTCACCCAAGTATTCTAAGCACTGAGAACAGTGCCAGTAGGTGCTCCCTATATATTTGTTACATAAACAGGTTAACAAATTGATTAATTATATGGATTAATTAAATGAATAGTTCATTGACATGAATTAATGAAGTAATAGCATTTTAATAAACTCTATAAAGATATTACTGTGCTTTGGGATCTGCTTTTGCTCACCTAGCAAGATCTCACTTCATTTAGGTATCAGTAACTACCTGAAAAGAACCAGCACAGACTCTACATAGCAGACGAAGAATCAAACCAGAAAAAATACTGAGGGAGAACAGATGAAAATTGGAAAAGTTGTTCCTTCTCCAGCCAGAGTTATGATATTCTTTTTTACCTTGTATCAGTTCATGAGAAGATGTGGTTGATACCATCATCTTCTCTAGGGAGTGAAAGGGATACAGAATTTAGAAAGAAAGAGGAGAAGGACATTTTCTAAATGAAGAAGCAGAGAAATTTGCAGTCAGAGTAAACATCTCTTTTCACACAGTATGACTCCCAGACCTCCATCAAGAACCTAATGGCTCAAAAACTCAAACCTAGGACTGCCTTGCATTTCTTCTAGAGCTTAAAATCTCTAGGTTAAGTTTTTGCTTTTGCTTCAAATATAGACCCCTGAAAGACATAACATCTGAGGCTGCCTGTGCATAGCTTATACTGGAATATGAATGTAGAATGTAAGAGAAGATTCTGATTGTAGGTAGCAGGAAAGGCCATAGGAACAATGAATAGTTTTGAGATTTGAAGTGTTTGTGTGGGGAGGAAGCAGCAGAGGAACTGAGATTTCAGAGCCCCCTATTTGGAGATGTAATGCTGCTTAAAAGAAAAAAGTTGCAAATTCACAGCTCTGACTAAAACTGGCCCTGTTAGATCACAAATTACATATCACATCCACTTCCTTTTAGCCACATGCACACATGCGAAGACATACAAAATGATTTCTTTTTATCCAAGTGTGATTAAATAAGATTTGGAAAATGGCTTCTTGGTGAGATTATTGTAATATACTTGAGTCAACAGCTTTTGCAGTAAAGAACATAAGTTGTTTTTGAACTATTGTTTATTTTCTGGTTTGAATAATGCAAAATGTTTTTATTTAAAAAAATGGGCAAATGCTAAGCAGACAGAACCCCATAGCGTGAAATACAGTAGTACATTTAAAGATTGCATTAAATATCTCCTTACAAGGAGAATTAGCCCCGAATGTATGCACTATATATTTCCTCAAAGCAAATTTAATTTGATCCATATTTTCAAATTTATAAGTTTTCTCTCTTTATTAAATCAGAGAACATATGACAGGTGTAAATGTTCCTATGTCAGTGCCTTTGTTTAAACTTATAGCACATGTAAAACCCCTCCTCACAACCAGCTCCAATCTTCCCAACACAATACAAGACAAATAATGAGATGCTTCTTAGAACCATGTTTTTTTTTAAATTATTTTTCGAATATTGTTAAGTATAATTTATCTTACTTTGATCTTTAGTCTTTCAAGGGAAAATGACATAAAAATCTATGCTATTAAAGATGTTTGTTTTTGTCTAGAGGTGTCCTAATTTATAAAAGAAGACATGTTGCCCTTAAAATAGATCTATTGATTAAATTTGACCATGCTTCCCTACAAATTAACTTCTTGATCGGCAAACTGTTCTCAGTGAAGGAACTTTGAAATTGTCAGCACTGTTGATGGATGCATGGTAAACAGCATTATATTATGTCATTCATTTAATATGGGCTTTGGATTACAAATAAAGTTTACTGATCTTTGTAGCCAGCAAAATGTTCCTTTAGCAAGAAGCTTAATGTCATGCCTTATAGATGGAAGAAATATAGTATCACTAAAAACAGGTGTCATTCAATGTCAGTGCAGTCTTCGACACTGGATACTTTGGAACAATATTTCAAAAATCTGAAGGTCTTGTCTTTTACCAATATTCTATCATTGCAATCCTTCCATTCTTTCTTCTTTCTCTCTTTTCCTTTTTTTCAACAACTATTTGTAAGCATCAATTATATGCCTTGGGTCCAAGGGTCAGGGCAGTGAGCAAGCCAGACTCAGGTCTTCTGCTCATATTTTCAAAAGTCTAGCAGAGAAGACGGGTAATTAAAATGTAATTGCAATGATGTGTGATGAGTATAATTCATTATTAGTACAAGATGGAAATGACTTTAGGACCTCAATGAAGTTCAGGGAAAGACTCTACGATCTCCTCCCATGAGACTCCAATCTCTTTTCTTTTCCATATCTGTGGTCTCAGTGCCTTCTGGAATCACAAGAGAGAAGAGCTGGGCTTATTTGAACATGCCAAACATGTCAACTATGCCGGCAGGGATCTGAATGATATGAATTCCAGAAGCCAAGTGAAATTTCTAATCCTTTTGGATACTGTCAGTCACTATAAGTTATACTTTCTAAAGGCACCCAGCCACACTGGCCAGGCCCTTCAGAATAATTTTTTAGTTCATAACTGAGCTTCTCGCACCAGCACTGACATCTTCCTGGATGGTGAAGATGGAAATGGTGAGGGAGCTGAAATTTAGTTTGTGGCACTGCAAAGCTGTGGGCTTTGACATCCTGTTCAATTAAGGAATGACACAGCCATGAGCCTGTCCAACCAGGGGTGGGTGGGGAAGTAAGGCCCACCTCATGAGGTGAGAGGGCTTAGGCAAGTTCTTCCCTGGGAAGTGTGAAACCCTTCATGAACCTACCTGTAGCTGAGTCACTCTGATTTTGCACAGGCTACAGGGAAGGAACGTGTTACCCAATCTAGCAGGGCTACCCCCTCAAGGTCAATTCTGGAGTGTAGTGGGAAGCCTGAAGCCTCTGGTCTATCTGCCAGCTTGGGCGCTGGAGTAGACACGCTGATTCTACAGGGAAAGCAGTAGCTCAGCTGTGCCTGGTGGAAATTTCTGATGCTCTAAATAGGCCCAAGACCCAAACAATATAGCATCTATCAAACATCTTTTTTGCTAGTGGAGGCTGAACTCAGGAGGTCTAGATCCCACCGCCTTTGATACTTAGATCCATTTCTTCCCTTTTCCTTTTTTTTTTTTTTTTCTTTTTCCACTCTGTGTCCTCTCTTTCCAGCCTCAGAGAGTTTTATGTCAATGGCCCTGTGCCCTTCACTGATCACTGAGCATTGGCTGAGCTCATGCTGGTCTATCCTGCCAGGTCTCCTGTCATTGTATCTCTGGGAGCTAGGAATAAGACCCTGGGATATTAGTGCTCTGCTCTAAATCTCAAGAGAGCTGACCCTTTCAGGCTCCATGGTATCTGTCTTCTAAGTTTAGCCAGTGGAACTCTTAACGCTGCTGGAAAATTGGCAAAAAGAAATGAGAATCCAGGTATTTCTTTTCCTTTTCCTGAGTGCCAGAGATCCCAACCATGACCACGTCTCCTCCATATCCTGCTGGTTGTACTTGCTGTGGATCCAGATTCTAACAGCGGCCTCCAGTCAGGGCTCCATCAGCACTGCCTCCGTTCTTTGTCTCTAGCCTAGGATTGGGAATAGCTTTCTGCCACTGCTAGTTTTTGCTTTTCCTCAATATTCTCAGTTCAACTCCTCTGTTCACTCATCATGTATGTGATCGATTCCCTGCTTTACAAATTTAGTTTCCAAAAATCTTAAAGTACTTTCTCTTTTTATGATTGGACCCTAGCTGATGCAGGTTTTAAATACAGTAAAGATTGTAGCACAGCATTTCAGTGTAGGAAAAAGGCAGGATATTACTTGTACCTTTTAAGAAGCCTAGAAGTATAGAAGGTTAACTCTCTGATTGCAGAATCAGTACTGTACTTGATTATTATTTCTATAATGAGAAAAGACTTCTAACAAAAGAAAGTGTATCAGGTATCCTTTTGAAAAAGCCGTCAAGAAATCCAGTGTTAGAGCTACAATGTCACTTGTACATCAGGCAAGACATTATGAAAGGAACCTGGCTTATCTTTGTGAAATATTATTGTAGCTCCATTATCTTGTAAAATCCCAATGTCCCCTATCACAGTAATTTCTCTGTTAGCCTGACTTTTTAAGTTTTAAGGAAAAAACCAAAAATTCTAGGGGAAGAATGCCAGAATTTTCACTGAGCTTACCAAGGGGAAGAGTAGAGGATGAGTTACTAGAGGAGAGGGAAAATTTTACTTTTCATTTTATATATCCTTTGAAACGGTTTTCATACGTTTTTACTACGTGCAATTATTACTTTTCTAATAAAATTGCAAGAAAAAAACCCTGAGAAATCTGCTGCGTTTTTGGGTGATTAATGTAAGGATGAACAGAAACCAGGTGCAGCCACTGTGGCTACTTGTGTCCCAGTGGTTCAGTGATGCAGCAGATTTATGGCTGCATCTCAATTGTGCGGACCTACCTTCTCTTTGTTCACCCCCATTTAGAACTTCCTTAAGAAGTTACTATGAGCTTATCAAGCAGCTGAGGTTGAAAGAATTCGTCCTGTTGCCCAACATATATACAGCTATGATATGAGAGCATTTTAGCGACAAGATGATAAGGTATTTCCCAGGGGCTACATTTCCTGCCCCCCTCCCTTGCATCTACATGTGACTGTATAAATAGTTTACACTAATGGAATACACTCAGAAATAATTTGTGTCATTTCAGGGAAATGATTTTGTTTTAAGAATCAAATGCGCTATCTAGCCTCTTTCTTCTTCTACTGGCTGGGCAGATGAGGTCTTAAGGAGAATAGGGAAGCCACAAGCTAGGAGTCAAGGTCTCTGAATCATAGTATGGGGCAGTGGTGCATTAAATATCATTTGGGGACACCTTGGGGTTTCAGAGACCCCTTCAGGAAGTCTGTGAACTAAAAATTATTTTCACCATAACACTGAAGAAAACATCAGTGATATTAGTAAATGTGACTTTTAATATTGCATAGTGATATAAGTTAACGTTTGGGAGATCTGCATAACTCAGCAAACCAGTAATTTCCAAATGACCCATACATGATGTTAAGATCATCCAGGGGTAAAAGACTTATTCAACATACAAGACATGCCAATGCATTTTAATATAAAAAAGGATGAATGTTCATTGATATGGTCCAGATTCCACATTGCAACTAACTTTTAAAAAACTGCCACTTGTCAAGTTTGGATATAGTATCAAAGAAGAATGTCCACTTTTATTTGAAATGTTCACAAACATCTGAAAGGGCTGTGAAATTGCTCTTCCCTTTGTTTAGTATATTTCATTGTGAGACTATATTCTTTTAATATATTACAACCAAAACAACATATCACAAAAGATTAAATGAAAAAGTAAATATGAAGCCCAGCTGTCTTCTATTAAGCTAGACATTAAAGAGAGTCACAAAAATGTAAAACAATGTCACTCTTCTCACCAAATTTTTGTTTGGGAAAAGAGTCTAAACAAGTCTTGAGATAAAAAATTTTGAGAACCACCGTTGAGGAAGAAACCCACCTGCAGATCAGGAACTGTTAAAGGTAAAGGAAATAAACTCTTAAGTTTGAGGCATTATGTATTTTGGGATCTACGTGTTACATCACTTAACTGTATTCTAACTAATGCACACCCTTGGGATCCTTGCCTCATATCCAAGAGTGAGATATCATACACTGAACTTTTCTGTAGCAGCAGGTTGATGAAGGCTTGAATATCTTCATGTCTACCATTAAGGAGAATAGGTTGATGGTTACTGAATAATAAAAATCAGCCAAACAGAAAAGGTCTTGATAATTTTAAAAAATGCTAAATGCTTGTGTTCTTTAGGGACAAAAAAATAATTTAATTTCCACTTAACACTGGTCAGGAACCTTCGTCCGTAAATGTTACTTTTAAGCCAGACATGAGTATTTGCATATGTTATCATTTACATTATTCCATTCTAAGCTTCTCAGTGCTTTAGTATGAACACGCATATTTTGTTATCCCCTAACTGTAAGGTAATGAAAGTATGTCTTTGTTTTCAGACACATCAAATTAATCGATCACTTTATTTACAGTAGTGAACAGTGGAACCAAAATGGTGTATTTGCATTTAGAGGTGTCTTAGACTGTTGATAGTTTTTAGGAACAACATTTCTTTTTTTCTCTTTGTCAGATTTATGATTGAGGTAATGCAGTTACCTAATTCTTTTTGCATTCATATAAAAGGTATAAGACAAATGGTTTACTGTAATCCTATACCCAGTCAATATATTATTATTTTCTTTTAATTTATTTTTGGCTGCTTTGGGTCTTCGTTGCTGTGCGCGGGCTTTCTCAAGTTGCGGCGAGCGGGGGCTACTCTTCATTGCAGTGCACGGGCTCTCACTGCAGTGGCTTCTCTCGTTGTGGAGCACGGGCTCTAGGCACGCAGGCTTCAGTAGTTGTTGCATGCAGGCTCAGTAGTTGTGGCGCACGGGCTTAGTTGCTCCGCGGCATGTGGGATCTTCCTGGACCAGGGTCCCGTGTCCCGTGTCCCCTGCATTGGCAGGCAGATTCTTAACCACTGCGTCACCAGAGAAGTCCAATCAATAAATTATTTAAAAGACTACTGACTGGGGAGAAGAAAGCGCAGTTTATATTGTTTCTATCCTTGATGGATGCTTCCTCTCCAAGAGGAAAAAGGGGGAAAATTAATTCATGGGCAATCTATATTTTATTCATTTTTCTAACTTTTCTCTTTGTATCAGTTGTAACTGAAATCATCAGCAGACAGGCACCTAGCCGAATTGAAACAAATGTGGGCTAAAACTCTGCCCTGTCTGAAGGGCCCAGCCCCATTCTGGTACACTTCTGGATAAAGTGCTCATAGCTTGGAAGATTTATCTTGAGGATATGCCCTGATAGGTCTTTTCAAATCCCCTGAAGCTATACAATATTGAGGTAGTCCATGTCATGAGATTCTGTGTCAGAAGCTCATAGCTAATGGCAGAGACTATAAAGCAGGCAAGTTTCCTGGAGCTATGGGATTTCTCTATCCTCAACTATACCCCACATACAGAGTAAACAAATAATCCTCCAATGTTACCAAAAGTGGCGGTCCGGCAGCTCGCTGCTCTAAAGCCAATAAAGAAGCAAGGTCAGTGGAAAAGTTGTTGCTTTATTTCAGAGGCTGGCCAGCTGGGGGTGGGGGGCAGACTCCTGTCTGAAGGCCGACTCCCCTCTAACTGACGATCAGGGGCAAGAGCTTTTATAGGTGAAGGGAGGGGGCTACATTGCAGAAAGAGCGCAGTCAGCTCTGACCATCATCTTGAAATTAGTCACGCGGGTCTGACCAGTGTCATCTTGATTGTTTTAAGTACAGTTAATCTTCAGTTCCAGGGTCAGTTTGTTCCCATTTTCTTTGAGGCCAGCTCTCGGAATTGTGGCAGCTTATGTCATGGCTACAGCCTGGCCATCATGTAGTTAACTTCTTCCTCCTGGTAGGGGTTTCAGTATCTATAAGACAGCTCAGAGGATATGGCTCAGAATATTATCTATAGCCCTTGAAGAGGAACTAAAGGTCCTTGACTTTGCTTAATGACTGAACTATTATTATTTAGTCTTACTGGACTGTTTTCCTTTGTTTCGGCATTTTCTTACTTCTCTGATTAAACTTATTCTTTGGCTAAAGTTTTTCCACAGACAAAAGGCAGGCTGAGGACATGGGGGGGCCAGGACCATAGGGTCCTGCTCCGTTTCACTAATAGCCATTAAAGGGACTAAGGCTTCCTATATAATGGGAGCAACATTTATTTCCTGTTATAAAGTTCACATTTCTTTGCTTAAATTTGTATTGCCAACTTCAGTTTATTTGGGGCAGTAACTTAAACCTTTGTGAAAGAAAGAGAGCATGCAACAAAATTATGTAAAATCTGTTGCTCATGGCATTGGCATAATTTATGGTTTTTTGGCATGTGCCCAGAATTATCCTAAATGGCTCAGATATTTTCCAGTTCATTAGTCTTCCCCATAATCAATGAGGTAAATATGATTTTTTCTCCCCATTTTGCAGATGAGGAAACGGAAGCATAGCAGTTAGCAATTTGCCTCATCTGCTTCACCTGATTTTGTTGTTTCCCCCAATAGTATCACCATTCAACCGACCCTCTAGCCAGAAACTGGGGAATCCACCATGACTTCTCCCCCAAGCTCCCTTTCCCTTCGCAGTCACCAAGTCCTATGACTTTTGCCTCCCTCACATCATTACTAGAGATGACATCCATCCCCACAGTTGCTGGCTGACATAAATCATCAACTCTTGACTGCCCCACAGATAAACTGTCCCAAACCATTTTTTCTGGCTGCCTGCCTGACTCTCTCCAGTCCACTTTGGACACTGGCAACAGGGTGATCTTTCTAAAAGGGCAAATCGTATAAGGTAATTTACCTGCTTGAAACACTTCAGTGGCTCCCTGTTAGCTACAGAATAAAATCAAACTCTCTAGCGTGGCACACAAGGCCCTCCACAGTTTGACCTCTGCCTGTCTCTACTTTTATCCCTTGCCATCCTCCCCCACCTCCTGCAGCCTCCTGTACTTACACTCCTGTCTCACTGGAGGGACGGCCATGCTTTTGCTGCCACACACATGCTGTTGCCTCTGCCTGCAGGGCCCCTTCATCCTTACTTCTCTTGGCTAAACCCTATTTAACCACTCACTTGGCTCTGATGTCAGTTTCCAGGAAGGCTTCTCTGATTCTTACCTCTTATGTGTCCACCCCTCTCCACTTCTGTACTTACCGTATATTTATCTCTCAGTTATTTTGTTGTCATCACTCTGTCTTCCATACACGGACTTGCATGAGAAGCTTGGACCAGCAGCTGGCATGGGTTTAAATCTTGGCCCTTCCCCTTAATATCTGAATGACCTTAAGTTACTCTATTTCTCTGACTCTTAGTCTCCCAGTAGTAAAATAGGAATATTAATTATACTAACTTCAGAAAGTTTATGTAAATCTGAAATGATTTCATGGGAGTAACGTTCTTAGCTATGGGCTCATACAGTGAGAGTATTCAATAAACATGAAGTATCAGTATTAGCTATTCTCTGAGAACATAATAGTAATACTTTTATCCCAAAGAGTTTTCTTCGTAATACTTATTCTCCGAAATTGTCTATATGTGTTAAATATCTGTCTCCCCAGACCTAGAAACTAAAATTCATAGAGCAGTGAACTTGGTATGTTTGTTCACTATTGTAATCTTATCACCTAGTATGTCATGAGCAATCAATATATGTCATCTGAATAAATGAAAAAAATAAGTATACCATGGCAGCAACCTAAAAGAGCTGACATGAGCAGGGAATTGAGAAGTATTCAAATTGGATTAAAGACATTCAAATATTGCACAGAGGGATTCTGGATCATCTTCACCAAGAATAAATGGTGCTGTGTAAGACTTTATAAGATTATATTGATAATTTGATCTCACTTCATGATTAAATTATGTGCCTCTCTATCTGGTACAATCAGTAGTCCATTTTAATCACAAAAATTACTGAGATGAACAAAGGCTAATGTGTGAGGGCAGTATTTGCTTGTGATACACAATTGTTTACAGTGGTTTGACTCTTTTACTCTCTTTTTTATTGTTAATTTTTATTGGAGTATAGTGGCTTTACAATGGTGTGTTAGTTTCTGCTGTACAGCAAAGTGAATCAGCCATATGTATACATATATCCCCTCTGTTTTAGATTCCCTTCCCATCTAGGTCACCATAGAACATTGAGTAGAGTTCCCTGTGCTATACAGTAGGTTCTCATTAGTTATCTGTTTTATACATAGTAGTGGATATATGTCAATCCCAATCTCTCAATTCATCCCACTCCCCCCCTTCCCCCCTTGGTAACCATAAGTTTGTTTTCTACATCTGTGATTCAATTTCTGCTTTGCAAATAAGTTCATCTGTACACTTTTTCTAGATTCCACATATATAAGTGATATTATATGATTTTTGTCTTTCTCTTTCTGACTTACTTCACTCTGAATGACAATCTCTAGGTCCATCCATGTCTCTGCAAATGACATTATTTTGTTCCTTGTTATGGCTGAGTAATATTCCATTGTATATATGTACCACATGACTCTTTTACTCACTTTTTAAGTTCCTTTTAACCTGATTTCTAACTCTAAGCCACTGATGTTACTGAATGACCAAGGCATTAATTCGACTTCTGCTGTTTAAAAAATAACATCCCTGAAATTGTAAAGACTGTAAAGACATCCAATGGAGACAATTGCTGCAGAAAATAAGATCATGGTGCCAAATATCTGGCCAAGTGAGACTCGTGTCACAAGTGGAAAGGGCTCCACACCTGAATATATACTCTTGTAGCCAGCTACGAGGTGTGAAAGGTTCCACTGGACATTTTTTAAATTCTGGCTGTAGGGCAAGGACACCAGCAGGACTGGGCATGTCAGGGAGATAGACCAAGTGCTTTGAGAAGCTGTGAAAGGAGAAACAGGAGTCCCTTAACCACTGACAGCCCTCCCACAATTCCTTGAGGCAGTTTAATGACCTGTTGGGAGGCTTCCTCCCTCTAATGTCACTCTGTATCCATGCAGCCAGGCTCTGTCTCCACGATGCACGATTATAACCACTCTTAGATCTTTTTGAATATGAAGATTCCCAAAGTCCTGGCTGGACTCATTGAATCAGTATCTCCCAAAATTACAAAATTGCATTTCTAATTCTCTGTAGCTAAAATGATCATAAATCTTTGTTTGCCCAGGTCAGTCTTCATCTTCCCTTGTTATTCTACTATACTTCACTCCAAAAGTGACCTGGTTTGCACAAGAAATTCTATGTTCACATCATCTACAGATCAAGACTTCCTCTCAACTACTGTTTTGCATATTTATGCTCTATATTTATGGAGATCTTGCTAAAAACTTCCTTTGAGATATATATATATATATATATATATATATCTTATATATTATACGTGCATGTGTGCACATACATGCATACTCACATACATATAGACACAATTTTCAGACTCCAGTTTCACAGTAGAGGTACCATAATAAGCAAGCAATGATGTCGTTTTGTGTCCTCACTATTCTATTCTATAAAATGAAGTTTTGGCCTAGTTAAAGTTTTCTTCAATCACTGTGATTCTTACATACTTCGGAATGTTTAGCACCAACCCCTAGTCATTTAAACAAAGCATCAAACCCAAAGGCCAAGGAATAGTATGCCAGTGTCTGGCTGATTACCTCTTGTCCTATTTACCCATTTCTTTGTGTTCAGTGATGGCAAGCATTCAATGAAGCTTGAAATGACAAAACAGACCCCACAAAAACCAAAGTGTATCAGTAACATAGTTCCAGTCTAACGTTTTTGGACAGCTCTGTGGTTTCAAAATTGGATTTTTCTCATATCCAGAGCGCCAACAACTAAATCTATAGTTTGATGGCTTAATCTATATAAAACTAGAATAAAAACACTTATTTCCCACCTTTTAAAGATGGGTTAATTGGTTTCTAAAATTTAAGACTTTAGAAAAAAGTCAAAATAAAGTGTGCTTTGTTTATCTCTGCATCTCTCCCCTAAGCCCAGTTTAAGGCCGAATTGGTGGTTAATAAATACTAGCTGAATTAAATTGAATAAATTAATAAACAAATAAAAAATAACTTCTCTAAGTCAGTAGTTCTCAACCAGGGGAAATTTTGCCTCCCAGGGGACACTTGGTAACATCAGGAGACATTTTTGGTTGTCATGAAGGGGAGGTATTACTAACATCTAGAGGGTGGAGTCCTAGGGTGCTACTAAATACCCCACTACTCACAGAAAAGTCCCTAACAACACAAAAATCTCCAACTCAAGATGTCAGTAGTGCCAATGTTGAGAGATCCTGCTTTAGGTCATTACTCTAGATTACTTCCAATTTTTTGTAACCTTAATTATCAATTTTACAAACTTATTTTCCTTCTGTAGAGCAAAACCAAAGACTGCTCACCCTCTTATTACTACTGGATAAAGTCCAGCTTTGTTGACTTGGTCATCAGAACACCGACAAATTTTATTATACCCCACCTACCTGCCCTTATCTCCTATTATTACTCTTCCACTAGAACTGTCCACAGTGGTCATACTCCCCCGAGAGGCATGTGAAAACATAAGATTGCTAAGTCCCTTACCTAGAGACTTTGATTTAGCAAGTCTGGGGTGGGACCTAAGATTCTGCACATCTAAGGCATTTCCTGTTGTGCTGATGCTTCTTGTCTAGGTACCACACTTTGAAAACATTGATCTACAGCAAGATGATCCACTTCTTTACAAATTCCCAAAATAACTGTGTTCTTCTTCATCTCTCCAGTTATTTTTAATGAAGACTGTCTGCTTCCCTTTATAAATACAATCTTCATTATTAGTGGGTTCCAAATTTGCCCACCTACTAAAATTTCTTTATAAGCCCCAAATCAGTACTCATGGTGCTTTCATGGTTATTCAAGGATGTGTGCAGAGCAGTGAACATTTTGAGCCACCCAATGTACATGTTCTTAGCTGAGGCTGAACAAGACAATGCTCTGTCTTTTGCTTCTCATACGGTGAACAAGTGCCCTTTTCACAGTCTATTTAGTGCCATGTTTTTCTGTATTTGGGTGCTTTTGTTGGTGATTTTGCTGGTTAAGATACCCCCCAGACATAGTGCTGAAGTGCTGACGAGTGTTCCTAGGTACATGAAAACTGTTCTGTGCCTTATGGAGAAAATGCGTGTGTTAGATAAGCTTCCTTCAGGCATGAATTATAGTGCTGTTGGCCGTGAGTTCAATGTTAATGAATAAAAATAAATTATTAAATGAGGTGATTTTAAACAGAAACAAGATTATTGTATTGATGGTTAGTGAAAATGTTGTGAGTGGAGGCTCACAGGAACCTAACCCTGTTTTTCCCATAGGAGCAATGATTCAGTATTTATAACTTAGTGTTTGCAGTGACTTTATAGAACATAACCACTGCAAGTAACAAAAATCAACCGTAAATAAATCTCTCTCACCCACCTTCCCCACTAGTTTTTCCAACTGTGCTGTATTATCAATACAAAGAGCTTCCTTTCTTTACATTTAAAAAGCTCTCCCTATTTGTGGGACTTTTAAGCAAACGAACTTCCCTGCAACAATGCTGTTGTTATTTTGTGTTTTATATTCATTTGGTTTCTTCTTTGTTAAGCATAGTGCTAAGTACTTAATGGGTGTTTACTAAATATTACTGAATACATTAATTCAAATGCAAATATGTTGTTTCTGTAGAGGGACATTACAGTATTAGCATGGATTAGTTTGCTTATTCCCTGGAATCTAATAAAGCCCCGAGGAAAGAGGCCACCTCACAAGTCAGTGTTAAGAAAGGCTAAGTTATAGAATTTTCCGCCTTTGGCAAAAGGTCAAATCCATTAAATCCTATTTCTTTCTTCCATCTTTCTCTCTCCCTCTTCCCTCTATCCCTCTCTCCCTCCCTCCCTTCCTTTCTCTCTCTCCCTTTCTCTTTATGGGTTTGAAACAATTATATGATTCAAATGAATTAAGTGTTTTTGTACCAGTGAACCTTATTGGCACGTCGGAAAAAGGGGGTAAAAATCGACCTGACATTAGTTGCCAGACAATGTATTCATTTTCCTTCCCTGTGCGTTTCTGGATCTAGATTCTGTTGGAGCTGAACTTTTGGCCTCAGAGTAGAAAACTCCCATAGGTGGATTTTGCTTACAGAAGAGTTCATGGTAATGATTATTCCTGGACTGTGTGCGAGCTACATGTGTGTCCCCATCTTTTGCCCCCTGAAGATATTTGAAGGCTTAGGTTTTGTTGACAGTGTCAACCTGACAGGATGGATGTAAGACCAACTTCAGTCTACCTGGTAGATATCCCAAATGTCTGAAAATGTGAAATGTTTGTCTTTACCATCATTGCAAAGTTTTTTTCTCTAGTGATTTCCCTCAAAAGCTCTCATAACAAAACCTCAGAGGGGAATGGGTGGGGGATTATCTTTCATTAGCTTATTCTCACCTAAGACAGAAGCAGAGGATTTTAATGAATTTTTCTAACTTGAGATAAACAGAGTTAATATTCAAAACACGTAAATATGGATACTGCTTGAGCACAAACCAGCAGAACTGATGCCAACCATAGCCCTATGTTGTGCTAAGAGTGAGACTGTAGTTGCTGGATCTTTAGGAGGATGGGGAGAAGACATCTTAGAGGGGAGCCAGGGCAGTGGCACAGCACTCAGGGAGCGTGGGACAGTGCTATTTACTAACCGATTTGGAAGTATTTCGATATTCTAACAATTAGACAGGCTGAACCAAACAGGCTGAAGATCAGCTATGAAGACAATCAGAACATTATTCTGTCTGGGAAGTGCTAACCAGAAGAAAATTGACTTTTATTTTTTAAGATGCTATCTGAACACTAGATTTGGCTTCTATCTTTTCCAATGGGAGAAATACCATCTGCAGATGAAAATTTTCTAATACAGACAGAAACCTGCTTCATATTTTCTAACCCAGTCCCAAGGTTAAATGAACAGAACTCTAAGAACAGAACTTTCAGAAATATTCACTACAGAATGGATTAGGAAAGGCCCAGTACTGTAATTTGCAGGGAAGGTGAATATATGTAGTAGAGTCACCTAAGGAGCTTTTCATTTTACCTTCCCCAGGAAGTGGTGATGTGCTTCTCTATCTCAGAGCCCATCTGTGAACTGTTGGGAAAGGCCATATCCATGGGAATGAGGGAGTAGAAGAAAGCATGAGAGCTGCAAATCCAGAATTAAAGTCTATGGATTAAGGAAGGGGCTCGTCCAATCCTGGGTCTATTATTGTAGACCATAGGAAAACAGGGTATGTGGTACAAGGCCACTGCAAGAACTATAGGGAACTAGTAAAAGAGAAACATAGATGCACCTGAAAAGTATGCTAAAAAGTCAAACTTCTGGTACTGTTGGGTATTGTGATGGAAAATTCTTCATAGTTGATATATTCGAAGGAAATTTTCACTTTCTGGCCCTGGTTTCCATGAGATGAATAGCTATATTGCAGTAACTCAGCACTGTGCTGTGCACAGGTGTAGATGTCAATAAATACAGTGAGCGATTACAGCCTTGCTATCCAGGATAAAACAATGCGAACATGAATGGTTACTGAGCAGGATCAGTGAAAGCTCCAACTTAGATGCAGACTGCAATGAGGGTTGATGTTCTGAAAATTATTCTTGTCACAAACATACCTGTTGGCTGATGATGTGATGTTTATATGTGTGAGCAAAAGGGGTTAGCAGGTCTCTGTAAATCATTCTGTCCTTTTGGCCTTTTGTTTTCTTAATCTGTCAATGGCAGTTTGGCATGATGTGACCTTTTAAAGTCCAGGACTCTGCCTGTCTTGTTCACCAAGGCCTGACACAGAGTACCTACTCAAGAAATATTCGTTCAGTGAATGAGGAGCCCTTTAACAATTGGGAGCATGTACCTCTGCAGAGCAATAGACTCTGAACCCATTCTGAAATCACTTCTGCTTTCTTGCCTCTTCAAATCCAAGAGTCAGAACACATAGAGGGAACTCTCCACCAGGTAAAAAAAATCCCCCAGTGACTATGGAGTCTAAGGTTAAATATAATTTTTTCAAGTTGTCTTCTAGGATTCCGAGTTCTTAGTTTCTACTCAGTGGTCCCAGAGGAAGCTCAAAGAGCAGGAAAAAATGTGAAAGGACTGAGTCTATTTATAAATTACCTTTGGTGCTGCACAGAATATAGTCAAAACTTGAACTTGTGATCTTTCAAGTCTCCCAACAGCCATGTTCTCGACCCTGCTATCCTTCCACCTCCCTAAGTCAGTGAGAAGATTTAACGGATTCTGTTGATGACTGATCTCCGTTTAGCAATCCAGCACTTGTGGTTGTTTCTATGAAACTAGAATCTCCAGGTAGAAAGTGATCTATCTGGTTCCTTGATGCCAGACCACCAGTTCAACTGATCCATCAAGTTCATTGACCTTCTATGAACCTTATAGTGTACTTCTATGTAGGCAGAACTCAGGGCAGTGTGTCTGTTATATGAATGGTATTTATGTCTCCTTTTCTAATATCACTATTACTTCTTTATTTTTTTTCCTGTATTGAAAACACTTTGAAAACTGGAAGGTACATTTTGATATATTTGAAATTTCTTATTATTCTTAAAATAGTTTGACTTCATTAAGGGCAACTGAATTCTTAGAATAATAGTCCACACAGACTGTCATCTTTGTGAGGCCCCTATACTTTGCTTTACTACAGTATCTAGTACCTATTCTAACGCTGTGTACATAGTAGGCACTCGATAAATATTTGCTAAATTAAGAAATGAATGCCCTTTGTGATGCTTTTTGTTTCCTCCATTGCTTCTTAGCTATAGACACAGAAGAATAAATTGACCAGAAATGACTCTTAAGGCTTTGAAATCATAAGCAAAGCAGAGATTGAATTTTCAGTCCTAGAAAGATCAGGTGAGAAGTTTTGCAGCAGAAGGCATAGTGAGAAAGACTTCTCTTGCACCGAGCAGAAGAGTTTAGGACTGTGTTTTATTGTAGCGGTAACCATTAGGAGAGCCGTCAAAGCATGCTCACTGCAGTCGGTTATTTCATGGCTCTGTCCCAATCACACGGAAAAAGTATATTTATTACAGAAGAGAATACAGTTCTTCCTTCCGTTGATTTTTGAAGGGCAGAACAATTTAAAAGATGTTACATTTGACAGAAATGTCAGAAACCTAGCAGAGTTTTAAAATAATTAAATGAAAGCCTAGAGGTCTTACTTATCATATGAAGAATAGGTTCTCTGATCTATGGTTAGTCACTTAGCTAGGACACTAAGCTCCTAGTCTTTTGTTATGTCCTCCTTCTCTAAAACGTTTGATTTGTGTCCCCTTTTTTTTGAATTTTGCTCCCTGTTAGATTTTCAATAAGTAAATAAAACCCTGAATTTGGAAACAGCTGTGTCTAAATAGAGCAATTGTTGGGGCTAAAAGTAATGAAATCCATGTTTAGTTTGACTCACTTGAGCAACCGGAAAAACTTAAGGCATGTAAAGTTAACATACCTATAAATTATCTTATAAAGCACTACACAGGTACTCATTAGCATTATTCTTACAAAAATGATCCAATACAGGGGATGAAACTGTCAACTGTTGGGAATAATTTTTTATGTCACTCATAGACTATGTTTTATTTCTTTATGGAAATAGACAACCTCCCTTAAGTGATATTTATATATGAACAAGACTGTGGGTAATGGGAAGAATTAAAAACAGAAGATCTGGTTTCTAATCTTGTCTATAACACTTGCTAGGTTTATGATATGGACGAGTCATATTCCTCTCTAAAGCTACAGTTCTCTTATAAAATTAAGACAAAAATAATACCAAGAGCATGGCTGAAATTTCAAATATGAAACTGAGTGATAGTTGAAAAGAATTCCATTACTACAAATAATTAAAGTAATGAATCATAATGAAATGTCAGGCACTGGTAGAGACTGGTGAGAAGTTAAGTCTCCAAACCTCACCCCACTGCAAACACTCCATCCCCAGCAAACAGCACCTGTATGTTCTACCCGGAGCCCAGGATTCTTCACACATACATAATGGCTCTAAAATATAGTTGTATAACAACAGTAGGGACCATGTTTTATGTGACCTTTATATGCACACAGTGAGAATTTTGTGTAGTGTCTCATTTAATCCTCACTACACACCTAAAAAGTATATGTTATTTCCCCACTTTATAAATAAGGGAATGAAGGCCAGAAGAGGTAAAGTAAGTTGCCTAAGTTTAGGCAATTTCTATGCAGCAGAGAAACAGCCGAAGTCTAGGCTTGTTAAGTCTAAAGTCTGAGATGTTTCCTGGTATACTCAGGGCCTAAGAACCTAACCATGCCTACAAAGACCTAGATATTATGTTCTGGGCATAACACTTATATTGCCTAATATTTCAAGAGCCATATCTTTAATGTGTAGATTTCCTCTTTATTTTTGCTTTATTACAATGATTCATTACTCTGCACAGAAACTTTGGAAAATTGTATGAAGAAATTGGGCTGAATGAGGTCATCTGTAAAATGACTTGGTTATGTCCTCTCCAGGTTTTATAGTTCTATAATTCTGCTAAGGGAATTTTATAAACATACTTTCTCAATCAATTTCTTCACTTTTTCTTGGCTTCCTTTAACAATATTATATTATAGTGTCAAAAAATAAAACATGACCTCTTAACATAAATGCCCCTGTATTAGTCAGGGTTCTCCAGAGAAACAGAACCAATAGGAAATATATATATTTATGTGTGTGTGCGTGTGTGTATAGCTATTTGTCAATATATCTAAAAGGATATTTATTATAACTAATTGGCTTATGCAATTATGGAGGCTGAAGTCCCAATATCTGCAGTTGGCAAGCTGGAGACCCAGGAGAGCTGATATGTAGTTTCATTTTGAGACCAGAGGTCTGAGAACCACGAGGGCTTATGGTGTAAGTTCCAATCCAAATGCCAGCAGGCTTGAGACCCAAGAATAGCCAATGTTTCAATCCATGTCCAAAAGCCTGAAAAGATCAATGTCCCAGCTCAACAGTCAGGCAGGAGGAGTTTCCTCTAATTCAGCCTTTGTCTTCAGTTCAGATCAATTGATCGGATGATGCCCAGTCACATTAAGGAGGGCAATCTGCTTTACTTGCTCTACTGGTTCAGGTGTTACTTTTATCCAGAAACTCTCTCACGGAAACACTAAGAATGATGTTTGACCAAATGTCTGGATACCTCATGGCTTAGTCAAGTTGACACATGAAATTAACAATCACACCCCCAAAACATGGTGCTAAGTTGATCAGAGAAGCTCCCTCTGTCCATGGCTTTGACAGCATCAGGACAAAGAGCGAAAATATGGGCTTGGACTTTCTGAACATCAGTTTGATTTCTCCATCCTCTCTCCAGAGGGCCAGAATAAGAATTACCATTAAAGGCAATTTATAACACTTCTTTGGTATATAATTAAAAATTTTAAAATGCTAAAACATAAAATAGATACAAAGAAATGGAAAGAAGTCTGATCTTCTCATTAAAATTATTTCAATGCTTAAAATTTGAGGGTACCCCCGTTTTGCTGGTATTCTCAGTATGCTTAGTTTGTTCTTTTGTAGTCAACACTGTCCTCTGTTCCCACAGAACGACCACTCAGATCCAACTCGAGTCATAGGCAATTGAAGACAGAGATCTTGTGTGAAATGCTTTCATCTGTCATTTGTTGGATTTTGCGTTTTTATATTTTTTTGAACAATCTTCTCTATTTTTATTTAACAAATAGTGTATGCTTTATTTATGGTTAACAGCTGCTCTATCTACACTTTATTTATTTCTAATAAGTTACTAACAACATTAAAACCCACACATTCACCTGATGCAGTAGCAAACACATAATGTTGCATTCTAAGGTACAAAAAAAAAAAAGGTTGATAAAAGTATGATGCTCATGGATGTCTCTAATACTACCTGACATGGAAATATAAATATCTTGGCCACAACTGATGCTTGGCATATGACTCACAGGAATGTAGAATTAAATCCCTCTCTCAAACTTTAAAATTTTCCCCATTCCATGTCTAGGCAAAGTGACATCAGTGATTTTTTTTTTCATTTGATTATTCCCTTGATAACTGCTAAGTTTGTATCTCTCCAAAATTCACATGTTGAAATTGAACCCCTAATGTATTTGGAGGTGGGGCCTTTGGGAAATAGGTCATGAAGGCAGAACCCTTATGAATGGAATTAGTGCCCTTATAAAAGAGACCCCAGAGAACTCTTTTGCCCCTTGCACCATTTGAAGACACAGCAAAAAATCAGCTGTCTATGAACCAGAAAGCAGACCTTTACCAGACACTGAACCTCCTAGAGCCTTTGGTCTTGGACTTCCCACCCTCCAGAACTGTGAGAAATAAATTTCTGTTGGGTATAAGCTACCCAGTCTCTGTGGTATTCTGTTAGAGCAGCCCAAGCAGACTAAGATAATTACTTTCATATAGAGAATGATATATGGCATGTGTAAGTATTTGAATAAATAGTTGCTGACCTTGCATCACAGGCAAATAGGTATAGTTACATTTCATGCTGAGAATATTATTATATGTTCTATACACTCTTTGCATAGTAGGTATGGATCAATCTTGTGGGGATATACTTGATACTTGTTGATTCATTCACTCAGTGTACTCAACAAATATTTGAGTGACTACCATATGCTAAGCTTCTAGGTTCTGGAGCTATAGCAGTGAACAAAACTGACAAAACCCCAACCTTCAGGAGCTTGTACTCTAGTTTGATTTCATGGCATTCTGTATTTGCATATGCCTTCACATGCTCCCCATCCAGGCAGAAGTTACTACCATGTTGCTCTCTACAACTTTATCTTTTTAGCATAGGAGGTTAGAGGTACTTTACAGTGCTAAAACAAATAATGCATATCTCACAATTTTTTGTAATGTATGCCGTATACACCATGTAGGGGTAAGGGGAGTATTTAAAATAAATTGCAAATACTAGACTGGAACGTTAGAAAGGGAAAGATAGTACCAAGATATGAAGAATATTTTTTGGAGCAAAGAGAGTGGCAGCAGAAAGAGAAAGGAACTGGAGAAAAATGATGCAATGAAATGCATTGAGGTTTGGATAAGGTTTGTTACCCAAATTTGATAGAAGGGTATAAGCTGACTAGTGGAGAGATTTAAGGGGGGTAATTTTATTGAAATACAATAGTGAATCAGAAAAATGTGATTTTCGTCATGTCCTTTTGGCTTAATTAGAGGGGAGAAGGTTTAGAAGTAGAGCTGCTGATAGGGAGTATGTTTCAGGGATTCAGGCCAGAGATCATTAAGAATTTGTAGAGATGGAAAGGAAGAAGTAACTATTAAAGATGTTAAATTCAAATTATATGTGGGAGAAGTATGAAGAATCAAAGGTAACTTAGAAAGTTGCTTGCCTTGGGGACAAAAGAGATGGTGGCATCTCCCACAGTAATGGAAATGCTACATAGAAAAAAGAGGAATTTAATTTTTTTTAATTTATTTTTAACTCTACAACAGGCATCATTTAGATTTCTTTATGGAGAAGTGTTAGTTGTCATTAGAATATTAGAATTTTATGTTTTTTATAAGTTGTGAGAATACTGAAATACATCATAGAATAATTTCATTCCCTATCTAGAATAGGAGCAGTTGACATATTCTTAATAGGTCGATATTTCAATAGGTCTAGTAAAGTAAGTATGGTCCTTTGCTTTTTATCCATGTCTCTGGAATGATTATGTAACATACCCCCCAATATAATTCTAAATAATCACAATAAAAGGAACTATGCTGATGATTTTAACTTTTACAGCATCATGTCCCTCCTTTGAAATTTTGTTCAAGGGAATTAACTTAGAAAAAGTTTGAATAAATTGCATTATAATTTAAATAATATAGATAAATATAATTTCAGCAACTAATGATAACTACTTTTTTCTAAAGCTCTTTATGGTAGAAATCAATTCAAACATTACTCAGTGCTTACGAATAATAATGATCTCTAAGAGCAGCAGTGATAAGAATGGCTCTTAATAATAGCTAACAACTGCTGAGCACTTATTGTGTACCTGCCACGGGGCTAAGTACACTGTCTCATTTAATAATAGATATTGTTATTGTCCTTGTTTTTTGGATTGAGACCCTGAGACGTAGACAGGTTTTATTTTTGGTGACTAGGTTTCCACTGGAGCCAGGTTTTGAACCCAGGGATTTGAACCAATGGTGCCAAAAGGGGGTGGGGGGGTGGAATGGAACAGAAAAACTTGAGTTGTATACATTTCAATTTTTTTTCTCATGGAAATTTTTTATTGATCCACATAACAAGCATGTCAGGTAGACAGGTGTTATTATCTCCCTTCAAACCTGAAAACTTGTCTCAGGAAGATTCATGAGTTGTCAAAGTCAACAGTTTTTAAGTGGTAGAGTCAGAATTTAAATGCACTTTGTTTTTGTTTTTTAATTTTAAAATTATATTAACCTTGTTGGAAGAAGAAAGGTCTGAACTTCTCTAAGTCAGGTTCTCAGAGTTTATTGTGCTTAAAAATTACCTGGGGAATTTCTTTAAAATAAAGATAGCTGAGCCCAACATCTCAAATCCCAGGTGATTCTGATGAAGGTGGGTCTCCATTTACCTTTCAACAAAATACCACCTTAGAGGTAGAACTTAAGTGGGCTGAGATGAGGGGAGGATTTGACCAAAGGCACCATTGGAAAACCTAAGGTAGAAATCAGACAAGTTGATGGACAGAGGGTGTGTAGAGGTGAGAATGAAAAGTAGGGTAGAAAATAAGCTGGGATGAGTTTATCCAGATCAAGATTGCAACCTTATATTCATATCTCAAGTACCTATACTTCACTCTTATGCTTGGGAAGGACTTAAAGGGTTTTGAGCATATAAATGTGTTATGATGATTAAAATTGGCAGTGGTAGGAAGAATGGCTTCTGGTGCAATTTTAAGTTGTACAGATTTAAGTGAGATGTTATGAACCTGAATTAGGGTATTACAAATTGTAATGGATGGAGTAGAAAAGACATAACCAGTCTACTAGTTGACTAATCAGAAAAGAAGAACAGAAAAAGTAGAAGTTCAAATATAATGGGCTTTTAAATCTGTATCACTGAATATATGCTCCTGAAGGGAAGAAGTTTAAAAATTATTCTGGCAGAGTTTTCTTCAAATTTCAAAAATTATCAACAGCTATTTTTTAAGTTATTAAAATGTTTTATGATGTTTATGAGGCCTTGCGGATCTCCAACTTAGGATGGGTGGGTGTCCACCCAGTGTTTCTGGAATCTCTTTTAAGAGTTGAAGGTCAACTACTTGGGATTCTTGGATCTTCTGTAGTGCATTGTCTTCCTCTAGGGCGAAGTAACAGTATCCAACTCTACAGAATGCATTAGGGTCATAGAGTTTGCAGAGAATGTTATAGAAACCCATAGAAGCTTTCTGTGAAATTAAACTTGGGTGAAACCATTTAGCTTTCAAATGGGTGAAAGCTCTCATGAAGCTTGCAGACAGGTATTCTGTAGGGTTTAGGTTGTGGGGAAGAACGGTCAGGGAAGCACAGCATTCCAAAAATACACAGCAAGTCTTGGCAAACTTTGCCTCTCATGGTATCTAAGTGCATCCAACAGATGGGGATTCCTTAGTGAAGTAGAGGGCAGAATTAAAGGAAGAACAGCTTTGGCCAAGTACTAGGTACAATTAATGGTTTCCTCTTTATAAAAACTGTTCCTGACAAATGCAGGTGAACGAGACCATTGAAAAGACTCAAAGAACATGCTGGGGCCAAAGTAATAAGAAACTGCTAGCATGGATCAGTGAATTCTATTTTTTTTTCTTACTATTTTTGTGGATGACTGCTAAATATTCAGGAGAGAATTCATTTGTAAGCTTTAGAAAAATGCCTTCTCATATTTAATAAAAATAAAATAGCAGCTATGTGAGAAATATCAATCTTTACCAAAACCATTATTTTTTTCTCCCTGATTGTATTGAGGCCAGTTGAACATTTCTGACTTTATTATGCATACTTCTGAGGGGGCCATCAGACAAGTCAGTTGTTCTCAAACCTGCTACACATTAGAATCTTTCTGGGGAACTTTAAAAACACCTGGGCCACACCCCAAGAGAGCCTGATTTAATTAGTCTGAGCTAGGTTTAGGCCATGGATTTTTTTTTTTTCTTAAGTTGCCAGCTGATTTTAATATGCAGCCAGGGCTGAGGACCAATGAGATGGATAAATGTCAGAATTTCAGTGCTAACTGGTACAAAACCATATTTTTCATGGGACCAGTGACTCCAAGTATTGAGCAAAATGCAGTAAGGATGGAGAAATTGGGAAAATGAACTACATTACACATTTTTTATTTGTAAGATTCTGCTACTTGGCTTGATATAGTCACAAGGGAGGAGAAATACTTGACATGCTGTGAGTTTCACCCAGGCTGCTGCACTCAATATCCTTGTAGGGGAAGAAACTTCCTTATTTGAGTGTCTGCTGTCATGCATGTCTGCCTTACATGGATATTCATATCGCTTTCTCTTTTTCTAGAAAAAAAAAAAAAAGAAATCGTAAAATTCCAGTAAATTATTTTTTAAAACTATTTTTATTGTAAACTATAACACTCAAACAAAAATATGTGTTATGTGCATGAAACAAAGCAAATTCTTGTGTAAACATCATCCAGGTCAAGAAATAGAAAAAAAAAAAAATAGCATCTCAGAACACTGCAATGTGCCTTCTTCCAAACTTCCACCAATATCCCGACATTTATGGTAATATTTATTCCCTTTTGTTAATGCTATTATATGGATTAAGCATTGCTAAACTCTATACTGTTACTAAACACAGTTATATATATTTTTTTAAGTATAAAAGACAGGTTTTGGTAACAGCTTATGAAAAATTAAAGAGTACAGTATGTACTTTTTTCTGTCTGGCTTCTTTCAAATATTATGCTTGTTTGACTTAACTCACTGGTTCATTCTTTTGTGTTGCCATAAAATATTCATTTTTAATATATTACAGTATATGTATCCCTTTTGTTGTCAGTAGATGTATGAGATATTTCTATTCCTTTTTATCACCAAAGATACTGCCAGTAACTTCTTGTACCTGTCTCTCAGTACATATTTGCTTACATTTCTGAGGAGTATATAACCAAAGAGTGAAATTGCTAAGAAGGCATGGGTAATTTAGAAAGATATCTAATTTAGAAGATAATGACAAACTGTTTTCCAAAATTTTTGTACCAGTTTACACTCCCACAAGCAACATATGAACATTCTTGTTACTCTACACCAGAATTCTGCAAAGTATGGCTTGCTGGCCAAGTAGGTCCTGCCACTGATATTTAAAGACAAGGTTTTTGGGGAACACATCGATGTGCAATCATTTACCCATTGTCTGTGGTTGCTTTTGTGGTACAAGAGCAGAGTTGAGTACCTTTTTTGGAAATATAGTTGATTTACAATGTTGTGTTAAGTTCAGGTGCACAACAAAGTGATTCAGTTATACATATGTACATATATATGCATATATATGTATTCTTTTTCAGAATCTTTTCCATTATAGGTTTTAAAAGATATTGAATATAGTTCCCTGTGCTATACAGTAACTCCTTGTTGTTTATCTATTTTATACATAGTAGTGTGTATCTGTTAATCTCAAACTCCTAATTTATCCCTCTTCCCCATTTCCCCTTTGGTAACCATAAGTTTGTTTTCTATGTCTGTGAGTCTATTTCTGCTTTGTCTCTTTTTTTTTAAGATTCAACATATAAGTGATGTCATATGATATTTGTCTTTCTGTCTGACTTACTTTACTTAGCATGATACCATACAAGTCCATCCATGTTTTTGCAAATGGCATTATTTCATTCTTTTTTATGGCTGAGTAATATTCCATTGTATATATGTACCACATCTTCTTTATCCATTCATCTGTTGATGCACATTTAGGTTGCTTCCATGTCTTGGCTATTGTAAATAGTGCTGCTGTGAACATTGGTGTGCATGTATGTTTTTGAATTAGAGTTTTTGTCTTTTCTGGATATATGCCCACGAGTGGGATTGCAGGATCATATGGTAATTCTATTTTTAATTTTTTAAGGACCCTCCATACTCTTCTCCATAGTGGCTGTAACAATTTACATTCCCGCCAACAGTGTAGGAGGGTTCCCTTTTCTTCACACCCTCTCCAGCATTTGTCATTTGTAGACTTTTTGATGATGGCCATTCTGACTGGTGTGAGGTGATATGTCAGTGAGTACTTTTGACAGAGACCATATAGCCTGCAATACCTAAAATACTTACTATCCATCCCTTGACAATTAAAGTGTGCTGACCCCCACTGTACATCTTCAGTCACTCTTGGTGTTGTCAGGCTTTTCATTGTGCCATTTCTGATGGAGATGTAGAATTTTCTTTTGATTTACTTGCATTTTCCTCATTACTAGTGATTCTGAACACTTTTCCATACGTTTCTTGGTCATTTGGATATCTTCATTTTGTGAAGTCTCTTGATGATTTTTCTGTTATTTTTGTCATTTTCTCATTGAGTGCTTTATAAAATCCGGTTATGAGCCCCTTGCTAGTTAGACAGCTATTACTTTCTCCCTCTCTGTGGTTTGCCTATTCATTCTCCTGATGATGTTTTCGATGAACAGAATTTCTTATATTTTAAAGAAGTCAAATTGAAAAGTTTTTACTTTCGGTTAGAGCATTTTGTGTCCTATTTAAGAAGTTGTTCTATATCCCAAATAATAAGTATTCTTTGACATTATCTCCTAGAGTAGTAGTTCTGAACTGAAGGCAATTTTGCACCAGGGGACATTTGTCAATGTCTGGAGATATTTTTGGTTGTCACAACTGACGGTGTGCTACTGGCATTCAGTACATAGAGGCCAAGGATGCTTCTAAACATACCATAATGCACAGGACAGCTTCCCAAACAAAGAATTATCTGACCCAAATGGCAATAGTGCTGCTGTTGAGAAACCCGATCCTAGGTGATGTATTCATTTAACCTTTCATATTATCTATAATCTAATAAGAAATTGATTTCATGAAATACTGTGAAATAGGATTCAAGTTTCACTTTTTTCCATATGCATTTCTGATCATCCCAGAACCGTTTACTAAAATGACTGTCCTTTCCTGTCACGTCTGCTCTGTGACAAGTCAAGTGTTCGTGTATACAAAGTTCCCTGGGTTTCATATGCTATCGCATTGGTCTATCCTTGTCTATCCTCGTCCCAAAACACCCTCTCTTAAATATTACAGCTTTATCTAAAGTCCCAGTATAAGTAAGACATTTACTCCCAATACATTCTTCCTATTCAAGAATTTGTGTAACTTATTTCCATTTTAATGCTTTCCTGTTATGTAGCCTATGCATTATATTTTCATATTTTTTGTAGGAGTTTCACATTTTGATGCTATTATAAATGTTATATCTTTTAAAATTCCATTTCCTAATTATAGCATAGATATATGAATTTAGATTTTTGTGTGCATTGACCTTAAATCCAGCAATATTTCTAAATTTACTTACTAATTCTAATAACTTATATGCAGACCATGTTGGATATCATACGTTCACAGTGATATTATGTTTGAATAACAACACCGGTCTCTCCTCACTTCCTCCCTGCCCAAATCTAATACCTTTCATTTCCTCTTTCCCCCTTCCATCACTACCTAGGAATTAGTCTACAAAATTTTTTCAGTATAGTCAACTGTATTTAATTAGCACACTCTCTGTCAAAAGTATTGCCTTGACAGTTATTATAGAAGTGAATTTTTCTAACCAAATATTTCTTTTATCAACAATTATTTAATGAATAACCAATATTGGGCTAAGAATTCCACTAGGCACCAGTGAAATCACAGTGAGCAAGACATGATCCTGGGACTGAGGGAGTTTACATTATGGTAGGAGGAAGTAGACTGGGAACAAATAAATGGGAAAAAATAAGTTGCTTCATTCTGTATATATTCTTCTGCCTTAGCTTTTAGTTTACTAATTTTCATTTCCATTGTGTGTAATTTGCTGTTAAGCATATCCTTTGAGTTCTTAATTTAGGTAACTGTAGTTTTCAGTTCTAGAATTTCAGTTTGGTTCTTTTCCAATCTACTTTGTCCTTTCTTTTATAGTCTCCATTTCTTTGCCAAACTTCTTAATCTTGTATCTTATTTCTTGAATTATTTTAAAGTGTATATAACTTTAATATCTAGAGTACCTATCTGTGTGTTATTTTCTAGTGTTTGGGTGATTATGGTTCACTCTTGATGTTGTACATACTATGGTTTGGGATACATGTATGTTGACATGTATCCATTGTTATGACATCATATAAGGTTGTTTTTCAATATGTACCAGATATTGTATCTGAAAATATTTGTAGAAGCATGTGTAGGATGATTTTATCATCCTTTATAGGGGATTTATATTTGTTTCTATTAGTTGTCTGGGTACTAGCAATCCTGGATCACCTTTACCCATTTTCAGAAGTGGAGATGATTGGAAGGTAAGTTGCTATTCCTGGGAAGATTTCTCTACTTCTGGTTCTCTTTTATCCTTGCAGGGGGCGGGGAGAGGAGGTTGTGAGATTCTCTGGGGTCTCAGTCTGAAGGATGGAGGGTTCACCAGGGAACCTTGGTGACCCCTGAACATCATCACTGTGCCCTAGCTAGGAGAGGCTGCCAACATTTCCTCTCAGCAACCCTCTCAGGAATCAGCAAATACCTGCAAAGGAGTAGTGCCACCAAGTCCCTGACTCTTCTTTTCTAAATCCTGACTCAGCAATCCTTCCCTATCTATCTTATCAGATCTCAGATTTCTTCAGATTCTTTTATAATTTGTTCTATTTTTCTAGAAGTACTCAGTAGGAGAGTTGGTCAGAATTACCAAGTCCACTGTTACTGGAAGGGAAGTCTCCAAGAATTGTTTATGTAAAAGACTAAAGAGTGCTAGAATTAGATTTTCTCAAAAGCTTATTTTTTTAATATTTTATGTATAATTTCAAGAGTTGTAAATTAACTATGCACATATGCATATTTTAACCTTATTAAATTTGTATTGATTAAATTAGAATTTAAGGCATGTTTACTTTTATACTATATAATTAAAACATAAATCCTGTTTCCTTTATTTATCAAGAGATTCTTTTAATTTCATTCTCAAATGAAATTTACTCAGTACAAAAATTATTATTTAGTCTGTATCCTCCCATTGCAATGTTAACACCATGAAGTCCAGGATCATGTCTTTCTTGTTGACCCTTATATCCCAGTACCTAGTGAAATGCCTAGTCTACATTGGAAACTCAAATGAATATTTGTTGAATAAATGAATGCTGTTGTTCAAACTATTTGTTTCTATAATCACGCCTAACTGCAACACTTTTGACGGGTTGCATGCTCAATAAAAATGGTTGATGATCATACTGGAAGAATTTTCTAATATAAATTATTGGCATAGTTGAGTGTGAGACCATTTTTCATGATTTACTGGGTTCTGAATGTATGCAAATATATCATTTTTTTAGCTTAAGTTTTACAAAGTATGGTAAAAACCACAGATAATCTCAATGATACTTGGATTCTTGATAGAAAATAATAAAAATCTTGCTAGAAAATTTATGGATGCTTATCATGAGTCTAAGGAACCCATGGGAATAGTATATAGTTTTTGTGGGACAATCTTCGGACCTTAGAACTTATTCTTTTCTTTATCCAGATTTATTTTGATAAAGAAAGAATATTTATTTTTAAAGCCTCAGTATAGAGGTTGTTTCGCCAAGGTAAATATAGAAACTTTTTTATTATCCTAAAATATTAGGAAACCCATGTTAATTAACCCATTAGTGAAAAAGTATGGAATCTCCCTGAAAATATTATTTAAATCCAAACAACATAAAGGTTCATACATTTTGCAGTGCCAGGCCTGAGACTTCTAAGACAGAGAAATACAAAACAACAGGAAAAAATCAGGTAACATTACTTTATTATTAGGGCTTTTGAAAGAAATTCTAGCTATCTAAAATTAGAATTTTTCTTAAATTAAGTTTAAGATAGGCCAACCTCAACCTAGCTGGATTCATTGTAAGCCTGCTCCCTTCACCCCATTCATTCATTACTGTCACGGTGTGTGTAATTCTCTATTTTAGTTTTTTTAAAAGCTTGAGGCATAATTAGCAGGCAATAAATGGCCATATTTAAAATGTACAATTTGCTAAGTTTTGACATATGTATAGACCTGAGAAGGCATCACCACAATCAAGATACTAGATATATCCATCACCACTGAAAAGTTTCTACATACTCCTTTGTAATCTTCACTCCTGTACCTCCCCACACCACCTGAGTTATCCCAAAGCAATCGTTAATCTTTTTTTGTTACTATAGTCTGCATTTTTCCATTCTAAGGATCGTGCCAAATCCATAGATAAAGTTTGTGAGAATTGACATTCTAATAATATTGAGTGTTATGAACTACACAGGCAATGTATCTCTCCATTTACTTAGGTTATTTTCAGTTTCTCTCAGCAGTGTTTTGTACATTTAAGTGTGTAGGTCTTTCACATCATTTATCAAATTATACCCAAGTATTTTGTATTTTCATCATATTGTAAATGGTATTCTTATTTCAATATCTGATTGTTCATTGCTAGTATATAGAAATTCGGTTGATTTTTAATATTTACTTTGTATTCTACAACCGTACTAAACTCATATATTAGCTCTAATATTTCTTTTTTGCAAATCCCAGGGGATTTTACTTCTTCCTCTCCAGTCTGCAAGCTTTGTTGTTATTATGTGTGTGTTTTATTCCACTGCACTGGGTAGAACCTCAGTACAATGTTGAATGAAAGTGCTGAGAGTCGATATTCTTATCTTATTCCTGATCCTAGGGGGAAAGTATTCAGTCATTTACCATTAAATTTGATATTAGCTATAGGCTCTTGTTAAATGTTTTTTATCCAGTTGAGGAAGTTTTCATCTCTTCTATGCCAAGAGTTTTTATCAAAATGGATAGACTTTATCAAAAGCTTTTTTTCGTTTCTTGAAATGATCAAATGACTTTTCACTTTTAGTCTGATAATGCCATAAATTGTATTATTTTTATTTTAAATTTTCAACAAATGCTGTGTTCCTGGGAAATTATCCATTGTATCTAGTGTTAGAGTCTATGTTCATGAGGGATAATGGTATGTAGCTTTCTTTTCTTGTGTCGCCTTTTGTCCAGTTTTGATATATGAGCAATGCTGGCCTCATAGAATGAACTAATTCCTTCCTCTTAAATTTTCTGGAAGACTTCTTATGAGATTTTTTTTTTTTTTTTTTTTTTTTTTACTAAATATTTGGTAGAAATCACCAGTAAACCATACAGTCTTGGAGATTTTGTGTATGTGTGTGGGAGGAAATCTTAAACTATAATTTCAATTTCTTAATAGATATAGGATTATTTGATCTTCTGTCTATTTCTTCTTGAGTAAGTTTTGGTATCTTTAAAGGAATCAATAAATTTTATCTAAGTGTTTGAATATATTGGTGTAAAGCCGTTTGGAATATTCCCTTACTATCATTTTAATAGCTTTGGGGTCTATAGTGACAACACTTCTCTCATTTCTGATATTGGTAATTTGTGTCTTTTTTATTATTTATGATTGGCCTAACTAAATGGTTACCAGTAGTATTGATTTTATCAAAGAACTAGCACTAGGCTTCACTGATTTTTTCTGTTGTTTTTCTCTTTTCTATTTCATTGATTTCTACTCTCACCTTTATTATTTCCTTTCTCTGTTCACTTAGAGTTTCATTTGCTCTCATTTTACTAGTTTCTGATGGTAGAAAGTAAAGTCTTATCTTCTCCCTCTGGGACTCCAGTGACACAAATATTAGATCTTTGCTTATAGTCCCACACATCATTTTTTTCAGTTAATTTGCACAGGACTTCTACTTCTGAAACAGATAGAGTAGACACACTTTGTCCTATCCCTCCCACTAAGGGCAACTGAAAACTGGGTATAATATAAGCAAACATAAGAAAATTCTAAACGATGGAGAGAAGAGGCAGACCACTTCAGATGTAAAAGAACAGAATGGCCAGGATAACAGTGAGTATCCTGCATTTTCTTTTTGACCAGTGAATCCCGAACTGGGTAACAGTAACAGTTTACTGGACCGTAGAAGGAGATAGGAATCTCTTCACCTGAATTGTATGTGCATTTCCACCCAATGGAGCAGTGTCAGAGGAGGCCTGCTGAAACAGAAGACTAATAAGATCCAGAATTTGACAACGTAGTACAAATAGTACAGGTTTTGATAAAAAAAAAAAAAAAAAAAAAATCACTTCTCATAAAAATAATTAGGAACATGTCAAACTGAATGAGAAAAGACCATTAACAGATGCCAATATGGAGATGACCATCGGTGTTAGAATTATCTGACAAAGATTTTAAAGCAGCCACTGTAGAGTGCTTCAGCAAGCACTCATGAGCACATTTGAAACAAAGGAAAAAATAGAAAGTCTCAGCGAAATTTGAAAGTCTCAGCAAAGATATAGATGATATCAAGAAAAATCAAATGGAAAATTTAGAACTACAACATACATTAAAAAGCTCAATGGATGGGCTTAAAAGCAGACTAGAGAAAGCAGATGGAAGAATCAATCAACTTAAAGAAAAAACAATAGAAATTACTACATCTGAACAAGAGAGAAGCACTCTATCCAATACATTTTTATCAATGTGCATATATGTCTCTTTTCTCCCAACCTAGTTTATACATTTATTTCTTGACATTAATGCATATGATATTTTAATTTTGGCTATAAGTGCTCCTTTCTCCTTAAAACATCTCAAGTGCTATACACCAGATGTCCTGATAGCATGATGAAGACTTTGTAACTATTTGAAAAATCTACGTTAGTATCACAGGTCTTCTATGCTGTGTTTTGTGACTTGGCCCTAAGGACACTCTAAGTAGAACTCATAAACATACCCCATAGTTGAAGGTAATGCAAGTGGACAAAGCTAGTTCCTCGGTCTCAGGATTACTTAGTCCCAGAATCGTCAAGTAGAAATTCCAGAGACTCTTTCACATTCTTTATTTTACTCCCTCTTCAAATGCTGCTGTGTGGTTGTCTAATAGGTAGCAGGGAATTAAAATACACTCAGATAGACAAGTGCCAGATTCCCCTTCCTTTATGTCAGTTGCTTTTGGAGGAAGTCCAGGGTGGTAGTGAGGGGAATGAGATTCTGAATCAGACAGCCAGGGTTTAAATTCCACCGCTCTTACTTCCTAAATGTGTGGCATTGGACAAGGTACCTAACCACTTGCTTATGACCCAGTCTCCCATGTATAAAATTCTAGCACAGTGACTAGACTATTAAATTAGTCATTTAATAAATGTCAACTTCATTTTCTGTTTTATGGAAAAATGAAAAAGAAAACTGTTACAAACTTGACGAGCCAGAGGAACCTATAAAGCAAAACCAGTTTGAAACCAGGTTAAGACAAAATGCTATAAGGCAACTATTTGCCTAATTTTTCTTTCTTCAAACATGAAATAATACTTTATCATAAAAAATAGGTAGGGTCTTCCAAGACTGTTTTTCTACACCAACACCATGGGACTTTCTGAGGATAACAGTGCATTTTGTAAGAGTAACTGAACCCATTAGGAGAGTTTTACCATTTTGTTAGAGTAACTTTCAAAGGGGAAATATACACATTACTATATTGTTAACGAGCATATGATATACAACAAACTAGAAATATTATGTAGTGCATGCCGATATTAATGTGTGCTTTCTCCTCGTTCAGAGACTGAAAAAAGCTTCTTATCCCTTGAGTCCAAAATAACGAGGTGTTTTGTTTCTGTGGACTACCAGAACAATGTGTTATCCCAGTACTGATCACTGATGTGCCCTTAGCACTCTTATGTCATTTTGTCCTGGATGAGAATGGTGGATTATTTGATTTGCTTTTTCATTAGTGCTTAATCTTTTGCATATGTGAATGATTTATGTTATACACAGTCTATATCAAACAATTTCTGAAGGGGCTTTACATCTTTCCCATATGCATAGCAAAATTCTTCCTCTGTAATTTTGTTTAATCAAGGAGTGATTCTCTCTGAATGAGAATCCATTATTTCTGTGTCTGCTTTCCATTCTCCAATTAGCATTTGCTCTGCCCATTTAGCTGTTTTCTCCTAAGGCAAATGGGGACAAAATAAATTTCATGTTAGCTTTAAAAGCAGCCATGTCTCATGAAGGAATATAGCCAATCGTCACTCAGTTTATCTCCTCCTTCTCAGCTTTTCTCTGTGCCTCTACTTTATTCTTCTTCGTCGTTCTGCATACCTCAACCTTCAGAGCTCTGTGTTATATGTAAAGTTCCTCCATTAATCTATTAAAGTTACCTCTATTACAAGCACTATCTGTACATAAACAATGACTCTGAAGTCACATCTGATCACCTGCCAGTAGTGTTTTATACCTCTAATAACAGATCAGTGTTGGGGAGGGAAAACTTTTTTTCTACCCTCTTAGATTTCATTCCAGGGACCATGCAAATTAAACTAACAAAAGACAGATTAACAGGAGAAAGGGTACACAATCTTTGTTAATACCTATGTGCATGGCATTTTAAAAGAAAAGAATGCAACTCAAAGAAGTGGTTAGATTCAAGGATTATATACCTTTTTAAAAAAGGAAAGAGAGGTTGAGCTTCAAAGGAGGATAAATTGTCAGGAAATGACTAGAAAGTATGGGGGGAGGTGTCTAATGGAAGATAGGGCTATTTTACTATGTTCTGTTTATGCAAGCTCATCTTGGTGTTCACTCCCTGTCTCCCAAGATAAGAGTCACTCTTCTCTCCCTGGCACAAGGCAGGGTACCTTCTTCAAAAGGAAATTTGTGCCCTGCTTTTAGGCAGATAAGGGGAAGAGCAGAGGCCTATTCCTACATCTTTTGATTTTAAATTGCCTTCAGCTCAAAATAACTTTTATGCCAAAGTGGCATATTTTGGGGTGGCATATTCTGATCTCTTCATCAGTCATGGAAAATTCCCCAAAATTCCAGTGTGAAACGAAACTCAATAGCTAAGGAACTTTGTTCCCTGTAGTTTGGTGGGACTGTTAATAACCAAGGTACTCCATTGCTGCTGAGGGATGGAAACTTTGTTTTGATTCAGTTAAACATGCCTTAAACGTTGCAGACACAGTTACCTAAGACTGAAGGCTACTGAATTACAAATTTTATGCCAGGAATATGCACATGCAATTTGGTTAAGGAGACTCCTATCTCTTTCTATGATCCAGGTTAACTGTTGTTATTCAGAAAGCAACAGGTCTGTAGTCCTGAAATGACCCGTTCATTCAGAAAGAGTAGAAGACACGAGATAATATTTCATTGCAAATAATAGTCTACATTCACTATTTGTTCCTGCCTGAATTACTTTCCAGGTCTAGCAGTGCTTTAACCTTTCTGTTGCACAAATTAGTTTTGAAAAGTCCCTCATCTTACTCTGGAAAGGAGTAAAAAATGACCTTAATTGTGATCTCCCTGTATTTATAATACCTTTAATTTCAAATACAAGATCCTGAAGCCTACTGATAATGTGAAAAGGTTGCATACTGTCTTGTAAGCAAGATTTCTTCCTTTATGTCCTGATCATACTGGAATATGATCATTTGAACAGAGTGTTCTCGTAAAGGGAAGACGAACTGATGAGGAAGAATTTAAAAAACACTACTATTAAATTAGCCAGGGTAAATTAAAGATCATTAAACTCTGTAACATACTTTAAAAAAAAAAAGACAAATCAAACAATAACTTTAGAAAAATAGTTACTTGAAAAGACAGGTTTTTGATGACAGCTTATGAAAAATTAAATCAAATACTCCACCAGTACTGTGGGCATTAATGCATTATGAAGGAATCCCTTTTGTTCTGACAGTTGAAATAAGAACTATTTCTTTTGTCTTGCCCTCTGCATCGTTGCCTAGAAACCCAGTTTCCTAGAGGCATTTGCCCATCAAAGTGCAGTTAAGGTAATGTATTTGGTTTTCAGATGGAGATGACTAGAAAGAAGTGGAGTGAGGGTAGGTTAAACAAAATGACTTTTTTGTTTGTGTATAGGTAGAGCCTAAAATCCTCACAATACCTGAGTACAAATACAGAAAAACTGAGTAGAATTACAAAGAGAAGGATAAAGCTATAAGGTAATTTCTTTTTCAAGGGAACAAAAATATAGGCTTCTCAGTAGTTAAAATTGTTAAGGAACTGTTTGTAGAAGCTTATTATCTGCACAGGAAAACAATTAGCAATTGACTATGTGCCAAACAATTTCCCTTTGAATGTTCCAAGATTGCCCCAGATTGGTTCAGATTGGCCAACCATATTGCTAATCCAATTGCGTTGTGGAGTCACAGCAAAGACACCCAAACAGTCTGGACAGATGATGAGGTTGTGTTTCTATGTGGATTATCTTATATTGTTTTCTGCTGCATTTGGCTTTTATGTAGTTTTATCTTCTTTCCAATAATATAGAATTACTAATGAAGCACCATGAAAATAAAATTATAACTACAAATTCCGCTGCTTAGGATTTCCAAATAGAAAAAAATGTAAATGCCTACAATAATATTTCACCACATACATACATAATGTTATATTCACTTCCTGTATTCATCCCCCATCAGAGTTTTAGGCCATAAATAGCATTTCAAAAAAAATTTAGAGGATCAGACAATGGCTGCCTCTGTCAAAACCCAAAACGGTATATACTCTCTCATTTGGTCCCATTATGCTTGAAAAAATATTGTGCGTGGTTAATCAATCTTGGTTTTCTCTTCAGAAAGCAGAAGTTGCCTACTTCTTCCAACTACTGCTCCCCTGCTTTACTCTTGAGGGCTCTTGCTATTACTGGCAACCAAAACCATAATGACCAAAAGAATATTGCATCTTGTAACTGCCCTCAAAGTTTGGAGAAGGAGATGGTTTTTACTTCTAACAAATGGTATGTATTAAGATCCAAGTGGGCCATTAGTAGTGACTGAACATCCAGATGACTTCTGAGAGTTACCTAAAGTCTCTCCCTGTGAAAGTGTTTCTATGGGGCATTTCTCTGTATGCCATCCATGCACAGTAGAACTTCTAACTTCTCTTAAAATATTCCTTGTGTTGAATCCAACTGTATTTATCACAGTAACTCTGACATGACTTCACTGTAACATTTTTAATGAGTGCTGCAGTAAATGGGTTGCTGCTGACTTCTGTTCATTGTTATGAACTTGTAGGGATAACCACTTGGGATTCGGTGTTGTAATTCATACCAGCGCTAAAGAACAACTGTGAACAGGCAAGATGAGTTCACTTTACATGGACAATCATCTGTCATCCTTCACATAGAACTCTTTTATTTTGTAATATTAAGGCCGAGCTATTGGCCATTATTAGATATATTAATCAGTACATACTGTATAAACACAGGCAACTCAGACGACATTTCTCAGGTACAGAGATGGAATCTGTAGATCAAACAATAATATGCTAATAGTCAAACAGGATTTTTTACTGCAGAATGGGAACTGTTCATTATGATTAACACAGTGCCAGGCACTTAATTGTTAATTACTTTAAATAAACGAATGAACTGAATTTATGGGGAGAGTTTGAAGCAAGATACAAGTGAAACGGCCTGTTGAGTGATAGGAAAATCAAAAGTATGATTTAATGTGGTAGGGTTAAATAGTGTATAATATCAAATATTAAATAATATTATTGTGATTTATTATCAGTTTCCTTCGGTTCTGCCATTTGGCCCAAAGCACACACTCAAATTGAACTTGCTATATAATGGCAGGTGAATAGGACACAGATGATTGGCTTCTTTGGGAGCCATCTTAATCTTATTTTACCAAGTTGAAAAGACAATAGTGAGTAATCACATACTGGTAAGGGCCAAAATAGACGGACTCTGAAAAATCGGGATGCATTTCTACTGATAGATAGAACATATAAAGAAAGATGTATACTTTTGCCTGCATGACCTAACCAGGGTTAGCTTGTTTAGCTATTAATTCCCTTGTTCAAGTTATTACTATGTGCTACCTCAGAAAGACAAATTTATTTATTTTTTGGTCTTTGTTGTGAATGTGTAAGTGAGATTATCACACTCAAATTAAGTTTAATAGGTTATTCGTGCCTAACTAATAAATAAACTGGATTTTGTCTTTGGCCTTTGCCTGCAAAGAAAAACAAAACCAAAAACAAAACAACAAAAATAGCTCACTTGCACCCTGGATCAAATATCCTCTTTATTTTATTATTCTCAGCAGGTTGGGATTGCAGTGAGCCAAGACATAAAAGTGCTGTGTTGAAGTTGTTTGTCTTTTAAGGTTCAGTGAAAACCCTGTGAAGTTCTGACCTTTCCTACAGATAGGATGTGTTTGGGGCTGTTTCAGTATTTGCTTTGTGTTCCTCAGGATCCTATTATAAATGGTTGAGTAAATCCCCAAACCCTCAACTTCATGACATAAAAAGAAAATTATTTTCAAAATAATAATTCCCAAGGTAAATATGAGAACACACACACACACATTTTAGCAAACTAGTCAAGAAAAGTAGTTGGATTTAAATACTTTTTTTTTTTTTTTTTAACAAATCTAGAGTTTAAACATTTCTGTTGCCAATGCTAATGGTCAAGTGCAATGTACACCTGTGTCTTTTCTGTGAGCCCTCAGTGAGGAAACAGTACTAAAAACTGCATTTTCTACTTTTTTTTTTTTTCATTTTTTTAGTGACTAAACTTATTAAGTGTTTGGATGGACTATTACTATGAATATTAATTGATAAATAAGAAAGAGAAGGAGAATTTTCAATCATTGATCATACAGCTGGTCAAGCGTAGCAGGAAAAGTGGGGACTCTGGAGTCAGAAAGACCTAGACTTTGCAATGAGATCAGTTAGTAGATGTGTGAGTTTGGCCAACATATGTAACCTTTGTGAGACTCAGCCTCCTTGAATGTAAAATGTACGTAATAATACCTCATAAAGTTTTCAAATAAGCACATATTTAAGTGCCTAGCACAAGATAAGAACTCAAAAAATGGTATCTATTTCAATATTAAAATAGACAAAATTAAACTCTATGATATATATTATTGTGTTGTAAACACTTTGACACTATTTACAATATTCTTCTCATGCCTTTATATTTTTCTGTTTTTGTGTAACTTATTTTTATTTACACACTTCTGTAACTATCAGGAGGTCATTGCTCAGACCAAATATACCAATGAATACCTAATGGCCAAATACAACTGTCAGTTTTCAGTGCTCATCTAACCTAGCCTCTCTGTAGTAATTAGCACTTGTGACTTTTCCTCTTTACTTGTCTCCTCCCCTGGAGTATGTGGCAGAATGTATTTTCCAAAGATCGTTGCAACAATAGCTCCCATTCCTCATGCCTTTTTTACACTATGACTTTATGTTTGTTCCATGGAGAGGTGGTATCTATATCCCTACCCTTGAAATGAGGAGGGCCGTTGTGATTCTTTTGACCAACAGAGTACAGCGACAGTATGCTATGTGATTTCTAAGGTGATATAGCTTCCACCTTGCCCTATGGAATAAGTAATCTTAAAGCTATCAGGCAAGAATTATGCCATCACTTATCCTGAACTGCCATGCTATGCAAAAGCTCAAACTAGCTCTTTGCAGAAGCTCTGCTGAAAGGACCTGAGAATAGTTGAAAAGAGAGACTCAACTAGCCCCAGTTACTTCAATTCCCAGCTGTGCTCACTCCAGCTGCTGTCTGACTGCAACCTCATGAGAGATGCCAAACCAGAACTACACTGCTCATCCTTTCCTGAATTTCTGAATCACAAAAACTGTAAGAGATAGTAAAATAATTTTGTCGCTTTAAGCCACTGAGTTGGGGTTGGATGCAGAAATGTATAACCAGAACAGACTGTTTGCTATAAGAGCTCTTGATCTTCCCCTGTGTCTCTGGCATTCCTTCTCCACCATCATCACAAGTTCCTGTTTCCTCCTGCTGCCCTTTAAATATTGACGCCCCTTCTGGTTTTATTCACAGCCTTTATCTCTCTGCTTTCTACATGTTCTTCTACAGATATTTCATTGTTGTCATGACTGCAAGCATCACCTAAGTTTCACTGAGTAACATACAAGGAGGAAAAAGAATAGAGAGAAAAATTATTTGAAAAAATCATAGCAGAAAATTTTACAACTTTGATGAAATCTATAAGGCTACAGCTCCATGAAGTTCAATAACATGAAACATGAAACAAAGAAACACAAGTAAAAGTCTACCAAAGAACAACATAGTAAAATTTGGTAAAATCAGTGTTAAAAAGAAAATCTTAAAAGTAGCCACAGACAAAAAGACACCTTAGATACAGAGGAATAAAAGTTAAGTGTGACAGCATATTTCTCATTGGAAACAATGCAACTGAGAGGCTAGCCCCAACTTTAAAGGATGGAAAGAAAATAACCTGTCAGCTTAGATTCTCCACCCAGTGAAAAAGTCTTTCAAAATTGACGGCAAATTAAGATTTTGTTTAAGAAATGTGAAAGCTAAAAGAGTTAATCACTTAGTATACCTGGACTGCAAAAACTGTTAAAGGAAGTCCTTCAGGCCAAATTAAAATTATTACAGATTGAATCTGGATCTACACAAAGGACTGAAAAAACACCAGAAGTGGTACCTACATGGCTAGTTATGTTTTTTTTTATTTTTCAGATCGCTTTAAAAGATTATTGACTATTTAAAGCATAAATGATAACAATATATTGTGGACTTTATAGCATATTTGAAGTAAAATGTATGACAACTATCATACAAAGCCTGGAAGTTTCCCCAGTATAATGTACAGTTCTTATAGCATGTATGAATTATTGCAATATTACTTGAAGATAGAATGTGATAAGTTAAAGATGCATACTATAAACCATAAAGCAAGCTGTAGTGTCTATTAATATCTGCCAAAGTATATTTTAGAGCAAAAAATAGTATTACCAGGGATAAAGAGGGATATTTTATATTAATAAGGGGAGGTCAATTCATTAAAAGAATCTAAAAATCATGAATGTTTATAGATCAATAGCAAAACTTAAAAATGTGTAAAGCAAAAACCAGTTGAACTGAAAGGAGAAAAATACAGATCCACAAATATAGTAAGATTTCGACACCTACCTCTCAATAAAATGAAAATCAATAATGTTACAGAAGACTTGAAAAACCCTACCAAACTTTTCACCTAATTGATATTTTTGTACTATACCAATCAGCAATAGGACGATACAAATTATTTCTAGGTACACATAGAGTGTTTATCAAGACAGACCACCTTAATAAATGTGAGAGCATTCAAATGATATAAAATGTATTCTCAGGATCCTATCATAAGGTTCCTGAATATAATGGAATTAAATTAGATAAAATATCAGAAAGGTATTTGGAAAAACTTCAAATATTTGAAACCAAAATAACATACTTCAGGAATAGATAAAGGTTACCTGTTAAAAAAAACAAAAATACTACAGCTAACAGTACATTTATTGTGAAAGACTAATTGCTTTGTCACTAAGATCAAGCACAAGGCACAGATAGCTGGTCTTACCACATCTAGTCAATATGGTACTAGAAGTTCCGAACAATGCAGTCTGTATCTACATAAAGGATTGAAGAGCACCAGAAATGATAACTATAGTAGGCGAGATTTTTTTAAAATCCAATTGGAGAGAAAGCAGTAAAACTATGTGTACTTGCACATAACGTATCTTCTGTGTAGAAAATCTGTGGAATATACAAAAAGCTGATAGAACTAATAAGTGTGGTTAGCTAGGTTATAGAATATAAGAGTGATATATGTAATCAAGTCAAGTGTATTTTGCATACTAGCAACAAACAACCAGGAAGTGAAATTTTAAAAACAATATCATTTAAAAGACTGAAAATATGAAAAAAATCTCACAAATATGTTAAATATTTGTACCCTGAAGAAACAAACTATTGCTGAGAGAAATTAAAGAGAACTAAGTAGATGGAGAGATATATAATGTTCATGATTCAAAAGACACAATATTTTAAAAATGTCAGTTCTCCCAGTTTTATCTATACATACAACTCAACCCTGATCAAAAGCTCAGCAGGCTAGGCTTTTTTTTTTTTTAACTGAGAAACTGCTCCTAAAATGTATATGGAAATGCAAAGGACCTATAATAAACACAGCAATTTTGAGAATAATAAAGTTGGAAGACTTACACTACTAGACTTCAAGCCTCATTATGAAGCTACAGGACTCAAAAGGAGTGTGGTAGGCATCAAAATAGACAAACAGATCATTGAACAGAATAGAGGATCCAGAATAGACCCAAACATATATGGTCAAAATTTATTTAAACATGTATAGGCAATTCAGTGGAGAAGAGATTGCCTTTTCAATAAATAGTTCTGGAATAACTGATATTTATATATAAAAAATAAACCCACTTCAATCTATACCTCATGCTAGATATAAGAAATTATTTTAAAATGGATCATAGACCTAATTATAAAACCTAAAACTATGAAACTTCTAGAACAAAAAATGAGGGAAATGTCTTTGTGATATTAAATTAGGAAAAATTTTTGATGACATTGAAAGCGTGATTCACACACAAAAATTGATAAATCTGACCATATTGATATTAAAACTTAAGAAGATACTGTTAAAAGAATGGAAATATGGCCCACAGAATGGGAGAAAATATTTACCAATCATATGTCTGATAAATGACTTGTATCCAGAGTAAATGAAGAACTCTCAAAATTCAAGAATTAAAGAAAAATAAAATTTAAAAAAAACATGGATAAGAGATTTGAACAGACTGACTGCCAAAGAAGGTATACAGATGAAAAATAAGCACCCCAATTAGTCATTAGGAAAATGCAACTTAAAACCACAATGAGGTACCTATACACATGGCTGAAATGGAAAAAAAAAAAAAAAAAAAATGACCACACCAAGTGTTAACAGGGATGTAGAGGAACTGAGACTATCATACACTTCTGGTAAGACTATAGAATGTTACAGTCATTTCAGAAAACAATTCATTAGTTTCTTTAAAAGTTAAGTATACATCTGTTATAACACAGCTGTTCCACTCCTAGATATTTACCCAAATGATGTAAAGTCTATGTTGATGCACATAATTGTACCTGAATGTTCATAGCACTTTATTTGTAATAGCCAAATATGGAAAATGAACAAAAAGTCCATCAACAGATGAATGGATAAACAAATTGTGGTATATCCATACAATAGAATACTATTTAACAATAAAAAGAATAAATGATTGATGTATACAACAATATGGATAAATCCTAAAATAATTATCCTGAGTGAAGTAAGCCAGGCAAAAATTGAGTGCACATTGCATGACTTCATTCGTACAATATTCCAGAAAATTCAAACCAATCTATAATGACAGAAAGCAAACTAGTGGTTGCCTGGAGGCATGGATATTGAAGGATTCCACAGGGGTTACAAAAGATTACAAGTAACCTTTTGGGGGTGATAGATATATTCATTATCTTGATGATAGTGATGATTTCACACATGTACACGTATGCCAAAATTTATCGAATTTTCACTTTAACTATGAGCAGTATTGTATGTCAGTTGTGCCTAGGTAAATCTGTTTTAAAAACTAAAACCAAAACTTATAGGAGAATCACATTCTGTTACACCTTAACTAGGTGATTTTTCAGCAATTTATTTAATCTATGCCCCTCTGTTTCCTTACCTGTAAATTTGGATAATTATAGTGTCAACTATGTAGCTTGTTGTTGTGTGCTTTAGTGTTTGTTAAATGAGCTGATCTCTGTAAACCTCTTAGGGTGGCTGGAACACAATATGAGAATTAGTTATTAACTATGCTTATTTTGTAGGACGATGCAGCAGGTTCCTCACAGCTCATGGACAACATCCTTCCCTGAGTTAGTGGAAGTCTATTCCTTCCTCCATTCCCATGGAACAAAGCCTAGCTACATGCTTGCAATTTAAGAATGTATTCAGAACTGCATTTTATTTAGGTTTTACTTCAAGAGAATAGAATGCTAAAGGCATATTTTTCTAACCCTTCTATGGACATTTTCCATATTTTCTCATTTACTTTCTTCTAGATTCTATGCTAGTATAGTACGCTTTAGCTCAACAGAATTCCTCTCTGTTTCCCTATAAATAATGGATCCAGCAGTTTTTCCATTGCTTAGTTATTATTCAGCAATTTTACTATTTTTAAGAATCCTTCATTCTGGAATTCCTTCCACTCGTATCATTTCCTAAGTACCGTAAACTAAGTTCGTAAACATAAATTTCCATGGTCAGTACATCTTACAAAACAGGAAATACCATCGAAGAGCTGAAGACATGTTTCAACCCAACCCCAGATTGCTGACAATAACAAGGATTCTTCCATACTATCTACAAGTTTTTATTAACAGTATCACTGGACTGAGATGCCATATCTGAGAGACCGAACTAAGTATGCTTGGTTTTTTTATTTAGTTGAGCTGAAAGCAGCTGCATTTCTGTTTGAATTGCTCCATGAGCTCTCCTGCAAATATATAAAAGGATGTTATAAATAAGTTAGGAGTTGGTGATTCTCATTTGTCAGTGAGGGCAGCCTAAGTGAAAGCTGCAGCAGGGAAGAAGAGAGGCAAAATATTAGGAAATCCTTCATAATTGTAGAGTGAGTTCATCATTCAGAGGATATTCTCAGGGAACCTGAGGAAATACTTAAGGCTAGGAGTAATATATTTTCTTTGGGAGAGATAGAAAGAAGAAGATACATCTTTTCCAAGATTAGGTACAGGATGTTATAACTTGAATCTCTGGTATTACTAAATCGATGTTAACCCTAAATGACACTTCACATCTGTGAGTGTGCCTGTGTGTGCCCATGTGCCGATGTGGGGTTGTACATTACACACCAGGAGTGGAGACTGCATAGCATACAAGGCTTTTACTATCCAGCCCTTACCCACCTGTTCTCCCAGAACATGACTCCAACTTACCATGCTCTGTACCCCTCAGAAGCCCTTCAGTTTCAGCAGAACCAGCTACTTTTGTGTTTCCTAAACATGGACTTTTGACATCCATCTTGTTCTCCTGCATGTGAACTCATATTCTTTCTTTTTGAATTTCCATTCTTTCTTTAATCATCAGTTCCAGTGTTGCATTATCTGTGGTATCTTCTCCACTCTCTCTAGGCTGACATGGGAACTCCCTCCTCTGTGTTCCCATAGCGCTTTATGCATACTTTTCTTGTGGCCAGCTATTCACCAGAATCACTGGGGTTGGCTCTTTCCAGAAGGAAACTTTTGAAGACCTGGGTCACATTTTATCTTTCTTTTTATCATTGGGGCTAAGCCAGTATTTGGCACTGTTGTTGGTGTTCTTTATAGGCTTGTGGGATGACTGACTAAATAAATAAATGAACAACCCTGGGACCTCAAAAGGCAGAAAACAAGGGCAGTAGTACTCCAGGGGACTTTAATGAACTGGTGCCGGCACTGGGGACACAGACATCGGTTTACTATGTTGGTCTCTTGCAGCTACTACTGCCGTTGCTGCCAGGGCTCCTCATGTCCCTCAGCCAGTCCTGAATTACTGGGGAGTCTTTGCAATCATTTGAATAGGTTTTTCAAAAAGTACTTGATGTTAGAAAGAATCAGCGGCAGGAATTAAACTAAAATAAGATGATTTGCATGGTCAAAGAGACATTAAAAGCAAGTAGATGAAATCAGGAAATGAAAAATTCAAGGGTGTAATAACCTATAATGGAAAAGAATCTGAAAAAGAATCTACGTATGTATATATACATGTATATGTGTAACTGAATCACTTTGCTGTACACCTGAAACTAACACAACATTGTAAATCAACTATATTTCCATTAAAAAAAAGTTATATAAATTCAAGGGGACAATGTAAAAAAAAAAAAAAGAAAAGACTATGCAATGAAGACAAATATTTTAATATTTTGAAAATCTTTAGATAAAATATATAATGTAAGTTACCAAGTTCAATAATTTTTAAGGCAGATGAACTATTGGAATAATTCTTTTGATGAAATTTACAATATAGAGAATTGATCCATTCTGGTGACAAAAAAAGAAAAAAAAAGAAGAAAACTTCTTTTATGCTATAATATTCCAGAAAATAGTCCAGGTTATTTTGAAAAAAAAAAAGTTTCTCTGGAAATATATGAGTCATAGACTCATTCTCACTTGGTGTGTGTGATCACATGTTCCCAGTATCTATCACTGTGTAACAAACTATCCCTAAATTCTGTAATTTAGTGACTAAAAAGAATCATTTTATCATTATCTCTTATGGAGGTTGACTGGGCTCGGGTAGGCTTTTCTCACTTGGATCTTTCATGTGGTTGCAGTCAGAGGGTGGCTCAGGTTACAGTCTTGTAAGATACATTCAAACCTGGCACTTCAGTTCAGAGTGGGAAAAACTTGGTCCTTCTGTGCCTCTTTGTAATATCTCCATGTACTCTATCCAACATGGCAGCCTCAGGTGATAGTCTTACTTGGTGGCTCAGAGCTCCAAAGCTGTGTCCCAAAAAAGGTGGAGGCCCATTTCCTTCATGACTTCAGAAGTGATGCAGCGTCACTTTCAACACATCTATTGATCAAGACCATCACAACTCTCTCAGGTTCAAGGGGAAGTGACAGACTCTTCCTCTTGATGGGCGGACATTTTAAACCATCATACACATTTTCAAGTACAGATCAAAACACCCCCCCACACACAGTTCCTTTCAAGCTTTCAGCTACTGGGTGTCATGAATTTTCAGTATGATTCAGACATGCTTTTGGAACTGCTCATGTCTCGCTAATATGCATGACCTCCATAGGTGTTTAAATGGAACTTTATCAGGTGAAAATGGCAATAAGTTAGAATGCGATAATAACTTCTTTATTGCCTATTTTTAGAAATACTAATTTGTAGAGAGATTTTACAAAGTGCAGATGATTACAATAGGATTGAGATACTCACTCTGACATTCTATCACAGGCAAAGTTTGCTTGGGAAACAGAAACTGCCAACTGTTTTTCATCCAGGGGCTTGTTTGACAGGATAACTGATTTTTTCTGGTCCCTGCTCTCTATTTACTCACTGCAATATCTCTGACCAGATTCCCACATGTAGATTTTATATTTATGCCTTATTTTCAGCTCTCTTCAGGAAAACGACTGGAGCTTCTATCACTCCACTGCAAATCAAAATAAAACCATGAAAGCCAAAGCAGTCACCAGGATTACTTTATTTTAAAACATTTAAAAAACCAATTACTTACTATTCACTGAGACCCCTACAGATGCCCTATGGCAGTGTTGTCAATCTTTTTTCCCCCATGTTTGTCCCCTAAGGATTCCCTCTTCTACGAAGTTTAATACCACAAATATATCTGTTTATATCATATTTATATCTATGCTTTATACATAAAAATAGTAAGATTCTTTTCACCCCCCCAAGAACTAATTTTTCCTCTTTGGGGGTGAGATCATCTCTGGTGAAATGCATGCCCTATAGGTATATATTTAATCTAATGATTTAATTAATTAAAATAACAAATTAGAGATACCATTGCAGTCTGGGAGGTGCACATTGACATACGGGCATCTTCAAAGTATTTAAATCCAGCACATCTATATAATTGAGTTCATGTATCTAAATATCTACGTGTAACAGCTCGAGATAGTTCTACTGCCAACCAAAGAAAACTAGAGAAAAGGGTCAGTTTACATAGTTTAGACACTGATGTTTATCAGTGAAGGTCAGAATCAATGTTCAGAAAGTGGACTTTGAGAGAGGTGAGAAAGAAAAGCCATTGTTTGGCCGTAGAAGACACAAACTCCTGTAAACTCCCTTCTTAACCTGAATAGTAATCTTTGAGAAGAGCAAATTTCAAAAGGAGATCTAATAGGCTTAACAACTTTGCACATGCTTTGAATGTTAAAATGGTGTATTTATTGCCATGATTCAGATACAACCATGCTATAGTCATGTGGAGCTACGTTCCAGGTTAGACGATCAAACAGTTTTCAAGTCAGAATGTTCATGACGTACCACTAGCAGTGAAGGAGAATTTAATCTAAGCTTTCCCTCTCATGCAGGGAATTTGAGTTCTAGCCTGTGATTGTCAAACCACTTGTGTAGTGTTTTCTGTCTCATTACTATGGTGTTCAGATGTGTGATATTATAGATCCTCACTGTATAAATACAAGCCTGTTCAATCATAGGTTGTGTTGAGCGTTTTTGGAGGGCTCTATTTAAAATTATAAAGTTTGAGTGAACCTTTGACTAGAGAAAGGCTTGTGTTTAGATTAAAATGCAGGTGAAATAAACTGACTAGATTTCCAGCTTCTATGGCCACCACTAGGAGAGTCACTGGTCCTTTTGGTGGAAACACTGCACTCTCTCCCCCGATTGGACTTACAATCACTCCCTCTGTGAGGTCTCTCCTGACCCCTCCCTCCTTCATCCCAACAATTGACCTCTCCCTCCTGTGTCTCAAATATACCAGTGTGCCCTTTGCATGCAGCTGCTGTAGGTACCATCTTCCTTGTAGATTCGCCTTCCTGGCTCCCCAGTGAAACGGAACCCCCAAATAGTCAGGCATCTCAGTTGTTTTGTATCCCTATTTGGCAGCAGAGTGATGCACCTGTAAAATCTTTTTGAAGAAAGGAAGGCATGCTGGCAGGTTGTTCTCAATTAGTTTACCGGATTTTCTTCGCAGCAAACCTGGTAAGGCCTCAATGTCAGCTCCTGACACTGACTTTCTCACTCTGAAGACTCCAGCACTGGAATTAAGTGGTAGTAGCATTAAACTGGACTGGACCACTTTTCCCTGCTTGTTAGAACAAAGGCATAATTATGTTCCATAACTCTCCTCGTCTTGTCATGCAGAAGACTCTGGAGGAGAAAAAGCTGATGGGGTGTCTGTCAAAGGAGAGAGAATTTGTATTTAGTTGAGTCGCGATTGTATTTTTATGGTTGAATTAATGCCTTTGGAGGGACAGTCCTCTTCAGCTACGGGATAGAGGTTGTCTCATTTTCTCTTACCAGCCCCTATGACTTCATATAGAATTCCAGAATTCTGATAAACTGTCACGTGGAAAAATGATAAAGTGATTTATGCTCAATTTTGCTGGAAGGGAAAAATGCAAGGGCTGTCAGTCTGGGTCTTGAGAACAAATGAGTTGCAGTTCATGAGGCAGCTCAGTAAGGCTATCATTTCCCATCAGCTCCCATCACTGACAGCCAGGATTCACTAGCTGGAGAATGGGAAGGGGGCTGAGATTTGGTGCCAGGTGAATCGGCACTATTCTATCAACCCGGCTCATACAGACGTGAGGCTACCGTGAATATTTGATAGTAGCGTCTTCCCAGAAATGCCTGTGAAACACAGCATTACTTTTCTTCCATATTCTAGGAGCCTCTGCACTCTATCCACGTGCATCTTTATGAAAAATGACCACTTGTAAACTACAAAGGCATTTGGGATTGTTTGTTTTTGCTGCTCCAGCTGGTGGCGTTTTCCTCTTGGCAGTCTGTGCAGGCAGTACACTAATTCATTGTCTTCCGGCCTCCTAGGATGAAGTGAAAAATCCCTCATCTACCAAGATGCTATATACATTACATCTGTCGTTATCCATCTGACACAGTAGCAGTGAGTGGACAGCCTTCAAGTCCCCTATGTGCTCAGAGAAAACAGACTTTGATCTGTGGCATTTGCTGTGTTCTCCAGGAAAACAAAAGGTGGAGAGGTGGAGGTGGATTTAGATTAGGCCTAAAAATAGTTCCTGTTGATTTTCTTTGAAGTTGAAATACATACCTTTGTAAATTCTAAACTGTTATAGGCCTCTTTTCCTGAGACATTTGGTTTCAGTGGGAGGCAGCCCTACCTCAGCATCTCATATGGGTCTGGTTATTTTCAAAAGAAAGCACATGAAACTTTGCTCTCTGGAGCTAGGAAAATGTATTTCTAAAGTCTCTAGGGGGAAGTTTAGTGTTTATTTTGCTTTCAAAATCATCTCTAGATGATTTCAAATAAGCCTTATCTATTTCATCATTTCCCCAATTGTAATCTTTAGTATACCAGTTCAAAAAGATAATGATAGGTGTTTTGTGAACATATGGGGCATTTGGGCATACAGTAAGGGGGAAATTTTTGAGCTGCTGGATATTTTGTTTGCTTTCTCCTGGCACCACCTAGGCAGATTGCGTCATTGCATCATGAAACTTTAACTTCTTTTAAGAAATTAAACATTCAGTCTACTGAAATATCGAACAAAAATATGTTCCTCTCTGAGAATATGATGCCAGCTGCTGACCACCAGTCATTTCTGCACTGTGAGTGCATTAATCTATTAGCAGGATAGGTTTGAGGCTGCCAGAGCCAGGCACTTACATGGGGCAATGTTGTAAGTCCGTGAGATGGCATATAGAGTCAAATGTGCAAAGGAAGGGCAGAAAACTTGAAGCTAAGGAAATAAGAATTTTGAGTTTTAACTTGTGTGTTCATTCATTCGACAAATATTTATTCAGCAACTATTATATATTACAGGGACTGTTCTTGCTACTCTGAATAGAGTTTTGAGTTTTATAGCTTGTAAGTTAATCAGGTGAGACAGAAATAAAACCAAATTATCAGGAAAAGTTTTAGAAACTCACAAATACCCTGAGACAACTAATCAGAGTGACTAGTTATTGATTTCAGTTTGGGAGTCAAGGACGTTTCTCTGAGGCAATGACTTTTAAACTGAAATCTGAAGGACCAGAAGGAATATAGCATCCAAAAGTCTCCAGAAGGAGCATTCCCAGAGGAGGAAATAGCTAGTACAGTAGCCCTAGGATAGGAACTGATTAATACGTTTGAGAAATCAAAAGAAAGCCCGAGGTCAGACCATAGAGGTCTTGGTAAGCCATTAAGTTGGTCTTAATGAGCAGAAGACCTCAAGTTCTCTTTCTGACCCCTGAGAGCCAGATACATTTAATAAGGAAAAGGAATGTTTTGTTGACGAGTTCGCTAAACAACAATGAAAGCTGATGTTAAATGAGGGTTTATTCTGTATCAAATGTGGTTCTAACTGCTTTATATATACATTAAATATTTTAATCCTCATAACAGCTCTATGATTGTCAGTATTTTTATTAACCCTCTTACTATGTAGGAGGAAACAGAATCACGGAGAGTTTAAATGTACTGTCCACAGGCTCACAGTAAGTAAACGGCTGAGTTGAAATCTGAACCCCAGTGGTTTGGCTCCAGAGCCTATGTCCTTATTTGAAGACTTGTCACAGACTTAGAGGAAGGCTTTCCTGGATGCTTTTTTCTGAACTGCATGTGAATGTACAACTTTTGCCACTGAGATCAAACAGTAACAAAGGGTTATGTTTTTCTCAAATGCTTCTTTCATAGGTTTAATGAATCTTTTATATTAAAAAGTTTCAAAGCCTAACATTCTTTAATCCAGAGAGACCCAGTTGGAAATCTGATCTTCAGAAATACAAACTATAAAATAAAAACACTCGATTACATATGAGTAGTTTCTTTATAACTCTTGAATTTAAAATCCCCAATGTAAAGTTCTCAAGGAAGAAATATTGGATTTTATCACTTTTTAAACTTAAGCGAACCACAATATCGAGTCAAATGATAGGCACTAAACTGGCAAATTTTAATTTTTAATCCGTGTAGTTTTATCTTTCTGCTTTATCGACAACTAAAATATTTTTTGCTTTAAGTGCTTCCATTTGATACATTGATGAAGATGATATGCTGAGTCTTGTTGGATTTATAGTTTATATACTTTCATTTGATGACAGAATTTCATTACTTAAAAAAGACCCTCAATCGTTCCTTCCCATAAGATTGTGAGACGCTTTTCTTAGCCCCTTCTTAGAAGAAGCTCAAATAAGAAACACCAGAAATGAGGACTTTCCCAATTAAAGTCAGTCTTCCAAATACATAAGGTGCTTATTTTTCTACCATTACACTATCTTACAACACAGTATTTTTTTTTTAATTCATTAAATTCAGTACTGATCTAATTCATAATATTCAAGTTTGTGTCCATTCTTATAAACAAATGACTGCTTTTGAGAAGCAGAAACACATTTGAATAAAACTTTCATCCCCAGTATTGGAATTCAGTAAGAGTGAGATTTCTCTTGGTGCCTCTTTCTCCCACATCCTAACGCTAATCTACCTTCAGGGTATGTCCAGAATCCCAGCACTTCCCTCACCTCCACTGCTGCCACTCTGGTCCAGGCCACCATTATCTCCTTCCCATCCTCTCACGGGTTCCCTGCTTCTATTCACAGAGCAGCAGCTACAGCGATCCTTTTAAAGCATAGACCCAATCGTGTCACACCTGTGCTAAACCCCCTCAAATGGCTTCCATCTCCCTAATGTTAAAGTCTGCAGTGGCTGTAAGGCTCTCCTGGATCTGCTGCATCTCCCCGTCGGGTGGATCACCTTATCTCCTTATTGGCTCCCCTCTGCATCCACTTTAGTTACACGGGCCTCCAACCCTCCAGGCACACCCTGTCTCAGGACTTTTCCACTTACTGTTCTGTCTCCTTGGGATACGCTCCCTCTAGGAAATATGCATGACTGTCTTTCTAAATCAGATATCTTTCCAGGGAATCTCACCTGACCACCCACTTTAAAATTTGCCTCCCCTCTCTGCTGCTTGCACTCTGGTTCAGGTAGCTCTGTTCTATTTTTTTTTCATAGCATTTAACACATACTGTCATACTATATGATAATATACTACACAGCATACTATATACTATATAATAAATTAAGATCACTTGCCCTAGAATGTGAAATCCAAAAGGGCAGGGAATTTTTCTTTCTATTAATGAGTTAGCCTCCAGTGCTCTAGGCCTGATACCAAACAGGTGCTCAATGAATATCTGTTAAATGAATAAATCTTTGTCTTTTCTTTTAGAACATTTGTCAGTTTTATGAAATATATAATTACAAGTTTTAACTTTATACTTTTCGCCAGGTATTTGATCACAAATCATTCTATCCTCTGATGATGCTTAACAGGTTTTTCTTTCTATTCTTTCTCCCTTCCTTCCCTTCCTCCTCTTTCTCCTTTCTGTCCCCTCCCTTTCTTTCCTTTCTTTCTTTTCTTCCGCTCCCTTCCTTCTTTCCTTTCTTTTTTCCTTCCTTTCCTCCTTTTTCCTTCTCCTGTTCCTCTTTCTCCTCTGTCTTCTCCTTCTCCTTTTCTATCTCATTCAGTAACATGGAGCAAGAGTTAAAGTGCTGTGACTGCAAAGAAGAATCAGAAGCTGTGCTTCCCCTCATAGAGCTCACAGTCTAATCTTAAAACTTAAAATAAAATTTTGCAGCACGTTGGGTTAAGTGCCCTGGAAGAGGTATGTGCCTTGTGCAGAGGCAGAGGTGGGGTTAGGGAAGAGATCTAGTGTGATGAGGTTGGAGCTGGGTTTTGGAGAATGCATAAGAATTTCCCTAATAAATAGAATGTAGTGGCTGAATTATAAGGATTACTTGCTGATCCATAGGTTTTCTTTCTTAACCATAGTTAACAGTCCAACGGAGAGTTGTTATGATTTTCTCAGTAGCTCATCAGATCTGGAAATACAGGGGCATGTGGGTGTGGCAGGATGGTCCACTGGCATCACATTTAATGGGCATATTTAGGCCTGGCTTCATATGTGATTCTCCAGTGAGTGAAAATTTTACATGAGTAGCTTTCCATACGGATAACTTGTCATTATTTATACTGGTGTTGTCAAACTTGTTACAATCTGAAGTCTCGGATAGGAAGAAAACAAAAATAGAATTTGGCGAATCAGCATCAAGCTACAATAATTGTCTGAAAATCTCCACAGTCTTATTTTTAATTCCTTTCTGATTCTATAGTTGTTTTTTTCCAAATAGTTCACTTTATAAGTACTACACCCACTCAGTTTTAGAAAAGGAAAACAAACTATTCGTACCAAGAGCCATTTTCTACCATGTAGAAGATAAAAAGTCATTCTGGCTAATTCAGGATTCTTATATTATCAATTAATCTTTTTTCTTCCTTTGTCTGTTCAGTCTCTAGCTCTAAATTCAGTTCTCCCTATTGACTCTTAAATGTGCTTAATTCTCTTGAAAGAGAGAGAGACAGACACGGAGAATATGCTATGGACTAAATGTTTGTGTCTCCCCACAGTTTATATGTTGAAGCCCCAGCCCCCAATATAATGGTATTCGGAGATGGGACCTTTGGGTTGTAAATAGATTTAGGTGGTGTCATGAGGGTGGGGCCGCCATGATGGATTCTGTCCTTGTAAGAAGAGGAAGCGAGAACAGAGCTGTCTTTCCCTTTGCTAGATGAGAACACAGCAATAGGGCAGTCATCTGCAAGCCAGAAAGAGGGTTCTCACCAGAAACTAAATTGACTGGTACCTTGATTCTGGACTTCCCAGCCTCCAGAACTGTAAGAAATAAATTCCTGTTGTTTAAACCACTCATTCTGTGGTATTTTGTTATGGCAGCCTGAGCCGACTAAGACAGAATAGAAAGAAAGAAAGAAATGACAAACAAAACAAACATGCCAGATTCACTGCCTCTCACTTATCATCTTCTCTCCTGCCTTTCGCAGATGAGCTTGTGGCCATTTCCTCATTTCCTCACTCTTTACCCTGCTCTTGTGCAGCATCCAGCCATCCCGAAAAACAACTCTTGATGATGTCACCAATGGCCTCCCCATCACTGACTAAATAACATTTTTTTCAGTCCCTATCTTACTTGCTGTATCAGCAACGTTCAACACCAATTTCCACTCTCTCCTTCTAAAATCATTTTCTTTGCTTGTCTTCTGGGGCACAACAGTCATCTGTTTTTCATCTGTGAATGCTTCTTCAGTGTCTCCTTTTATAAATGTATTTCTGTTCCCCAGTAGCTAAATCCTGGAGTTAGTAGAGGCTTGGTCCTAGGCTGCCGCTTTCTTTTTTTTTTTTTTTCTTCACGCTCTCCTGTGTGATCTCATCCATATTTAGAGCTTCAATTACCACTTATTGATCTACTCAGATGATTTCCAAAACTGTATCTCTAGCACATACTTCTTCTCTGAACCTTAGAATTACGTATAAAACATTTTACTTGACATTTCTTCTCAAATGCCTAATGACATCTTCAGAGTTGAAGTGTTAAACAACTCCTGATTTTCATATACATTTCCCCTCTCAAGAAACCTGACATGATTTCCATCCAGTGTTCCTTATCTTATGAATGGTACCATCAGTCACCTGGTTGCTAATCTAACAGCAAGATTCACTGCCTTACTCTTCATGTTTATCCTAAATCTTACTATAGTTTTCACCTGCTGAATCTCTCTCAAAGTCATCTATCTATCCACTTGTGTTTATCTCTAACAACATCACTCTCTTTTCTTTTTTTTTTTGCATGGACTACTACATGAGGCCTGCTCATGAGTTGATCACCCTTATTTCCTCATATGGTAGATCAAATTAGTTTTTTCAGAAACACATCTTATAATGCTTTTCTCCTTAAATAGCTTTGCGTTGCTCGTAGGATCTCTACTAAGCCCTTTAAAAGTTCTTCAAACTCCAGCAAGTCTAGATTCTAAACTCCTCTTCCTTTGTTTTATTTTGTTTTTAATCAAATCTACTATGTTTTGGATGTAAGACACATTATTCGTTAATGTACTGTGTAGGGAAGGGAAAACTTCCTTTTACACTCTAAGTTCTTTGGCCGGCCCTGAGAATTAAACTGACCTAAAGGAGATTAACAGGAGAAAAGCATACACATTTTATTGAATATTTTCACATGCACATGGGATTCTTCAAAAGGAAAATGAAGATGAAAGAAGCAGTTAGGACCCAGAGCTTTTATACTTTGTTAAAAAAATGATAAATTTGTGGAGAAGTGACAAAGCAAGGGGGTTTGGGCTAGGGGCAGTAAATTGTGAGATAGTGACTGGGAAATATATGGGGAGAACTAATGGAAGATAAGGATTATTTTAATAGGTCGGTTTGTACAGGTCCATTTTGGCATGGCCTGTCAGTCTCAGTGATAAGAATGTTCTTCTCTTCCTGGTACAGGGAGGGCACCTTTCTCACAGGAAATTTTATGACCTGCTTCTAGATAGAAAGGGGGAGATCAGAGAGCCTTTCTTACGTCTGCTGGTTCTCAAGTGCCTTCAGCTGAAAATAATCAATATGCCAAAGCAGCATATTTTGGGTGGTATGTTCTGAAGCTTTTCAATTACTACTACAAAAAATATATAACACAATACTTGTTTATCATAGGGATTGTTAACTGCATTCCAGCTTAAGTGATATGCAAAAAGATGTCCACCTTACAAATGATGACATAATATGGTATTTCTTCAGATTCCCTGTGCTCTGTCTCTGGCTCTATCTTCTTGCTCTCTCTACTAATCTCAGGCAGGGTCCCCCAGGAAGCATGCCCGGAAGAAGAGTTGCATTGAGAAGGTTTACTGGAGTATGCTCTCAGGATCAACATCTGGAGGGGATCAGAAAAAGCAAGTTTTGGTAGAGGGTAAAACTTAACTGTGTCACAACAAATGTCTCAGACAAACCTACATAGACCTTGGGGGCTGATCCAGGCACTTATATAAGCAGTCCTGCCCCTAGGACCATAGACCTAATAGACCTTATGATATTAGAGATATCTGTGGTGAGCAAGCCCAGTTGTAGCTTGGGGCAAACTCAAAAAAACAAATCATAACATACATTCTTAGGGTCCTGGAGCAAAACTATGCCATTTGCAAGACCATGTCAAAATACAAGACCATGCCTCTGGCATGCTTCTGGGACCTGGTAGAGATGAAGTGCCTGAACGTGGGACGTAAAGTGAGTATGCTGTCAAAAGTGCCTATCATGATCTGGGTTCTATCAGAGCTACTAAGTCATAAATCAGGTGGCCCCAGTAACAATCCATTGTAAGACAAGAGTAGTATTTCAGGGGCATGAGTAAGACTAGAGGTTACAAGTAAGGTCCATAAGCAGGTATCCTGCACCCCAGTGCCATCCACCATTATTGCACTAGTACCTCAGTGCAGTAATGGATCGGCTCAGTATGTGAGTACACCACTATCTGAAGATTTCTAGTGTTTGACTCATTGACACAGGATCCTGCATAAAATCATATTGAATGAACAAATCCACTTTACAGAAAGGGAGGGAGAGTTATATGTCATGGACCTATGGTAAATGGGTTTGAATAGTATTTCCAAGTATGAGATATGTGACTTTTAGAAGATGATGAGGGCCACAGGGTGTTGTTCTCTCTTCTTGGTAGTGACAGTTGCAAGAGGCAATAATCTGCCCCTTACTTTCAGGGAATGTCCCATTAAGCCACAGACCAATGGAACCCTACAAACTTCGCTCGTGTGTTGGCCCCTCAGTCTTTGTAGGGCTTATTTCCTATCATACCATATGTGCCTTTCTAAGCCTCCACTGTATTTGCTACTTTTGCTCATCTGTTTTGGTTGGCATGATGTTATTGATAATGTTCCATTAATACAGTGTATCAGTGTGATATTCTGAGGGATCTCCAGGCAATCCAATTCCCTTCAGACTATATTTTGACAAAAGGAGGAAGAATTCACATAGCTCTGGAGCAAGATTAGAAATACATACTATTTCTGATTCTCATTTCTGACTGGGTTAAAAAAGAGCGTATATGACATTCCAGAGGCAGTGTTAATCTGCTCTAGCAAAGATACCATGTCTGGTATGGTGGCTGCAGCTGGGGCTACCAGTTGTTTCAGTTTTGAATAATCTACTGTCATCCTTCAGCATCCATATGGCTTTCCTAGAGTCCAAACTCATGGATCATATGGAGGTATGATAGGCCCGTCAGAAGGGTGGCTCTAATCTTTACTATTCCATACAGGGGGAATTGTTCATTTACTCTCTTGATAGAGGCTTCCATTTAGACTTCCTCACTACAGTATTTCTTGCCCCACACACCAATGAGCATGTTGGGAATTTCCTAACTACAAAGTATGTCCATTCCAACTGTACATTCAGGGACTCAGTCAATGACCATGGCTGTGAGCCCTTCCCTCACAAGGTCTTTGCAGATGTTGTTTCTTCTCCAGGGATGCTGTCCATTTCCCTCTTTGATTTTTTAACTCTTATTTGTACTTTAAATCTCAGTTCATAGAAACCTTCCTGAACAGGTAATTTCTCACATCATATACTCTTCTATGACCTGTAACTCTCCTTTTCATTATATAGCAGAGTTTCAATTTTGTCATTATTTGCATGATTATTTAAGTAATATTTATTTTCCTGACTAAATTGTAACTTCCCTGAAGTGCAGGGAAAATAGTTGTATTTACAGCTACCATAGTATATGGCATGCAATCGGTATTTAACATCAGCATTTATATAGTTCATATAGAAGAAATACATGAACACATTAATGTATACATGAACACAAAATGCACTAGAATTTTGATTAGAAACTTCAAATTCTATCTCACAAAAATTGATTACTTGGATGCTCAAAATGAAAAAAGAAGTTAATTAGTGCCTAGGACATAGTAACGAATTGTGTAAATATTTTTGACCAGTAATGAATGGTGTCCAGATTTGAAATATTCCACATATTTTTGCCAAACTTATGTTTAACTAGCTTGAATAGCTCAAAACTACTTTAAGTACCTAACTGGATGGTTGTCCTGTAATGGTTAATGCGTTCAAACTATCTTTAACCATGAGACATACATATAGGATGATTTGAAGGAAATAGGAGTGACCATGTTATTTATGCTGTTAAATCACTTGATCAGTGTATTCAGTTTTGTTTTCTAGAGTGTTATCTAAAAATACTTTATATTTTATTTTATCAGGTCATTCAATATTTGATTTTCTGTGGAAGAGCAACTTTCTAAAAGAATCAATAAGACTCTACCATTGTTTCAATGTTATACATGCAAACAAATTTTTTTCAATTCTCATACCACTGTTGGATCAGGTTTCAGAATCTCATGCAACAACACTGTATTTGTGATTAACACCTGTAATCTTTTACCACGGCAACAGTGATATAATAAATGCTGAAGGGAGAACTGATGGAAAACCAAGTATTATTGCCAAGTGTTGGGACATTAAGAAAAAAACTAAAAAACAGAAGCAAAAAACCAGGAGCTACTACCCATGTTTGGCATGCCATCAGAGGGTGCTATTGGGCCTCTTCACTGTCTTTGTAAAAGATATATTTAAGATTGCCAGTGGGTCATTCATTTGGCAAATTCTTGCTATTCACATTAGAACATCTTTTGCTTTGTAAGAGTTCATCAAAATCAAAACAAAGAGGCATCATTTTCATTCAATTTTATATGCGTTCAGAATAAGGGGGAAAATCCTTATATCAATACAATACATTGCTTACTTAAATGTGTAATAAGTGCACAGCTTTCGTCTTGTTGGGTGTCTTGCTCCGCCCAGGATGCTGCTCAGTAAGAAGGGACAGGGTCCACATCTTGTTTATTATTTTACTACCATTGTCTTGAAAGTTATGTTATTTTGTTTCTGTGCTTGCTTCTATAAGAGGGTTGCATACATGAGGAGCATTCAATAATTACAGACATTTCTAGTGATTCATGTTAGCTTAGGAATTTAGATCCCCTTTGAAAAGGGCAAAGTTCAAGCCTCCCTCTCCAGAAGAGCATATATTCAAAATATACATGTTTTGTAAAATTTTATAAAATGTCAAAATTTTATAAAATGTCAATTTTATAAAATGTACTGGAAAGGCAACAGCATCTCAATGACATCTCGTCACCTCATTTGCAATGTATGGGATCACATATATACTCCTTTTCATGGCATGTACGATGACTTTTGGTGATCTAGCTTCTACCAGTTGTCCAACTGTTTTCAACTAAGAAAGATTCTGTTCACCAGGGGACATATGGAGAGGTCTGGAGACATTTTATTCTCATGACTATGGTGGTGTGGGTGGGGAGGGGAACGTGTGTTACTGGCATCTAGTGGGTGGACCCCAGGATGTCTGCTAAAAGTGCACAGGACCATCTCAAAAACAAAATTATCAGGTCTAAGATGTCAGTAGTACCAAGGTTAAGGTATCCTGGACTACTTTTAACTCCTGCTACCTACTTCCCACATCTCACCAGTCCCTTATCCACACAAAACCACTTGCCATTCTCATGAAAATTCCCTCTTTCTACAATGCCCTTCCCCCTTGACCACATAGTCACTTATGTTTAAAGTATTTCCTTTTGGGTGACTCTTCATCAGTGTTGGCATAGAACTCTTCTGCAAATACCTCAATTTAATATTGTAATATTTCCTGGCATATATTTCTTGCCTACCAGACCTTGAGCTCCTTCAGCGATATTGAAACACTAGTGCCTGGTAGATGATAGCCACTTAATAACTATTTGTTGAACACTAATGGAATAAGGACAAAGTTTTTAAAATGCTTGTTTTTAAAACAAAGGTTAAAATATGTTTGAATTTTGTTTGATGTTTTCATGAAAGAAGGATGAAAATGGCTCCAACTAGTTATTCTTGTAATGGATCCGGGATGTTGACTCATGAAATTGGGTAGCAGTGGGGGAGATGACCTATTATAGGACATAAAATTCTAGTCACAACACAGAAGTACCCTATTTGCAAGTTAAGTCAGAACCTATGAAGTTGCAGGTGTTTTCATTATGCTGAAGATGTAAAATACAGTGACTAAATGGCGCTTTGGTAGCCCAGAGATGACACAAGAATAGGTCATAGAATCTTAATTGCCTTAAACTCTTTAAGCATTCTGTAATGTAGTCATTACATCCTGACTTCTGCTAATTGCCTCCCACCTCTGCAGGGCACAGTAACTCTGGCAGCTTCCCTAGGACTGAAAGTTTTTAAATTCCAGTGAGTTTATGGAGGTGTAACTGAAACTCATTCTCTCCATCCCTCGCCCCCATGGCACACATTAACACCGCGGCCCTCTGTTTCCACATTGTTCTGTGAAGTGCTATCACCCCTTCAAGCCATTGGGTTGCCCTTTACACTAGCGTAAATTCACTCATATGGGGTGTGAAGTGATGCCGTGCCTCAGACTCTTCAGTTTCTCTAGTGCTGGGATCTATTTTCAGTTTCCATTGCCGTGCTGTGTACACCCCAGTTGTCAGAGTTCAGGGCTCTGCCGTTTGTCCACTGAATGATTCTTCGCATATTACTTGCTACCTTGGGCTTCAGATTCTTTATCCTTAAAATGAGGCATTGGAATAAATGTTCTCTAACGTTACTCATAGGTCTAACCTCCTTTAATTCTGTGTTTAGTATAGATACAGGAAATCTCAGCTCAAATTTTGCATGTACACATGAGGGTTTGATCATGGCTTGATTCTAAACCTAGCTGATCTTCAAACAATTCATCATCAGAACTTTCTGAGAACCAGGCTAATTTCATGCCCACTCAAATGAATTTGCACTCAATTAGTGCCTCGTACTAATAAAGACAGTCCCCTACAGTAACCAGTCAAAAATGCCTTTCCTCTATTTAGAAGGAATTTACTCCTTCTTACCCTGTATCTAGTCTCTTCAATCCACATTCAGGAAGATGGCTAACCAAAAGAGGGACACTGCCCTCTCTTACCTGGCTAGTTAATAAAGTCAACTTCCAGATAAGCCCGTTTTGGACTTTGGTTATACTTCCACAGCACAGGGCCAGGAAATATTAAGCTCAATGTATGGGACGCTACACATTTCCTTTACTGGGGTGTTTTTAATGGATCGTTAACCATTTAGTCTCTACTAGCTCTCCTGACTTGAAAAAAGCAATGAACTCTGGGAGCAGAATCGGAGCTTCTAGGCATAGATCCTAATCTGAGGTTAAATTTTTAGAAAAGCAGATGCCTGCTAATTGTCCCTGTGTACGATGACTAGAATTCATAATCAGAATTTAAAACACCAATACCTGTCCCCACGTGCTCTACTGACTTGTACCAAAAGGCTTTGGCCTCTTTAAATTTAAAGATGAATTGATGGTTTATGCCTCAACCCATGCCTGGTCAAGCTTTCCATATATATGGGAGAATTATAATATATGTGTATATATGTATGTATTATACTTTTGATGGAGAAGGAATTATTAATTAAATAACATCTTAAATAAGTAAAAATGGACACAGAAGGCGACCTTACGGAATACGCTCCATGATACTCAAAAGGCAGCCACATAAATATTTAGGGAACAGTCTTAAGGAATATGTTTACACTTCGGTTAGGCCTTTTAAAAAACTCACAAGAATTCAGATAAGAGGCCTAGCTTTATGAGAAGAAGTATTGAAGTGTTTTTTTAGGGGTAATTTGTTTTCAATCCAGTACAGTCAAAGACTGAAATGATTAAAATTGAACAAATTTGACTTTACATAGGTACAATCAGTAAATTATCATCTCCAGAATGAATCTTAAGTTTACAGTGCTAATTTTGGATTTTCTTATTGTAATCGAAGGGAAGAGTTGCATTTTCAAATGGGAAGAAGCAAAGATATTTTCCAGTGTCAACTGTGTAGTCAGTTGTATTTGTTTCCTCCCTTTCGTGTTCATCCACATTATCACCTCTCTCAAAGTATAGCATTTAGTTTTTTATGATCCACTACCAACCAGTTGGAAGACTACCAAGTATTAATAGAATAAATTTTTTACCTATTTTTATTTTCTATATCATCTTATTTCACTTGGAAAACTTTATAATGTGTGTACATATATATAATTTTATATGTTTTCTAACTGTTAAGAGTAGGCCATTTGCAATTCTTAAAACTTTGCTTATTTTAACATGAAAACTTCCTTCTTATGTGTGTGCATGTGTGATAAATTTTTGAAATCCAAGTTTTATATGATTAAAGGTATTAATCTCAACAATAATCCATATAACACTGCTATATAATAAGACATTCTTATTAATAATATAAGCCTACAGTTATAATTTTAATGCTCAATTCTGTAAGGATGATGATTTTTTTTTTCATAATGAAAATAAGTTCTTCACAATGGAGAGCAAAAGAAGAGACATTTTCATTTAATAGATTTTGCTTATCTTCACAGAAATATTAATTGATTCTGAGACTGGTCAAGCATTGAAATACAGTGGCATACCAAGCTGTCAATTTACTCCTCACATTTGAACCTGAGGTTGTTAAGACAATTGAGCAATTTTTTACAAAACATAATTTTAAGTTAATTTTGATCAAAATAGCTTAACATTTCTACTCAAGGAATGATTTTTTCATTTGAATTCCATCAGTTGCTTACCTCCATGTGATTTAAAATTCTAAACATATATGATTCAAATTGCTTAAGGTTTGTAAATTTGTTACCTAGGAAGATAATGTAAAAGTCAGTAATGGTGCATAAAAAGTACTTAACCCAGCTATGCAGTAACACAAAAAAATATGGCTGAAACATACATCAGTGAAACCAGAAATGGAAAGAATCTCTTAAAATAATGGAACATTTTAGCCCAGGCACACTTACGATAAAGTAATTTTATCATGATTATTTTAGGTCCCTCCACGTGAAATAACTTATCTATATTTATTGAAAGAAAAGTCAACTGCATTATCTGTAGGGCCCTAGTGGATTGATGTTTATTTTTCCATTTTATTTTAGGTCCATTGATTTTTGCTCCTTACAAATTTTTTTTTTTAAAAAAATAACATACCACAGCAGATGTTTAATATGCAACATTATGATGTAATAAATTTGCTGTTTGCCTTTGAAACTCTTGAAGACAAATAATTATATTTCCAAAAAAGAACTATTCATTTAATTTAGCTATATGAAATAGGTTATTGATCAATGGAGGGTATATTCCTTCTCTAATTTTGGAGTGGTCAGACCTTATCTAGAGTGACGTTTGCATTTCTTGGTTTCCCATTTCCAGATAGACGTTCAGAAGCTAGTGATGCTCAAAGAAAAATGGGGGGGAAAAAAAAAAGAAAAATGGGAAAGAAAGAGAGCAGTTGTGGCTTAGGAAACATACCTCATTAAGGTTAGGTGGAGCAAGTGGATATATTAAACTTGGAGACAGTATCAATAAGAGGAACCAACCTTACATAGGTTTCTTCAAATATGTGAAAGGCTACCATGAAAAAGAGTGACTAGATTTGTTTATTCATAGATGACCAAACCTATGATTGCTAAATGGACACTAAGTTCATCAGTATAATAATGAACATTCTAACAGTGGTGTCCAACAAGAAGAGCACTGCAGGGGAAGGGATGGATTTATTTTCGTTCGTTTGTTTATGTCTTTTTCCCCAGCTTTATTGAGATATAATTGACAAATAATAATTATTTATATTTATGGTGTACAATGTGATGTTTTGATGTACATATACATTGTGAAAAGATTAAACCATAAGTTAATTAACATATCCATCACCTCACATTGTTATCATTTGTGTGTATTTGTAGTGAGAACAGTTATGGTCTCTTAGCAAATTTCAGGTATAAAATATGGTATTTCTTATGCTGAATTTCCATCTGTCATGCATGTGGTAAAAGAGATTTACTGGGGGAACCCTTAAAATCCCTTCCAACTCTTAATTTTATACATCTGAACTGTACTGAGGTAGAAGAATCAGTGTGTGCTAAATTTCTCCTTTTGCAAGCCTCAGTCTGTTGACCAGAGCATTGGTCTACAAAGATAAGTCAGCCCACCCCATGGGGTGTGCAAGGCAACCCACTGGGAGGGAGCAAGAGAGCGTTAGAACTCCTATTGGGGTTTATTTTATCTACTTTTCTACTTCTGTATATTTTAATGATAATGTTAGTCCAGAGATACATGATTAGGATTTATAAATGTCAAAACAAATATAAAATGTTTTTACTAATAGGGGTATGATATCAAAAATAAATCACTTGAGGATCACTGAAATAAAGATAAGAAGTAGAGGAAAGTTAGTATAGAATAAGTGTAATGGAATTTCATATACCTATGACAGAAATAGGGTACAACCTTTAGATTTTTATGGTTTTCAAGTTCATGCCAATGAAGCTATGCTAGGATTAAAAGCTGAGAGTATACTGGAAGGACAGGCCTTGTTAGCCATATTAATGTTAATAAGTTCATACATTGTCACAAAATTAATTGTATATGTAAATTGGGATGCAGTAATAATGGCATCATAGATGAAGCACTACCGTCTTTCATCTAGGGTCATCCTACTTCTAACACAAGGTTTTAACCACAGTTAGTTTAGCAGTTTGGGGTTATTACCTGCTAGGCAGTAGTTCTCCATCAGAATGAATATAAAGCACATAATTTGTCACAATTAGGCTTAATTGGCTATCTTAGTCTCTGGTCAGTAGATGCCAAGAACGGAGACAGCCTGGACAACCATTCTCAGCTCAGTACCCGGAAAGGACAGTTTTAGGTCATTTCCTGCCAAGTTCAGTGATGGATGTGGTCAAATTTCACTCTCAAGTACTCAAACAGAGGGCATCCATGTCTTACAATACCATATTTTATTTTGTCTTCCTGAGAGTTATTTAATTTATTTTTTTACCCCAGCTTCTCTTCTCCCTCATCCTCTCCACTTGTCTTCTCTCCCTCTCTCTTCCTCTTTTCTCCCTTAACCCCCTTTCTCTCTCTCTCTCTCTCTCACACACACACACACACACACACACACACACACACACACACAGTTTCTGATGTCAATCAAGAGGCTCCAATCAAGCAATGAATATACAAGAAGGAATATGGCTGTAACAGTGTGATATACAATTTACATAAATAAATGTCACTCACTTTTATATTGAATACTGAAAGAATTTCTACATGATGAGGACAAAAAAGTGAACATTTTTAGCTAAATGCTTCAAAAACATTATTTCCAATATTCAGCATTCCTCATCCAGAGACTATTAAAAGACAGAAAAAACAATCACTTTTTGTTTTTAATATTGAGAGCTCTTGGCAAAGTTGTTAGAAGCACTATTATCTACAGGGCAAATGACACTGAAATTTTATATCATCTTTATGATCACCAAGTGTTTCTCAAGTACTTAAAGTCAAGAGAAATCAATGAAACAAATTATTCGATGAGGGCAGTGGATTTTCCTCATCCACAGGGAAACAGTTTTTTAAGTAACACATTGATTCAGAGATCTAGCACCATCATAGTTGAAGAAAGTGTTGATTTCTCCTTCAGCTATATATAAGACAAAATGCTAACATTAGGTATATAAAAGTAAATTTATTGGGAATAAGCTAAGAAATAAAGGACAAAATAACTTCAAAGCCAGAAAATCAGGATCAACATTTTCCAGTAAATATGTTATCCAGCGGCTATGCCAAAGATTGTTCCTGAATAAACCAGAAAAGCCTAATTATGTCAATATACTTAACTCAGTGTTTCTTTCAGAATTACTGGTTTACGTGCTTTCATGGGCACATGTAGACTAGAATGTGACTTAGATCTTGACTATGTTGAGGCCTGTGTATAGTGTGCATGGTGATTATATTAAAAAGATATTAGTGTCTAGTTTTCATCTTAAAAATTTTTATTCACTTGTCTTAATTTAGACTTAAATTCTCTGAATATAAATATGACAGTAATATAAATAAAATTATGAGCATAAAGTGAATTGGGAAATGCGATGCTTTATACAGAGAATATTATTGCAAGTACTAAGTTTTCCTATGGTTGTACTATAAAATATAGACATGTAAGAGCCTTGATTTAATATGTGATATAAGTGATAATTTTTGTATTGCTTGAGGTAAATGACATTATGTAGGTAAACAACCCTGATTTCTGGTTGTAGCTTAAAAGCTGAAAATCTATTGATATAGGCTAAAATGAATGGTCTAATTTTTAAATCTGAAAAATCGTATGAATGACAATGCATTTTTCTGTTAGGTAAAAATTAGTGTAGTGAGGATCTTATTTTCTGAAAACATGCTCAGAGAATTATTGAATGATTGTTATTGTTGTTCTTCTAGTAGGACTCATGACATGAGTGGAAAGGTGGTGTCTTGTCATGAATTGGAATGTATATGAGTAACTCATAATTCTATTACCATTCAGTATCTTTCTGGACAATTTAATAGCACTCAAAATAAATGGTGTTCTCTTTAATTATTGGACACTGCATTTAAGTATTTCCATAGATATAGCCTCCCCACCTTGACAGCACACAAGTTACCAGAAGTAGAGAATGAAACACAGGCAATCCAATTTTATCTATTTATCAACCTGTCTCTGTTCACCTGTATCTATTTAGATTGTTTTTATTATTAAAATTGAACACACATGGTCAACTTAGCGCTATTGTGTATGTTGAAATGAGGTTTGTAAAGTTTTGAACTTTACCTCTGCTGGTTACTCGGTCATGTTCTGATACACGTGCATACAATATTCATGATGGACCTCATTGAGAAACAATGAATATTTAATTGTTAATAAGTATGAATGTCCTTATTGTCTGGAAATAGTCCCTATGAAGATGCTGGGTGCCTGCGAATAGGCTGACCTTCAACATGGGTTGCCCAGCTCTCACAGATGTGTACAGACCCTTGTCAGTTAAGAAGGAATTTGAGATGAAACACTTGAAAACAAAGGTACTACCAGCTGAAGTGTAAACACATTTAGGAAATACAAATAAAGTTCTAGTTTTTTAAATGGTTTTGAGCACTTAGGGAAAATGAGTAAGTGGAAAATGAGTAGTTTATAATTCAGAGAAACGCTGACACTTGTAAACAAACAGTGTTCATCAGGAAAACACATGGACGGAAAACCATTATGGTGACAGTAGAGAAAAGCCTGAGAGTTCCCTTTTGCCTATTTGGTTTTATGTCTTTTAGAAATTCGTAATATCTATTTTAATTATAATAGTAGTAAGTTTACTACAAAAAAAAAAAAGGGAAAAGATACCCCGTTTACCCCAATCCTCAGAATTAATGTTAAGTTGGCATGCATCCTTGTAGACATTTGTATATATCTCTCTCTATATATATGCACAAACATGTAATGTAACAGATATCCCTTCAGCCTGATTGGCCCCATGGCTAAAAGCTTTCTGAGATTGCTTAATAATCTAAAAATAAAATTAAAGCCCTATCTCCTTCAGTGCAGTCTGGACAGACCCTTCACTAGATTTTCTTTTCTTTTTGTTTTTTTAAGTGAGATGCAGCATGGCAGAGCGGTAGAGGATGGTGAAGGGGTGGAGACACTGTAACAGAAGCAGCATCAGGCATATTTTAAGTGACGTTTTTCTGCTTTCAGGTATACCCACACATGTACATGCAAGTGTCACCAAGCATACACACGTGCACTTTTAAAATAATATTGTGTATCTATTTCTGCTTATTGCTTCTCGCCCTCAAAACATTTGGGGCAGTTTTAATGTCAATACATATAAAGCTCTTTCTCTCTGTGTCACCATAGTATTCCATTTGCCTTAATGTACCAAAATTTATTTTCATCTTCCCTTTTTGGTGATTGTTCCATTATTCTTGGTTTTTTGTTAATACAGCTCTGCAACAAAAAAAACTCTTATCTATTTACATTAGAATTTAGTTGACCTTTGAACAACTTGGAGGTTAGGGGTACCAATCCCCCACATAGTTAAAATCCACGTATAACTTTTGACTCCCCCATACTTAACTACTGGTAGCCTACTCTTGACCAGAAACCTTACCAATAACATAAACAGTCAGTTAACATATATTTTGCATGTTGTACGTATTGTATAGTGTACTATTACAATGAAGTAAGCCAGAAAGAATAGAATGTTATTAAGAAAATGTTAAGGAAAATAAATTTACAGTACTGTACTGTATTTTTACATATTATAAGTTTACATTGTTTACCAGATGAATCATCTGTCAGTACCGACATCGATATTGTCTTATATGATACAAAACACTGTAGATGTTATCCATACTAACATACTATGTGTAACATACTATGTAATACATATTAACACTAGACAGCAGAAATGAAAAAATTTATTTTAATTTATACTATTTACCTTTTGGATTAGGTTAACTTGCAACTCCTCACAGGACTACTCTGCATATACTGCCTCCATAGGAAGCAGGACTATATATTAGAATGAACACTGACTGAAAATGTGTCTAGACTCTGTATCTTCCTCAGCCAGTTTCTAGTTAGTAACCGTGCTAAAATAACTTGATATTCTAGGCCTCAGTTTCCTTCCTGAGAAGCCAAGAATCAATCTCCTTGTCACTTCTCAAATTGTCTTCTCCCAAGCCCTGATCGTGCAAGGTGTTAAAAAATGAAAGTGAAATAAGTTACAGAAGTGCTAGATTAAAGAAAGATAGACAAGTATGTGTGCGAGTCTTGTTTAACTTTTAACCATAGGCCTTCTCAAAGCCATTATGATTATATGTGTGTGAATCTACATGCATTGTACAATATTTTCTACACTTATCTAACTACGCATCCTTTTTTTTCCTCAGAGAATCTTACAAAAGAATAGTAATTTGTGACAGGCTGGGTTAGATGATCTCTGAATTCTCTTTCTTCTCTAATGTTCTAGAAATGTCATATTCTGAGGCTAAGCCATGCTATGATATGGAGATCTTGATTTCTCAAGTTATTCCACAGGAGATATGTAATACTATTAACATCCACTTTCAACAACTACAGTATTACTTGCTATGGGCCCAGATACCCGTGCATTCATAGTGTTAATAACTTTCATTGCCAGCTACCAAGCAAGGTGCTTAGCATACAGATACATAAGACCTGTTGCCTTCCTTTAGAGCCCCTAGCAGTGTGTGGGGAGCACACTTCATTCTTAATTTTATAGCCAAATCCACTTTGTTGAATCAGTTACTCAGTAACCTGTGTGCCTGAAAGGTGCATAATTTTTTAGTATTGCAAGATGCTAAAGAGATGAAATTTGTTGGTTTTTAGAAAATTACATTTTTTGCAGTATGAGAAGTATTTATGCTTCATCTTTTGATAGGCTTTAAATTGGAACATAAGTTGCTTCCGTGTCACATTTGCTTAAAAGAATTCTATTTTCAGAGCTCTGTATTTAGTATAGCTTATGTCGATTTATTGCCTGCATTTCTATGGAATTTCATTGCAAAAATAAAACATGCAATTTATTGAAATATTACAGTCATTTAAGAAGTAAATAAGCCATATGAGCAAGGAACCATTCTGTAGAGCTATTTTGTGACTTAATTATTTTAAAGTAGAATGTAAAATAACCAAAGCAAATCTAAATAAATTGGTACCAGGTTTAACATTCTTTTTTCACTGAAACTCTGGCAGGATATTTGACAGCAGTCAGAATTGAAAAGTGTGCCATTGTTTTGTGCATTCTCAAAGGAAATTGAAGAAGGGTATTGGATGAAGGGAACAGCTGTAGGACTGCAGCTTTTAATATGCTGTGGGGTCTGTACATCATTCATTGCAAACCAAATGACCCATTGAGAGAATACTGTACTTATCTGTTCATGTCTGTACCATACCCATTATCATTAATGGGGCACAATATGCTTACATTTAAAATAACCTACTCTGCAAGAAGAAAAGTGAAAAAAGGTATAGAAAAAAAAATACCATCTAGAATTCTGATATTGCCACATGGCATCAGAAAAGCTGTAGGACTCTAATGTTTTGGGGTATCTCCTTTTACTTTTAACTTTTCTCAAGTATTTTTTTCCTGTTAATATTATTATAGTGAATATTGTTATTCACTATAGTGAATATTGTTTTGAATTTGTTATAGTGAATATTATTATTATTATAGTGAATATTGTTTTGAATTTGTATTTTGTTTGTTTTGTTTTGTTTTGTTTTTATTTATTTATGGCTGTGTTGGGTCTTAGTTTCTGTGCGAGGGCTTTCTCTAGTTGCGGCAAGTGGGGGCCACTCTTCATCGCGGTGCGCGGGCCTCTCACTATCGCGGCCTCTCTTGTTGTGGAGCACAGGCTCCAGACACGCAGGCTCAGTAATTGTGGCTCACGGGCCCAGTTGCTCCGCGGCATGTGGGATCTTCCCAGACCAGGACTCGAACCTCTGTCCCCTGCATTGGCAGGCAGATTCTCAACCACTGCGCCACCAGGGAAGCCCCTGGATTTGTATTTTGGAATATGTCTCTATCCACAGGGAAAATTTCTAGCTAGAGAGTTCCTGCATCAAAGTACATGCTTATTAAAATGAATTAACAAATATACAGTGGAAAAAATCTCTGTCCCACCCCTTTCCCTAGCCATCCAGTTCTCTTCTCAGGTATCCAGGGTTATCCTTTCAGAGGTACTTAAGTAAATACAATCCAAATATGTACATTCATGGTCTTTCCCCTCTTCTAGTTTTTTTTTTTTTTTTTAATGGAAATGATTACATGTTTTGCACATTGTTTTGTATCCTAAATTTTCTGTTTAAATTGTTACTTTAATAAATTGAGTTATCACCTTTTAAAGCTGTACCTAAGCAATACAGTATAGCCTATAAAACTGGAAATTTGCATGGGACCCAGTCATCCTACCCTCAAAGCTGAGGACCAGAAAGAAATGTGTAATCCTGACCCTCACAGCTGCCTGCTGGGAACATGTTTGGAAGTCTGAGCATAGTCTCAAGTGATCAAATGCAGAAAAGGGGCCAATCAGAGCCTTGATCCCTACCATAGAGTTCTAACCATTGCTGGGACTGAATGACTTCCTTCCATAAGTCCTCATGACTTCTGACTCAGACCTCCAGGTCAGGCTACCAGACTAATGGCCTATGCAATTTAATGATCTATAGTGAATGTTGACTGCCTTTCTAGTTTTTGATCACCAAAGGCAAGTATATAGTGGATACATTTGGGACTTCCCTGGTGGCACAGTGGTTAAGAATCCACCTGCCAATGCAGGGGACACGGGTTCGAGCCCTGGTCCAGGAAGATCCCACATGCCGCCGGGGAGCAACAAAGCCCGTGTGCCACAACTACGGAAGACCGTGTGCCTAGAGCCTGTGCTCCACAACCACAACAAGAGAAGCCACCACAATGAGAAGCCCACACACCGTAACGAAGAGTAGCCCCCGCTCACCACAACTAGAGAAATCCCGCGGGCAGCAACGAAGACCCAATGCAGCCAAAAATAAATAAACAAATACATAAATTTATATATTTAAAAAAAAGTGGATACATTAATATCCCTCTGATAATATATTTTAGAAAATTTATTCTAAACATTACTGCTTTCTCAGCCACTGAGATGAAGGGAGAAAGAGTCCCCAGAGACAAATAAAAGAACAAATTAACCTAGACCTTGGGGGATCAGTCCTATGTTTGTGACTTCAGTAGCCTGAACAAAGTTCACAAAAAAGCCAGTGCCTGGCTCTGTGGCTCACTTGTGTCTTTGAACAAAGCAACTTGCTGATGCATTGAAACATGAATCTCATTAGCACATTTACATTAAAATATGACATATCAAAAGATAATATGCAAAAAAAGATAATATGCAAATCTTTGGCATACAATCTGGAAAAAAACTGTGGATAAGTGTCATGTTAAAAATCTTGTTCTGCCATGATTATAAGTAGAGTAGTAATGGCAAATGACAGCTTAAAGAGAATAGAAAAAACCATCTTGACACCAAAGTGATGATATTATCTATATTCTGAATAATTTTACTTATAACAGATACTGTTCTGTAAGTTTGTCTTATGATTCATGTTTTCATTATGAAGAGAGAGCATTCTCTCTTCAAATTTATTTACCCTGCTGTTAATATTGCTTCATCAGCTTTCATTGAATCAGTATAATACAACTTATTTTCATCCCTTTCATGTAAAATTTCCTAGGTCATTTTGCTAAAGTGTGTCTTCTACAAATAATGTATAGCTGGATTTTATTTTATTATTACTTTAAAGAACTCCATCTTTCAAGAGGCGTTTAATGTTTATATTTATTATAATTATTGATATAAATGATAATTTTATGTGAATCTACATGTAGATGTGTGTGTTTATGCACTATGTTATTTTTTTCTTTGCTTTTATCCCTTGTCCTACTTCATATTGGACTTGTGAGGTTTCTTAATTTCCCCTTTCCTCTTCCAATGATTTGGAAGCTGTGTATTCTATTTCTAGTTTTTCCAGGTTTACGCTTCACATGCTTACTTAGTTAACAGACCTATGGTTGTTCAGTATCACTTTGTTCTTTCCAAATAATATGAGGAATGAAAATTCTCTAATCTTAACGTTCACGCACCCCACCCTATATTATCATTATTTCGTTTTCTAGTTTCACTTTTTAAAAACTCTCCCGTATTAGCCATTTGCTTTTAACAATGTACGTTTATTTACATGAATCAATAAGTTGAATGATTTAATTGCTCACAATTGCTTCTTCCATTCTATCCCTCCATTCTGAGTTCAGTTTTCTTCTTACTAAAGTACATCCTTTAAGGGCTTCCTTGGTGGCTCAGTGGATAAGAATCTGCCTGCCAATGCAGGGGACATGGGTTCGATCCCTGGTCTGGGAAGATCCCACATGCCGTGGAGCAACTAAGCCCATGCACCACAACTACTGAGCCCGCGTGCCACAACTACTGAAGCCCATGTGCCTAGAGCCGGTGCTCTGCAATAAGAGAAGCCACTGCAGTGAGAAACCCGTGCACTGCAACAAAGAGTAGCCCCTGCTTGCCACAACTAGAGAAAGCCCGCATGCAGCAGCGAAGACCCAACACAGCCAAAAATAAATAAACAAAAGTAATAAATAAATAAAGTACATCCTTTAAAAGTTCCTTAAGTGAGGGTCTGTAAATGGTAATATATTTTTGTCTTTGAAAACGTCTTTAGTTAGCTCTCATTCTTTTCAGGGCTAGTTAGCTCTCATTCTTTTCCGGGCTAGTTGTGCAGGGTATGGAATTCAAAACTGATAGGTTAAAAATTCTTTTCACTCCGAACTATTAAGATATTTCATTGTATTTATTCCTTATTTTTGCTGATGAGATACCTGCTGTCAGTCTGTTCATCATTACTATATAGATGACATGCTTTTTCTTTGCTTTTAAGGATTTTTTGTTTATGTTCTAAAATTTCACCATGATTCTCTAAAAGTGACTTATTTTCTTATAATTCAAACTTGGCATGTTACTTCAACTTGAAGACACATGTCTTTCTTCAGCTCTAGAAAATGATTGACCATTTCTGAATGATTATTGCCTCCCTTTTATTCCATCTATTCTCACCATCTAGAATTCCTATTAGATGTATGTTGGACCTATTTTTATAGCCTCTATTTCACTTAACCACACTTTCTTAATTTCCCGCTATTTAATTTCTCTTGCAGCATTCTGGGTGGTTCCTTTGGGTTGCTAATACCTGAAACTTTCCCTTTATTTCTCAGCAGTGTGTTTTTAAATTTTTTAAAGTCAAATTTTATTCAACATTTCTAGGTACTGGTACTAGGAGGGAGGCCATATATATTACTTCAGTCTATCATGATGCTGGATTTAGTTGAATTCTTTATACTACATATTTACACAAGATGTGATCTTGTGCTATGCAGAGACAATGTCTAAAGCTTCTGAGAAATCACAGAACACTTCCAATTCCTTGATCCACCAAAATCAACCTGACTTAGAAAAGTACTGAAAGTGTAAGATGACCCTACAAAATTTCTGGGCACATACAGAATTTTGTCTTTAGTGTAGCATAATTATAGTATAACTCTTTGAAAAGTGTGTGTGTGTTTGTGTGTGTGTATAGATACATGCATATATATGGAAAGATTCATTTCCTTCCAAATTCCTAATCAATTGAGGAGATGCAGATTATGCTTCTCAAGTTTGGAACATAATAAGAAATTGAGAGAAGGGTGGAAGGGAAGAGAAGGAAGTAAAGAGGGAGTGAGAGAACACATGTGATGACAGACAGTATTCTGTTTGAAGAGATTAAAAACATCATAATCCAACAGAACTCTCAGTCTTTTAATCAGCTAAGCTTAACTTTAGAGAGTATCTTATTTTGTTGTTAATTTGTTTGAGTTGGTTTTTTTTTTTAACCAGTAGATTTACTAATTTAAATATTAGTACTTAGCAAAAAATATTTAATAGGCTGTACACATTTACTTCGGAGTATGTACCTTTCACCCTTTTCCCCAAATACTAACCTCTCCCATAAGACAAAAAGCATCACATCCCCCATGTAAGATCCCTAATTTGTGTTTCATGTTCATAGCTTTATATTGGAGCTTCCAAAACTGAAAGCAGTTACAAATATTCGATAGGGAATACCACTTTTACATAACTCAGGTAATCTAGGACAAGCATCCTGACAGTTCAGTATTATAATCTTCTTTCACATCAAAGTTTTGAAGTATTTCTTTTTGTAAACAAAATTCTTTTAATCAATAAACTTCCTAATACGTCGTTATAGTACTTTTTGCCTACACTTTTTTTAGCCATTTTTTAAAATTGAAGTTTAGTTAATTTACAATGTTTTGTTAGTTTCAGGTGTACAGCAAAGTGATTCAGTTATATATATTCTTTTTCAGATTCTTTTCTGTTATAGGCTATTACCAGATATTGAATACAGTTCCCTGTGCTATACAGTAGGTTCTTGTTGTCTATCTATTTTATATATAGTAGTGTGTATCTGTCAGTCCCAAACTCCTAATTTATCCCTCCCCCCCCACCTTTTCCCTTTGGTAACCATAAGTTTGTTTTCTATATTTGTGAGTCTATTTCTGCTTTGTATTGGGTTGGCTAAAAAGTTCATTTGGGGTTTTCTGTAAGATCACAGACAAACCTGAACGAACTTTTTGGCCAGCCCAATAAATAAACTCATTTATATCATATTTTAGATTCCACATATAAGTGATATCATATGATACTTGTCTTTCTCTGTATGACTTACTTAATATGATAATCTCTAGGTCCATCCATGTTCTTGAAAATGGCATTATTTCATTCTTTTTTTATGGCTGAGTAATATTCCATTGTGCGTATATACCACATCTTCTTTATCCATTCATCTGTCAGTAGACACTAAGGTTGCTTCCATGTCTTGGCTATTGTAGATAGTGCTGCTATGAACATTGGGGTGCATGTATCTTTTCGATATGGAGATTTCTCTGGATATATGCCCAGGAGTGGGATTGCAGGATCATATGGTGACTCTATTTTTAGTTTTCTTAGGGAACCGCCATACTGTTCTCCACAGTAGCTGCACCAATTTACATTCCCACCAACAATGTAGGAGGGTTACTTTTTCTCCACACCCTCTCTAGCATTTATTTGTAGACTTTTTAATGATGGCCATCCTGACTGGTATGAAGTGATACCTCATTGTAGTTTTGATTGCATTTCTCTAATAATTAGTGATATTGAGTATCTTTTCATGTGTCTGTTGGCCATCTGTATGTCTTCTTTGGAAAAATGTCTATTTAGGTCTTCTGCCCATTTTTTGGCTGGGTTGTTCATTTTTTGAAGTATTTCTTTTACTTTATCTTACTGTATACTTATTTGGGACTCTAGGGAAGAGGACTTCGTTGACAAATCCCTTTTTTAAGAAATATTTGCCATATTTTAATATGTACTTATTAAAGAACTGAGAACTACATTGGAGAAAATATAGACTATGAATATTATGACTTGCAGATATCAGAAAATATACTGACTTACGATTGAAATCTGCCTAATGGAAGTAAAGTGAATCTTAAGAAGAAAATCTTGAGCATATATTCCACAACTCTGCAAAACAGTTTTATGCTGAACCTCTGAGCCAGAAATGTGAGAAAGTAAAGTGATTGAAGCCTGTCAGCAAAGAAAATCAGCCAGCAGAGTGATGATTCCTATTACAAGAGAAAGACTTCTATGAAAACAGACTCACAGATATCAATATTTCCTGTACATTCTCTTTATTTCTAAATCATAAATCATACTTCTTTAATAGGCTTGCTATCTTCATTGTTGGGATAAGTGTAATGTTTTACACATTTGGGGGACACTAATTGGCAACTGCATTAAGAATCCCAACTCGTGCACAAATCCCTGGATGGCACCCAGGAACCTTGATCCTTGATCTAAGGCAAATAAATTCTCCAAGTTTTATAAAGTGAGGGTCACTTATAGCTAACTGTGATATTGCAACTCTCATAATATGGTGCTCAGTGAGAGAACAAGCTAGTCTAAGTGGCAAAGAGTTGAAAATTGAAGAGTTTTATATAAAATATAAGCTACTTTTAGTATGCAGTCACAACAAGCTTGAAAAATAAAGAAAACAACAGTTAATTCAGCTTTAAAATTATAGTGCTCAGTTGTTAAAAGGTCACCTGCCCTTGGCCTCATTTTTGCTTAATTCGGACAGGTTAATCTTCTTTTCTGTTGTTTTTTCAATTTGGAAAGAAACTGGGATCTCTGCTAGTACTCCTCATCCATCAAATCCTGTGACCTTGAAAGAAAATTCTGGCTCTACTTCTCAGGAGAGAGTCTGAAAATGAGAATTAAAATAGGTCTTCTCAGTGGAGACCCACAGCAACATGTAATAAGACATGTAAAAAAAGATCCTATCACTGCAGGCATACTGTAATCTTTCTCAAAGTAACATATGGAGTCAAAATGAGAATTCATTTAAGCTCAGAATTTAAAAAATCAGTGAGATGTTAAATCTTCTAAAAATCGACTAAAATTGTCTATGAAAAATTTTAATGGAAGTCAACAATTTTGTAATTTGTTTCCTTTCAACTCTTATGAAAAGCTCTGCATTTCAAAATATGAAACATTTTAAACTCTGATTCTCTAGAAAGAATCCCCAAAAAGAAGAATACAAATGTTAACAAAAGGTATGAGTAATGATATCATATTCATTATTACAATTTTTTAATTTAAAAAGGTACAAGGACATCTCTAAGTAACCACAGGGTGGTCTGCTTTTATGATAAGAAATGCAGAATTAGGATGAATATATAATGAGCACTGTCATAGCAGCAGTATTCAGTATCTGAGAGTCAACTTTATTTTACCGTTTTAAGTGTATTAAGGAAAACTTACATGATCCCGGAACACAGTGGAAAGTTTATGAACGTATCAGGTGTAATTCTTCCTTTTGATTTCACAGTAAGCAACCTGTATAGGAGTGTATAACGATCACCAGGTAAATTCCTTTTCCTCTTCTAGAATTATCCAACAACAAAAAAACATCAGGACTAAGAATAAGTTTCATTAATTTAAGACTAAAGGGTTTTTGATACAGTTGAGAACTACAGAGATTTTAGTCTGACCAAATTTAAAAAAATTTATTGTAATCTTATTTAAGACCAACTTCATGCAAGACCATTATCTGTAAATAAAAAAAAAAAAAAATCCTACCGCAGGTATGTGTTTTCCAAGCTTCTTGTAACTAAAGCCATACATGCGCATCCCCACATCTACAAATTCAGGGCTGTTTTCTATTTACAAGTTGCTCCATTTACAAGGAAAAGCCAGACAATGCTCTCTAAAAATGACTCAGAGTCCAGGGAAATTTAATCATAATCCAACGCAAGATTATCTCTACATTAATATTTAGGATAACCAATCTCACATACACTGATTTATTATTAACTCCAGAATTATATGGGAATAACAAGTATATTCTTAACATCTGGTACAAAAGGGCATAAAGCATCAAAAGGGTAGTATAACATTTCATGTTTTATTTATTTTAAAAGACAGTGTTTACTGTGAGAATATTATTAGGAATTTAATTGAGCAAAGCTCAGGCTGAGTCAACTCAGAAAGAATCCATATTCCTTTTTCACTACTTACTGGATGGTGGCCTTAGGGAAATTATTTAATCTCTTTCCTCTTGTATAAAATTGGGAGATAATAGAACCTACTCATTATTGGGTTGTTGTAAGATTAAATGTGAAATACTCCTTGGTTAAAGTAAAGAATATAGTGCTAGGTACATAGTAAGTGCTCAATAAATGTAATTCCAATTTTTTTCTAATTTTATTTTGGCACCTGCATTGAATAACATGAATATGCCTTATGAATCCAATATTCAGATTTTATATCTTCCAATATTGATAAAGGAAGCAACCTATTTTATACTACTTAAAGCTTCAATAGACTTTTCAAGATAAATTTGAGCAGGGTGATGTAGTAAATGCAATGTAATATGACTGCCGTTGTAGTGATAATTAGCACCTCTATCCCATTACATAACCATCCCTTCTTTTTAGGTCAGAATAATTAAGTTTTAGTCTCTTAGCCAGTTTGACGATTATAATACAATATGGTTGTCTATATTCACTATACTGTGAATTAGCTTTCTAGGTTTTATTTTAAATTTGGACCCTTAAACAACATCTATTCTAGCCCCCCAACTCCTGCCCCAGCCCAGCCTCTGGTAACCTCAATTTTATTCTCTGTTTTTACCAATTTGGCTTTATTAGATTCCACATGTAAGTAATATCATACAGGACTTGTCTTTCTCTGTATGATTTATCTCACTTAACATAATGTGCTCAAGGTCCATCCATGTTGCTGCAAATGGCAGGATGTCCTTCTTCCTTATGGATGAAAAATATTCCCTTGTACAAAAGTTTTTGTGCAGCAAAAGAAACAGTTTGCAAAATTGAAAGGCAACATATAGAATGGGAAAAAAATTTTGTAAAACATATATCAAATAAGGGGTTAATATCCAGAATATATAAAGAACTCATACAACTGAATAACAACAACAACAAAACAGTCCAATTAAAAAACGGGCAGAGGAGCTAAGTAGACATTTGTCCAAAGAAGATATCTAAATGGCTAATAGGTACATGAAAAGATGCTGAACATCACTGATGATTGGGAAATGCAAATCAAAACGACAGTGATCTACAACCTCACACCTGTAAGAATAGCTGTCAACAAGAGGACAAGAGATAACAAGTGTTGGCAAGGATGTAGAGAAAAGAGTCCTTGAATATTGTTGATGGAAATGTAAATTGGTTCAACCATTATGGAAAACAATATGGAGGTACCTCAAACAAAAATATAGCTAGTGGGAAGCAGCCGCATAGCACAGGGAGATCAGCTCAGTGCTTTGTGACCACCTAGAGGGGTGGGAGGGAGACGCAAGAGGGAGGGGATATGGAGATATATGCATACGTATGCCTGATTCACTTTGTTATACTGCAGCAACTAACACAACAATTATACCTCAATAAAGATGTTAAATAAATAAATGAATAAATAAATCTACCATTTGATCCAGCAATTTCACTTTTGGAAATATACCCTCAAAACAATGAAAACAGGGTATCAAAGAGATATGTTGCACTCCCATGTTTATTACAGCATTATTTACAATAGCCAAGATATGAAAACAATTCAAGGAGAATTCTTATGCTGATTAATTCAACAAATGTTTATCGAGCGCCTAATTGCCAGAAATCCAGGCAGATGTTAAAGTGAGTGGCCCTAGCTATCCAGCCCTCAGTACTGAGGTGCATAACATTACTGCCTATCTTAGCTACAGTTTACAATTCAGACTCTTCTGATGGTTTGTTCACCTCTCTAAATTCATGGTGAAATATGATGGGAAAATGGAAATGTCTTTACTTAAATTGTTTTAGCTCAAATTGCATAAAATTTCTATTACAGACAGTTATTATTCAACCCTCGTTATCTGTGTGTGTTTACAGGATGCACGTATAGTTAGAATTCTGCTCCACTGACTTCATAATTTGAAAGAAAAATAAAAACATGATAGCTCTATTAATTATTTACATTCTGCATTTAGTTCTAACAGATGCTGGAAAAGTGTATACAGGAAACACTGATCAGTGAAATTTGTGTGGGCAAAGTTGCCGTTGGAGAGTGGCGCTTGCATTTTGAGGAAACCAGTACACTGGCACTTTGAACCAAACTAAATATGAGACTGGAAAGTTCATTTTAGTAAAGCTGAAAGATGGCTTTTTTTTTTTTGATAATTTAATTTTTACGTTTTAATTATGTGCAAGCTCAAGATAAAGTTCTGTCTTACTTTACTACAATGATCTAACCTCTTTATAGCAATTCTGCCCTTCAGGGCCAACACATAACTCCAGAGACCATATTCCCAGATTACAGTATTCCCCCCTCATCTGCAGGGGATACGTTCCAAGACCCCGACTCTGAAACCACGGAGAGTACTGAAACCCTATACAGTTGATCCTTGAACAACAATGGGGTTAGGGGCACCAACTCCTCACACAGTCAAAAATCTACTTATAACTTCTGATTCCCCCAAAACTTAACTACTAATAGCTTACTATTGACCAGAAGCCTTACCAATAACATAAACAGTCGATTAACACATATTTTGTATGTTATATATATTATATACCGTATTCTTGCAATAAGGTAAGCTAGAGAAAAGAAAATGCTATTAAGGAAAATCATAAGAAAGAAAATACATTTACAGTACTGTAGTTATCAATTCCGTAAGTTTACATCATCTGTTTACAAGGTGAATCACCTGTCAGTATTTACATCAATATTATATGATACAAAACACTGTAGATATTATACATATTACCAACACTAGACCTCAAAAATGAAAAGATAATGTGAAAAAAAATTTATATTTATTTACAGGTATAACAATTCGTGCATCGAGAATGAAGAAGCAGCAATATGACTGCTTTATGGTAGCCTAGTATAACTGATACAGTTGCTCCATGGTAGCCTGGCCTACACACAAATGAATAAATCATTATAAAAATTTTATGGCATATATTATTACAGTCATATTCATAATACAGTTTTGAATCATTGTTACATTTAACAAAACACACTTACCTATGATGATAGCCTTCTCCAATTACAAGAGAGAGAGACGTACTGTATGGTAATGTAATTCTTTGAAAGCATAGTCATAAAACAGTAAGAAAACTAACACATTGTTAATTATTTATTAAATGTCACTCACTTTATGCCTACATAAGTATAGACTAGTATCTATATATATTTTATACATTCATGACATACCTAACTTTTCCATATTTCTAGGTAATGCAGTTTGCCTGTGAACTTTTTCAAATTGTTGCACATCTGCCAGAATTTTCCAATATATTTATGGAAAACATCTGCATATATATAAGTGGACCCATGTAGTTCAAACCCATGTTCTTCAAGGGTCAACTGTATATATCAATACTGTGTTTTTTCCTATACATACATACCTATCATAAAGTTCAATTGATAAATTAGGCACAGTAAGAGAATATCCAAATTGCCAGCATCACTACTCTTGCACTTTGGGGCACTATTAAGTAAAATAAGGGTTACTTGAACACAGGTACTGTGATACCGCAACAACCGGTCTGATAACTAAGATGGCTACTAAGTGGCACATGGGCAGGATATGCCAGACAAAGGGGCGATTCACGTCCAGGGCCTGGGCTGGAAGGAGTGGGAAGGCACAAATTTTCACCACGCTACTTAGAATGGTGAGCAGTGTAAAACTTATGAACTGTTTATTTCTGGAAATTTCCATGTAATCTTCTCAGACTGTAGTTGACTGCAGGTAACTGAAACTGCAGAAAGCTAAACTGTGGATAAGGGGAGACTACTGGATACCATGTGAATGGTGTCTCTGGAATTCCTCAATGCAGCAGCCGTGCTTGTGTCCAGGTGCTCTGAATATTTGATTCCATTTTATTCCATTATCTCAGTTGTTTCTCAGAGTAACTGTTGCTTACAAATATTCCCTCAGGCGATCTGTCTTTCTTTTTCTCTTTCTTTTTTATGGAGCATTGTACAAAGTTATGGTGTTAAAAAAGTTATCATATTTTGGCAATAAATTTTAGAACAAAAAGATAAAACAACGTGAAACTCAACTAGTCTATGAAAAATAATTCTGCTCAACAAGGTTTTTCTTTCTCAAGATTTCCCAGATCTTTTTGATGGAATGGGTATATAGACCATGGTCAATATAATTATATGACCCTTTAAAGAAATCAAGTCTGTTCCAAATAGTTCATTTGAATTGACTAATACATTTTTTTCTCCTTGCACGTTTGGACTCTTTGCTGCAAGACCAGATGGAGAACTTTGCAATTGTCGCCAAAATATATAAGATGTTAATATATAAGATGTATGTTTAGATGTATGTATGTGTGTGTATGTGTGTATGGGTGAATATATTCGATCTATACATGTTCAGAAAATGAAAAATAATCTCTGTGGTTCTAAATCATGCCAGCTTTATTCAGTGTTACCATGATAATCATTGTACATAACAAAGGCCTCTTCTGGTCCTTTTTTATATTTTTTGCTAATGTAAACCATAATATAATGCTATACGCCTGCTTAAAAGTGTGTTTAAAATTAAGTAGTGTTTTATTTAATAATAGAAAAATCACACTCCATTACAGAGCCCTCCTTATAGATCTTGCTTTGTCAGTTTTATAGGGACAGTTTTTTACAGTAAGGATCCCAGAGACCCCACAACAGAATATAAAATGTAGGTTTAAGATGAGTGAGGAATGATGCCTCTATCTCATTCCCTTATTGTGGAACCTGAATTGGCCTGGAGTTACATGTGATTAGATGTTCTGCTCCTGGTCACCTCTTCTTATCTCCCTAAAGACAGTAACCCCATACTGGCAAGGCCCTGACAGTGAGTCAGGCATCCTTAGCACCTCACCCTAGTCCAGGCACTAATGGTACAAAGAGACTCCAAACAGGAGAGGCTTGAGCTGGTCACTCAGGTCAGGGAAGGATTCACCAGGGAAGTGAAGCTTAAGATCAGCTCTGAAAGATGAGTAGAAATTAACTAGATAAGGGGATCGGGGGAGACTGTTCCAGGTAAAATAGCATATGCAAAGGTCCTTTGATGGCAAGACCTTTGCATATGACAAGTACCAGGAACTAAGAGCAAGCTACTGTGACCAAAGTCCAGAGCATGACGAGGTACAAATGAGAGGCAGGAAAGGATTGTAGGAACCTAGTCAGGCAGGGCTCTGGAAGCCTGATGAAGGATGTTACTTTTTATATTAATTAAAGGGAAAGAATTTAGGCAGAGTAGCTCTGCCTTTTGAAAGTAGTACTGTACTGAAGCTGGAGCGTCCAGGAAGCATGGGTGTTGGGTTCCAATCAGGGGACTTTGCAGGAGTCTAGACAAAAGATGATGGAGTTGAAAACAGTAAGAGTTCTTTAGGAAGTAACTCAAGAGGAAGACTGGACTGCAGAAGAAGGGTGAAGGAGGTGGGAAGAATAACTTCCAAGTTTTACTGTCATTGTAATTAGGAGACAAAATTAGGTCAATATACTAAACACACATACACACACGCACAGAGAAATAGAAAATCTTTTCTTTTGTTAGAGAATGGCCATCCTTCCATCATTATATTTGTAATCAGGAGACTAGAAACTCAACGAGTCCCAGACTTTAAAGAAAGTGAAGGTGTTCTCCACACTGTATAGCAAATATTCTCATAATTTTAAATTATCAGGATAATGTTAGTCTAAAGGATAAATAGGTGAATTCTATCATTGTAAAATCACAGTCCCTCAAGTCAATTTAAGCTCACTTAGCTTTACTAAAATATCAATAATATTCTTTTGTCCTCTCTTCATTCTTTTTTATTTAAAACACAAATTGATGAAATACAGCCTAAGGGTTAAATCTGGCCCTCAGTCTGTTTTTGTAAATAAAGTTTTATTGGAACCCAGCCATATCCATTCATTGACCTCCTGTCCATGGTTTCTCATAGGCTACAAGGGCACAGTGGAATAGTTGCAACAGAAACTAGATGGCCCGCAAAGTTTAAAACATTTGGCCTTCTGAATGGGACCTCAAAACACTAAATTCTAAATATATAATAGCAAAGTGTATTTTTGAAAAACTATATCTTCTGCCTTAATATGAATTTCTGATTTCTTTAGAGCAAACATAATTTTATATGTAATTTTGGGGTCCTGGAATAAATATCCTTCTAGTCTACCATTCTTAAACTATGCTTTCTGTTGTTTTTCTCTTTTTCTAATATATATCTTATTAGTCAATCTCTGGCATATTCAAATGCAGGCATAGTCCCAAGACAATTACATGTATAACTCTCAATTTTCATTGCACATATTCCATATTAATGCATCAGCTGCTTTATTAAAATATTTGGAAAGTATTTATACACTAAAATGTGTGCTGAGTCTAAATGCTTCACTGAGGAATAAATAAAAGTTGCCATCTCAAATGTAGTAATAAAGCATTGATACCGTTGAGAGTCTACACTCTTATACAAAGTATTCTGATAGTCCGTGGATCCAAGGAACTCAGTGAGAACTTCTGTTTAATAATTTAAGTAAAGATATTTAGACAGAGATGGGAGCTGACCAGGAGATGAGAAAGATGAGGTAGCCACGGATAAAACAGACAGAAGTAAGGGTCTTAGTAAGATTGGCTATGAAATAAAGTGCTCCTTTGCTTTAGAATTTGAAAAGCATTGCACTATTTAATAAGATATGCAAATTGCAGTTCCTAAATTCAAGACCATTTAGAGGTTTCATTCATTGTAGTAACCAGTTTTGTTTTTGGTTTTTTTTTTTTTTTTGAGAACTATGTGGGCAAATTCTTAAAGAGTAAATTCTCGTATTGGTTAATACTTTTTCTTATATTAATGCCTCACAAGTACACTAGACTAAATAAAACTTGCAAAATGCTGTTGGAAACGTCCTATGACAATTTCACGTTCTTCTGTATGCCTCACTGCTAAGGAATTAGGTGGCTCTTCTGAAAAGAGACTCTGTGGACCTTATGTCAAAGGCTGTGGGACTTGTGAGGTGCCAGTCCGCCATCATCCCTACATCCAGCCTTTCATCTGGAACTCATTGAATGCACCATATCAGTTCTGCCAAATGATGTGTCAAAACCTAGGGAAAAAAGACTAAACAAAAAGTCCTTAAGACACAGTGTGCAAATAGTCATTAAAAGCAGTAATTATAGCCACAAATAAAAGGACAATCCTTAGATACTAACCAATAATAGCTCTTTTCAACTATATGTACCTGTATGAGTAAACATCAGAGTCAGTATTATCATCTACTAATACAAATCACTACCGCCTATCAGTGGGAGCCAAAGTATAGTATCAGTAAAAATTCATGCTTTAGATTTTCTTAGAGTTGTATTTAAGGGGGAAAAATTCCGCGTGTTCACGTTTGTACCTGCCAAGTTTCATTATTTTAGTGGTACCCTTTCCCCTTTGTAAGCCATTTTAAGTTCTTTATTACTTAAAATGTAATAGGGAAAGTAAATAAACAAATTGGGCAAAATCAGCACAGACGATATTAAAACAAACAGCCCCTGAGCTTGCTTCTGCTGGGTTTTGGCTCTATTCTCCATGAACATGCTATGTAAGCTGATTAATGCGTCTCTTGTCCCATTTGGGAGAACAAAGTGATTCTTCAAACAGAGATACCCACAGCATTCAAAACTGCCCGTGATATTTGCACTCAGGATGTTTGTTCTAGTGGTGTATATGTGTTCGTGTGTGTGCATGGGTGTGCAAACCCTCTTTATATACACATTTTTTTCAATTAAAAATGAAAAACATACATATTTTAAAGAAGGCAAAAAAGAACACCATGACTAATACATACTAGGTGTTAAATATTTGAGAAATGTTGTAGGTGTCAAAGTAACTTTCTTTGGCATAACTTGTGTCAATAATTATGCTTACAAATTATAAGCAAGTAGAACTGTTTTGGGGCTTCTCTGTCATATATATTTCCTATACCTCTCAAGAGGAAGACTTTATTATCTTATACATATAGATACTTTGTTCAAGAGTAGATCCATAGTTCTTTTGATCCAATTGGGCATCAAGCAATACATTCATCTAGACTAGAACATTCTAGAGCTATTCCAAAATAAGTTCTTTGCAAGTTTGTGGAAAAACTTCTCAAGCCATAAGAAGTGGGTATTAGACATGCAACTCAATTGATTTTGACATAAGTGGAAATCACCAAAATTAAAAGCTGGATTTCAGTTAACATGTGCATCTCTGTTTTGCGGGCCTGAGCAGGATGACCTCACTTTATATATCTCTTTCTAATTATGAGTTATTTTCCCAACCAGGCTTTTAGAGCACATATCTCTAGTTTCTGCTAAGAATCAGTCTAACAGTTGATACTTTGGTACTTATGCTACAGCATATTATCACTTTCCAAAACAACATAACAGTTTTTTTTTTTAAGTCAAGCAAAATGGTTAGGCTTGCAAATTTAACAGAACCTAAAGATAGAAAATGTAAAAGACCTGTAGATTTTCTTCCATGGGTAGATGTAAATGCTAATGAAGTGTTCCTTAAAACAAATTTAAGTTAAACCATGAGCTACCTTCAACGAATATATGAAAGTTCAAGAACAATTGAAAATGTAACTGCCATTAGGATCAGACAGAGTACCGACGTGCTGATGGGCCACATTCTTAGGCGGAAGGTAGTTTTCCTTCTCCTGCATATTAATAACGACAGGTGGTGCTGGAGATAATTTTAACCAGATTATGGTGAACTGTAGTTCTGATTCAAAGGCTTTTTTCACTGCTTTGTTTGAATAAAATATGACTGAACACAGTTTAAAATTCATTTATTTCCCAAAAGCATTTGAAGATTTTTGTGAGAGAACTGATGAGGTACTTGCTTTTTTTTTTTTTTTCCAAAAATAAATAAATAAATCTTTGAAAAACTTAAAGCACTGATTTTTAAAGGGCTTCACAGACATTTATGTGAAGAAAGCTTTTTCTAATTCCTGAATGTGAGGATGCCTGTTCACAGAGCTTCCAGACCTGAAGTGTGTATGCTTGCAAGTGTGTGTGTGTTTGTAAAGAATGCATAGAAAAATAATTTCTTATCCTTGGACTTTTAAAACAAAGCTTCTCCTAATTGGCAAGATATGGAAATCATTTCAGCCAAGAAGTGAAAACTTACATCTCTTTGGTGTTTACATATTACAAGAAAAAGTGTTTTTTCTAAGTAAGCTAAACTTTGACTAGCATCTGCCTCTTGGTCGAATTTGAGGCATGTGAATCTCATTCAAAAGCCTTGAAGGAAGCTTTAAATCAATCAAACCCGTTTCTTTTATGAACTCGGGCACCTGCACGCGTGTATGTGTGTGTATGCATGTGTTTGAGAACGTAAGAATAAATGTATACGCTTCTGATTTTTGACAGGCATGCTTAAGGCATAGTCTCATTTGCTAAAGCAATCAAAAGCAAAAATATAATCAAAATTCTCAGATACCACGTTTTTAAAGCAATTAAATATTAGTCAATGTTAGGACTTTAAATTGTTCAGACAAAGATTTCCTTTTTTAAAGCAATGCTATGTGCATTGTGCTAACAAAAGAAGTATATGTGAAGATAGCACCAAATCATTATAGCTCAAGTCATTTATCTTTATTTAACAATACTTATATCTTGCTTACTATATTCCAACCTGTTGGCAAATATGAACTCACTCCTCTTAATATAATGAAGTGGGGACTTTTTGTACCCCTATTTTATTTCTTACATGCACAAGACATTGAAACACAGACAAGCCGAGGTCCAAAAGCTCATGAAAATGGTGGACCCCAGATATGAATTTAGGCAGCCTTCTGTTTATGGCAGTTATTTTGACAACATCAAAATCTGTGTTCTTAACCACATACCCAACCTCCTTAATCAGTGTCACCCTTTGAACTGAAAGCACTTTATAAATTCTGAGTCTGGGACTTCCAACCAAAATTAAATCATCCTGAAAAAGAAAGGAGAAAGCTATACCACTCTGCACTAATTCTTTCTGTCAAATATCCCAAGTACTTAAAAAGCATCCCTTATAAATCTCTTTCAAGGGGTAATAGATTTGCTCTAATCCTTAACCAAAGTAAGGAGAATATAAGAGCTACTGTGTGTCTTAGTCCACAAAGGCAAATGAGCTAGAAATATGCCTTAGTGCTTCAAAGCCCAACTTAGCTTTTTAACTCTGAGCCTCCCTTTAAGGGTCCACACCAGGTGTCTGCTCTTTCCCTAGCATCTTCCATAGTGTCAGGATATTGAGGAGGAGGAGGAAGTTGGGTCATCTGCTCTTATAAGTGGTCCACGCAGGTTAGGAATGAGATGCGTATTTTTCCAATTCTGGAGACCTGTTAGTTTTCTGCTACTTTGTACTACCTGTAAGAGCCAGGAATCTTGCCAGGTTGCATGTGATCCTGCCTGCTTGGAACTACCTGTCGGGCACTTCCCCAGTAGTGCCACCCCTGCCTAATCCTCTGAAATAATTTCTCTCTCTCTTGTCTCTATCCCTCTCTTCCTCTTTGGATGTTTGGGAGAGAATTCCAGGGTTTTCTTCCATGATCTTGTCAAAGCTCCCTGAAAGTGCCAATAATTATCCTTTTGCAAGGACCTTCAGTGCTTTGCACACAAACCCAGGGAGACTGGCAGGTTATTTTGGGTTTCTACTCTGCCACAGTTTCTCACTTGAGGTAATGAAAACAAAGCCAACCCTCTGCTAACACGGGGAAAGGTGAGGAGGACAATTCTAACCCAAGCATGCAAGTTTCCTCTTACAAATATTATGCTCATCTCAGAATGATTGCCCTTCTCTTAAAGAAAACACAAAGAACTTTTTTCCTAAAGCCAAGCTTTTAGAGGTTGAGTATATTCTGTATTAACAGGTATAAGGAAAGGGCTTTTAAAAGAAGAGTGTTTATCTTAATATTAGTTGCACTATTAGATCAGAAAACAGTGTTGTTTGACAAACACTTCTGTATTTATCAAATAAAAACTAGATGGTACCATTCAACATACAGATCTTTTTAAATGCCACTCTCAAATAAAAGGAGCCAAGGGTTCCTTGAAGAAATGACTGATTCTAGGGCTACAGCAGAGAACATGGAGATGAGCCTGGAATATCTGGTAACACCAGAAAGTTAGAAAATGATAACACACACACACACACACACACACACACACCCCCAATGAGGACGTGTCAAAGGGATATAGGAGCCAACAGAAAGAGCCCCAAATGTCCAAATCTGGAACAATTTAGCAAAAAAATAAATAACAGTATTGGATTATAACTCAAATATCTCTGAGTCTATACCAATATAAATAAATGATTAAATAGAGAATAGACAAGTCTCCTGTGCAGAAAATTTCAAATAACATTTGTAGATAGTATGCCGTCCAGAAGGTAAAGCATAACTATCCATTTCTTAAGTGTAGGCTGCCCATAGTGACTTCCTTCCAGAGAGTACAATATGGAAATGGCGGGGAAAAAGTAACTTTACAGTGAAAAACCTGACAAATACTGTCTCAGTCAGATGATCAAGGTTAATATCAATAGTAGTCATACATCATGTTGATAGCTTGTAGTTTGTTTTTTTTTTTACATTGGGGTATAGTTACTTCACAATGTTGTGCTAGTTTCTTCTGTACAGCCAAGTGAATTAGCCACATATATACACATATCCCCTCCCTTTTGGATTTCCGTCCCATCTAGGTCACCACAGAGCATCGAGTAGACTTCCCCAAGCTATACAGCAGGCTCTTACCAGTTATCTATTGCATACATAGCAGTGTATACATGTCAATCCCAATCTCCAAGTTCATCCCACCACCCCCCTTCCCCCCTTGGTGTTCATGTGTTTGTTCTCTACGTCTGCGTCTCTATTTCTGCTTTGCAAATAGGTTCATCTGTACCATTTTTCTAGATTCCACATATATGCATTAATATATGATATTTGTTTTTCTCTTTCTGACTTACTTCACTCTTCCTGACAGACTCTAGGTCCATCCACATCTCTACAAATTACCCAATTTCATTTCTTTTTATGGCTAAGTAATATTCCATTATATATATATATATATATATATATATATATATATATATATATACACACACACTACATCTTCTTTATCCATTCGTCTGTCGGTGGACATTTAGGTTGCTTCCATGACCTGGCTATTGTAAATAGTGCTGCAGTGAACATTGGGGTGCCTGTGTCTTTTTGGGTTTTTTTTTGTTTTTTTTAAATAAATTTATTTATTTATTTATATTTATTTTTGGCTGTGTTGGGTCTTCGCTTCTGTGCGAGGGCTCTCTCCAGTTGCGGCGAGCGGGGGCCACTCTTCATCGCGGTGCGCGGGCCTCTCACCGTCGCGGCCTCTCCCGTTGCGGAGCACAGGCTCCAGACGCGTCAGGCTCAGTAGTTGTGGCTCACGGGCTTAGTTGCTCCGCGGCATGTGGGATCCTCCCAAACCAGGGCTCGAACCCGTGTCCCCTGCATTGGCAGGCAGACTCGCAACCACTGAGCCACCAGGGAAGCCCCCTGTGTCTTTTTGAATTATGGTTTTCTTAGGGTATATGCCCAGTAGTGGGATTGCTGGGTTATATGGTAGTTCTATTTTTAGTTTTTTAAGGAGCCTCCATGCTGTTCTCCCATAGTGGCTGTATCAGTTTACATTCCCACCAACAGTGCAAGAGGGTTCCCTTCTCTCCACACCCTTTCCAGCATTTATTGTTTGTAGATTTTTTGATGATGGCCATTCTGACTGGTGTGAGGTGATACCTCATTGTAGTTTTGATTTGCATTTCTCTAATAATTAGTGATATTGAGCATATTTTCATGTGCCTTTTGGCCATCTGTATGTCTTCCTTGGAGAAATGTCTATTTAGGTGTTCTGCCCATGTTTTAATTGGGTTGTAGTCTTGATAGGATGTGATGAGAATGGTGCTTTCCCTTTGTGGTCCTTCTCCCAAAAAACACATTACCTCAGTCTAATCATGAGGATAAGAGACAAACAAAAATTGAGGGAAATGCTGCAAATTGTCTGACCAGTGTTCCTCAAAAATGTCAAGGTCATCAAAAGCAAGGAAAGTATAAGAAACTGTCATAGTCTAGAGGAGTATAGGGCAATATGATGACTCCACATTAAATGTAATGTGGTCCCTTGGATAGGATCCTGGAACAGGAAAAGGATATTATGTAAACACTAAGGATCTCTGAATAAAGTATAGATATTGGTTAATAATAATGTATTGATATGTATTTAGTAGTTGTGACAAATGTACCATACTAACGTAAGATGTTAATAATAAGGGAACAGGTTGTGAAGCATACAGGAACTGTCTTTCTACTATCTTCACAAACCTTTTGTAAATTTAAAACTCTTATAAAATAAAAGGTTTATTTTAAAAATTCAAATGGTAACCTAACAATCTATGGGATGGACTGAGTCAGCTCATTGAGCTTGCCCGGCCATATTGCATCAGCCAACGTACACCCCCAATGCAGCCCTTTACACAGTGATGTGGCAGAAAGAATTCTGTCAGTGGCAAAAATTATGGCATGGAAGAGGGTTAAAAATTAAAAGCTTTACGTTTTTAAGTTTATTATTGAATCACTTATTTGCTCAAAAATATATGGAAAGAAATTTAAAAAGAAAATCTCAAAGCAGCAAGTTTTCTTAAATGGTACTTTTCCTTCTTTTGGTTTGTTTGTTTGAGAGTCTGTAGTAGAATACAATTTGAGAGCTTTGTGGAGAAGTTATAACTACCGTTAATTTTTCCAATTCAGGCATGTAAAGGGATACTAATATGCAGTTTTGTTTTTTTTAAAGAAAGAAAAACAAACAAAAAGAAAAACCAGTAGCAGACTGATTTCAGATAAAGGTACTAAACCCAATTAGAAAGAACATTAAAAAACAAAAAAAACAAACAATGGAAAAAACATAAGAGCAAGCATTCCTCTCCTTAGATGGAATCACAGCTGTAAAATGCTGAGACACCAATGCATTCTGCATCAGCCAGATTACAGAGGAAAAGACGCTCTTATTTTGGATGCAGTTCAGAATTTGGCACCATCTCTCACCTTTTGAGGTCGCTTGCTTTTTTGTTCATTACAGTGCATAAACTTTGCTCGTACCTTGTTAAATGCCAAATCAGTGTAAGTGTAGTAATGAAGTTTTTTTGTTTGTTTGCTCGTTTGGTTTTTGGAAAGTCTGCACAGCATATTGAGAGGCTTTTCATTTCAGGGCTTAAAATATTTAATGAGCAGGTAGCTTACTGCCAGCTACAACTTACTACTCACCCGCTATAAAGAGAAAAAACTATAAAGTTCAACATCAGATACTCTTACAGCCCGTTCAGGCCTAGGTTTGTAGGTTTGCAAGTACATTAGAAAAAGCTTCTTACAGTGTGTGAAAAGAAAAGAGTATGTGAGACATAAAGGAGCAGATATTGTCAAGATATATGCCAGTGTCTGACCTTTCAGCTTACACATTTACTTTTCTTGATGATTATTAGAATTTGTAGTATTTTCTAACTAAAAATGCAACTTGTTTTACTTCCAAGATGTTGAGGTATCATCATCATCATCGTCGTCATTACCATCAGCTTTACTAGAAATAGGACCTTAAGTTCCTCCACTTGAATTTGCTTTGCAAAATTGTCTCCAGAGATATTTTTATTCTTAAAATTTCTTTGACATTACGCCACTTATTATTATTGATGTGTTAATAGAAAACTATAATTTCTGAAATTGCTTTATAGTGTGTGAAATGGTTCTCAATAACAAATTTCTGAAACGTAGTAACTTTAGGGAATCAAACAAGAAGAAGGAAGCTTTAAATTCCCTTATAAATGATCAATTAATATAAGACTTATACACGTCAAAGAAGAGACTGTGCAACCCAAAGAAGGTTCACAGATGCTTGTAAACTTTTATTGGATTTGACACTGGACACTTAGAAGAAACCTGTTTATTAGTGATTTATTTCCTGGAAAGTTAGAGATACCAAATTTTTGTGCAATGAGTCCCTCCAAAGGAAAGACGTTATCGTAAGAGTCATGACAAGTACTCTGGCTTGTGAAGAAGAAAATCTTATTCCCAGCCTTGAGCTGGCGTAATATTACTCTGATAATACCCTTGGGTCTCAGACTCTACATCGTTGTAAAAGAATCGGGGAAGAATGGACTACGAGATCTTTTCCAGCTCTAAAATTATTTCATTGTATAAACACAGATATTTTTATCCTCCACAAAATAACTAGTACTATATATCATTTTGTAAAAGTCTGTTTAGGAGTAGTTCAATCACATCTGCCATTATCAAGTAAAAATTGCAATTCAGGGCTTCCCTGGTGGCGCAGTGGTTGAGAATCTGCCTGCCAATGCAGGGGACACGGGTTCGAGCCCTGGTCTGGGAAGATCCCACATGCCACAGAGCAACTGGGCCCGTGAGCCACAATTACTGAGCCTGCGCGTCTGGAGCCTGTGCTCCACAACAAGAGAGGCCGCGATGGTGAGAGGCCCGTGCACCGCGATGAAGAGTGGTCCCCACTTGCCACAACTAGAGAAAGCCCTCGCACAGGAACGAAGACCCAACACAGTCATAAATAAATAAATAAATAAATAAATAAATAAAAGAACGTGAATTTCTTTAAAAAAAAAAAAAAAATTGCAATTCACATTAATCTGTGATAGTATTATCTTAATCAGCTGCTAATAAATCAGTTGTTCTAAATTCTATTTTCCAAATCTTTGATACAGACTTTTATCATTATTGAAATTTAGGGACAGAAGTGTTTCCTATTTCAAAGATTTAATGAAGCATTATTTTTAAAGGTTCTTACTGCCAGGTTATTTTATATCAAAGCAGATCATAACTGAACTTCATTCTTATATAATTTACTCTGAGAAATTCCTTTACATATTCATTAATAGAGAAATCTTGAAATCTGTGGATCCCAAGAGACCTGTAGTGTTTCTGTAGATCATGCATGTTCTCAGTGCTGGTGCAGTTTTCTCTCAAGAGAGCAAAAATCGGTTTATTGAGGGAAGATAAAAAAATAAGTTAGCTATTTTGAGTGTTTGAGGCCTTCCAAAGGGCCTTAGTACATACACAGATATAAGGATATCAATGGGATTAAAATTTTATGGGGAATGATTAGGAAAAAAATGTCTAAAAGGGTTTGTTAGGGGGACAATAGTGAAGAAAAGGTCACATCACTGAAAAGCCAAAGCAATTTAAATATATATTTTTAAACCCTCAAAACTGTATCTGGGTGAGAAAGCAGAGTGCCAAGTTACTTCCCAAAGCAAATTAAACTGGCTGAGTTATAAACCTTTCAAAAATTAGACTTATAATGAGCATGCAGACAGATCTTTAACTCTAGCGATTCCTTCAAGGACTGAGCCACTCTAACATCCTTTGGGAGCCTAATTGAAACTGATTATGGTTGACATCTCATAATAGACTTTAGTTTAAATGATTTCTTTTTGGATCTAAAAACAGTTTTGGTTCCATGTATTTCTAAAGTGTGCAATATACTTCCTTTATTTTTTAATAATGATATGATGTCTAAAATGTTAAATTTTTAAAAGTATGTCCAACTGCCTTTGAAAACACAAACATGAACTAAACCAAAGTGTAGGCCACACGAATCACATTCTCTGTCTTCACTTGGTGTTTGTGTGGACTACTGAACTCCTGGGAGTTTTACGTTTTGACAGGTGGAATCTTTAAGAGGATCTTTTTCGTTAACACTGTATTTAAGCAAAGCCTAGGGGAAAGTAACAGTTGCCATCACAGAACTGATTTCATTTTGTAAGTGTGTTTAAGAAAATTAATCGGCTTCTGTGATTCATAATTACCAAAGAAGATGCACAATTTTGATATAATATTTGATTCTGTTGAAAATATGTGTGGGAGGTATATGATCAAATAGTTTTGTATGGCAGCAATTTCCCTTTATATTATTATGTTGAAAAATTTTTGCTAATAACAATAGTAATCAGCTATACTTTATAAGAAATGCAGTATACAAACGGTAATACCAATGATACTAACAAAGCATAAATCATAACTGCATTATTGTAAAATGCTTCTATTCCAGTGAATCTGTCAAGTTCTGAACATGTGAATTTTATTTTTGCCAACATCACTTCATATGCCACAGCCATGAAAGAGTAAAATGAAAGAAAATATGTTTTGCATCTATGTGCCATGCATTTCACTAAGAGATAATCACATCCAAGAAATGTGGGAATTGAGTCACAAAACAGTTAAGTACAGGTAATAGAGCAAATCAAGTCAGAAAATAGGGTGAGAATAGCACTACTGCTTATCTTTCCAACTCTGAGCATTAAGACTTATATCTCTTAGCACTCATATTTCCAATTTAAATGAAAGTAAATGTATTTTCAACTTTTGACTTCCTAATTCAGACCTAGAAAAAAAAGGAAACTGTTTAGTCTGTACTCAGGACTAGAAAAAATGTCATGCAATAGAAAAAGGAGAATAAGTAAATATGAATAATAAGATAAACTATGAATAAGAATATACATTTTATATTCCATCATAGTTCATAAAATTGGATTTTAAATCTATGTAAGGACAGAAGTGGAAACCACATGAGAATCTTGATATCTTAGAATCTCCAAGGAAATGAAAACTGTGTACAGTAGCAAAACTATAACAAGCAGTATTATAAATAAATGATTTTATTAAATATTTTTATATAAATCAACTAAAATTAGATAAGATGGCTTTTTAATATTTTATAATCAATAGCCATATTTTAAAATACCAAAATAGTGGTGAAAACTTCATATAATTTCCCAGCATTTTGCTCTGAAATCTTAAACAGCCCAAGAGCTTAGCACAGGCTACAACAATTTTAGATTGGAAGTCAACATAGGGTATGTCAAGAGCACTAGTTTAGAAACACTGGGCATAGGTGCACTTGCTAACTGAGTGACATCTCTGGGTACATTTCCTTTTCTTTTTTTAAAGAGGTAGTTGGACTGAGGCATGTTTCTGAAATCATTAGATCATGGCCAACTCTGAGAAAATGATAGCAGCTGTGCAATAGCTATTCATAAAAATCCACATATTCAAAAATATTTTCATTTCAACAAGATTCTGTGTGTCCTTGAAGCCACTTTGTGGGACCCTTGGGACCCATTGGTTTCATGAACTCACAGTTCAGGAACCTTGAATTGAGATTATTTTAAGGACTTCTTTCATCTATGATATTTTTGTCTGTGTTTCTAAACCAAGTTTATTCTAAGTACCATGGATTGTATAAATTTATATTTTGAAGCAGAAATCAAATGGACTCTTTTTACTTAATTACATTTATGGAATACAGATAGGTCCAAGCTTACTCAAGGAGAAAAGTCAACCAACCAAATTCAAGAGGGAACTTACATATGTAACTGGCTAAACCCTAAAACTCTTGAGTGATCCAGGATCACAAGTCTGTTCCTAAATCATTCTCTACTATAATCAGAAGGCCAGGTAATTAGTGTTTTTTTATTATTTTTGTCTTTATCCTTCAGTCAGGATTTCTGGGCTTCCAACTCCCTAGGGAACTGGAAAAGACAAATTATAAACATCTGGTAGCAACACCTTAGATGCTAGTAAGAAAAAAGATTTTGTGGCAGTCAAAGACTTGGGTCAGAATTCCATCGCATTCTTTTACTGGCTGGACAACTATGGCAATTTAATGTCTGACTCCAAACTTTCATTTCCTGTATTTGTAAAATAGAGTATAAAACCTCCAAAGCAGGTTTTTGTGAGATAACAGATAACAGGCATACCTTGTTGTATTGTGCTTCACTTTACTGTGCTTCACAGATACTGCAGTTTTTACAAATTGAAAGTTTGTGACAACTCTGCGCTGTCAGATGATGGTTAGCATTTTTTAGCAGTAAAGTACTTTTTAACTAAGGTATGTACCCCCTTTAAACTTAATGCTATTTTACACTTAATAGAATACAGTACATGTAAACATAGCTTTTATTATTTTTTGACATACAGTTGATCCACAGTATTCTATTGGTTTCAAGTGTACAGCACAGTGATGCAATATTTTTATAGATTATACTTCATTTAAAGTTATTATAAAATAATGTCTATGTTTCCCTGTGCTGTACAGTATATCCTTGTAGCTTATTTATTTTTTACATAGTAGTTTGTACCCTCTTTTCTCCTATCCCTCTCTTGCCCCTCTCCCTTCCCTGTTCCCGCTGGTAACCACTAGTTTGTTCTCTATACCTCTGATTCTGTTTCTGTTTTGTTATATTCGATTTTTTTTAATTTGTTTTTTAAATTACTTATATTTTAAATCAAAATATAAAATCAAAATTTTAAATCAAAATATAAGTAATAACATACAGTATTGTCTTTCTCTGTCTGACTTATAATGCCCTCTAGGTTCATTCATGTTTTTGCACATGTCAGAATTCCATTGTTTTTTATGGCTCAGTAGTATTCCATTGATATATACCACATCTTCTTTACCCATTCATCAGCTGATGGACACTTACGTTGCTTCCATATCTTGGGTATTGTAAATAATGCTGCTGTGAACATGGAGTGCATGTACTTTTTTGAATTAGTGTTTTCATTTTCTTTGTCTATATACCCAGGAGTGGGATTGCTGGATCATATATTTGTTCTGTTTTTCGTTTTCTGAGGAACCTCCATACTGTTTTCCATAGTGGCTGCACCAATTTACATTCCCACCAACAATATACTAGGGTTCCCTTTTCTTACATCCTCACCAACATTTGTTATCTGTGGTCTTTTGGACGATAGCCATTCTGACAGGTATGAGGTGACATCTCATTTTGGTTTTGATTTGCATTTCTCTTATGATTAGCAATGTTGAGCATCTTTTCATATACCTGTTGGCCAGATATACAGATGTATGTCTTCTTTGGAAAAATGTCTATTCAGGTCTTCCTATGTTTTTGTTTTCTTATATTAAGTTGTATGACGTGTTTATATATTATGGATATAAACGCCTTATCGGTCATATCATTTGCAAATATTTTCTTCCATTCAGTTGGTTGTCTTTTCATTTTGTCAATGGTTAAACATAACTTTTATATGCACTGGAAAATCAAAAAATGTGTGTGACTTACTTTATTGTGATATTCACTTTATTGCAATAGTCAGGAACTGAACTCTCAATATCTTTGAGGTATGCCTGTACATACATGCACACACACATATACGTATGTATAAAAATCCTCCAAGGCAGGGTTTTACAGAGATAAGAGTACACATACATAAATACATATGTGCATGCATACATGTATGAATAAATATACATAGATGTGTCTATGAATACACAAGTATACATGAATATATACATACATGTGAACACGTGCTCTGTGTGTGTTCTAGCAAGGTGCCCAGCATATAAAAATTCCCTAAACAAGATAGCTTATATTGTCTTCAGCAAGACTCCTGGCAGCATAGAAAGCACCTTGTGCACATTTAAAAAAAAAAAGGAGCTCCTTCTGAACAAGAACATTATCAAAGGATGCCTATTCCTCCTGGCTAACACAAGCCAGTCCCGTGGCTCAGGAATAGATTTCAACCATTACTCATGCCTTGAGCTGGGCATCAAAAATGGCTCTGCTAGACATTAAGCTGTTCTCACTCTGGTTCTTGCTATGCCCTATACCAATAACTCCCAAAGGATGATCCCCAGACCAGCAACAGCATCGCTTGGAAACTCGTTAGAAATACACATTCTCAGGCTCTACTTTTGATCTAGTGAATCAGAAATCTACGTTTAATCAGCCCTCCTAGTGGTTCAGATGCTTTCTAAAGTTTGAGAACCACTGCCTCATACCAGGTTCCATTCTCCATTACACCAACAAGTCATAAGTAGTGTGAGCAGACTCCGTCCTCTCCTCCTCCTCCTCCTCCTCCTCCTCCTCCTCCTCCTCCTTATACTTCTCAACCAAAGAGAATTTACCATACCATCCTGAAGAGATTTGAGGACATTCATGTATTATAAAGAATAAAAGCTTCTTTGGCTTGGTGTTATACATTTTATTTCTTCTAAGTGTTACATCTCCTACTGAGTACATCAGAGTAATGACAGCTGGTTATGCTTTCTTGGGGTTCCCTCAGGTGACCTCCCCATCCTGTGATCTCTATTTGCTTCTGCCTGAGCCCTCCTCTAATAAAGCCCCGCCTGTGAGCAGGTCAGCAACTCAAATCCCCATCTATAGAGTGAGGCATTTGGGCAACAGCATACCTTCAAGTCAATGTCAAAGCTCCTTCTTTATGATCCGGTATACTATGAGTTGTACAGGCAAATAGGTTGATGCTATGAAGACCCATAAGAGGTATAGTCACCTGAATGATAACTCTGACTCTAAGTATTAGACGTGTGGATTTCTTTCATAAAGCTGAGTGGAGGAGTTTTGTCTTAGTTATTGTGTCTGACCCACCTTCATCTTTAACAAGCTGACTCTAAAGATTGCTGAGTTTCCATTTTCATTCTTGATGTTAGCTCTTCACCCAGGGCTTTTCTCACTCATCCTTTACATGTTATAAGGAATAGAGAGTAATAAGACAGTAGGGACTTCAAACAAAATGAAATAGATTGAAACACAGGGAGTGCACTGAATATTTCCCAAAACTCTTTTGCTAGTCAGCTGAAAGAAATATGAAGTTTGTCTCCTCAACATCGGAATGTCACAACAGCAGGATTTCATAGGGACTCATTTGTGAAATATTTGGTATAATAAAAAGGATAGTTTATAAAGTAAAAATAGAAATGGGAAGTGGATAAATGCCTCAAATAGGGAAATACTGAAAAAAACCCTCTTACTCTTTTATTTTGAATGTGTGCAATGTATCTCATTTTGTTTGTTTTTAGTAAGAATTTTTTCACATTTATTTGCTCTTTTCCTGTATATTTGGATATTGATCTTGGCTTTACTAATTCTCTCTACTGCTTTATATTAAAATAACATTTTTAAAAGCTAGGCAATTGAATGATATGAGCCTCAAATCTATAGGTTGAGTGTGGTCCATTCTTAATATTGTCTAACATTCTAGGAATTTCTGATGCTTTTTATCACTATAATCAGTAAACATTTTTTGCAGGGATTTGAGGACCAGTCCTTTATAGAATTTGAAAAAAGAAAGTTTATTTTTAGTTTCATCACCTTTCCTATTTCCCCATATACCCATCCTCTTCACACTATTTCTTAGTTCTTCAGAGAACCAACTGGGAGACCTCATTGGATGGATATGACCTTCAAGTCCGACTCTTGCTTTGCCCACCATCTGAATCTACAATTTTTTTATCCTCTGTGTGTTTCTTCACAAATCTTAGTTCTGACTACTATGATAATCTCTCAATAATTTAAGCTAAGATAGTGGTTTAAATGTATGTTTTCCCAAGGTTATAGATAAGTCTTTGGTAGGTTATGCATAAAGTCTGCTCAAGACTCGAATCAAAGGAACCACAAGGAGGTTTACTGGGCCCCTCCAAGTAACTTTCAAGCAGTGTGTCTCATAACTTGGGAATTTAAGGAGTTTATGCTAAAGTATTTGGTGAAACAAATCATCATAGAAAATAAATATCCATTCCCATTCATAAACGGTATTATTTGCCCATGTGCCCAGAGGTGTCTAAATTTCTCACTTACATTCTTGATATATTTAGATGTTCTGCTTCCAATGATTCTGTTCATTCAGGGTCTCTACTCTAGAAGCTGATAGTCTTCTTATTTACCAAGGTCCCTTCAATGTACAAAAAACAAAACACCATGGAAGAAGATGAGGTTCCAACCTTATTAGAGTAGCCTTTATCTGATTATCTGGTTATGGAGACAGCCATTTGGCACAAGAAAATCCTCCTTTTAGTTAATTTCTAAACTATGCAAATATGCCCACTCTTAAAATTCTACCAGTTTAATTTACTAAGAATTTTAATATATTAATCTTCCAAATCACGTGACCTTTTAACAAGGGATTTCAACATAGTGACTAATATGAGAATTGCAGACCATGTGGCAAGTCCATGAGGAGTATCTATTTGAACAGTTGGATTTGCTCATTTTCCAACACTCACAGCAGTAATTGTTAGAGATTTAACATACCTTCTTATAAAAGAGAAAAAGCAGTATCCTTGTATATTGGAGATAAGGCTCTTCTTACCTTTATGTTTCTTTTTCATGTTTAGAAGCAAACAGAAGGTTGCTTTTTTTTTTTTTTTTTAAAGATTTATTTATTGATTGATTGATTGCTATGTTGGGTCTTCGTTTCTGTGCTAGGGCTTTCTCCAGTTGCGGCAAGTGGGGGCCACTCTTCATCGCGGTGCGCGGGCCTCTCACTATCGCGGCCTCTCTTGTTGCGGAGCACAGGCTCCAGACGCGCAGGCTCACTAGTTGTGGCTCACGGGCCTAGTTGCTCCGCGGCATGTGGGATCTTCCCAGACCAGGGCTCGAACCCGTGTCCCCTGCATTAGCGGGCAGACTCTCAACCACTGCGCCACCAGGGAAGCCCCAGAAGGTTGCTTTTATAAGGTGTTTATAATGCCTTCCTGGTGTTTTGGAGTGTTAAGACTAAGAGAGAGCTCAGAGAATATCTGCTCCGAAAGAATTTAGCCCCAGAAAGTGGACTTGCCCAAGGTTACAGAGGAAATTAAGAATGTGCCAACGTAAGATCTCTTACTAAGTCCAGTTCTCTCTCCTTTGCACTGTAACACCTTTCACATGATTTTGTTTTCCTATCTTCCTAGAGTTATTCAGAGTAATGTTTGTTTATAGTCTTGATGTTAATGACAATGTCAGCTAATACACTGGAAATTTCCTTAAGTAACTTGACAACCCTATATGTGACATTGTACATCACTTAAATTGAAAGAAAAGTATGACTAAAGCAGCATGCATCAAAATTAATTCTGTCATGAACTGCTCTGTATGAGTCATAGAAGCCACAATACTGTATTTAGAATAATAATAAGACAAGGAATAATGACATCCTAAAATTTAATGAGGTAGTTTAGTTTAATGTACATTGTTAGTTTGTGTCAACCTACTGCCCACTGCAAGCAGCACATTTTTTTAACACCCTTGTGCAATGGGGCTGTAAATTACTATAATTAAATTAAGCTATAACCTTATCCAGGCAATATGAGATATTTATCCTTTGTTTCTGTAATCATATTATCTGCTCAGAACAGAAACCACAGTAGAATAAAAAAAAAAAATCAAACAGCACTATCAACCATGTCACTTATAAATTATCAAAGGGAAAATAAAGCTACTTGGGATTAGCTATACATTTTCCAGGTATGTCCATCACAAATCTCTGATGTAAGCAATTACCATTTAATGCATCTTTGTTAACTGGTTGTTAAATTTGAAAGCAGAGCACAGTGTGGGATAAAAAAGTCTGCCTCAAATAAGCATACCTGCATGCCTTTTCGTTTCTTTCCAATCTCATTTTAAGATTATAGGCAGATGGAGAGAGATTACTAGTTTGATTTCATGGGATGGTACAGATTCTGAGAAACAACCCTGAACCCTGGAAGCAATATAATAAAATTAGCCTTTTTTGATGATTACTCCATTATGGTTTTCATAAAATTTGTTTTGTGCTGGGACAACTTTTCATGGATTATTTTTAGGTATGTACTGTTTTCCTCTGGGCATGGGAATTGGAGTTGGAAGGAGATGATTGTTAATAAAAATATGGAGAGGGATTAATTATTTTCTCCTCTCTTTTATTTCAATTGTTTGTAACATCTGATAGCACTTGTCATATATTGTAATCAATATATAGACAATAAGTTCTTTGAAGTTGGTACTTTAATTTATTCCAAGACTGTAAGTGCCTAGCATAGTACACAGCACAAAGTAGGGTCTCAATAAATATTTATTGAACGAATAAAAAATTGAGGAAAGAAATGAGATTTGTTTTCTTCAGATATTATGATTTATAAACTCTAAACCTTATTTTTCACTTTTAAGTTCCTGGAAAACTTCCTTGTATGGGTTAAACATCTCAGTAGTGGGAATTGAACAGTCATATCATGTCATATCATTTATACCTTCCACAACCACTTTTACTTTTAAGAAAATTAGGACCTCAAATTATCATGTTCAAGTTCTAGTTTCTGACTTCACCACTGATGCCTTGTCTAAGTCACTCAAGGTATTGAAAAAAATATGGATGGAGAAGTCACCAAATATATTTACAACATATTCACATTTTTTAATCATGATAAAGAATAATCATCACTGTGATAATTACCGTACTGTGTTCCTGATCCTCTTTGTCTATGAGAGATACCAAGTGGAGCACAGGTCAGATCTTGCATGACCTTATTGTCTTTGCATTTCACTTTTTAAAACTATATGTAGTGTTATAATCATACAAGAGCTGGATTTGACAACATAACTCTTAAGGCCAAGGTTAGATTGTTACTTGGCCCTAGCTATACGTTGACCCAGTAGAACTTCAAATACATAATATTAGTTGTTAAAAAAATAAAATAAAATAAAATCAGGGCTTCCCTGGTGGCGCAGTGGTTGAGAATCTGCCTGCCAATGCAGGGGACACGGGTTCGAGCCCTGGTCTGGGAAGATCCCACGTGCCGCGGAGCAACTGGGCCCGTGAGCCACAATTACTGAGCCTGCGCGCTCCGCAACAAGAGAGGCCGCGATAGTGAGAGCCCCGCGCACCGCGATGAAGAGTGGCCCCCACTTGCCACAACTAGAGAAAGCCCTCGCACAGAAACGAAGACCCAACACAGCCATAAATAAATAAAACTAAATAAATTTAAAAAAAACAAACAAAAAAAAATCAGCTAGAGTGTTTGTGTGTCAGTCAAGTTTCTTGGAGCATCCTGGAAAAAAGGAAAAGCAAAACAAAACAAGAAAGAAAACAGGTCAGTTCCCAGTAGACTATGAGTTGATATGTCAACATCATCAATGAAAAGAGTGAGGCCCAATGAGTAGTTTCTAAATGGAGTTATGTGCATGTGGCAAGGGATTGTGGAATTTCTCTCAAAGGAAGAAGAATATATAGAGTCATAGATTTGTTATTTTAATAATCCTTGCCCATGGTTCACTGTTTCCTTGTTATCACATTAATAGCTAATAGTTTAAAATGTGAAAAAAATTGTATTTAAATACAGATAACCAAACGTTCAGTAGTGGAACTATGTTGCTCTGTATGTTTTTCTCCTACGTGGTAAAACAGCAAACAGTAATATCATTAATTTCAGTCATGTGAGTTTAAATAAATTGTGATGTACTATTTATTTTTCTTGTCATTGAATATGTCAGACAGGAGGTTAATTAGTTTGAAAATCTCACTTAGAATATCTTCTACTTTATAATCCCTGTGCATGGAAATTGACAGTATTTAGTAAAAGAGAATGCAGTTCAGCACCATTAGGAAAAACATTGTTCTTATATTTATCTTCCTGTAAATGAGAACAAAGAGCTAGAGACCATTTTGTCTAATTGCTGTATTATTCAAAATTGATGATGTTTTCTAAGTCCTGAAGATCATTTCTAATTTTTAACTTAAGCTCTAGGAGGGAAGATACTTTCTAGAAAGAGCTCATTTATTTTAGAAGCAACTTACTTATTTTTCTCTTATTATCATGAGGTATATGTCAAATTGCAATACATAATTTTCTATATTTAGAAATTTCTGACTGCAACATTTAGGTTAAAATTCCTTGAAATTAATATCTTCAGAGGAAGTAAATATCAATTTTCAGAAAATGATGAGCCCTCATTCGTGAGGCCAGCACTAGATAAGTGCTACACACGTGTTATCCATTCATTTCCAAAAATAACTTATAAAGAGTTGCTGTTATGTCCCTTTTACAGGTGAGGAGATCAGAGTCACATGCCAGTAAATGGTAGAGAAGGGATTAGAACTCCTTAGCATGTCTCAAGAACTTGAGCTGTGCTGTATTGTGCTGTACTTTAACCCTGAATTCTATGTTTTGTTTTCAAATCTTCTACTAATTTATTCATTGAACAATAGTTTAATTTTTATGAATTTCAGTTCTCTAATTGATAAGACAGATATCTTAGCACTTCAGAAAATAAATGCTATGAAATGTTAAGAATGCAATGAGAAAGGCACTATCATGTACTACATTTGGAGTGTAGATGGGCACAATCTTTTTTTTCTTTATTCATTTATTTCTTTGTATTGGAGTAAGTTGATTTACAATGTTGTGTGAGTTTCAGGATAAATTAGGAGACTAAGATTCACATATACACACTACTATATACAAAATAGATAACTAATAAGGACCTACTGTATAGCACAGGGCACAGTTTTTTTTAAAGCAATTTGGAAATATAAATCAAGGGCCTTAAAAGTTTTTGTACCATTTTTTAACCTTGTACTTCCATAGCTAGTAATGTATCCTGAAGGAATAATCACAGGTGTGGTTAATGATTTATGTCTAGCCTGTAACCATCTTTGAAGAGAATGTTCAACAATACTAACAAATTTAAAATTTGTAAATTACTAGATAAGTTGATATGACAGAGTATGTTCTCAATTCCAAAACATGCAAGTAATAAAGTTTGTAACTGAGATGAGTGACAACATATGAAAATCAAAACGATTTGACTATTTCGATTGGTTGTAACCAGTAAACTTAAAATATTACTTTAAAGAACAGAAACAAAAGAGTAGCATCTGCATAAGGGCATGCTCACATTTGTCTGAGAAAGTCCTCTAGATTGTAGATGAAATTTGCAATAGAGAAGTAGGGGCAACAGTCATGGTGTCTGGGGACCATGGAAGCCAATAACAATAAATGATTAAAAAAGAATAAGATTCACATCAGTAAAAATATAAGAGAATAAAGTAAAAGGAAACCCTTTCGATTTGATTGTAATAGCTAACCTGTTACTGACATTTATAGGTTACAGAATACTTTAATATTTTTTTATGATCTTCACACAACTGTGCAGTAGGTATTATCTCTAAAAGAATAGGTTCATTAGAGTCATTAGATTTCTGAGGACTAGGTTGATAATTTTAATTGGTAAGTAATATGTTTGTTCACATGTCTTGGTACTATGTTTTTGTCTATATCCTAGATTTTTAACTAATTTACTGTATATAATTCCTTTGATCTTTACAATAGGGTGTCCTTACATCCTATGTGGTATTTTAATGTAAAATAGCCTTATTTCATAGGTGCCAGATTCAAATAATTTAAGAAATATTTTTTATTATACACATATATGTCAAATATAACATGAAACTTCCAGCCAGATCAACTTGGATAAAAATGAACATACTGAAAATTTTTGCCTTGGTTAATTCCTGAAATTTAGTCCTTCTGGTTTCTTGTCAACAGTACACCATGGTGGTCAACAGACAGACTTGCACACCAGGTAGATGAGTTCAGACAAGTCACTGACCTCTGTGAGCCCATTTCTTCATCAGTAAAATGGTGTTAATTATGGTACCTATTTATAGGGTTATTATAGTGATTAAATTAGAAAATAACTGTAAAGGATTTAGTACTATGCCTACCACACAGTAAGCACATGCATAACATATTAGCTATTATTATTATTATTGAGAATATTTGAGGGAGAATTGAATCAATCACACATTATTTTATTACAGTGGGGCTTTGTTAAAGTGTAATGAGCTAAATCAGAAACACACAGAAGCATATTTAGCAATAATGCTTGGCACGTATTAAGGCTTCAGATGAATTAAATAAGTCAGTGAATATGACAACTTTAACCTATAGAAATGTCATAGAGTTATTTCTGCATTATAGAAATGATAAGAAGAAGAAATATACTTCAAGCATTATCTCATTTGAGAAATACTCCTGTGGATTCAGAGTAATATAAATTGAAATAGGTTTTGTCTTAAACATCCAAACTGTATAGACGTGCTGTCCTATAATTGACTGATAATGATCAGGAAGTATGTCCTCTGGGTTTAGCCTGCTAACATTACATGAACTAATTTCTATAGTTAATAGCTAATTGTCAGTTGGAACAATCTTTTCCCTGTGCTTTTGGAAAATCCCTTGATCATTACATATAGGGACCATTATTTCATATTTCTGCATCTTCACCTTATACTATCTCCTATGCTGATGTGTCTTCTTTTTTCCCCCCGATAAACTCCAACATTACCAGTCCTGTCAATCCTCCTGGAGAGAAACTTGCCAGCACCTCCCACCTTCCCTCGTAGCCCACAACGAATGACTGGTTGACAGAACCCCTTGCTTCAGTGGGAACCAATGTGAGGGCCTCCTGTGAGACCAGGCTGCAACTTTTCTTCATATGAGACAACATCCATACGTAGCTATCCCCCTCCTATTCTCCTTTCTCCATTCCCCTTTCCCTGAGAACGTTCTCTCTAAAAATCACTTTCTCAGGAATATCTGTCACAGGCTTTGCTTCTAGAAAATGTAAACAAGACAACTTTTCTGATTTCTCTAGACCAATCCTTAGACAGCAAACTCCATCATGGATATGCCTATTCCAATACCGCTATCATAATGCAGAATGCATAGTATTGCATTGATTTAGCTGTCTTTCTTTCCTACAAAACTGAACTCCTTGAGAGAAGGAACACTGTCATACTGTCTTTGGATTCTTAAAGCTTTGCATAGTGCCTGGCACATGTCACTCGCTAAATAAATATGCTCCCTTTGTATTAGCACTAAGATTGGATCTTTTTTAGGTATACTCATTCAAACACACAAGAATATTCTCACACACACACACACACACACATACAAAAGAATATTCACAAACACCTTTAAATATAAGTAGCAATATTTCAAGTACAATAAGATTCTAATTTTTTTAAAAAAAATCTTACACTGCATTTTAAAATCAAAATATTTGGCTTTTATTAAACCTGTGATCTTTTAATAAGGATTTCATGAACTTAATATATTTAATGAGAGAATACCATACATGCAATTTGAAAAACTACAATATGTAAGTATAAATATATTTTTATATATTATTTTATTATATATTTATTATTATTTATATTTATTATATATATACATATATATATATATACCTAAAATAATGACAATATTGAAGTGACTAGTGAACTTCACTTAGGTTGAAATATAATTGAGGCCAAAATATATTTAATTTTGAACTGAACTCCAAACAACACAGTGTGAGTACATAAAAGTCATTTGATTGTCATCAAAAAGTCTTTTGTATATTTTAAGTGGGTACATGTTTATGTTTATGAGTGTTGCTTTGATTGAGGAAAAAACCTGATTTTGCAATCCATTTTAAGCTTTCTTCAGAAAAAATAAAAACAGGTATTAGCATTGGTAAAATAGGAAAGTAGGGAACTCATTATATGGATACTTTTCTAAAGCCATGTTGTTCTTACTAATATTATGAAAAATACTGTACTTAGGATTTTAAATATTTCTATATAATTGCAATGGAATTAATATTCTATATTCATTGGTTAATCCTCTGCTTTATGATGATGTATAATAAATGCCTACTAACTATAATTGACTATTAAGGACCAGGCAAGCAGCATGCATAATGACTAATTTGGGGTGTTCTGAGCAAGTACTTATATATTTTCAGTAATGCCGTATTCAGATGACATTTTGGAAAGGAAATGAAGTCCATTTATTATCACAAGCAATATCTTAGGTTAGGTGTTTATTTCCCCCTTCATTTCCATCTTAATAATACAGCTTTATTTTCTTTAGTTTTGAAGAGTATTATGTTAAAAATATGTTCATTAGATAAATTGAATGGGAAATTTTGCTTCTATAGTTTAAAAATTTTTTGTAATCACAATGAGGTACAAAAACTTTTGTCTTGTTTTGTTTTTTCTTGGCCATCCCCTGCCTTAGAGCAGTGCCTCTCAAAGTCTAATGCGAATATGAATCACCTAGGATCTTCTTAAAATGCAGACTCTTACTGAGTAAATGTGGATGGTGGCCTGGGTGTCTGCATTGCTAAGTAGCCCCAGGATGATGCCAAGGTTGCTGGTTTGCAGACCACACTTGGAGGAGCAAGGCCTAAGTTGCCTATCCTTTGCAGTCCCAGACTTAGTCATTAATTCTTGCAGTGACATTTTGAATGATCCCAAGAGATGTTGCCTCTGCAGAGTGACTGTGACCTCTCCCTGATTTGGACCTCCAACAGAGGCTCAGCATCAGCATTTCAGGATCCATCTCTGATTCCTTTGACTTTCCCCCAGGGATGGTGCCAAACCATGGACAAAGTCAGCCTAACACGTTGGCTCTAACACTCTAACACGTTGGCTTGCAGCAGTGGCTTTATCAAACTTTGGTGAAATTTTGTAGCTACCAAGAAAGTGGAATTGGCACACAATCTACAGAAACTTTGCTATGACAAGAAGACAAGATAGTGGCAGTTTGAGAAGTCTTTCTGCATGAAAACAAATTAAGATGCCTTGACAGCTCTGAAAAAGCTGTTCTCCTTGGCATTTTTACTTCTTCCAATGTTCTCCAATCATGTTATCTCAATTTCTCGTAAAGCTATACTTATAACCCAGGAATTTCTTCAGTAGCCAAGTCACACCTCAGAGTTCTGTCAGTTGTGAATAACCCTCAAGGATTTTTATTCCCTTGTTAAATGTGCCTGTATAGTATTCCAGCCATCATCCCTTTCATGTTAATAAAACTTTTACTTTCCCAAGGTTTTCACAGCTCTGATCTTATATCTTCTTATCTTCCTACTGAATAAAATAGTAGATAACTTTTTTTATATATTCATTGACACTATAAACATTCATTAAATTCCTGCTACAGGCTAGGCTATGATAGGTACCAAGGAGGATATAAAGATGAGTAAGTTTTGGTACTGCCCTCAGAGAGCCTATAATGTAGCAGAGAGGTAAAAACATGTGCATGAATTGAAAGGTAGAAAAGGATAAGTGCTTCAGTGAGTTACAGATCGCATACGGGGAGAATTTTGCAAAGCCTGTGATGATTTCCAGCCTAGTGCAGTATGTGGAGGATATAGAAGGCACCACAGCACAGTCGCTTCATAGCTGGACTTTGAAAAATGAGTAGAATTTAGAGGTGGGGTGGGGGCAGGAGTTATGGCAGCACATTATGGAGCTGGGAAACTAGGGATGCTGCTTGGGGAAAAGGTAGTGTACCATCTTTTTGTTGTGGTTGTGGCCGTTGTATCTGAAATGGGGAGAAAATAGATTGACACTAGAATATGGGTGGGTTATACTGGAAAGATGAGGGTTTTGACTTGTACTCACATCCCTTAAAGTCTTCTTTTACAGCTGAATGCAGTGAGGTACAAGGAGATGAGAGGACTTGCATAATGTCAGAAAGCTTGCAAACGGCAGTATTGTGTTTTCAACCCAATACCTGAGCTCCCAGTTCTGCCCTCAAGGACAGTGACATGGTCCATCCAAATCCACCCCTTCCCTGGAGCCAGAAGGCCCCGGCCACTCCTGGGGGAGTCAGAGGGAGGGAGAGACAGTCACTTCACACCCCGGGGACAAGAGGGTAAAAGGCAACAGGTTCTTATCTGAAAAAAGATAAAGGGTATCATTGAACACTCATTTGATTTTGCTTTAGGAGTTTTTTGTTCTGAAATATCTGGATTTTGTGCAACCCTTTTTTTTTTAAATTTATTTTATTTATTTATTTTTGGCTGCACCGTGTCTTCGTTGCTGCGCGTGTCTCTTAGTTGCGGCCAGCGGGGGCTACTCTTCGGTGCGGTGCGCAGCCTTCTCATTGCGGTGGCATCTCTTGTTGTGGAGCACGGGCTCTAGGCACAAGGGCTTCAGAAGTTGTGGCGCACAGGCTTAGTTGCTCCACGGCGTGTGGGATCTTCCCGGACCAGGTCTCGAACCCGTGTCCCGTGCATTGGCAGGCGGATTCTTAACCACTGCCCCACCAGGGAAGCCCTGTGCAACCCTTTTTAATGTATTTTTATTTCTGTAAAATTACAAACTTTGTTTTCTCTACTCATGCTTCAGGTGTATCCCTTTTTACAAGATATATGACTTGCCACCAAAAAAACACAAATGTGTAAATTGCATTTGGCTAGCCATCATATTTAATTTTTTTCTTAAACTGTGTTATTACCTCCTAGGCACTTTATGCAGCACATTTGTTCAAAATAGGTAATACATCATCATGGCTTTTCACAGTGAAAAAGGGGATTTTAATGAAAATGCCACTTTTAATAAGAAACCTCAATAATACGTGGTCTTGGTTGTTCCAGCTGAGATATTAATGTCTGGCACTTTTTTTTTTCCAGAATTCAGTAAAAAAAAAAGTGAGGAGTATGATTTGAAACACAACACAAAAGATGCTGGGAAAGTAATTGTCTTGAGATAGGACATGCAGTGCATGCAAAGTAAAATTTTCAGTATTTACTGCATGGTACATACTATTTCTTCTAGGTGTTTACTTTCTCTTATTGCTACCAAGCCTCAAAGTTAAAAATAAAACAAACAGATCAAACTAATAATTATGTCAGGCAAATTTTAATGAATAAATTTTTATGAAATTGTAATGGAAAAATTCAAATTTTATGGTTTTAGATTTGTTTCTAGAAAAAGAAGAAAAATAGACAAAAATTTTAAAATCCTCACTGTTCTACTTTAAAGAGGTGTCTCCCCACACTAAAGGAAACTGAGCATCTCAATTTCTACACATAAGAAATCCTCAAAATGTGTATTTCCACGTATTATTTTCTCTCCAACCCAACCAAGTGGCCATATAAGCTGTTCAGGGAGACTATATATAGCTAAGAAACACAGGATGGGTAATATACCTTCCTGTTTTCAAAAAGCCTAAATGAGGAATAACGGCAAGAGAGTTTGAAGTAGGAGAAAGTTACCAAAAAAAGTCATTTATTCATTCGTGCAGTATTGAGTGTGCCAGGTGACAGTACTCTGTATCAGGTCATGTGCAGCAGAGGGACAATGTAGAAAGATTGGCAGGGGCCATGCATGAAGGGCCTGGAAGCCAAGCAAACAGACTGAATTGTATTCTCAGCCTAGAGCCTTCAGAGTACAGGAATGCCCTTGACTATTTGTGAAGGAAAGGACCTGACAGGAAAGGATGGGCAGATGTAAGCAAGAACATGCTGTAAAACCTAGCAAAACTGAGGTACAGAGCTTAGTGAGAGTTTAGCATGCTAACTGTGGGCCTGCACAGAGATTGTGAGTTTCACAAGGTAGGGTCTATGTCTGTTCTATTTACCGTTGCCTTATTCCCAGTTAAGCATATAGAGATCTGGCATACAGTAGGTACTTCTTATATATTGACCGCCCTAACTCTCAACTTGATAGGCGAATATTCATCCTGAAACTTTTAAAAAACTTTTTACAAAAACATTTTGAATTCCTTGTTAAACATACTTTGTATTCTGTTTGATAGTAGTTATTACCAACTTTAAATGAGTTATACTAAATTACTACTGAATTATACCAATTAAAACAAAAAGCAGGCAAAAGAAGAAAGCAAGTAGGAAGTCTAAGGCTACTTCTGTTAAAGTCGCACATCACAAATTCTCAAAAACATGTCTCTCCTAGGAGAGCAGGAGTAGAATTGTTTTGAATGACAGAACTTATACAGCATCTCAACATATTGACCAAGAATAGGGAATAATTATATTGGCTGGAATATGGTAGAAACCAGATATATACATTGTAAAACACATAGACCACGGTTATATTAGTGCTGTGATAGTGAAAACATATATTTTTCATCAAGATAAAAATCAAAGAAACTCTGAACGTCTTCTTGGGGAAAGATTTTTCTATCATGTCTGAGATTATCTTATCTATTCTTAGTCTCTTTTTCGCTGTATGTCAGTGATTCTCATTGTCAGAGAGCTTGGTATTTTACATGCTGTAAGTAGTATGTAGGACATTTTTAGTAATTAATATAGGTTTCAAAATAATTTCTGCATCAGTTAAAGTACTGCCAAAACAGACTGTTATTAGAAGGGTATTGGATAAGCAACAAGGGTAACAGTATTTATACCTATCTTGTCTACTAACTCACCATGTCATTAAGTGAAATATTCACATAAAAAGAAAAAGGGTTAGATGATTATTTCATGTCCTTTTAAATGCAATATTTTTGTAATCCTAGTCATCAATAGACACTGTATTTCTGAACTCTTTTGGAACTCTTGGCTTTCTATTTTTACCGGTTTATATATGCCTCTAGTACTTGTAAACAGGTCTTATTGGAAATTGTGGATCTTGTAGTCCATGCAAAGAGAAAAGACAAAAACAAAAACACAAGTTTAGAGAGCTCCATATCCTAAATAGTCTTTCTGGGTTTAAGAAAATTCAAAAGTTGACAAATTATCGAATTACCAAAACATTAATATTATCTTTTCCCTAGTATTATCTCAGCTGTCTGATTCCTCTTGTATTTCTGGCTGAAATGAAGACCATATTATCTTTTAGAGAATTCATCACAGACCAACCTATTAGCACCGATAGTTTTGTCTGTAGGTGAAAAGGGGGCAACTCAGCTAAAGCCAGAAGAAAACCTTTGTGCCCCTTCACAAGGCTTTGAGATCCCAGAGGATAAAGAAGATTAAAAAAATGGAAGGACCCTTGGTCTCAGTTAGATTTAAGAGTCTTTGTGATCATATCCAAAGCTCTGTGAAAGATTTATATAGCATTATATATATGGACGAAAGAAAGACTCTCTAAGCCAAGAATTCCCAATACTGCAATTCATTTAAAAATATACTCTGCTTTCAAGTTTGGGGGCATTAATGATTCTCCACATTCTACTTTCATTTTTTTCTTTTTTTTTTTTTTTTTTTTGCTATACTCATCATGTTGTACAGTACATCCCTAGTACTTATTTATCTTATGAACAGGAGTTTGTAGCTTTTGACCACCTTCCTCCAACTCTCCCTCCCTCCCCCAAATGTGAAAAAGAGATCACATTCTACTTTCTCGGAGAGAAAAAGAGTATGCAAATAGAAATCATTACCTGAGTGTCTTTATGAATATATCTGGATGAGCTTTTTCCAACTGTCTTTCTAAAAGTAGTAGTATTCCAAGAGATACAAACAGTACTGAATGAGATGATGAATGGCAATGGCTTAACATACTATCAGAAACATAGTCCATACGCAATAAATGTTACTATTCTTTATTGCTGTTGTTATATTGCACTTTTAAAAAGGTGAGGGGGCTTTGTGGTGGAATCAAATACAATTTAGTCTACCTCCTACTTCATTACTAGCATATGAAAGTTTCTGAAGAATTTGTTTAAATATTGTAACTATTTTTTTTTAACAGACTTGTTTTCATGGAATGAGTTGAAAGCCAAATTTGGGAAACATCAATCTAGCAATAGTTCTTGAATGAAAACATTTCAGTTAACTGTGTATGTACTGACTTCCCGCTCCATGTCTGGGCTGCAACAAATAGAAAGAAATGAGACAGAGATGCTCATATTTTAAAAAAATCTAAAATGGGGAGATAGGACTAATGCTCGTAACATAAATCAAGATAACATACAATCATATGCTGGAGTGTTTAATACTGAATGCAGTCATTGGTGGGAGATGGGAGAAAGGATTTTAGACTAAAAGTCTAATTTTCATGATTTCATGAAAATGGGGGCCTTGTAGGAGATGTTGAATGTGAGTGTGCCTAAAAGACTAGGAGTCCCATTATATGCAAAGATACAGACATAAGAAAGATGCTAAATAACTAAAGAAAACTTCAGTGATGAGCAGTATTGCTTTCTACAATACAAAGCAGAAAAAAGTGAGGTGACGTAAGCAACGCTTGATGCAGATACCTTTGGAAAGAGGCTGGTTGGCTGAGTTGAAACCGGAAGCCTGGGAGACAGGGAAGATCTTCCAGTTGTCATCACAGAGGTCCTAGCCCATGGGGAACCACTACAGCCGAGTGGTGGAGTGCAGTGTTTCTGGACCCACATGCTGGTTCACACTCCACTTCTACCACTTCGTGTGTGAACCTGGGCATATTCGTGAACCTTCAGTGACAGTTTTCCATCCACTGAAAGGGGATAGGAATGTTATCTATGCCGTAAGGTTATTGCAAGGTGTAAGTGAAGTGCATGAAACAGTGTTAGAACCATGCCCGCCACATAATTAAGGTGCAGTAAATAAGTTAGCCCTGATTAATTGTGATGGAAGGGAAAGAAAGGAAAAACATTTCAAGATGTTAATTAAATAGAGCGTGTGACCTCTTGTAGTATGGGAGACAGTCCAGTCCATCGTCCAGCAGCCCCTTACTGCCTCTGATGCTGCTACCTCCCCTGCCTGCTCCGTACAATCAGTTTTCTACACTGCAGCCCGAGTTACCTTTCTAAAATGCAAATTGAATGACTGTACTCCCCATTTCAGTGGCTCTCTACAGCCCCCAGGATCAAGTCCAACCCCCTTGACATAGACTTCAGAGCCCTGTTTGTCCTGACCCACCTCTCTCATTTTTTCTCCCACTGCTCCCTTCCTCACAATCTGCATGCTTGAAAGTGCCATGAACTCCTACTTAGAGGACAGCTTACATGGAGAATATTCTCCTTCGCTTCTTTGTCTGGTCGTACAGATTAGCATAGGGCATATAATATAAATTTGGAGATGTGGAAACCTTTGTAGTTGTGTAAAACGACACCAAGAGGTGACTTGAAAGAGGGTGGTGCGTAGCAGCATGCCAAGAAGAAAGCTTTTCTTTGAGACCTGGGTTGTCTTGGTTACACTGCAGATTAAAGGTGCGATCACTCCATGATATTTCAGAATTATATGTGCATTGTCCCTTATGCTACATTCTTCTTAAATAATAAGTGATATGTATTCAGAGAATAAATGGCTGTATGGTGAAAAGTCTCCCTGCCACCCATTGAGTATCCTACAGCCACTCGCTGTCAGTTTATTGTGAATTCCTGCAGATAAACTTTGTGCCTTTTGAGAGAACTATATGCATATGCAAATCCTCCACTTGAACAGAAATGTGTAACTTGTTATGCTATCAAATTTGTCAGTGTTTTTTGAGTTAGGTTTCATGGTTGGACTTTAAGATTGCAGAAAAATATTCTCATTTCAGCTAGTGCATTTATGGGTTATTTTTATATTTAAAGTTTTGATACTTGGTGTATATGAGATGTTGATCTAACCTTACTTTTTTAGAAGTTTTTTCTATTTCTTTAATAAATCCATTATTTTGCTACTGATTTGAAATGTTCCCTGAATCTCAAACTGTGGTCTTACATGGGCTTTATTTGTTGTTACATTGGTCTGTTTATCTATTCGTGTCCATCATCATTCTTGCTATGACTTATGCATTATAGAATGTTTTAATATCTGCTAAGGATAGTCATTTCTTATTGCAAGCCTTTTTTTCAGAATTTTCCTGGCAATTCTTGCTTCTTATTTTTCTAAATGAATTTTAGTATCATCTTGCCTGGATTAGAAAAATGTCATATGCTGTTATTACAATGGCATTAAATGTATGGATTAATTTTTAGGTAGTTAACACCTTTATAATGTTGAGTCTTCTTTTCCAAGAAAATAGTATATTTTCCTGTTTTTTCATTGTTCATATTGTTCATTTAAAGATTTCTACATGTGAATGTTGTACATTCCTAGTTTGTTTTTGTTACTGATTTTAATGAAGCATTTAATCAATTATAACTTTTAACTGGTGTTTGTACATTAAATTGAGCTCTCCAGCCCTACCCAAAATGCAACCAGTTAAGCCAAGTCTAAAAGGAAAATTATAGGGATTTAATCAAAGACTGCCACTCTCAGAAAGTACCTTGGAAAAAGATCCTCCAGATAACATTCATAGAGACCCTCAGGCTATGTTTCTGTTTGGCACACTCATATTTTCATATTGTAATTAAGAGTGATAAGGCTACTTGTGCTGATGTGAAAATAGCCCAGAAATAGCCCAAAATATTTTCTACTTACACTATATTGAGTCAGGCAAGAATTTTCACAAAAGAAGAACTAGGTGAGTGAGTGAAGCAGTCTGTATAGATTAAAAAATAGTATTAGGTAAGGAAAGGTTACACTAATACTCAAGTGTTCTCTTGTAGAGTTTTATGCCAATTAGAAGCCCCCTTCATTTCTATAAGAATTAGTAATTCTTCACTAAAAAAAAAAAGTATCAAATGCCTACTCTGTGCCAGGCACTGTCCAAGGTGCTGAAGCTACAAAAATAAATCTGGTTCAGTTATTGCCAGTGAACATTTCATATTTTTAAGAACAGTAGTCTAAGCCTTAGAAATTAGGTTAAAATATTTCTGCCTGGCCTTTCACTATCATAGCAGAACATTCTGAGGAAAATGTGACATTCTAAATAGGAAGGTAATTTTGTTTGATATACTATTTACTGTTGATTAGGGCACAGACTTTAATAAATTACACATGAATATGAGAAGATTGATAAATAGTAAGTGATTTTTTTGTGCAGTAGAGATGTAAATTATTTCTAATAGAGAATCACAGGTGTTGTTTTATTGTTATTCTGTAGAACATTAACCTATTTTATATATAGGTTATATTTATTTTATATTTAACTTAAACTTATTTCAGCATTCTTTATTTTACACTGGCTCCTATCCTCCTTTGAGCCAGCTTTACCATTCTGCTGGTTCTCTCATTAATACACTAAATAACCTTTGACGTACGCTCACTATATTTTTGCATGGGAATGATGTTTTTAACTTTATTAAAATTATACTTTAACATCGGTAAAGCTTCATTTATTTTTCTTTTTCGTACTTGGGCTGATTTCCAATTCCATTTTGAGAGAAAGATGGCACATTATTTAAGAAAACTTGACGTTAGCTTTTGCTTTTAATGACTGTAAAATTCTTTCAGTGCTTTTTGGATACAAATAGATGGTAGAAGAATAACTCATCAACAGCGTACTCATTGTTTCTCAACGCTGAATTCTAAATTTTAAAATGAGAACATTTTAAATTATTTTGAGCACAAGCTAGTCATTTTTATATAATCAACTGTTCCTCATCACATTAGAATAAAAAACACAGAATTGAAGTGAATTGATTTGAAAGTATCAGCAGGCATTGTACACAGCAAGAGTAAGGCTATATATCTACAGTATGTATTAGATCTTTTATACTGGGGTTACAATCAAAAAAGTTTGAGAGCCAGTGCTTTAAACATCCTTGGCTCCAGGCTATTACACGATAAGTGACTTTAGGCATATGGGTTTACTCTGGAAAGTCTAAACTAAATGATCATGCCCAGTTTAACATCAGAGGGCTCGAAGGAACCAGATAGTTGAACTAGCAGCTGAGGCAACTGTGCTTTTGCCTACACACTTGCATGTCCTTCATGTGGACACATTTCCCTATAGGATGAGCATATTACTGAAGGACTTTCTCATCACCTCTGCCTTCCACCTCTGGTAATTATGATGCATTGATCACGGAAATGGAAGGAAAGGCTTTATAAAGCCATCCCTAAACTATATCATTACATCTCAGCATACAACTCATAAAGGTGACAATTATATCTAAATTGAAAATGAAGCCTATACCAAAGGGTTCTAAAATATGCATTAGAGAAATAAAAACTAAAAGAAATCCTGTTTCATGTTCAAGGTGAAAAAAATGCTTGTGCTTATCTATATTTTATGTTATTTTAAAAATTTTATATTGAAATATAAGTGATTTACAATTTGTGTTAGTTTCAGGTGTAGAGCAAAGTGATTCAGTTATATATAAATATATATATATATATATATATATATATATTTTTTTTTTTTAACATTCTCTTCCATTATAGGTTATTACAACATATTAAATATAGTTCCCTGTGCTATACAGTAGGTCCTTGTTGGTTATCTATTTTATATATAGTAGTGTATATCTGTTAATCCCAAACTCCTAATGTATCCTTCCCCCTCCCCTTTCCCCTTTGGTAACAATAAGTTTGTTTTCTATGTCTGTGAATCTATTTCTGTTTTATAAATAAGTTCATTTGTATTCTTTTTTTTTTTTAGATTCCACATAATAAGTGATATCATATGATATTTGTCTTTCTCTGTCTGGCTTACTTCACTTAGTATGATAACCTCTAGGTCCATATGTGTTGCTGCAAATGGCAATATTTCATTATTTTTTTATGGCTGAGTAATATTCCATTGTATGCGTATATACCACATCTTCTTTATCCATTCATCTGTGGATGGATATTTAGGTTGCTTCCATGTCTTGGCTATTGTAAATAGTTCTGCTGTGAACATTGGGGTGCATGTATCTTTTTGATTTATGTTTTTTCCCAATAAATGCCCAGCAGTGGGATTGCAGGATCATATCTATATATTATATTCAGTGGAATACTCTACCTTCTTTCACTTTCCTAATGTATCCTTGAAGTTCAAGCGGCCTTTGGCCCTCTTCAATAGAGAGAGCTCTTTATAGCTGGTCTAACAAATTCAATGTATTTAAATGAAAAGGTTATAAAGCACACTAGGAAAAAGATGTCAAATGTATTTTAACATCAGAACCTCTTCCATCAAATTGCCACTCATAATTGTGGCATAGACTTTTAGTTTCGTGTAAAAAGAAGCAGCTTTTGCTGAAATAATTCCATACGGAGATAGCTCTTTAATTGGGAACTTCTACTAGTCTAGAGATTGTGTTCAAAGGCCAGCACAAGATTCAGGATGGTAAATGATCTGCCTTTTTGTAAGTGAAAAAGTTCTATCACCATATTAAATCTGACAAACACTTTTAAATCCAAAAAAAGAGAGGCAGAAGTTCAGATGCTCTTTTAACACAATATACAATTTTCATTCTGTCCTCACTCTTTGGGATAGTGACTCAGGACCCACAGGGAAACATTGTGGGTGCAAGTGGGTGGAGCACATGTCCAAATCACCGGAGGTATTTTTCAAATTATTTTGGCCTTCCGCCCAAATTTCTGCAGGCTCTTCCTTTATTTAGCCAACTGCCTGCCCTGACACTCAACAACTCTAATGACAGCCTTAGTGAACCTCTATGAGGGCTGTTACCCCCTGGTGTTTAGGTATAAAACAGAACCTTTCATTTCTCTAGTATGGAAGGTGTTGTATTCAAAAGTGATTCTTGCTTTTTTCTGTTGCCTTATATCTGAACTACATCCTTGTCAAGTTCAAATTTGGAGATGGTCAAAGGAAGTGTTCTATGAAGCTTCGCTGTTCAGAGTGCAGAGCAGTCAGGGCTGATCAAGTGCACCTTAATGTGCAGTCTCTCCCCAGGAGTGAGAGTGGATTTGCCTCATCCCAAAAGGGTCAGTGCATTGAAGAGCTGTTAAACTTTCCAGAAAGGCCCCAACTGAGCTTTTCATACCTTTCTCCTCTCTCAGACATTAGAATTTAACTCAATGATGGAAGTCAGGTTTAAGAATGTTTTTAGGGCAGTTGCAAGTGGAAACTTTCCCAGGACAAAGAAATAATGAGCTCTAAAGCCCAGGAAATATTGTTTTAGTGGAACTATTTTCTCTGTAAACTACTGATATCAGAGTTTCATGTAGGAGGAAGAAAGAGGGAAAAGGTTGAGAAATAAATGTACTTTACTAGCTATTTAGACTTCATATGTATGGGTCTGAAGATGTAACTGGGGCCTTTGCAGGGTATTTTTGGTCATGATCTAAAATGCACTGCTACTCAAGACGTGACCCCCCAGACCAGATGCATAGGCAGTCACCTGGGAGCTAGACATAAAGGCGGAATCTTGGACCCCTCCCCAGGGCTCCTGAATCAAAATCTGCAATCTTACCAAGATCTCCAGGTGACTCATGTGCACATTGAAGCCTCCGAATCTATGAATGAAGTGACATTGCTCTCCTGCTATTAGAATACTTGCTAAAGTTAATAGCTCCAAAGATATAATAACTGAAGAAGAAAGGATGAGTTCTTTGAACACATTACCAGATTGCACGTGATAGTGCAAAACCTGAGGGCCTTACCGCTATTTATTTGCACCAGCAGAGTATGAAAGGGTCTGTTTCAATTTCATTCTTATTAGTGTTGGGCATTATTATTTTTATTGTGAACTTTACATATTGAATCCGTAGGATGTAGAATGAGGGTAAGGATCTAGCTTTCATAATTCTTAAATAGTTAACTGGTTTTCCCAGCATCAGTAAATGAATAAATCTCCCTTCCTGTATTGAATTGAAATGCTACCCTTACCTTATATTTCTATTACAGAGCTTTTAAACTTTGTATTTTTTCCATGGGTATGTCTTTCTATTTTGACATCAGTACCACATTTTAATTATGGTGGCTTTACGCTAGGTTTAAATATATGCTTTTGGTGGTTATCTTGTCCATCTTCGACTGTGTCCAAACATTTCTCTATATCATATCCTCAGCTATAAGTCCCTACAGCATTCTATGTATATTTTCATAACAAATACAGATATAAAAGGGGTTCAGCTTTCCATATCACTTATTTTATAGACATATAGTAAGGAAAGATGACCTTAACACTCAAAATATTAGCATTTTTCTATTATTCTACCTTATCCTGATTTCTCTTTACCACATTTGTAATATGATGTTCAGTAAGACAACAAAATCTACCTAATCCCTGCGTTCAACATGATACCAAGGTGAGTGGCATGGTAAATAGGGATTTGAAGTGAGGAAAACTTAAGGAAATTGAATCCATGGGATCTGCTCTTAGGGAAGTTGCAGTATAGCTGAGAATTTAAGTTGGGTTTAAGACACAGACTCAGATACATGTTTAAAGTAGCCAATTAGAGAAAATTAAAGTTGTATTAGTTTTCTAAGGCTTCTGTAACAAAGGATTAGAAACTTAAACAACAAGAGACTAGTCTTACACAGTTCTAGAAACTAGAAGTCTGAAATCAAGGTGTCGGGAGAGCTGTGTTGTCTCTCCTTGGCTTCTGGGTATCACAGGCAACTCTTGGTGTTCCTTGGCTTGCACCTGCACAATTCAAATCTCTGCCTTCATCATCACATGACTGTCTTCTCCCTGTGCATCATCTCCCCATGGCATTCTCCTCTCTGCGTCTCTTCTCTTTTTATAAGGACACCAGTCTTACTAGATGAAGGGCCCACCCTGCTCAAGTATGACCTCATCTTAATTAATTACATCTGCAATGACTGTTCTATGTAAGGTCACATTCTCAGGTACTAAGGGTTAGTACTTCAACATATATTTTTAGGAAACACAATTCAACCCCAAACAGAGCTCTTTAATGCAAAGGGATGACTCAGATGAGATTGAAGTTGTTGGTCACTTCAAATTCCTTAACAGGGGAATCACACACTGGTAAATAACACCATGGAAACCAATGAAGAAGGATTTCCACATCCTTCCTCACCCCAGCAGATGACTACACATTCAATTTAACGATAGAGGGAGTATCTCTCACTGGGCAGTCAGCATGGAGACAGTTGCATTGGTGATTAAGATTCAGGAGAATATGCTATTATCAACAGGAGTTAGAAAGGGTGGAGGAAGGAAAGCGTTCATGAATGACCGCAAAGTTTACCACCCTGGAGAACTGAAAGAAGACAATGCCAACTTTGTGGATGAGTGGTAAAATTTACCCATGACTTTGCTGAATAGGTGGTTTATTTGTTCTTCTAACAGTGTAATTACAGACTGCCTTTTTATAGGTCATTGTTAGGCATTGTTAATTATTTTTCCTTTGGCTTCTCTTGCTAGTTAAGACTCTATTTTGTTGCATTATAACACTTGCATTTCTGAACAGAAGTTTTTTCTGAGCCCATGACTTGTCTAACCCTCTGCCACTCACTGAGTAAATTAACTGCATTTACATGTATACCCACCCAGTAATTTGTGAGCAAGAAGCCAAGTGCTTGATTAAAGTAATTAATTCTCTCACATCATCCTTAAAATGAGCAAGATGCAGAGCCAGGTGGTTTGGCTGATGTCTTCTAAGTCTGCCCTCAATGATGTTGTTGTTTTCATCATGTGATTGAATACAATTCTAGAAAGCAGCATATTAAAAGGCTACCTCATAAAAATATTGGACTTAAAGAGACTATAGCCAAATAAATATAGACATTAATTTTATGCTCATTTCAAAATGAAGATCCAAGCAAATGGAGATTTGGGATTTGATGTTCTTTAGAACAAATGTCAGAAGAAACATTACCTAACCACTGAGACATACACAAAGGGATGTTATTCTAAATCTATTCAAACCAAAGCTTCTTTAATACATGAACAATTTGTTTAATCTCTGTCATTTTCCCATTATTCCCTAACTAGGACAATGTCCTCAGGAATAACTACTGTGATGTTTGAAATTTGGTAAAATCCTTAGTGCTTTGGTGAAAGAAATGATAATATTTATAATTATATAGAATGCTGGATCCCACAGAACTTTAGAAATGACCAAGCCCAACACATTTTAAAATTATGGAACCAAGTTTCTTCAGTTTATCTTAAAAATAGAATTTTATTTGTTGTCTAAGGGAATTTGAATAAGACCTTATTTCCCATACTATTTTAAATTACTTTGAGAAGTCATTTGCATCTTTTCTTTAACCAGGACGTTTAACATCATGGTAGAATCTGAGGTATGCCTTTTCAACATGCATATAATTAATCAAGAGGGATCCAGTGTAGAGCTTAAATGCATGCGTCTTCATAAACATTAGTGACTTAATTTTCCCAAAATGTTAGAGTCCCCATGCCATCTTTATAAAGTTTAAAAGATTCATGCTGTCCTTTATGCATTTGATATTTACCGTTGAAAGGCCTGTATCATAAGCAATCTGGTTCACAGTTAGGCCTTTAACTTGACATTTTATAAAGCATGGGCATTTGAGTCCTCAATCCTTTCAGCTTGTTTCGAGATAATTGTGAATTAAATGGTGGGTATAGAGGCTATGCATGATATTTTAATTAATAGCTCTTCTTGTCATAATTGTTTTTATCTGACTACTCAAAAACTGCATTTTATTGAAAAAATTTCTATATATACCCATAACCTGAAAATATTTCAGGTAATTCCTTTCCACAAAATATTGAGGGAGAATTCTATCTGCATTTTTTCAGCATTACCTATTAGTAAACATATATAAAACATGTTTTAAAAATATACATTTTAGTTTGATGACAAAACAGTTCCTTCATCTCATCATACGTATAATGTGCTGTTGGAAAACCTGGAAGCAAGTTGATGTGTATATTCTGATAACCCTGTGCTGCCGAGGACAGAATTGGCAGTACTAGTTTCAAATGAGTCACACCAGCAGTGATAAGATTGAACAAAACAGAGACCAATGATTTATCCTAAGTCCTCAGCAAGAAAAATATAGTTGACTTATAGGTTATTTCCCAACCAGAGATTGGTTTTTAAAATCTGCAAATTGATATCTATTACATATCTTGAGTATCTTAATTTAGAAAGAAATATACCTCTATAAATGCTGCTTTAGATCAAACAAAGAGAAAAACAGGCTAAAGACGTTTTAACCTTAAGTCTGGTAAAAACATGATGAGTTCTACCCTTGAGCAGTTCTGAGAGCTGGCTGTGCCCTGAGTTCAGGATGTTTTTCTTCAAATAGGACAGAAAATCACAGGTCACTTTGTACCTTCTTTGAGAGACTGCCCACACATGAGAGCCCAAGGCAATTAAAAATAGAAAAAAATGATTTCTTTCATCCAGTTTTTGTGAGGTTTACTCAATTTCTCCTCTCTGCACATTTCAAATCCTATCCCAGTGAAATCTTTCTTCATATTTTCTTTAGCTACCATTTTTCTAAAAAGCGTTCTTAGAAAGTACCCGACAAAAATAATTCAATAATAATAATATTAATACCAACAACTAAGTAACTGAAAATAATTCGAACTAATATGTAAATGAGTCATCACTTTCCTAGGTGTCCATCCTCTGGGTCTTGAGAGATTTAAGTCATAAGCATGCCAACTGAGGAAATATTTGGGGTGATTAAGGGTTCATCTTTGTACTCTCCAAATACCACTAAGTCAATTTACTTGTCAAAAATTTAAAAACAGCAAGAAAGGAACTAGTCACCAAATCTCACCTTGCTGAACCCCCTTCCCAGCTGCTGTCCCTTATAACCTGGCAGCCAAGTACAATTAAAGGAGAAATAAAAAATCATTTCTTCAATTTGACAAATGCAGCATGTTAGCACATGCACTCTTGCTGACCCTCAAAAGGGCTCACCACTTTTGAAATAATTCTTCAAATGTATTTATAAAATCATTCATGTACATGAAAGCGCAGGAGAGTTCAAAAATAATTTCCTTTTGCTCCCCCTACTGATTTTATTCTTGAATTAGCCCTGGAGATGATTTATGCCAAGTTCTCCTTTAATTTAAATGTGGCTTAAGTGATCCCTTGGCTAACACGGCTACATAAAAGCATTTTGTATACAGATCCATTACTGTAGTCATCCTTTGGGGAATAATGGAAAGGATGTATAGTTGACAACATCCACTAGTCATGTCACATATTGCAGCTACACAGGAAGCAGAATTACCCCCAAATACACCATGGGGTGATGGTCTTCCTATTTCATCCCTCCAAGAGGCTCTGCTTCCTTCCACAGATTTTTCAGATCCATCTCTCATTGGCAGATCAGAGAAGAATTTAACCAAGAGTGCATGTCCTTTATGTTCCACTAAGACTAAAAATAAATGTCAGTGGATGAGAGGCAAGACCCGAATAAACTTATGTTGAATGTTCTCAATGGCTTAAATTATCTGAATGTTACCTAGTAGCCAGAGAGAACAGGAAGCCAACAGTGAGTCACAGAGAAGCAGCCATGAAGAAAATTAAAATAGCCCTAGGAACATAAACACTAGAAGAGCATCCTCCCACTAAGTAACAGGTGCCGGACTCAACAGAGAAGTCAGCCTGTTGCCATATGACCTCTGTTTAGAGCCACAGCCTGTGTGACAGCCCTGCAACATAATGTACAGCCACCTGTACCCCCAACCTCTACAAGTAAATGTGGTCTGTGTCTCATTTTGGTGGGGGGATGGTGGAACTCTGGGGGAGGACTGTCAACAATGGATGAAAGTAGGTGAGTCACTCCAAGAATGTTGCTGCAGTTAGTGTGTTGTTGTGTTGTTACTGGTGGGAGGGACATTTAGTTAGAAATGCAGATAGATGGGAGATCCAGGCGTGTAAATCTGCCAAGATATTTAAAACATCAAGATATTATAAAGGATCCAAAATGGAAAGAAAGAAAATACTTATGGTCTCGTGAGTCTCTTAAGAAAATCAGCACAATGACAGGTATTTTTCCAGTTGTGGTTCATCACCTGAAAATGCAGCAATGTCCTCCAGGAGACAAAAGTACTGTGACTCAGTGGAAAGCAGTGTGGACTCTTTATTCTGGTTTTGTGGCACACAAACTTCTTGTTTTATGAAAAATACTAAACTGTGATATGAAAAGTTTCTAATATAAGACTAAGGTACGTTGGTTCACACTTTTAGAGATATTTGGAAAGTTCATCTCATATTAATATTACTTGCATTTCCTAGTATTGGAAAAATGAGAATTTTTACTGAGTAAAAATCCTCTTGTGAGTTTTTACTTTCCAACACCCCTATGTAAGAAGGTGCCTAATTTGGCAAATGCAAAATATGCATAGCAAGTGACAAAGCCTCCCCTTGCACAAATTGCCATTTAGTGGTGATACTATATCACAGAGCTATTGTCTTGGTGTCACTGGGAACTTCTTTTAACTCCTCTGTTTGTTTAGCCTCGATGGAGATTCCCTTTTTTTTCTGTTTGAATTAATGGTCTTGGTCAAGACCATTCCAGTGTTAAGCAGAAATGTCATCCCACACGGGTCATAGGACCTGGAACCATGCTTACCAATGAATATATTGAGAAAAACCACCTTGTACCCCCCCCAATATTTTTATGTGGGTTAAATAAAGTTCTAAAAGCAATAAAGGAAATATTTAATGGGAACATAATCACGAAGGGTCAACCTGAGAGGCCTGTGGAAAGCTGAGAACATTTTTGCCTTGGTGAGCTATTGAGCTGATTATAGAGTTATTGTTTTAACCAGTGCTAGTTTTGTATCCTTTTATCTCACCAGCTTCCACATGGAATCATAATTTAAAATGTGGGAACCGTGGACATTGCCATGAAAGAGTCTATAGACCTATAATGTGTGCTTAATGTTCTGCTAAGTGCGATTTTGGAGATGAACATGGCAGACCTTGCTCCAAGCAGTGCAAAATCTAGCAAGGGTGACAGATACTAACTAGGCTGTATTCCTGAAGTGCCTGAAGAGAGACGTTCATGAGCCAAATGTTATTGTAACATAGAGAGGACCAGCGATCAGAAACATACCACAGAGAGTTGGAAACACATCACACATGTGCATGTAACTGATGTGGGTGGTGGCTCTATTAATTACATATCAGGGATTGTGTACTGTTCCAGCTTATGGTTCTTTCAAATCATCCATTTTAGAACTGGGCCACCCTTGAAGGTTTTGAGTCACCTAGGATTTTGAGAAATCAGCTGTTGAGGTTCACCGTATATTTGTCATAAGAAGGTTGGAATGGGGATGTGATAATATCCCCCCTCGCTGGATTTCCCCCAAGGCTATCCCAGAAGACTGATGATCTCTATCCCAAAATGCCCCTTTTCTAGAGCAACAGCTTTCAAACTTTAGTTTGCAGATGGATCACCTGGAAGATCATTACAAAGAAAATTTTCAGGTCCCACCCCAGACCTACTGAATCAGAATCTCTAGATGTGAGGCACAGGAATCCACACTTTAATAAGCTCTCCAGGTGATTCTAGAGTATGCTAAAGTTATAGATACACTGCCAGTGTTCGTTTTTGTGGCCTCAGTTTGGGGTAGATGGTTGATTAGCCTCCAGGTTAACGATTAGCCCCCAGGTTCAAAAGCTTCTCCAGCAAACTGAGTTTCAAGGATTGACAAATCTTCATGCAGTAAGTAAGTGAATAGGGAATTTTCAGTATAGTCAGCTCCCATATCTGTGGGTTTCGCATCCAAGAATTCAACCAGTGAATACAGAGAGTCGACTGCATCAGGCCATTTTATAGCAGGGTCCTGGGACCAATCCCTCTCAGATACTATAGTTGTCAAACTTAGCTATATATTGGAATCACCCAGAATGTTTAAAAAAAAACACCCAGGCCTGGATCCCATCCCCGGAGTTCTCATTTAACAGTTCTTGCACTTTTAGAAGCTCCCCAGATCATCCCATCTGCAATCAAGTTTGATACCACTGCATCAGGAAGTGGTTCACTGACCTCTTCCCACTAAAAGCCCATGGGAGGTAGCAAAGGAAACGATTTTTGACAGCAAAAGAAAACAAAGGGAAATATAGTTTTAAAATATATCAAACTTTATTCTTGGGTTATATAGCATTTTGAGACTTCTATCTAGAAACACATTCCTAAAGAATCTTACTCTGTAATGACTGAGCAGCATAGGTATTTCAGAGAGATTAAGGGTCAATCTAGGATCATTATTGACATCTGGTCAAATATATCAAAACTTTGAGGCATCTGATTAAACTGTTTTCTCTTTTCTTCAAGACACTCCTACTTTTCATTTCTTCACTTTTTCCCTTATTCCTTTGTTCTCATTTTCCAACCCCTTCAGCACCTGACAATCTTTTTCTACCATCACAAAATGATTTCTTTTAGAGGCCTCAGTATTCTATTATTGCACACTTAAATATTTACTGAGCAACTCTTTTGAGGGTCATGGTGATTTTCATAGTTATGTGATAATTTCTTCAAATGTCTTCAGGCACTAGGCACTGCTCTAGGTACTTGGGACACATCAGGAAAAAAAAAAAAATCCCCAAATCTTCCCTTTGAGGGAGCTTACCTCTAATGGGCCAAGTGACAAACAATAAGCAACATAAAAAACAGTAAATAACATGATGGAAAGTACAGACTCTAAGTGCTACAAAAAAGAAAATAGAATAAATTAAAGGAAACTGATAGTGCAGAGGTGGGGAATGAGAATTTTACACAGGGTAGTTAGGGAAGGTCTCATAGAGAAGGGAAAACTTGAGTCAAGACTTGAAAGAAGTACAACTATTTGAAGGAAGAACATGTCAGGCAATATGCTTCATGAAAGATTGAACAACAAATGTTTTTAATGTTTTGTTTATTACAGTAAAGAAAAAGAGCAATGCTTCCCTAATCACTCTGGACTGCTCTGCTTCCATCTTTCAACTTGTTGCATGTTAATAGATTTTTCCAAGCTAATGATTAATTCCTGCCTTAGGATACTCAGTTTTGTTCATTTTCCATGGAGCATTAGGAAATCACAAAGTTCACGTGGTTACTATTGCATTGTCATTGGCAGTCTCAGCGGGCATTTACATTGCCTTTCACCAAACACATTTACATTTTGCAGCATCCCAAGGCTGTGTGTATGTGAGTCTGTGTGTGTATGTGTATACGTTTTAGTCACACATAGTGCTGTGTATCCTAATGAGACCTGTATCACAACCAGTTAGACACCTGCAATAGAATCATACCGTGCCCCCAAATGCTCTTGTCCTCTGCTCCTTAGAGTTCAAATCAAATAACCTTACATCAAGTCAATGCAGTTTTTGACTAGAATCTCAGAGTTGCACGGGGCATTACTCTTTGGCTCAAACCAATTTTTGTAAACATTGGTCCTTCAGATGTAAAATTGAATTAATTAATCTCACAGATTTATATTAAATCTATTCTGTGAGGGGCATTTTGGCCAGATTTTGCCAGCACAGAGGATACAATCTGAGTTAGAGTTACTTTCCATGTACTCTAAAGAACAGCTCCTACCCTCAGTTTTAGATGTGCCTTGGGAGGTTTATTGTGATTAGATTTTCACATTAGATTTTTCTGGTAATTATATCTTAAAGCCCTTAAGTTCATGTGAAATTCACAGAAGTCACAGATGATGCAACTAAATTATTGGTCATGAGTGTATATGTAACATTCGAAATAAATCTTGTTATATCTTCAGTAATTAGAATCGGTCCTTTAGGGAGTCACTCAGAAATTAAAGAGGGAGCAATAATATAAAACCTTCTTTAGGGTAGAAGAATAGTTTAATTTATAGTTCTTTTTTTTTTTGTTTGATACAGTAACTATGAGCTTTAAATCTCATGCACAAAAATAATCTGATCTATATTCCCAGAATTGACTTATTTTTTGTTTCCCAGATTTATCCCAAAAGTACTCCAAACAGCAACTTCCATAGCAATGCCCTTCATCAAAAGTGCTAATCAGTTTTGTTATTCAGGATTTGGTGGAGACTGGCTGGTGGCAGAGCAGACAGGAAGAGCATGGCCTGGGCTCTGCTCCTTGCTCCTTCCCCCCTCGGCCATCCTATCTTTTGCCTCCTAGACAGACCTGACTTATTTTGCCATGTTCACCCAAAGAAGTTATGTAACTGCAAATTTCTGTAAAACAACTACTCACATGAAAAATAATCATATTTTATTCTGGATTTCAAATACAAATAAATGTCAAATTAATTCTGCTTTATTATTTTATTGTATTTGTAAGAGAGAGATATTTTAATATTAAATATTTCTAATATTTACCATTTTTATTTAAATCTTTTTTTTTTTTACACAAAGCTTCCAAGGAGGTGCAAATAACGCTTGATTTGACATGATTTACACGTTCATGTTAAATTGACCACATTTTTATATTGTTTAATATTTTAAGGGAGGAATGTAGAGAAAATATACTCAGACAAAAATTATTTTAGATTTTCAATGAATATGACCTAAAATGCACAGTTTAGATTTTTATTTCTTTACAAAAATTTTACGTATCATGAAGGGTAAGTTTTTGGTTAGTTTTAAGGAGCAGTTAATTTTATTATGATATTAGATTTATTACACTCTGTGTGAAAGCAGGCAAAAATTCTCTCTGAACATTTTGTTGAGCTGACCATATTTGTAAAATTGACAATATAAGAATTCATAGAGCCTAGATCATTACTATAGTAATCAGTGTAGCCTCTAGTTTAAAAAAAAAAAAAAAAAAAAAAGAGGCATGGTACTTCAGATTCTAATACAAAGGAAACCGAAGTTATTCCCAATAGTGTTATGCATATTTGCTTCTTTCTGCCACTGATCATCTTGACAGTGTTGATTTGCTTGAAGGATGACAAAAAGACTGAGGGGACATTGAGAGATTATCACTTGACTTAATTGATATAATGACATGTACATCTTTGTGATCTTAGGTACTTTAGAATATGTTCTGTATAGAACACCATTCATTCAACAAACATTTAGGAATTCCTAAAAGAAAGTGAATTCTTCTTGGACGCTGAAGAAGTATAAGCACCAGCAAGGAATTAGCTGAGGTGGGGAGAGGTCATCAAGACAGATGTGGACAGATAGATGGCTGGAAATCAAACTGGGAAATATAAAGCAGAAAGTGAGTGAAGAAAGGGTTCAGTTTGTGAGATCAGTGAAACAAAATCAGGAAACTAATTAAATTTCTTGACCAAAATGAGCCAGAGATGAAGCCAAAAGAAACAAAAAACAAACAAAGGACAGGTATGACAAAGAACCAAAATAGGCCCAGGAATTACACGATTTTTGGTGGATGGACAATGAAAATAACCTGGCTAGAATATCTCTTAGCAGGATGTGGTCCCCAGCTGGCAATCAAGGGGAACTAACCATGAATTGATGGAAATGAATTGATGTGTGGGTTTAACAGTTGGAGTGAGCGTTCCAGGATAATGAAAACAGCACACAAGAGTTACACTGTTATAGAGAATTTGTATGATTTGTAGGTGTAAAAACTATGAGTCAGAATTGCATATTTGAGATATAGAAATCATAATCTTACCTTCTTCAGCACACTTAGAACAAAGTTACTGTAGCTAAGCAACTCAAAATTTCCACATAAACATAATCATCTCTGCAGATTTTGAAAACTTAATGCAAGTTTCCAGAGTCTGAATTAAATTAAGAATGGTTCCCACATTAAAGGACTAATCAGTACCTAGACAGAAGATGAATTCCATACCTACAAATAGTGTTTAAGAATTTTAAAGGAACTTAAGTAGTAAATCTGAAAGTCAGCAATTCTGGTTTGAAGAAGATATATAAGAAGAGATCTATATTTATATCTTACTACTTACATATCTTACTACTTGTATGTAGACCATCAAAAAGGGAGAAATAATATATAAAATATTGTGAGCTTTTATTAGGTACCCAGTACCATATCCGGCTCTTTATGGGCATGATCTCATTAAATCTATACAACTCAATTGAGGTGAATACTGCTACACATTTTAGAGATAAGAAAACTGAGGCTAGAGGGTTTAAGCAAGGTCACAGGCTAGTAAGTGTCAGGGCACAGATGCAAGCCTGGCTGGCTGGCTGGCTCTAGGGTTTAGGCTTTTAACTGCTATTTTAAACTGCCTAGCCAAACAGAAAAACAGAAAGGCCAACAAGAAAAGGAGCCTTCCCTATGTATTCTCAAAATATGCAATTTATTTTCTAGGAAGGAATGGAAAAAGAGGCTGAAATGCAGAGTGAGCCCTTTGTCATTTTTGTTTTTTTGTTTTTCCTCCGTGATGCTTATGATCTGGTTAATATCATACTGATTAAGGTATTTCTTCTAGTGCTGTTTGTGCTGTGAGGTCCCCAAAAGCTACTGCATAGAGTTTTCTTATTAAGAATTATGAGTAGACTACTAATAATTTCTAGTAATTATAAAATTGGTTAATGTTTATAACATTGAGAATTTTATTTTAAAACTGCAATACTTTTGTCAACACTAATAACCACTTTCACAATTATTTTTAAAAGATGACAGAGGAGAAGACTTAAAATGTAATGCCACTTGACTTGTGCAACAGCATATTTGCCAACATTAACAAGTACCATAAGAAGGGGAAACATCTCAAATAAGACAGAGACTCAAAAAAGATAAAATTGTAGTCTAGGCTCTGGCACTAGTTTTGTGGGTTTACTAAGTCACTTTACTTCTCTGAATTCTTACTCATTATTTACATAAATGTTAATCACTTCCAGTTTCTGTGACTTGGTTATCATATTGCCAAGGAGGAAAGTGGAAATTAAACAGTTTGAGCAATGAAGATACACCTTTTGTTGAGCTGACCTGAACAAAATCATTTCAATTTCTCAGGAGAAGATAAAAGAATTCTTTAAACCCAGACTCTTAAATAATTCAGTTTCCAGTTGTTCATTGTTACCATATAAAAAACAATTGATTTTTTATATTGAACTTGTATTCTAGGTTTTCACTAAACTAAATGATTATTTCTAGCAGCCTGTTTTTTGTAGATTCTTAGGGATTTTTCTGTACAGATAAATTGTGGAGTCTGAACATAGAGTTTAATTTCTCCCTTTCCAATCTCTATGACTTTTATTTATTTTTCTTGCCTTGTTGCATGGGCTAGGACCACTAGTACCATGTGATATAGTAGTGTTGTAAGTAGACATCCTTGCCTTGCTCCTGATCCCATCCCTGCATTGTTCCTCATCTTAAGAGAAAAGCATTTAGTGTTTTGCCATTAAGTATGTTGTTGGCTGTGGGTATTTTTCTAGATATTCTTTATTAGGTTAAGGAAGTTTCCATTTATTCCTAGTTTGCAGTGAATTGTTTTTATGAAGGGATGTGAATTTTGCCAAATGCTTTTTTTCTGCATTTATTAAAATGATCATATGGTTTTTATTCTTTAGTCATTACATTGTATTTTAACTATTCATTTGCATTCATCTCCCTAAATGCTCCTTTATCATATACCCTGGTATTTAGCACAGTACCTAGAATATAGTAGGCAATTAATAGATAGCTATTCAGTGACTAATACATGAATGCTGATCACTGTGCTTGGTGCTCAGAATTCTCTATGTTACATGCTTCATTTTGCATCTCTATAAGTACAGTTCTTGTTTCTGCAATACAATTTAGGTTTCAATTATATAAAAATTAATTGTGTTCATGAGTAATCGATAGTATGATTTCTCCTTATAACTTTGAAAGCAAGTCTAGGTAAAGTATTTTGTATACAGGCCCAATTATTTCCTTAAAATGCTCAGGTTGTATATGTGTGCATACTAAAAACTACCCAAGTGTAGAGGTATAATGCTCTTTTTTTAGCAAATTAATTATTTAGAGGCATGTGTATATGTGTGTGTCAATGTGTATATATACATTTTCCTACCCTTAAAATCATTTTTAGTCTCTTCAATGATGCACCTTCCATTTACGTTCCTAATCACTAATAGAAAATGAAAACACATCTTGCTTAGTGAAGCTTTCTCAGTAACAACCCAGCAGATATTTTAACTGCTTCTTGGCCTTCCACTCTCTATATATTTACCTCTCCCATACAATTCACTTGCGGTGGTGGCTTTTATTAGGAATAATGTATTATTTTGTCGAATTGCTATAAACCATTAAATGATATTTTTCTAACCCAGAGTTCAGTGCATAAAGTCACTACCATATATAATGGAATACTTATAAAGTTATGTTATATTCTCCAGTAAGAATGGTGCTAAGGTAATATAAAACTGCTTTCATATAATATAAAATATAAAATGTTACTACTCAATCACGTATATGCTCTTCATTATATACAGCATGGCATTTGGTGTAGTTGTAAGGGCTTCTCATAGGAGAATGTGATGAAACATATGTCCTGAAATGGTGAGCATTCTATCAGGGGTAGATGTATTAATAATATGGCTTGGGACGAGGCTGTGCATGGGAATAAATATCAAATGCTTCAGAGAATGGATTATTGCCATCGAGTTTATTCTCCAGCTGGGTACTATGATTTTCTTGTCAGCTTATAGTGTCACCTGCTTACGTGACAGAAAACCTGTGGTTTCCTCTTATTTTCTATTACAAATAGAATCCTACAAAGACACAAACTAGCCACAGGTTTTAGCTTGTATATAAATTTGCAGTTCTATAGGAATTCTGTGGTTGATCTATGTGCAGGATTTCTCTTTTAGTCCATTAGTTTAAAATAGATGCTTCTGTTTAAATCAAGATGGAAAATCTATTTCAATAAAATTCATTTCCTGTTACTATTTCAGGGGGGAAAGGGCATATCAGTTTTATGAGGGTTTTTGTAGGGTAACAAAAATGACTTTTAAGCATTGCTTTTTTACTTTCTCACTATTCATTTCCATAATACTCTGTTTTGTTAAGAATATCCAGCCTCTATATCACAAAACAAGTTCAGGATTATGTTCCTATGTTTTACCTGCCTCGTAGAAATGAATGGAATGGGTCCTTTCATATTGTCTCATACATGAAAATGATTATCATTATACTCCTTTGCTCTCATTTCTTAAACCATGAGTTTTTGGCAATGTCATTGTCTTTAGGAGCCAACGAGTGTAGCTATCCTTATTAATATTTTTCTGTGAAAGATACCATTTTCACACTTTTCCCCAAGGATTCAGTGAGAGTGAGAAACAAATGAGAGTCATATGGAAAGTTAGGGTAGAAATGAAATAAATATGGTGGCCAAAATGATGCTATCTAATCACCTTATCAATTAAGTTACTTATAGTGACTTGAAAGTTGATAGAATTAAAAACACTTTAATAAAACTTTGTCATTTTGATGTATAAAAGAGCGATTACCCACATGTGGAGAGGAGCAACTATGCTTCTATCCTGTCTACACAAACCCTGGCCAACTAAGAAAAAACCCTGACCAGAAAAGGACAGGAAAGGAAGGGGGGAAGAAGAGTGTACTTAAGTTTTTAAGCATGGATTATGAAAGTATTATCCTGATCAGAAGGTCTTCAAAGAAGACACAAATCTTCATTTACTACATGTGTTTTAAAACCCCCTAATGTAATGTACCTGTAATATTGTAAGCCATAGCAGGCAATAGTCTGGTTATAGTGGATTAATTTCTCAGGTCTATAATAAACTAGTTCTGAATGAGTGGAACAAACAGAACTGTATGTATAGAAAGTCTGGGAATGGCAGGTTTTATTTGGAATGTTACATCACTGACTACTTATTTAAAAGAGATTAATAATATTTTCACTCAGCAGTTATTATTTTTTCAGATGTTGTGTATAGGAAAACTGAGTCTGTCTTGACAATGTGGTATTGATCTGGATGAAACAAGATCAATAGGTATTATAGTTACTCAGTGACTAGGTTATTAGAAAAATAAATTTGGAATTATCTTGCTGGCAAATAAGGACAAATTTTACAAGGAATGCTCAAATTTGTTTACATGTTACAGTGTATTTATTATTCATTTCCCAATACAAATAAGCCTTTCCTAATGTTGTAAACTTTATTTATCTAATGCTACAATTATGCATTTGCTTGGAGAAATGTTATTGGTCTACATAGACAGCCTTATAAAATTTACTATATAATTTAACTTGACACTGCTTAACATATCAAAGTTCACTCTGTCGTTTTACCAAAAATAATGAAAATAGTAACGTATTAATACTACCTTGTAAAATAAATCTCACTATATATACACATCTCTATCCACAAATATATGTTTTTCCAATATTTTCATAAGCATTGTTGATTTGTGCCCTAGAAAAACCTCAAGAAATACATAGGGCATGTGTTGTTAGCCCCTTGTTTGATGAATGCATTTGAGTGATAAAAATTCAAGAGAATTTCTGAAACTGACAGAAGGAGACTCCTGATTCCATTTCTTAAATTCGCATGTGCTTGTCAGACTCACTAGCTTTTAACATCTGCCTTTTCCCCATGTTGGCTCTCTGCGCTTAATTGAATAGGTATACTTTTTTCACGTAGCAGTGATTACCATAGGCAATTTTGACATTATTACAGGTGGTCTGTAGAGTAAGATGCATAGGAACTAGTGTCTGACGCTCCACCGCTGAGGAACTTTCAAAGGTACTATTCTTATCCACTCATTATCTGTACGTGGACACCAGGTAAAAACCCCACAGAAGCAAGGCTGCCCTCGTGAACCCCAACATGGCTGGCAAACATTCCTCAGGGTGGAATTTGCAAGCTTTCTAGACTTGGAAGATGAGAATTGCGGTTAAGTGACACAACTGGTTTCTGAAGAAAAGGGCTGAGCTTCTTTTTACGCTCTGTGGGTATCTTTTGTAGTCCAGTGAACCACTGACAGAAAATGAGACAACAACTTAGAGAGAGACAAAAGGAGAATGTGAGGGAATATCTGAAAGGTCACCAGCAGGACCCTATGTGCTGTATATGTGTGTCTCTCTGGGCTCAGAACTGATTTCTCTATTAATTAGAACTATGTATCTCACATAGGCAGTGGGAGTTTAACCTTTTTTTCTTACACTATGTAAAAAAAATCCCAAATGAGGTATTTTCAGATGAAATTCATATCTATTATTAATGGCAGAAATGGTTTATGAGTTGCTTTTTTCATGTAACGTAGTAAATAAAGCAAGATTAGAATCCAGCCAGAAAGTGAAATTAGCTCTTTGTACAACTTTTAAATTCGTGATTCCAGCAATGGAAGGAGACATACATGGCCCACGACATTCTCCGTTCTTAAACATGGATTAGGATGTGGTCCTCTGTCATAATTATGTAGTTATGTAGAGGTTAGTTTCAATGTCTCTACCATAAATGTAGAGGTGGGGAAAGAATATAACTCGGAGTTTGTATTGTTGTTGTTTTGTTTTAACACATTAAGTTACATATGCAGAAAATACAGGATTGAGTGAGGACTTTAGAAAGCACTACATTATTAAAGGTTCTCTGAGTGTAAAAGATGCAGAGAACCTGGAATCTGTGGCTCTCAACCTGAGAGCACATTGGGAATATAAAATAAGCAAATAAGAAACGTCTTAAGAAAACTTAGCAAGTTCTATATCAGCAAGTGCAAGACAACATAGCACAAAATAAGTTCCAGGGTGCTCAGAGCATGCAGAGGTACAGCAGAATGTAAGAAAAGAGAGACAGATTGACGATGCGATGGATCAGGCTTACAGGAGAGGTGAATTTCGATTTGAAGTGTGAGGTAGGGGATGCATATGAAGTAGAACGTGGAGTGTGTGCATCCTAGATAGAAGGAATGATAATACGTATAAAGGGGCAAGAGCAGGATACGGTAAGCAATGTGAATGAGATCATCAAGAGAAGTGGCGATGGCAGAGTGGTTCTGAAAAAGAGGTTAAAATCCCATAAGGCAAATGCATTTAGCAAGACAGGAGATGGGGAGACTGAACAGCAGACAACATAGGAGGTTATGGAAAGAGTTTAGAGTAAATATGGTCGGCAAAAGGGAAACCCTGGAAAAGCCTTGGACGTGACAATTACATGCGTTAAATAGATCTTACAGGTTAAAAGAACAAGGCACTAGATAAACCAAGTACCACATGAGGTTATTTCTTTCTGCCAGATAGAAGTGGTGAATGCCTCTAGGCCTTTTACATGATAATTGCTGCTGGGGTATAAGAGGACTTAAAAGAAATAGAAAGAGATGATATAGCTCAGACATTCCCTGGAAAAAGATAATAGATGAGTTATAACCCAAATAATGAGCTATCTTGGATGGAGTCAGAGAAAAGAGAACAGTTAAAAAAATGAATCTGTGATTTTTGAGCCCAGGGAACTAAGAGGAAGCTGCAGCTTAGGAAAATGACCAGAAATTATGACTCTGTCAACTAATCAGGTTTTTTTTGGAGGCACAGTTTAAGCCTTATACGTGAGTCAAAGAAAGGTAGGGCCTAGCAGCATTTTCTTGCAGGACTATTGGAGAGGTGGGGGGGGGGGAGGTGTGTGATGAGTTTATATGTTAATGCATGACACTAAACTCTCAACACGGTGGTCACAGACATATATCCCCAGTACCAGTCTTCCAGTCGGTTTTTTTTTTCCCTTAGTACTGTCAGCTGTTGCAGGAATAGGTTTTGTGGACTTTGTGTCTTGAATTAAGCACTGCAGCACTTTACCGTGTCGCCTAGAAACCTGGAAATTAATACTATAGCACTCCTTCCTTTAGAAAACTGGAAGTGAGTACTCTACCCAGAGCTATCTATTCTATAACCTACTTTAATGTAATTAGAACAAACAGGCAAATCAATACAAGGTCTTGCATTTACAAAATAACTGGATGCATAGTCAATATGGTTCCATGTGGAATAAGGGCAACCACAATGAAGTTTTAATTGGATTTTTTTTTTTTTTTTGGTATAACTTGAGTTATTATTCTTTTGTGCTTATTCTGGCCAAAACATCACATAACATTTAACAGTGTTAGAAAAAATATGATTTTCTCCTTGCCATTGTGTTCTTATTCTCAGCCCTGTTCAAAACAACTGCTCTGAAATAACTGAAGTGTCTAAAGTGTCACTGGCTCTACTTTCAGCAACACAGTATACTTTTCCTGAACTTCTCTAAATGGCCAACATATCTGAAGGTATATCACTAATAGTAGAATTTGTTCCTGACATTTGTTTCACATTATATATATATATTTTTTAATGTGGGATCAAATGATGGACTCTGCATTCATCTGTTCTATGAACAACTGGCGTAGATAAAGCTATTCATTTACTCATATATTTAGCTAATTGTTGTTGAGCAATACAGTAACATAAAATACACAGTCATGTGGTCATGTAGGAAACATGATAGTGCATGATAAATGTTATGATTTGGATCAGTAGAGAGCTATTAAGACATTAAAGAGACACAAATCACCCAGTCTGAGTATAGCAGGGTGGGTAGGAATACACTGGGAAAGGCCTAACACACCCCTAAACTGGGTCATGTAATAGAGGTTGCACAGGGCAAGGGGGTTAGAAAGGCTTTCCAGAAAAACGGTGAAGTTAGAGAGTTCAGTAGCCACCAGATTATTAACTACCTTGCATCCCATGCCAAGGAGTTTAAACTCCACACAAAGGGTACTTGGTAAAGAGGAGTGTGATGTGATTAGCTTCATGCTAGGGAAGATCAGTGGCAATGTGAGATTTGCTTGGAGGGAATAAAAGCTGGAGTAGCGGGATCCATTAAGAGGCTGTTAAGGCAACCCACTGAGGGATGCTGATAGTCTGAACAAAGATAGTAGCAAAGGGACAGAGACAGAAAGATGTATTCAACAGCTGTGAGGAAATGAGAATCAAAAGGAGTCTAGATGTTTCTGCCATGGAAAGCATTAAGTTCTTCATTTTACCTCGGCACCTTGCTTTGCCCTCTATTTACCTAAGATTCTTTTATATAGGCTGATGGATGTATTTTCTGTTTTTATTAAACAATGGGTCAAATATTGTAGTACAATATTTTGCCTTTTTAAGTAAACATTCACAAGAGGTTTGACACCTTGCAAAAATGCGTTAAGTATTTGCTCACCCAACACAGTTCCTTAAATATAATTGACTTAAATTTAAATGCCACTGGATCATTTTAGCCCATTACTCTAAAAAACCTGCTACTCTGTAATAGTTTCAACAATGGAGATTATCACACATAGAGAAATATTACCAAGTCCTTGGTGTCGTAATTTTCTCTGAAACCAGTTCCTGGGGGAATGTGAAACTATCTAACTTTTGGAGGATTAATAACTTTCTGTATCCTTTAAAGAAACCAAGTATGTAGAAATCCTCAAAGGGAAACAATAAATTAGAAAAAAAAAATCCTTTCAACTGCACCTACTATTTAGTCAAGTAAAAAGATAAGCTATTCTTCACTATGCAGAACCTAGCAATAAAAATCAACAGCCAACAAAGATTATTTTACAAACAACTAAGAGATGCCATGCAGGATAAACTAAGATTACAGATGCATCAAATTTTAGAGTTAGAAGGAATCTCTGAAATCAAGTTTTCAGATAGAAATATTTAGTTAGGAGTAAAGCTAGAGTTTTATTTTGAAAAATAAGTTTGAATTTAAAAGGTCTAGATAATTCAGAAAACATATGCCCTCTATGCTCAAGAATGTGGTTTGGGGCATATTTCATTGTAAATTTATATTCATGTTTGACTCAATATAAATGATTATCATGGCAATAATCAATTTTTTGTTCCTTTTGGGTAGAGAAATTATCTGTTACACCTTGGTACTAATCTCGGTGCCTAACACCAGTTTCTGCCTTAACATATGTGCTATTAAGGTATATGTAGCAAGAAGTTCCGCTCAAACTAGGATAAGCGATAGGGCAAAATTATGGGCAGGGAGATAGAGGGACGCTCATGTTACCAAAAGGTCCATGGCCAACTGGATCTCAGAGCTGGAACAATGTCCGGAGGCTCCACCCATCTTCTCTTTCTCTCTCTGCATTGCCTTCCTTCGCAGGCAGGTTTTCCCTTCAGTCAATCAGCAAAATAACTCAGCAAACTAAAACCAGCTTCTCTCCCCCAGTAGTAACAGAACAGTCAGAATCTGGTCTACTTGAACTACTTTGGGCCACTAGAGTCAGGTTTATTTTCTCTTTAGGCCTCTAATCAAGCCACCCTAGGTAGTGGTGCTGTGTCTGAGGGAAAGAACGCTCTGCCTGGCCAGGCCTGGGTCACGTGAATACTCCTGGTCAGTAGACTAGAACCCCCGGACTGAGACTGACCAGAAGGTGGCTCCCCAGAAAAACCCTGGTGCCTTGGCAGAAAAAGGAGAGATGGATAATGGTCTAGTAAAAACATCAGATGTTCTCTACACTGCAATTTTGTGATTCTCTTTCTTCCTTGTCTTTACCACTCTCTTGTCTCTGTGCCAACACTTATCAAACTAAGCATCAAAATAGGCGTTTTGGGGTTAGGCCTTTTTTCTAGCCAAAACTTGTTCCTGATGAGGAAATGCCCCTCTTATCCTAATTCAAATAGGTACTTCTATTTTATTCTACATGCGATCCCCAAATCCTTGGGTAGCCAGAGTTGGAGATTATTAGGGATGGCATGAAATAGTGTAGAGGCATCAAGAGGTGATGGCCAGTGCACTGATTCAAATTCCAGAGACCAGACTGCTAATTCTAGCATTCACCACCAGGTTTCCTCTTGCCCACAAAGAGGAGGCTAGGATTACCATGATCTCTTCCAGCGCTGATGCTTCCTGCTTCCTGCAGAGAAGATAGGTGTGTGTCTACAGGGTAAGAGTTAGAATTATGCCAGGTTTCTTCTTGGTGTGAGTATCCCTTACCCATGGCCTGTTTTCCTAATACATGACCCTGCCTTCTACAGTCTCTTCTTGCTTAATGTGCAGCCTGGGTCTCCTTCAAACGCAGAAAATGAACAAAGACATATGCAGGTAGTTATTTGGGAAGTGATCTCAAGGAGCAAGAATAAGGGACCCGGAAAATGAAATTAAAAAGGAGAAAAGCTAATAAGAGGGTGAATTGTTGAGTTCACAGGGCAACTGGGGCTAGATTTTACCAGGACCTTCTGAGGAATCTATAGAATGCCTGAGAGTGACAGGGAGAAGCGTGTCCCTGTGGGTCTGTCTCTCCATCATTGTAGAGGATTTTCCTTGGGGGCACAGACATTCCTACTCAGCCAAAAGACTCCAAGCCAGAGGGCAAAAGACAGTAATGCATGTTTGAGACAAGGTGATGTCAGCATACAGTGAAGCCTTATTGGAACTGTCTGCTGCAGCCAGGGCTAGTCAGAAATGAGGCCAAGAGGATGTGAGATGGAGATGAGAGTTTTCAGTGGACCTACCTTGCTCCCTGGATTCTTTGAAGCTCTCCCTCACCTGCATGAAGATCTAATGCAGATTGTCTGCTATGCTTGAACATGTCCCTGACCCTGGACACTTAGCTCTATCGCGACTGGCCTGCCCCTGGCTCTTTTGCCTTGTCTTGCTTATCTTTTCATAGTTTCTCCTTCCTTCGCCAGCCCCTTGCACTTAAAATTTGATGCTGCTCTTGAAAAATGTGACTTGTCCCAAGTGAACAAACCCCCTCTACTTTGATTACTGTGGGTTACTTGTAATCTACCAGCAATAATACTTATTCTAAGAAAATGTCGTATGAATACTCTGTGCTCATATTCTCTTCTGCTTCTACAGCTCTTTCCACTTAAACGCCGGTCTCCATCAGTTCTCCAAATCATCCAGATCCTTCAAAGTTTAAGTCATCTGAGTTTTTTCTCACTTACTGGCACCCCCATTGTTTCTCTCTAAGTTCCTTCAAAATTTCTTGCCTGCCTCCATTACTAATATATTATTTATCACTAGCTTTCTTGTATGTTCATTTTAATTCAGGTAAATTATAAGTGGCTTGAGGCATAGCAAAGTACAATATATTTTGTATTCACTAGAGCACCTAGGTCAGTGCTGAGCAGATTATGGCAAATTGAAAGTTTCTGCTGCTTAGTTGATATTGCTTTTGTAAATAGGGAGAGACTAGGTTAGTGGCTAGGATTTATATCTTCTTCCACCACTACATGTCTGATGACATCTATCAGTATCTCAGGTTCTTTATCTGTAAGTGGGTCTAATAAGAGTACCTGACTCAGAAAGTGAAAAATAATGTATGTGAAGTACTTAGCCTGGTGTTCATAGAGATGCTTGGTCCTGCATTTATGGGCTATTATAATTGCCCTTGAATAATGGCCATCAGTGCTTCTGTGGTGCATGTGTTTTGTTTTGTTTTGTTTTCCTAACTAATTAGGTTGAAATTAGCCAAATTAGCCCAGTGCTTCGTGGAGATTAATAGCTGCTTATGACATGCATGTGATACCAAACGTTGATAGTTGTTTTTGAGAATGACATATAGGTTGGTTTAGATTTCTGGATACCTTAGTGTTTTGTTCAAGGAAGCAAACTTTGGAATATGTAAGAAAGATGCTTAGACTTTATTCTCATGATTACATCTGGCCAGCGTCCCCTACCTTCTCTCCTTCACTTGTCCCATTTCACCAATTCTTTAGTGGCCACCTCCCTCGTGGAGTTTTCTCTTTATCCCAACTCACTTTGTCATCCCTCAACTCATTGCATTTGACAATCTTACCGTAACATTCATCTCTTATCTTTTTCTCTAAGGCTTTACCTGTACTAATTGTATTCTTCCAACTAGATTTTAAGCTGCCTCAGGGCAAGGATCACATCCAATCCATTCTTTATCTAGGGCAGGAGTTATCACACTGCAGAGTTCACAAGAGACTCTGCAAAAAGACTGGTTGATTGGTTTACTAATTAAATCACATTGAATTTCTAAATTTGTAGTTCAACTGACTAGTTTATTTGTAGTCGGTACTCGAGTCAGTAGTTATATTTCTTCTCAATGCCATATCACTGGTCTTTAAAGCATGACAGTTGTGTTACGGAATGTTAGTTGTGGTGTGGAACCTCTGAATCGTTTATTGGAATGAAAAAGTAAACAAAGCCAACTAATGAGAAAAAAGCCTCTAATGAGAAAGCCTTAGAAATTACAGTGCATGAATCACCAGGTTGCCCTTAAGAAATACAGGATTTTTGCTGTTTAAATGCTCTAAAACCAATTCTTCACTAGACTTACTGTCACTTCCATGTGTCTGTTTACACTGAAGGATACAACGATAACACCAGTGACCTGAAATAATTGCCGTGTAAGTTTGCCTCTGATGAAAGTTCAATTTTTGCTGCGAGATGCCTGGAGCTCAAACTGCTGCATTGACAGCAGCCTGCAAATCTCTCTTTTTCTGGCCTAGTCAGGGGGGAACGGGGGCAGCTCAGGAAGACAGGCCTGGGAATGCCCGCCCTCCCTTCCTCCTCACGCTTCCCTCTGGCGTGAAGCAACAGTTCTGGCTTAAGGAAGAAATGATCGTTATTCTACTTGGTAGAAGGCATAGGATGCTGACGTACAACCTACTGATGGGCAGCTGGTCAGGGCAGGTCAGAGGGCAGGGCTGGGGAGACTGCCCTTCCATGGCACGGAGCGACACAGCAGAGGGCAGAGCGGGACTTTACAAGTGGAGGAGAACCATTGAACTAGAAATCGCTCAATAAAAAATTCGAACTCCCAAGTAATGACTATCGAGCGCCAGAAACACATACGAAAACAAGGGGAATGAGAAAGAATTGTAAAACTGTAGACATGAAATGGTTTCTCTTTAGCAAGGCTCCCTAAATATTTTCTGCCCTGGAGCTCTTTGCACCTGAGTCTTTATTGTATATGATTTATTTATTTGTTTACACCTTAAGCAGGTCAGCCCTGGGCAAAGCTCCTGAAATAGAAATCATCAGCACAGTGTCCTCCCCAGGTCCTCTAACTGGGATCATTGTAAGCCTCCTCAGTGACTTCATACTGCCCACTGAATGCTCAGGTCCTAAGTGGGGATGCTTCCAAGGTGTGCCAGGTGATTCGTGCCCTGAACCCTTCCTGCCTCCTGACCCCTTCCATGCATGTCAGCCCCATTCCTTTTTAGCCTTGCCTGAATCGGTTAGGACTCTCCCAATTGCTCCTAACAGAAAAATGCATGAGCTAGCTAGCCCAAAAGGAGAATTTATCATAAGGATGCAGGGGTGTTTCATGCACTTCAAGAGCTGGGAAGCTGCCAGGCTTCAAAGACTGGAATTGTAGATTATCAGACTCTCTCTCAGGCTCCTTTGCTTCATCTCATAGGATTTGGGCTTCATTTTTTTCTGTGTCTCTGTGAAATATCTTCCACATTGGATCCATGTGGCAAACAGACAAGCAAAAAAGGCAAAACAAATGTGAAACAAAAGCAAATAAGCATGGCTCACAGCAAAGCACACATTACATAGCTAGCAACCAGGGGCAAGATTCACTTATTTGAAACTTCAGCTTTGTGAGAAAAAGCCACTGGTGCATGAGCTGTAATCATAATGGCTGCCCCTGCCCCAACTTACACAAACTTGGCTGCCACCTCTGTGACCACGTGGAAGGGAAAAAGCAACTTCTATAAAACGGGGGCAGAAGAGATAGGTGTCCACTTTTATGCCTTTGTCTACAAAGCCATTGTGCCGTTCCGTCCCCACGTGTGGACTCCGTAAGCTCACTGCCTTCTCATTCCTGTTAACTAACTGTGTTTCAGAAGGAACGTGGGGAAAAAGTCTTAAATTGAGATTTAGAGCTGGTACAAGAGGAAATTAAAGTTCCTCAAATCATAGCTAGTAGCTGGAGTGTTAATCTGTTGACCCTGATTTAGCTTGTTCTACAGGAGATAAAATTGATTTAAATAATAAACATCCACTAACTCATTATTGCCCTCTCCTTGGTCAAATCTGGTGTAGTGCCCAGAGTTACAGCCCCATGGGTTTTCTTTTTGCCATGAACTCTGTTGCCTGCTGTAGTATATGTTTTATTTATACTTCTAAAAATACACATTTTCACTTTGCTGGGTACAATAATTTTATACACACAGGTGAATATATGTATATCTACATGAGTGTGTCAAAACAGGTTTTTTTTCAAATCTATATTTTTACTATCCGCATGTGCTTAATTTTTCAGATTCTGACTCTGTAACTGTGGAATTGTCAATTGCTTTATCGAATTCTGCTGGATTCTTTTCCCTACTTCTCTCCCTCTCTCTTGCGTGCACATTCTCTCTCTCCCCCCCCCCACCGCCCCGCCTCATCTATCTGTATTCAGCCACGTGTTAGACACAAGTTCATGATTATTGTATCTGCCTTGTAAATATTCCCTTTTATTCACATGTAGTGTGTCTTTTTATCCCTACTGATGCTTTTTGTTTAAATTCTGTATTGACTGAGAATAATACGGCTGCATCTTGGTGGTAACTGTTGTTCTTGTTACTAGTATTACCTGGTCAATCTTTTTAATTACCTTATTTTTAATATTTTTATGTAATTTTGTCTTTTTAGATATGTATCTTCTAAGCAGTGAGTGGAATAATAAGCAATATCCTGTTTATTTATTCAGTTTTATAGTCTCTGCTGTTAGACATGAGTCAAATCTACTTATACTTCCTGTCATGATGGCTGTATTTTCACTTATTTCAAGTATTTAATGCTATCTTTTTCCCACCCTTTTGCAGACCATAGTTGATTAAATTTAACAAGTTATGTAAGTTTAATTTTGTATGTGCTCTCTACTTTCTTACAGACCATCTTCTCTTCTGTGTCTACTTTTCTTCTTGATAAGTTCATCTTTCAGTAATTTTTTTGACAGAGGAATGGTCTGTAGGGATGACTACCTTAGTTATTTTCTGAGATGTCTTTATTTTACCCTCATTCCAATGATAGTTTAGCTGAGCAAAAATGTCTAAGATTTCTTAGCAGTATGAAGACATTACTCTGTTTTCTTCTAGCATGTTAAAAAAAAAAAATCTGTTCTTGGTCTGATTGTTGTCTCTTTGCAAATAATCTTTCCTTTCCATCTTAAAACTTTCTTTTTTCTTTTTTTTTTTTTTACTGGAGGTCGTTTTGTTATATTTAGATGTAGCATCCACGTAATGTGTGAAAAACACTTTTCAATTTGAAAATATATCCATTTGGAAAATTCTCAGTGTTTTTTCTTCAAGTATTGTTTCTCTGCCATTGCCTCCATTCTCTCCATTGAAAACTCATTTTTGCCTTTGAAAATATGCTCATACTGTTAACTGTGTCTCTTAACCACTTTTTAAGTATAATTTTAATGATTGTGTCTTTTGTGCTGCATTCTGAATTAATTCTGCTATGCTATATTCTAATACATTTATCTTCTCATTAGCTCAGTTAAACTAGATTTATCCATATTTAGTTCCTATTCATTCAATGAGTATATTTTTATTTTCAAAATATTTAATTGCATATTTTATAGTCAGTTGTTCTTGTTTTACTGCTGCTTGTGTTTTATAAGATTGCTCTCTTTTAACAGAAGTTACTTCTTCATTTGTCACATTGAGGTTCTTATACATTCTTTTACCTAATTTCTGTCAGACTTATTCATGAAATTAATTTCATTTGGAATGAGTAGTAAGGCAAGGGTCATATCTATATGTTTCTATATTCCTAATGCATAGCACAAGTTAGATACTTAGTAGTGATTCAGGAAGATATTCAATGAATAAATTTATCAATGTTCTATTTTTCTATAATCAGAGATATTTAATGTTCATCTAGAGTTTAGAGTGTACATGGTTTACTACTACTCTTGTTCAATGATGAGAGAACTGTGATTCAGGATAATTTTATCACTTTTCTCAGTTAAACAAATACTCTGGGTCAGAGCCATGAGTGAAGCAAATGTCTGTCCCACTGCCTTGTTTCTGTTCAGCCTCGAAATACTCTTTTTTCATTCAGTCATTTATTTATTCATGCATGCATGTATACTTTCATTCATTTTTAGGACCTTCCTTTTGCATGTATGCAAATTAATCAAGTTATCTGGAATAAATTCTCCACATAGGATCATATTTTATAACATGAATTAAATCTAGATAATGTATTTGTTACTTTAAAATAAATATATATCTATCTTGTCAAACTTCAGCAAGAACGATTTTAATTATGTTTTAATTAATTTATTCAGTTGTTTTAATAAATATGTTTAATAGTGATTAAAGAAAGAAAATGGCAAAATTTATTATGGATTTTCAAGCCATATTCTAGTCAACCTTCAGTTTGTTATTTAAAAACCAAAGTTAACGTATTTATGCATTAAATACACTCACTCAGTGTCTTCTGCAGCAGAAAGGATGTGGATTTTACATTTGATTTCTAAGCAAATAAATGATGTAGCCAGAAAGCATAGCAGGATATAGTGGGATATAAAGAAACCAATTTAAGTAATTTGTGCAAATACTTAAAAGTTTTATGAATTAAACTTCAGACAAATATCCTATGACAAGGCAACTTCCTCACAGAGCACAGCTCCAGCCATTCTGAAGTACTGACAGACAGTTAACTGTCTGAGATTAAGAAATTAATCTGAGATTAAGAAATTAATGCTCATAGGTCTAAATCAGCTAATTTTGTAATTTACTTTTCTCTTTGAAAACAGTTTCTTTCAATTAAATATGCCAGCACTTACTTAAAAAGCTGTCCTTTTCTCCCCTGTTATCACTGATAATTTTTGCACATCTGTAATAATCCACATTTCTTTTCTTCTAAGGAAATATAGTTCACTAGAGTGGTTGAGAACAAAAGTATTGCAGTCAAGCAGACCTAAGTTTCAATCCTAGCTTAGCTATGTACTAGCTAGGAAATAGCATGTAAGTTATACTACTTCTTTAAGCCTCAGTTATACATCTGTGAAATTGGGTTAAGAATATATACTCCACAGTGTTTTTATGAAGGGAAAACGAGATAATGTGTTATAAACTATTTAGAACTCAATCTTACCTTGCTCTTCCTAGAGTTATTTCCACTTTTACACACACACACACACACACACACACACACACACACACACCCCTAGATACCTTTGTATTAACCTGTATTTCTAAAATATGTATACTATTACTAATGATTATTTTAAAAACATTGTGTTACTGACTTTTAAAAATCCTCTCCAGAGGAGAACTATGCAACATTTTAGTATGGCAGGCAGTGTATTTTAGAGGTTAACATACTGAGTATTTCAGTCAGATACATAGAGGTCAGATAGAGGGCAGCATGAACAACTAACTTAACTTCCTGAAGCCCCACTTTACTCATTTTTACAATGAAAAAGATAATGGAACTATATGTAAGTTGCTGAGTGGATGAATTAATGTAAAAGGCTAGCCGAGTATGGAACATAGTAAGTATTCAGTTAACATAACCTTCTATAATTATGACCAATACTATAAAATATACTTTGGAAAATGTATATAGAAAGATGCATTTGAGGGAAAGTATGTGCTTTGCTTGGTGTTAGAGCTAATACATTGGCAAATGTCTTGAATACCACTGTGACATTCAACTGTGAAAACCAATTATTACACAATTAGAAGCCTCCTCAATTAGGGAAAGATTAGGTCATGTTTTTTAAACACCCACCAGTATTTTCTGCCAATCCCATCTGTGACACACATTAGGGAGACCCCAGTTAGCAGTTGTTTAAGTCATTTTCCTAACACTGGCATCCGTTTCCTTGGAGACATCTATCAGAGACTTGTGTTAACATCTTTCAGGCTGCATCTGGATAGGACCATTATGTGATCAGCCTATTGCTACATTTCATTGACGGACAGTATAAGATTTGCTTTTCATTCTGTCTTTAAACTTGTTTGTAGTAAATAATGTTTCATGAGATATATGATTTATTTTTTAAATGATGTAACCATAATGACTAAGCATGTTGATTATCTAGAAAGGAGACAATTACATACTTACCAATTTATCATCTGGGAATAAGAAATTTATTTAAAAATTAAATTTTAGATAAATAAAAGTGACCGTGAATTTCAAAAAATAAGGAAAACAGATAAACACCACGATGTAAATTTAAGGTAAAAGGAAAATGGGATGCTTTCAAAAAATGTATTATTTATCTTTAAGGGACAGCCTCATTTTCATATTTAAATATATGGCATGTTATAGCAACACCGTTTATCTTCAGGTAAAGAAAACTGGGATTTAACAGTCAAAATACTCTGGAATCTCTTGTTATCTTTTAGGTTTAAGGAAGATAACGTGTGGTAGTAGGCGAGTGGGAAAAAATTAAAATACTTAGCACTGGTATACAATTTTGTAGCTTTCATGTAAATTATTTCAGGTTTCTGAAAGTTTGGTATTTTTAACCTCACTTAAACAAAGAAACAGAGGCTTGGATAGGTGTTTTGACCAACTGGTAACAGGTAGAACAGACACACAAACTCAGATCTTCTGATTCCTAGTTCTATTTGAAGACCTTCATAATTGCCTAATTAAAAAACAAAACAAAACAAAACAAGATACAGACTATGAGTTTAGATTAGATAAAGGAACTTCTCAGTCTTAAAATCCTCAGTGAAGTAACAACATTGCTTATCTAAAATGCTAAAGGCAGGAGAAAAGATTGGATGACCTCAAAAGGGTCTTTACAGGCCCAAGATCAAGTATAGTAGCCCCTCCGCTTTGGCTTTGTTTATCATAAGTTCATGGTCATCAATATAATGCAATAGTTACTCAAATTTTTATTTGACTGATCAATAAACTAAAGAAAAAGCTGGCTGTAAAAACATAATACTCATAATAATCAAACTTTTAAAAGAAGAATAAAATAAGAAGTAATAAAAAAAGAGAAATGTGTTCACCAAACATTTTGATGAATGGATAGTTTGAATTTCAAAATACAATAATCCTAGATTGGTCCCCTTTATCTAAGTACTTAACAGCACTTGATAAACATTAAATTAGAGCTTTGCTCAGCATGGCTGCTTGGTGAATATTAAATAATAATAAAAATAATCAAAATACCACTGTGAAGTCAAAGGAATATTTCTTTTTACTAGATATGTTGCCCCATGTTTACAACTTTAATAGAATTTAAATGGTATACACTATGCATACCAATTGTTCTAAAACTTAAGAAATGTGGTAGATGTTTTGTCATCTTAATCAAATTTTGTATTCCATTTTCCTTGGGAAACTCTACGTGCAGTTATACAACTAATCCTTTCACTACTTAACCAAGTAATTAATACCTTTACAAGCACATCATAAAATATAGAGTAATAACTCATTATGCACTTAATTTCAATACTAATTGCCTACAGGCTTAAAGAGCTCTTCATTGTAATAAGAAAACTGATGGTTATTCTTATTAGATATAACTTCAGAACAAAACACACTTTACCAATCTATGACCCAATTTGATGTTTAATAAAAATTCTCCGGGAGAAAATCTTGCCATTGACTAGTGTTAGATGATCTAAACAAATATTGTGTAATAGAACATTAAATTAGAAGTTTTGACTGCTGAGCCAAAACACAAAAGATGTTGAATTCTAAAATGGTACAAATCTATATGTAGAATTTATAAAAGTAGTGCAAAACCCTGAGTGCACATTACGTGGATAGGGGGATGAGATTATGGGATTTGAGAGGAGGCAACGGAGGAGATGTTAGTGGAGAGCTCCAGGTAGGAGGAAAGCCCCACTCCCCCAATGGAAAGGGTGTGGTACTCCTGAAGACAGGAAGGGCCTTCAGCTGGCTACTGGGAGAACCTGAGCTATGAGCTCTGCTATTAGTGGGCACATTGGACTAATATCTAACCCCTGCCTAGAAATCTCTAAGGTAAAGACAAGCCAGGTAGCCCCGACCAAAAAGTGAGAAGAGTTGCTACTGCATTTGTTTCAGCCTGTTCCCAATGTTTGTTGAGGTAAAATACATCCTTGTTTTCCAAGAAGCAGATGCAGGCATTTTCCTCAGAGGGAGAGCCAGCTGAAAGTCATGTTAGATTCTACCACAGGAGGTCTCGTAGAGGTCATCAGTTCTTGGTGGAGAAGTACTGCGGGTAGGCCCTTAGAATCCTGGGGTGGAATCAGAATATATTTGCACTGGTCAAGTAAACTGCATTTTGAGAGACCCACCATGGATTAGGGTCCTTGAAGAATCGTCAGAGACTTAGCTCCAAAGAGCTGCCAGACGCAGAGAACGGGAAGCCAGCCGGTGACACTACAGCCAAGTAAGAACTTCTCAGCCTCCCTAATTCTCTTCCCATCCCCCAGCTAGATCTCTAACCTCAGAAGGGTTAGAAATCTCTTGTTTGATGGAGGATAAGGAGCTGTGAAATAATGACCAGCCGCCACCCCTCCACCTTACCAGCCCAGGGTCTCTCCTTTAGCAGGTACAGCTGTGGAACATGTAAGCAACAGCAATTTTGGATAAATATGAAGCTTTTGAAAATTACATGGAACTAGGCATTCAATTATGGAATTTAATTTGTGTTTTACCACTCAGAGTGAGCTTTTTAGTAACTAACGGAGAACAGAAATGTCTCAGAACAGCCTGTGTTCTAATCCAGGGGCAGGGAATGTTTTCCTCACCTCAATAAATTGGAAGTGACAATAGGAAGAAATACCATTTAATGGTATTTGATTAAATGGTATTTAAATTAAATGGTATCTGATTAAATTCAATGAGGCCTGCCTGTTCAACATACCAGTCACAATTGTTATATTTAAATAAAAATAATTTACTGAAAATTTCAAAACTTCCTGAAACTTATCTTTCCTAGCTTTCAAATTAAGGACTATGAGGTGATAGAATCAACATTTTTAAGTGCATTTTAAATCCTAGTACTCTCCAGAAGTCCTTTGGTGTGTCTCTAGGTAAAGATGAATATAATTTGATGATAAAGAGTTTCATAGGTAGAGTCCTTTAAAGTTGTAAACAACACATCAAGCAAATCATGGAGGAATCAGTTTTTCTCCTTCTCTGGGCAGTGACTTAACTCTTCTATTAGCATACTGCAAGGACTTCTCACTTCCTGTTTAAAAAGGAGAGTGGAAATACTGAAATTTAACATCAACTGAATTGCCTCCAGAGGTTTGGGGCGGAATTCGACTCACTATGGCACATACTGTGTATACAGAATTGCTCCAGTGCCTGCCCTGAAAATAGCTTAACTTTGATTCACTAGCTCTTTAAATGGAAGCTGGAAGCTGTTTGACTTGAAAATAATCTCAAAACACTTAGAAAGGAGAGCAAATCTATCTATGCAAGAGATAAGATCATTGGTGGGATAGCATCAGATACATTTCAGCAACACAGCTAGTTTGTATCAGCCAAATCTTATAGTGAGATTCTTTAGATGACTGAGACAATTTCCAACAGAGGTTATTTTTCTAAGTGTTTATTATTTGACAAACATAAGCTTATTTAACTATCATTTTCTCCAAGTTTACAATAAATAACCTGCTGGAGGATATACGTGTAAATACTATATACTATTATATGTATATAATTTATTATTATAGCTGATTCCCTACCTTTGTGTGCACCCATCAGTGCTAACTACTTTACTTGATGACACTGATATAGTTGTTTATGTGCAGTGTGCTAAATGATGGTAATATAATTGGTAAAATTGGCTTTCACTTACCCACAAAACAACTACAAAATGAAATGACACAAACATTAGTCTCAGGAATTCTGCCATGAAATTTGATTATTTGATTCTGTGTTAGTGACAGATACTGTATATTCTAATGACACATTAGAAGTAAATAGCAACATTTAAATACCGCTCTCTTCTTTAATTGTTTTTAATGTTCTATTTTGAACAAGGTTTCTCAGAAAAAAATAACAGTGCAGAGAAACACCAGTTTTTTGCTGTCTGAATTCTTGTTAATCTTTATTTCTGCTCAAAGGTCTGGTGTTATACATAAAATGAAAGAATAATATGGATAAAGAATAGTATGTGGGTCAAGGTGCAAGTCATACTGTTAATCTCGCACACATCCAATTTCAGATTTATTAAGCCAAGAATACAGAACTTAGTAGAAGCAAAGTTAATAGATAGAACAGGAATAGAAGAGAATACTGGTGTGGTTTTTGCCCCCTTAGTTTGGTCCCTTAGTGTCCCACCACGGTTCTTTAGTTCCCAAACATGGCAAGCAGTTACTGGTGATACTCTCCATGAAGTGTAAATACTGTATACTATATAGTGTCCACCTAGAGCTACGAAAACCGCTGAGCACTTGTTGAGAAACTGCTTTTTATTTATCACCAGCAAGGCCACGTCCTCAAACAAAGTCAGTACTCAGGTGTCCCTGAGCAAGATCTTGAATTGTCTAGGGTGTGTGTGTGTGTGTGTGTGTGTGTGTGTGTGTGTGTGTGTATCCATCCTATGCCACCTAATGTAATTTGAGTGTGTGTTTTTTTTTATTGAAACTGTTAGGAGGTGCAACAGAAGTAAATATGATTCTATCCTGTGTTAGGCAGTTCAGGCTGCTATAACAAATAGACCCTAGTTGGGTGGTTTAAACAACATACATTTACATTTCACAGTTATGGAAGCTTGGACGTCCAAAGATCAAAGTGCTGGCAGATGTGGTGTCTGGTGAGAACCTAGTTCCTGGTTTGCAGTGTTAGTCTTCTCCTTGTGTTCTCACATGGCAGACAGCAGAGAGAGTGGAAGGTCTCTGGTGTTTCTTCTTATCAAAGGCACTCATTTAGGAGGGCTCCACCCTCATGACCCACTCACCTCCCAAAAGCCCCACCTCCAAAAACCATCACATTTGGGGATTAGGCTTCAGCATATGAGTTTGATAGGGACACAAACATTCAGACCATAGCACACCCTCAAGACATTTGCAGCCTAATTCTGATTACGAGTAGAATAGAGGAACTCATTGTGGCTTGAGAATTCAAGTAAGTCATCAATGAGCAGGAAGTATTTAAACTGGGCTTTAAAGAAGTGCTTTGGGTTGAGAAAGTGGACATGGAGACAGGCGAGGCAATAGTGAGTAGGAGAAGAACATTCCAGATGGAGAAGTGAGCAAAGAGAAAGTGGACAACTCATTTCAAAAGCACCCAAAGGCACATTCTCAGCATCACAGAGCGGGCGTGTGGAGCACTGAAGTTTTTGAACGTGAAGTGCACAAAAGCCTTTCCTTTTCTGTTGGACAAGTAAGATGAACTCAGCACACAGTATATCTGAATATAAATGAATCACTGGCAAGTCATAAAACTATTGTATATGAACATCAAGATTTTGTTTCACATTTTCATTTGGATACAGATAATATGGTTGTTTTTAGAATTATTTGAAGAAAAGGTTTTTTTTCATTTTAAAGAGAAACAAAGTAAGAAATGGTTATTCATTGCAAATGGTGTTAAGAGAAATGCCTAAAATGCGTTTGGACAAGGTACCATAAGTTGTTAGAATACGACCAGTTTTTCTGTTTTTGTTTTTGTTTTTTGTCTTTGCTAAAATCCTTGATTTATTAGTAGTTCAAGTAAAGTGGGAAGAGGGCATTCTATTGCTTTTTGATGGAAGTGTCTAATATACACAAACTAATTTAATATTATGAAGTATTCTCTCTAGGTTATATTTTACCGTAACATTTTAGATATGTAATAATATTTACAAGACCATTCAACTATAAATACATACGGAAATTATCTTAATGTCTGGAACATTACAGAACAATTATCCTTTGCATTTGTTCAGCCAGTAGCTTAGGAACAAACCTATTTGGAACAGCTGGAGCCTAAAACTGACATTTATAATACACGGAGGCAGCTGCTTAAAAATTGTACTTAAACCCCAGTAGTATACTATTTGTTTACCAACTGTCCTATGTTTTTGTCTCCTGAAAATGTAGTTCAAAAATTTTCTTTTAAGAATCAAGTGAGGGGCAGAAACCAGTTTGGGTACTTGATCTCAGATGGTAAGAGTAAAGTCCAGGGTATCTATAGCCCCTGTCCCTCTCTTTTCCTTCATCGTGCTACCAGCCTAACACTGTTGCCTGAGCTCAAGCATAGGGGCTTAGTTAATTGCTTCCCATTCTCTTTCCACACCCCCTCTCCCCACGCTTTCTCAACACACATCAGTACAAGCAAACTGATAGCCATTTAGGTCAGTGAAAAACCACAGATTTCTTTTTGATAATGTTACAAGTCTCCTAATATTTCTTGGATTCAGCATTACTGTTATATGACATTTGCAGTAAAATCTCAAAATGAACCCTCAAAGGCCCAGGATGCTAAACTAACCATGTGATATTTCCTCTTTCTTATGGAAGCAGAGGATATTAACATATCACCATGTTTCCTAAGCAAAATATGCCAAGGAATTGATCTAGTCCAGTCTGTATTATACCTGTGAATCATCATCTGGGGAATAAAATAGAAATAATCTCATCCCTGAGATAGAAATTCGTTTGTATATGAATCATACTAAGTTGTGCTTGTATTATGTGTGGCCTCCTAGGTATAATATATTAGGAAGGAAAATTTTCTTTGAATTACAAATACAGTGACAGGAAGCAATAATGGGATTGGACTGGGCAGAGAATGTAATTAAGTTCTTCCAATGGCATATGATAGTCACCCTAGAAAATACTGAATGGATCAGATCTTGCCTTCCCTTTTACTGAAAAGGGGACTTGTTGAATATTCCAGAGATACAGCCACAAAACTCAGGTGCCCACTCTGTCCTCATCCAGCCCTCATTGCTGAAGAAGAAAACCAGGATCCTTCAGGCAATCAAAGATTGTCGCCTTCAGATAGGGAGAGGAAAGGTCAGGGCTGTAACCATGTTTATAGCTCTTCCAACCATGAAAGTGGATAAATAATGAGGGAGGGAGTACAGAGAAAAGACGACAGCCAAGGACTAAATTTTGGAGTTTGAGGAAGAGAATGAAGCAGAGAAGATGGAGGAGCACAGAGTAAATGACATAGGAAACCAGGAATGTGTGATGACATAGAAGCCAAGAGATGACAATGTTTCAAGGAAGAGCACGTTATCAACTTTGTCAACTACTGCAGCTGAGAGATGGAGGTAGATTAGGGTAAAGATGGCCCCATCAGTTTTGCCCATATGGAACTGAATGATGACAGTTTTAGGCAATGTGTCCATCCAAAGTCTGGCTGAAGGTGGGGAGATAGCGTCAGGAGCCACAGGCCACTCTTTCAAGAAGCTTTGCTGTATGGTAACTGGAAGGAGAGACTAGGTCAAGGGTGGCTTTTTAATTTTCTTTTTTTTATGTTGAGATAATTTTAGACTTACAGAAGAATTACAAAAGTAGTACAGAGTTCCAGTATGCCCTTCGCCCATCTTCCTCTTATGTTAATATCTGATGTAACTAGAGAGCATTTATCAAAACCAAAAAAATTACCCTTGGCGCAATACTATTAACTAAAGTACAGAATATATTGAGTGTTTTGATGAATGGCTTTTTCTTTTCCAGGATCAAATCCAAGATCCCACTTTGCATTTAGTTGTCATGCTTCCTTAGACTCCTCCAATCTGCGACAGGCCTTCAGTCTTCCCTTGCCTTTCATGACCTTGACATTTTTTAAGAGTACAAGTTGTATTTTGTAGAATGTCCCTCACTTTGGGTTTGTCTGATGTTTTCTCATGATTAGATTGAGGGTATGTATTATTGAAAAGGATACCACAGAAGCAGTACGCCCTTCTGACTGCTTCAAACCAGGGTATACATTATGTCAAACTGTATCTCTGGTTATTTTGAGCATGATTACTTGGGTAAGGTGGTGTCTTCCATGGTTTACCTCTGTAATGTTACTATTTTTCCCTTTGTAATTACTAAATATTTGGGGGGAGATACTTTGAGCCCATGCAAGGATCCTGTTTCTCCTTAAACTCTTGCTCATAAATTTTAGCTCCGTTGGTGGATCTTGCCTGTGGCAGATATTACTGAGACATTCTAATGGTACTTTTTATTTTCCTCATTCATCCTATATTTATTACTTGGAATTCTTCTGTAGGAAAGCAATGTCACTTCTTCCCCTTTATTTAGGTAGCTCATTAGTTATTCTGTTACTTATTTATGTCAGTATGAACTTTTGGATGTTTATTGTATTTTTTCACTCTTAATCCAATGCTATCATTTATTCTGTTGCCCAGGTTGTTTTAACTTTAGCCATTGAAGGCTTTTTCAGGTTGCCTCCTATGACCTTAATATTTGTCCCAATTCTTTTCATTTTTCTTTCACTTAACATTTCTTTTCTTTTCTGCGTGTGTATGTGTGTGTACTTGTATGTGTGTACATTTCCTTATTCTCTGGCACCACAAGATGTTCATCATGTATTTTCGCTAATTCAGCCTTGAAATCAACCAGCTTTCCAAGGAGTCCTGGTTCTTTTTATTGAAGAATGGTATTTAGAAACTCCCATCTGGCCCTAGGTGTGCTCATTGTTACCAGAGTTTCATTGCTTCTAGCCTCTTAAAAGGATGACTTTTAAGATGAAAGATAAAAAAGTTTTTATATGTATCTTTTTGATCCAAAAGCAAGCAAGAAATTGACTATGCAGGAGTAATAAAACTTTTAGGAATAAAGTCCTTGAGAAGGAAATGGTGATGAGCTTCGAAGCACAGGTGGAGGGTTTGGCCTTTGATAGAAACTGGGCCACTATTCATTATAAAAGAATGAAAGAGAAAACATGGGTTCAGATTCAAATAGATTTTGATTTTGGTAGAAAGTAAGAACGTTCCTGTTTCTTGGTGGTGTTAATGATATATTAGGCAAGATCATTAGCTAAAAGTGACAGAGGAAAGTGAGGGAAGATTGAGGAGAGAGCATGAAACCTGATACATTAAAGAATTAAAGTAGAATCTCAGAGTATCATGGTTTGCCATTTTGGGATTTGTGGTTATGAATATAAAATGTCACAGTATGGTTGTCTGATGCAGGCAGGGAGTAGGCAGATAAGTTTGCTTAACCTAGAACTGAGGTTTTTCCAGGTGACTATAATTGAGAGGGAAGTGGGCAAGGGAGGTAAATGTATTTGTCAGTGTTTCAGGGTTGTAATGGTGAGCCATGGAATTAAACTAGATAAGGGAATAAAAAGGATCAGATGGTGTTAGTATTATCAGCCCGTTGTCATAGGGGAAAAAATTGGTTTTGTTTATGACTATGAACTGCATTTACATAATTTAGTTGAAGACTGTGTAACTGAAGTTTGTATCAGGATCTTTCCTTTCTTTTTAGAGTCCACATCGGCAGTGCTACCACCTTCTCTAAGCTTTTATCCCTTGACCTTGTCTGTTGACCCCCTATTGTCTTAGTCTCTGACACTCTATCATTTTTTCCTCGTCATCCTTTTCTACCAGATTTCAGTATTTCAAGACCATTTCTCAGGTGAAAACACAATTACTTTCTAAACAGTCGAAGCAAGCAAAAAAAAAAAGGTATTTTCAAAGTCACAGACATCACACCCAAGTTTTTGTCAGGTGAAGGTGATATTTAGCTTGGGGGATCATGGTGAGCTTCCACAAAGTCACCAGAATAACAAGTTTGAGAATCACTGACAGCGTCATTGCCAATATTCTATCTGAAAACCTCTCCTCTATCCCAATCAAGGTCATATAAATGAAGCCAGAAAAGTAAAAATAAAACCTCCTCTGTAGGAGACTCCATTAACTGATCTGCAAACAAATTGACGAGAGGATGTGGTTTAATTTTTCACTGGTCAGGGTCATTACTTTGTGAGACATGTTGGGTCACCTTTGATGTGTCAGCTAAATGGATGTTTCTAAAATTACCGTGACCATTATTCATGGGAGTGTTAGTAATTACGCAGTGGTTAATGAAGTTGGTTTCCAGTTGATGATGGTTAGAAACTGAGCGTGACCCTTTGCACAACAGCATACTGAGCAGGAGTCTCAGGTATACCTACCCTCTGCTCGCTGAACTCGGTTCTGACCTGAAAACAATATTAATAGCTCTGGAAGGAGGAAATTTGCTCAAAGAAACATATCCTGACCCGCAGAAACTCCAGTTTCAGTTATTTGCTAGCGATACTACTGGCATTATTCTCTCTCTCTCTCTCTCCCCTCCTCTAACTGAATCCTATACGTACTGTAGGTTACACTAGTTTTATATCTGCCTCTCTCAACTAAACTTCAAAGCTGCGAGGGTGGAAACTGTTTGCCTTGGATTCCTAGAGTCTGGCAAATACTGGGTGCCTAGCAAGACCTTAAATCAGAATGAGTCAGGCAAGCACTTCTCTGATATCCAAAGTTAGAGGAGTTGGAGCAATCTTTAGCTCATGTCCTTTTTAATCTAAGTCAGTTGCCAACTCAGACCACTTCTTTCTACACATAGAGAGGTCTACATAGATTTACAGTATTTTAGATGTGGGAGAAACATGGAAGCCCATCTAATCTGGCATATTCCTTTATATAAAGGAATAAAAATTATCCCAAAGGGGTAAACCTGTTTCCCAATATCACACAGCTAGTGTGGCCAAGCCAGTGAAGCCACTGAGTTGAATATTCAGGGGGAAAAACTACTGATGCTCACTTGGCCAACAAAAGGAAAGAGGATCTCAGAAGCAGATTTTGAAAAAAAAAGATTACTTATTTCCCAAGCTACAGATCAGAGCCTAAACATCTCAGTGGTTTAAGTTTAGGCATCACACTTGGTCCCTACATGTATTTATGCAACCGGGAATTCATAACATTTTAAAAGAAATGCTGCTTTGGTGCCATTATTTGAATAAGTTTATATTTCATCGTCATTTACTTCAAACTTCTCAATTAAGGACTGTACTTTAGAAGGCAAACAGGAAGATAAAAAAAAAAATCCAATTCATTTCCTCTCCTTGATTGAAAGACAAAAGCAAAAGCTTTCTTCTGGAGTTTTTTAAGGAAACAGGAATGTCTATATAGTTCCTGGTCCTTTCTTTGTGCTCAAAAATGTTTAATAACAAGTGGAGGGGAAATTTTAAAATCAGAATTCCTTTGGCAAAATATTTTGAAATTCAGCAATGAGTCGTTATTGGGCAGAACCTCAAATGATTTCAGATTTGTTGTCAGAATTTCGGCCAGGATTATGTTATGATCCCTAAATTATAATGAGAGGGACAGGACTAACATTTATTGAATTTCTACTATGTGCCAAACACTTAGGGGTTTTATATACTTATCTCACTTGATCCTCACAGAAATCCAATGAAGTATATATTTGGGAACATTAGCCCCCTTTTTCGGCTGCAGTTGCATCAGAGAGGTAGCTTGACCAATGTCATACAGCAGGATGAATTTTATCACTAGTCTGTCCAACTCCAAAGGTTTTACCTAGTAGAAAGTATTTAGATTCAGCAAGCATTATTTTTCTGCAGGAGGCTGGGGAGGGGGCCATAACTTGACAGGTACTTCTTAAAACATTATTCCAGTAAATGATCAGAAGCCCACCTTCTCTTTATCACATACTTAATAAATAAACTGGTATTTTTTATGAGACTGGAGTATGCCCTTTTACAACAGGAAAATGGAAAGATGAGTGTTCTCCTTTAGGCCAATGACAAAATTTTACTATCATGAACCCAGGAGGATACCCCAGAGGCAGTTCATCTTGGTGTATAGCTACAGACAGAAAAAACAGCTCAACTTTAATTATGTCAAAAACTAAAATTATCGTCTGTGCTAAACTTTCTGCAAAATTCAGTCGGTCAGCTCCTAATCCCTCTATCAAGCAAGTGAACTCATTCTCTTTCCGGGGCGTACATTTCATAGCTGACTCCCCTGGCAGGCGCACTGAGAATCAAGGCTGCTCTGAGTCAGACATTTCATAGACGCCCTGCTGAAGCTTTTCGGCTACCAGTGTGGGGACCGTTGTCCCAGTGTGAAGGCGCTTTAAGCCACAAGCATTTCTGCTGCGGTCTCTAGTGTGAGCGTGGCATTTTCAGTCAAATGTTTATCTAAGAGCCCAAATCAATGTAAACTTTCTCCTGGAGAAGGACCCTAGGCTGCCTCCAAGTAGCCTGGCTGTGTGTTTCTGCACAGAGGAGCTCCAGAATTGAGATCGCATCGAGTTCTCGGAGTCAGTGTCTTATCCACCCAACGCAGATGTTGTAAGAAAACGTACGCTTATTATTTTCTGTAGCTGATACTAGTTTTTCCTCATGAGCCTCTCACCACAGTGGAAAGCAAAGACACTTAATTTAAACTTGCCAGTTAATGGTATCTCTTTTGGGTTAAAAATAGTTTAAATTTGGTATAATTTTGGTCGATTCAAGGCTCAACTCAGTACCAGCACTGTTTCCCCTTTCTTTTTCCCTCTTTCCAAGATGATTTCTGCACTTTAGTGAGAAACAGTGCAAAGTTCTCAGGCATACAGGCGGGCAAGAGGGGCGTCTCTAGTTTTGTGCTGGTCCATGTGCTGGTCTCATCTGTGAGGCCAAAGTGTGGTCTTTCCGTGCATCCTGCCGGCCTCTACTGTTGAAACCCTCAAGCTGATGTAACTCAGCTTAGTCTCTGCCTTCAGGGACTTTGGCCATCGCCTCTTGTTACCTGCACCCCTTGGGTCTGATTCTTATTAGGCTCCTTGGACATCCGGCAGTAAAACCTTCGTACCCAGGATGACTTCTCTTGTGAAGCCCCTAGCATTTCCCCACCTGGAATCCCAGCTTCGTTCTAGGGTTTGGGCATTACAGAGGAACCTCTAGATCACTTCTGCACTGTGCACAAGCTGTTGGGGCAGGGTTAGGTGCCTCAGGTGTAACGATAGTTGGTCCCTGGATGCCAAAGAGAACATGGCAAAAGTCCCCCTTGCTTTTAGCTTTCCATTAAGCTTGTTAAACACCTGTTGCCTCTGGAACTTTGGACACTACCAATAGCCTGTCTCTCCTATGTCTTACAATCCCCAGAGCTGAATAAGTGGACCTTAGCCTCCTATACTATGTGATGAGGACTTACCAACGTTCTCTCTACCGTTGACAGGCAGTAAAATTCTATGATATACACTCTGCCTCTGCCTTGTAAAATTCTAACAGGTTATGCAAACAAAAATAGAAAATCATATTTCTCTTTCCCTAAATCATGGATTCAATACTATGGATTACTGTGACTCAAGAATTCTTTCTTATATCTTTTGTATATCAAACTCTTACTTCTGACTCTTTGTTTCCTTTTGCGTTTCTGTTTCACTTATCCTAATTTTCCCAAAGGCAAATGAATGATCCTGGTTGAATAGAAGGCAAATAAGTTAAAAGATAAAATATATATTAAGGTGTTCAAAAAATTAATATTACACTTGATAATTCACACAACCCTGTCTAACCTGCTTTCCAAATTATAAATCTATATGACCCAATCTGCTCTCACTAAAGGAAGGAAAGGAACAAAAGAACAAGAGTTATCTTCTATTTAGCTCCTGTCAAAACCAGACCAAGCAAGGAACTCTTTATCAAAGTTAAGTGAAGGTTGTGTCACCATACCTCTAGTCTTTTATCTATGTGTTAAGTTAAATCACCAACTAGTTGAATCACATTCAGTTTGACCTTTGGTGAGTTGTTTAAATGGTGCCCTTGGCTTTTATCAATAGCAAAATCATATAAAAATTTCTCCCAATTTTGCTTCAATTATTTTGTCCATTATATTACTGAGTTTGGTATGTGAAAATGTAGAATCTAATAATAGGAAAACATCTGTATCTGAAATTAGCCAACTTTTACCCTACTTCCTCCTCTTTCTGTTAATTAGTCTGTGTATTTCTTCCCATCTCTACTTTTATCCTGACTTGCAGGAAATTCAGAGACCAATGTGATGCTTAATCATTTCCATATTTTTTCTTAGGAAGACATATTAATACATTCCATGTATGTCCTTCTTAGCCACTGCAAACTCTCGAGGTATAGACAGGGTACAACTAATGTAAAATCAACCTATGCAAAACTCCGTGAGTTAGAGATTATATGTTTTACAGAGGAAGAAACTTTAATTTATAAAGTTTCATAGTGTGTTAAGGTCTTGTCCCTGGTAACTGGTAAGGCTGGGGTTATGAATCCAGCTTTCAGGTTCTAAATCAAGTGCTCTTTCCACTCCACCAAGAATGTTTCCATTTTAAAACAAAGAAACATCCCCATTTAATCAACCAAATCTTGGCTGTTCAATTTGTAATTTAGAAGTATATGATCAAGAAATGATTTTGAAAATATGTTTATATATGTTTGAAAAATCTTATTCTTTTTTCTTTACCCTTATTTCAGAGTATCTTGCATGATATAAAACTGTCTTTTTAAAAAATTTATTTATTTTATTTATTTATTTTTGGCTGCGTTGGGTCTTTGTTGCTGCATGTGGGCTTTCTCTAGTTGCAGCTTTTCGTTGCAGCGCACAGGCTTCTCATTGCGGTGCACAGGCTTCTCATTGCGGCGGCTTCTCTCGTTGCAGAGCACGGGCTCTAGGCACGTGGGCTTCAGTAGTTGTGGCTCGCGGGCTCTAGAGCGCAGGCTAAGTAGTTGTCGCGCATGGGCTTTGTTGCTCCGCGGCATGTGGGAACTTCCCGGATCAGGGTTTGAACTCGTGTCCCCTGCACTGGCAGGCAGATTCTTAACCACTGCGCCACCAGGGAAGCCCAAAACTGTCTTAATGAATTAATAATTCGCTTTTATAAACACCAGAACAAAGATCTGGTTACTATTGTTTCAGACACTGATACCACACACATATTACTACACAATAAGATGCATAAGATTCATACATACAATGAACATAAGCAAATATTGATGACTTTTCTTGTGCTGTTATAGATTGGCTCCAATAAATCATGGTGAGAACAGTCCCATTACGGAGAAATGTCTCTATTCCTTCATTCATCAAACAAACAGTACATAGTGAAAATGTGGACTTAACATCTAAGGATTTAATATCCAGGATACAAAGGAGTAGAAATTTTTGTAAAGATGGCTTGCCTTTCCCTGGAAAAATATCTTTGGGTTACATTTTGCTTTAGAATTCCACACTAAAAAGGCACAATTTTCCTTTTTCAAGGTAATCCTACTTTTCCTATTGTGTTCATGGACAAAGTCTTCCTTTTGATTCAAGTAACTGAGTAACTGTGCTGATTAAAGAAAACGAGACAGAACAAAACAAAAGCCCCCAAACTACTATAACTGAGTTTTTTAAACAAATTAGTACTGTCCCTAAAGACAGTATGAATCCTGAGAGGAAAAGAGAAGAATTAAGGAGCGCTATCCGTGATTATTTCCCACCTTAGGACTTTCTGCAGGATTCTGCGTAACCTGAGCTTTTTATTGTTTACTTTCCTTCTCCTCAGAGATAATCCTGCTCTATTTGAGGTCAGACATGAAGCATAATTTATGATGCCTGACTGCTTTAAGAAAACTAAAAGCGTCCTACATTGTTCTTTTATGTACAATTGGTTTAAAGAAAAGGCTTTCTTACTAGAAAGGCCTTTCCCTCTGTTATTAACAGTGCATCACTTTGACTTAATACTATTAGAATTCTAAAGTGACTCATTCTGATGAAAAATGAAGGTGCTGTGATTTTAAATTAACATAGAAATGTGAGTTTAAATATTAGTAATTACCCCAAATTTGCACATGACCTAGTAACCCATGTATTACATGACATAGAATGCATTGCTTTTTAGATCAAACAAAAAAGGCATTGTGTTATGCTTGTGCTTCAAAATGTATTAACTCTTCTCTCCCAGGTGAACATAGTCTAAATCTGAACATTTCTCTATGCAGTTTATGATGGTGACAGCGGTTGGATGGGGGGAAAGCAACAGGTGATGCTATTTAAAGATGGCCAAACATATTACTTATATGTCTTTGCATCAAGTTCGTACAGTTCATGATTTATGAGCATGAATACCATGAAGGTATTCAGATCACTGTGGGCATGAAAAGCATAATCAAGATGTAACAGAAGATCTCTGTTGAATAGGTAAATATAAGCTGAGGCTTATGGTTACCTTTAAATTTCAAATTAGTCATCTCACCTCCAGACCCTTCTTTCTACTCTAATTTTTTTTTTTTTCCTTTCATTGGTCTTCCCTTCCCTTTAAAAAGGCTAGTCTTCTAGCTTTCTAATCTCTATCCCGATCAAACCAGGAAAATAATTACTTTGACTGTAATTCATGTTGATGGGGCAACTCATTCAGATATTTGCATTTTTATTCCTTTAAACTCTTTTTTTGGAATGAGAAATGTGGTCTCCTACTTAAGATGCCCTAAGCGGTGGTGGGCAGGAAGAACCTTCTGTTTGCCTCAGAAATTGTGCTACGGTATAGATTTGCTAACTGAGAGGATATTTCTGTTTAATCATGTGAGATACTTAAGTGAAACTGGCTCAAAAAGCCAGTGGATGCCAGGTACAGATTGTTTTCCTTGTTTACTCTTCCTAGCTTAATACATATTTTCTGGTTTAATATATATTGAGCTGATTTGAATCAGGGAGTATCAGGGTGGGGTGGAAGATGGTTGAATACAGCAATGACCAATACAGATTTATTCTCTGCCTTTATGGAGCTTATATAAAATCTTATGCAGAAGAGAATAAATAATTGCAAATATGATGAGTGATGTGAAAGCAGCAGCAGGCGTTATGAGTGTATAGCAGGGCTTCTAACCTAGTGTTGAGTAGTCATAAATATTGGCCCAAAGAAGTGACAAGCTAAAACTAAGACTCTCAGGTGTCACGGTTCAATGTTCCCAGCCCTTGGTGAGACCCCGTCTCATGCTGTCTCAACTAACCCTGCCTCAACATGGTAACGATGCTGTGGTAGTCCTTAGGACTGGTTGTATATAGCCCAACTTTCTCTCCTTCAGGGCACATGAGAGGACTGTACTTCCTCTCAGAGTTAGTTAGGTAATGTGATTCTCTTAGGCCAATAAAATGTGAGGGAAAATGACATACATCAGCTCCAGGCAGAAGCTCTAACGGTGGGCAGATGTTTTGTCACATCCTTTCTCCCCGCAACCAGGCTACAATGGAGTGGGTACCAGGAAGTCCTAGGTCATCCTGGCTTTTGGTGTGAGGACGGTGGCCATGCGGAGCAGAGGCCCGAGCTGGCCTGTAATGGACAGGAAACAAGAGTGGCAAATAAATCTCTGCTGCCTTAAACCATTAAGATAATGAGGCTGTGTGTTACCCCAACATAACCTAGCCTGCTCTGACTGATACGTCTTTAGCATCCATTCAAAGGACCGTTAGGTCAGAAGGTGAGATTAGTCACTACATATGGTATTACAAATGTGGCATTGCTTTTGAGTATTATATTATTTATTGGCAAGGCAATATAGCATCATAATTAAAAGCATGAACTCTTTGCCAGTCTGACTTTGAATCCTGAATCTCGTACTTATTAGCTGTGTGGCCTTGGTAAAGTTATTTAGCTTCTCGGTGTGTGTTTCATCATGTTTAAAATGAATGTAACAGTGAGGCTACCCCATGTGTATGTTATAAGGATTAAATGAGAACAGGGCCTGGTACATAATAATCATGATATAAGGACTGGCTATTACTGTCATAACCCTAAATTCTATATGAAGAACTCCCACCTTCAAACTAGGAGGTGTGAACTGTAGTGAGTTTTGTTGCTTATCACATTATATCTCAGAGGAAAAATTGAGAATATTCTACCCTGAATATCGTTCTTTGTTAACATCATGACCTGAAAAATGACATAGAACGAGTATATCATTTAATGCCAAGGCCATTTGAAGACTTCCACATCCCAAATGTGACTCTGCCTCTTGGAAGATGCTTCAGAAGGAGGCAGATGATTAAGGCATCAGGAGGGCCCAGCAACCTTCTAGACCCAGACGTGATTGATAGGAAAGCGAGAATTTCTGGGCAGGTCACCTAGAAGCAGAGGCTAAGTTCTCTGTAGTGCCCTCATCGGCCTTGACGTGAGTTACTGTCTTGCTTTGGGGCACAGAGCAACACTGATGCAGGCAGAGTGATTACTGGGGTAAAGTCTGGAGCAAGAGAAACCGTGCTACCCTAGGAGGCCTTAGGACCTCAGACGCCTGCAACACAAAAAGCCATTGAAATAATCAGTCTTAACAGATTTCCTTCAAGCAGTTTAGCCAACATATCTATATAGGGTCTATAAATATCCCACAGCCATTCATCATCTCTTTCCAGTGACATTTGCAATCTCGTGTTTTGCGCAGCCAGCTATTATGTTAAACCTGGCCAGTTTTGCATTTAGGTGGCATTGTGAAGTGTCATAGCATTTGACAGAATGGCAAGGTTGTAAATTGCAATCTGTTCTGTGGCAAAAAAATATTTTATAAACATAAATGTGTTTTTGTTGTTTAGCTGAGTCTCTCTCTCTCTCTCTCCCTCCTTCCCTCTCTCAATACCATATTCTCTATATAACAAGACTCAATGGGAGAAGGATCACAATGGTGAAGATGTACTGTTTTGTATTTTTCTTAAACTCTGACTGGAAAAAGAAAAGTAACAGATTTACCCTACAAGCTAGAGCAGGTGGGAGACAGTTTTGGGGTAATTCCATTGCATTATTTTAATGGTAAATATATCCTAAAAGGAGACAAGTCTTATACTCTTTTCTGCTGAAACAGCCCATGTTTTTTTAAAAATGTACTGGGTACCTCCTTTGCACCTTGGACTATTAACAACAAGGAGATCCATCCGCAGCTGTCAGGTCCCTGTATAGCAGTCAACAAATTCATGGCCATGAATTCTTCCCATAATAAGTCAAAGCAATGCACACAGTGCCCTACATTCAAGTGAACAGGCTTCAATCTGGGCAGATCTCATATTTTATTGCTACACTGTTTTCATGTCTGTCACTGTAGAGAAATTTACCACTAAGATTGAAGTCTCTAGGATCTGGTGCCTTTGGGAGTTTTCTGAAAACTCAGTTCATAGTCATGTAAATGTGTAGTGACTTTTCATATTACTTCTGAGAGTCTAACAATCAACATAAATTCCTTTAAGTTTCAGCACTTAGAAATTCACATAATACTGTGGAATAGAGATGGTGGATATGCTAAGTCATCAAAAACTGAAATTTACCATTGTAGACAGAGTAAAAAGGGTTTTCCTCCATTCTAGTGCCACTGGGAGACCATCTTATTTGAATAAAAAACGAAGTGCAAGTACCTTCAGACAGTCTCAGATCAACCGTCTCAGCTTAAAATAAGAGGCACACATGTGAAACTGATTTTCCCCCATGGTTTAGTTTATTTCAGAGAGAAGAAAATAAATGGGCAGTGTCAAATATGAAAAACTTTGGACGGGATATCCTCAAACTTTTTTGGTCTCAAGACTTCTTTACGCTCTTAAAAATGTTTGAGGACCGCAAAGAGATGTGTTTTATGTAGATACTGATTACCACTAATAATGTTTAAAGTTTTTATTTATCCATTCATTTTATTTTTTTTATCATTCATACATTTTATTTTTATTTTTTTAATTTAATTTTTATTTTATGTTGAGGTATAGTTAATTTACAATGTTGTGTTACTTTCAGGTATACAGCAAAGTGGTTCAGTTATACATACACATATACCCATTCTTTTTCAGGTTCTTTTCCCATATCGCTTATTACAGAGTATTGAGTAGAGTTCCCTGTGCTATACAGTAGTTCCTTGTTGGTTATCTATTTTATGTATAGTAGTGTATATGTGTTCATCCCAAACACCTAATTTATCCCTCCCCCCCCCGCCACTTTTCCCCTTTGGTAACCATAAGTTTATTTTCTATGTCTGTGAGGCTATTTCTCTTTGTAAACAAGTTCATTTGTATCATTTTTTTTAGATTCCACATATAAGTGATATCATATATTTATCTCTGCCTGGGTTACTTCACTTAATATGATAATCTCTAGGTCCATCCATGTTGCTGCAAATGACATTATTTCATTCTTTTTCATGGCTGAGTAATATTCCATTGTATATATGTACCACTTCTTCTTTATTCATTCCTCTGTTGATGGACATTTAGGTTGCTTCCATGTCCTGGCTATTGTAAATAGTGCTGCTGTGAACACTGTGGTGCATGTATCTTTTCAAATTATGTTTTTCTCTGGATATATACCCAGGAGTGGCATTGCAGGATCATACGGTAGCTCTATTTTTAGTTTGTTAAGGAACCTCCATACTGTTCTCCATAGTGGTTGTACCAACTTACATTTCCACCAACAGTGTAGGAGGGTTCCTTTTTCTCCACACCCTCTCCAGCATTTATTATTTATAGACTTTTTGGTGACAGCCATTCTGGCCAGTGTGAGATACCTCATTGTAGTTTTGATTTGCATTTCCCTAATAATTAGTGATGCTGAGCATCCTTTCATGTGTTTGTTGGCCATCTGTATGTCTTCTTTGGAGAAATGTCTATTTAGGTCTTCTGCCCATTTTTTGATTGGGTTGTTTTTTTGATATTGAGCTATATGAGCTGTTTGTATATTTTTGAGATTAATCGTCACATTGTTTGTAAATACTTTCTCCCCTTCTGTAGATTGTCTTTTTGTTTTGTTCATGGTTTCCTTTGCTGTGCAAAAGTTTTTAAGTGTAATTTGGTCCCATTATTTTATTTTTGTTTTTATTTCCATTACTGTAGGAGGTGGATCCAAAAAGATACTGCTGCAACTTATTTCAAAGAGTGTTGTGCCTATGTTTTCCTCTAATACTTTTATAGAATCTGGTCTTATATTTAGGTGTAAGAGAATGTTCATGGTTTTTACATCATGTCAGAGAATGTTCTAATTTCATTCTTTTACATGTAGCTATCCAGTTTTCCCAGCACCACTTATTGAAGAGACTATTTTTTCTCCACTGTATATTTTTGCCTCCTTTGTCACACATTAATTGACGATAGGTACGTGGGTTTATTTCTGGGCTTTCTATCCTGTTCGAATGATTTAAATTTCTGTTTTTGTGCCAGAACCATACTGTTTTGATTACTATCGTTTTGGAGTACAGTCTGAGATCAGGGACGCTGATTCCTCCAGCTCCGTTTTTCTTTCTCAAGATTGCTTTAGATATTCAGGGTCTTTTGTGTTTCCAAACAAATTAAAACATTTTTTTCTTCTGGTTCTGTGAAAAATGCCATTGGTAATTTTATAGAAATTGCATTGAATCTGTAGGTTTTCTTGGGTAGTATAGTCATTTTGACAGTACTGGTTCTTCCAATCCAAGAACATGATATATCTTTCCATCTCTTTGTGTCATCTTCTATTTTTTTCATCAGCATTTTATAGTTTTCTGTGCACAGCTCTTTTGCCTCCTTAGGTAGGTTGATTCCTAGGTATTTTATTCTTTTTGATGCAATGGTAAATGTTATTGTTTCCTTAATTTCTCTTTCTGAGCTTTCATTGTTAGTGCATAGAAATGCAACATATTTCTGTGTATTAATTCTGTATCCTTCAACTTTACCTAATTCATTGATGAGCTCTAGTAGTTTCCTGGTAGCATCTTTAGGACTGTCTATGTATAGTATGATTTCATCTGCAAACAGTGAAAGTGTTGCTTGTTCTTTTCCAATTTAGATTCCATTTATTTCTTTTTTTCTCTAATTGCCACGGCTAGGACTTCCAAAACTATGTTGAATGAAAGTGGCAAGAGTGGACATCCTTGTCCTGTTCCTGATCCTAGAGGAAATGCTTTCAGCTTTTCACTGTTGAATATGATGTTAGCTGTGGGTTTGTCATATATGGCCTTTATTATGTTGAGGTAGGTTCCCTCTATGCCAACTTTCCAGAGAGTTTTTTTTTTTTTTTATCATAAATGAAGGTTGAATTTTATCAAAAGCTTTTTCTGCATCTAATGAGATGATCACATGATTTTAACTCTTCAATTTGTCAGTGTGGTATATCACACTGATTGATTTGCAGATATTGAGAAAACCTTGCATCCCTGGGATAAATGCCACTTGATCACTGTAAATGATCCTTTTAATGTATTACTGAATTTGGTTTGCTAGAATTTTTTAAGGATTTTTGCATCTATATTCATCAATGATATTGGCCCATAATTTTCTTTTTTTGTTGTATCTTTGTCTGGTTTTGGTATCAGGGAAATGGTGGTCTCATAGAATGAGTTTCCAACTGTTCCTTCCTCTGCAAATTTTTTGAAATAATTTCTGAAGGATAGGTGTTAACTCTTCTCTAAATGTTTGATAGAATTCACCTGTGAAGTCATCTGTTTGTTGGGGGGGTTTTAATCACAGATTCAATTTCAGTACTTGTGATCCATCTCTTCATATTATATATTTCCTTCTGATTCAGTCTTGGGAGATTGTAACTAAGAATTTGTCCCTTTATCCTAGCTTGTACATTTTATTGGCATATGTTTGCTAGTAGTACTCTCTTACAATCCTTTGTATTTCTGTGGTGTTGGTTGTAACTTCTTTTTCATTTCTAATTTTATTGATTTGAGCCCTTTCCCTTTTTTTCTTGATGAATCTGCCTAAAGATTTATCAATTCTGTTTATCTTTTCAAAGAACCGGCCTTTAGTTTCATTGATCTTTTATATTGTTTTCTTTGTTTCTATTTCATTTATTTCTGCTCTGATCTTTATGATTTCTTTCCTTCTACTAACTTTAGGTTTGGTTGTTCTTCTGTCTCTAGTTGCTTTAGGTATAAGGTTAGGTTGTTTATTTGAGATTTTTCTTGTTTCCTGAGGTAAGATTGTATTGCTGTAAACTTCTCTCTTAGAACTGCTTTTGCTATGTCCCAAAAGTTTTGGATCATTGTGTTGCATTTTCATTTGTCTCAAGGTATTTTTGAATTTCCTCTTTGATTTCTTCAGTGATCCATTGGTTGTTTAGTAACATATTGCTTAACCTCCACGTGTTTGGTTTGTTTTTGTTTTGTTTTGTTTTTACAGTTTTTTTCTTAGAGTTGGTTTCTAATCTCATAGCATTGTGATAAGAAAAGATGCTTGATATTTCAATTTCCTTAAATTTACCGAGCTTTGCTTTGTGGCTCAGCATGTGATCTATCCCACAGAAAGTTCTATGTGCACTTGAACAGAATGTGTGTTCTGCTGCTTTTGGATGGAACACTCTATAAATATCAATTAAGTTCATCTGATCTAATGTGTCATTTCAGGCCTGTGTTTCCTTACTGATTTTCTTTCTGGGTGATCTGTCCATTGATGTGAGTGGCGTGTTAAAATTCCCCACAATTATTGTGTTACTATCAATTTCTCCTTTTATGGCTGTTAGCATTTGCCTTATATATTGAGGTGCTCCTATATTGGGTGCATATATGTTTACAATTGTTATATCTTCTTCTTAGATGGATCCCTTGATCATTATGTAATGCCCTTTCATTGGCTCTTGCAACAGTCTTTATTTTAAAGTTTATTTTGTCTGATATGAGTATCACTACTCCAGCTTTCTTTTGATTTCTGATTTTCATGGAATACCTTTTCCCCTCCCCTCACTTTCAGTCTGTATGTGTCCCTAGATCTGAAGTGGGTCTCTTGTAGACAGCATATATATGGGTCTTGTTTCTGTATCCATTCAGCCAGTCTGTGTCTTTCGATTGGATTATTTAATCCTTTTTCATTTAAGGCAATTATAGATATGTATGTTCTTTTTTTTTTTTTTTTAACTGCAGATTCTTATTAGTCATCAATTTTATACACATCAGTGTATACATGTCAATCCCAATCGCCCAGTTCAGCACACCACCATCCCCACCTCACTGAGGTTTTCCCTCCTTGGTGTCCATACGTTTGTTCTCTACATCTGTGTCTCAACTTCTGCCCTGCAAACCGCTTCATCTGTACCATTTTTCTAGGTTCCACATACATGCGTTAATATACACTATTTGTTTTTCTCTTTCTGACTTACTTCACTCTGCATGACAGTCTCTAGGTCCATTCACGTCTCAACAAATGACTCAATTTCGTTCCCTTTTATGGCTGAGTAATATTCCACTGTATATATGTACCACAACTTCTTTATCCATTCGTCTGTCGATGAGCATTTAGGCTGCTTCCATGACCTGGCTATTGTAAATAGTGCTGCAATGAACATTGGGGTGCATGTGTTTTTTTGAATTATGGTTTTCTCTAGGTATATGCTCAGTAGTGGGATTGCTGGATCATATGGTAATTCTGTTTTTAGTTTTTTAAGGAACCTCCATACTGTTCTCCATAGTGGCTGTATCAATTTACATTCCCACCAACAGTGCAAGAGGGTTCCCTTTTCTCCACACCCTCCCCAGCATTTCTTGTTTGTAGATTTTCTGATAATGCCCATTCTAACTGGTGTGAGGTGATACCACATTGTAGTTTTGATTTGCATTTCTCTAATAATTAGTGATGTTCAGCAGCTTTTCATGTGCTTCTTGGCCATCTGTATGTCTTCTTTGGAGAAATGTCTATTTAGGTCTTCTGCCCATTTTTTTTTTTTAAATTAATTATTTATTTATTTATTGTATTTTTGGCTGTGTTGGGTCTTCGTTTCTGTGCGAGGGCTTTCCCTAGTTGCGGCAAGTGGGGGCCACTCTTCATCGCAGTGCGCGGGCCTCTCACTGTCGTGGCCTCTTTTGTTATGGAACACAGGCTCCAGACGCGCAAGCTCAGTATTTGTGGCTCACGGGCCTAGTTGCTCTGCGGCATGTGGGATCTTCCCAGACCAGGGCTCGAACCCGTGTCCCCTGCATTAGCAGGCAGATTCTCAACCACTGCACCACCAGGGAAGCCCTTCTGCCCACATTTTGATTGGGTTGTTTGTTTAATATTGACTTGCCTGAGCTGTTTATATATTTTGGAGATTAATCCTTTGTCCGTTGATTCATTTGCAAATATTTTCTCCCATTCTGAGGGTTGTCTTTTCGTCTTCTTTATGGTTTCCTTTGCTGTGCAAAAGCTTTGAAGGTTCATTAGGTCCCATTTGTTTATTTTTGTTTTTATTTCCATTACTCTAGGAGGTGTATCAAAAAAAGATGCTGCTGTGATTTATGTCAAAGAGTGTTCTTCCTATGTTTTCCTCTAAGAGTTTTATAATGTATGGTCTTAACATTTCGGTCTTGAATCCATTTTGAGTTCATTTTTGTGTATGGTGTTAGGGAGTGTTCTAATTTCATTCTTTTACATGTAGCTGTCCAGTTTTCCCGGCACCACTTATTGAAGACACTGTCTTTTCTCCATTGTATATCTTTGCCTCCTTTGTCATAGATTAGTTGACCATAGGTGCGTGGGTTTATCTCTGGGCTTTCTATCTTGTTCCATTGATCTATGTTTCTGTTTTTGTGCCAGTACCATATTGTCTTGATTACTGTAGCTTTGTACTATCGTCTGAAGTCAGGGAGTCTGATTCCTCCAGCTCCATTTCTTTTCTCAAGATTGCTTTGGCTATTCGGCGTCTTTTGTGTCTCCATACAAATTTTAAGATGATTTGTTCTAGTTCTGTAAAAAATGCCATTGGTAATTTGATAGGGATTGCATTCAATCTGTAGATTGCTTTGGGTAGTATAGTCATTTTCACAGTATTGATTCTTCCAATCTAAAAACATGGTATATCTCTCCATCTGTTGGTATCATCTTTAATTTCTTTCATCAGTGTCTTACAGTTTTCTGCATACAGGTCTTTTGTCTGCCTAGGTAGGTTTATTCCTAGGTATTTTATTCTTTTTGTTGCAATGGTAAATGGGAGTGTTTCCTTAATTTCTCTTTCAGATTTTTCATCATTAGTGTATAGGAATGCAATAGACTTCTATGCATTAATTGTGTTTCCTGCAGCCTTACCAAATTCATTGATTAGCTCTAGTCGTTTTCTGGTGGCATCTTTAGGATTCTCTATGTATAGTATCATGTCATCTGCAAACAGTGACAGTTTTACTTCTTCTTTTCCAATTTGTATTCCTTTTGTTTCTTTTTCTTCTCTGATTGCCGTGGCTAGGACTCCCAAAACTATGTTGAATAATAGTGGTAAGAGTGGACATCCTTGTCTCCTTCCTGATCTTAGAGGAAATGCTTTCAGTTTTTCACCATTGAGAATGATGTTTGCTGTGGGTTTGTCCTATATGGCCTTTATTATGTTGAGGTAGGATCCCTCTATGCCCACTTTCTGGAGAGTTTTTATCATAAATGGCTGTTGAATTCTGTCAAAAGCTTTTTCTGCATCTATTGCCATGATCAGATGGTTTCTATTCTTCAATTTGTTAATATGGTGTATCACATTGATTGATTTGCGTATATTGAAGAATCCTTGCATCCCTCGGATAAATCCCACTTGACCATGGTGTATGATCCTTTTAATGTGTTGTTGGATTCTGTTTGCTAGTATTTTGTTGAGGATTTTTGCATCTATATTCATCAGTGATAGTGGTCTGTAATTTTCTTTTTTTGTAGTATCTTTGGTTTTGGTATCAGGGTGATGATGGCCTCACAGAATGAGTTTGGGAGTGTTCCTTCCTCTGCAATTTTTTCGAAGAGTTTGAGAAAGATGGGTGTTAGCTCTTCTCTAAATGTTTGGTAGAATTCACCTGTGAAGCCATCTGGTCCTGGACTTTTGTTTGTTGGAAGATTTTTAATCACAGTTTCAATTTCATTACTTGTGATTGGTCTCTTCATATTTTCTGTTTCTTCCTGGTTCAGTCTTGGAAGGTTATACCTTTCTAAGATTTTGTCCATTTCTTCCAGGTTGTCCATTTTATTGGCATACAGTTGCTTGTAGTAGTCTCTTAGATTCTTTGTATTTCTGCAGTGTCTGTTGTTACTTGTCCTTTTTCATTTCTAATTTTATTGATTTGAGTCCTCTCCCTCTCTTTTTCTTGATGAGTCTGGCTAATGGTTTATCAATTTTGTTTATCTTCTCAAAGAACCAGCTTTTAGTTTTATTGATCTTTGCTATTGTTTTCTTTGTTTCTATTTCATTTATTTCTGCTCTGATCTTTATGATTTCTTTCCTTCTGCTATCTTTGGGTTTTGTTTGTTCTTCTTTCTCTAGTTCCTTTAGGAGTAAGGTTAGATTGTTTACTTGAGATTTTTCTTCTTTCTTTAGACTTGTATACCTATAAACTTCCCTCTTAGAACTGCTTTTGCTCCATCCCATAGGTTTTGGATCATTGTGTTTTCATTGCCATTTGTCTCTAGGTATTTTTTGACTTCCTCTTTGATTTCTTCAGTGATCTCTTGGTTATTTAGTAACGTATTGTTTAGCCTCCATGTGTTTGTGTTTTTTACGTTTTTATCCCTGTAATTCATTTCTAATCTCATAGCGTTGTGGTCAGAAAAGATCCTCGACATGATTTCAATTTTCTTAAATTTACTGAGGCTTGATTTGTGACCCAAGATGTGATCTATCCTGGAGAATGTTCCGTGCGCACTTGAGAAGAAAGTGTAATCTGCTGTTTTTGGATGGCATGTCCTATAATTATCAATTAAATCTATCTGGTCTATTGTGTCATTTAAAGCTTGTTTCCTTATTTATTTTCATTTTGGATGATCTGTCCATTGGTGCAAGTGAGGTGTTAAGGTCCCCCACTATTATTGTGTTACTGTCGATTTCCTCTTTTATAGCTGTTAGCAGTTGCCTTATGTATTGAGGTGCTCCTATGTTGGGTGCATATATATTTATAATTGTTATATCTTCTTCTTGGATTGATCCCTTGATGATTATGTAGTGTCCTTCCTTGTGTCTTGTAACATTCTTTATTTTAAAGTCTATTTTATCTGATGTGAGTATAGCTAATCCAGCTTTCTTTTGATTTCCATTTGCATGGAATCTTTTTCCACCCCCTCACTTTCCGTCTGTATGTATCCCTAGGTCCGAAGTGGGTCTCTTGTAGACAGCATATATATGGGTCTTGTTTTTGAATCCATTCAGCAAGCCTGTGTCTTTTGGTTGGAGCATTTAATCCATTCACGTTTAAGGTAATTATCGATACGTATGTTCCTATTACCATTTTCTTAATTTTGGGGGTTGGTTTGTTTTTGTAGGTCCTTTTCTTGTCTTGTGTTTCCCACTTAGAGAAATTCCTTTAGCATTTGTTTTAGAGCTGGCTTGGTGGTGCTGAATTCTCTTAGCTTTTGTTTGTCTGTAAAGCTTTTGATTTCTCCATCGAATCTGAATGAGATCCTTGCTGGGTAGAGTAATCTTGGTTGTAGCTTCTTCCCTTTCATCACTTTAAATATGTCATGCCACTCCCTTCTGGCTTGTAGAGTTTCTGCTGAGAAATCAGCTGTTAACCTTATGGGAGTTCCCGTGTATGTTATTTGTCATTTTTCCCTTGCTGCTTTCAGTAGTTTTTCTTTGTCTTTAATTTTTGCCAATTTGATTACTATGTGTCTCGGCGTGTTTCTCCTTGGGTTTATCCTGTATGGGACTCTCTGCGCTTCCTGGACTTGGGTGGCTATTTCCTTTCCCATGTTAGGGAAATTTTCGACACTAATCTCTTCAAATATTTTCTCTGGTCCTTTCTCTCTCTCTTCTCCTTCTGGGACCCCTATAATGCGAATGTTGTTGCGTTTAATGTCCCAGAGGTCTCTTAGGCTGTCTTCATTTCTTTTCATTCTTTTTTCTTTATTCTGTTCCGCAGCAGTGAATTCTGCCATTCTGTCTTCCAGGTCACTTATCTGTTCTTCTGCCTCAGTTATTCTGCTATTGATTCCTTCTGGTGTAGTTTTCATTTCAGTTATTGTATTGTTCATTTCTGTTTGTTTGTTCTTTAATTCTTGTAGGTCTTTGTTAAACATTTCTTGCATTTTCTCAATCTTTGCCTCCATTTCTTTTCTGAGGTCCTGGATCATCTTCACTATCATTATTCTGAATTCTTTTTCTGGAAGATTGCCAATCTCCATTTCATTTAGTTGTTTTTCTGGGGTTTTATCTTGTTCCTTCATCTGGTATATAGCCCTCTGCCTTTTCACCTTCTCTGTCTTTCTGTGAATGTGGTTTTTGTTCCACAGGCTGCAGGATTGTAGTTCTTCTTGCTTCTGCTGTCTGCCCTCTGGTGGATGCAGCTATCTAACCATATGTATGTTCTTATCACCATTTTGTTAATTGTTTGGAATTTGTTTTTGTAGGTCTTTTTCTTCCCTTCCTCTTTTGTTCTCTTTTCTTGTGACTTGATAACTAGATTTAGTGTTGGGTTTGGATTGCTTTTTCTTTTTTGTGAGTGTATCTATTGTAGATTTTTGGGTTGTGGTTACCATAAGGTTTTGATATAGCAGTCTATATATATATACAAAAGATTAAGTTACTAGTCTCTTAATTTCAAATGCATTTCCAATATCTTGCATTTGCACTCTCCTCTTCTGACAACTGATCGTTTAGATATCATATTTGAGTGTGGATGATTGATTGATTTCCCTTATGTTTGCCTTTCTAGTGAGGTTTCCCATTAATAATTTTCTTGTTTCTAGTCATGGCCTTTTCCACCTAGAGAAGTTCCTTTAGCATTTGTTGTAGAGCTGGTTTGGTGGTGCTGAATTCTTTTAGCTTTTGCTTGTCTGGAAAGTTTTTGATTTCTCTGTCAAATCTGAATGACTGACAGCCTTGCTGGGTAGAGTATTCTTGGTTGTGGGTTTTTCCCTTTCATCACTTTAAGTATATTGTGCCTCTCACTTCTGGCCTGAAGAGTTTCTGTTGAAAAATCAGCTGATAACCTTATGGGGATTCCCTTGTATGTTATTTGTTGCTTTTCCCTCATAGCTTTTAATGTTTTCTCTTTATCTTTAATTATCGTCAATTTGAATACTATGTGTCTCTGTGTGTTCCAACTTGGGTTGATCCTGTACAGTACTCTGTGCTTCCTGGAGTTGTGTTACTGCTTCCTTTCCCATGTTAGGGAAGTTTTCAGTTATTGTCTCCTCAAATATCTTCTCAGGCCCTTTCTCTCTCTCTTCTCCTTCTGGGACCCCTATAATGTGAATGTTGTTGCATTTGACGTTATCACAGAGGTCTCTTAAACTGTCTTCATTTGTTTTTTATTCTTTTTTTTTTATGCTGTTCTGTGGCAGTGATTTCCACCAGTCTCTATTCCAGCTCACCTATTCATTCTTCTGCCTCACTTATTCGGTTATTGATTTCTTCTAGTGTATTTTTCATTTCAGTTATTGTCCTGTTTATCTCTATTTGTTTGTTCGTTAGATCTTCTAGTTCTTTGTTAAACACTTCTTATAATTTCTTGATCTGTGCCTACATTCTTGGATCATCTTTACTATCATTACTCTGAATCCTTTTTCAGGCAGATTGCCTCTCTATCTCCATGTCACTTAGTTGTTCTTCTAGAGTTTTATCTTTTGGTCCTTCATTGAGGACTTATTTCTCTACTGTCTCATCTTTTCTAACTCTGTGTTTGTTTGTGGTTTCTGTTTCTCAGGCTGCAGGTTTGTAGTTCCTCTTGCTTCTGGTATCTGACCCCTGGTGGGTGAGGTTGGTCCAGAGACTTGTTCAATCTTCCTGGTGGGAGGAACTGTTGTCTGCCCACAGGTGTGGAGCTGGGTCTTGTCCCTCTGGTGGGTAGGGCCATGTCAAGCAGTGTGTTTGTTTAGCTGTGGCTGTGCACTCAGGACGAATTCAGGCAGCCTGTCTGCCGATGGGTCAGGCTGTGTTCCCACTCTGTTGGTTGTTTGGCTTGAGGCAACCCAGCACTGGAGCCTGCTCCCTGTTGGATGGGGCCAAGTCTTGGTTCCAAAACGGCAACCCTCGGGAGAGGTAACGCTGACAAATATTACCCTGAGGCTTCCACCGCCAGGTCCTTGCCCCCACATTGAGCCATAGCCAACCTCTGCCTCCTCAAGACTCTCTGAGATCCACAGGTAGGTCTGGCCCGGGCTCCTATGGAGTCACTGCTTTGCCCTGGGTCTGGGTCCCAGTGCATGTGAAACCTTGTGTGAACCCTCCAAGAGTGGAGCCTCTGTTTCCATCAGTCCTGTGCAGCTCCTGCACTCAAGCCCCACTGACCTTCAATGCCAGATGCTCTGGGGGCTCCTCTTCCCAATGCCAGACCCCCAGGCTGGGGAGCCTGACATGGGGCTCAGTTCAATCCTGTGGGAGAACCTCTGTGACATAATTATTTTCCAGTTTGTAGGTCACCCACCTGGCAGGTATGGGATTTTATTATATCACAGAAGTGCCCCTCCTACCATTTTGCATGGCTTCTTCTTTGTCTTTGGATGTAGAATATCTTTTTTGGTAGGTTCCAGTCTTTTTCACTGATGGTTGTTCAGCAATTAGTTGTGATTTTGGTGTTTTTGTGAGAAGTGGTGAGCTCAAGTCCTTCTACTCCACCATCTTGTCTCCTCCCCCTATCCTGTTTATTTTAAAAGAATAAAAATAAGCCCATTAGGGTTTACTACAAGCAACATATTTCCATGAAAAATAACTATTTTCCAAAACAAACAAAAGAAATTACAAAAAGAGTGGTGGTGTTTCAACTTTTGCAAATCTCCTTACTATCAAGTTTAGTAGAAAACTGTTCATTTTAATACCTGCTTCTGCATTCACTGTGTTGCGATAGTATACAGGAGGTAGTTTCTGGAAGACTCCACTATCTTCTCAGGAGTGAACAAAGAAAGGCAAAGGAAGTCTTAGTATTTTAATGAAAATACTTTTGCAGAAAGCGTCCCTGATCACACTTTGAGACCTCTGCACTAGGCTCTACAGAGATTTCCAAAAAGACTTGAATCCCTGGATAATTTGTGAACATTAGTATTATTTTTATTAGTTGTAAACTGACACCTAAAGCAACAGGAGAACTAATCACATCCCTTGAAATATTTTATTTCAAGGTAATCTTTCTATTTTTAAAATAAATTTGCATGCATGCACTTTTCCACTGCTACTTTCTGTGTACATCACCTCTCTGGACGTCCTCTCAGATTGCATCCGCTCCGGTTCATACCCTCCTCTCACCCTTTGCAGGATGAAAGTGCAGTTGGTGTGTTTATAATAGCAAAATAGTTGTAAAAAGGCAAGACATGAATCTTTTTAGAAACTGATTCTCCATTTTAAGTATATGTAAAGTACAAAGGACACAAATATTTCATCCCAGTTACTACAATTTTTGCAGATTGACTTTTATTGCTAACAGACTGTACAAACTTCTCACATTTCACCACCCAAATCTCAGCAGTCTCTATAAAATCTCCCACATTTTCCATTTCTCTGTTACCATAAGAGCAGGAGATATTTCTGGGTTTGGGGGCCAGGGGTATCACGGAACTCAGGGTGAGTCTCACAGGGCAATGGAGGCACAATAGCCAAGGTTCTGACCCTCTGCTTTTGCGTGTGTAGAAACTTGATTCTTTGAGTGCAGGTAGAATTGACCAGACTCAATGGAATGTTTGATATTAACCTCCCCAAAGAGAGTGAGCATATACCAGAATGGCAATGCCTTCCATTTTACTGAGTAATATGACTTCCAAAGGGACCTCAATAATTGCATTAGCTGGTTAGTACATTCACTCACCTTAATATGATCTATATGAGAAACCAACATATAATCAAAGCAAAGGAAATCAGTGGGATTGTCTAAATGGGTGTTTTTATCAGGCTACTGTAATCTGATGTGTCCATTGCCATTCTAAAAAAACTATTGTATCTCCATATGTGATTAAGGCTCAGTTTTCCCTGGATAATGCTAATCTTCCTCTTTAGATTCACTTACACCTTCATTCTGTGTGAAACCACTTAGTGTTCCTTGAATTTATAAAGCTGTTTCATGCCTCTGCATCTTTACAGAGTTAGTTAGGCACTGACCCTACATGATTTGGCCTTGCATAGGTTTCTTTTTGGTTGATCTGGGTAGTAGATAAAAAGGCCTGAGATGAATGAGATGGAAAATCTTTCTAACAATGGCTGCATACAGGATTTCTATGGGAGGGTATTGGAAGCTTGATTCCAGAGAGTAAACACTTCAGATCCCACTCACAGAATGATGGGGAGTGTCTCTAACATGTTTTAGCCAATCTTGAATACATTTGATTTTACCAATAAGAGCTTCTTTCTCATATTTCTCATGATAATAAAACCCAGTAAATTCAGCAATAAAAATATATTTGCTATGCTAAGCCTACACTCTTGATCAAGATCTGGATAATGGAAGACTTTTGGTACCACCTCTGGAGTTGGCCTTTCTACTAAACTCTACCTCTGGAGTGAGTGTTCTCACCAAACCTGATTGGCCCCAAAATTGAAACTTAAACTAACTTGCGATTAGTATTACCCTGTGTTCAAGAATTTTAAAGTAAATTACAGATATGGCAGGCCAATTCAAGTTTTACCTCCTCCTATAAAGCATTTTCTTAACTTTCATTCAACCCCTCTTAACCCAACCACCAAGTCCAGTAGAGATGCAGGTCCTCTTCCTTAAGAGAACTCAGTATAGACCTTTATAAGTACTCACCATTCTGTGTGGCAGCTCTTCATCTAGTTAGTTGTGTCTCGTCTCTCTAATTAGATCGTAGGTAAAGGCAGTGTTGTATTTGTTGTGTTCTATGGTGGCAGGTAGCAAGCACTCAGAAACTGTTAAGTGTGTGAATCAGTGACTTAACTGTTCTAGGTCTCCTTTTTTTGATTCCATGAATTCCTTTTTCCTCCTGTTGATACACTATTTCTCAGATACATTAATACAATTGATTAGCTGACCCCATTGTTTACTAAAATGTTTTCCTCAGCAGGATATTAATGGGCAGTAGAAGATTTTGGTAGTCAAAAAAGTCTGTGAAATGCTGAGTTAAAGTTTTACAAGATTTTTTCCTGAGGGCTTCTTAGGATTTAATATACTAATATGTATTTTAAATCTCCGATAATTAAACCAGGGAAAACTCTTAGGGAGGCATAGTTGAATATAAAGAAAGCCATAAATTCATATTTCACATAAACAAAAAAATTCTTCCAAGAAATATTGTCCTGTAATGTTCAGAAAGAAAGGGAAAGTGAGAAAAGAAAGAAAGAAGGGAGGAGAAGGAAGGAAGGAAGGGAGGAAAAGAAAGGGGAATGTTTATGACTAAGTAAGTTTGTGAAATGAGTGTTCAACAGTCATCAATGTAAAACGTGTTCTGACTATAAACTCTTGTTTTTTGGCTTCATTGTGAGCTGCACTTATTCAACCTGGTGTTTAAATTCTTCAGTACCTTTAAGCTACTGACCTCTTAACAAGGTCTCAATTCATCAGTTTTCTTCTTGGGGTTTGGATTCCATTCTCATGTTAATAACTCTTGGCAATACACTAAGTTCCTGTAGCTTAGGGCTCTGTTATCACACCCTAGTTGTAAAACCCAATCCTGGGTGAAACCAGTAATGTGTTTTAGACCATTTACCCACCCCCTAAAACGGATAAACAATGGGATACAGGACAGATGTGTATTATTCTAAATTCATGATCACCTATTGGACCTTCAGCACTAACCACCAATCCTACTATGCATTGCTAATCATTTCTCTATTTTCTCAGGGACTATTTTAAACACCCACTTTCCATTTTCAAACCTCCAGTCTCACATATCTCTGTTCAAAACATTTATCAAAATGGGTATTTGTGTATTTCTTCCTATCATTATTTAATAATGCTCTGTCTCGTTAACCAATAAGCAAGCTCCATGAAGGGAGGGACCATGCATGTTTTCATTTCTATCACTTAGCTTTCATCACAATAATGCTGCAAAATAATTACAAGCACCTACTTCCTTCATGACTGGAAGTTGGCAGGGGCAGCTCTGCTGATCTCAGAGGGGATCACTCATGTTCTGCTGGTTGGCTGGATGGTGGTAATCTAGATCAAGAGTCAGCAAACTTTTTCTTTTTAGATGTCAGAGAGTAAACATGTTAGACTTTGCAATCCATATATGGTTTCTGTCACAGACTTCTTTTTTACTTAAGAACTCTTTAAAAATGCAAAAACCATTCTTTGCTGTGAGTCATACAAAAACAAACAAAAGGCTGGATTTGACTCCTGGGCCATAGTTTGCCACCCCCTGATGTAGACTGTGTTTGACTGGGTACCTCTGCTTTATGCTGTGTGTATAGATAAGTTTACCTGTTTGCTGCAGGTCGGGCTCTGATTTGCTTGATAGGTTTGAGTTCTGAGGCTCTGGGGACGCTCTTCTTATGGAAAGATGAAAAGCAGAAGGGAGCAAGTGAAGACATACGATGCCTCTTAAGACATAGGAACTGGCTCACTGAGATTTTAGCCCACATTCTGTTAACCAAATCAAGTCACATGGCTGAGCCCAAGTCACAATGTGGGGAGGTACACTTTGCCTTTAGTAGAAGGACAGAAAAACACATAGTGGATTGAGAAGACAAGATGGTGGAACAGAAGACCTTGAGCTTACATTCTCCCACAAGAACACCAAAATCACAACTAACTGCCGAAAAAACATTGATAAAAAGACTGGGACCTAGCAAAAAACTTATTCTACATCCAAAGATAAAGAATAAATTACAAAGAGACGGTAGGAGGGGTGCACTGGCAATGTAATCAACTCCCATACCCCACAGGGGGCGACCCACAAACTGGAGAATAATCATATCACAGAAGTTCTCCTTTGTGAGTGAGAGTGCTGAGCCCCATGTCAGCCTCCCCAGCCTTGTGGTCTGGCATCAGGAGAAGGAGCCCCCAGAGCATATGACTTTGAAGGCCAACAGATCTTGATCACAGGAGTGCCACAGGACAGGGGGAAACAGAGGCTCCACTCTTGGAGGATGCACACAAGGTCTTGTGCTCACTGGGACCCAGGCCAAAAGCAGTGACTTCATAGGAGCCTGGGCCAGACTTACCTGCTGGTCTTGGAGGGTCTCCTGGGGAGGCAGGGGATGGCTGTGGCTCTCTTTTGGGACATAAAAGCTGATGACAAACATATCCAGGAGTACTCATCTGAAGGCAGACATCTTTCTGGGGACATTAGACCCAAGACCTGCCCCAGCCAACAGCCTGCAGGCTCCAGTGATGGGATGCCTCAGGCCAAACAACCAACAGGGTGGGAACACAGCTCCACCCATTGACAGGCTGCCTAAAGACTTCCTGAGCCCAGAGCCACCTCTAGACAAGTCCCTTAACAGGGTCCTGCCCCCCAGAGGGCCAAGACACAACTCCACTCACCAGCAGAAGTTACCGGCCTCTCCCACCAGGAAGCCTGCACAAGCCTCTAGATCAGCCTCACCCACCAGCAGGTAGACACCAGAAGCAAGAAAGATACAGTCCCACAGTCTGTGGAACTGAGTCTCCAAACACAGGTCAGAACCTACCCTGGGACCAGCTGGCCCCTGGCCGTTGGGTGACAAGAGGGGAGTGTACTGCTGGGACACAGGACATCCCCTACAGAGGGCCACTTTTCCAAGGTCAAGAATCATAACTTTCCACAAACGTAACAATACAAATAGAAGTTTAGATAAAATGAGACAGCAGAGGAATATGTCCCAGACGAAGGAATAAAAAAAACCCCAGAAGAACAACTAAGTGACATGAAGATAGGCAATCTACCCAAGAAAGAGTGCAGAGTAATGATCGTAAAGATGATCCAAGAACTCAGGAAAAGAATGGATGCATAGAGCAAGAAGTTACAAGAAGTTTTTAAACAAAGAATTAGAAAAAAAGAACAACAAAAAATAGTTGACTAATACAATAACTGAAATGAAACATACACTAGAAGGAACCAATAGCAGAATAAGTGAGGCAGAAGAATGATTAAGTGATCTGGAAGACAGAGTTGTGGAAATCACTGCCACAGAACAGCATAAAGAAAAAAGAAGAAAAAGAAATGAGAACAGTTTAAGAGACCTCTGGGAAAAAATTAAACACAACACCATTCACATTATAGCAGTCCCAGAGGGAGTAGAGAGAGAGAGGAAGGGCCTGAGAAGATATTTGAAGAGATAATACCTGACAACATCCTTAACATGGGAAAGGAAGCAGTCACACAAGTCCAGGAAGCACAGAGAGTACCACAGAGGATCAACCCAAGTTGGAACACACAGAGACACATAGTAATCAAATTGACAATAATTAAAGATAAAGAGAAAACATTAAAAACAATGAGGGGAAAACAACAAATAACATACAAGGGAATCCCCATAAGGTTATCAGCTGATTTTTCAACAGAAACTCTGCAGGCCAGAAGGGAATGGCATCATATAGTTAAAGTGATGAAAGGGAAAAACCTGCAACCTAGAATACTCTACCTAGCAAGGCTGTCATTCAGATTCGACAGAGAAATTGAAAGCTTTGCAGACAAGCAAAAGCTAAAAGAATTCAGCACCACCAAACCAGCTCTACAACAAATGCTAAAGGCACTTCTCTATGTGGAAAAGAGAAGGCCACAACTAGAAACCAAAAAACATATGAATGGGAAAGCTCACCAGAAAGGCACACATAAAAGTAGGAAATCATCCACACACTAATATGATATCTAAAGCAATAATCATGAGAGGAGGAGAGTACAAATGCAGGATATTTGAAGTGCATTTGAAATTAAGAGATCATCAACTTAAAACAATCACATATATATATAGACTGGTAAAGGTCATGGTAACTGCAAACCAAAAATCTATAATAGATATACACACAAATAAGAACGGAATCCAAACACGACCCTAAAGTAATTAAATCACAAGAGAACAAAAGAGGAAAGGAAAAAAAGACCTACAAAAACAAATTCTAAACAGTTAACAAAATGGCAATAAGAACATACATATTGATAATCACCTTAAATGTAAATGGGTTAAATGTTCCAACCAAAGACACAGGCTGGTTAAATGGAAACAAAAACAAGACGCATATATGCTGTCTACAAGAGACTCACTTCAGATCTAGGGACACATACAGACTGAAAGTGAGGGGATGGAAATGTGTATTCCATTCAAATGAAAATCAAAAGAAAGCTGAAGTAGTAATACTCATATCAAAAAAACAGACTTTAAAACAGACTGTTACAAAAGACAAAGAAGGACACTACATAATGATCAAGGGATCAATCCAAGAAAAAGATAGAACAATTGTAAACACATATGCACCCAACATAGGAGCACCTCAATATATAAGGTAAATGTTAACAGACATAAAAGGAAAGATTCACAGTAACACCCCATTTATATCAGTGGACAGATCCTCCATACAGAAAATCAATAAGGAAACACAGTCCTTAAATGATACATTAGACCAGATGGACTTAATTGATGTCTATAGAGCATTCCATCCGAAAGCAGCAGAATACACATTCCTTTCAAGTGCACAGGGAACATTCTCCAGGACAGATCACATGCTGGGCCACAAAGCAAGCCTCAGTAAATTTAAGAAAACTGAAATTGTATCAAGCATCTTTTCAACCACAATGCTATGAGGCTGGAAATCAACTACAAGAAAAAAACCTAAAAAAACACAAACATGTGGAGGCTAAACAAAATGCTACTAAATAACCAATGGATCACTGAAGAAGGCAAAGAGGAAGTCAAATATAGCTCGAGACAAACTAAATTGAAAATGCAATGATCCAAAACTTATGGGATGCAGCAAAAGCAGCTCTATGAGAGAAGTTTATAGCAATACAAGCTTACTTCAGGACACAGGAAAAATTTTGAACAACCTGACATTACATCTAAAGCAACTAGAGAAAGAACGACAACAAAACCCAAAGTTAGTAGAAGGAAAGAAATCATAAAGATCAGAGCAGAAATAAATTAGAGACTAAAAAAAAAAAATTAGTAGAAAAGATCAATGAAACTAAAAGCTGGTTCTTTGAAAAGATAAACAAAATTGATAAACCTTTAGCCAGACTCATCAAGGAAAAAAAGGAGAGGGCCAAATCAATAAAATTAGAAATGAAAAAGAAGTTACAACCAACACCACAGAAATACAAAGGATCATAAGACACTACTACAAGCAACTATATGCCAATAAAATGGACAACCTAGAAGAAAGGGACAAATTTTTAGAAAGTTACAATCTCCCAAGACTGAACCAGGAAGAAAAAGATAACACGAACAGACCAATTACAAGTACTGAAATTGAATCTGTGATTTACAAAAACCACAAACAAACAAAAGTCCAGGACCAGACGACTTCACAGGCAAATTCAATCAAACATTTAGAGAAGAGTTAACACCTATCCTTTTGAAGCTATTCCAAATAATTGCAGAAGAAGGAACACTCCCAAACTCATTCTATGAGGCCACCATCACCCTGATACCAAAACCAGACAAACATATGACAAAAAAAGAAAATTACAGACCAATATCACTGATGAACGTAGATGCAAAAATCCTCAGCAAAATACTAGCAAACCAAATCAAACAACACATTAAAAGGATCATACAACAGGATCAAGTGGGATTTATCCCAGTGATGCAAGAATTTTTCAATATCTGCAAATCAATCACTGTGATACACTACATTAACAAACTGAAGAATTAAAATCATACGATCATCTCAATAGATGCAGAAAAAGCTTTTGACAAAATTCAACATTCATTTATGATAAAAATTCTCCAGAAAGTAGGCATAGAGGGAACCTACCTCAACATAATAAAGGCCATATATGACAAACCCACAGTTAACATCATACTCAATGGTGAAAAGCTGAAAGCATTTTCTCTAAGATCAGGAAAAGGACAAGGATGTCCACTCTCCCCACTTTTATTCAACGTAGTTTTGGAAGTCCTAGCCCCGGCAATCAGAGAAGAAAAAGAAACATATGGAATCCATATTGGAAAAGAAGAAGCAAAACTGTCACTGTTTGCAGATGGCATCATACTATACATAGAAAATCCTCAAGATGCTACCAGAAAACTATTACAGCTCATCAACGAATCTGGTAAAGTTGTAGGATACAGAATTAATAGACAGAAAACTGTTGCATTTCTATACACTAACAATGAAAGCTCAGAAAGAGAAATTAAGGAAACAATATCATTTACCACTGCATCAAAAAGAATAAAATAGATACCACACAAGTCCACCCACTGGAGTGAAGGTTCTGAGCCACATGTCAGGCTTCCCAACCTGGGGGCCTGGCAACGGGAGGAGGAATTCCTAGAGAATCAGACTTTGAAGCCTAGTGGGATTTGATTGCAGAACTATGGCAGGATTGGGGGAAACAGAGACTCCACTCTTGCAGGGCACGCACAAAGTAGTGTATGCATCGGGACCCAGGGGAAGGAGCAGTGACCCCATAGGAGACTGAGCCAGACCTACCTGCTAGTGTTGGAGGGTCTCCTGCAGAGGCGGGGGGCAGGTGTGGCTCACTAAGGGACAAGGGCACCGGCAGCAGAAGTTCTGGGAAGTACTCCTCAGCATGAGCCCCCCAGAGTCTGCCATTAGCCCCACCAAAGAGCCCGGATAAGCTCCCATGTTGGGTCGCCTCAGGCCAAACAACAAACAGGGAGGGAACCCAGCCCCACCCATCAGCAGTCAAGCAGATTAAAGTTTTACTAAGCTCTGCCCACCAGAGCAACAGCCAGCTCTACCAACCACCAGTGCCTCCCATCAGGAAACTTCCACAAACCTCTTAGATAGCCTCATCCACTAGAGGGCAGACAGCAGAAGCAAGAAAAACTACAATCCTGCAGCCTGTGGAACAAAAACCACATTCACAGAAAGATAGACAAGATGAAAAGGCAGAGGGCTATGTACCAGATGAAGGAACAATATAAAACCCCAGAAAAACAACTAAATGAAATGGAGATAGGCAATCTTCCAGAAAAAGAATTCAGAATAATGATAGTGAAGATGATCCAGGACCTCGGAAAAAGAATGGAGGCAAAGATCTAGAAGATGCAAGAAATGTTTAACAAAGATCTAGAAGAATTAAAGAACCAACAAACAGAGATGAACAATACAATAAGTGAAATGAAAAATACATTAGAAGGAATCAATAGCAGAATAACTGAGGCAGAAGAAAGGATAAGCGAACTGGAAGACAGAATGGTGGAATTCACTGCTGCGGAACAGAATAAAGAAAAGAGAATGAAAAGAAATGAAGACAGCCTAAGAGACCTCTCGGACAACATTAAACACAACAACATTCGCATTATAGGGGTCCCAGAAGGAGAAGAGAGAGAGGAAGGACCAGAGAAAATATTTGAAGAGATTATAGTCGAAAATTTCCCTAACATGGGAAAGGAAATAGCCACCCAAGTCCAGGAAGTGCAGAGAGTCCCATACAGGATAAACCCAAGGAGAAACATGCCAAGACACATAGTAATCAAATTGGCAAAAATTAAAAACTAAGAAAAATTATTGAAAGCAGCAAGGGAAAAACAACAAATAACAATAATAGTGGGGGACCTTAACACCTCACTTGCACCAATGGACAGATCATCCAAAATGAAAATAAATAAGGAAACAAGCTTTAAATGACACAATAGACCAGATAGATTTAATTGATAATTATAGGACATGCCATCCAAAAACAGCAGATTACACTTTCTTCTCAAGTGCGCACGGAACATTCTCCAGGATAGATCACATCTTGGGTCACAAATCAAGCCTCAGTAAATTTAAGAAAATTGAAATCATATCGAGGATCTTTTCTGACCACAACGCTATGAGATTAGAAATGAATTACAGGGATAAAAACGTAAAAAACACAAACACATGGAGGCTAAACAATACGTTACTAAATAACCAAGAGATCACTGAAGAAATCAAAGAGGAAGTCAAAAAATACCTAGAGACAAATGGCAATGAAAACACGATGATCCAAAACCTATGGGATGGAGCAAAAGCAGTTCTAAGAGGGAAGTTTATAGGTATACAAGTCTAAAGAAACAAGAAAAATCTCAAGTAAACAATCTAACCTTACTCCTAAAGGAACTAGAGAAAGAAGAACAAACAAAACCCAAAGTTAGCAGAAGGAAAGAAATCATAAAGATCAGAGCAGAAATAAATGAAATAGAAACAAAGAAAACAATAGCAAAGATCAATAAAACTAAAAGCTGGTTCTTTGAGAAGATAAACAAAATTGATAAACCATTAGCCAGACTCATCAAGAAAAAGAGGGAGAGGACTCAAATCAATAAAATTAGAAATGAAAAAGGACAAGTAACAACAGACACTGCGGAAACACAAAGCATCCTAAGAGACTACTACAAGCAACTCTACACCAATAAAATGGACAACCTGGAAGAAATGGACAAATTCTTAGAAAGGTATAATGTTCCAAGACTGAACCAGGAAAAATTGGAAAATATGAACAGACCAATCACAAGTAATGAAATTGAAACTCTGGTTAAAAATCTTCCAACAAGCAAAAGTCTAGGACCAGATGGATTCACAAGTGAATTCTATCAAACATTTAGAGAAGAGCTAACACCCATCCTTCTCAAATTCTTCCAAAAAATTGCAGAGGAAGGAAAACTCCCAAACTCATTCTATGAGGCCACCATCACCCTGATACCAAACCCAGACAACGATACTGCAAAAAAAGAAAATTACAGACCAATATCACTGATGAATATAGATGCAAAAATCCTCAACAAAATACTAGCAAACAGAAGCCAACAACACATTAAAAGGATCATACACCATGATCAAGTGGGATTTATCCCAGATATACAAGGATTCTTCAATATATGCAAATCAATCAATGTGATACACCATATTAACAAATTGAAGAATAAAAACCATATGATTATCTCAATATATGCAGAAAAAGCTTTTGACAAAATTGAACACCCATTTATGATGAAAACTCTCCAGAAAGTGGGCATAGAGGAAACCTACTTTAACATAATAAAGGCCATATATGACAAACCCACAGCAAACGTCATTCTCAATGGTGAAAAACTGAAAGCATTTCCGCTAAGATCAGGAACAAGACAAAGATGCCCACTCTCACCACTATTATTCAACAAACTTCTGGAAGTCTTAGCCTCGGCAATCAGAGAAGAAAAAGAAATAAAAGGAAAACAAATTGGAAAAGAAGAAGCAAAACTGTCACTGTTTGCAGATGACATACTATACATTGAGAATCCTAAAGATGCCACCAGAAAACTACTAGAGCTAATCAATGAATTTGGTAAAGTTGCAGGATACAACATTAATGCACAGAAATCTCTTGTATTCCTATACACTAATGATGAAAAATCTGAAAGAGAAATTAAGGAAACACTCCCATTTACCACTGCAACAAAAAGAATAAAATACCTAGGAATAAACCTACCTACGGAGACAAAAGACCTGTATGCACAAAACTATAAGACACTGATGAAAGAAATTAAAGATGACACCAACAGATGGAGAGATATACCATGTTCCTGGGTTGGAAGAATCAATATTGTGAAAACGACTATACTACCCAAAGCAATCTACAGATTGAATGCAATCCCTATCAAATTACCAATGGCATTTTTTACAGAACTAGAACAAAAAATCTTAAAATTTGTATGGAGACACAAAAGACCCCGAATAGCCAAAGCAGTCTTGAGGGAAAAAAAATCGGAGCTGGAGGAATCAGACTCCCTGACTTCAGACTATACTACAAAGCTACAGTAATCAAGACAGTATGGTACTGGCACAAAAACAGAAATATAGATCAATGGAACAGGAGAGAAAGCCCAGAGATAAACCCATGCACCTATGGTCAACTAATCTATGACAAAGGAGGCAAGGATATACAATGGAGAAAAGACAGTCTCTTCCGTAAGTGGTGCTGGGGAAACTGGACAGCTACATGTAAAAGAATGAAATTAGAATACTCCCTAACACCATACACAAAAATAAACTCTAAATAGATTAGAGACCTAAATGTAAGACCCAGCACCGTAAATCTCTTAGAGGAAGACATAGGAAGAACACTCTTTGACATAAATCACAGCAAGATCTTTTTTGATCCACCTCCTAGAGTAATAGAAATAAAACAAAAATAAACAAATGGGACCTAATGAAACTTCAAAGCTTTTGGACAGCAAAGGGAACCCTAAACAAGATGAAAAGACAACCCTCAAAATGGGAGAAAATATTTACAAATGAATCATTGGACAAAGGAATAATCTCCAAAATATATAAACAGCTCATGCAGCTCCATATTAAAAAAAACAAACAACCCAATCCAAAAATGGGCAGAAGACCTAAATAGACATTTCTCCAAAGAAGACATACAGATGGCCAAGAAGCACACGAAAAGCTGCTCAACATCACTAATTATTAGAGAAATGCAAATCAAAACTACAATGAGGTATCACCTCACACCAGTTAGAATGGGCATCATCAGAAAATCTACAAACAAGAAATGCTGGAGAGGGTGTGGAGAAAAGGGAACCCTCTTGCACTGTTGGTGGGAATGTAAATTGATACAGCCATTATGGAGAGCAGTATGGAGTTTCCTTAGAGAACTAAAAATAGAATTACCATATGACCCAGCAATCCCACTACTGGGCATATACCCAGAGAAAACCATCATTCAAAAAGACACACGCACCCCAATCTTCATTGCAGCACTACTTACAATAGCCAGGTCATGGAAGCAACCTAAATGCCCATCAACAGACGAATGGATAAAGAAGTTGTGGTACATATATACGATGGAATATTACTCAGCCATAAAAAGGAACGAAATTGGGTCATTTGTAGAGATGTGGATGCATCCAGAGACTGTCATACAGAGTGAAGTGAGTCAGAAAGAGAAAAACAAATATCATATATTAATGCATATATGTGGAATCTAGAAAATGGTACAGATGAACCGGTTTGCAGGGCAGAAATTGAGAAACAGAAGTAGAGAACAAACGTATGGACACCAAGGGGGGAAAGTGGTGGGGGGTGGGGCTTGTGGTGTGATGAATTGGGAGATCGGGATTGACATGTATACACTGATGTGTATAAAGTGAATGACTAATTAGAAAATAAATAAATAAATAAATAAACATTAAAAAAAAAAAGGAATAAAATACCTAGGAATCAACCTACCTAAGGAGGCAAAAGAGCTGTACACAGAAAACTATAAGTTGCTGTTGAAAAAAATAGAAGATGACACAAACATACGGAAAGATATACCATTTTCTTGGACTGGAAGTATCAATACTGTCAAAATGACTATACTACCCAAGGCAATCTACAGATTCAATGCAATTCCTATAAAATTACCAATGGCATTTTTCACAGAACCAGAAGAAAAAAATTTTTTAAATTTGTTTGGAAACACAGAAGTCCCTGAATATCTGAAGCAATCTTGAGAAAGAAAAATGGAGCTGGAGGAATCAGGCTCTTTGACCTCAGACTATACTACAAAACGATAGTAATCAAAACAGTATGGTTCTGGCAAAAAAAACAGAAATTTAGCTCAATCGAACAGGATAGAAAGCCCAGAGGTAAACCCACGCACATATGGTCACCTAATCTATGACAAAGGAGGCCAGAATATGTAATGGAGTGATAACAGCCTCTTCAATAAGTGGTGCTTGGAAAACTGGCTACATGTAAAAGAATGAAATTAGAACACTCCTGAACACCATACACAAAAATAAACTCAAAATGGATTAAAGACCTAAATGTAAGGGCAGACACTAAAACTGTTAGAGGAAAACATAGGCAGAACACTCTCTGACATAAATTGCAGCAAGATCTTTTTGACCCACCTCCTCGAGTAATGAGAATAAAAACAAAAATAAAGAAATGGGACCTAATTAAACTTAAGAGTTTTTGCACAGCAAAGGAAACCATAAACATGATGAAAACACAGTCCTCAGAATGGGAGAAAATACTTTCAAATGAAGCAACTGACAAAGGATTAATCTCCAAAATATACAAACAGCTTATACAGCTCAATATCAAAAAAACAAACAGCCCAATCAAAAAATGGGCCGAAGACCTAAACAGACATTTCTCCAAAGAAAACCTACAGATGGCCAAAAAGCACATGAAAAGATGTTGAACATCACTAATTATCAGAGAAATGCAAATCAAAACTACCGTGAGGTATCACCTCACGCCGGTCAGAATGGCCATCATCAAAAAGTCTACAAACAATAAATGCTGGAGAGGGTGTGGAGAAAAGGAAACCCACCTACACTGTTAGTGGGAATGTCAATTGCTGCAGCCACTATGGAGAACAGTATGGTGGTTCCTCAAAACACTAAAAATAGAGTTGCCCTATGATCCAGCAATCCCACTCCTGGGCATATATCAGGACAAAACTATAACTAATGTTCATAGCAGCTCTATTCACGATAGCCAAGACATGGAAACAACCTAAATGTCCATTGCCTGAGGAATGGATAAAGAAGATGTGGTACATATATACAATGGAATACCACTCAGCCATGAAAAAGAGTGAAATATTGCCATTTGCAGCAACATGGATGGACCTAGAGATTACCATTATTCACTTACTTAAGTGAAGTAAGTCAGAGAAAGACATATCATATGATATCACTCATATGTGGAATCTAATTTTAAAAAGTGATACAAATGAACTTATGTACAAAACAGAAACAGACTTAGATATGAAAAGCAAAGTTATGGTTACCAGAGGGGAAACACGGTGGGGGAGGGATAAATCAGGACCTTGGGATTAATATACATACACTAATATATATACGATTGATAAACAACAAGCACCTACTGTATAGCACAGGGAACTCTACTCAATATTCTGTGATAACCTATATGAGAAAAGAATCTGAAAAAGAATGAGTGTATGTATAACTGAATCACTTTGCTGTACACCTGAAACACATTATAAATCAACTATACTCCAATAAAATTTTAAAAAATAACGTGGCTGTGTAAAAGGAATGGATTCTAATATCTAACTGTGTTTCCCTGTCCCATCCCACAGCCTCAAAAGGCAGTCAGTCCTCCCAAGTATGTGCCATGAAGAGACATCTCTAGCTGAGGTGTTTACCCAGTGAAGTTCTCCTCCTTATTTACCCTCGTTGCCTGAGTTTTCTGGCTCTCAGGATGTGCATTTAGGCCTCCTTATTTTGGCAGCTCACCATCCGTCTTGCCAGCATGAGGTTTGTTGGAACCAGATAGTAATCACATAGTGGAGGAAACTCTTGATCTCACAAAGGCTAAATGATTGCTATAACTTTGGAAACAAAAGCAGTCAAAGAAATCTAGAAAGTGAAGATCTAATTTTTCAAATGGGATTTCTGATCCCAAAATAGAGACCAGAATAAGGGAAGTGGAATAGGGAAGGCAAAATAGTTAAACTCTTCATCTTCCATAAGTGGAATGCTTAAGTTACTGTTTTGTTTTCAAATTTGGAATTAAATATTGATTTAATAAGATTTATTAACACAATAAATGAACAACTAGTAATTTTTAAAATGATTATCTACTTTCCAAATCATTGCAGAACAAATAGAAAGTAAAACTCTTTTATAAAGAAGACAAAATAGTTAAAATAGAACAAAACATTATTTAAAGCGTGAAACAAAGAAGACCAAGTCAGATCATATTTTTTATAGTAAACACAAGCGATTTAAAATTCCTTACTAAAGGGTAAGAAATCTTGGATTTTTAACATTTTGGTTTTCATCTAATCTGTTCTTTACAAGAGATATAATTTATAAAAATACATTAAAATTCTGTAAACAACCTCGGAAATTGTATTTTAACAAAACACAAATAAGAAGGGCTAGAAAAAGTCCTAGCAAACAATGAAGAATTTAAGACCTAACGATTTTATGTTTTAAGACCTCAATGGCACAGCACAGACACAAAGATGTGAAACAATATTTTGCATGAAGTATGTAATGTTGTTTGGGATGTTCTGGCCCCAGCATATGCCCTTCCTCAGTACTGCCTGTTGGAATTGGAACCAAGAGCTAAAAGACCAGGGCGTCTTCCTCCATTATTTCTTCCATATTCTATGCACTGAGACCTATTGATTTCCTTTCTCCTGACCCTCTCTGCCTTCCCTCTTCTGGGGAAGACCCTCAATTCACTCCCTCATCTGCCTTCTTGTTGAACTGTTGAAACTGACTCCTCATATCTTACCTCCTTCTGGAGTTTTGGAAAGGTGTTCTTACCTCTAGCCTTATCTCCATCTAATTATTATTTTCAATTATTGACAAAATAATACCTCGAAAATGCAACACTGCTCATATTTTTCTTCCTGTTTTTAATCTATTTCTTGCGTTATGCCAAGAAAATTTTAAGATTCATTTTAAGACAGAACAACACAGAAGGATCGCCCTGTCAGATCTGAAGCTGAGGCCCAGAGTAATATGTAGAGCACCCAGCATAATATAACGAATACTAAATCTGTAGACGCTGTACAGTACAGTATGTGATATGCAGAAGATGTTGCAATAATGTGACATTCTCCTCCTAGATAAATTGCTCCACTTAAATCCTTCTGACAGTGCAACTAATTTTATTCAGAGCCAGGCTGGGTGGAAAAGCCACTTGTACCCTCCCGTTTGGATAACAAAGGGATAGAGGCCTGTTTGCTCTGCTCACAGAGGCTTTTCCACTCATGTGCAGTTAAAGCTACAAGAGGTAGGTATAACCAGAAGCAGTTCCCAGCTTGGATATAAATTGGAAAAGCTCCATGCATTGGCACGAACAATCTTAGACATTGAGGGCAATTTGGGGAAAAAAAAAAAAAAGAGAGGCAAAAAAACCCACCAAGTAGCAGATGTTGAACTAGAGACGACACGTAGTGCAGGCAGCTGCGGGGCAGCTGTTTTCTATCTGTAGAGCCCTTTGGAAGTGCTTTTGAGGTTCTTCAAATATTTGATTAGAATTTCATGAATGTTGATGCTATATAAGGAGCTTTAACATTTTTGTGTTCTGCTTAAAGTTTTTAAAATTCTGCTAAAACAAACCGAAACCGTGTTGAAAAATACTGGTGAAAATGGAAAATCTATGGGCTTTAGAGTCTGACAGACCTGGGTTTAATTCCAGGCTCCAACTGCAAGTGCCATCTTGGGCTCCTTACCCTCTCAAAGCCAGAGTTTCCTCATCTATAAAATTCAACACTTATCTCATGGGGTTATTGGAGTTACTGATTTTTTTTTTAAAGTACACAAAATGCCTAGCACATGGTGAAGGGTGGATTAATGCTAGTTTTCCCTATCTGTGTACCTGTCACCATTGTAAGACACACTGAGTTACAGATTTATTCCCAGTGTCTCTCAAGGGCAGAAGGATTAGAGTTTCTTCTGTGATATCAGAGCACCTCCATATCAGTGTATAGAAATCTGCCGTAGGTCTGTACTTGAGATACAAGATGTAAATGCCAAAATGTTTCTGTGCTTAACTCATCCAGAGTTAAGATGCAAAGTTCCTTTTTTGAGAAAAATGAAAGCAAACAACTTCCTTTTGTAAGCTTGTTGTTTAAAACTGCACTTCTAGACCTTGGGCAAGAAAGCAGCACTTAATCTCTCCTGGCCTCCATGACCTAGAGACTTCCACAGTACCGGGAGGCTGTAAACCCCAGTCTTTCTAGTATATCTTTTCTTAGATCTGTGAAAATCCCATCTTTCCACTGTATGTGTTATTTCAGGTGCGTACAATCATCATACCTTGGATAAAATTGTAAATGCCTCCATCTAAACTGTCCTCTCAAAGTGGCATTTGCAAAGTTGCTGTCTTATTGCAATGATCAGAAACCAGCAACTGTGGGAGCCCTCATCCTTGGGCTACTTCTGAGGTGTTTTGTATCGCTTTCTGAAACCTCCTGACTTTCCATTTTCCCTTTGAGCCCTGACTCTCTGGCACCTGCTTCTGCAGTGAGTGTGTGCTCTGTCTATGGACACAGCTCTGTATCGCTTGTGAGCAGGCATTTTCTGTCTTGTGCCACCAGGCCTGCTTCCCATGCCTCCTGCTAGGGAACTGCTTATACCTGTGAAACTTGCCTTCTAAGGAAGGTTCTTTTTCCATCTGTATTTGTTTTGGTAGAGTCCTGATATGAGGCTTCAGTTGATGTTTCTAAAGCCGGTACTGCTTCTCTCTTATTCTCCTCGCCTTTTCAATATCCTAGGCCAGTGGTTCTCAAAGTATGGTCCGTGAACCCCTGGGAGTCCCTGAGACCCTTTTAGGGGGCCCATCAGGTAAAAATTATTTTCTGTTTAGTGCTAATATGTTATTTACTTTTTTCAGTGTTGATATGTGCATTGAAAATGCAAAAGCAATGATAAATTAAATTGCTGGCAAAATTTAAAATTTACCAAAAGCAATGGTAAATTAAACCTAGCACAAATAGACAGTGGTACTAACTGTACTAGTGGCTATTGTCTTCTTTACCATCATACGTTCACAGAAAAGAAAAAACCAATTTCACTTAGTAATATCTTTGATCAAGCAGTAAAAATTATTAATTTAATTAAATTTCAGCCCCTAATGATACATCTTTTTAATATTCTGTGTGACAAAACGGGAATTATGCATAAACACTTCTGTTGCTCACTGAAGTGTGATGGTTGCCTGGAAGGAAAAGTATTTGTGTGACTGAGTTGGAAACTGAACTAGCCACTCTTTTCATGGAACGTGATATTTACTTTAAAGAACAACTGACTGATAAAATATGGTTATACAAACTCAGATATTTGGCAGACATTTTTGTGAAAATGAACAAAAACACCTGTTACTTCAAGGAAAAAAAAAAACTTAAATTTGATGCCAATGATAACATTTGAATTTTCAAGCAAGAATTAGAATTTTTTTTTTTTGGAAACTTACATCAACCACAGTGAGCTTGACAGCTTGCAAATATATAAAGATATTTTGATGAGATTCTTGGTAATATTAAAATATATGATTTGTTGTTATTTTGTAATGAAGTCTGTCAAGATTTTAGAAAGTCTAAATGGTTCAGTAAACCAGTATTTTCCAAATGAGCAATATGTGATTTTACAAAATCATGCATGGGTAAAAGATCCATGTAAAGTGCAAGACAGACCAATAAGTTTCATTGTAACGAACAATCAGAAGTTCATTGATAGGGTTGCAAATATTTGTACTTTGAAAATAACCTTTAAGAAACTAATACTTATTGAATACAGTATTGAGTCAAAGAAGAGCCATTCCTCAAACCATATCCAAAAGTTAAGTCAAAATGGATTTTAGACCTAACTATAAAACCTAAAACTATAAAACTGCTAGAAGACGTAGCAGAAAAGCTTCATGACTTTTGGTTAGGCAAGAATTTCTTAGAGAAGACAGCAAAAGTATAATCCATAAAAGAAAAATAGGATAAATTGAACTTCGTCAAAATTTAAACCTCCAAGCATGGGTAAGCAAATTAAAAGAGAAATATTTTCAGATTATATATTTGGTAAAGGACTTATAGCCAGACAATATCAAGAATTCTTAAAAATAAAAAATAAAAAAATAAATACCCAGTTAAAAAAATGAGCAACATATTTGATCACCCACTTGATCAAAGACATACATGTGGCAAATTATCATATGAAAGATGTCCAAAATTATTAATCATTAGAGAAATGCAAATTAAAAGTACAGTGAGCTATCACTACATACTTATTAAAATGGCTAAACTGTTTAAAATAAAGAAGAAAACCAACAATAACAAGTGCTGGCAAATACGCAAAGTGAGTGGAACTCTCTTACATTGCTGGTCAGACTGCAGATTGACACAGTCACTTTGGAATAGTTTGTCAGTGTCTAATAAAGTCCTATATATAGTTACCATATGAACTAGCAATCCTACTCCTAAATATTGAGCTAAGTGAACTTATGATTACACAAAAACCCATATGTAGATATTGATAGCAGCTTTATTCATAATCATCAAAAACTGGAAAAAGCCAAATTTCTTTTAACTGGTTAATGGATAAGCTGTGATACTCCCATGCAACGGAATATTACTCAACAATAAAATGGGACAAACTACCACATGGATAACTCTCAAATGTACTATGCCAAGTGAAAGAAGCCACACTAACAAGGGTCCAATCCCCTTGATATGACTCCATTTATATAACATTCCGGAAAAGGCACAACTGCAGAGGCAGAGAACAGATCCGTGGTTTCCAGGGGCTAGCGTGGGAGGAGGAGTTGACTACCTAGGAGCACAGGGGAATTTGGGGGGGCGGGTGATGGAACTCTTCTATCTACTGACTTGTCAAAACCCACAGAATTACACTAAAAAAGGGCAAAGGGCACTGTGGTATATGTAAATTATGCAAAAATAATAATAACAGAACAAAAAAGTTTTTTATAAAGGAGGGGAAGAGGATAAGGCAGAGGGAAGATCTCAATCCCAATCCCTGTTTGATTACTGCTAAGGCTGATAGCAGAGAATGTAGTGTTCATCTGCGGGCACGTTACTGAGGTCACAGGCTGCGACCAACAAGAGCTGGCCTCACGGCCAGGGCCAGGCCATTGAGCCTAAGCTCACAGAACGGCTGACAACACTCAGAACACTTGTTCCCTGCAGGTAGACCCCAAACAGAATGGTGGGCAGAAGCTGAGCTGCAGGTGCCCTTGTCCTTTCCCAAACCTCTAATCAGGCAACTAGCTCTACCTCCATTGGAGAACTAGGGGGTAGGGAAGGAGCCTGGACTGCTTTAAGAAAAATCTCTCCTTGTAGAAAATAATAATGGGAAAGAAAACTTCTCTGCTCATATTGCCAAACAATTTTTTATGAAAAATTGAATTATATTGGAACCTAACAAAGCGTAACTAGCAGGCCCTTAAAAAGAGGACTTTTTGCAGCAAGTGCCCAATCTTCCTAATAGCACTATCTCTAGAAACCTCCTTCTCCTGCAAGAAATCACTAAATGAGCATGCTCCCTTGCTTATATGTGGCCCAAGGAAATTACGTAGGTTCCATTGCAATATCCCCTTGACTTGTCATTTAAGTCTCAGTGATTTCTCATAGGTACAAATTTTATAGCAGCCATGGATCATGTCTGCTTCATTATCAATGAATAGCGCCTAACACAGCATCATGGAGAGATAATTAATTAAAAATTACTTCTATTAAAGTGCTGGTGTATATTATAGCTGTAAGTATGAATTTTCTATAATTCAGTTTTCTTCACCCATCACATCTCTCTGCTCCCAAGAATTTGCTAAGATTCTTTACTAAGATTCTCATAATTGAAGAAAATCTTTTATTTAAAATATTCATAGACAATTAGAACTTGGAAAAATTGACCATAAGAATTTAAAAATCTGAGGCCTGTATTAGCAATTGTTATAGTAATCCTCATACACGTATTCACTGAACATATTAATGTTTTCTTTGGATTCACTATTTTTGAATTTTTGCCACCATTTTAAACGATATCAGGTTCTGAAGTGAACCTGTAGGACGGGTCAGCTCAATAAATGAAATTCACTTTCAATTACGTATACTAATAATTGGGTGAGCTATGGTAAGTTATTTGGGACTTTGGGCCCATATATCCTCCTCAAGACAGGGAGTCCAGAGATACTCAGAGGTGCTACCAATTTGGGATTGTAATGGAGCTCTTGATTCTATTACATGCATCACAGACTTTCTAGTCTACCCCCAGCTGAAAGCTCCTTTAAAATAAGCCTCAGGGACCATAGAGAGATTGATCATTTATCTGAAAGAATGTTATTTCTGTGGTTTAGTCTGTTTGTGCAACCTCTGGAAAATATTTCCTATCTTGACTTATAATAAAAAGTATTGTTCACAATCGGGAGACTCTACTTCAGTGACCTATTTGGGGAGTTTTCTCATTATGGTAAATAACATATTATACTTCTTTAATGTCTCCTTATAATGATGCTATTATGTTCCTTATTCATCTGTATGTGGAATAGATATGTCTCTCTAGTATATAATCATTTAAAAGCGAAAAGCAAAAGATATACTCGTGAATCAGAGAAATATATATTTATGTAGTTAAATATAGCGTGCTAATCTTATAAATCAAAATGAAAGGAACAGAAATTGTCTGTGCAAAACTGCTTTAACAGAATATAGGTCGTTTTGCAGAGTGTTTTCTTTTCACTTGTTAAAGGAGAACACCAGGTTCTGAAGCACTAGGTTTTATTTAGCATAAGGCATTTTCAGCTGCTGCTGGAGAATTCAATAAGTGAATTTCCAGATAACTGAAGTATAATTTTAATAATATTCAAAACTATTTAGTTAACCCCCTTTTCCCCTGTGGGAGATATTCTAATATTTACTAAATATTATAAGATCTTCCTAAGTAAAAAAATAAAAATAAAAAAAAAGAACTAAAAAGCTTTGAACACAATTTAAACTTTCCTTAATAATTTGGGGTCACTATTAATATCACATTTTCTCAATTGTAAGACTTGTTCATATGAGGAAGTACCATTGCTACAAAAACAAATCTTTCTAGAAAAATAAACTGGTATTAAATATACTCATCGACAAGGTATATAAATGTCAAATTCAAAACATTAAAACATGGGGGAAATTACATCTTCAATTGCAGAAACTGTATGAATTCTTAAAATGTTCCCCAAATGCAGCAAAATGCTCTTGCTTTTGGTCCTCCCCTCACTACTGGCCAGATTCTCAGTTGTCACTTCTTACCCGCGTTGCCTCCACCGTAAACTCCTGTCTATTCCCTTCGATTTTGCTGCTACCCTGAGCTGTTGGCTGTGAGTTGAGAAACCCAAATCACAAACTAATCAAGAATTATGTGCTAAATTGTAGCAGTTTCTTCCCTGAGACTTTAAGGCCATACTTCAGGGCTGAAGTTTTGTGACAACTGCTTCTGTGCTCAGAGGTTTTGTGTCATGTCCAGTGTCAGGACTATGTTCCAATGAACTAGAATTGCCAGGAACTTGCACTTTGGCATGTTACTGCATTAGGAATTTTGAAATGCGTTTTATATAGACTACCTAACTCTGTACAATCCTGTCCTCTCGTCACTTGAAAGAAAGATATGAAGTGCTAACACCTTCATTTCTGAACTGACTCTATCAGGAGACATACTGGGCTCTCAGGGCAAGGATATGCGGAGAGGGAGGGATGCCACGTTCACCTTGCCGTCAGGGTCAGTGGCCTTGAGGCCCCCAGCATGGTGCCCCATATCTGTGGCAAACATTGTAGTCATGTTTTCTGTGAGAGAGTGAGAAATTAAGTCAGAGGGGAAATCCAAATCTTGGGTGACGCTCAAAGTCATGAAGACAGCATTGGCGTGAGTTCATTATAGCAGGACTTGAGCCAGTAGCTTCATAGGTGGTTTAAGAAAGGAGGGAACAGCTTCCATTACCCCAAGGAAACGGGATAATAAAGCTGGCCAAGGTCTTTAAGCTCCAGAGAAGCAGGCCGGTGTTCCACTTGGGTGGCTAGGTGCCAGCTGGTAATTGGAGTGCCTGAAGGGCAACTCTGCAAAGTCCCAGTTTTTCTAACTGGATCAACAAGATAAGAGTAGAGAGTATAATCACTCAAAGGTTCCATGATGTTTGGATTTCTCTCTTCTGTGAGAGAGACACCAGGTATATCAGCAACAAAGAACAATCCCAACCACTGCCAATGAGGATGGGGGGGAGGGGTGTGTAGGACCCCGATTTGCTTTTTGTTAGGGATCTGGTAAGTCTGAACCTGAAGGTCATGGTCACTTGTACCCACTTCCCTTGGGAGAACTTGGGAAATTCTAGAGAAGTCAATAAATGACAAGCACATGATTGGTTTCAAAGTTTATGATGTCACAAATTTGAATGTACCATCATTGTGAAGAAAAACATGGATGTAGCCAAAGGTTTACTTATAAGTCAGTTGTTTATAATTCTAGACTCTCCTGGTCTGGGGCAAGAAACTCTTGAGGGAAGGAAGACAGAAATGCCCATATAACATTTGGAAAAGAACTTATCTGATTTAGGTATGAAGGGTAGAGAAGAAAACTCTACAGAGCCTGAAATTGAATATGGAGAAGTCAAGAAGATGAAGGAATGAAGACCTGTGAGAGTCAAGCCCACAAACCAGTATGTGCTTTTGAGGATGTTTCACAGCCTTGAGCCATTTTCACCCACACTCTGCCTTTTCTTCCACTGAGATTGGTTTCTCTGCTCCCTTCCCCTATTTATACTTGCCACTGCCCATTGCTCATACAATTTTCTGCATCTCTTCTGTTACCAAAGCAATTTGAAAGGGTTTTGTTGTTCCTGTTGTTTTTCATACTGTTGGGTTAAGGATATCAATAAAAATAGCAGAGAACTAGAGAGGTAATAAGTATTTTCTTCTTCTATCTCTTCCCCACTGTTATTGTATATTCCACAGTTATTTCACATATTCTGTGAATAAGGAATTCTGCCAAGCTCTGAGGGTAAAAAAAAAAAGGAAAAGTGATTGCAGTGTCCTCTTAGAGCATATAGTCTGGAAGAGAGACATGTACAGAATGGCAACGAAATGCCTAGTTGTTACAATATCAAGTATATTTTAAGTACATCAGAAATCTAGATGAAAGAGCACTGGTCAAGGTCAGGGTATCAGCAAACTGTTCACAGAAAAGAGAATTCTTAGCTGAAAACCAAATCAAAACAAACAAAAATGCCCCCATAACCATCACCAACACCGACAAAGAAACAAGAGTGGGTGTACCAAATGTCTTAGGTCAAGTTCCCTAGAAGTAGAGTTTGGGACAAGGATTTTATTTGTGGGATTTATTAAGGGAGTAGCTTCAAGGAAAATCTGTCACAGAGGGTATAAAGTAGGAGAGGGAAGGGTAAAGAGCTGAGCAATCATATGGTCTCGGGGAAAGTCCTAACCACTTAAGGAATTACAGCTTAGAAATTTAGTGACCTGCCTAAGATCACATAGTTAATAAAAAGTAAAGCTAAGACTAGGGCTTGATGAATTTAAAAAAAAAAAATACACTTTCCACTATACCAATCTTTCTTCTGCAGAGAACAGACCCAAAAGAGCCAAGACTTTATGCCTGCTCAACTTCAGTGAGGATGAAGAAAAGTCACGCTAATGAAAATGTCCTTGACATTGGACTTGAGCTAAATTTGGAGTCTGACAAAGGTTGACTCATTAGCCTTGAGGGCAAAACAAAAAAAAAGCGAACAACAACAAAAATACTTCAGGAATTAGCCATATTTCAGAATTTTAGATAATTGTTTTTAGATGATCATATTCTAATATACATAATATTTTCTTCACTGGTATCTGTTACATCAGGCAAATGTTTCAGTGAGGGTTTACATTAATACATGGATAATGTCATTAGTGAAATGCAGGAATTGAGGAACCTCTGAACCCTGGAAATATACAAGTCACTATCTAAACCATAACAAGGTCATTTTGCATAATATTTTGCATAATTATTTTGATTCCTAACACTTAACTGTGGAAAGGGCATAAACTGACCATGAGGAAAGCTAAAGTTTGCCTGAGCTTTAAAGCTTGAGAAACCTCTGCTTTAGAGAATTTTAAAGAGATCTAGTTCACCGTCTCTCTTCACCCAGAGCTAAGTTGCAGAGGCAATGAAAATATTTATTCACCAGTATTTGGTCCCAAGCCATGCTAGCGATATGCTCACCTCACAATTCAATTCTCTTATCATGTAGTGTTTAAGCTTGCTCCTAGAGTTGCCACCTTGTAACTATGGATATTTAGGCACATTCCTCTGCTTTAGCTTTTTCTTACCTTTAAAATGAAAGCAGAATAATCCATGTCAAGTGCTTGGACAAATTCTGGGCATGTAGGAAGAACTCAACAATGCTAGGTATCATAATTACTTTGAACTTAGGCTAGCTATTCCTCCACCAAAGTCTGAATAAAAGTCCCTCCAAAGAGCTCTACTTTCTCATATTCTATCAGCAAACCACTGTACTCTTCCCTCTGCTAACATCTTCCCACTGTTGCCCATTCTCCACATCCTGTTCTCTGTGCCTTCTGGAACTTCACTTTCATTGTAAACAAACTCTTCTAAACCTTTAATCTCTTCTCAAAAGAATTCTTCTACCTCAATTTCTTAATTGAAATTCAGCTTTACTCTGATGGCAATACTCTCTGTTCAGCCATCCAAAGGAGATGATGGGGTTTTTTGGTGCCTCACCTAGCAAAAGGCCACAAAGGTGAAGAAAGAATTAAGGGATTTTCAGTATTCTTCTTATTCATGACCTTGCTCTTTCACTCTCTTCCCTAAAAACCTTGTTTTCCCCAAGATTTATGTCACCTGGCTGTACTACTCTGCATGGATACTAATTGTTAATGTCTACTGATCTTTTCCTCAGTCTTACCAATTAGTTTGAGAAGGAGAAAGGAAGGAGTGAACAGTGCAGGCAAAAGGCAGAAACTTTCTTTCTATCACCTTCCAAAGGGCTGGAGTTCATAGTGTATGGACCTCTAGGGAAGCAGAAAAAGAGGCACTTCCTTCCAAAGTGAAAAAACTAGCAGAAAAATAAGATCAGTTCTTGTAGAATCTTCTAAGCTGAGAAATATGAACTTTATTCTAAAAGGTATAGGGAGCTACTCAAGAGTTTTGAACACTGGGGAGAAATAATCAGATTTGAATTTTAGATCACTGTGACTACATTGTGGAAGGTGTTCCAGAAACTCCTGCTACACTTGACTTACAGCTGTACTCAGCTAGACTGTAGATAAAGGGAGAACTGGAAAGATATTATGGAATTAGATTAACTAGGACATGAGGAATGTTTAGGGTATTGGTGGGGGAGGTAGCCTGAAGTAACCTCCAGGTTTCTGTTTTGAGCAAATAGGTAAATATTAATGCTATTATATTTTGTCATAATTAGATTTCCTACTGTACAGGGTTATTATAAGGATTAAATGAGTTAGTACAGTTAAAGTACCTTCAACCATTTCTGGCATGAACTCTTATTTTGCGGAGATACTGACTATACAGAGGAGGTTAATGTCATTGTGAGGGAGAAGAGGAGAGGTGAGCACACATGATTGATTGAGTTTTGGACTTGCTGAGTTAGAAGTGGGCCTCTTGTAGGGCAGCCAGTTGGATATACAGAACTCAACACTCAACACATTAGTGTGGAGCTATGGATTGAAGAGTCTTAAGTACAGTGGAAGTCATTAACTTAATCATTAAATCTACTTAAATGTAAATGGAGTGAAATGATGATTGAACCAAGAATAAGGCCCTGAGCAAATCAATGTTTAGGGAGGAGGCAGAGAGAGAGGAACCTAAGAAAGATGAAACGTGGTAGACTGAAGTTCAAAGGATAACCACTGGCATTAAAAGAGTTCAAAGGAGGAAGCAATGTCAGCACTGTAAATTGTTGCAGAAATTTAGTTAGAATAAGAACTGAAGTGTGTATATTGAAGTAGGTCCAAAAGAGGATGCTGATCAGTATACCTAGGGATATTTCCATGGAGTAGCAAGATTTGATACCTGATTTAGGCATGTGGAGGTATGTGGAAAAGAGGAAGTAAGAGAATGAAATTTCTTTTTCCAAATTTTGGTTGAGGAGGGAATCAAAGAGAGATGCTGTGGCTAGAGGGAAATGTGAGGTCTTTTTCTTTCTTTTTTTCTTTTCTTAACTAGAGAGACTTTAACTCTCCTACTTTTATTTTATTATTTTTCATGGAAGAGCAAGAGAGAGGAGAGTGGGGGAGGCTGAGGATAGAGGAAAGGATGGAGAGTCAGAGAAAAGGAAGAGGAATTACCTTAGACAGGAAGAAGAGCACCTCCTCCCCTGGCCCAGGAGGGAAGGTGAAAAGATAAGCACAGGCAGTGATATAAACATTGTTGCTAAAGGATAAAATTGAGATACTTTTCTCCTGATGGGCTCAGTGAAGTGAGGACCAGAGTCATCTACTGTGAGACAGGTGAAAAGTGTAGGAAGTTTGAAGAGAAATCTAAAAGTTTGAAATAAAAACAGAATAAAAGAAAAGCTTTCTAGGTTTATGTACGAAGATTTTGAGGGCACCCTAAGGACCCAACTGAGAATAGAAAGCATCAATTTCTGGTGGCTTCTTTTCACAAGGTCTGTTGTTTTCAATATGAAGCTTTCTTTTTGCTGCAGATGCCCCATGATTCTTGCTCAGACTCCTTGCCTAGGTTCTGATCTCCATGCTTTTCCACTTTACCTGAACATATCTTTGATCCTAGTCTTGTAAGTCAACCCTTCTTCAACACTGCTTCAGATCGGGACTTCTGATCTCTTGTCTGGGCATGTCCACAGCCCCTGCCTGCTCCCTTCCAGCTGTGCTAACATTATAGGACTTGACTTCTGATCCAGCTGACATTCTGACAACTGCAAGATAGCTCTTTCTTTAAGTTAGGCTCCCAGCCAAGCCCCCTTGAGGATCTGAGAGAACAACTATTTCATGAGCAGGTGATCACCAACCCTGGTTTTGTGAAAACCCAGGGTATTTCTAGATATCTCAGTGAACTTCTTGAAATTATTTTTTCCCAGCACAACGTTAAATTCACTTTAATATATACATTTAGGGAAAAGGGAAGGAAAAATAAAAACAAAACCAACATTAATAAGGAATTCAACTTCTAATAAAATTTAGCCTATTTTGTTAATAGGATGTTGTGTGTTACTTACCGACATCTTTCCCACCCAGGTAAGTAGTGAGTAGTGCAGAGACTACAGCAGAGCTTTGAGAAAGACAATGTTACTGACTTCTCCAGAGCCAGTTTCACAGAAGGCTTATTTCTTAATGTACAACTGCCAGGGTTCCCAGCAGCTAGAGAGACCAAACTGATTTGGCAGCCTTGACCATCAGAGAGTTAAAGCAGGGATGGGGGTGGGAAGTGGGGTGAAAGGGTGGGGGGGTAGGGAGGGGAGTGTGAAGAGTTCTCCACATGGAAGGTTGCAGTATCCATGAAAAGTGCCTCTCCTCTCACATGGCTTCCCAGAGGCTGGACTAGTTGTTCGCCGCGGGAAAGTGAATGGGAACCCTAACAGAATTATTGAGCATGTTTATTTGCCTGCAAGAGAAAAAGATTGATGCCTTGGTCTTCCAGTTGATGTCTGCTTAGCCTGGGCTTTGATGACTTGCCCCATTTACTATCTCAACATGGGGAGGAACTTTGGTAAGGTAGGTAGAGGGCATCAAATATTTCCCCCTAGAGTTCCCAGTGCCCGAAGTGTATATGAGGTGAATATTGCCATGTTTTCCCAGACTTGGGTCCTAGATTGTGGATGAGATTAGGAATTGTAGATTTACAGGGTGAAGAGAAAGACATACACCTTTCTGTGTGAGAGGAATGCTGTGTGAGAACTGCAAGTGGTGGTTGGATGCTTGTTGTGGCTGAAGGTCGGAAGAGACAACCTATGCTTAGGAAAGTTGCCTGAGACTGAGCCCCCTAGCAGCAGAGTGTATTGAGGTCTCTGCCCACACACAACAAGTCCATATACAATAAACAAGATCAGCAGAGCAGAGCAGACCAACAGAAGGCATGGCAAATTTGCTATCTTCAATGATATGAAGAGTGGGTATTTTTTTTTCCCTCCTATTTGTATTAGTCAGGGTTCTCCAGAGAAACAGAACCAATAAAATGTATGTATGTAAAGAGATTTATTGTAAAGAATTGACCCACACAAATATGGAGACTGAGAAGTCCAGACCCTGAGTCCAAAGTCATGCACTGTATAATGATAAAAGGATCAATACAAGAAGCGGATACTACTCTCGTCAACATATATGAACCTAATATAGGAGCACTAAAATACATAAAACAAATACTAACATACACAAAGGGAAAAACTGATGGGAATACCATAATAGTAGATTTTAACACCCCACTTACATCAACAGACAGATCTTCTGGACAGAAAATCAATAAGGCAACAGAGATCCTAAATGATACCATAGAACAGTTAGACTTAATTGATATTTTCAGGACATTACATCCAAAAAAACCCAGAATACACATTCTTTACAAGTTCACATGGAATATTCTCTAGGATTAACCACATACTAGGGCACAAAATGAGCCTCAACAGATTTAAGAATATAGAAATTATTTCAAGCATCTTTTCTGATCACAGTGACATGAAACTAGAAATCAACCACAGAAAAAGAAATGAGAAAAAAACAATCAATACATGGAGACTAAACAGCATGCTACTAAAAAACCAATGGGTCAATGATAAAATCAGAGGAAATTGTAAAATACCTTCAGACAAATGACAATGAAAACACCACCATACAAAATCTATTGTATGCAGCAAAAGCAGTTCTTAGAGGGAAGTTCACAGCACTACAGGCCTTCCTCAGAAAAACAAGAAAAATCTCAAACAAACTAACCTACCACCTAAAAGAATCAGAAAAAAAGAACAAACAAAATCTAAAGTCAGCAGAAGGAAGGAAAACATAAAGATCAGAAAGGAAATAAATAAAATAGAGATTAAAAAAAAATAGAAAAAATCAATAAAACCGAGAGCTTGTTCTTTGAAAGGATAAACAAAATTGAAAACCTCTGGGAGGCTCACCAGGAAGAAAATAGAACCCAAATAAACAAAATAAGAAATGAAAAAGGAGAAATAACAACTGATACCACAGAAATACAAAACACCGTAAGAGAATACTATGAACAATTACATGCCAACAAATTTGCCAACCTAGAAGAAATGGACCAGTTTCTAGAAATATACAGCTCACCAAAACTGAATCAAGAAGATACAGATAATTTGAACACAGACCAATCACTAGAAGTGAAACAGAATCTGTACCAAGAAAAATTCCCTACAAACAAAAGTCCAGGACCATATGGCTTCACAGGTGAATTCTACCAAACATATAAAGAAGAACTTATACTGATCCTTCTCAAATTCTTCCAAAAGACTGAAGAGGAGGGAACACTCCCAAAGACATTCTATGAAGCCACCATCACCCTGAGACCAAAACCAGACAAAAGATACTACCAAAAAAAAAAAAAATTACAGGCCCATATCTTTGAAGAATATAGATGTAAAAATTCTCAACAAAATATTAGCAAACCAAATCCAACAACACATAAAAAGAGATCACACACCATGACCAAGTGGGATTCATCCCAAGTTCACAAGGATGGTTCAACATACACAAAGTCAATATGATACACCGTATCAACAAAAGACAAAAACCATGGGATCATCTCAATAGATGCAGAAAAAGCATTTGATAAAATTCAACATCCATCCATTATAAAACTCTTACCAATGTAGGTATAGAGGGAAGATTTTGCAACATAATAAAAGCTATTTCTCACAAACCCACAGCCACTATAATACTCAACAGTAAAAAGCTGAAAGCATTCCTACTAAAATCTGGAACAAGACAAGGATGCCCACTCTCACCATTTCTATTCAACATATTATTGGAAAGTCCTAGCCACAGTAATCAGAGAAGAAAAAGAAATGAAAAGTACCCAAATTGGAAGGGAAGAGGTAAATTGTCATTACATGCACATGACATGATACTATATATATAATAGAAAACCCTAAAGACTCCACACAAAAACTACTAGGACTGATAAAGAAATTCAGCAAGGTAGTAGGATACAAGATTAACATACAGAAATCAGTTGCATTTCTTTACACTAACAATGAAATATCAGGAAAGGAATGTAAAAAATAATAATAATACCTTTTAAAATCACAGCAAAAAAAAAACAAAACTTGAGAATAAACCTGACCAAGGAAGTGAAAGACTTATATGCTGAGAACTATAAAACATTAATAAAGGAAACTGAAGATGATTCAAAAAATGGAAAGATATTCCATGCTCTTATATTGGAGGAATTAATATTCAAATGGCCATACTGCCCAAAGCAATCTACAGATTTAAGTGATCCCTATCAAATTACCTGTGACATTTTTCACTGAACTAGGACAAATAATGCTAACATTTATATGGAACCATAAAAGACCCAGAATTGCCAAAGCAATCCTGAGGAAAAAGAACAACGCAGGAGGCATAACCCTCCCAGACTTCAGACAATGCTACAAAGCTACAGTAATCAAAACGGTGTGGTATTGGCACAAAAACAGACATATGGATCAATGGGACAGAATAGAGAGCCCAGAAATAAACCCACACACCTACAGTCAATTAATCTTCAACAAAGGAGGCAAGAATATACAATGGGAAAAAGACAATCTCTTCAGCAAGGGCTGTTGGGAAAGTTGGACAGCCACATGTAAATCAATGAAGTTAGAACACACCCTCACAACATACACAAAATCTCAAAATGCTTTAAAGACTTAAACATATGATACGACACCATAAAACTCCTAGAAGAGAACATAGGCAAAACATTCTCTGACATAAATCGTACCAAATTTTCTTGGGTCAGTCTTCCAAGGTAGTAGAAATAGAGGCAAAAATAAACAAATGGGACCTAGTTAAACCTAAAAGCTTTTGCACAGCAAAGGAAACCATAAACAAAATGAAAAGACAACCCACAGAACGGGAGAAAATATATGGAAATGATGCAACCGACAAGCGCTTTATTTGCAAAGTATACAAACAGCTCATGAAACTCAACAAAAAACCAAACAGCCCAATTGAAAAATGGGCAGAAGAACTAAATAGATATTTCTCCAAAGACAACATACGGATGGCCAACAGGTGCATGACAAGATGCTCAACATCGCTAATTATCAGAGAGATGCAAATCAAACCTACAAGGGGGTACTACCTCACACCAGTCAGAATGGCCATCATTAAGAAGTCTACAAATAATGTGCTGGAGAGTCTGTGGAGAAAAGGGAACCCTCCTACACTCTTGGTGGGAAATGTAAGTTGGTGCAGCCACTATGGAAAACAGTATGGAGGTTCCTCAAAAAACTAACAACAGAGCTGCCCTGTGATCCTGCAATCCTACTCCTGGGCATACATCCATACAAAACTATAATTCAAAAAATACATGCACCCCAATGTTCATAGCAGCACTATTCACAATAGCCAAGGCATGGAAACAGCCTAAACGTCCTTCAACAGAAGAATGGATAAAGAAGATGTGGTACATATATACAATGGAATACTACTCAGCCATTAAAAAGAAGGAAATAATACCATTGCAGCAACATGGATGGAACTACTAGATATTATCATACTAAGTGAAGTAAGTCAGAAAGAGAAAGACAAATACCGTACGATATCACTTATATGTGGAATCTAAAAGATGACACAATTGAACTTTTATGAAAGAGAAACAGACTAATAGACATAGAGAACAGACTTGTGGTTGCCAAGGGGGAGGGGGTGTGGTAGTCCAAAGGCAGGAGTAGACCAATGACCCATGTTGATGACAGTTCAGCAGAGAGAGGAAATTCTCCATTACTGGGTTTTTTGGTTCTATTCAGGCTCTCAACAGATTGAATGAGACCCACCTCCATTGAGGAGGGCAACCTGCTTGCACCCCCCTTGTGACTCAAATGTTAATTTCATCCAGAATCACTCTTACAGACATACCCAGAAATAATGTTTAACCAAATAACAGGACACACTGTGGCCCAGTTAAGTTGACACATAAAATTAACCATCACACCATCCCAATTCCAGAAGTTTAAAAATGAAAAGAATTTGTCTTCATAATTAGTAAAATTCTTTTAATGGCTGACAGTGACTGAAAACCTATTTAATCAGACCAAAATGTTAAAGGATCTGTGCAATATTTGGAACATACCCAATTATTTATGGTTTACCTGAAACTGAAATTTAAATGAGCATCCTCTACTGTATCTCGCAACCCTACTACCATCATGTATATCAGAATGAATGATAATTTGAGTTAGGAAATTAGATATCTTTTGATAGCCTATATATATGTATAGGATATATATGTATCCTGTGTTGTGGTGGAAATGCATTGGGAATAGCAACAATTAATGCTTGTTGTTAATGAGTTAACATTTGAAAAGGAAGTTGTAAGATTATCGAATTCTCCACTTTAGACCGACCCCCAGAATTCTAAGGACTTTTGATATCCAGACTTCCAGCTCAGAGTGAAATAACAGAAGTGAAATTCTGGCTTCCTCTAACCCTGAACAAATGGTTTGAACTCATAAAATCATAACGTTTTAAAGCTATAAGTGATATTAGGAACCATTATTTGATTAAAACTACTCTTGTGCTTTTAAATGAAAAATTGCTGGTTTTAAAGAAGAAAAGTTATTCAGATGATCTTTCAGTTCTGCCGCCTGACATTCGATAAAGCAGAACGTCTAAGTCTTCCTATCAAACAGCTATAACCATGCTGTCAAGTACGACTTTTAAAACCTGTCAAACAGACATTAGTTCCCCTTCTTAAAACATCTAACTTTGAAGCTGTCTAACTTGTCCTGAGAAAATGAAAAGCATAAGTTCATTTTATGAAAAATTACCTAGATAGAGGGACTTCTTCCTTAAAAAGTACTTCTGAGAAACTAGAGTTAAAACCATTTTAATTATTACATTTCTAGGAAAAACTAGTTGTGAATCTTGCTGATTGGAACGACTCTATTAGGTATATCTTACTAAATAATTGAATGGTTAATATAATTATCATCTTTTTTTGTAAGGAATCAAGAGCATAACACTTCTTTGGTTTTATCATGATCCATAAAATTGTCAGCTCTCCATCACTTCATGAATTAATAAATGTCTTAGGATGGTGGATACTTCTTGAGTTAGGGCTAAAAATAAGAAAAGGCAGAGTAGTTGAAATGTCATTTTTATAAAAGCTGCTCTTTGCTCTTCTTCGAATGTCATTAAATGGCTAAGAAATAGTCCACAATGCCTCAAGTAGCTTTCTTTTGCAGCCAAAATGGAGCCCAGCTGTGAATGGCAGAGCTCATCTACCTCTCCTGTTCTTTCAGCTCTGCATGACCAACGGTGATGATGAGTGACATCCTTGGGGTATGAAGAAATAGAACACAAGGCTCTGGAATACATGAGGCATGCTCTGTTTGTATCAGAGGCTCCGTTTAAATCAAAGTGGAGCAGAGCATCAAATAGCCTGTTACGGGGTCTGTCAGCATGGCTTCTCAAATCTATGCTGGTTAAGTTTTCCAGAGCTCCCAAATGGATTTCATTATCTTGGGGAATATATGTGAAAGCAGAAGGATTGAGCCACTGTTTGAGTGAACACCATGTTACAACGAGTAAAAGACAGTGTTAACATTCAGTTCAGCAAAGCAAGCAGCTGTGATGCAACTGCACAGCATCACTGCAGTAATGGGTGTTGTTTATAGGAGGATGTAGTAAACGACTGCTTATGGACGCCCACAGATTAGTAAACAGTTAGAGGTTAGCATCCAGCTAAGTTCTAAATGCCATCCTTGTATGTAGCTTTTTCAAGTAGAAACAACTCTTTTTCAAGGCAACCCATAAGAGCATCTGAAGTCAGTGGCATACTTATATGCTCTTATAATATAAAAGCAGTCAACCTTATGGAACCTAAATTTTATTTTTACAAAGGAAATTTATTTTTGAATCATGATTTATCTTGTATTAAAACGTTTTCTGTGACAGCGAGCTGCCCCAGAACCCCACTAAAAATATTTATTTTCAGGAATCCATGTTTATAGTTCATGTTTTATTTTCTCATTTTTATGTTTAGTTCTTTAAAAGAAGATAATTTACTTTGAAATTATTTCAGTATTTGAGGAATCCATGGGTAGCAGCAAATAGAATTCAAAGAATTAAATTTGTCTAGCGTATATTTGAATTTTTATAATTGCAGAATATTTTGATTAACTTGTCACAGAAAATAGTCCATGTAACCCCCCTGAAGATAATAATTCAGTTACACTTTTCTGCAAAACAATCATTTTCATGGGTAGAAGAGTAAGAGATATTCTCTCAATTTTGACTAGAAATATTTCTGTCAATAAATAACAGTGCCCTACACTTCATAGGCCTTCTCTATATTTTTCTTAAACGAATCAGTGAAGAAGAACCATCAGACAAAATGATGATCTAAATAACATCTCCCAAGTGGCATTACTACTGGTATATGAATCATACATTGAAAGAACTGACCTCCTGCTACAGATGGTATTTTTTGAGTCCCCGTTGAGTTCTGTATTGAAAGTCCAAATCATTATCATATGGGTAGGGAGGATAATACGGTACTCAGTTTACAAAAGAGGAAAGAGAAGAACTTTAAGTCACTTTGATCAATTCGAGCTCTACGCATCATGCTCTGTCAATGCACACTCCATGTGGCAGCCCCAGATGAATGCTAATCCTTCCATTTTAAAAAGGTTACATGGCATGTTAGCTTCATGACTTCCATTAAAGCCAAAGGGAGTTATACCATTACCATACTTTGGAAAGAATGCTCTCTAATGCTATTGATTTTGATCTTTTGAACTCAAGCTCGGATGCCCGTGTCCATTGACAAGTACCCTGCCTAGTTCTTACAGGATTCTGTGCTACTGAAGTGCTGGATTAGCAAGTATGTCCCTTTTTCAAATTAATCAGCTTGTCTATCTGAGACAAATGTTTTTATCTTAATACTCTTAGAAATGCCACATTTCAAGCTTATTTTCCATAGTTAGAGTATACAGTTCAGAACTGCCAACGATGGGTTTTGCGGAAGTGAATGGAAGGCTCAGTTCAGGAAGAAGGAAGCCATTGTGACATGGTCAGATTTGTACTGTAGGAAGTGCAGTATGTCTGAACAGTAGCTATTTGATTAGGAAATGTGGGTGGCAGGGCAAGACAGAAAGCAGAGGTACCAGTTGGAAGGCTGCTGAAGATATCCAGGCTGCAGATAATGGCAGTGGACTAGGGTATAGGTAATAGAGATGTAGGGAAAATGAAGGAATTCCAGTGATGCTTACATTGTAGAATTGACATGGTTCAGGCTTGTAAAGCAACTGAGTGAAAAGGGGAGTGTCATTAACCGTAAGATAATGAGGATTGGCGGGCTATATAGCAAACTGGAGGACCCAACCAGTGGAGACAGCAGCAACTCAGGTTCAGCCATTTACTCCCAAGCAGGAGTTTAGAACCAGTGCTGTCATTCCTTCCAATTAAAAAAAAGAAAAGCTGTATATTTAAATACTGATGTGAATCTTCCAATTTTTAGGTATTAGGACCATTGTGTAGGCATCATGGAAATTTTCTGGAAGCTAAATCTGCCCATGTGCTGCCATTTGGCAGCCATCCTCTACCTTTGTCCCTAGCACATGATTGGGACTCAATAAATGAGAATGTACATTGGCTGGATGAATGAATAAATGAATGAATGGAATACAGTGGCTCTAAGGTTTTATGTGGTCTCAGGTGTTTGTAATTTTTTTTTAATATTTTTTTTGATGTGGACCATTTTTAAAGTCTTTATTGAATCTGTTACAATATTGCTTCTGTTTTATGTTTTGGTTTTTCGGCCGCAAGGCATGTGGGATCTCAGCTCCCCGACCAGGGATCAAACCCACACCCCCTGCATCGGAAGGTGAAGTCCCAACCACTGGACCGCCAGGGAAGTCCCAACTGGTGTTTGTAATTTTAAAACTGAGCTTATATTAGTACATGTTTCATGCTAACTGCATTCGAGGAAAAATTCCTGTTTGACAGGATGAAGGTTAAATAGTCTTAAAGGTTTCTTCACATAAAAATTATGTTTGTATTTTATATTTACCATCTTTTTATTCTGGTTTGCTGATGCAATTTTCTATTTGTAACAGGTATAAATGACGAATACTGAACAGCTGCTACCAGGATTCCCTTAGAAATAACTTTTTAGATAATACATAAACCACTTTTAGGAAAACTTTCAGGATTGAAATAAAAGGAGAAAGAAACAAAAAGGCTAAGGAAGAGGCCAGAAACTAAGATAGTGAGGGAATTTTTAAAATTGTACTTTCTTCAGAATTAAACTCAGGCATTGTTGATATACATTTCTTTTTCTAATATATATCTCTGAGGATAAAAATGTTCCAAATACTTCTTTACCTGCATCACCCATATTCTAGTATCTAGAACTTTCATTGTCCACAATCTCCATGAAACCAAGCCCCTTTGCCTCCCCTCTACCTCTGCAAGGTCCTCATCACGACATATGTGTCTACTGCTAATGATATCTGATCTATAATCAGTACACTCTGCTCAATATTATGTAACAACCTAAATGGGAGAAGAATTTGAAAAAGAATAGATACATGTATATGTATAACTGAATCACTTTGCTGTACACCTGAAACTAACACAACATTGTTAATCACCTATACTCCAATATAGAATAAAAAGTTAAAAAAATAATAAAATCAAATCAGTACACCTAAAAAGAATCTTCAACTATTGACATACATCATTAAAGGGTCTCATCTAGTGACAAAAATACTGAATGAACAAGAACAGCATGAAGATTAGACAGGCTTATGCTTTGCAACCAGAATTTATAGAGCATGTTATATGTACTACTTTATTTCACCTTTATAATTTATTCATCACAACAAACCTGTTGGGAGATTTGAGCCCCATTTTACAGAAGAAGGAAAGGACAGTCACAAAGATTAAATGACCCCAAACCTACAAAAGCCACATAGCTTTTATTCCGCAAGACCTAATAACTCCATGTATCCTGATATTTTCCCTTCCCTGCTACGAAAATGATTCTGAATGGTAATGTGTCAAGTCTTCTTCAAAGCAAAATGGTGCTCTTATTGAAATATATAGTGTGCGTGTGTGTGTATATATATATATATATATATACACTCTTATTACTGCCATCATTTGAAATGATTTTGTTGATAGTCAATTTTGATATTAATTTTCCTTAAGTTTCTTCATCTACATTTTCATTACATACATTTTGGTTAAAAATAGTTAATTCTCTTCAGAGAAATAAATCAAGAATTACTTGTTCTAACTGACTCATGTATATAAATTAAGAAATTACTTCATCCATTTAACTCATTCTGTGTCTGTATGTCAGCTCAAAATGGTTAAGTTTATAAAATTATAGAATATTTGATTAACAGGTGCATCAAAATTTGCTATTCCTCATTGAGTTATTCTACAAATTAGGGTTCTCATAGTTTCAGTTTCCTCTTCCTTTCTATTTATTATATTTATATAGGGTGACCATATAATTTATTGCCCAGACTGGTACACTTTGAGAGTGAAAGGGACAAGAAAATGAGACAACAGGGCTAAATAGACCGAGATGTGTGATGACCCTAGAATGAAGTCACATCAGACCAAATGAATATAATTGTTTCCCTTTACCTAAACTCAACAGGATCAATCCAAGATGGTTCTCAGCATTGCTGGTCTCAGGAAATAAAGTGTCACAAAACTTTAATTTCACTGAGGCTTAGTCACCTTCTCAAAACAGTCTCAGCTATTTGGGTATTTTTGTCATTGGAGGACAGCAATGTCACAGTATAGGTCTGAGATACAGAGTGTATAAAACACATTTTTCTTTGAGGATCAAGATGATAGCTTTCTCCCAAGGGCTAGACCAGAGCAAAATCATAAGCAGTATTTCTTGTACTTCTTCTCATAGCTGAGGACCAGTAGATGATTTCTAGATGCCACCCCAGACCCACTGAATTAGAAACTCTAGGAAAAGCCCTTAGAGCCGGAAATCTTAACCAAATCCATACGTGATTCACAGTCACACTACATGTTGAGGATCACTGATTTATATTAAATACAAATACTAAAATTATGTGATGTAATCCCTAACTGCTATCTTCTTAGCCCTTTCCTTGGCTTATTTGAAATCTTAACAAGTGTCAAAACTCTCCACCAATTTGCATTTTATTCATAAATTTGGGTTGAATTAAAGGATGTTCAGGCTTTCTAAAATTCTTTCTTTCCCAGTGGCTCTGTCTCTCCCACTCCATCTTTTCAGTCCTCCTCCTATTTCTTTTCTTGTCTTCTTTCTCTTTTAATAAGAAATAAGTGGATCATCATGAGATTTTTCTCTCCATGCCTGATAATTTTTCCTCATTATCTCTACCAGAAAAAGATAAGTGTTTTTAATAAATATTCATACAAATATAAAATGGAAAAGTGACAATACATACTCCTTTCCCCAACTAAACGGTATTCTCCTAAGCATTTTTATCTATTTGAATTGAAAAATGAAATCCACTCTCCTGGTTACTTTATTCATTTGCATGTAATGCTGTAGGAAATCTGTCGGTTACAGATTTCAGGGCTCTAGTCTCAGTGGCCTTTCCACCTGGCTTTGACAGTATTCCTTACAACAAAGCATCATAAGACTTGAGGGCAAGATCTCTGCTGATTCATCGTTGTATCCTGAATAGCTCCTAGCAGAATGTCTTGTACAGGGAAGACACCCATTAATATTTGTCAAATGAATGAACAGAGGAAAAGCAAAACCTGGACTTTTTCTTAACTTGTCACACTGGGCTCAGGAGTGAATCCGACACATAAAGAAACCCTTTCATGGTATAAGTGAGAATAATAACCCCTGCCCTGTGTGGCTTTGTAACAATATTTTTAACAACGAAGTTCAATCTTATAAGTGTTATGACTTAGATAATAAAAGAGAATGTTTTGTAGAAAGAAATAATTTGAAATATTGCCAGGAAACTTATGGACTGGTTGTTGTTTTTATTCCCTGAGTCTCTGAGATATTGGGTGGTATATACTTAGGGAGCTTTGAGAGGTATGATTAACAAGTGTTTACTGAGTCCTTACTGTTTGCGAGGTACTATTTGAAAACGGCATTAGCCAATTTAAAAGAGATGAAGTACATGACATTTCCTTCCTCTGTAGAATGCAACCTTGATGGAAGGCAAGATTCAAAGCACAGTTAGAGAACTATATAAGACTGTGTACCACAAAATGCTAAACTGAATGTAATTAAGCACATTTTCCCTTAATGATTCCAACTACAAGGAGTTAGAGGGGGAAAGATTGATGTTGGCTGCAAATATAACAAAGCATGCCAAAATTAATTGAAGATAGAATACACAGAATTTTGGGACTTCCCTGGTGGCACAGTGGTTAAGAATCTGCCTGCCAATGCAGGGGACACGGGTTTGAGCCCAGGTCTGGGAAGATCCCACATGCTGTGGAGCAACTAAGCCTGTGCGCCACAACTGCTGAGCCTGCGCTCTAGAGCCCATGCTACGCAACAAGAGAAGCCCGCGTGCCGCAACGAAGAGTAGCCGCCGCTCACCGCAACTAGAGAAAGCCCACGCGCAGCAATGAAGACCCAATGCAGCCAAAAATAAATAAATTTAAAAAAATAAAAAAAGAATACATAGAATTTCACAGTGTAAATTTCACCCAGAATTTCATAGAATATCATAGGGGTATTTCCCCAAAAGATTTTTTTAGCTCAAATTTTCCTATATAAAATCATGAGCAAATGTGATCCTAAATCATAATCTTTCCTTGTATGTTACTTTGAAAAACAGTCTATTTTATGAATTTAGGACAGGCTACCACAGGTACCTAAAAACAAACAGAACAACTTTGTGTTATACAATATGATTTCCTTTAAAAATGTGTTTGCTGGCAATATTTGTACTGAATCCCTTTAGTTTAAAGATATAAACAGAACAGGACACAGTCTTTTTAGTGGAGTTGCGATGGCAGGAAGTGCCAGGCAAACTGTGACTTGAACGGTTTTGTTTCTGTGAAGTCCTCCTAGTGTCCACATCTTTTCCTGAGATGAACTCTGTGGGGATACACAAGCTCTTGAAAGATAAGGGTTTGGACTTCAGAAAAGAAATTTTAAAAGTAAAAATCTCAGGTTAGGTTGGTACTCTTTTTTTTTTTTTTTTTTTAATCATTTAGGTTTTATACAGATTTGAAATTTCCATTTGGCCTCTATTTTAAATCCTCCCAAAGTGGTAGTACGTCTCCTCACCTCCTACAAGTCTATACTCATAAATATTGTATTTCTTGGAAACACCTTGATCTCAGAGCAAAGAAAAGCAGATAGCATCCCAGGGCTGACTTTTCCCAGAAGACTCCTGCTTTTTTTTTTTTTTTTTTTTAATTTCTTGCCAACCTCGTTTTCTGTCCAAAGGAGAGTTACTTTTTAGAGGGGAAAGAGCAGAAGCAAAAGACTGAATAAGTTCAAAATCACATCTCTACCTGCTTTTTTGCATTTAGTTAGTAATATCTCAGTGCTATAGTCTTCAACAATGTAGATATTTTAAAATATAACTATTAAAAGACTTTTGCATTGAAGTATTAAACCGCTTCATTTATCAACAGCCACTTTAATTGTGCACGTATTAGAGATATCTAAAAAGAAGAGAACTTTGCATTGAGGAAAAAAATTAAAATTTACTATTTCTAGCATTTAATGTAAGCGATAAATGCATCATAATAATAATAGAAATAATGTAATCTTTAAAAATACTTTAGAAGTAAAATAGATGGAATGAAGAAAAGTGGAGAAGTAAAAGGAAAGAAAACTTACGATAGTTTTATCTTCATGAAGTTAAGTCAGTAATGGGAATAGTAAGTCAGTAATAGTAACAGTAAATAGTAATAGTAATAATGAATCAGTGAACTTGTCGTGTGTCATTCTGGTCACATCACCAGCCCCATTCTTTCTCCTTCCAAAGAAAGGATTTAGAATCCATACTTTTTGAAATGCATTTCATGAAAGGACCCCAGTTAAACTGGTAAACAATTGAATAGGACAACAGGTGGCTCACATAAATGGGGAATTAACTATCATCTCCTGTGCTACTACGCGGATGGCACTGTCAGGTCATCCATCCATGTGAGTAAGGAGGAATTGTCAGCAACGGAAAAAAGTGAAATCATGGAGGGGAAAGTTTGGAGTTTGTTGGGCTTAGAGTTGTTTCTGAAAAAAACAAATGAAATGGGCTAGAGAGGGAGAGAGAGAAATGAACTTGGAATACTATAAAAACCTACTGTCACTTATAATTTATATTAGTTTTACAATAATTCACTGTCTCTATAAAGACACTAGGCTCTCATGCTCATTTTAAATGCTGATAAAGTATTTTACTATATATCTATGATCTTCAACTTAATTACTGCCCCACTGGATTGCAAAACTTAAACTTTGTTATGCACACATGCATCCACGTGTGTGTGTATATGAATAAATAGATGTATATGTGTGTGTGTGTATATATATATAAAGATAGATAGATGTATAGACATAGATGTCTTTCTCACAAGCATAAGCTAAAGAGGGAACTGACTATGACAACATTTATGTGTTCATTACCAAATGAGTCAGACTTCTTGTCTTGACCATGGTCTCTTGTCAGTGTTGTCTGTTTTTCTTCTACCATTAGTCTAAAAGCTCTCTGAGGGTAAAGACTGCATTTTACTCAGGTTGATCTCCCCCTACCCTCAGCGCTTAACCTACTATTGGCACAAACCAGGCACTGAGTAAATGTTTCATGAATTAAACTAAACTGTCTTCTTTATCTTCCCCTTCAACAAGATGGAGGTAACAAACAGTAATATATTGAGGGGAGGGAGGTACCACCATCTGAAGTAGCAGAAGCAACAGAAGACAGTCATTCAAATATCTTCTAGAGCTAAGCAGGCAACCTGGTCGTGAAGGGAGACAGTGATTAGAGTGGAGAGTGTGTCCTCTCTAAAGGGGACCGTGGCCCGTTCCAATTGATTTCCTACAGAACCCAACACAGCCAAAGCTTCTAAGTTTTCCAAAGAAGCGAACCATTCCAATCTTTATGTATAAACTTCTGATTTTTAAATGTTGGCAAATGATTTGAAGTATTTTTTAAAACACTGCACCTGACAAACAAAAGAGTTCTGTGGCTTACCTGCCACCCTGGGGCTGACCGTTTCTGACCTCACTTAGGGAAATGAGAAAAGCTGACCGAGAGGGTCAAGATGGTCATTAGCCAGCACTGCTGGCCACAGGCAGGTGCTCATAGACTATAATTCTTCACCTTGCTGTCACTTGGCTACAGGATGATGGTGTTTACGACATTTGAGCAAGGAAATACATATGTCCATGAAGATTTGTCAGTCTGTGTGTATTCTCGTAATGGCCGAAAATCAGCTGTCTCTTATTTGTAGTTGTGGTTTGGTTGCAGAAACTCTGGGTTGGGGAGTACTTGTGGTTTAAGAGCTTGGAAACCTCAATGTAAGTGAACACAGGAATTGTTCAGGAAGGAGACTTACGGGTGAGGCAGGAAACCAGGATGCCACCTCTCGCGGCACCTGTCTGGAATGCAAACAATGCTCCTCATTACCTGCCCAATATTTCCTCTCAATTTCAATGATTTGACGAAGAAAAATAAATACTGTTTCCCTCAGCTCCAAGAGAAGGCAAAAATCCTCTTATGGCCATATTTAGAGGGGAAAAAAGAAAAAAAGAAAAGAAAGACAGCCAAAATAATCATTAAAGAGCTTGAGGCTAAAGTCAGTTTTACTTTGTTCTTTCATCATTCACCCTAGAATGGTTTTATAGGATGTTTTGAAAGAATCTGAGATGAAGAGAAATCATATAGAATCTCCAACTGTTAGAAATTGTTTAACAGAATATTTCTAAGACATTCAGTTGCTGGCCCTTAGAGGTCATGATATAAGGATACTTTAAAAAGACATCTGGGGGACTTGCCTGGTGGTCCAGTGGTTAAGACTCTCTGCACTCTCAATGCAGGCGGCAGGGGTTTGATCCCTGGTTGGGGAACTAAGATCCCACATGCCACATGGCACGGCCAAATAAAAATAAAATAAAATAAATCTGGGAAACCGGGCATAGGGGGATAGGAGGAAGTGAAGATGATGATCTTGAGTCTCCAGTCTGCTCCCTGCCAGCCTCCTGCTTCCCTCTCTCACCAATGTGTACCTAACCTCCAGCCACCCCACATGTCTTACTTTTCCAGAAACATAACACACCCCTTTTGGACTCACAGACTTTGCGCATGCGTGTGTCTAAGACTTTTCCCTACCTGGAAACTCCTTTCTTCATCTTTCAAAACCTGTATCCTAAAAGCACTGACAAGAGACAGAATGGGGTAGTGGTTGAGAGTTCAGACTCTGGAGCTATACTGCCTGGGTTTTTTTTTTCTCCATCTGCATCCCTTACTAGCTGTGTGACCTTGTCCCTCAGTTTCCTGTCCTTACAATAGAGGTGATGATAGTAGAACCCACCTTACAGGGTAAGTTTGAAGTTTCAATTAATTAGCTGACATAAAGTACTTGGAAGAGTTCTAGCCATGTAGTAAACACAGAGTTGTGCTAACTGTTGTTCTCTCTCCCATCCCCTTCTCTGTGAAGCTGGCCGCCAGCCCTAGGCCAAAGGAGGTTCATAGCACTGTCAGGCACCTGCTCTCCAAAACAAACCTTTCACCTTATTATTTGACCTTTTACTCACAAATACTTAACACGATGTTTTATAATACCTACTTACACATCCTCCTAAGCTGTGGGCTACTCAGGGCACAAACAAGATTATATTCCTTTGTTGTATATATTATCCAGAACTTATCCCAGTGCCTAACACATAACACACACTCAAAATAGATCAGTTTGATGAACGAATGAGTAAGTGTGTGCATAGGAGTTTGATTCTCACATTCTTTCATGCCTTGAGTTTAGATTAAATGTGCACTGGAATGAGTGTTGTGTTTTTTGGTTTTGATTTGATATTTATCATTGCATGGGGTGCTCAGATCTTTTCCAGGGTGATATTTCTACTGGGTAAAATATTAGTTTATGTTAACATTCCACACACTTCCATTAGTAAACTAACTCTCACAATTTTACATGCACTATTATTACACACTTTGCTATAAGCTTATAATATTGATGCGATTGACACTAGTTTTCTAGAGTAGAAGAGTATCATTAGGGCCTTATCTCCCAAACACAACCTTGCTCTGTCTCAGTTCAGACTGATGGAGGAAGCAGATAGCAACTTTACTTACTTTACTTCCATGAGATCGGTAAATTTGACCACAATGTAGGTGAAATAAAAAATGAATAAAATCCTAGCAACTTCACTTACTTTACTTCTTTGAGATCAGTAAATCTGACTACAATGTAGGTGAAATAAAAAATGAATAAAATCCTCACAGCAAAGGAAACCATAAACAAATGAAAAGACAACCCACAGAATGGGAGAAAATATTTGCAAACTAAGTGACCAACAAGGGATTAATTTCCAAAATATACAAACAGCTCATGCAGCTCAATATCAAAAAAACAAGCAACCCAATTAAAAAATAGGCAGAGGATCTAAATAGACATTTCTCCAAAGAAAACCTACAGATGGTCAAAAAACACATGAAAAGATGCGCAACATCACTAATTATTAGAGAAATGCAAATCAAAACTACAATGAGGTATCACCTCACACCGGTCAGAATGGCCATCATCAAAAAATCTACAAACGATAAATGCTGGAGAGGGTGTTGAGAAAAGGGAACCCTCCTACACTGTTGGTGGGAATGTGAATTGGTGCAGCCACTATGGAAAACAGTATGGACATTCCTTAAAGAACTAAAAACAGAGCTACCATATGATTCAGCAACCCCACTCCTGGGCATATATCCAGAGAAAACCATAATTCGAAAAGATACATGCACCCCAATGTTCACTGCAGCACTATTTACAATAATCAGGACATGGAAGCATCATGTCCATCATGACCATAAATTTCCATCAATGGAGGAATGGATAAAGATGATGTGGTACATATATACAATGGAATATTACTCAGCCATAAAAAAGAATGAAATAATGCCATTTGCAGCAACATGGATGGACCTATAGAGATTGTCATATTGAGTGATGTAAGTCAGACAAAGACATATCATATGATATCATTTATATGTGGAATCTAAAAAATGGTACAAATGAACTTATTTACAAAACAGAGTCACAGATGTAGAAAACAAACTTATGGTTACCAAGGGGGAAAGGGAGATTGGGATTAAAATATATACACTACTATATATAAAATAGATAACTAATAAGAACCTTCTGTATAGCACAGGAAACTCTACTCAATACTCTGTAATGACCTATGTGGGAAAAGAACCTAAAAAAGAGTGGATATATTTATAGGTATAACTGATTCACTTTGCTGTACAGTAGAAACTAACACAACATTGTAAATCAGCTATACTCCAATAAGAATTAATTTAAAAAAAAGTCCACGGGGGGTGGGGGAAGGAATAAATAAAATCCTAAGTGGCACTTCTCCTGATGCATATTTTATGACTTTTTTTTTCAAGGAAGGTGCTTGGCCATCAATAGAAAATTTTAATTCTGAAAAGATGACTCAGAACAGACTATATTATATTCCTGTACATCATTGGCCTATTTTAATAAGCATACACATAAAGGATAGACTTTTCTTACCATTATTGAATTCCTGACTTAAATCTAAAAAACTCTTGCTTGCATTAAATCAAAAGGCACTTAGAAAAATTTAGAAAACACAGTTTTATGCCAGAAAAAGTTTGACCAAGCATCGTTAACTCTATTTTTAATTAGAAATAGCTCATTTAATATTATCCAAATTCTACTTCTTTTAAAATAATTCCTCATTAGTTTGTTGTTATTCACTTGGTCATCTTCTTTAGTGACATAAGGGTGTCAAGGTTAAGGAACTGGAAATTTAGTCTAAGAGATTAGTTAAAGGATTGTGAATCATTTACCTTGGAGAAGAGATAAAGAAAACAAATAGTATTAAAAACAAGAGGTGAACATTGTTTTAAATTATATACAGAATAGATTGGACAGAGTGAAATAATCATGAGTGTAGATGTATATATTCAATATAACCAAAATTATACAGTTGACCCTCTCTATCCACAGGTTTCACACCCACAGATTGAACCAAACATGGATTGAAATTTCACAGTTTTGCATTTGGTTGGTTGAATCCCTGGATGTGAGGCCCATGGATAGGGAGGCCCACTCTATTCATTGTGCCACACCATTTTATATAAGGGACTTGAGCATTCGCGGATTTTAGTATCCACGGAGTTCCTGGAAGCAATCCCCCATGGATACTAATGGACAACCAACTGTATATAGATACATATACTAACAGAAATTTTGGTCTCCTTTCCCCTGGATGTTTATAATATAATGAGATTTGCTAAGACAGCTTAAGTGTGGCTCTCTCTTGAGGCATACATCTGGACCAAACTGGACCTGCCATTCTTTACTGAGATCCCCATAATGTGACTAGGACACAAGATTGGGGGAATTTTGAGTGCTTTACCATAAGTACAGTTTAGAAAATAAATTATTTCTTTATCAACTTAAATTTCTACAATATATGTTGGCTTCACTGAATTTCAGTATCACTTGCAGCTGCAGAAACAAGCAGTGGGTATTTCCACTAGTATTTTTTACTTCTTCTTATTTCTTGGAACCACCATTCATTCTCAAAGTTTATATGAAGATTATTGTTTATATTTTAAAATAAAAATTCACCTCCTTCCCATAATTTATAGGTATTTTTGTTTGGTTATATAATTTGTGCTGAGTTTTCATTTGAATCAATCCATGTTATTGGAATAGATGAAGGTCTTCTTTACAGGAACACGGTTTTTATGTGAAAACTGCTAGGAAGAAACAAATCCAGAATCAAGTACTAAAGGTTTCTTTGCATTAATTAAAATAGAAAAATTTCCCTTCCTTATTATTAGTAAAATAAAAAAATGCAGCAGCAATTTATTTTAGATAAATTAAATCCACATAACTAACAGCAGTATTGCCTAACTTGAAATTTAGGTGTTCATCCTGTGGTAAAAATATTAAAAACACAAAATTATTCAGAAGATGGAGTTACCAGCCTGAAGATTACAAGGTAAATCTCTATGGAAATCTAATGCTTGAAGTCTAACGCCCATAAGGTGGCAGAGAATAGGAGAGGCTAAAAGTCAGTGGATCCCGACTTTCCACTATGTATAACTTACATATTGTATGGCTTAAAATTCTCTGAGCAGAACTTTTCTCACCTATAAAGAGAAGCTATTGAGGCAGATGATCACTAATGTCACTTTTAAACTTTATGAATATATGGATTATAAGAAAAAAATTAAAAGTCTGGGGAAGATATAATCACAATACCCAAAAGTAAGTAGAAATCTTAAAGAGCATTTGGCTTCAAACCATTTCCAACTATGTATGTCTGATGATGAGGACTGATGTTGTTATTATCTATTATTTGCATGAGAGGGTCTGGAGGAAAATCTCACTTTTGTGAGAACCCACTCCAAAAATGAGAGAAATAGGATAATCTTTGGGGAATTACACTGTCAAATCGACATGTTCAAGAGCTGAGAAGTACAAAAGTCACCTAACAGAGAGTAGGTGGCTCTCATGTCAGCAGGACTGGCATGTAACTTTTTCAATGTTTCAATATATCCAAAGCATGAATGTGCAGTCGTGGAATTAATCAGCCTTGGAAGAATAGAAAAAAGAGAGTTAATGCACAAAAGGTGGCAGGGTCCCTGCAAGCATAATCCAGTGGCAAGTGAGAATGAGCTCTTTAAGTATTTCCATGTCAATAACAAGACCATTATGAGATGAATACATCAGGTTATCTTACCCTGATGCTATTAGACCTTCTATTCATCTGACTCCCCTTGTTCTGACTTCTGGCTCACCAAGCTACCTTCTGATTATAGGCTAGCATTTCATACATGTCTGCCTACTGGGAGAAAGTGCACTGAGGATTCACACTTTGAATATTTCCTGTGTCTACCACAGTGATTTCTTGTGGAAAACTAAAATGGGTTTCTGATTATTATTTGACTTCCCACGTGCTTGATCATAGGAAGATTGTGCCAGTGTGACTATTCTAGTCTATAAAAGTATATTTCTTATATAAATTAATAAATAAGTATTCCAATCTCATATGACATTAGTTACCATAAATTGACACTTGGGGCATGAAAGGCCATAGATGTCAAGAAATGTCTGGTCATTCAAAGCAGAGGGCCAGATTTTAGGATGATGCAGTTAATCAAGGCACTACCCAGTGAATTCCTACCCAGACCCAGCTGGCTTTTCCTTAGATGATACTCCGTCACCCTTTTTTTTTTTTTTTTTTTTTTTAATACAGAGAGAAAATCCACCAAGAGAATCTAAATAATCTTGTTTTATTTAGGTCAGTACCCAGTAAATTTTGGAGTAAGAGGATGCCCAAATGTGACAGCACATTGAATATCTTTCAGGCTATATTTTGTTATCTTATTCTGAAGAGCGCTGACTTTTCATTTGTTTATTAGTTTTAATAGGCAATTGACGTGGTTGGATTCAAACTGCAAATCAAATTCTGTCCCTTGAGAAGTGGCTCAAATCTCCATTTGGTTCTTTTTTTTTTTAATTACTTTTTATTGGAGTACAGTTAATTTACAATGTTGTGTTAGTTTCTGCTGTACAGCAAAGTGAATCAGTTATACATATACATATATCCACTCTTTTTTAGATTCTATTCCCATACTTTTATAGTTCTTTACAGTTTGGAGTCTGCCCTGTGCATGTGTGTTTCAGGGCACAGCCAGATATTTTGGCAGATTTATACACAGAATTTGGGGGTTTTCCTCTCCGGTTATCTCCATTTTCGTATTCTCCCCTTATTTCCTAGCATCTGTGGTTGCCCTGCATTTTGTCATCTTGTTCTTTTGGCCAGAAACTCTGAGTTTTCATTAGAACTTTATATACTGCGTGCAATATGCCATTCCCTTCTTCTAAGTGTCAGCTCTTCTCCATTTTTGACTACATTTTTTCCAGTGCCTTCAGGCTTTTTGTATTTTGCCTAAAGTTTATAGTTGTTATGTGCAAAACTATTGGTCTGGCAGAAGCTTATTGGCTATTTCAGAAACCAAAATGTATCTTTGTTCTTTTAATTGAAAGTATTCAATGCATAAGTTCTACTTTTTGTGAATTCTTATTACTTCTATAACCTATTATCTGCTGCATCTTTCTGGGAAAAACTCTTCTTGCCTCATGCCTATATTTATGAACCTTGGTTTCCATCCTATGTACCACTGACAGATTATCCTCCTTGGTGCATAGCTGTGGTCATGTTATTTCCTAAAGATTGTGTAAGAGAATGACTCTGCTCATGATATGCCCGTCTTCAGAAGTGTTCAACATCTCTCCATTTCCTAAAGAATAAAGTCCAAGAGTGTGATGTGATGGATAGGACACAGCCTTTTGAGCCAAGTAAGTCTGCCTTTGAGTTCAAGATCTCTCACTGACCAGCTTTTTTGACCAAGCTTAGGCAAAATATTTATCTGAATATTAGTTTTATCATTTATTAAACAGGGAGAATAATATCTCAAAGAATCATTATGAGAATTGATCGATATGTTACAAATAAAATATCTCTCTTAGTGCCTGGTACATAGTCAGTGCTTAGTGACTGGTAGCTACTTTAAAATAAGAGATATAAAAACAAAAATTCTTCCTCCTAGAATTAAGGTCTTTTTTCACCTCATTCCAAAGTAATTTCCTATCTATTCTCACAGTTAAAAAAAAATTCATCTACACAATTCAAACCACACTGTTTTCTATAACCCAAACATGTCTCACACTTGCCCAACACAATAGCACTGTTCAAACCATTTTCTCCTTTTCTCAGTTCTACTTGATGAATTCCTAAATATCCTTCAAGGGCTAGCTTAAATATTATATCTACACCGAATTCTTCTATGATCTTCCTTCCTTGTAAATCTCTTCAGCATAATTTTATATTCCTTATTTACCTCTCAGGCTCTAGCTCATATTATAGTACTTCATAGGCATATGTTAGCTGCCTTATTTGCTGAATTATTAGCTCCTTCAGGGCAACGATTCGCTCATGTCCAGTATGTTTGTTAGACGAATGAACAAATAGGATATATGCTACTTATAAAAATCGTGACTGGGATTATAAATTCTAAAACCTTAGTGTGGTTATACAAATAGTAATTATTATTGCTCTCTTGGTTTGAGTACCAGGTATTAGAAGAATTGTATTAAGGAGACATATTTATATGGGCTTAACAAAAGATTAAATTTTCTTCATATTTATAACTATCTATGGATGATTCAAATCACCAGCTGAACCTAGACATTCAAATGGGGAAGTCTAAGGGATACTTGGGCTTCAGGAACAGTCTAATTAAGACAGCTTTGGATTGGGGACGGCAGAGAACGATTTGTTTCTCGCAGTTTGATGAATGAATCCAAAAGCAAATATTCTGTTCACAGTAATGAACGTAGGGAATAATAGGGCACAGTTTCTGCACAAGTTTATATGAGCAATAGCACCTGTTCACAAGTCACTAATTCTTCAGTAATTCTCATTGCATGACTCTGGTAGTAAGATATTAAGATCTTATTTCAGATTGTTTGAATAAAGAACAAATTCTTCTTTTTTTTCTTTTTTGCATTTCCCTACAAATTACTTTTTTATGCCCATGGTTAGATAGTTAGATGTTCCTGCCAGTATATTTTGCTTTATAAGGTTGTTCTCCAAATAAGACAAGAGCCAATAAATCTAAAGTCCTCTTAAATGAATCTAAATTTTGAAAGGAACAAAGAGACTATAATTCCAAAAGACAAAGATAGTTAGAAGCAGGGGAAACATGGTGGCTATGAGGAGCAATTCAAAGGTTATTTTAATGCCTTGATGAGTGGGGGGGAAAAAGCAGCTCATGAAAAGATGGTTTTGAGACTGTGGCAGGTCAAGATTGTAGGCCCACTAAATGTGGAGTCAGAGATAAAAGTGGTTTATACATATATACATAAAGTATTTCTTCTGAATAGTTCATTGTGATGTTAATATACTAATCATCTTCTGGGCCAGGGTCTCTGTGTAAATAAGCATGCACCCCTATGTTCATAGCAGCACTACTGACAATAGCTAAGACATGGAAACAACCTAAGTGTCTGTCAACAGATGAATGGATAAAGAAGATGTGGTACATACATACAATGGAATATTACTCAGTCATAAAAACGAATGAATAATGCCATTTACAGCAACATGGATGGACCTAGAGGTTATCATACGAAGTGAATTAAGTCAGAAAGAGAAAGACAAATACCATATGATATCACTTATATGTGGAATCTAAAATATGACACAAATGAACATATCTACAAAACAGAAACAGACTCACAGATACAGAGAACAGACTTGTGGTTGCCAAAGGGGAGGGGTTTGGAGGAGGGAAAGATTGGGAGTTTGGGATTAGCAGATGCAAACTATTGCTATATATACAGAATGGATAAACAAAGTCTTACTGTGTAGCACAGGGAACTATATTCAATATCCTGTGATAAACCATAATGGAAAAGAATATGAAAAAGAATTTATATATGTATAAGTGAATCACTTTGCTGTATGGCAGAAATTAACACAACATTGTAAATCAACTATACTTCAATAAAATTTAAAAAAAATAAAAATAAAATAAAATGCTGGTTTCCTCTTGATGAATTTAAAATTATAAGGCCCTGTACCTAAAATTTTACAACTTTTTTAAATACAAAGAACTTTCTCTCCTCCCAAAAGTTCCTGGAAAGGTTTCCACATTAATCATCACATTTAAAGAAGACAATTACATTGCATATTTAGAACATGAAGATAAATTTATTTTCAATTTTGATTTATTACCTGAGGATCAAAGAGATATAACAAGTACCTGTGCTGGGGCTGGGAGGTGCATTTCCTCAGGTTTGCAAAGATTCTCAACCTGTGCCCTGTTAGCAATTATAATTCTATTCCTGTTAAAATGGAAGAAGAGGTTTTCTACCAAATAAATTGTTTTTCTATACTCCTTGGAAGCCAGTAGGACTTTTTGAAGATTGTGTGTAAAGAAATGGTTTTAACTAATTATGAGATATGTTTCTTCCATTTCTGCAAATTCCTAAGCCTCAAATATCTTTGTTGTGAAACAGAATATTTCATTTTCACAGTATGGTCTCTAAAACAAATTTAATAGATACGAAAAGCATTCAGTTCTTTGACCTGGTAATTCCACTTCACTTGAGGGAAAGAATCCAAAATTCCTAAAAGAAGTATTTGTGCTTAGAGGGTAGAATGCATAGATTTTGCAAAGTCCTGTCCTGTTACAGAGGCCGATCTCTCTGAAAAGCACTACTACTTTGGTGATGAGCGCATCAGTGAGATGCTAAAATGACAAACTAAAATCTGACAAATGGTTTTGGTAGGGGAACAAGGAATCTGCACCAGCACATCCCCTGTGTTGAATTGTACCTTCAAAACTTGCAGTATGAAAAATAATTGCTGGGGGAAAAAATGTTTGATAATTGTGTTTCCTATCCCTTTTTAGATGGAAAACTATCTTTGTGCTAGAACTGGGAATCAGGGTGACATCATTGCAAACAAATGGCTACAGAGTTAAGACCTGATTTTAAATCCTGATTCTGCTATTTAACTGTAATGTAGCCTTACATTTCTTAACATCCCTTGGGTTCCTAGACTTGTGAGGATTTATAAAAGTCAGTGCCTAGTACATATTAGGCACTCAAATAAATAATGTTAATAAATGATGTTTTAAACCTGTCTGGCTCATTATAGATGACTACCAATATCAGAGGCCTCTCCCTCTGATGTGACTGACAATGAACAGAAACAAATGACACAATACCATAGGCCCAGATGATTTCTGCAGGTTTCCACTCCTTCTCTGACCCACGAGACACAACTTTTTGGATAAGTATTGCCTTAGTATTTATTGAACTATCTTTATTCTTCTAACCATACAGGTACAACTCACATGCATGGTACCTCTATTTTTCAAAAATACCTAACTTATATTTTATCCTTATTTTTGGTTTACAAACCTCATCCATAAAAATAACTAGTTTATTCATCCTGTAAGATTTATAGGTGAAATATTATTCACTTCATTTAAAAAACGAGAAAAGCTGAAGCTCAAAATAGCAAACACAGCTATTCAGTGTTTGCTCTTGTGCCACATGATAGCTTCAAATTTCAACTCTTCCAGAAGTGTCTAGGGTTATCATAAGGATCTTCAGTTTTATATGCTCCATAGGGGCTGGGACCTAAAAAATTCATAATTTGCACACAATTTAACATCAGCTATCAGTGTAACACTAATATCTTTCATAAGCTAAGCTGAAGGGTTAAAGATAACACAGACTGTTGGCCTGCCTCATATGGAAGACTAAGCTTTTTAGCAGTGTGTATGGTCAAGTTAAATTTATTAGTCCCTAATAAAATAACGAGCTCAAAAGCTTGGCGGGGTTTTCACAGAATAAAAATAAATGAGCATGGCCTAGTAAGGCTAAAAAGATATTCTCTTAACTCCTGTTAAAGAAAACTAGCAACAATTTGCCAGAGGGAACAAAAACAAGCTTAGAAGCCATCTCCACAGAGGTAGTGAACTTGACGCAAAAAAAAATCTTGACACAATAAATAGGCAATACTTAGGGTTGCTATTTAAAGTAAAAGCCTTCTTTTAAATTTTTTTTCTTGACCTACAAATCCTGTTTGTGAGTTAGCTATAAAACAGTGGTTCTCAGCTTTGGCTGCATATTTGAATCACCAGGGGAGCTTTAAGAACATAGTGAGGCCTGAATCCTCTCAGAGACTCTGGTTTAATCCGTGAGGAATGCTATTGGGCATGGAGATGTTCTAAAAGCTGTTCAGGTGATTCTAATGTGTAGCCACGGTTGAAAAATCACCACTCTAAGGCACTTTCTGTGGAAATACATCGGTGGAATTCCAGGCTAATAGGCCACTAATAGTTATAATGTATATATTACATTTTAGGGATATTACGTGACTTTACATAGTATAGTAACACTCTGTGGGTTAAGTGTCTTAGACAAAATGTGATTTATTGGCTCTTGTAACTAAAAAGTCTAGGGGGTACAGCAGAGCTGAATTCGAAATCTTGTAATCCATGTCTCACTTCTCTCCCAATCTTGGTTTCAATTTTTCTGGTTGGCTCCATTCTAAGATGAGGTGTCCTTTCAGAGCCAGAAGAGAAATCAGCAACTTTGGACCCTACATTCTCCTCACACTCTTCGTCTGTAAGAGAGTAAGGGTTTCTTTCTCAGACTCTGAGCAGAAGTCTCATTTGCTCTGAATGGATCAGAGACTATTCAAGATCCCAGAGCTGAGGCAGAACCCATCATTCACACCCAGACCTGTCTGATTATAGGGTTGATGCACTTTTTACTATACATCACTGCCTCAAGAAAAGATGATCAGTTTGATTGGGAGAAAATATTTCTCTCCAAATGAAGAATTTGAGAAATAAAGTGATCCCTAAATAAGGCTTCGCTTATATTTGAAAACCTCTCCCAACTCTGTGGCTGGAGACACTTCCATCTCCTCACTGCTCTGCAAATCCTTGCCCTCCCTCTTCTTGCTCCAGAGCCAATTCTGTCCAAAAACCGGCCAGGACTGTGTCCTAGGCTGAGAACCTCAGGGACAAAAATAATAACCTGTACATTCATTGGTTCTAAAGTAATAATCTTCACATTTCTGTTTTATAATGCCTGTATTCACTTCCTGTGGCTGCCACTAAAAAAATACGACAAACAACAGAAAATTATTCTCTTACAGTTCTGGAGGTCAGAAGTCTGAAATCAAGGTATGGGCAGGGCCGTGCTCCCTCTGGGGACTCTAGGGAAGAATTCTTTCCTGCCTCTTTCCTCTCTGGTAGCTCCAGGTTTCCTTGGCTTGTAGAGGCATAACTCTAATCTCAGCCTTCATCTTCACATGGTCTTCTCTTCTGGCTCTTATAAGGACAACTGTCATTGGATTTACAGTGTACCCAAATAATCTAGGATGATCTCAGCTTGAGATACCTAATTACATCTACAAAGACCCTTTTTCCAAATAAGGCCACATTCACACGTTCTGGAGGTTCAGACATCGATATATTTTGGGGGGTCCACCATTCAACCCACCGCAATGCTCACTGCCCTTCAGCCTCTGAAAATTTTATCCTGGGAAGCAAAATATGTTTCAGGTTTTCACTTGAGAACTGTTCTTTGGCTCATCACATGCATGAGTGTGCTGCAAGGGAAGGAGTAGAATGGACCTCTCATCTGTAGAGAAAGGGAACAAACACTCAATTATGAGGAGAGGAAGATCCCTAAGCGTGTATGGCTTATCAGTAGAAGACTAAAACAAATTCCTCAGGGCTCAACATGTATCAATGAACTTGAAAATGTAAGTAGAAAAGGAAATACAAAAGAAGAGGCATAATTCCTTAGATCTTAGTGTCGTAGAGGATGACGACTATGTGTAATAATGATTAGTTAAAGAAAATTTGAGGATGCAAATAAATAAGAATGAAATTGTATTACAACTCTTCAAATCCAAGTGACAGGAACTCAACCAAAGCTGGTTTAAGAGAAAAAGAGGGAAGGTAGGGAAGGTATTGGCACATGAACTAGAAAATCTAAGGAGGTGGTGCTATCTTCAGGATGAGCAGAATCCGATGATACAAGTCATGTGAATTTATCAGAAATTTGTCTTGTCTTTTCTTTATTGTTACTCTCATTGGTTTTCTTCTGTGTTATGGCTTCACTCTTAGACGTGCTCCCTGCTATGGTAGGAGAGATGGCACTAGGCCTCTACAAGTTCTCAATCTTAGGTGTATTCAGTCTCAGAAAGAGAGACATTGTCTCTTCTGAGGTCCAGCTCAGTCCCCCAGCTGAGGGGGACTCTTGATTGTTTCTCCTTGAAATAGGGCCTTTCCCTTCTACAAATCACCGTGTTTAGGAGGATGAAGTACTGTGACTGGTCAAGTTAATGTCACGTGGAAAGGCAGTTCCCAAAACAAAAGTGGTAATCTTGTTGTCAGAAGAAGGAAAAAGGGGTGTCAAACAGGTAAATATAAACAAATACTCAGTTACATGCTCTGAAGAAGAGAAAACCTCCCTGGACTCTCATGTTAAGTAAAGACATAAGTCTGAGGGATTAATAGAAGTAATTAGTGAGCTTAGTTACAAATAGCCAATTCCAGATGTTTAAGAAAAGAAGAGAAAAGGGCATTTTGCTTAAGTGATGATTCCCATAAGGTCAATAGGGTAAGAGTGAATAATCTGTCCAATCTAGAAGAATAAAAGTGTAAAAAGGAACATTGGAATAAGATTTAGGAGATTTGAGATTTCCATCTGGTTCTGTTACTTACCAGCAGGTAATATAATTTCTTTGTGGCTTTAAGACTCTAAGGGTTACACAAATCAGAGAAGATGGAAATAAAGTAAGCTCATTCTAATGCTTAAATACCAATTTTCTAATCTTATCATGAGATGGTGGTATGGTTTGAAGTGAAAGGAATAAGTTTAGCAAAATACCTTCTCATAGGTACACTTTCACTTTCTTCAAATCCCAATTATGGGGAAGCCTTACAAATTATGGCAAAAATATTATTTATTTTCTGCACTTTCCCAGAAGCAGGGAACAGAATTGCACTTTTTAAGGTAGGACTTTTATTTCTTGTAATAAGTTGCCCTCAAGAAGTTTGATCCTATTTGTGGTATGTGTTTGTCTTGAATCAGATTATCTACTTGTTAAAATTAGAGGTTTGAATTCTGAAAAGATCACCTGATCAAATGGTTATTATAATTTATTTAAATAAAAAATGAAATCCATCACTGTATCTTCTCATTAGTTCTTTTAAATAAAGTGGCTCATTGGTATTGCTTAGTTTCTTACAATTGTCCATTTTAACTTCTTGATTTCTAAAAGCCAGTTTTTTTAATATTTATTTTGTCCTTAACTAAGAGAATTAAATCACTAAGACGCATCATTCACACATTTAAAATACCAAGTAGGAAGAAAAGTCATTTCCCTGAGCATCCTCTGGAATATTGATCTGCGTTTTCCTCCTCCATCTTCCTGACACTGAAGTTTCCTTCATTCCACTTAGGCACGAAATACAGTCGATGTACAATTGTATCAACAAAGTGTCTAAACATAAATCGTGAAGTCATAGTTGAGCATAATTTCTTTCTTTCCTTGGGACACATCCTCTCTTAAAAATCTAATTCTTAAACCACACAGGCTGCAGTTCAATGGGAGATTTGACACCATGTCAGTTTCTGAAGTCAAGTTTCCCTCACTGCCACAGCAGGGGGTCTGGGTGCCTGGAGCAGATTCTGCTCTTCACTAAGGCTGTGACCCTAGTGACCAGGGAAGGAAAATGCTAGCTCTTATAATTCAGGAATATGAAATCATAGTCCTTTGTTTTATTTTTTATCTGGAGAAAGGCAGTTGCTTAAAATGATAGCAAGCAGGAAATATCTGGTTCATTTCATAGTACCAAATAGTTGGATAGGAAACAGTGGTATATCAAATGTTTTGCAGAATTCTTCAATAGCTTATCTGACTTTGCTTTTTATTATACAATTTGAAGTTATTACGAAAGAAGAAAAATTACTTTCATTGAGCACCTACTTTGTGGTGCAGATGCTTTATATATTTTGGTCTCATAGAAAAACTTAAAAGTATTATCCACATTTGAAAGAGGAAGACAGAAAGGTTCATCAACTTGGCTAAGGTTACACAGTTAGAAACCATCAAATGTCGGATGCCAAGTGTGTCTCATTCCAAAGCCCCTACTCTTTTTACTGTAACGCACTGTCTTCTTTAAAATGTATATATAACCAGATTTACTTTGTGTCACCACTTGAAAATAGAAAAAGGAATACTTTTTGCTTTTTGCATGAACGTCTAAAGAGGAATTAATTGTCAGGATCTGAACTAAGTAGGAATATAGAAAACAGACTAAAAGCAGAGGTGATGGGCCAGACTTCAAAAGTCCCATTCCAAAAGCTTTCAGAGTTTGTGGGAGCCTTGCGATCAGCTCTGAATTGATGAAATTCTGAAACTTCTGACAAAATACGCAGTAAATGAATCACTGAGTCATGATATAACCATATCAAGAGGCAGGTCCTAGGACACCTGAGCTGTTATCATCAACTGTATACAATGGAGATCCATTGACCAAAGAGACAGCATTTACATATCCAGGTGTGTAAATCCATATATTTAGAACACATTTAAAGATGACTTAAGGGACATCCCTGGTGGCACAGTGGTTGAGAATCTGCCTGCCAATTCAGGGGACATGGGTTCGATCCCTGGTCGGGGAAGATCCCACATGCTGTGGAGCAACTAAGCCCGTGCACCACAACTACTGAAACCTGCGTGCCTAGAGCCCGTGCTCCGCAACAAGAGAAGCCACCGCAATGAGAAGCCCGTGCACCACAATGAAGAGTAGCCCCCTGCTCACCGTAACTAGAGAAAGCCCGTGTGTGGCAACAAAGACCCAATGCAGCCAAAAATAAATAAATTAATTTTAAAAAAAAAGATGAGTTAAACATCCAGGAAATACATTCTGTGAAATGATTCATACCTCATTAAATGCTTCCCATACTTAAATAGAGGTCTAAAAGAAGAATTCCCGGATATCAAGACAACTGGCAGGCCCCTTCTTATTTTGTGAAAGGCAGTATTTCCAAAAGTGCTAGATTATATGCAGGGTTTCCAAAGGTGCCTGGGTACATGGCCAGGCAGGTATTTTGGGTTTTGTTTTCAATTTAAGAGGTTTGTTCAGAGCCACTACATACAGCTGGGCAGGTTGTGCCCTGCCCGAAGACACCTGCCTGAAGGGGTAAGTGGAGGCTGAAATACAGTCTTAATTTTGCTCACCAAGCCCTGTGTCTTTGATCAGAGTTAAGCCAGGCCAGAATCCCTGCGGCTGGGGGCGTAAGGTTTTACAAAGATACTTTATGTGCTAGCTAGCGGATGCCATGTTATACAAGAACTTTCGTTTGTATTAGGAAAGTATAACCAGCACATCAAATAGTGATATGAATTTCCTTTTCAAAATAAATTAAATTATGTATAAGTTAAGTATAAGAAAATATTAAGAAACTAGTACAAGTAGTAATAAGGCAAACCGAGGAAGATATTGTGCAAATAGCTAAAATTTGAAAATCACTTGTATTGGGGGGAAACCATGAGCTTTGGAGTAAGACAAATATGAGTTCAATCCAGGTCCTAGTTGTACTTTAGCAAGTCACTTAATCACTTAGTTTCCGTTTTCCCTCGTTCTATGTAAGAATGCTCTCTCCAAAGGACTGTAGTGATAATGAGATGAGATGACATCTATAAAGTTGTCAACGGATATCAGTTTCCATCCATCACTTTTCTTTATGCAATGCAAGTCTAAATACTCCATCATGCAAGCTGGCTTTCTAGATTGTGTAAACTCAAAATCCCAGGTACTTATGGGTATCATATTCAAAAGGATGCTCCAGTAGTCCTCTTATTTCTGCTTTAGTGTCTTATGATTCTCATCTTTCCTATAGCACATCCCACTCACAGCCTCATTACTCCCACAGTGACTGTCCCAGGGGGCATGTGCACACCCACACATATTTACACACCTGTGCCCACAATCACATACATACACATACAGAAGCAAACCACTGTAGCCCCATAGACCAACTCACCATTTCTTATTTCCTTTCTAAATTATTTTGTTCACTTTTTACCTTTGCCCATCATTCCCTTCTTACTTAAATATTCTCTGTTCTTCAAGGCCTAGTTAAAATATCAACTCCTCTATTAAGCCTTTCATGATAGCTCAACCGGATATGACCTTCCTTAACTTCAAAAGTGTTTTTGCTAATCTTTCCTAAGATGACAGCCATGTTCTACCTTATGGTGTAATTTCTTGTGTTTGACTGACTGCGTATCAGGTTGTTCAGTCTTTGAAGGCTATAATCATGTCTTATTTATATTTTATCCTTCACAGTGATAGCCTTCATTATCTTGAAGAACTGTAATCTTAGTTAATTTTCATGAAACAGGCCCTTTCAGGTTCCCAGGAACTTGGGGATGGATATTTTAATGATATACAGCTAATTTTATCTGAATGTACTACATTCTACCTGGGCAAGAGACAGGATCTAACTAGTTTTGTTGATCCTTGTCTAGTATAAGATTTACATTTGTAATCCAACTAACCATAGGTTATGGATTTGGGGTCCTAAACTCAGCATTCCTCAAAAGTGGGCTATGGGCACTATAATACTAAAAGCCCACTCAAAAGTGGGCTTTTGAGTATTACAGACTCCTTTCCAATACTTTCATGGGGCTCCTGTATTCATGCCCCATTCTCCAGTGTAGGATCATTCAGCTTTCAGGCATAAATTCAGTTGACTTGCATATTTTTATAAAGGATAACAATATAAAAATGTGAATATTTTTATGAAATATCCATATGAATATTACTACGAAGAAGATATAGCACGGCCTCTGATTTCATCCTGTGGAGTTATAAAAATTGCGTGCATTCTGCAGATGGGCTGGCTCCAAATAAGAGGAGAGGTATGACCAAACTGAGCATGCTCAGTCCCTTTTCCAAACTTACCCATCAAATAAGTCACTCTTCATGGAGGTGGTGGGGCTCAGTGAGAGGAAAGAGAGACATGTGAGGTACATTTCTCCCATCCTTTCCACTGGGGAGGAATGAATGGAATTTTTTTTTCATCTCTGAAAACCTGTAGAGTGGGAGATGAGTACTTTTTCTTTCCTCCTAATTTATTGAGTTTAACAAGTAAGCCCCAGGGAGATAAGAATTCTGAGAGGGGAGGGGATCAGAAGTCAATCAGAACAATCCTCCCACTTTCAGGGGACTTTTGCCCCAAAAACTAACTTTTGAAAATTTAGGTATTTTCCTCAGACACTGATAGACAGTTTATCTTTTGTGTCTAGAAGGCTCTGAAATGATTTCTCGGACTCCACTAGCCCCCAAATTCATACTCTATCCTGTTTCCCACCTCAAATTATGCCCCAAAAAACTAGTGTATCAAGATTTTTTTTTCTTATTTATTTTGGCCCATGGGAAGGAATAATTTACCCCTGTGCACAGGAGAAATACTGTTTTCTGTTTACATTGAAGAAGAAAATAAGTACCTTGGAGCTTAAGAGAAGCTACACCTATGTAGGATCATAATCTAGTTGAACACAAGTTTCTTATTCATTTCCTTTATCGGCTTTGTTTATGGTTTAAATCCGATAAACATCAAAACCTTTTTCAACATTAAGATATTCCCCAAAAATTATATACTATCCAGAAATATACTATATATATACTATACTATACTATACTTTATATTATACTAATAGTATATAGTATACTATACTATATATAGTATACTATATATATATAGTATATATATACTATATATAGTATATATATATAGTATATATATATATACTGTACTATACTATACTTTATATTATACTAATAGTATATAGTATAGTATATACTATACTATACTATACTACTATACTAATAGTATATAAATATACTATTATATACTATCCATTTTAGCCAAAAGGAAAGGTTAAGCCAAGTTATAAAGAGATAGACCTCACCTCACCACATTCATTATAAGTACATGAAACATACTGACTCAATAAATGTCAATTCAGAAGCTGTATTTCTTGGATACTTGCCATATCCAAGAGACATCTATGCCAATTAGTTACTGAATATATTAAGACTCTAGGTTCTATGCTGATGTGCATTGCACATTGGGTCTTAGAAAGCAGCTGGGTACAGAAGGACCGGCAGACCCAGGATCTGAATCCAAACCATGCTGACGGGAAGATACAGGCAGGAATACAGCTAGTATCGGAAGAGGTGTCATGCAGGGACCGTGACCCTATGTGCAGAGTCTGAGGTGTTAGCTTAGAGAAGAAGGGTTAGAGCAGGGTGGGTAAGCCAATATTGTGTTCAGAAATATATACAGGCAAATGTAGGCTCCTTACACTTAGGCAGAGGTCAGGATTGGGTGCCGGGGGAGTCCTATGGACAAAGTGACAAAGTGGAATAGCCAGGGAACAGGTTCTGGGCACTAATACTGTAAGAGCACGTCAAGACTGTCCTTTGCTGTAGAGGGAAGTATCTCAAAGTGATGGGAAAAGTTTCTCAGCCGTGTGCTAATCTCCAGTTACATGTAGGATTCTTCAGATGAAAATGGTTAATTATTACAAATGGTCAGAAATCTCATTATTTCAATATCCTACAGAGTTTTACCACTAAGACCAAATTCATCCTCATTCAAGGTAACGATTCCCACTGTATTTCTCTGGTACTCAATTATCTGGAAACGGATCTTCATTATCTCCTCTGTATTACAGAATGAGAAAGCAATATAGAGAATGATGCCCATGGCCATGAGCTCAATTTTCTTATTCACCGTCTTTTAGTTTTCCCACCAGCCCTGACATCTTAGTTTCCACTGGTAAACAGAGCAGAGAAATTACATAGTTACCTGGATAATTTAGACCAGGAGAAAAAAAAGTGAGTTACATGAGCTCTTTCAAAATTTTCCTGAATGTGAAATAGTTTTACTCTTTACTTTTTTCTTATTCTCAGTGATGTCAGACAGACACATACATCTCTCTTTATGGAGAATGATTAACATGGACTCAACTAGGGAGAAATCAAACTATACAGTTAATAAAAACTAAAGCTTCAATCCATGCTAAGTGACAATGTAGCACCAGGAAAAATTAATTACTGCATTTTAGAGTGAAAGGAGTCAGATATGTCAGGTTTGAATTTAGCCTAAGGATCTACAATACATTTCAGTTCTTTTGTGACTGAATTTTTTAAAGTGCAAAGTTACTCAGAACCATGTAGGCTTCCAGACTGGGAAACCAGAATGCTTCCGCATGCCATTATGCAGGTCCCCAAACTCCACAAGGACAGAAGCTCCTTTCTTTGGGGCCTCGCCCTGTGTATCTCTTCATTTGGCTGTTGGAAAGCTGCCATCAGGCAAGGAGTTTCCTCCATTCTGTCCTATTGTAACTGACCAAAAATCTATTTCATGCAAGCAGTCCAAAGAATTTGCTTTCTTAGAGTTCAATTCATGATTTCTGGGAGAACTATGGGGAAAAAAAAAGAGAGAACCTTGGAATGCAGATACCTTAAACCATCCATTTTCTACTGACCCTGAAAACTAGAGAGACTAGAGTCACTCATCACCGCCGCAGCTGGTCCCAGTGCTTATGAGGACGCCCGAGACTACTGGAGCCCAAGCCGCCCTGGAACTGCACTGTCAGGCAGAGCCCAGAAGCCTAGGTCCTCCCGTCTGCTTCAGACCTTCTCAGAGGCATGACAAGAAACCTAAGGGAAAAAAGAATGCGGGGCCCGGAGGGACAAAACGGTGGAGTAGAAGGACCTTGAACTCACCTGTTCCTACAAAAACACCAGAATCACAACTAGCTGTTAAACAGCCTTCAATGAAAAAGACTGGAACCTACCAAAAAAAGATATTCTACGTCCAAAGACACAAAGAAGAAACCACAAGACAGTAGGAGGGGGCACACTTGCTATTTAATCAAATCCCGTACCACCCAGGTGGGCGACCCACAAACTGGAGATTATATGGCAGAAGTTCTCCCACAGGAGTGAGAGTTCTGAGCCCCATATCAGGCTCCCCAGCCTAGGGGTCTGACATCGGGAGGAGGAGGCCCAGAGCATTTGGCTTGAAAGGCCAGCAGGGCAGGAGCTCCACAGGACTGGGGGAAGAAGAGACTCCACTCTTGGTAGGCAAACACAAGGTCTCACGTGCACCAGGACCCAGGGCAGAAGCAGTGACTTCATAGGAGCCTGGGCCACACCTACCTGCTGGTCTTAGAGGGTCTCCTGAGGAGGTTGGGGGCAGCTATAGCTCACCCTGGGCACATGGACACCAGTGGCCGTGGCAGAGATACTGGAGAGTGCCATCTATATGAACTCTTATTGAAGGCAGACATCTTGCCTGGGTCATAAGCACCAACACCTGGCCCCACCCAACAGCCTGTAGGCTCTAGTGCTGGTAAGCCTCAGGCCAAAAAAACCAACAAGTCAGGAACACAGGGCCCCCCTCCCCCTGCCTAATCAGCCAACAGGCTGCCTAAAGACTTCCTGAGCCCACAGCCACCTCTAGACACGCCCCTTGACATAGGCCTGCCCACCAGAGGGCCAAGACCCAGCCCCACCCACCAAAGGGCAGGCATCGGCTCCTCCCACCAGGAAGCCTGCACAAGCCTCTTAGACCAACCTCATCCAGCAGGGGGCAGACACCAGAAGCAAGAAAACTACAATCCTGCAGCTGCAGGACTGAGTCTGTAAACTCAGGTCAGGGGCTACCCTTGGAACAGCTCTTCCCTGGCCCTTGAGTGACAGGAGGGGACTGTACTCCTGGGACACACAGAACATCCCTTACAGAGGACCACTTCTCTATGGTTGAGAAATGCAACCTACCACAGACATAAAAATACAAATAGAAATTTAAAGAAAATGAGATGGCAAAGGAATATGCTCCAGACAAAGGAACAAGATAAAATCCTGGAAGAACATCTAAGTAAGGTGGAGATAGGCAATCTACCCAAGAAAGAGTTCAGAGTAATGATCATAAAGATAATCCAAGAACTCAGGAAAAGAATGGATGCACAGAGTGAGAAGTTATAAGAAGTATTTAACAGAGTTAGAAAATATAAAGAACACCAGAGTTGAAGAATACAATAACTGAAATGAAAAATATACTGTAAGGAATTAATAGCAGAACAAATGAGGCAGAAGAATGAATGTGCTGGAAGACAGATTGGTGGAAATCGCTACCGCAGAACAGAACAAAGGAAAAAGAAATGAGGACAGTTTAAGAGACCTCTGGGACAACGTCAAACACACCAACATTCACATTATAGGGGTCCCAGAAGGAGAAGAGAGAGAGAAAGGGCCTGAGAAAAATATGTGAAGAGATAAGAGCTGAAAAATTCCCTAATATGGGAAACAGTCACCCAAGCCGAGCTGAAAACTTCCCTAATATGGGAAACAGCCACCCAAGCCCAGGAAGCAGAGAGAGTCCCATACAGGTTAACCCAAGGAGGAACACACCGAGACACATAGTAATCGAACTGACAAAAATTAAAGAGAAAATGTTAAAAGCAACAAGGGAAAAGCAACAGATAACATACAAGGGAACTCTGATAAGGCTAACAGCAGATTTTTCAGTAGAAACTCTGCAGGGCAGAAGGGAGTGGCACAATATATTTAAAGTGATGAAAGGAAAAAACTTACAACCAAGAATACTCTACCCAGCAAGACTCTCGTTAGGATTTGATGGAGAATCAAAAGATTTACAGACAAGCAAAAGCTAAAAGAATTCAGCACCACCAAACCAGCTTTACAACAAATGCTAACGGAACTTCTCTGGGCAGAAAAGAAAAGGCCACAACCAGCAACAAGAAAATTACGAAATGGGAAAGCTCATGGGTAAAGGCAAACCTACAGTAAAGGTAGGAAATCATCCACACACAAACTGGTAGGGAAGTTAAAAGACAAAAGTAATAAAATCATCTGTATCCACAACAAGCAGTTAAGGGACACACAGAACAATTAGATGTAAAATATCAAAATAATATCAAAACAAATAATCGTGAAAGGAGAAGAGTACAAATGAAGGATACTTAGAATGCATTTGAAATTAAAAGATCAGCAACTTAAAACAATCACATAAATATATAGACTGCTATACCAAAACCTCATGGTAATCACACACCAAAAATCTATAATTGATATACACACAAAAAAGAAAAAGGAATCCAAACACAACACTAAAGATAGTCATCAAATTACAAGAGAAGAGAACAAAAGAGGAAAGGGAAAAATAAAAGTCCTCCAATACACCCTGCTAAGCACTTGTGCTTTGAGCACGCATGCTGCCTTCTGCTCGGATCCTGAACTACACTAGCTACCCAACCTTCCAACCAATCCAGTCAGAATTCAAAGAACCTGGAGTAGCCCTCAGGTCCATAGGCTCACATAAGAATATGATTCCGGGCTTCCCTGGTGGCGCAGTGGTTGGGAATCTGCCTGCCAATGCGGGGGACACGGGTTCGAGCCCTGGTCTGGGAAGATCCCACATGCCACAGAGCAACTAGGCTTGTGAGCCACAATTACTGAGCCTGCGCGTCTGGAGCCTGTGCTCCGCAACAAGAGAGGCCGCAATAGTGAGAGGCCCGCGCACCGCGATGAAGAGTGGCCCCCACTTGCCGCAACTAGAGAAAGCCCTCTCACAGAAACGAAGACCCAACACAGCCATAAATAAATAAATAAATAAAAATTAAAAAAAAAAAAGAATATGATTCCCCCTACAATAAACATAATAGTAACGACCATTGAACTAAGCATCTACTATCTGAGTCCTCTATTAAATCCTCGACATTTGCCTAGGAAGACCATCCAAGGTTAAAGTTACTCAAGGTCACACAAACCCAGCTTGGATTCTATTGATAGAACCCATGTTCTTTCTGTGGCACTGCTTATGAATAAGGGCCTGTCCACCTGGGTCTCCAGGTTAACATGGCCATTTCTTCCTTTTGGGGTGTAGCCCTATCCTGAAGGTAGGCAGTCTCGACTGAGGCTCTGACACTCCGTATGTGTCTTATTAGCCCCCTCGCTGCAATGGTTGGACCTGACTTGTGGACTTGGTCACTGCCTGAAGCATTGCTCCTTTAGGGATGGGTCACGGTGCAGGCCAGTCCTGCCGGCCCCACCCACCACAGCAGCTCTGGGGTGGAGTTAGCTCACCCAGCCTGATCTACCGGTAACATCTTCTCCATAATAAATGCTGATGAGAGATGTTTGGATGGCCCCCTACTGTGGGCCAGCATTACATTAAGCACCTAAAATTTATTGTTGAACTTGAGTGGTATTCATCCACCCTGGACCCTCAGGCTGCCTGTCATCTCAGCCCACATCGGATCATGGCCAACAGCATGAAGAAATATTCCTTTGGTATGCTGACATAGTAGAAAAGGCTTTGTGCAAGAGAAATCCCAAGAAACAACAAATGTGAGATGTACACAGAGAGACTCTGGGTTCCTGCAGAATCATGGGTTGTTGGTCATAATTCACATTGTCAGTGGGAAACTCACCCAACACAGATTTGTAAAATTACATCAGTGGTGATAAGGAAGTTGGAAAAAGTAATGATTGGTAAGGTTGAGAGTCACATTTAGTCTCAGGTGGCAGCAGTTCCTCCTGTAGCCTCTATACCATACATCAGTTCTTTACAATGTGCATGAAAATCACCTGGGGCTCCTGTTACACACAGATTCTAACTCAGTACATCTGAGGTGGAGCCTGAGGCTCACCACTCCTAACAAGCTCCCCGAAATGCTGAAAGCCACCGGTCCGCAGACTACACTTTGCATAACAAGCCCAGAGACCTCCTTGACACAGGTTTAAAAAGGAAAAGATATAGTTGACTTACTTGGGTCTAAGTCATGCGTGTAGGTGACATTAGAACCTTCCAGCCAACTTGCATGATCTTACCAGAAAAGTAATTATTCATAGAGGAAAAAGACCAAGCCAGCACTGAGTCTCAGAGCATGAGGCAGATGGAGCTTGGGGTTGAGGGATCTGGAAACACATATAGAAATCAAGACAGCGAAAGAATAGGCAGCAGCCACAGGAATAGCAACAACGTTATTCAACTGAATAAATAATCGACATTTGAAAAGCAGAGACGAAGGTAGCCTGGGGTATTTGAAGTCGGGCCAGGGAATGCCAGACCTAGGACGCTAGACTCACCGGCACAGAAAAGGCAAACTTCAAAGTCTTAACAGCAAGCCACAGGAAGAAATCAGTGCAGGCAAAACAAAAATGCCAGAGTGAGCATAGGGTCACAAATGTCCAGAAGGCAACCAAGTAGATTCCCAGATGTGGGTAGTGAACTTAACTGCTCACCTTCAGCTTCCAGAAGGAACTGAGCACGGGAAATCCAACTGTCCTAGTCTCAGAAGAAATAGTGTGTCCAGCAAGGAATCCAGGAAGGCTTGAAGGGTGGGAGCTGGAAAACTCAGCAAAGGCTCAGCTCTGCTACCCACGTCAAATCCGTGGTAAAGTTACGTTGTACTGAACCAATGAAAGGCCTGTATTCCTTCCTACATGGGCGGGGCAGAATCAAGACGTGTGAGTTAAGTGCCTCTAGCTGCGATAATTGGCAAATAGTATGAGGCACGCCGGTAGAGCCCTGAGTCTCAAAGTGAGGTCCTAGATCAGCAGTATCAGCATCATCTGGGAACCTGTTAGGAAATGTAAATTCTCAGCCATGCTCCAAACCTACCAATCAGAAACTGTGGGCGTAGCACCCTGCAGCCTGTTTCTAGAAGCCCTCCAGGTGATTCTGATGCACGCTCACTGCAGTAGAGTCTATTGAAACCATGGCGGAGAGACAAGGCCAGGTGTGGCAAAGGACAATCATTATAAGTGGGCTTGATGATGGTGCTTTTAAAGAGCTAGTGAAGACTAAGGCCTGTTTACACGGAGAAGAAAACCCAGTAGAATAATGTAAAATAAAAATTAATAAAACATGCTCAGTGATCAACAAAGTTGGTCAATGATATTCCATGGTAGAGTTTTATCAATGTTGAGGAACCATCTAGCCATGGGTAGGACAATAATGTTCTGATGCTGATAATGAGAGACATCATGAATACCCAGAGGGTCAACTCACAATATGTGCTTGAAAATTCTCTCTGATGTATTTTTAAGAGACTCACCAAAAAGAAATGCCATTGGTGCCCTTGCTTGTGAAGAGAGCGTCTCATAGGGGAAAAACAAACTTGAGAAAAACAAACATGGTGGTCTAGTGGGATCTGTTTGACAAAAACATTGAGAAAAAATTTTGTTTTAAATATGAACACAAGTGTAAGACACAAAACTCCAAAAACATGTAGGGGTTTTAATTACAGGCACACCTTGTTTTATTGTGCTTTGCTTTACGGTGCTTCACAAATACTGCGTTATTTACAAATTGAATGTTTGTGGCAACCCTGCATCGAGCAAGTCTATTGGCACTATTTTTGCTAACTTTGTGTCTCTGTGTCACATTTCGGTAATTCTCACAATATTTCAAGCTTTTTCATTATGATGATATTTATTGTGGTGATCTGTGGTCTTTGACGTTACTATTGCAAAATGATTGCAACTTGAAGGCTCAGGTGTTGGTGAGCATTTTTCAGCAATAAAGGAATTTTTAATTCAAAAAACCCCAAAAAGCAAAAAAAAAAAAAAAAAAAAAAACGCATGTAGCCATATACTGTAATGGAACCTTTATGATATTCTAACTAGATTAAATTCTTAAATTGCTGGAGTTTTGTAGGAACTTTTTCAGATTCATTGTATAAATTCAAGTCATTCTCTTGGTTCTAACTGTGAACAATCACTGATTAGTGAAAAACTATTAAAAGTGCTCCTTTTCACAAGAGTATTTAAGTGATTTTGATACTTCTAAAGAGATTCTCTAAGTGCCTGGTGCTGAGAATTTATATATAATCATTGTCAACTACAGCATAGTGCAGTATATTTAAGAGCTAACATGAGTAGCTATCAATAGAGGCAGATTATTAATAGTTGGGCATAAACTAGTCATTGGTAGATTTAAAATTACAGCTTATCTTTCTAAGTCATTTCATATGAACTAGATAGAGTGATATACTCAGAAGTTTACATTCCCCTATTTCAGTGGTACTGAATAAACCTAGGCAATGGATAATCATGTCATATATGATCTTTAGTTTCTCTCTACTCATATAATCACAGAATCATTTTGAGGGAAGAGATTGTGTAAGTTTTGAGTGTAGCCTTCACTCTTGAAGGACCATCCAGCCTTTGCTTGGATACCACTAGCTACAGGAATTCATTACTCAGAACACCACCCATTCTTTCTGGGAGCATTTCTAATCTTTTGAGGATTGTCTGCCTTACCTCCCAGATAAACTCATCAGCTTGAATCTTTGGCTTCTCCCTGAAGTTAAATATAAATGAGTCTGATCCCTCTGATTATTTTATATTTCTTTAAATATTTGAAGGCAATTTTAAGAATCTCTTTTAGTCTTTTCCAGACAATTCAACCTAAATTCTCTCAAAATTCCTCACAGGACATCATTTTTAGACCCTACAAGTACCTTGGACAAAGGATGCAGTTTTGTCAGTGTCTGTCTTCAGATGCAAACTCTAAAGCAGTCTGACCAGGAGACTGTAAAAGATCCCTCAGGTGAATGAGAAGATTAGATGTCACACAATTCTTGATACATCCACTGCAGGAAAATAGCTGGTTACTTTATTACTCCTTTATTGAAGTAGCTTAACAAAATCCACCTATAACTTAAGATTATACGACAATGGACATGCTAAGGTGTAAGATGTAAATTCAAATGGCCCCTTGGCTTATGGCTATGAACTTTTGGATGGGGAATTATTAAACTATTCGTTTTCACAAGACTTCAATTCATTTTCGGTACTCTTAAGAAGAGAATCGTCAATAAATAGAAAAGAATATTTTGATAGAGAATGATGCCTTTCTGTAGGCAAGTGAAGGGGAAAAAATAGTTGGAAGGAAGCACATCTTTTAAATAAGAAGGACTGAGCTGTGACTGATGCTCTTGCAACATCAGCACCATTTCTAGAATGAACTACTGTCCTGCCCACCACCCCACTTCATCCTCACCTTTTCACCACTGTAACAAAATTATTGAATTGTTTCTTCCCCATATTTGTGTTCCCAACGTCTACTTCTGTGTCCTCTTACACTTCGGGGAAGAATATCCCTTCTTTGTAAAGGAGACAGAGGAACTAAGTGTTCTTTCTATGTAAAAGTAATGATGAGTATTTTTCTGTATCTCAGTGTTTTCTTCTAGACAGTGACTTTTCCACCAGTAGCCTCTTGGACTTGTGCATTACAAAAGCTGCAAAGAGCTCTTTGGAAGCAATCCAAAGGAAATAGGTACATATACTTAAAGGTGTTTTATTTAGACTTAGAGGTTTATTTATATTTGTCTCCACAAATTCTAAGCAGTATTGATCTATGTACTTGCCAGGATAAAACAAGACAAGAGACAAATCTTACCACTTAAAAAAAATCTCTCATGAGAATAAAGTACAACTAAAATATCTTTAAAAGCTCCTTCATCTAAATGCATGGCTAATATACCTCTACTGTAAATTCAGGGTACAATGAATTTTGGATTAGCATTAGCAAACCACCAAAGAGGACACGTCCACGTCTTTTATAGTGCTGTGTAGGTTTCTGAACAGCATTTAGAAATTTTTAAAATAAATTGTATGAATTATGAGTCCACTGTTTTTTATTCTAGAACATCCTCTTAAAGAATACCAAATACGGTGTTTTGGCAATGATTGATTAGGTGGCCAAGAGAATTTCCTTAAGAGGCAGCAAGGTTTAGTGGGAAGGCATGCATTCAGACAAAAAATAGGTTTGAAACCTAGTTTCATCCTTAATAAAAATAACTGATGCAGTTATATATGCACTCTCAGCCTCATTTTTTCTTCTGTTACATAAGGATAATAATCTCTCCTTCTAAGTGTCCTTGAGGCATAGTCTAGGTAATAAATACAAAAGTTTTATTTCCTTTCTTTTTGCAGTATATATATTTTCTCAAACTTAACAGTAAGTTGAAGAATTTATAATGGACTAACAGATACACTTATCTTCAAAATGAAAAGATTTAAGAGGTCTTACAGAGAAATTTTCTGTTAATTAGTATTTCATTGCATCTCTAGTTATGGTCCTTCTCAATAACTGAAAGATGGCTCTCTAAAGTCCAGCATCAGTGACATTAACGCTTGGCTTATCTCCATCTTGCTACCATTTTGGGTCATATTCCCATGAATTATTCTCTCCCAGAGAATGAATGAAAAAAGGAAAGGACATAAAGCTTTATTAGCATTTCTGGTAATAAATTTAACTAAGAGACATTTTGAAGTATGGATCAAAATGTGATTGGGCTCCCAATTCAACTCTATTCACAAGTTAAAATCTTTGGAGGCAAGCGAAGATACTATCCAAGTCAGCATTTCCAAATTTGGGAAAATGATAGTGTCAGGACCGGGGTGGGCTGCACACATAGGTGGGATACTGACTGGCAGTAATGGTGGGGAACCATTGAGGAGAACGTTTCAGTGTTCCTGAAATGTCACCAAGCCTTCAGTATCATCAGCACCTCTGCCTCCATGCCAATTAAAAATCCACATAAATGTACTTTAGAAGCAAAGGAAATGGTGGCCTTCAGATGAGTGCCAAAATGGCAGTAACATCTTCTCTTGAAATAGCTAACCTGTTCTTTACATCCCTGTGTCCCTAGAGGGAATGCAGATCACTTTTCAAAGCTCTTAGACGGGAAAGGAACACTCACAAAATGGGAAAAGATACCTGCAGGGTGGGAACAAATGAGAAAGTGAGAAAACAGCAGGAAAAGCTGCCTGAAGAGGTTTCAGTACATCAAAAACTATAAAGTCAGTGAGAAGTTGATCTTTCATTATTGTAACCAGCTGAGAAAATTCTGCCTCTAGCATATGCTAGTAAGGGTGTGAAAGAGAGAAGACTCATTTTGCCAAACTTAGATCCCACTCATGGCTGATGAGTCCTAACTTTGGAAGTAAAAAAATAATCAAGACTTTTGAGCCTGGAGGTTCAATTAACTTTAACAGCACGGCAGCTTCCTTACTGAATTCTTTCTTTCTTTTCCTTTCAATCTTTCCTTTCCTTTCCCTCCCTCCCTCCCTCCTCTTCCTTCCTTCCATACAGCTCTTTCAGAACATTACAAGGATCACCTTGAAACAAAATTCTTTGTATTCCCAACGCAGACTTTCTTCTCTAGCTGAGAGTTAATACGCATTTCTTGAGCAGAAACAGTGACGATATTGGGGCTTAACATATCCCTTTCCCACAAGAAGAAAACAATGGACCAAGATAACTTATATATATATACACACACACACACACACGCGCGCGCGCGCGCGCACACATACACACCAGTTATAACATTATGATCTCAAAAAAGGAATGGAATTAATCAGGAAAAGCTTAGAAGGGGTAGCCCAAAATATTAATTTAAATACAGAGATAAATGCAGGATGTTAATAAGAAGTATTGAGGAGGATTTCATTAAAATGTAATTTTTGCAACAATGCTCAGGATGCAGACCAGTTGTAGAATAACATAAAACATTTATCTGGACTAAGGAGGCAATTAGGATAAGACTTAGAAAAGTGAAATAATGGCCTTTGTTGCAACATAGACATGAGAAACCTGTTTTCAGGCAAGAAACAATGAAAACATGTAATAGCAATGAACTTGAAACATTTTGTACTAAATCTTTAGTGAATCTTTCCACATAGTGGGAAGAAACACGTTTTGTTTTTAAAACTAGATTTTATAAATCCAAATATCAGATTTTCCTCATTGATTTTAGAGGAATGGTTGTAATGTTTTGCATGCTCACAGAAATATTTTCTTGATTTTTCCTTGAATAACTGAAGACAGGAGCCAGGAACTGGAGTTAACACTACCTATGGTGCCATATTGAATTATGATCCATAATCAGCCAAATCCCAAAGTTACCCATAGTTGAGGATTCTAGAAGAAAGTAGGGGCACAAGTATATTTTTGATGTTCCATCTACTTTTCTTAAGTTTATCATATAGTAGGATGAATTACATCTTTGGATTTTGAGGTTGGTAGATATGAACTTCCTTATGTTCTAGGCTGCATTCCTGTATATGCAACATTCATTCAACTTGTCAAATAAAGTGCATTTGTAATTTTGGTTATCTTCTCAAAACCGTATTTTCTTAGCTCCTTCTTCCTGGCATCTTGAACAATATGATTTGCTTTCACTAATTCTTGTGTTACCAGGATAAATTTGGCATTAGGGTTTTTATATGTGTGAGCAGGTTTGCATAGATTTAAGCATGTATTAACAGAAGAAAACAGCTATGTTTAAGGTTAGAATATTAAGTTCACCAGCTGGAAATAAGCTGTGAATGATTATAATTTCAAAGAATTTTTCAGAATTTCCTATGAATTAGTATCCACATATAGATATTGGCAATGAGATATAACACAGTGCTTTCTGATGATCTTATAAACTTTAACTCAGTGTATATGTGGTTGTAAAAAAAAAAAAAAAGAGTTCATTGAGAATAAGTGATTCTTGGTGTCAAATATAGCCTTCCTCACTATCCCAACTCCTGCATCCTCAGCTAATTAAGGATGCCATTCAATCACAGGGTTTTCTAACTACTTCTCTTAGTCCCAATGTCTAAATACATATGCTTTTATTAATATAAATATTTTGACCTTCCAGAGTATTTTTATTGTTGTTAAAGTTTGCTTCTTACCATTCAATGTGCTTGCTTGGCATTCCTCTAATATCAGCACCAGAAGTATGTTTTAATGTAATGTTGACTTGTTCCCATTCTTACTCTGAGAGTATTAAAATAATATAAAGTATTACTCTGAGGTGATCCTGGTCCCACCTCCCTGGACACTTAGGGAACTCAGCAGAATAGTCTAGGGTGATTAAGATGAAGTATTTGGATTTTATAGCATCTGTGTGATCACCTCCATCGTGACTATTTTTAACACAGCACCTGTACTGGTCTCACCACATGTTTCCTGCACTGTCCACCCCAATCCTACAGGAGACTTGATTATGTTTTCTGTAATATATCTCTGTTCATGTTTGATAGAGCCAATGTCCTGTCCCTGATCAAAAATCTTTCAATAAGCCAGGATGTTTGGTTTGGCATTTAAGTCACTCCCCAAACTGTCCTCAACTTATCTTTCTGAAGTGATTTTACACACTACTCCTTCTTAAAAAGTCTCATCTCATAAAAATAAGGCTACTTACTTGTCCTTAAATACACGAGTATTCTTAGCTCTACAATTTTGATTATTTGGTCCACGCCAGTTAAAATGGTCTTTTCCCCCCAGGCTGTGGACCTATCTAACCTGGCTCTTATTTTAAACCCCAGCTAGATTTCCCATCTCTAAGAGGCTGCCCCACCAGAGTCCACAGGCATCACACCCTCCGAGTTCCCAGACACAGATTGTCCACACCTCTCATTAGGTGCTTATCAAATGCTTCCTTTTATTGTTACATTTTATCTCTATACCTTGCCCTCCAAAAGAGACAATAAGTCCTGTAATGTTAGAGATTGCATCTTACATCTCTTCTCATCGTCATGGCCTGGTAGAGTGTTTTGCATATGGTATATGAATAATTAATATTTGTTAGTAACTATACTGATAACTATAACCTAATGCCATTTACTAAGAAGCATAGTTTCTAGACTTTCAGATACTAAGCAATCCATAAAGGCGAGAGTATCAATTTTTAATATTATTATTTCAAAAGAAGAACTAAGTAATAGAAAACTCCAGAAATTTAAGAAAATATTTCAGATTTTTTAAACTGCAACTGAAAGCGTCTCACTCTTACCTCCACCTTCTAATCTTTGCAATATCGAATTGATTGTTTACTATTAGAATAGATTATGCAGCAAATGCCATAAATTGTGAAAGTAAATTGTAGTTTTTTGTTGAAATTCTCAGACATTACTAGTATCATTTTCTCATTTACTTTTCAACCGTCTTTTTAAAATTATCAAATGCTTATTATTTGTTGAGCAATTAGGCTTCTTGTGTTGCCCTGAATACATACAACCCCATCAGAAACAACTTTTTAATGCTGATAACAGCTTCCATGTAATATATCAGACCCTGCTATTTTGAAAAATGACATGACCAATAATGGGGTCCTTTAATCTGAACTTTTTGAAGAGTTACTAAGAGAGATGAATAAATATATTGATACAAATTACACTATACTACTCTGAACATATAATTATTAAAGTCTTTTTAGATATAAAAGTTTTTTAATCTTACAATTCTGAGCCTATCTTGTATCCTTTTCAGTGTGAATTCATTGATAATATACAAGATTTGGTTTGTGGTTTTATGCCTTATTTTGTGCTATCAAGACTTATTCTTTGTCTCAAAAGTCCTTATAATTTTGAACTCAAAATTACAAAATATATGGGAATTAAATAACCTATTGATTATGCATGGAGAAGGTCATACTCAGGAATTTCTGTTGCACTTAAGGGGACTTAAGGAGACCTTTCTGTTGTCTATTTTACAAGCAGGAATTTATATTTTGTGCTTAAAATAAGGCACACATGCTTATGTGTGCCTTATTTTATGCTTACACAGAGACCTTTTGTTTAAATATCCACAAGAAAATAAATAAGAATGTAAGATAATGCCAGAAACTTTCCAGTTAATGATCACTGGTTGAATATATGTACTTACTTACATTTCATCCTGAAACTCTACCAAGTGGTATTAAAGAATAAAAAAATGATAACACAGTAAAAAGAGAACGGACAAGAAGTGTCAACAGTTTTTGGAAGACAGAAAATAGACAGAGGATTAGCAAGTGACATAGCAAAATGGAAAAACCTAAAACTTATGATCATGCAGTGGGTTCCAGTGTACAGATTTGACCCATAAAACACTTGGAAAAGTCAGGATTTAGAAGTGGAAGGTGTATGTGAGGTACAGGATTGAAAATGCGAATGAACTGAATAATCTATTCAAGGGGCAGCTAGACTGCCCTGAGGCGCTTCCTTTAGTCTATGCAACGAGGCTTCTCCTCTGGACTGGTTAAGACTCTTGAAGCACAGGCAGGCATGAGTTAAGTTTCTGAATACATGAGCATTAAATTAAATACTGTATGCTGAAAAAAAAAGCCTGCATATTATGTAGCAAGGGCATCAGCTCCTCCCCAGTTCAGCCCAAGGAGGCTGTGGTCTGATGTGTACCCCATAAGTAAAGTGGAAGACCCAGAACAAATCCTACCAATCCCTACAGACCTAGCATGTGGAAGGCCCTGCTCAGTCATCATATGTGAAGGATACCAGCTGATCAGCCCACTAATGCATGACAAACTGCCAATCAAGTTTTAGTTTCTCTTTGGTATGAAAGGACAACTTTTGTGAAAGACTTCTAAGAAACAGCTCCAACAAGAAAGTCAGGGGCAAAAATAAACATAATAGAAACTATTCAGGCGTTCCCACTGGCTGTTCCCTCTGCTTGGAATGCTTTTCCCCGTATCTGCTCTCTTTACTCCTACACTTCATTCAGAACTCGTGCAAATACAAAATAATGAGACATCTTTTCCTACTATTATATTTAATATTGTGTTACACTCCCCATCACCCAGTTCTTGGCTATTCTATTTCTTTACTTGAGCTTATATTTCTGCATATATTAATCACTACACAGACATTTTGATATGTTCATGTATTTATTGTCCATCTACCCCACCCCAAAATGAACACTCATAAAGGTAGGAACACTGCCTATCGCACAGAGTAGATCCTTGATAATTACTGTTAATATTATCTACTTATCTGTTTACTTATGTAGTAAAAATAAGTAACTTGGATAAAGCAAAAACAATGTAGGAAACACAATTTTAAAAGAATAAGTATTCAGAGAATAAGAAAATTTATAGCCAAGAAACAATTCAAATATATTAACTATACAAAAGCAACAATTAGAGAAGAATTAGCTCTTAAAAGTTCCAAATATTAAAAATTAAAGATATAGTTCAATATAAGTTTGGGAAGACTTGGTAAAGAAAATCTCCAAGAGAGTAAAGATAAATATAAGATATGAACAATATGAAAGAAAAAATAAGAATGTAAGAGATCAATCCTGAAAGACAAATGTCTGACTAATAGGAGTTTCCTGCAGTAACACAAAAGAGTAGAGGGGAGGGAACAATTAAGGATATAATGTAGGTTGTTTTCTAGAAAGGAAGGAAAGCGCTCTTGGATGGAAAGTCCCTCCAGATGCTCTACAAACTAAGTGAAAAAGAAACTCATCAAGATACTGTTTTACTGAATTTCAGAACTTGAAGCTAAAAAGATTTTCTACATCAATAAACCTCAAAAATATAACCTGGAACCAAAGTAAGTTACAGAGTATATATATATTTTAAAACCTAAAAAACCAGCATTTTATATTATTAATAACTATGCAAATATCCAGTAAAACTACAAAAAGCTTTCATGAGAATAATGACACCAAAATCATGATAGTAACTATCTGTGGAGAGAGAGGGGGGAAATCATATTTTGGAAGACTACAGAGGAAGCATCATTTATATGTATAAAATTTTATTTAAAAAATGACTTTAAGCAAATATAACATAAGATTTAATGAAACTGAGTGGTGGGTATAATGGTATTATTATAATATCCTCTATACTTTTTGATGTTTTTGAAATATTTCACTGTTTAAAACAAAAAGATGTGGGGCTTCCCTGGTGGCGCAGTGGTTGAGAGTCTGCCTGCCGGTGCAGGGGACACGGGATCGAGCCCTGGTCTGGGAAGATCCCACATGCCACGGAGCAGCTAGGCCCGTGAGCCACAATTACTGAGCCTGCGTGTCTGGAGCTTGTGCTCCGCAACAAGAGAGGCCGCAATAGTGAGAGGCCGGCGCACCGCGATGAAGAGTGGCCCCCACTTGCCGTAACTAGAGAGAGCCCTTGCACAGAAACGAACACCCAACACAGCCATAAATAAATGGATAAATAAATAAATAAATAAAAGGATCATCACATTTAAAAAAAAAAATGCAAGAAACCAAAAGAAAGAAAACAGGTTACATAAAAAATTACAGGGAACAAAATGATATCAGATTTCTTAACTGTAAAAATGGAAATTAGAAGATAATGGAGAAACGGCCACCCAGTTCTGAGAGAAGATTTTCAACCAAGAAGCACATATCCAACCAAAATATCAGTCAATTAATATAAAAGTAGGGTAAAAACACTTCAGACTTAAAATCATTCACCTATTCTTAAGAAAGTAGTGAATTATGTACTCTGTGAAATAAGAGAGCAAACCAGGTAAGAGAAAGACATGAGAGCTGTTAAGAAAAAAATTGCACTGGAAACTTGTTAAAAGTGGCAAGATAAATTTTATTTTAGCTGCTGTAGTAGAGAAGACAGACTTCAGTACAGAGCTGAACTCCATGCCCACAAATTTGATTACCTAGGTGAAATGGACACATTTCTTTAAAGTCACAACCTGCCAAAACTCACACAAGAAGAAATTTGAATACGCCTATATCTATTAAATAAATTGAATCAATTGATATATATATATATATCTCAATTAATAACTTTTCAAAACAAAAAGCACCAAGCCCAGATGGGTTCACTGGTGAATTCCACCAAGCATTTAAGAAAGAAATTATTCCAATTTTCTGCAATCTCTTCCAGAAGACAGAAACAGACGGAAAACTACCTGATTCTATGAGGTGGCATTAACCTAATGCCAAAACCAAAGACAATACAGGAAAATAACACTACTTTTTACAAATATAGATGCAAGTATCCTAACAAAATGTTTTCAAACAAAATGAATTCAACAATGTACAAAAATAATTACACACCGCAACCAAGTGGGATTTATACTAGACTGGTTCACTATTCAAAAATCAACTAATGCAATAAAAAACAGACACTTTTGGCCACTTAGCAGGTAGCTCCAGCCACAGGCTTTATTTTGAGATTTATTCTGCCTGAGTCAGAAACCAGTTTGCTGTATCTCCCAGGTTCCAAGGGATACTTTGAAGCCTTTCTCAACAGGCTTGAAGAGAAGAGACCTTACCCCCTCCCTTACCACCACTTTATGGAGATGACGAGACTCATAACATAGCTCTCTCCAAAGGAATGCTCTTTCCAGTCTCCAAATTCCCTGATCACTTATGCTCAGCCCTTTCATATGTTCAGTTTAAGTGACTATATCTTAATATTCCCTATGCAGGATCTGCCTGGTCAATCTGGTACCTCATTTTGGCGTGACAGTAGTTGGCATCTATTATCTTGAGGTTCTACCACTGAGACTGAAATAATTCCTTTTCCACCATTGATCCTCTCTGTTAGAATCTTCCCCCATGACTTGCTGAATACTAGGATGTGTCTGATGCATTCTCTTCCTGGAAAACAACATTCGTCCCTGTGCTATTGACAGCTCCACATTTGTGTATGTGATTTCAAGGTCGCTAGTGCAGAAACTACCATCATTCCATTTGTAGCTGCACATCACCTAACATGCTGAACCTCATCTAAAGAGTTGTTGACTTAACTATTTTCACCCTGCAATAATTTGCTGATGATATTTTCTAAGAAGTATTGTGACCAATTTTATATTAGGAGTTGGCAAGATTGAAAAGGTCCTGATTTTTTAAAATAATAATAAGTGGGGGGGGGGGACAAGAAATAATGTGTTTTATTAAGTAAAGTTCTCACTTATTTTAACCACTAACCACATTATTGTGTTAAATTTTTCCAAACTGATGTACAGTTTTAACATTTAAAATGTGAAAAAGGTAAATATTCTCAGGGAGAGGAAAATAGCAGACTGAAGATGAACTGCACTTGATAAAAATAGTTTAAAACACTCCCTTTGTAATATTTACAAGCCCTAAAAGCTAAGACTTCTCAGTGTAACAATGTAAGTCTGACAATTCTACTAATAAGTATTTTTATTTGTATCACTGCAGTCAGGCAAACCTTCATAAATGAAATCGATAGACATAATTTTCAGGTGGAACTGACAGTCTGACTTTAGATGCTACCTTTCTGCCTATGAAATACAGCAAGGGGAGGGGAAAAAAATCCACATTTCAAAATGGGAAACTCAAAAGCAAGTCAGTCCGAATAAGCGAACTTAACATTTACGAAGTAATTCTCATCCTTATAAATTGCCTTCTTGCAGGAAACAGACCTTATCCTGACTTTTAATATTTCAATGCACCGATCTTGGTGGATGGAGAATGGACCGGGATGTACGGTGACATCAGTGACACCTGCCCCAGACTGGGCCCCAGAAGACCATCGCTACATCACGGTCTCAGGGTGTTTTCTGGAGTACCAGTACATAGAAGTGGCTCACAGTTCCCTCCAGATTGTCCTCGCAGTAAGTGTTGACAGCCAACCACTCCTTCTAGTGTTTCCGGAACCGTTTTATTTCTGTGCAAACTCAGTGCACACAGTTGCAACCCGTGGGTAAAATGTGGCTCTGTGCTTTTTCCTAATCAGTGCCACTTTTAACAGGGATTTGTCAGGTTAAACCCGGCTGTGCTGTGGACCGAGTGCTTCTTTCTGGCTGTGCTGCTAACTCTGGGAATTCCCCTCTCCCTTTGCCCTAGCTGCTTCTTAGATTTCCCCTAGGTACCATCCATCTCTTTTTATCACCCCCCCCCCCACCTTTTGCAAAACAATTCAGCTTTTCTATAAATTCCACTTCTAGACTATCATGCCCCTATTTTTCATAGTATTATGCCAATGAAGAACCCTCCCTCTACAAGAAGGCAGTTGGAATTATAAATAACTCCTTTGTTGTTGAAGAACTTTCACTAAAGCTAAATGCATACTTCTGTGGGATTCATAAAGTTAAGGCAACTTTATTATACATGTCTCCATTTATTTATTACAGATTGTGTATGTGCAGAGCTACGTATATTTTCTTATTTCTTTATTTTATTCTCAAATAAAATGTTCTGGGTAGAATGGCACCAATTGGTTCACATAAAATTCTTCTGGAATTTAAAAAGAAACTATGTGAGTGTGTGTATTAGGTTATGTAACTAATGTATAGTTATTAGATTTTTTTAAATGAGGAATATATGTATATAAACATATACATACACACACATACATAATCACAATGGGCTTTGTACGCTGTGCTAGTAAACACTTCCCAAGTCTCTGTGACTAAAAACCACAAAGGTTTATTCTCATGGGTCGGCAGGAAGTTTTACCAATCACTGTCACTAAGGAAACAAGGCTAGGGGCACAGCCACTATCTCAGTCATCACGGGTTGCCATGCCAGAGAGCAAGGATAGATCTGGAGTGTCTACATTGGCACAAAAATGCTCCTCCTTGGGAGGAGAAGCTCATCATTGCTCCTAGTTCATTGTCCAGAACTAGACACACAGTCCTACACAATCACAAATTGGTCAGGAAGGAGGGAGAACTGTAAATATTTGAAGAATAGCATAAATTATTTCCACAATATTTGAATTATGTTCTTGGCTCAAGCACTGAGTGATCTCCCTTGAATATGTCCAAGCTGAAGCACTTCTTAATTAAAAAAACAAAAATAAAAAACCTTCTCTAATAGTCTGAAACTCTAAAACTGTTCATTTTGATTATTTTTAAGTAAAGATAGATTTGATGGGATGGAAGTAGTCATTTCACTGTTTAAAATTCATTTAGGTGAAGTATTCATTCTCACATGGGAAAAGTAAAGTATTTCTGGTATTTGGCGACAGATTAAATGCCTTCATATATGTGTTAGAGAGGAGTTTTAGAGATAATATTCCTTCCTTGGAACTCCCTCTTTCTACTGTACCCAGAATTTTTGGAAAACTTCCACTTATGCATCAGGGATGATGTAAACATATAGTCTGTGTGCATGGATAGGTATATGTGACTATTTTAGAGAGTTATTTGAATTAATGTGTGTAAGTATAAACTATATTCACAGATTTATTAAACCCCACATAAAATTTTGGCTTGCAGATAATTTGCTAAAGAAATACATTTGGACATGGAAGCATGTGTTGAGTCTGTCATACTGCCCAAAGAAAAAATATTTTTACATAAGGAAAAACCATCTGTAAAGGCAAAGTGGCTAGAGTGCAAAGAAGATGGATGAAGTGTCCCTAAGAGCAGATGTGACCAATATATCAAGCTACTGGCTCTCACTTCTCCTGTCTGCATTGCCCCCCGTTGAGTGGAGCAATCGTTTGAGCAGGCCATCACAGGATGTGGCATCCGTACCTCTCCCCTTTCCACCTGTTCTTCTTCCTGGGGTAGTTCTTTTACTATGCTGACTGGATCACCTGAGAGAGTAAGTCAGCAACAGATACCCAAGCCAGTTTTTCGGAAAAGTTTCAACACACTTTGTCTTTGGGCTTGTTATTGTCTAGTTGGCCTTGGGGTGAAAGCATTTGCTATGCAGAAAACTTAGCACATCTTAACTAGAATTTTAGAATGCAAACCAAAATGGGGCTTATCTTGAACAATTTGCTCCACCTAGTTATTGGAAGCCTTCCCACTAAATGTTCCTATAGTCATCCTGATCACTTCTGCTGGCATGTTTCAGGGGTGAAATTGTGGCTCCAATCTCTGCTTCTCCCCTTTTCGTGTTACCCAAATCATCTTCCTGGCAATCCAATGTTTAGTTCCGTCCAGTCCGGTGAACACTTCCTGAGTGCATGTCCCCTGCTGGCATCTAGAGAAACAAATGACAGCATCTCTGACCTTGAGGCTGTCATAATCAGAAATGGGCGTGGTTCCTCAGGGTACAAACCTGGGGCAGACAGGCACACTTTGGGAATGTGGTACACAGAGAATACGTTTGTGCCATTTATGGCATCACCTTGGCGTCTTAATTCCATCCTGCTTTTTGTGAAGTCAGCTAAACTCCCACACCTCTCTTTGTTTTCACCAGCCTTTGAAGCTGCCCTCTCTTCCAGAATATCTGGCTTAGATCTGCTTTCATAAACCGCTGCTGTCCCAGCTACTGCTCTTAACTCCAAATCTCTCTAGCTCTTTTTCTCCACCTTCACTCAGCCTGTCTTTCACAGATTCCTGACCCCCAGCACACCTGTCACCCAGTTGTTCGGTTTTCTGCCAATCAACTCCTAGCTGATTTTGAAATTAGCATTCACGAAGCCCCCATTTGCATCACACATTTATAAGGTATCTCCCATCTCCAGCCAAAGGAAGACGAGTATTATATCCATATAATTGGGAAGAGGGGTTGTTAATCACACAGACTCCAGCCGAGAAGAAAGGACTGCCAGAGCACCATAATGATGAGCCAGGTGTGAGATTTCGAGCTTTCTCCTTCTCCAGCAGCATTTTCTTCTGGTTAGGATCAGATATCACATTCAAAGGGAATACAGGTGTGGATAGTTTTAATAAAATCAAAAATAAAAAAAATCTTCACTTACAAAATAGATAAAATAAATATGTATGGAAAGAGCCAAGGAAGAGATTAACTACAGAGATGGTGCTGTTTACATTACAAAACAATTAATCTTATTTCTTCAAACAATGTGTGATTGCAACTGTACGGTTTACAAAATGCATTTACGGGAATTTAATCTTTCCACTTATGTAACAGTCCTGTGAGGTCAGCAGAACAGATTAAAAGCCTTTCCCAAGATTTCTTAGCTAGTAAATGGGGAAGGTGGACATGCTGTCCTAAGTTTTTCTCTGGTACCAAGGAAAGGAAATAGGCTTAAATCTGCATGCCGGCATCAGCTGATGGATAACAGATTCATGAAACCCCAAAATTCAGACCTCTCTTCAGTAGCAAAGAATGCCATGATTAATTAGCTTTGTCTCCCATGGGTAAGGGGAAGGGAGGTGTATATATCTCATGTTTGTTACGCACACACATTATACCTCACTTCCTATAACCAACACAATGAAGAGGGAGTATGTTTCACAAAGAAATGTAAATAAGTGAATCATTAAGGGAAACTTCTATTGTACTAACTAAAGTAGCTTTTTATTTTGAAACATATGTTAAAATTCCAAATAATTCATGGGAAAACAAAAGCAAATACTTAATCCCTTTCTTCTCCAGCTACCTCCAGAGGACCAGTATCTCCAAATTTTATATGAACTTCTCCAACCAAAATTGCCAGGCTTTGTTTTTCTTTATTTCCTTTACTTCTGACACACTTCTAAGTTCATAGCAGGTTGACTATTAATTTTTTTAAGAGACCAGTAGAAGATGTTGGTAAAAATATAAATAAGTTTACTCTTTCCTACAGCCATTAAAAGTGGCTTAGAAACTGTATACAAAGTAGCAGGGAAGAAAACTTTAGAAAAGTTTCTGGTGCCCTGTTCATAGCCAAAAAATAGGTTCACTGTCCAGTTTAAGCTTCAGTTATATCTATTCCCTATTCATAAAACTCTGTACTCTGTAGAGTGCAGGAAATGATAGAAATCATTGTTCAACATATCGTGGTACCAAAAACTATTTTTTTTTAAAATAAATTTATTTATTTATTTATTTAATTTTGTCTGTGTTGGGTCTTCGTTTCTGTGCGAGGGCTTTCTCTAGTTGCGGCAAGCGGGGGCCACTCTTCATCGCGGTGCGCGGGCCTCTCACTATCGTGGCCTGTCTTGTTGCAGAGCACAGGCTCCAGACGCGCAGGCTCAGTAGTTGTGGCTAACGGGCCTAGTTGCTCCGCGGCATGTGGGATCTTCCCAGAACCAGGGCTCGAACCCGTGTGCCCTGCATTGGCAGGCAGACTCTCAACCACTGCGCCACCAGGGAAGCCCCCAAGAACTTTTGAAAGTAAAATATATGCCTTTCAGATGGATAGAGTCACAGATGTTTCCAATTATTTCCAGTTAATGATATATAACACGTTGGCCATTTGGCTTGCTAAGACTTGCCTAGGAATACCACTGGTGAAGAAATTTGCAAAAATTTTGACTGCCTTTATCCAAGTTGACTTGGGGTTGTGCTGGGAATGGCACATGGTGTTTCTCTGGATGTTGCTGAAGTGTGTGGTGCATGCATATGAGAGTAAAGGGCCTTATTGCTCACGCTGACTTTTTCTCCTATAATCTGGAAACACTTATCCACAGAGGTCTGATTTTCAAAGATTTGGGTTCCGATTTTCACGTAGTCTAGGACGTTGCTATTAAAGTGGTAAATATTAAATCTAAGTTGTGAACTTGCACCATTTTAAAGGGACGAGTGGGAGAAATGGTGTGAGCTGATACCCAGCTACTGCTGCATTCAGAAGTGCAACGGTTGCAATGTGGATATTCTCTATTACATTTATTTGAGTTGAAAAATTAAGACAGTTTTTTTAAGACAAAAAGTAAGTTTGATTTGGTTGATTTGTTTTACAGTGAAAAATGATTTAGCCATTTATGTTATTGGAGTCACCATTTTGCATAAACTAAATTAGCCAGACCTGCAGCTCCATAGTTTGATAAGAATACACTCAAAGCACATGTTTTTAATTGACAAAAATATATTGAAATTAAATAATATTTCCCACATATTTTACATACACCAGATTAATCTAGGTGCCTTTATGAGAAAGAGTTACAAGCATAATTGCTGTTTATTATATCTGGTGGTGTTTTTTGTATACTTTCCAGAAATTGCTGTTGCAAACTGGGCAATTTCCAATTCTTTGCTTTCATTATAATTGAAGGAAAACCTCATAGATTTGCCAATTGGTAGATTACTTGAAATAATTCTTCTGATAGGTAAATATGTAAATGTGGCACCCAACTTGGGAGAAGCTGCAGAAGTTGAGTGATGTCATTATAACAAAAGCCCTTTAATACTTCTCTATTTTTGAAAGAACAAGATTTTTCCATGCTTAAACCTAAAACAAAAGCAACTAGAATAGAATTCATGCTAAACTCTGCCTCATTCTAGTATTAATCAGAAATGCATTTCAAATGAAATTTTATTTTTTACGTAATTATTTTGATCAACATTTGTAATAGACTATGGTGTTTTGATCTATTGTGTAAAATAATAATTGTGGTGATGGCTCAAATGAGAATACATTTTTATGTTCTCACCCCCCCCTAAAAAGAGAGAAATATGTGAGGTGATGAATATGTTAATTAACTAGATAGTGTGAATCTTTTTATAATGTATATCAATTCACCACAATGTACACTTTCAGTATCTTACAATTTTATTTGTCAGTTATACCTCAGTAAAGCTGAAAAAAAATTTAAATGTCAAAAAAGGCCCATTTTTAACACTTAGTGCCTTATGGACATGGGAAGGAAAGATCGATTTTAAATTTATACATATTCTATTTAACACATACAAATTTATATATATGTATGTGTATATATATATATATATATATATATATATATATAAATATATATAGTTGTACAGAGAAATATGATAGAATGATCAATATAAAACTTTCAAGTAAATAAACATACCACATTAGGAAAAAATTCTGTGGAAACTGGAACTACATAAAATTTATGATTGTTATAGAAGAGTATGTACATGTGTTTTTACATGAAAGAAAGTGAACTTCACATCATAGTGGTATTCAAATTTCATTGGATATATTTATAAGAATAATGTATCTTTAAAATATATTAATATTTATAATATGCCAAAATAAATAGCCCTTTTGAAGCCTTTTAGACTAATGATGAAAATATCAAATATGAATTTCAAATGTACCTAGTTTCAAGTGGATTTTTAAAAATTTCTTTCAGGGTATGAGGGAAGAGAAATGTTTGGAAGCCACTATTCTAAAGCACTGGTTATTTCTTTCTTTATTCCTTTCTTCCATTTCTTCCTTTCTTTTTCTTCCTTCCTTCTTTCCTTCCTCCCTCCCTTCCTCCCTCCCTCCCTCCCTCCCACAGTCCATAGAGACAGCCACAGAGTGGGGAGCAGGCATTTAATTCTCGGGGAGGGCTGACAGGGATGTCCCCTGTCCCCTTGGGGCCCCTACCCATTCCCCTAAAGCAGTGTTGCTAACACTAGCTGAGACTAGGAATTACTTACCCAGTTGTTTAAAAGATTACCATAAACATAATATACTTCTGGAAGTTTTTTGTCCTTAGGCCTGAGGTAGGGCCAAGGTGGATATATTTTTCAAAATTTTCACCAGAAATATTAGTCCCTTCCCTTTTCTTTTACTACTGATTCCTCAAATGTCCTGAATTGCTCAGAAACACAAGGTGTTTGGTCAAGAAGATGATTCTATATGCCAAGATGGTACCATAGCTCTGGTTGTTCCACCAACTCCTTTCTGGGCCTTAAGAGTCATTTCCCTTCCAGTACTGCAGGGTAAAGCACATAGTTATGTGACTAGTTAGTCAGTCACATAACTAACCTGTGGTCAAATACTGAATCTGTGTACTTACACTGTGCCTACCATATCTCCACACTGAAGAGTGAGTTGGTATAGAGCTAGGACTGCAAACTGAGTCGTCTGATTCTAGTCCAATGTGCAAAACCGTACAACAGTTTTCTTCTTAGCACAAAACTGCTTGTTGTCTGCGATGGAAATGGACAGAATGACAAGCACTCGGTTTCTTTCCTAGCTCCCAGGATGGTTCAACAGCTTTGCTGCTTGGCTTCAAATATTATACACAGTGCTCCAACTCTAGTTCTCTTGGGTACTCAGATACACAGGCTTGCTTGTCAATAAAGGAAATAAATGTGATTTGTCTTTCTGCAACATCAGAATAGTTTATACAAATAGTCACAAATATATGAGAAGAAAAACCAAATCACAATTGTAAACAGGGGATTTTTCCAATGGACAAAGTTGCTTAATTAAGAGAATGAAGGCAGTAAACAGAATCGGGAAAGGACAGTTCTTGGTACAACTGAGTGCTCCAAAACACATAAACCATGTTCCACAAGCTAAGTTTAGAACCCCAACTGGATTTATGCCTGAATAGCAAGAAATACCAAGACCAATTGATACTTCTGAAATGGGCACGTGTTTAAATTTCTAATCTATTCTCAATTCCTCTGGACGATAACAAATTCATTTGAACACTATCCCTTCAGAGCATAACACCTTAATGTCTTATCCACAGATGTCAATCAAGTTTTGGTAAAAATAAACCCTGAACAATCAGTTATCATGCCCTTTATTTTATTTTGCTTTATTCCTGAAAGGTGCCCTTGTAAATTGGTGAGCAGTTCTGCGAGTCTGGGAACAAGCAGAGTGCAAGAACTTGAACAGCCTCTAAAGTCAAATTAAATCTAAGAATTTTTTGCCTTTAATATTCACTGGTATTCTCTACATGCAAATTCAGAAATATCAGGTAAAATATTCACAGTCCGGGAGTAACAATCCTTAAATCTTACACCCAGCTGCATAATAAACTATTTTGTAATTATGAACTAAATGAGATAATGTCTAAGAAATTGCCTTGAAAACAATAAAAGTGGTATTATTTATTTTCTCCTTAGCTCAGTTTTTTCCACTGTTCCGAAGAACACTGTTATTTAGTCAGGCTAACTCACAGTGATGTGCAAAAATGAACTAAAGTTTACTTACTCCTCGGATAGAGCTGTGATTCTTAAATCCAGTGTGATACTATTTAGTGTATCGACACACCAGCCTACATGGGGGCAAGTTTTATCCCATATCAACCATTATCATCAGATTGCAATATCTGCTTCTATATGTAATGTTTGAAGCACTTGCTTACTCCCAAAACATAATATCACTTGATCTACGAGAATGCTTGGAAACATCATGGAATAAAAATACCAATATATTTAAGATGGTAGTGAGGATTATAGCCTGCAACAAATCATTAATAATTGGGTTTTCTTGAATAATATTAGATTTAAGTTTTGCCAGTCCTACAAATTAGATTTAAATTACTTCCATAGAGTACTGTACAATGAATGATGTGCAATCCCATTTCTTATATTTAATTTTAGTCATAAATTATCTCAGAAAGAAATAAAGTATCAATATATAAAATATAGTAAAATGAAGTATTTTTTTGAAAAACATGACAAGCTGTTGAACAAAGGTTACCATCTTCCTTTGTCATATATAGTATCATTGCCTTTAAGACGTCTTTCCACTCATGATCAGTTACTATGATAAAAATTTTTTAAGAAATAAGTCTTTGATGGCAATTTCCTCTTCACAGGAACTTCTACACACAGTGGTAGAATAATAATAGTAGAATGTGTTAGTGTTTTCAAATAACAGCAAGCCATTCTCAAAAGAAGGATGTAAAGATGATTTATAATGATAGCTATAATACAAGGGATAATTTATTGTTTAGTGTGTTATACATGAGTGAAAAGGAATAAAACTATGGGCAAACACACTTAAGCTAAATATTGTTTACGCAGTAGAAAAAGAGCCATCTGTAATATTCCTTCTGTACATTTGCTTTTACCAGTCCTACAAATAGGATTTTAAACTCTACTGTTCTCAACCCACACATTCTTCCACAGAACTGGGTGTATGATTCCCAGTCCTCATTATTCTCTTGCTTATTCCAGTCCTTGTGGCTCCATGGCTACATCTGTCCCGACTCCCACTCATTGTTAAATTCCTCTCAAGCAGTAACCCTTCGAGTCAAGACCACAACTTTTCATACACATATGTTTCTCACTTCTATTCTTCTCCTAACAATTCATAATATTATATTGTATTGTACTTAATGAGGGAGTTCTTTCTCACATGACTCTTTTGGTTAATGCTAACTGCAAATACGGCTCCATCCACGTTAATAATCCAATGCATTTCTATATCACTGAATTTTAGAGAAATATTTGATTGCTGTAAGTCAATCTTTCTCAAGCTTTTCCTAGAAAATCCCTTCCAGTGTTACATTTTACTTATTCATCTATTAGATTGTAAAATCTATTCATCACAATCCCACTGATGTTAAGATTTTTACAGTAAACAATGCCTTGCCAAAGTTTGATGGGCATGACGCATTATCATCAGTGTTCCCTCTATACAAATTAGTTCACATAAACCTTGAAATTTGGGGGGGTGTTTTTTAAAGTTCATTCAATGGGGAACGTCTAGAATAGTATCAATGAAAATATGATTTTGTGTATCATTATTTTAACTCTAGTGTGTAAAACATTTTCACATATAAGTTATTGTGTTGTGTTCAACAACCGTAAACAGGATTAACTCTGAGTGCCCTGCCAGTGTGGCTGTGACAGTTATTTGATCATTTAAGTTATGAATGAAAAATCATTGAAAGCTCTGTTTAAATGAATCTACAAGAACATTTACCTGAGATTAATCTTCAATTTTATTTTCCTTTTGTGATCCATTACAGTTTTTTTTTTTCCCCTTTAGATCCCATATGCTTACAGATGTTAATCTCCAGAGAAGCACAATGATTCTCCCAACAAAGGCGGTTTGTTGCTTGGCTTTGCTTTGCTGAAACCTGGTCAGAGGCTCTGATGACAGATAGTCTGCTTGTCAGCTTTGCTTCATGAATCCAAAGAAAATGGAACTTATCAGGAGCTGAGCCTCAAGCGCTACCTGCACCCCTTATTTGGGCCCTTTCATGCTAGGTTGGCAGAGGTCTTAGTCTTTCATCATTCGGTTCACTGACAGAAAGAGCAGGGAGCTGTTGCCCGTTTAGGTACCACTCTGCAGACTGCTATATTGCGAAATAAACAAACAATATATTTTTAGGGCACCACCTGCAGCAAGCAGCTGTACCAAACAGAGCAGAACCACAAAGGATGTGATTTGTTCCATTTAACATAAAGCCTTGAGGTTTGAGAAGAGAGGGAGGAGAAGGTTCTATGTATACAACCCACACAGCCACAGTTTAAACTGAAGCTGATACTCTTTTCTAGATTGGAATTGAGGTATCATTATATCTTTCCTCCTTTCCCACCCCGCAACCTCTGGTTGAAAACAGTTCTATTATTGGGGTTATAACTGTTAACTGAGAAAATCATTCTCCTCTGCCAGTAAACTTCCTCTTCCATTCAAGGGCAGTTTTCTCTCAGGGCAACCTATACTGAAATGCCAACATCTGCTGTATCTAAGCTGTATATAAATGGTGTCTGGCATTTACATGATGCCAATGACTTGATTAGAGAAACTCATACACTTGGCTTACACAAAATTTTCTTATCTGCAGCTTTCATCTATTTCAGTCTTTCTTCAGGATCTGTGTGCTTCTCTAAATGTGCCACACAAGTCCAAAATACTCTGAAAGCTGAACTTTAGCTCTTATTTTGATTGACGATCAGTTCTTGTATTAACTCCTATCTCTCCAGGCATTAAAACTGTGTACTGCATCATGATAAAATTCTACCACGTGCGCCTTGTCTGAGTACCTAGAATTTTGAGGCTGATGCAAGGGATATTTTAAGTACTTGCTTTTCCTCTAGATTTAAAGATCTCCTCATTCTCTTAATGGCTATTGATTCTGACCTCACAAACCAAAGTCACCATGTCATTTTGAGTTCTTCCAGGTGAGCTGGGATAAATACAATTAAATTATAGATGATCTGGAGGCAATCCAGCTAGTTACAAATTGAGGTCATTTTAAGTACAGAGAGGGACAGTTACCTTTAGTATTAGAATGGACACCAAGAATTATACAATAATTTTGCTTTTGTCTTGACAATGAGCACATTTTACAGAGAGAAAAACTCCTCTAAATATTTAGGAGGTGAACTAGAACAGCGTTCTTAACTCTTCTACCACTGACTAGTTTCTTATTCTAGGAGAAAAGTTCATTAACCATCTTTTTGTGCCTCATGAACACTCTTTGGTAAGACTAGTAGCTACTGCCCCAGGACTCAGAGAAGTGAGATGAAGGAATTACAAATCTTCAGTGATGCATGCTTTTAGCTAATAGAGGAAATCAGATCTCGTGAGTCAGGAAACTTAAGTTTCCTTTGTTATCGTCACCTTCATCATTAAGATAATGACCTTTACGACTACTGGGCACAAAATAAATTCCGACCAAAGTGTCTTCAAGAATGTTTAATGTAGGAACTGCTTCCATCTCTTTCACCTTTCTAACATATTAAAGGGAATTTTCTGGAAAAAGCTCCCAGACTGGGTTTTGTTAAATTATGTCGGCTTCTGAATCCTTTTCAGTCAACTTTCTACTTTATGATTATGGGACAGTGCTTTTAACGGTAAATCCTTGAAACTTTGGAAGAAGGAAGGGAAATATCTCTAGTGCCAAAGAACAAAAGAGGACCTTTAGTTGGAGCATATTTATGTTCTACAAAACTAACAGTCAGTTAGATTGATCTTTAATGAGTTGTTACAGTATACTGAATATTCTTCAGGGCTCTCTGGGGAATATTAAAAGAAGAGAGCGTAAGCCTTCATGACTACAGAGCCTTGTCTCTGTAGAGTCAGCAATTTTAAAATGACAGCCTTATCCAATAATAAATACAACTCTGCAAGTATGTCCAACTAACTGGTTTTTAATCTGCCAATCTTGGAAAGGCCTCTCTTCTCTGAGCCAGACAGTACTTTATTTAATTGAAAATATATGGACATTTCAAAACACCAAGAACAGAGACTGGCTGAAGTGTTCAACACAGTCAATGATCATTTTTACCCCCATAACATCTCAGGCCAAAGTTAGGAACCTCCAGTTGGCTGAGGGATTTGCTCCCATAGTCCAGAGATGGCACTGTTCACTCTGGCTGGAAAAAGAAAGAAGATCATATCCTCAAACCCCTGTCTCAGCAGGTTTGCCCAGGCTCCAATCCAGCAAAAGGGAAACCTACAATGACCCTTTATATCCTCTGTCTGGGGTAAGACTGCAGGCCCATGATGCAATTTGATTTCAAATTCTACCCATGATGTAATCACATTTCACTTTTATTTTGCTTTATTTTGTAGTCAAAGAGCAAGTTTTTAAATAGATAAGAAACAAGAGTCAAAGGAGAATAAAAAAAGTGACCTCCAACTAGATGAAACTCTCTGTATTAGTCATTTATTTTCAGTATATAGGGATCTTGGGAAGAGTTTAGCAAGATTTGATTACCCTTATTAAAAACATTGGGCATTCTTCAGGTCCCTTCAGAAGGAAAAAAATCTTTACACATCTGGTGCCAGCTTTATATCAGGCCCAATTTGGAGATTTTCCTAAAAAATAGGCCAGCACTGGCGTTCTTCTTTCCCAAGCTCCTGGCTCATCCCCTGCATCATCACTACCGTCTTCTTTTTTCATTTGTCCTTTCTTGTTACCTCCCACCTTGTAGTGCAGCTGGCTGATGCCTCTAAATGCCTATAGGTCAATTGGGGAATGATCAAAACCAAGACAAATCCTAATGTAGCTCTCCGCCTCTCAAGGACCTTAAAAGCTAAGAGAAGTTAGACTTACAAATTTCTCAGTAATCTAGGGGTGGCATTGTCACCTTGTTTAAATCTGTATTTCCTTAATTACTCAGAAACATGAGGCTCTTTCCATGTGCTTTGCAGAAATTCAGGTTTTACTTTCTGTGAACTCTTTAGTCATACCTTTTGTCTATTTTTCAAGTTTTGAAAAATATTTGTTAGTTTAAAATAATATTCTGAAAAGCCATCTTCTTGAGGTTATTATTCTTCCATTCTTTCCCTTAGCTTTGTTGTGTCTTCCATCTTGATGTGGTCATATTTATCAAATATCTTCCTTTAAGACGTGCTTTTTAAACCTTACTTAAGGAAGATTTTACCCACCTAGATATCTCAAAAATACACTCCTATATTTGTTCTAAAACAAATATTCTAAACATTTGCTTTTCACATTTACCTCTTTAATTTATTTTAGATTTACTTTTCTTTATTAGTGTGATGTTTGAACAATACTTAATTGATTTTTCCCATAATAACAGAAAGTTGTCCTAACATCATTTAGTGAACAATCCTTTATTTCCCCACTGGTTGCTAATTCTGTTATTTTCATTTACCTATATGCTTTGTTTCCAGGCTCTCTATGCTGTTCTACTGATCTTTTGACTATCCTTGTATTTATGCCTGACTTCTTTAATTATTATAGCTTTATTAATATGTTTTGATATCTGATAGGGGAAGTGCTCACTTCTTGTTTCTTCTTCAGAATCAAGTGGTTCTTCATAGGCTTTCATTCCTCCATATGAATTTTAAATTAGTGCATCAAGTTCTATGAAAAACACTATTGGAAGTTGCACTAACTTTAAAAATTGATTAAGGAATAAATAATATCTTACAGTGTTGAGCAGAGAGACATTATTTGTGTCATTATTGATTATTCCAACTATAAATGTCATAGCTGTATAATTTTCAAGTCTTCTTTTATATAACACAATAAATTTAATAATTATCTCCATTAAAGACTAGCACAGCTCTTATTGTACCCAGGAAACCTTTCTAGGTACCTGAGATATTATTAGAACTATGAACTTGATTTTTTAAAAAAATTCCATTACTTTTTCCAACTGTAAATATTGAGATTTAGGAATAATTTTGATTTTGTGTCCAGCAACCTTGATGAACTCTGTTGCTCTGAAGGCATGCCTGTAGATTTTCTTGGATTTTCAATGTAGGTGGACATATCATTTACAAATAATAATAATGTTTCCTTCCTCTCTTTTCTTTTGACCTTACATCTTTGTGTGGTCTTCTTGTATTTGCCAGCATGATAATGAACTATACATCTATTAGCAGGAATCTGGCATGTTTGTCTTGTTCTGGCCTTTACTGTAAATGCTCTAAAATTTAGTATTAAGGATGATATTTGCTGGGTTTCTTTTGCTTTTTTTTTTTTTTTTTGTATTATACTCTTTATCAAGTCAAGTTTACTTCTCTTCTTTCTTTGTTAAGAGTGTATGTGAAATTATTAAACATTTTCCCACTTATCTTGATGATCATATAATTTTTCTCCTTGAATCTTTAATGTGGTTAATTATGATAAATTTTCTAAATTGAACTCTCCTTGCATTTGAGTTTTGTCTGCCTCATTTGACCAAAATTATCTTTTTCTGCTTCTCCAGCTTCTATATGTTATTTTTAGTCTTCCGTGGATAGGAAAACTGAGATTATCAGAATTATTTAAAAAAACAATAATTCACTTTTGGGTCACAATGAGGGCCTCCCCTATGAACAAAGTGCATAGGATTGGTGAACTGTTCTAGATCCTGAAGGTGTTTTTGCACATTTCTTGACACGCGACTGTATTCTAGTTAATGACCTTGATTAAGAAGCAATTTAACAGTGAGTAAGGTGTCTGTGTATAGAAATAAGAACCCAATAATACAAATTTCCTTGTTGCATATCTATGAAAAACCTTCATTTTGCTGGCCCATCAATTAGTGGTTAAGACTAAGCTAGAACCCAGTCATATTCTACAGCCTTATATTCTTCCAAATCCTTATATTGTTTCAGTTATTCACCTACTGTTTTGTTAGCACTATAAGAAATCTGACCTAGAGCTCTATTTACATATTATTTATTTTCAAGGCCAACTATAAAGCAGTAGCAATTTGTTTTTACATCCTTTTTCCATCCTTCCTGCTTCCCACTAAGAATATCATCTTGTTTAATAGAGATCACACCAGTGGACTGCCTTCTACTTCCTTTTTGGGAAAATGTTATTTAGAAAGAAGAACATCTCTGAATGAATGTAGATTACATGTTTTTCAAATCTTCTAAGTTCACAGAATAAGGGTTTGATGCATCATGTTGGTATATTGTTAATCTAGTAATTTAATTGGTATTTTCAGATAAATGTCTTTGCAGCCTTTTACTGATGCTTGCTATAGAATGATGTCATTTTCAGAGGGGGTAATTATGTTGTTGATGTTGCTGCTTTCTGGTTACTTTGCTTATGGCCACGGTATATGCACAGTGTATGTGCTCTGCTGCATATGCATTCCCATAGATGGGAATGAAGAGAGGAGATTGAGACATATGGGGATAGAGAAAATGAATGCTTGGAAAATCTATAATTGGATATAATTTAGAATCCCTCTGGTTTCCTTTCCATGTGAGAAAAGCTTCCATGTTTCTTGTAATTCTAGCCTTCTAAGCACCTCACTTATAAACAGGTGAGAAAGCTGAAATAGAAATAAAGGCTTGAGAGATCATTGAAATTCAGTCTTGATATCTTGAGCACCAGTGAAGCAGACAAACTTGCAGGAAAGAGAAACATAGTGAAAGAAAGGAGCAGAGGGAGGAGAACAATGACAGGAAAGGCAAGGGAAATGTCAGAGAAATGTAAAGAGAGCAAACCCTGGCAAAGGATACCACATGCATATCCTTCAAGAAAGCTAAGATTTACTTCAATCCCAAAAGCATTTATATACATGTATTAATCCAAGTTTTCTTTTAGGAATAAAAATGATTGGTGACACACTTAAATAAAATGGTGAACAGATTCGGAGGACAAATTATCAAGAAATGGCTAATCATGAAATAGCCAGAATAGGGAGGGTGGGAGGCAGGGAGATGCAAGAGGGAAGAGATATGGGGATATATGTATATGTATAACTGGTTCACTTTGTTATAAAGCAGAAACTAACACACCATTGTAAAGCAATTATACTCCAATAAAAATGTTAAGAAAAAAAAAAAAAGAAATAGAGAGCTATGATCAGAGAGATACCAAATTTTAATAACTAGTGTCCAGTGTAGAATGGAGAATGTTATAGTCATAAGCTGGAAAATTTCAAAAAGTCTATTTTAAAGAGATGCTGACACCATACACTTGAAAGTGGTCACAGTATTAATTTGTTTATGACTTATAAAAGAGTCACAACATTTGACTGGGGGCATAACATTAAAAATCTTTTATTAGCTGAACTATTAACTTTAAGCTTATGTGACAAAGTTTTTAAAGTAGAGGGCAATATCTTTGTAGGAACTCACAACCATAGGACATTATTGTGTCAGCTCAGAATTAAGTCGTACAAAGAATTGTGTAAGCAAAGTAGTATTTAAAGTCACTTCAGTCCAGAGGGAAAAAGACTCCCAACACCTGTGATAAAATACAAACACAATGTGCTGACTTGAATGAAATTTCTCCTCTTCATCTATGTTTTAGGGCCAATATAAATCAATGTTCTCTAATATAAAGATTGATATATTCCAACTTGAAATTATGACCAGTTCTCATCAGAGAACTATAAACTGGATTAAATAAGCTTTTTAAAAAATTTTATGAGGTCAAATTAATAAAGCCTCCCCAATCACTCACACAAAGAAGGCCCAGCTGAATGTATTACCTCCACTTTACTCAGGTCCTGCCCTTGACATATCAAGCCGCATCTGCCGAGGAAGCGGCCCCCGCAGAGCTATCCTGTCGTGCTTCGGAAGCTGTGGGCGGTGATAAGTTTTGACTATGCAGCCAGCATATGTCATGATAAATGTTCAGCTCTAAGTAGAGAATACACTCTGTTCTCTGATCAAGATCAGCCTGGATTTCCCACCCACCCTCTTCCTCAACACATTCTGGAACAAACATAAGTAAACACTTGACAGGTGAAATATCACCTGTGCCGTTTACTGAATCAGAATGAACCGTAAGAAGAAAGTGTTAATTCACCACTGTAGTCACATCCCATTAGCAGAAAAAGGATCATATGTTCCTGTCCTGTTTAATGTGATCATGGAAAACAGAAACTTCTATTCCTGTGGGTGACAGGATAAGTCTCGGTATTTCGATGTGGACTTTTTAATGAGACTTCTTTACATTGCCTATATTTGTCTGAATTATCTCTTTATACAGATCTGAATCTCTCTGTCACTCCTGTGCTGCCCACATGTCAATAGTTCCCCCATTCAGAGAAGCTATTTTCCTTTTTTTTTTCTTTCTTTTGCATAGAGTTCACTGGAAGAAGGGAGTTTGGTAATGGGTCTACCAAGCCGATTCCACATGAAAGGCAGGAACCCCATCTAGAGGATAGTGTGTGAGAGCCCAGCAGCAGCCCAGCACACATTTTTTTTTTAACATCTTTATTGGAGTATAATTGGTTTACAATGTTGTGTTAGTTTCTGCTGTATAACAAAGTGAATCAGCTATATGCCTACGTATATCCCCATATCCCCTCCCTCTTGCGTCTCCCTCCCACCCTCCCTATCCCACCCCTATAGGTGGACACAAAGCACCGAGCTGACCTCCCTGTGCTACGCGGCTGCTTCCCACTAGCTATCTATTTCACATTTGGTAGTGTATATATGTCAATGCCACTCTCTCACTTCGTCCCAGCTTACCCTTCCCCCTCCCCGTGTCCTCAAATCCGTTCTCTACGTCTGTGTCTTTATTTCTGTCCTGCCCCTAGGTTATTCAGAACCTTTTTTTTTTTTTTTTAGATTCCATATATATGTTATTCAGAACCATTTTTTTTTTTAGATTCCATATATATGTGTTAGCATACGGTATTTGTTTTTCTCTTTCCGACTTACTTCGCTGTATGACAGACTCTAGGTTCATCTACCTCACTACAAATAATTCAATTTCGTTTCTTTTTAAGGCTGAGTAATATCTTCCTTATCCATTCATCTGTTGATGGACACTTAGGTTGCTTCCATGTCCTGGCTATTGTAAATCATCAAAATCATCAAAAAATCTACAAACAAAAAATGCTGGAGAGGATGTGGAGAAAAGGGAACCCTCTTGCACTGTTGGTGGGAATGTAAATTGTTATAGCCACTATGGAGAACAGTATGGAGGTTCCTTAAAAAATTAAAAATAGAACTACCATATGACCCAGCAATCCCAATACTGGGCATATACCCTGAGAAAACCATGATTCAAAAAGAGTCATGTGCCACAATGTCCATCACACATTTTAATTAGCCTTGTGGGTGGGTACTTGACCAGAGGGTATGTACCAGATTTGATCTCCCTCCTGCTTTAGCACATGAAGAGCCAACACCAGCCTCTGTTCAATCACTCAAGCATATGTACTGCCTTCAAAAGCAAAGACAAAAGGGGCAGCTGTTCTTATTCACGGCAAGTTGCGAAAAACAGTCTCTATGCAGAGAGATCTGGGACTTGGCAGTAAATGATGAAGCCCACAAGGTTCTGGCTCCTTCTGAGAGTTTTGTAGAAAGCTGGGGCTCCCTGTGATCCGGTAAGAATCACTTCATTTCTAAAGAAGAATGGGCTCTTTATAAGTGAGTCCCCACAGTAAGAAGCTATTAAGTTTCAAAACGATAAAAGCATTCAAACCAGCAAATTAGGGGTGAGCATTTATACCATAAAATATTTTTTTCTCTCTTGAGAATTCAACCAAAAGTTTGTTTCCTTAGTGATGTAAAATGGAATTCAACATGTGGATAGTTTCAGGAGTGTACCAATTCCATAAAGCTGGTTACACTTGCAATCTGATATCTTCAAAGGCAGTAACATAATGACTATAGGTCTGCTTGAAATTTTATATTTGCATGAAGCTACTGAAAATATTTTACATTTAAAAAAATACAGAACTGCAGTTAACAGCCTAATGACTTGTAGTGGATACTCCTTAGCACTGGGTGTCTCAAAATGTGGTCTTTGGACCAGGAGCGTCAGCAGCACGTGGAAACTTGTTAAAAGTGCAGATTCTCAGACCCTCTCCCCAGACCACTAAGTCAGCAACGGTGTGACAGGCCCAGCAATCTGCTTTAACAGCTCCTCCAGGTGATTCTGCTGCACAGTAAAGTTGGACAACCACTGCCTTAGCAAAAGCAAAATGCTGAAAAACAGTTCCCATCGTATATTATTTTGACGCATTTGGCGGGGGGGGGGGGCAGTGAATAGAAAGAAATTTCATAAAAATATAAAAAGCCCATCAAAGAGAAACAAGAATGAAAATTTGACGAATTTAATCCTTGCAATGGGTTTCTTCTAGCCAAGAGGGTGAAAATACAAGTTCCTTAGTCTGACACACAGTGGTTTTCACAATATGCTCCCTATCTTTGTCTCCAGCCTTTTTCATTAGCCAGCCAGTCACTTAACCATATTTCTTAGTTCCTGATACATCTGGACATCCGTTTAGAGGTTTAAAATCCACTAGGTTGGGGGCTTCTGAAGATGAGAGACTGGCAAATTAAGTAAATAACTAAGTACTTGGAATATTTCTCATGTCACAAGTGACTTGAAGTAAACATAGGGAAGGCTGCTACAGAGAGCGGAGCAACATAAAAGTTCTGCCTATTTCAGTCCTTGTGGAGAGGTGAAGGATTCAACTTTAAGCTAAAAGGCAAAGTATAATTATAATTAGTAGTAAAAGATACATTAAATATGAAATGTGATTGTTTAATGCAGTGATTTCTCAAAGTATGATCAATTTGTCGTTGTTCAAAACTGAACACTAAAGACTGGTAAACCATATTATATTTGAAGTTGTTTGCAAGAAGTTATGCAAAGCAAATCAACTGAGTCATACAGCATAGGACATAGAAATTGAAAGAGATTTTAGAGAATTTTCTGGTCAACCCACTGTGGAAGTGAAGTGATTTCAAGAAAGATGCTTTTCCATAAAAAAGCCAAAATAGGGAGAATAAACCCTAAACTGAGGTGATATGAAGAGTTACTAGAGGGAGTTCCCTGGCTGTCCAGTGGTTAGGACTCTGCGCTCTCAATGTCAAGGGCCTGGGTTCAATCCCTGGTTGGGCAACTGAGATCCCACAAGCTGTGTGGTGTGGCCCCCAACAACAACAACAAAAAAAGAGTTACTAGAGCCTTGACCAAATAAACTAGAAACACGTATAAGAGATATGACATACATGATTTTAGTGTCCTCTAGGAATTTCAGTATTTCACACTGATTATATGTAAAACTCATAGATCCTATTCCAAGGTCTACTTGGCCCTGGCTTCCTCAGGAATCCATAAAGGCAAAGTTTATTTCTAGCCTGAACGAACCCCCAATCATTACATCTTCCCACAGAGGCTGTCAGTTAATAGCATGAACTTTGTAATCAGACAGATCTGGATGCAAGTCATAGCTATGACACACAATAGCTCTGTGTACTTGTTAAATATGAATATCCTCTAACATCAGCATTCTCATCTTTTAGAATAGGGGTAATAAAAAAGAATTTGGGGAAATCAAAGTGAAATCGTATGGAGAGTGGCTATCCTTGTGCCTAGCAAAAAGATACAAATGCACAATTTTTAAAAATTCCTATATGGACTATTATAAAAACTCCTTAGGGACTTCCCTGGTGGCGCAGTGGTTGAGAATCCGCCTGCCAATGCGGGGGACAGGGGTTCGAGCCCTGGTCTGGGAAGATCCCACATGCCGCAGAGCAACTAAGCCCGTGAGCCACGACTACTGAGCCTGTGCTCTAGAGCCCGTGAGCCACAACTACTGGAGCCCATGCTCTGCAACCTACAACAAAGAATAGCCCCCGCTCGCCACAACTAGAGAAAACCCGCACGCAGCAACGAAGACCCAATGCAGCCTAAATAAATAAATAAATTTATCAAAAGAAAATCTTTAAAAAAAAAAAAAAAAAAAAAACTCCTTACCTTGAAAGTTCTTCATTTAAATCAAATTCAAGCTGGAAAGGACATGAGAGATTATCTAGTCCAACTCCCTCACTTTATGAATGACAAACCACAACTCAGAAAGGTAATGTACCTTGACTACTAAAATACAATTCTGTTCTCACTAGGCCAGAAACTTCTTTATTATACCTTGGTGTCTATAATACTCATCTATTACTGCTATATCACTTTCCCAGAAATTTAGCAGCTTAAAACAACACGCATTTATTATCTAACAGTTTCTGTGGGAAAGAATTCTGGCATAGCTTGGCTGAGTCCTCCACTTCAGAGTTTCTCAAAAGGTAATCATCAAGGTTTTGGCCAGGGCTGTGGTCTCATCTGAGGATTGGCTGGGGAAGGATTCACTTACAAAGCTCTGTGAGGTTGTTGGCAGAATTCAGTTCTGTGTGGATATAGGACTGAGGGCTTCTGTTTCTTGCTGTTTGTCAGTCAATGCCCTCAGCCTCAGAGGCTGCCTGCCATCCATTGTCTTATGGGCTGCCTGTTATACAGTAAACGTATCCCCTCAAAATTCATGTGTTGGAATCCTAACCCCAAACATGATGGAATTAGGATGTCGGGCCTTTGAGAGGTAGAGTCCTCCTGAATGGGTTTAGTGTCCTTATAAGAAGAGACATGAGGGCTTGCTCTAGCTCTCTGTACTCTCAACCATGTGAGGATACAAGAAGTTGGCTGTCTGCAGCCCAGAAGAGGGCCTTCACCAGAACCCAACCATGCTGGCACCTTGATCTGGGACTTCCAACCTCCAGAACTGTGAGAAATAAACTTATGTTGGTTATAAGCCTCCCAGTACTTTGTTATAGAAGCCCAAACTGATTAGGACACCTCCTTATATAGGCAGCCTACAACATGGAAGCTTGCTTCTTAAAGCCAGCAAGCAAGAGGGAGACTCCTGCAAGACAGGCCCTACAATCTTATGTAGGTAATCATGAATATGTAATCACATACATCCCGTCACCTTCACTGTATTTTACTGGCTAGAAGCAGGTTGCAGGCCACACTCAAAAGCTATGCAAAGCCATAAATGTGAGGAGGGAAGAATCATGGGGACCCTCCTAGAGTCTGTCTGCTACAGTAGCTTATAGAACTTCCTTTTATTCAAATCCTGCCCCTTTATCACTGATTAATTCTTCTTCTTTTCTTGTTTCTAGCAGTCAACTGACCATTACTCTTTTGGAAAACAATTTAATAACCAACTTTATTCATCACAGGTTAATTTTCCTCTACCCTGAGTGTGAGTATCCTCTGGATACAAAACAATTCTAATGTCCCCAATTTAATGATACCACTGATTTTCTGTTATTTTTTTTTTCCTGCTGTTTTCCAAATGCTAACAGAAATAACAATATAGCCAAGTGTCATTCTTTTATCACGTTCAGTGCTCTACCTCAACAGATTTTACATTTATATCCTTTTTACTCTGTTTTTGAGTTTGAATGTATCTTTTTGAGCCACACTTGTTTTTGTTCCTCAGGCCCTTTTAACCTTAAGAGAATTTTTTTTCCCAGTCCCTTTTTGCTCCAGTTGGGCTCCTCCTACCTCTTCTTCATCTACAATGCATCTCAGGTTGAGCCTTCCTCCCTGTTGCCACCCTTGCTGTCTCTTCCCGTCTCACCTGGGTGGTTTTAACTGCTTTCTTTTCAAAGATACTGACTCCACTCCCTCCTCTTCTGTTCTGTTATTCTATACATTGTAGTCACACTTTTCCTCCTAAGAACTGTATTCATATTGTCACATAACTTCCTTTTGCCTGTCATTTCAGAATCAAACATTTAAGACCCCCCATCTATTTACCTTATCCTACTCTCCCAACTTCTTGCAAAAGAAAAGGATGCAAAAAAAGGCTGCAGATTAACTTGTAACTTTTTATATTTCCCTTTAAACCTCCCCTTTCCAAATTGCACTATAGGAAACATTACTTTTATTCCAAGCATGGAATTAAGCTTGTCTTTACCTCCATATTTTTTATGCTTCATTCAGATTGTCCAAAAATCCCGGATCACTTCTACCAAAAGGTAGAAATAGCCCCTCCGTCCCCATTGACCAGATGGTGATCTTCACTCTCATCACTACACTCCTGAACTACTCCAACTTAATTTCTATTTAACCTCGCTGCTCTCAATCTATCTCCTTTCCAATCAGCACAAAATACTGCTGCCAAAACCAGCTTTCTTGCCTGCCAGTCCCTAAATTCTGTGTTTGCTCCCTGGCTCTCCTGTATAAAATTTAAATTTTTCACAACATTTTTTTTGCCTTTCAGACTAGCGCCTCCCCTAGGAGTTCAGGCAAACTCAGGGCCATGGCCTCTTACGTTGTTTCCATCTTTGTTCCTTATTTTCAGGTTGTGTAGGCTCTGGTTCCTACATCAATTCACTAACTTTACATTTCTCTTTCTCCTTCTGCATTATGCAAGCTTCCTTTTCATGTCTACCCCTTCAGGAAGTCCACCCTGCCACATAAGGATGGGGAAAAATTATACACCCAGCATTATCCATTGAAAAATTTGACCTATTTGATTTTTCAACTCTGAGATATTCACCTCCTCTTGTAACACAGAAGAAGCACAATCAGGAAACACACAGTGGAAAAAAGCACATGATAAAAATGCAAGTGTATGTTATAGTTTCTCTTTTGAATATAAATCTAAGGACTGGGATCACTGCTTTCTAACCTCTTTCCTATGTCTGGTGTACTATAATTGCCCTAGAGTCATCAGATGATCAAAACGCAGTTTGTTATATTTTGGAACTTAAAGGTACAGGATAAAAATCTGGCAAGTGTTATTTGGACAAAACCGAGTATTTAACTATCTGTTATTAAAGGGATCTAAAACCACCTCTATTATAAAATGTACTACATTTACTAATACATTTGCCTTTCTTTGAAATACTGGCTTAACTCCTAGTATAACTAGTAAATTATAATTTACTAATACATCAGTAAAGTAATAGTCCATTCTAGCTTTACTTTTTAATATTTTCATAAGGTGTAAAAGTAGGGTGGAAGGAGTACGCAAAAATATCTTTTCTATTCTTCTCAGATTTTTATGCAAACGACTTCAAATTTGTAGATGACATAATAGTCATTGAGTTAAAGTACTCATATTCTCATAAAGGTGCTATTTGACCCTCCCTTATATCATAATCTAAAGTAAACATAAAGTTAAGTGAGTCAAGTGGGAATGAAATAAAGTAATTTTAAAAACTTAAGGTGGTTATTTTTCTCATAGAAACTAAGATTTTTAATGATTATGATGAAGGCCCTGAGGACCCTATATATTATAATCACTTACTATGAAAAAATCATTCATGTGGAGCAGACTCCAGTGTTAACCCAAGATAAACTATGCATTTGTTATGGGAACCATAATCGTTTAAATACCCAACCTATTAATTGGAGCAATTAGTGTAATTTGAACTCATTACAATGAGGAGGTCCACGTCACAATGCAGGTGTTAGGGAATCACGATCCACGATCTAGCCTGTACTTTACACTGTACATCTCTCTCAAGTCACATTCATAGAAAAGCATCCATTTGTAAGTCTTCAAGGTCAGGACAGCATCATTTTGTATACAGATATACAATATACTGCCCTAAGGAGTATATTCCAGGTTGAAAGCAAATATTACAAAGTGATGTGATAAGTAGTATTATAGAAAAAAGCCCAGAACATAGGGGAACTCAGATAAGGAACAGTTAGCCCACTTGAGATTAGGAAATCAGCAGTGAAGGTCCCCCTGACTCAGTCTTGAAGGTGAGGAGAGTTATCCAGGAGCAGCAGGTAAAGGGGGACGAGAAAGGCCAGCGTTTGTGTGACTGGAGCATAGGAAGTGCTCTGAGGGGGACGTGCCAGGAGGAACCAGAGGGGTCCAGAGACACTGGACATGGACACATGGGCACATCATTCCTTATAACCCCCATTATTTGTATACTTCCTGTCTAAGGACCGGTGGGACAAGGACCCTAAGAATCCAGGGGGAATTGGTGGGAGAAATAAAGTCCCCTGAGTTGCATCTGTTTCAGTCCTACCTACTTCCTGGTAAACTGTATAAATAAAGGTACATTTTTAAAACCATTTTCAAAACACATTAAAGAAACAAGGGGGAAACAGATACTATTGCGAGAAAGTCAGTAATCCAAAATAATTACCATAAATCTGCATCTCATACATACCATTCTATCAAGCGTTTTAGGCATTTGCTTAAAAGCACTTCTAATTGCATATATGAACACTTAATGTATGATGCGTAGTTAAAGTATGTGTGTGTGTGATTATATACATATCTTTATTGAGAATTATCTAGCAAAAAATTATGAAATGTTCTGCACCCTGGCATCCACAATTCTGCTGTCCTGGCACACACAGTGAGTAGAAACAGTAGTTGAAGCTCACTCATGCAATCGTTTTAATGAAACCATCACTATCAGGCGCTCCACAAAGCAGTATTCTATTCTTCTGTCCATTAAATACATCCCCCATCCCTTTCAACTCTGCATAAATTTCATAGGCAGTGTTATTTACCGATCGGAACTGGCAGTATTAAATTAGCACCGGCTGATTACTAGACTTTTGCCCAGTGAACTTTATGTCCGCCCATTGAATCCCTTTATTGTTGCTGTTCCTGCTTTGGAACATGACTTCCCTAGAAAGCATTTCTTCATTCAGCCTCTGTGCTGGAAACAGACAACAGCTTGAAGCCAGCAGCTGCTCTTGAACAAAGCAGGTAAGAGGCAAGAAAGGCTGCTGAATCCATAACAATAAGTACATCATGACATAATTACAGTAAATCTCCAGAGTGACCTGCACACATTCAACACCATATGGTTATTTTTGGTGCTGGAAACGGGTAGCCGGGAGCCATAGTTTAATCTAACCACTTTCCACAGTATTCTGCTAGCATGAAATTGATTTTTTACCCAGAAAATTAACATGAATATTTATTGACAGGAGAAAAGACTATATTTGCAGAGCCAGCTAAGAGTGCCAGTAGATTTAATAAAAACATTTGAATTTTGTTTTACCTGAAAAATATGAATAGGTGAATAGAAGTTTCATCTTTTTTTTGAGTTAGGTTTGTTAGTTTTGTTTTACTCTAGTAGTACTTTGTAATATGCAATATATGCCTTTGAACCTCTCTGCCCCACCCCCCTTTTTAGGACAGTGTTTTTTCAGTGGTGCATGGAAGGACTGTGCTCTGTTTCTCTTAATGTCTTCATTTGACTTTGACCAGGTTAGTAAGATTTACTGCTACTACAGCCTGCCCAGAAAAAATAGATTGTCAATATGGACAATACCTTGTGATCTGTCAAGAATTAATAAACTGCCCTCTCTACTCCTGCTTCTCAAAATAATTTATTCTGCAGAAGACTGAGATACATGCATACGTCAGAGAGGTGGACCAGCCCAGAATCCCAGCTTCCTAAACTCACAGAGGAGTTTCTTGGGGCAAGTCTACTCTTACCTGCACAATGGAATGAATCTCAGATAAAATATAAACATTACATTACTCCCTTATAAATATTTTTAATGCAGTCCCACCTATTGATTCGTGAGAGCTTCAGGAGGGTTAAATACTGTTCTGTGCATTTACAAAGTACAGTGTTCGCATCTTAATAACCAAATCCTAGACCATGTCCACCCTAAACCAAAAGTCCTGGAGGATTCTGGGCAACCTGCCTTGTGACTTGAGAGGGAATTTACTATCAGAATACTATGATGCATAAAAAATACCCCATTGTAGAATCACATTAAAAAAATGAAAATGGAGGGCAAATTTTGCTAAAGGAAGAAGACTCAAAGAACATATAGGCTCATATAGGAAAGGGACCCAAAGACAAACTGGTTTTCTTCAGAGTTTTCTCCCTACCTTGTGTCCTAGACGAGCTACCTCCAGTGTCCTGAGGCCTATGGGATTGAAAATGTGCCCCCAGATTCACTGTCTTCAAGAACAGATAATGGGGGTTCCCCTCTCCTGCCTGACATCAGGCCTTTCTTAGGCCATTATCATGGGAAACAAAACAAATCCCTTGCAACAGAAACACTTAACTGTCACCCCAACAAGTTAAATTGCTGAAACTACAACCACTTTTAGGTCCATTCTTAAGACTCAGAGAAACTGATGCTATCTAATGGGCTTGACTGTACATATATACAAAAAAGTAACAGGGTCTATTTTATGCAGGGAAAACAAACTAGCAGTAGCTGTATAGGCCAAGAAGATTGAAATTAAACAATTTAGGTAACTTGTTCAATAGCTGGCAGAACCAGGACTTATTTAGGCCATTGTTCTTTCTTTGTCACTTTTATGAATGTGGGTTCCAAACAGGCTCACTTGGGACTTAGTGTCTCAGTCAGCAAACAAGGCTTTAAAGAAAAAAAAAAAAAGCAATCTTTTCTATTGACTCATTGCATGACCTTCAGTGAGTTACTTTCACATCACCTCTGTCACCTCCATTATAAACTAGAACTCATAATATTAATCAGTTTTCTCCCAGGGCTTTCTTAAGTCTTGAAAAGCTTTTTAAAATTAAAGTGCAGTAAAATCACTAAAAGTCTAATAGTCAGAACACATAACCTGAGCTTTGACAGAATTCCTAGACCTTATGATGACCAAAGCCAATCAACTAGATTTCAGAATGCACACAAAGGTAACTGTTCAAAGGCAATAAATATGACAAAAATAGTGGCAGAATGTGTGGGGATCAGAAGAAAAATAAGGAAAAAAATGTTTTGTGTTGATAAATATAATTAAATTAGTTAGATAATGTCTCTGGCTTACTCCTTGGTTACTGAATAGATTTCTAATCTAATGGCTCATTAACCATCTAATACCTAACATAGATCCTGAGTTCTTAGCTCATAATTTTTCCATCATATGAAATATTTATTGCTTTTTATATTGCAGTTATAAGTACACTTACATGTGTCTGTTACACTAGAGCTCTCCTAAATGGTAAACATTATGACACTTTAATACTTACTTGCATAAACAACGCTTTTATGAACTCCAGCAGAAACTAATGCAGGATTTCAGGCCCACAAAATAAATGTAGGTTAACAGGCATTTGCTATTTAGAGTACTTAAGCTAACTTTTCTTACCTGTATTATTTCTACCCCAAGTTGCTAAATTTTATTGTTCCTCTAAAGTATACAGATAGTACTATTTCTATTGTGTACTAACAGAAATCAGAACAAGATTACTTCAGAAAATACTTCCTCTGGGAAGAACCCAGGCCCTCAGTTTGTCCTGCTCTTTAAATTTCTGTATCTCACACCCTGGCAGTACATGGACTTGTAACCCATCTCTGCAGCTGGTCAATCTAAATGGGCCGGAAATGACATCTGTGTGTCCTGCACTCAGAAGTCTTAGTTTGGTGGGGTCGTGCCACCTCTAACTTGATTAAAATTACACCTGTGACCAAACAGGTGACAAAACATGAGGCGAATACACAGAGACAGATGGATTAAGATTGTCGTAACTGTAAATTTTACTCGATTATAATTTTCACAGGCTCCAGGTGATTCCTATTTTTTTATGGCTTCACTCATCTCAGGAAGTCCCAGTGGACCTTGAAACAGAAGAGAGATGCTTCCTGGTCTCTGTCTAGGCCAGTTTGCAGTGTGGGCACTTGAGAGAATTGTGCTATGAAAAAGCAATTAGATTCTTGAGTCTAGGGTGCCATTTAGAATACCTAAGCTACTGTGCTTCATCATAAAATTGACCTTTTTAATTTTTTATGTCAGAAATTTCCACTAAAAGTGTTAGCATAAAAAAAGTACAGCTTCAGGGAAAATATGAAAGGCATGAGCAGGAGTCATGAATGGCTGTGCTACCCTGAAGAAAAGTCGAAATCGTCTCCACTTGGATATAATAACATGTCATGAGTACCCTGTGCTTAATTTTTAAATAATTGGTATCATTAAGTGACATAACAATGACACAGAAACACCAGATCTGTGTAAGAAGCAGGCGGGCAGTGTATCTTAGATTTACAGCCAACTTACAGTCGTGCAGGATAATTGCTTTACTCTCTAGAAAAGAGGTCTTTTCTCATTACTTCTGACTGTCATTTCTATGCTGTAATCATCTTAATGTGATAGTAATTTATGTACTGTATTTTTCAAAGCTGTATCAGATTTGCCATTTTAATTTCCCTGTCCAACTCCAATGTTTCAACAGAAAAAAAAAAAAAAAAATCAAGTCACTGTCAATAGAAAAAAGGAAGGGATGTTATTTAGGAACAGAAGAATTGCCACAGAAGGCCATCAGAGTCATCCGTGCAGTCCACAGCTCTGTCACTGCTGGTAACAACATGGAATATTTTCTAGAATGGTGTAGGGGGAGTATAGAGTAAAGGCTGAGAGTTGTTACCTATGTTCCACTCCTAGAAACTCCACTTTTTAGCCGTAGAACATTGGGTGAATTTTTTAATCTTTTGGTACTTCAGCTTCCCTGTCTGTAAAATGGGAGTGCGATCTAGGTGGTTGTTGTTATATATGGACCCCTAAGGTTAGTGGTTTCAAGCAACAATTTACTATCTTCTGAGGCTCGAGCAACACACAGGGTTCTGTGTGTTGCTCGAGCCTCAACCATGTGGTTCTGGCTTTAGGAGCTCCGTCAGATGATGGCTGGAGCCGCAGCTGGAGTCATCTGAACTGGGCATCCAAGATGGCTCATTCACATGGGTAGCAGTTGATGCCAGCTACCACTGGGGGCTCAGCCCGGGGTGAGTCAGAGTGCCTACGCACCTACTCGTGACCTCTCCATGTACGTTGGACTTCTTCTAGCATGGAAGCTTAGTTTGGAGGGCAAGAGTACTCCAGGAGGGTCCCTTCTGAGAGACCCAAGAGGAAGCTGCAAGGCTTTTATGACCTAGGCTTGGAAGTCCCAGATTCATGAGGTGAAGAATTAGACTCCCCATCCTGATGGAGGGAGTGGCAAATTACCTTGTAGAAGAGCATGTGGCTTGAGAGAGGTCACTGTAATCATATTTGGACAATAAGATCTGCCACAGCCTAACAATTATAGTATCTACCTCATAAGGTTTGAGGGAGGATTATATGAGTTAACAAAACTAGGCAAGTAATTAGAACAGTGCCTGCCATATCTTGAGCCCTCAATAAATGCTGTATATTAATATTATCCTCCAGAACCTGGAATGTTTGGCATTGTGTCCTGATCTCTTTATCTTCCCTGCTATTTGTAATTATTATCTTTTTTTATTCAATATTTTTAAATTAACATTTTCAACCTGTACCTACTCTTGCAGACAGAAGAAAAGAAAAATTTACTGATGTTTCAGGCCTGGGTGAATATGTAATTATTCACTCTGTATTCTTCATAGTTTATGGGTTGTGGAATATTTCCTCTTAAGGAGCAGCTTTCTATACTGCTGAGTCAATACATGCCTTCTGTGCCCTTTTGCCCATACTCCGTTGCCTCTAGCTGTGAGGACTGCTGATGGCATGTGGAATCTCTGTTCTGTAATGGATCAATTCCAGCGGTGTATAAAATCTCACATAGTGATGAAAAGATGATTATATTTTTAAAAATTAAAACAGCTCTCAGGCCAAAGCATAGTATTTTTATCTTGAACTTCACATTGCTATTAAAAGAACTCAATTTAATATGCAAAATCTTAGTCTTATAGTCAAAAATACAGCAAAAAATATACACAATGTCGATAAAGTACAGCTTTATTGGTATTAGATCTAAAAACAAATAGAGGGAAAATTAGGTTTTCATTTCTTTTTCTTGCACCATGCTAATTAAGTAAGGTTTAGAATCTAGCAGAATTCTTTGCTCATAGCAAATACTAAAAGGAATATGTGTTTATAAAGATGACTCATTGATATATTTTCAACTTCACATTTTGATGACTTCCTACACACCTCATTACTAATATTCAGAATAAGCTATTTTCACCCTTTAAGTGAGTGACTCTAATCATTGTTCTACAGATGAACATTATGGGAATTAGATGAAAAATCAGGCAAAATCATGGAAGTCACAAGGGAAAATAACCCATGCATTAAGTATTTTAATAGGATCTCACCAATATGTGGGAAAGAACATTTAAAAATATACTCCCCTCTGAATTGATTAGTATTACTTTTGTTCACTCAGAATCTCATTAATAAAAATCCAAGGTTTTTGAGTTACATCAGTAACTCTCTTCCAAAAGCAAGAGGTTCATCACAACTGAGAAATTAAATTATAGTCACAAGGTGGAGGACTTTCACAGTTCAGCCCCTATAATGTCAGATAACTGACTAGGGCCTCAGTTTGCAAATGGTTAACATGATATTCTTTTTTTTTTTTTTACCAGACTTCTTCAAAGATGAACTAATAATTTAGGTAAATGATAGACGCCATCTCTGACCAAAGATGTGAAACTGTGCCCCCCAAAACCATTACAAGTCAGCTCAGTGACGTTTACCTAGAAGCTGGCTTACAGGAATTTAGAGTAAGTGAAACATTAGATACCTGACAGAAACTAAACTAAGAGAAAAAAAAATGCACCTAAAAATATCTGGGTGCCCTAACACAGAAGCTCACTTCCCAACCTCAGACAACATAATATTAGGGTGCTTTCCTTGGAGTCCAAGGAAAAGAAGTATACTAGATCAGGCTCTTCCTATAGAAATCATCTCTTTTCTGATATGTATCAATAAATACTGAAATTAGAATGCTTTTTTAATAATGTTTTAGAATTCTGAAACTGTGAAGACCAAGTCTTATAAAGCTTTCAAAACTAAGCTTATTGTAAATTATTTTATTTATTCATAGAGTACTGTAATTTAGAATTTTTAGCATAGAAAATAAAACCCTGGTTGATTAAACTAAGGATATATACATATACAAACCAGACCACATACTTAAAAAAAAAATCTGGGCTACAAGTTTGGAATTTTATTTGTTTTATAGTGTTTTACCTTTGTTTTCTTTGTTCATTTCTGTTGCAATACTACAACTATAAGAAAGGAAATTAAATTTTGTGATCGCATAAATTCTTTCTTAGGGACAGTTCACCGACTATGACTTCCTTTGTTTGAGCTGCTTAACCGCAAACATCTGTCCGTATGGGTTTTATAGATATTGTTGAAAAATACTCAGGTTAGTTATGTATGTATTTATTTAGGATTTGTTCTCTGTCTACTAAAAATCTGAGAAAGCTTTATAAAAATCAAGTAACACAACATAATACCATCAAAAAATAAATGGAAAAGCAACTAATTAAAGGAAACAGAGAAGTAAGTGGATGTAATTTGTTAACTGGAATCTATTATCTAGAATATTAATTTAATAATAGTTTCTCAGGGGAAAAAGAAACATGACAATAAATGTAAACAAAATTTTCTTTTTCTAATCAATATTAACCTAGATTTACATATGTTGATTTTCTCTGTGTCATTACCAAAGTTTGAATCTTTGTATTTTTCACATTAAGAATCTAGAAGATTTTGCAATTGCTTTTGGCCATCACCAGTTCTGCCATGAGGACCATTTAGTTTTATATATTTATCAGGATTATTGCATTACCTAATAAAACATATCTAAATAAAGATGTCACACCATTTTAGGATGCTTTGGGAATGAGATTAGCTCTGTCCCTCCATTCAAAATTGGGCTAGGGATTCATACTCATACTGACCTCTGGAGCTAAAGCGAGCCCACACAGGACAGCTCTGGAGATTCAGAGACCTTGGACATGGCTATACAGTTTGATCTGTTTGTATGTTTAAAACATTCCAACTCAGAGAATAGTTTAAAATTGGGTTACATTTAACTGACAGATACAAATACATGCAAGTACTGCTATATATACATATCTGCCCCTATACCAAATATACATGATGAAAATGCCATGAAATATCAAATTCAGACACACAAAGCATTCTGAACTGCTTTAGCGTCCTTTCTGAATATTTAATATTTATTTTCTGTATGGATAAACAAAAAATATGTTTTGAATTTCATGAAAATATTCACCTTGTAAATCATAGATATGGAAGTTCAAATTTTTAGAGTGTGACATATTTGCACTTAAATATATAAGGATGAACAACAAAAGGACCATTCCTATTGACTTGAATGATTAGTAAGCATTGTGAATTGCCTTCATGAATCTCATATGTGGCTAACATGAAGAGCCAGCAAATTCCTGCCAACATTGTTTTCATTTTCTTTCACCGTGGGACTTCTTTAGACACATTACAGAATTTAAGTAAAGTGTCAGAAAAAGGCAGTTTGTAGCCAAGAAAATGTATAGAAGGAGGAGTAAAAAATAGACTCATGATCCTTTCTGACTTCCATCATCAAACTCCCAGTTCACCTGCCTTGATGCTAGCGCACTGTCCTTTTCCTGTTAAATCAGCAATGCTTATTAGCTTTCTGGGAGCGGCAAAATGTAAAATTTCAACAGCTAAACTGACACACAAATGCTCTGACATTGGTCAACATATCTCTGTACCCCAAAGACAATCAGAATCTCTTTAGTCATTAAAAATGCAAACATGGCATTGAAAATACAGTGAGATTATTTCAATGCCATGTGGGTAATTTTCAAAATCGAATATATTCCTTAAATGTATGGTTTCATCAAGTTAAATGTGGCTTACTGGTTTACTCACGTGATAACATTTTTATTTAAAAATGAATTAAAAATAAGCTCTGTGGGTTAGAAGTTATCTCGAGCTCATGTGCTGAATAGGGTAAACGTTGCATGCAAGAAAAGGGCATTACTACTTGCTTCCATCATTCTACTGGGTGTACTTAAATTCAGATTCAGCCAGTGCTATGTCTGTCAGGAAAGTCATAAGCCTTTCACAAATGTATTGTCACGAAAAGACAAAAACTGCTTTCTGGAACAAACCAACGATCCTTCAAGACTGTGGGAACCTTCAAAGGTAGGTATAACTCTCCAAAGTGAGAACAACTGAAAAAAGGAAAAAGAAAGGAGAATTTCTGTATGGGAAAATTTCTTCCAGACTTCAAAGAATCAGCATAATTTTTGAACCATGAGCACTGATTACTCCTTATCCTCCTTTCCTTTCTTGGGCAACTTTGGAACTTGTTTGCCTATTATGGCTCTGGATAGCAGAAAATTCTATTTTGTTAAGTTATTTAATCCACACATTACTTTGATTTTCATGTGGTGTTTCAATAACTACACTAATTCATGCATTCGACTGTACCTTAACCTGTGGTGCTATAAGCAAGAGAAAAATAAAAAACACTGAAAGATTATACATTTCTAAAACCCTACACTAGCTCTGACATGTCTGTTAGGAGATAAGCTATCTTGCCAGAATACAAATGTGAGACATAACTGAGAACCTGCCAAGAAGTATAAAATTTACTAACAAATATTTACTTCTGATAGTTTGTGGGTAAGTCTGGAGTATGCCAAAACAGATCTGGATATATGTTTAGTAAATTCAGTGTCATATAGGAAAGAAAAAGACTTTGGAGCCCATAGTGCAATTTTTATGTCTACCATTTGAAAGTAGAATCTCTGGACAAAATAAAAAATAGATCTAAAAAAACGGGAGAGGAACAAAGAACTGGCATATATATGTGTGTGTGTGTGTGTGTGTGTGTGTGTGTGTGTGTGTGTGTGTGTGTGTGTGTGTGTGTATATACATGGTGCTGGTGAGCAGTATATTTGTTTTTCTGGACCATGATTGCAGGTAGCAAATATGGGAGTCCCTGGAAAATATCTGTGTAGATTGTAAGGATGGCCCAAAGGAATATTGTGAAATGATGCTCACTAAAGCACTGAAGAGAATTTGAGAGAGAAAAATTCACCACCTCCCTAAAGTAAAACCAATAAGAAATATGTCAGAGATTGAAGCATAAAAATTAATATATTCATTCAAACATTTATTGAACTAATTCTATATAATGGACACTGTGTTAGCAACTTCCTAGAAAAACATTAGAAAAAAATGAGAGAAGAAAGAAGAAATAAAAAGCATTGGTCACAAATGTTGTGACTGTAGTATCTATATTCCAATTCACAGATTTTAAATAAACAATGTAAATTGAAATTTAAACACAGGATTACAAGTATAATCCCATGGGTACCCACAACTGACCAGAATGGTTTATGGCTAGTGAATAGCAATGGAAAGCTAATTTGGTCCCCCAAAAAAGCAGAATGAAGAAGAAGAGTGTATATTACCAATATATAATTGTAAGGGGAGACCATAATCATCTTACTGTGGGAGAATAATGGATGCCATTCGATTGGGAACACAAGACGAGAGTGAGAACAAAAGAAAGACTGAGAAATAAGTGACCCCACAATCCTTCTGGTTAGATGGTTAGATTCTCCTAATACCAGTTATGAGACAAAATATCTTAATTCTGACAGACTTTCATTATTCGGACAGCTACTATGGCTTATATCCTGATAGAATCAGAGCATCTAAAAAATTCTTTATTATCTTCCTGATGATTTTGCCTCTCCGAAGAAAGAGGAAGCAATAGGGGGGAGTGTTATCTGCACTTAATTCTGACCACCCAAGAAGAACCAATTAACAGCAGAATGGAAGCATGGCAACTCTCTGCGAATGTGATAATATTATCTTAATGTTTATAACAGCCATGGAAGGAAATGCTTGATTTAGTCACAAATATGTCCTCTACTCTTAAAAAATGTTTCTGCTAAAAGATAGAGAGGAGACAATGGCCAAAATCTCTCAAACGAATATTGCTCAGAAAGAAACTAGATGCACCCCAGAACAAAATCCTGATCATACAAAAACAAATTTGATAATAGTAGGAAGAGTTAACTTAGAAGATGAATGAATCTGGATGCAGAGCATTCTCTATGAGCTCTCACTGAAAGCAGTACATATATAAGATCGGAAGTACGTTAGTTATTATTAAGTACAGCAAGTGAAGACTTTTAAAAATGAATAGTAAAAATGATTTTTAGTATGTTTAGAATAAGATACAAATAAGAGAGGAATAATCTGCTGTTAAGATCGTTGACCAAATGGTATCAGATGACATAGAAAATGCAGAAATTCCCAGCTGCATTCTTGTTCGTATCTTATTTGTCATGGACTGATATGAGGAGAGAGGATGTTAGCAAGAGAGAATTGAACCCTACGTGGAGAACAGAATACCTAGAAACTCTACATGGATTCAAGTCTCTTGCTTAGTAAAAAAATTGCATCCCGGGGTATTGGAAAAGTTTGTGAATAAGATTGCTGAGATGCTATCAGTAACTCTGGGGGAACTACAAAGATGTAGGCACTGGACAACTAGAAACAGGTAAATTATGTACTGATTTTCAAAAGCTATATAAAGATTTCTCAAGGGAAAAAAAAAGGACAAATAAGCTTTAGAGTCACAGTAAAGTCATAAGATGTACTCTTAAACCTAAAATTTTGAATACCTAATGGAGAGCGCAATGACTAAGGCTCAAAATAGGAGGGCTGGAAAATAGTTGATGGAAATAACTAAGCAGGTATTATGTATAAGAAAAAAAGAAAAAAGTCAAAAATAGCATTAAAAACTGTGAAGCAAAGGAGGAAAGCTCAGAAAGAATGCGGACTCACTAAATTAAGGTACCTGCAGATTCCTTCCACGTGTGCTGTTGATGGCCATTTGGTCTTTAGAGAGATTAAGGATGATGACAACAAAGGCAATGATGGCCACTACAACAATGATGCTGATGGTCATGATGGTGATAGGGCCACTGATCCATGAGCTCCTGAGGGCAGGGACCATTTTTGTTTTGTTCATTGCTGTGGTCCAGTACCTAGTACCTAGTGGGACATCAATACGTTTTAATTTAATTGAACGATAGCTAATAATAACTCAAGGATTGTCTAAACAGTGAAATAATGCTTTATTTCACTTCATCATCACAACAAGCCCTTAAGATCTAGGAAATACTATTACCGCTATTTTACAGATAAGAAAAAGACGCTTAGGCGTGTCCTTAACCAAGGTCACCCCTAATTAGTGGGGAAGTTCTAATTCAAATTCAAGGCTGTCTGATTAAAAGGCTTAAGCTCTTAACCACTGTTATTATATCTTATACGCTACTGAGCAATATTCCATCCTGACTGAAGCCTTATTCTAAGGCAGCTGAGATAGTTTTTTTTTTTTTTGCTCTATGAAAGTCCTGAGGAAAAGGGTAAATGGCAGGAAATCCAGGCAGAGGTATTGGAAGATATGGAAATTCTAGAGAACAAAATGAATAAACTGACAAGGTCAAAAAAAATTCAGACTCCAGGAGCTGGATGCAGGAATAAGGGCTAGTGGAAGCAGGTAGAAAACTGTCAATATAAATGAGTGGCCAAAGAGCATCTAGGCACTCCATGTGGCCACCACACTGCATGACACCAGATCTTCATCTGACCCTAGCATTTTACCTAGGACAGAATGAGTTCCCAACGGAAAAAAAATAAAGTTAAATTAAATTCAACTAAATTAAATTAATAAGAACTTATTACAGGGAGGTTTTTTTACACCTTGTTTTATTTTAAGAAGCCCTACTTGTTAAACAGAATAGCATTACATCTAACTTGAGAGATCAGGTTTCATTACGGTACGTAGTAAAAAAGAGGCTTAGATCTTAAGTTATAGTGTTTTTTGTCTTAGTTATATTTTTAAAATATTTCTCTCTGCTTTATATAAAGAAATAGTAGAGACAGGAGAAAAAAAACAATATGATACGTGACAGAGTGAACATTTAAAATAATAACGATAGTGCACATTTTATGGAGTGATTCCTATGTATCAAGCACTCCAAAGAAACACCTTATAAAGCTCATTTAATCGTCACAGCAATCCTCTGATATAGGTGTTATTGTGATCCCTATTATACAGATAAGGAAGTTGAGTCTCAGCAAGATTTAATTCCTTATATCTGGTCATGGCTATTAAGTAGAGGGGCAAACTTTCAAATCCAGAAAACTCTTTCTCTTAATCACCATAATAAACTGGCATTAAGCTTTGTCCCCTCCTAAGAAAGCCTGTAAGGATTGCCTCAAATAGAGTACGGGATAGGATGCACATGGTTTAGCAGAAATCACTAGAAAATGCTTCACAGATTTTTAGTTGGCAACCAGCCCAACAGGAGTTAACAATGTGCTGAAGGTTCCAAATAAAGACAAAACAGACTTAAGTTGCATTAATTTCAGAATTTCAAACAATGGAGGTGGTTAGAACTCATACTTCCACATTTGGAGTATTGTGGTCATTTCTTTTTTTTTTTTTTTTTTGCTTTTTTCGCGCCATGTATATGGATGGATGGATATTAAATATTCTTCATTGCTAGGCTTTACAACAACCCAAAGAGGTAAAGAGTGTATATTTTACAGATGAGAAAACAGAGGTTTCAAAAGATTAAAGACTGTTTATCTGAACATCATGTGCTAGGTGAAAGTTTAGGAAGTGGAAATGCATCTAAAAGATGGAGACACGGAAGAGATTTTAGAGCCATCGTACATGAAAAATCACATTCTTGAACCGAATAAACTCAAGAGGTTAGGATGGCTGTCTTCAAATATTAGAAAGGCTGTCACCTGGAAGAGGTGTAAGGTTTACTCTGTGTAGCTCCAGGGGTAGGAGTCAAAATTTTACTCTGAATAAAAAATAATTCTGATAATCAAAACCATTCCAAAATATAATGCAAGTGAACCCTCCATCAATATAGAAATTCAAGGAAAAGTTGTCTGGTCACCTGTCAGAGATGCTATAAGGAGGATGAGTAAGTGACCTTGAGTAGTGTATATCTCCAAGAAGCCTTTTTGCTCAGTTAGCAACTTTAAAATTGGCTTGGACAAGGTCTAGCTGTTCCTGAGGCCCAGCTGCATTGTCCTCAAGACAGTCCCTTGAATAAGTCCTTTCTGTCAGTGTAATTTCTTCCCCTGAAGAATGTATACCTGACCCTGGCATGTTGTTTCCAGCCCTTTCAAATGTCTGCTTTGTGAATCCCTCTTATTGCTGTGGTGGTTCTAACTTCAAGAGATTGAGGTGTAATCTATATAACTACTGAAACAGGGATCTAAATTAAGCGAAAGCCTTTTGGTTTCCTTTAAAAAACGGACCAGAGTTATGAATAGAGCCATAAGATAGTCATGAGTTATTCAACCAGAGGTAGCTATTTGATTGATAAATCAATTTGCAGGAATATATTAAATGATTAATGAATCTGTCATATCAACTAGGACACTTGCTAATTGTTTTCAAGGTTCCAATAAACGTAATGGCAATTAATTACACCTGCTATAATCCACTTCATGCTTGGAGCTGACGTGCAAGTTTAACGTTCATTTTTCACTGGTGAAAAGACTTTTGTCTATTCTGCAGCTTTCTCCACACCTGCCTGATATAGGAAAACAATATTTGTGTTAGGCAGACTCCTGCTTATTAATGGCTATAAATTTAAAGGCCTTGCAATTCTCCCTACGAACAAAGGTGAGAAGAAGTTTTGCAAGCCACCCAAGAAAGAAAGTGGTGTACTTACAAATCTAATTTTCATCTGAGTATAGAATATTGTGGTTCCCTGAGGCAGGCCTTGATATCACAAAAGCCATTTCCGGCAGATTGGAAGGATTATTCCCTTCTGGGTTTCCAGCATCTGACAGGAGAGCAGAGTGAAGGTCCTCCTCTCAGGGGGCTGGCAGCTTCATGAAGCAGATGGGACCTGACAGGTTATTTCCAAGAAATGGAGGCTCCGAAGTAGGAAGCAGGTATGCCTGACTGAGTAATGGGAGGCTCCTCATTTAGGCAGGGGGAGCCAGAACCCAGCAGTGGCAGGAGACATTTATTCATGTCAGAGGAGCGTTGCCAGCCCTCCATCCCAGGAGCCTTGACAAAACAGAACGGTTCAGAGTGCTGAGCGCCCAGGATGCAGAATTTGTTAGGCAGTTTAACCCTGTTAATGCCATCCACTTCCTGCAAATGCTGTGAAAAAGCGGATTTCACTCCGGTACGCGCTGGGCTTTTCACCACTGGAGCCCTCTAGAGCACATTTTCCATTTTCTTTTCTCCTTACGAGGTCACACTTGCTACTTTCCCTAATTTGTAGCTTTTAAGAGTGAGAATCAGCTGTAGAGTCTCTCCACGCTCCAGAACAAGGTGCCACAGGCTTGGGGCAGGGGAGAGGGCTGGGGGGAGTCACCTGGCCCGCCGTCCCAAACATAGATGCCTGCCCACCTCTTTGAGGAAGGGGGTGGGGCAGGAGATGAAAGGTCAAAGGGCGGCTCCACCACCTCGTTGCCCACTCTCCCTCTGTCCTGCTGTCTTCACATCCCCTCCCCCTTCCCTTCCCTGTGCTGCCAGAGCTGGAGGGTCCCTCTTGAGCCGTGATCAGCTTCTACTGCCATGACCCCCGCTTCCCCCACCACAATTACTCTGTAGGCAAATCTAGGAAGTATCCAAGAAGAGGCCTTAAATGTGCCCCTTCCTAAATCAGGCCATTTTGACACCATGGTGGCCATGGTCCCACCCAAGGCAGCCGGCGGTATGACCAGGTAAGAGCCATTGAGCAGCACCTGTTGAGAGAATCGAGTCACAACGCATATTCCTAGTGGCCTATACGGGCTACAGCCCGTCCCCATCAATCCCTGCTCCTTGTCACTGCTTCCAGCAAACTTCACAAAGCTGCCACCTGGCTTCCTTCCCTTTCTCTCTTCTGCATTCCACACCACTCCCCCACCAACATACATGAACCAAAGGCACAATATAACATCTAGATTCTGGCTAAATCTGTTGTTCTAGTGCTACATATTTGGCTAGGTTAAGGAAATACAGTTGTTAAAGGAGATGTGCCCTAAAACAATTCCACTATGGACTTTTTTCCCCAAAATAAGAGCAATGTCTACAAGTAGGTCCCTTGTTTGAACTATTCCTTGGTATTTTCCTATCAGCTTGATAAAGTTTCTCTTTGTTCCCTCTTTTCATGGCAATAGGCTCTGAAACCAGGGATTTGAGGTCTATTGGCAAACAAAGGTTATGTTTTTAAAACACAAATATAGAGGTAACATTAAAATGCTAAAAGAATGTAGAGACCTGTATAATTAAGATTTCATCTTGCTTTGTGACCAGAGTTCAAGGTCCAGGACATAGTATAAGTAACAGACATTATTTTGACTTCTCATATCTGCTGTACCCACCATATATAGGAATGATAGGGTAGTTTCCACCTTAGGTTCCTATACAACCATTTTTATACTATTCCCTACAGTAGGGAAGCTGGGGGGAGCTTTCTGAATGGGCAAAGCAAGAGACACCTGGGTCCAAGCTGTGGCATGAGGAGCAATAAAAATGCCGAGTCTGAGAATATCTGTTGTGAACTTAGGCTAAAGAGATGGATCCTTAGGAAACATGTCCTGCCCCACTTCAGTCTAAACACAACAGCATGGTGATCCTTTTAAGACAGGAGTTTTATCACATCGCTCCTCTCCTTGAAAGCCTGCAGTGGCTCCCCCATGTCATTTAGCTACAGCCAGAGCCAAATTCAGTGTAGTGTCTACATTGCCTTCATCATCTGGTCTTGTTATCTCCTTGACCACTTCTCCATGAACACACCGAGAACATTCCAGTCTTCAGACTTAGCCTGGGCTCTTCCCAGAACTTCCTAGAGTTCTGCCTAGAACTTTCTCCCCCTGATTATCCCCCATGGCTTTCTCCCTCACCTCTTGCTTTCTTTTTCTCCATAGCACTTGTACCATCTAACATACTATATATTTTGCTCGTTTATCTTGACGGTCATCTTCTCTGCTATGTGATAAACTCCGTGAAAGCAGGGAGTTTTGGTTGTTTTTATTCTCTGCTATATTCCCAGCACCTGGAACAGTGCCTGCCACATAGTAGGCCTTCAACAAATGTTTTTTGAGTGAGTGAATGAGTGAATGAATGAATGAATGAATGGGTGAATGCCATCATATATGTGTGAGCGTATCTAAACAAGTGTTGTCTTATAAAATTGCAGTGCAAGACAACATCCTAATTAAAAAGAAAGGTCTAGAACTATTGTACACACATCTAGTTTTGAGCCCTGCTCTATCACTTTCTCATTATTGTTTAATTTCCTCACATTCAATTAAAATAGGATAAAAAAATTTGCAGCTTTCCTTAGAATTTTTGAGATAGATTATGAAAATCATTTTATAAATTGTAGTGCTAGTAAATTTTCATTAGTCTTCATTGATGTCACCTTATATAACAATACATTTTCCCAGTGTTTAAGGAAATTATTGAGATCCAATAAATACATGTAATATATCAAATGAATTGCACAGCAATTACTCAAAATAATTTGAAATTCTTCTTTTGGAGAAGCAAGATAGATAATTGATTTTTGAACCCCAGTGGGATTACTCAATGCCCCATGTTATTACTGGTCATATTCACTTGCTTTGAATTCTAATAAGTTTTGTCATATCTCAAATATAAAATTCAGCCCCAAAGAATTAGTTATTGCCACTATTCAAGAGAAAGTATCAAAACCTTCTAAAACAACTCCAGAGTGACAATAATAATCATTGTAATAAAAATAAGCATTTAAGTCAATAAACATATTTAGAGCATGTAGAGATCCACCCTTGGTAACTACTTTGAAAGGAATAATACTAATTCAGCCACATTATATTAAGAAGTATATCTCTCTCACCAAGATGACTGGAATTCTACCATTAAAAGCCTATATTTATGAATTAATTGTGTGTTCTCGGATTCATAAGCATCCTTTAGCACACTCACTCCTATTCTAGCCGTTAGTGGAGCACTCCCTCTGCCTGCTCTCCTGGAGGAGGGTCAACCCGGCATTTCTTCTGTAAAATGAAAGAGTAAAGGGGAATGAGGAGGGATGCTGATTGTTCAGAATTCTAGGAGAGGTGTGATTTCCAGGCATATTCACAAATGATCTCGGAGTTACATGATTTTATCTCTGCGGACACACCCACCTAATATTGTAAAATGAGGAAAAAGCATGGGATCATTGTGACATTGAATAACCAAATTATTTTTAACAACTTATCAAGACATAATTCATATACCAGGAAATTCACCCATTTCAAGTGTACAGTTCAGTGACTTTTAGTATAATCACAGTTGTGCAACCGTAACAATAATCTAAGTTTAGAACATTGTTATCATTCCAAATAGAGGCCTGTGCCCAGTAGCAATGCCCTTCCCAGCCTCCCCCAGTCCCTGGAAACCATAAATCTGCATTCTGTCTCTACAGATTTGCCTATTCTGGATATTTGACGTAGGTGTAATCATACAATATGTGGTCTTTTGTGACTGACTTATTCTTTTTAGCATAAAGTTTTCAAGGTTCATCCATGTTGTAGCATGCATCTTTACTTCATTTTTATTGTCATATATGTTCCATTGTAGAATGTGCCACATTTCATTTATTCATTCATCAGCTGATGGACATTTGGGCGGTCCTACTTTTTGACTACTATGAATAATGCAGCTATGAACTTTTGTGTGTATTTTTTGCTCACTGTCTTTTAATATATCAAGTACTTTGAGAAAATTCATAAACTTTGCAACTATACCATCTAGCACTCAAACTCCAATTTGCTGTATGATTCTGCACGTGTGTTTAATTTCTCTGAGCCTCTGTTTCCTCATCTGCAACTTGTCCTAGCAGAAAATAAGTGCTCAAAAGTGATGTTTATGCAAGAAACTCAAAAAAGTTCCAAACATTTTATCCTGCCAGTCTACACAACTGCCTTTACAAGGCGGCTCGTTGGGCAATGCTCTCTCTCTGAGTCAATTTAAATAACCTAAACTTTGCAGGTAAAATTTAAAGAATAAAAAATAATAAGCTGCAATCGATAATATTTGTTACTAGAGTAAAAATTCAATTGAACATGCCATTTTTGATGAGCAAAAATGACTGACTTGTAAAGAAGATTTAAATAATACTTATGAGTTTAAATGTAATTTTAATGTTTTGTGTGTGTGCTAATTTATCAGTATAGAAGGAAAAAGGAGAAATAGTAGTATGCTTTATCATCCTTCATTAGTCAAATAGACTTTTTTCAATAGCATTCTTAGGATAAATTGCTAATTTCCATTTTGTGTCAAAATCAATTTTTATGTAACAGTCTTGGTTTCAACCTATTCCATAAAACTGGAATTTACTATATTCAAGTGCTGACAATGGTTCAAACTTTAATAGGAGAATATATGGAAAGTATTTCTCTTTTTTTTTTCTGACTATGGTACATTAAGTCTCCAGAGGGGGCAAATGTTTAGCAACACATGACTTATCACTATGTGACTGTATTAGAATCTAACTCGGAAGTGTCTTTTGCAATCAGCAATGACTTCTTCCTGAATTGCTCCTACCAGGCAGTCATTAGCAAATTCTGTACCTTTCAAGACAATCTGTAGACAAAGAGTTTTCTTTATTTATGATCTGCTTTACTAAGATAATATCAGCCCAAGAGGACTTTTATTACTTTTCCAAGGACATCATCACTTTTTTTCTCTTTTGTACCCTAAAGAGCTTTCTCTTCTTAGAAAGTAAACACCACAGTTGACCTATAAACCAGATATTTCTGTTCATTAAACCTATCCAGCTAATCAAGAGAAACAGGGAAGTTTTTGTGCACTGGCATACTATTAATGTTGGGACTTATTCCTTCTCATTCACATTGTAATGGAATTTTTCCCCTATGGTTCATTCATCACTTTAAAAAATTAAGCCAATTTAGAAATATAATTTGAATGTATAATTGAATTTGTCAGTCGATCTTAGCCTTTACAAGTTAATCAAATAACAGGGACTTAAGGAAGTTTCCCACACATGCTCTCTCATTTATGGGCAGCCAATCATCTCCTAAATAGAATGTCATGTTCTTTCAGGACTTTTTGCTGATTAGATCCTCATTTTTATTTTAGAGGACTGAATTATTTTTTTCCTGGCAATCAAAATTCCTGCTATCAGTCAAACTGAAAGGAAGAAAATGGCATCATTTTAGCTAAAATATTAGAAATGACAAATAAGTGAAATAAGTTAACTGGAGTGGAAAAGAAATGTGTAATTAAGCAGCACAAGGACCACATGTCAGAGTCTTCTATAGTAATAGATGGGTGGAGAGTTTAGACTTTTTGCAAAGACCAATGTAGCTGTCAGGAAATTTTAGTCCTCTTGATGATTCACAGGACTTGTTGGGGATTTCTCACCTCAACCAACAACTGACAAGTTAGTTGTTGCTGTTATTTTCCATTAAATATAGGAGGGTAGATCAGTTAACTGTAAGCTATGGCAAATTAAGTGGAACAAATTATAATGCGAAAAAGATACATGCATGGTTTAAATAATTTAAATATGTGCAAAAAGAGGCTTATTTGGAATCTTAAAATATCTAAATTGCTACCTTTCAAATACTACTCAGCCCTGTGTCAAGCATATTTTGAAGTTTTTAGTGGAAATATGTGCCACTCTGAAAATAGCATCTATTTCCCAGTGTTCCATTGGTGCTCTAGGCATAGAATACTCTTTAGATTTTTCTCTAAACACCTGGGAGGCAGGCCATTCAGATTAAAAATGGATGTTTTAGTCCTGCTTTGTGTTGGCAGAGAAGAACCTCAGCACGAGGTGACCTCACCTCCCTAGAGCCCAGAGCAGCCCAGAGCTAGGCTGTTCCATTTGGAGAAAGGAATGGCAGGATCTGTAAGCTTCAGTACTAGGCTATTTCTAAACTCTGGAAGAGACAGAATTAAATCTAGGTCCCAATATTGGAATTTGTATTCTTCTTTATCCTCAACAGTACAGTAGGATTGCCAAGATTAGCATGTTAAGAAGTATGAGTCGCCATTTTGTTCAAAGAATCAATATCATCAACTCATTTTATGAATAGGAGTGTGCAGTGCAAGAACAATGAAGTGAACTTCCTTCTCCATTTGGCATTCTGAAACTGATGATAAAATATTCAGCATTTCGATGCTAGCAGTGTCCCAGTCGGATAAGTAGGATTTTAACTACGATACCTACCCACTTTCCTTAGGTCTTGGAATTATGGAAAGTTAGAGTCCCTCAGACATTTTACCTCATTCACTCTCTGATGCAAAGTATACATGGAAAGATTAAGAATATTGCAAACCTACTAGGTGCCAAGTTTTATTTGTGAATTACAAATATACTTTACATATGTTAAATTATATTTAATTCCCTTGCATTATCAACATTTCTCCCTTCATTGAGTCCTTTCCTTCAGTTTAGTCTTCTTCAAGACGCTTCCATTCAAAAAAGGAATCTTTTTATCTTGGTTCTCCTTCAAACTGCTGTCCATCTCCACTTTCCCTTCACAGCCAACACAAGAGAAAATGTACCATCTTAACCGCTTTTAAGTGTATGGTTTAGTAGTGCCAAGTACATTTACATCATTGTGCAACCAATCTCCAGAACTCTTTTAATCTGTAAAACTGAAACTCTATACCCAATAAACAACAACTCCCCATTCCTCTCCCAACCAGATCCTGGCAACCACCATTCTACTTTCTGTCTCTATGAATTTGACTACTTTAGGTTGCTCAAATCAGTGGGATCATATAGTATTTTTCCATTTGTGTGGCTTGTTTTACTTAGCATAATGTCCTCAAGGCTCATCTAAGTTGTAGCATGTGTCAGAATTCCCTTTCTTTTTAAGACTGAATAATATTTCATTGTACGTATATACCACGGTTTGTGTATCCATTCATCCATTTCATGGTCAATAGATACTGGAGTTGCTTCCACCTTTCGGCCACTGTGAATAATGCTACTATGAACCCAGGTGTACAGATATCTCTTTAAGACTCTACTTTCAATTCTTTTGAATATATACCCAAAAGAGGAATTGCCGGATCATATGGTTAATTCTATTTTTAATTTTTTAGGTAACCGCCATACTGTTTCCCAAACCATTTTACATTCCCATCAACAGTGCACCAGGGTTCCAATTTCTCCACATCCTCATCAAGACTTGTTATTTTCTTTCTTTCATTTTTTTATAGTAGCCATTCTAATAGGTGTGAAGCAGCATTTTTAAACCTGAAATTTTAGACAGTCTTTCAAAATGTGGTTTGCAAATGACATACATTAGAATCACTTCATCAACATATTGGAAACATTCAGATTCCTGAATCAAATATCTGGACACTGGGCTTGAGCAATAGTTTAACAAGTTCCTCAGATGATTCTTTTGAGGACTTTTGACATACAACCCACTATATTGGATGGATGTGATGTGAAAGCACCTCAAAGTAAGAAAGAAAACACCTAGCCAATCCTATAGATACTGTGTAGAATAGAATACTTGCTATAAAAACTCTCACTCTTAATCTGGATAAGTTAAGATTACGTAGAAACAACTAATAATTTTGCAAATACAACCAAGTCCTTGAGTCACATGGTGCTGAATGTTACTGTTATCATCACTGAATTGATGGAAAACTATAAGCACTTTCATTATGTTCGTTTGATGTGTGTGCGGTGCGGTGTGTGTGTGTGTATATGTGTGTGACATATATAATGATCTCTGACTTGCTGCACTGGCAAAGATTTTTATTTTTATCCATTTCCCTTCTTTTGAGCAGTAAAAGTCAGGGTTGAAATTTCAGTTCTTTTATGATTATTTGAGTTGTTCACACTGACTACTGTGCTAGGCACTGTTTATTTCCTACAAACAGAGTAGACAGTGCCTTAGACCTTAGCTATTTGGGAAGGTATTTGTTTATTATGAGAGAAGACTTTAGGGACTACAATGAAATTGTGTCCAAAATGACAGCAGGTAGGAACATGGGCTGAGCAGGAATAAAATCAGTTTTCACTGTAAGTGAAAAATAAGTTAAAAGCTGCTTGATGTCGAGATTTGAATTAAGAAGCTTTAGTTTATGCCAAAGAATTTTTAAAAATTAAACTACTTGTACTGATTTTGCATCAGCAAAATTACACTTGTAAAATCATATATAAGCAGACCCTTCACTTCCAAAACACTGGGCATCTTTCCAGACCTTGTCTTCAGATTTATTTTGTTTCTATAGTTCTATGCTGGTACTTTTGTGCTTCTGAAACCCTGTCTGCTTTCAGCAATTAATAAAAATGTTATGGGTTTTGATTTGCATCACTGCAGCATATGAACTAAATTACTCTTCATCTGCAGGTTTAAAGCAGAATAAAACTCTTCATGATAAAGTTTCATACTGTTCAGATATGAGTCACTGAACCATGGAATCCAATGAGCCAACACCAAGGCAGCCAGGAAGAGTGGCTGCCTTTTGTTCCAGTTTATACCATTCCAGCTAAACAGTCTGCTGTTCTAGGAGGCTTTAAATGCTAAGCCCCTATGTGGCTTTTAGAAATTGATGAATAATTTTCTTATCAAAGCAACCACTGAGCTAAACGAGAGCACAGCACAGGAAGGCACCACAACTTGTGCGTCATGGCTTAACAATGCAGTTGCCAATTCAGCGCGGAAAACTTTGCTCTCAGAAGTATTTAAAGAACAGATATTACAAATGATGATATCTTTACCGAAATGTAATTCACATTCTCCATTCAGTGCCTTCACCCAACGGTAAAATCAAAGTTATTTCTCCTTCTACCAGGTGTCCTTGCTTTTCTTCAATGCTTCTTCCCTTTGCTCTAGTTCAGTTTTATTTAGATAACAATTGCAACAGCATTACAAAGATAGGAAGTAGCTCATTAATAATGTAAGAAATAAGGATCGGGATTATGTTTTACTTATATGCATACCTCTCGGTGTTTAACACAGTTTATTGCACATAATAAAGAATAAAACTCTAAATGCATGAATTAATTAAGCCGAGTTTGTTGGGTTAGTTTTGCCTAGGTTTAAATAGTCCCCTTTGGTCCATAAATCCCTCCAAACACCTTGGCCTTAGCTTTCTTGTTCTTCTGGATAATCTACCCTAAATTCCTCCCATCCCAGGTTGAGTTTCTCCCTTTTAATAACTATTTGATTCTCTTAGGGTAAGGGGTCTCTTATAAAACTGAAATGACTTTTGGTGCAACTCTCTCACAAACTCTGCTACAGTCTGCCTGAAGTCTACTAGGAATTCTGTCTTCTCCCTTTCTTCTCTATATAGCTTTTGACTTAGACCCACTTTCTGGTACATGCATTTTTCCAAATGAGCCAGTAGCTACCTTGAATTACCCAGACTGCCCTCCCATCACCGCTACCACAAAGAGCCGATTCTTAGGTCACATATCCAGTATCAGTTTGGATACTGGCAAACTGACTTGGGTCTTCGGCATTAAGCTATGTTTGAGGGCTTTCCCTTACTTGGGCTTCATCATCCTAGAATATTTCTGTTCCCTGTTCTAGTTTACTTTTAAAGAAAGGACTTCTCATTTTTCCCATATTTCCCTGGATATCATATGCCAAGTTGATTTTCCTTTATCATCCAAACCTGCCTATGACAGTTCCTTTAAAGCAAGAGTATTCCAAGGGGTACGAGGGGGTTGTGTTTTGAAAGTTTAAGCAGTTGTTTACACCCCAGAACATATTTCAAATAAAAACTGAGACGGAAGCTTCCTGAGGGCAGGGACTTCTTTTACTCACTTTATTACAACTATTGCTAATCATCTGCCTGCCTTTCTTCTAAGAAGCTGTCTTGAATCACTGTTTACTCTGTATCTATACAACAATATCAATATAACACTAGATAATGTCTATATAACTATGAGAGTATATACATAACAGTGTCTATGAAGTCCATATACAATGAACACACAGGAAGTACTGAATTAACATTTGTTGTTACAATGAATATAATAAATGGATCTCGAGCAGCACTTTAAAAGCCTACTCTACTTAGCCCACATGCATTATCATTCTAACAGTACAGTATCATATGCTCTAACCTCCATTTACCAACATATTTCTCATGAAACATCTATAGAACTTCAAAATAGGGATGAAAGATACACATCTTCCTCTGCTACAATTGTAGCACAATGAGGGTTCACCTTCTCCAGCTCTCCCTTTACTTTTTGAGTGTGAATAGCCTCCCTCAATTCTAGTTCATCTGGGGGTCCCAGACAGGAAGGGACCATTGGAACATATTGGGTACCACAAAAAAGAGTAAGGAGTGGAGATTTAGGCTTCTGCAGGGAGGTAAGGAATAGGACAGAGTTTGGTGAAATAAAAAATAGGAGGGAGTTAAGCACAGGGCTAGGAGGGGAATAAGAACAGAGGGTTGGATCATGATAATGATGGATGGAAGAGGGGATATTTTAATGGTCACTATGTGCCAAAACTGTGGTAAGCAGGCTACGTGATTAGCTCAAGTAATCCCTACAAGAGCCTAGCAAAGTTTATATTATTACTCCCCATTTTATAGAGGAGGAGACTGAGACTCAAAAATTTCATTTTTCTGTAGTTCTCCATTTAAAAAAATTATGGCACAAATGAGTACAAGTAGAACTGGTGAAATATGAATAGGATCAGTATATTGTATCAATGTCAATATCCTGGTTGCGATATTTTACTATAGTTTTGCAAGATGTTACCTTTGGGGTAAACAATGTAAAAAGTACACCCTCTCTATTTACAATAGCCAGGACATGGAAGCATCCTAAGTGTCCATTGACAGATGAATGGATAAAGAAGATGTGGCAAATATATACAATGGAATATTACTCAGCCATAAAAAGAAACGAAATGGAGTTATTTGTAGCGAGGTGGATGGACCTAGAGACTGTCATACAGCGTGAAGTAAGTCAGAAAGAGGAAAACAAATACCATATGCTAATACATATATATGGAATCTAAAAAAAAAAATGGTTCTGATGAACCTAGAGGCAGGACAGGAATAAAGATGCAGACGTAGAGAATGGACTTGAGGACACGGGGAGGGGGAAGGGTAAGCTGGGACGAAGTGAGAGAGTGGCATGGACATATATACATTACCAAATGTACAATAGACAGCTAGTGAGAAGCAGCTGCATAGCACAGGGAGATCAGGTCGGTGCTTTATGACCACCTAGAGGGGTGGGACAGGGAGGGTGGGAGGGAGACACAAGAGGGAGGGGATATGGGGATATATGTATATGTATAGCTGATTCACTTTGTTATAAAGCAGAAACTAAAACACCATTGTAAAGCAATTATACGCCAATAAAGATGTTAAAAAAAAATAGAATTCCTCTATTTTTAGGAATTCTTTATGATATAAATATTACCCCTTTCTCTGTCATGTGTGTTGTGAACGTTTTCACCCAGTTTTTCATATGTCTTTTCTCTCTATTTATGGTGTTCTTCGTGATGGAAAAAAATTTCATTTTGTGTAGTCAAAGTTATTAATAGTTTTTGACTATTACTTCTGGAATTTTGAGTCATAGAAACCCTTTCCTTACACCCATGTTAAAGAGCAATTTGCCCATGTTTTCTTTCAGTACATATGTGGTTTCATTTCTTACATTTAGACACCTACATCCATTCTCAGGATATAGTGCAAGTTCGGTCTGTTAGGAAAACCGCTGAGCAGTTTCAAGATGACATTTTTTACTCATTAGTCATGAAAGGTTTTCTTAGCACATTGACCTATGCACACTTTTTCCCTGCCTGATAAGTACTAGGTAACTAATGGCATTTGATTATTGCTCCTACAGTCCTTCCACAGAAAGAATGCAATCAGGAACAAAGTTTCAAGGACCAGTAAAAGTATCATTAGTTCCCTAGACTTATAGGATCTTGTCAGGACTGTCTGTGTTAGAATGTGGTTTTAAATTCATGTGAATTTCTAATGCAGACAAAGAGTTTATCAACTGGCTGCTGTTAAAAAATGCTGAGGAGTTTCTAAACTGGAAGAATGGATTATATATACTATTTGTGGTTGTTTTCAGTGTTTGGCTTGGGAATATGGGGAAGACAATAGGCATGGCAAAGTAGACCATAATGTCAAGAGCCTTGTGGGCACCCAGTAAGCATTTGGCTCACCTTGGATGACAAGTTAGCATTTTGCTAGCTGCTTCTCACTCTAATTAATGCTTTCTGCTCTATGTATATTACCACTTTATGTACAGCATTTATTCAAAAAATACATTTCATATTATTTGCCACCACTTCTGGATGTTGTAGAACAACACTTAGTAGTTAGGGCAAGAGGTGCAGGCAACCCACACATCATCAGCAAATCGCTATTATTTAAATCATACCTTTCTCATAAAGAACAGCAATATAATGAAGTAGGGATAAGGGACTGAGCTGAAGCAGAAATAATACACCATAAATAACAGCATAAGATAAGTTAAAATCAATTTTCAATTTCTAATGGGTCATCTGGGGCTCTCCAACCTTAATGTCTAATTTTCTTTTCCAAATGAGTAGAGCTAAATACAGGGAAATATTTAGATTATTTTCCTATTCTTTTCAAGTTTACATTGTATAACAATGAAAATTGTTACATCAGGAACAATTTTATTTTCATAAAAATTAACAAATACATAGATATAAAATATTCAAAAGAATCTTAAATTTCTACTATCCTAAATTTTAAGACTATAGAAATAATTATAATGAATTATTGAGGTCAAAACATCATCAACTTGGATTAAAACAGTATATTGTAGAATTATTTGTATCATAAACAGAGGTAGCTCTTACAAGTCACCAGTATGTTTGCACGATAAGAATTTAAGTTCTTCAGCATCTAGTTCAGTTTTAACTTTTCATTAGTGTATTTCCATAAGAAATCCAATGTAGTCAACTCTTACCTCTTGCATATTGTAATATCTTTGGAGCTATTTAATCCAAGGTAGTTCCTAGAACCATCACTCCATCTCCTACTGTTAGCTGATGTGTAGAAAGAACATAAAAAAAAAACTATGGTAATTTTGCCTAAACTTGAAGCTACACAATGTCAAATCAGAAAGTTAAAGATAAATGTAGAAAATTAATTACTCATGCAAACTGATTAGTATAGATTAAGAAACTCATAATAAAAATTGAACCTCTTCCCACTAGCTGTTTTGGCAATATAAAGCTATGATGACTCTTAAAGATAACATAATTATGATGGTAAATTTGCCATTACAAAATAAATCATAAAATGCATTCAAAAGACTAACACAATTCATATTTAGATGATCCGCCTTTGGATTATTTATACTACTCACCCCTCCGACATAAGTGTATTTAATTAATCTTTGGGTATAATTTAAAGTTCTGTAAAATTAAATGTATCGATGATGACTTTCAACTCAGAAAATAACCCAACATCTGATTAATGGGAATGCAAGGATTTGCCAGCCTTTAAAATGTGTATTCTGTTTCTATTTATTATAACTATTACTTTAAAAGTCAAAATAACTGCTAAATACTGATGAGAATGGCTCATTTTTTTTTTTAATGGGCAATACCAAATTGTGACATGGATCTGAAGAAATGGGAAATATTATTTGCTTGTGGGAATGCAAACTGGTACAGCCACTTCGGAAGACAGTTGGCAGTTTCTCACAAAGCTAAACAATCTTGCCATGTCATCCAATAATCATTCTACTAAGTATTTACCTACATGATTTGAAAACTTATATCCACACAAAACCTGCACACTAATGTTTATAGATGCCTTATTCAAAACTGCCAAAAATTGGAAACAACCAATATGTCATTCAATAGAGAATGTATAAATAAACTGTGGTACATCCAAACAATTGAATATTGTTCAGCATTAAAAGAAAATGAACCACAAAAGACATGGATGGATCTTACATGCATATACTAAATGAAAGAGTCATTTAGAAAGGCTATGTACTGTATGATTCCAATTACATGGCATTCTGAAAAAGGCACAACTATAATACAGTGAAAAATATCAGTAATTGCCAGGGGCAGGGGCATAGGTGGTAAGATTGAATAGATAAATTATAGGGGATGCTTTAGGGTGGTGAAACTATTGTTTTTGATATATTAATGATGGATACATGAAATTATGCATTTGTTAAAACCCATACCACATTAGAACATAAAGAGTAAACCTTAATGTATGAAAAAATATTTTGGAGTTTCCGTGACCCCAGAAAGGAATGCAATCTGTGAGAAGAGACTCGAACTCCATTACAAATGTATGAAACAACTTCACTGAAGGGGATGTGGGGGAAGGTGCTGACCTAAGTAACTTTGGAAATGAGTAACTTTGAAAATGAGTCTGTAAGACTGAAAGAAAAAGAAACTGCACATAAACATTGTACTCTAGTTGATAAAGTTGCTTCCCATGGGAGCACAGGTTCATAATTCTGATAGTGCTACACATGTATACTGGGATTGAACAATTAAGTGAAAGGCTGTAGATGGTGGAAGCCAGATTTCTCACTGCTGTAGTGGGAGACTGCAGATAAACGAGGAAAGAAGGCTGAATGATCTAATAGATTAGAGTTGCTGACATCAGTATGAACTCATGTTTAGCTTAATGTAAATAAATATAGTTACATATATAAATATATATACAGTTACACATATATACACACATGGATACATATACACAGTTACTATATACACATATTTCCTTGCTGTCCGCTAAGAAGACCTGAAGCAATGACACCCCCATAGAAATGAGCACATCTAATGCCCAGATACTGGTTTCTAATCCATTGTCCAATAAGAAGAACCAGGGCTCCTTAAAACAATGGTTCATGAGTCTGGAATATCTTGTAATACCAGAAAGTAGGGAAATATACACATATATTTAAAACCAACAGTGTTGGGGGTATGTCAAAAAACATGAGAGCCAATCATTAATGGCCAAAGTTGGAACAATTTGTGCAATAAAATAAAGGAGTTGTATTAGTCTTTTCTGGCTGCCATAATAAAATCATAGAATGGGTGGCTTAAACAACAAACGCTTATTTTCTCACAGTGCTGGAGGCTGGAAATCTGAGATCAGGGTGGCAGCATGGTTGAGTTCTGGTGACAGCTCTTTTCCTGGCTTGCAGATAACTGCCTTCTAGCTGTGTGCTCCCATGGCCTTTACTCAGTGCATGCACACAATAGAGAGAGCAAGCTCTCTGGTGTCTCTTCTTACAAAGGTACTAATCCCATCAAACCTGGTTCCCACCCTCAGGACTTCATCTAACTGTAATTACCTCCCCAAAGCACTGGAGGTTAGAACTTCAAGATATAAATTCAGGGGGCAGGGGACACAAACATTCAGTCCCTAACAGTAGTGTTGGATTATAACCCTCATTTCCCATATCCAATAAGTATGTTGGTTCCACTCTAAATATATATATCTCTCTTGGATCTTGACCTTATTTGCTATTATCTCTGCTGGGTTTTATCTCCCCCTGAACTACTATCATAGCCTCAGAAATGGACCCTCTGCCTTCAGCCTTGTCTTCAGTTCATTGTATTTTACAAAGTGACCCAGAGTCACCTCTTTAAGTATAGCTGTCACTATGCTTCTCCTCTGCTTAAAATCCTTAAATGGCTCCTCACTACCCAGGTTCCTCAGTGTGGTCCTTTATAAACTGACCCCAGATTACTTTCCACCATCTCTCCCTGACAGAACCCAGACATCCTATAAACCAGGACAAACACAGCTTACATCCAAAGAGAAATTACAGAAGAGACCTTCTAACAGACCTTGACTGACACTCCAAGGGCAGGAAAGAAATGAGGAAAGTTGATGGAATGTCAAGAAAATTAGTAGCAAGCAAATGACAGACACCACCTAGTTCAAGGCACAGATTTAAATGGGTAATGTTTCATAAATATTTATTGAAAAGAACTGAAATCCATTCAAAAATGGTAGATAATGGATATAAGAGCATTTCTGCTTATGTCACATTCATGGAAAAAGATAATAATAAATGTACTACTTTACACATAGTATGCACTTTAAACACTTTGCATGGAAATTCTCTTTGGACCTTTGAAAATACTTAACATGACGTAATTAATATCTGTGAATTTTCCTCCATCCTCATTCCTCTTGCCGTCTCCACTGTTCTTGAAAAGCTGGTTGGCACAAGCAATATAGTACAGAATTTAATCTGATGGCATATACTCATAGTTTTTTGGCCACCACGATGTTTAAGTAATAAAAATTTGAGCAACATTTTAAAAAATGGAGAATTCACATTTAAATCTGGATTTCTGGCTTCCCTTGAAAAATGTTAAGTTCTGTGATTCAGAGCTTTTATTGCTGCACAGCAACATTCTGTGAGAACAGAGTGGCACTTGCAGCTGGCCAAGTCCACTCAAGTAATTACCTCTCTCACTTCTGTAGGCATTTGAGTTTGAGTCAGACAGACGTTCATGAGTCTCGATTCTGTCAATAACCAACAGGGAGGACCTACGCGTATTACATAAGCTCTCTGTAGCCCACTATCTTCAGCTATAAATTTGGGATAATAATAATCTGTCAACAATAGTGTTATTGTGACGAATGAGTGAAATAATTTATGTAAAGCATTTTAGCACATAGTAATCACTCCAGAAATTTTAGTTATTTAAAAACTATTTGAAAACAATGTCATTGTTCTTTTGTTTTGTTACTACTTACAAAGGTATAGAGTTGAAAATAAAAGTAATAGAATGTTGGGAGAAACAAATAGTAGATTAGTTTTTCTAGGAAGCATAGTTCTGCTGTTAATATTCGATATAAATTTGCAATAAAGGAGAGAAAGGCTAAATCATCCTCTTAAAATTCTTTATGATTTTCTTCATGATAATTCACTATCCTGGTCCTAATGCCTGTCTGGCCACTTTGTTACCTCATTTGACAGTACCATTTACGCCATATGTGCCCTAAATACGAATACACCACAGCAGTGGTATGCTGAAAACAACTCATACCAGCTCGTAAGGAGTCAATTGTTAAATTTTTGTGAATCTTGCAACCCAGTAACATCAGCCATGATGGGAGTATTTACACAGTGGAATGAGCAAATGCTGGATATTAGGACTATTTTCTTCTCGGAGAGTCTCTGCACACCACTGACCCAAGCCTATGAGGTTCTATGTCAGCTTTCTCCCTTAAGAAACTCATTCATCCTCATGGTTTCAACTCTCACTTAAACTCAGACTTCACCCACATCTCAAACTAAGAAGATTCTGCAAAACAAAGGAAACAATCAACAAAGTGAAAAGGCAACCTACAGAATGGAAGAAATATTTGCAAACCATATATCTGATAAGAATTAATTTTCAAAATATATAAGGAACTCATACAACTCAATAGCAAATGATGATGATGACGATGATCCAATTTTTAAAAATGCTCAAAGGACCTGAATTAACATTTCTCCAGAGAAGACATACAAATGGCCAAGAAGTCTATTAAAAGGTGCTCAATGTCACCAGTCATCAGAAAAATGCAAATCAAAACCACAATGAGGTATCACCTCACACCTGAGAGCATGGCTATTATTTTAGAAAGAAAAAAAGATAAACTTTGCCAAGGATGTGGAGAAAAGGGAGCCTTTGTACACTGCTGGTGTGGAAATGTAAACTGGTACAGCCATTATGGACAACATTATAGAGGTTTCTTAAAAAATTAAAAATAGAACTACCATATGATCCAGTAATCCCACTTCTGCATATATATGAAGGAACTGAAATCAGGATCTCAAAGAGAAACCTGCATCATTTTTATCCATTGCAGAATTATTGACAATAGCTACATTATGAAACAACCTAAATGTCCATTGAAAGATGAATGGATAAAGAAAATGTGATACACACACAAACACAATGGGGTATTATTCAGCCTTTAAAAAGCAGGAAATTCTTCTCTTTGTGATAACATGGGTGGAATGGAGGGCGTTATGCTAAGTGAAGTAAGCCACACACAGAAGACAAATACTCCACGATCTCACTTGTATGTGGAATCTAAAATAGTCAAATTCAGGGAAGCAGGAGGTAGAATGATGATTAGCAGAGGCTGGGAGAAGGGGGAAATTGGGAAGTGATGGTCACAGTGTACAAAGCTTCAGTTATGCAAGATAAATAAGTTCTGGAGATTTACTATATAGTATAGTACCAATAGCTTACAATGCTATATTGTATACTCAAAATTTTCTAAGACGGTTAATCTCATGTTGTGTTCTTACCACATACACATACTAATACTAATTAATAATAGTAATAATGGGGTGGGAGGAAATTTTGAGAGGTGGTAAATATAACTATGACCTCGTTGGTGGTGAAGGTTTCACAGGTGTATATTTATCCCCAAACTCATTGAGTTGTATATATTAAATATGTACAGCTTTTTAAATGTCAATCATGCCTCAATGAAGTGGCTTAAAAAATATCTAGCTTTAAACCCCCTTCTTAACTTCATTATTGTCTTTAATAACCTGGTAAGTATTTCCAAACAGCATCCTCTTCAGGCCCAGCATTACTGTTGATATTTCTTAGGGCTGCCATAACAAAGTGTCACAAACTGGATGGCTTAAAAAAACAAAAAAGAAACCGTATTCTCCCATAGTTCTAGAGGCTAAAATCTGAAATGAAGGTGTCAGCAGGGTCATGGTCCCTCTGAAACCTAAGGGGAGAATCCTTCCTTGCTTCTTTCTTCCTGCCTTCTGGCCGTAGCCCTCAATTCTTTGTATTCCTTGGCTTGCAGCTGCTTCACTCCAATCTCTGCTTCTTTGTTACATGGGCTTCTCATCTCTGTGTCCAAATTTCCTTCTTCTTTTAAGGACACCAATCATATTGGATTAGGACTCACCCTACTGATCTCACCTTAACTTGATTATATATGAGAAACCTTATTTCCTAATAAGGGCACATTCACAGGTGTTGGGGGTTAGGATTTTAACATATCTTTTGAGGGGATATAATTCAGCCTGTAACAATTATTAAAACCAAACATTGAATCAAATAATCTCCTCTTCTAGATTTACTCAGTTCTTTCCATTTATACACCTTGGTGACATTTCTGAAATCTTCATATTCCTGGGTCTCCATTGTCAATACCCATTCATCAGATTCTGTGTAGTGTGTATTTTATGCCACTGCTTTAACTATTGCAATAATTCCCTACAGGTCTTTGCAACTACTGTCATCTATCTTTCCTTCCAAGGCAAACTGCATTATATTTTTACCACCCACCCTGTCCAAAAATGTTTAGTGTCCTCCCATTGCCCATATAAAATGTAAAGGCCATAGCCTGTTTTGAAAAGCTCTCTACACCAGAGTCTTGGTTTAGGTTTACTTAGTCATGTTTTTTCAGATTCACTCAAGGCATCCCACTCCTCAATAGAAAGTGTTGGATTTCTTCCACAAATCTTCACCAACACCTGCAAACCTCTTACTCTGAATATGCACGGTACTTGTTTTCTTGGCTCATGTAACATTGAACAATTTGATTATTCTTTACTGTTTATTCCCCCTTTCATCACACAAAACTGTAGGAACTTTAGGGCAAGGACTTTGTTCCTCTACCCTGGCATATTTCCTTGTTCTTGGTAGACATTCATAGATGCTATTTGATTCTGATATTAAGATTGTTGTCAATGAGGATGTTAGTGGGAGATTAAATGGGTGACATTAGGGTCAAAATGTTAAATGACCTTACAGGATATCACAACTGCTTCAAAAGACAAGTTTGAGAATTGCTATAATGCCATAATGTAATAATTTTTTAAAGATTAAATTAAGTAGCTAATCATTCATTATTCACTCACTAAACATTTATTTTTCCTACTCTGGGCCTGGTACTATATTAAACAACAGGAATATGGCATGCATTCTTCCCTCAGTTATCTCTCTATTCATAGAAAAGCTCAGAATGTACATATGCATACACAAAATATGTATAACTATGTGTATATATACATGTGTGTTTCTATACGTGTGTACATATGTGTGTGTATACATACACACACAGAGGGAGTTAGAGAGAGATTTTGTTATTAACTTTTCAAGGACGGAGGAATAGATACACTTTTCTCCCTTATATAATCGATGCCGTAGCTATATAGCACTCTTTGAAATATATGCAAATAAAATTTTACAAAGGTTCAAATCAGATAGAAGCTGCAATGTTCAGTAGTATTGCAATTTATAAGAGAACAGACTCTGGAGATTCATATTCTATTTGTTCCCCCCTCTAGGAAAAATACACAAACATTTTATTGTTCTTCAGAGAAAAATATCCCATTCAAGATGAAGATAGCTTAAATTCACAAGCAAAATGAAAACAAAGCATGAGATTTCTTTGTAATAGGCCAAGAAAAACTCCTAAAGCACAATAGGAGCATATTTTAGAGGGCATAATTCAGGATAAAACTGCAGAGAGGTTATTAAAAGTGAACAAAAAGATTATAAACGTGCAAATGTACTGTACAGAAAGTATTCACAGAGCATAAAATATGCACTGCTATATGGTGTAAATGTGGAGGTTATGTAGGGCATTATATTAAAGGAAGATCATAGGACAACAAAGTCGGAACAGAAAAGACATCTACAATATACAACCTTTCAACAACCATGGGCTCTGTATATAAATTCAGGGAGAGAGCTGACCAGCATGAGGAACATGAGATCAGGAGCCAAGTGCATATTCTCTTATCACTAGCTAAAAGTTAGGGAGGTTGGCCTTAAGCTGATAGCTTTCTGTACACCCTGTGGTGAAATTCTTATTTTTAACAATTCCCACATTTTGAAAGAGACTAGATTCCTATTTTCTTCTCTTCCTCAGAGAAAAAACCAAAACTTTACATATATAAAGAACCTGACAGATCTAATTTAATTTTCTCATAATATAGAGGAGGAAACGAAAGGCTAGGAAAGTTAAGTGACTTGCCTGAAATCATAGAGCTCTTAGCAAGAGTGATCTGATGACTGAATCCACTCTGTGAAATGAGAGAGAGAGAACCAGTTCCCTTTACTTTACATGTATATATAGATATATACATATACTGAACAAATAGGTATATGAGAAAGTAAATGTAAATAACAAAGTAGAGCTAATATATAATTATACAATTATATAATGTGGCTTACATGCTTTACTCATTAGAAAAATATGATGATCTATACTGGTTTGTCTAAATCCTCATCTTTTTTTTACTATTGTATTTCTTTCTCTCTCACTTATTCTTTTGTGTGCTATCATTGTACATATATATCATCTGCATTAAAATAATTACTTTCTTGAAACTTGGATTTTATTTTAATTGCCTGGCATTTTCTGTCCTGCCTTCTGCAATGGCTCAGAGTTGGAGGCATGAAGTACAGGTTCTTCCCCAACTATGTTTCAGTATTTCTGGTTGTCCTTCCCACTAACTACTGTCAAGATGCTCATGCAGATGCTTGACCATGCAGAGTATACCCTGCAAAATGCCTGGCACCTGCTATAGTCTATACTGCCTTCCGGAGCTGATCTGTGTCTGCTCTCTTTGTTCTCTCATCCCTGTTCAGTCTCACTCTGACCTACAAGGGAGACCAGCTACCTAATTTGTGAGGCCTCATGCAAAATGGAAGTGCAAAGGTCCTTGTTTAAAAGTTATTAAGAATTTCAAGACGGGGACAGCAGGACATTAAGCCAAGTACTGGGCCCTTCTAAGCATGAGGCCCTGTGTGACTGCACGGATCTCATGCCCGTGAAGCCAGCCCGGCCTGCAAGGGTGAATGGAAGGATTGGAGTACTGTTATAGCTTTTGGCAGGAATAGACTTGCTTCCAAGCTAAATTCAGCCTACTGTGCAGAAGCCATTGACTGAATGATGCTTCCCATCTCACTCTATTGCACATCCCTGCTGGCTGCCCCACCATCTGGGGTACTGTTTCCTGTGCATTTTCACACAGGAATCTCCAGGACTAGAATTGAGGTTGCCTGAATAATTCCATGTGCTTTTCAACTCTATTACCATTCTTCTGATTTTTGTTGATCTTGAGATAGTATCTGTGAAAGTCTCTACCACAGTCCTTGGCATAGAAGAGATACTCAGTATGACAGTTTTATTAAAATACTCACAGATTCATAGACAGAACTGAAAAGGACCTAATCAAACCTCCTCATTTTCCAGAGGAACAGATCCTCTGGAATCTGTATCTGAATCGCTGAATCTCAGATAAAGATGCTTAAGATCACAAAGCGTTCCTGACACACCTACCTCCATTTCTCTTTCCCTTTGCCCAATGCTCGCCTTCAGGGAACTCTGTCCCTGCTTGATGCTATGCTGGAAGTTTTCTTATCCAAATTATAAACCCATTCTGTTTGGAAGTATGAGATGCTTATTTTCTTTTCCATTATTACCTATCTTAAACATAAGAAGAAGCAAACACTGTAATTTCATTTACTCAACAAGTGGTAACTGAGCAATTACTAAGCATTATGCTAAGGGCTGGTGTAAGTACATGAAAAATATAAAAAGGGTTCATGATCTTCAGAAGCATAATCCAGCCATGAAGCAGCTAAGTAACCCTGGAAGGCAGGAGAAAATTGCATGCCAAATGCTTGTTAGAGAAAATTACAGGGGTCCATTGATGTGGGAGATCACATGAGGTGAGATTGGCTGGGGAGGACCTTATGGGCTCCCAAAGAACAGGAAGTATACATCAAGATCGTGGAGGAGGGGGCAGTTAACATGAACAGGGGCCCGGAGACCAGAGTTAGCATGATTTTTCCATTGACAGTGGAGCTGCTTAGTATTTTTCTCCCATTACGCTTAAATGTACTTTGCAAACAAGTATAGTGAAGCATTGAAATAAATCAAAATCTTCTGAAGAAAGCAGAATTATAAAACAGTCAACAATAAAAGACGGCAGAGCAGGAGGCCCTCACTGGTGAATGTAAAAAGACAGAAAAGAAGAATGAGGCTCTGAAAGAGAAGGCAGATTCCTTGGCCAAGGAGATCCAGTATCTGAAAGATCTGATAGAAGTGGTCCTCAAGGCAAGGGGGAAGAAGAGGATCCCCTAGTTAGGGTAGTCAGGGGTGTGTGTGCTTGTACATAGGAGGCTAGTGCTGAAGCTGTGTGTTTTAATAAATTATTTTGTAGTGAAAGTAAAAATAATAATAACTTATTATATGTTATATTATTATATTATATATTATATTAATATATATTATGTTAATATATATTATATTAACGTATATAGTATATGTTAATAATAATAACATTGCTTCTAATTTCTGAGTCCTAAGAAATTGCTACCCTACAATCTTGGTGGAAGTTAACTAAACACATCATTAACCTTGGTAAGAAGCAGCCAAAACTATATACCAACACATTCACAGCTATCTTTGCTCAAAATTTCAAAAACTGTTAGAACGGTGTGAAAATGTCTAAGGAAGAGCACGTAAGAGGAGCCCTCCTGAGAAAAGAATTCTTATTTTCACCTATAACCCACATTTATAACAGCAGCAAACCAATTGCTGGAGCTTAACAGCATGATGCATTCTCAGTTACAGTTATCCACACACATCAGCCAGTGATAGTTCCTCTGTCATATAGTATCTTCCCATCTGGGTTAGCTAGGAAGCGATTATAATATGTCATCTTATCATGGTTAAAAATAAACCCTTGGAATTTAGAACTTCATACAGTTTGTCAGATATATTTAATTGAGTTAAAGAAGCCATTCCACAGATCAAATCCCACCGGCATTATAACATAAGTAACAGTATGCACAAACATAGAGGAAGTGCAGGGTAATGGAAATATATGAGGGCATAAATACTTCAAGGGAAAGAGTAACAGTAAAATAAAATTTGATTTAAGGTTCGAATGCTCTATGAGGTCTAATGAATGTTAAACAAATGTGTCTAACCCTGAGCTTAGATCCTCTAGAATAATAATCCTGGTTCCATGTTTATCTCCATCCATATTCTATTTGATATTGGCATTAGATCAATTAGCATCAAACCCTCAATATTATAAAAGTGGTAATAATATTGGCTATGATAAACAGCAAGCTCAACCATTTTTTTTTTTTTTTTAATTTATTTATTTATTTATTTATTTATTTGGCTGTGTTGGGTCTTCGTTTCTGTGCGAGGGCTTTCTCCAGCTGTGGCAAGCGGGGGCCACTCTTCATCGCGGTGCGCGGGCCTCTCACTGTCGCGGCCTCTCTTGTTGCGGAGCACAGGCTCCAGACGCGCAGGCTCAGCAGTTGTGGCTCACGGGCTTAGTTGCTCCGCGGCATGTGGGATCTTCCCAGACCAGGGCTCGAACCCGTGTCCCCTGCATTGGCAGGCAGATTCCCAACCACTGCGCCACCAGGGAAGCCCTCAACCATTTTTTTTTTAATGTTTTTGCTATGCTTGGCAAAATGCCTGCCATTTTAAAAGTTGTTACATAGGCAATCTAATTAAATAAGTCAAGATAGTATGAATGTAGTTCTTACCCTTGGATAATAAAATACAACCAAGAAAAAAATGAAAATAAATTTTAAAATAAAATAACTTTAAATGTCCAAGGAGTGGTTCAATAATGTATAGTTTTTAAAAGATGCATTCCCTATCTTTATTCCACAGGGCAAAATTATAATATTACCTTGTAAAGGCAATATTTGGGGGTCTAAAAATGGGAAAACAATGGAAATTATTGCTATACCATTTAGCAATTTTGTTGCTGTTCTTTATCATCAATCATGAATTTTTTATTATGCATGCAACTCTTCTTCACCTAGACTGTGCATCTATGAAGAGCAGTTACCAGAAGACCTTGATTCGCATTCTGATTCTAAGAGTCATTTTGAGAAAATCACTTAATCTCTTTCAATCTCATCTTCTTCATAATAAAATAGAGCTCAACATCTCTCTTATAGCATTTTTATAAGAGCTAAGAGATAAAGTATATGAGAAAATGATTTGCAACTTGCAATGTATTACACTCATTACTTCTTTATTTTAATGGAGTTTTTTCACAGTGATTCCCAATGAGTGTTAACTCAAAGCTATGTTCATTAACTCCAGTTCGTCTATCAGTTTATCTAATACTTCTCTTAAATTTTTATTTTTACATAATGCCTATGACTACCCAAAACAGTTATTGAAAAATTTATAAAGAATTATCATCACCTGTTCAGATTTTGATTCTTGAGCTAATGGCAGCCAAGGTCAGCATAGGCAAAATTTGATCTTAAGCAGTTCAGAGATTCTGTTTTCTTCCCTGTGTGTGTGTCTGTGTGTATCCTTCACAAATAACTGTGAAGTGACTTACAGTGGTGGCTTACAGAGCACTGCGGACAAAGGCCCTTCTATACTGTTATCATTGAGAGACATTACTGGTAATGTTTGGGGACAGCTCAGGGATACACAATCCATTGTCATCATAGCATATCTCTGGGGATGCCAGGGGGAAGTGGAAGTCATGAAGGCTTGACCAACTATGTTGAGAACATGAAAAGAAATGAACAGGCACCGTACACATCTTGAAGATGGATTGGGCTTATGATCTTTTCAACCAGGTGGCAAATGGGATCAGAGTTAGCATTACAAGCAACCTGATGCCTAGGCCAGCAGAAAAACAAAACACTTCATGATTCAAAAAGAGCCTGTGTGTTCATGCTGCCTGTATATGAGATGGTTAGTTCTCCTAAAGAGGCCTCATGATGTCTGAGTAGCTCCCTCACAATTAGTGTGTTATGGCAGAAGACAGGTTGACAGGAGATAGACTGCTCCAGGCGGCAAGCAAAGCATGGGGAAGGTAAAAGTGCTCTGTGCTCTTGGGGGAGCTTCTTCTCCAGCTTTGTTTCGTCTGAGACAAAGGGGCCTAGAGAGGAACCTACTTAATGGCTGGTGCTTCCATTTGTGCCCGGAAGTCAACTGCATTTCCTCTAGTCTTCTCTCAAAGATTCTCATCCAAAATAACCAAAGGTTGGTTATCTCTCTTTTTCCCTCTCCATCTCATCATTATGACATTTATATGTGCATTTAAAGCATTACAATAACTAGGGAAGGAAGAGTAATGGAAGGGAGCCAGTAGGGAAGGGACGGTTAATTCATAGCCCACATAATCTACACCCAGAGAATCTATGTATGCAAGTATTTATTTCAACAAATATTTGCTGAATACCTATTAAGTACAATCACTGAGGCCCAAAGAATACTTTACAGAACAAGACAGACAAAGACCCTACCCTCTAGAGCTCACGTTCCAAAGAAGGAGACAGAAAATAAACATATACGTCATGTAATGTCAGGCAGTGACAGGGGCTATGAAGAAAAATAGAGCAAGGTACAAAAACGGAGGGGAAATGGTAGGAGGGACTAGTTCTGGAAGGGCAGAGAAGGCATCTCTGATGACATCTGAGTAAGGACCTGAATGAAGTGGGCATGAACCATGTTAATATCTATGGAAGGAAAATTCCAAGGTAAGAGGATAGCAAGCGTAAGGTCCAAAGATGGCAATGAGCTTGCCATTCTCAAGAAAGTGCAAGATAGCCAGTGTCTTTGTGAAGAGTTGTAAGTGAGAAGGAAGACCGTAGAAGAGAAATTTGGAGCAGCCAGATCAAGTGAGATGGTGAAGGCTGTGATAAAGACTTTGGATTCGATCTAATTATATTTTTAAAGATCTACTTATATTTTTAAAGATTTTTAAAGATTTTGAACCACAGTGCAAAGAATTCATTATGGGAAGAGTGAAATTACATAGAGACCAGTTTGGATGCAGTCAAAGTAAGTCAGGTGAGAAAAGATGGTGTCTTAGACCAGAGTGGTAGAGCAGAGGAGGTGGCAAAAGATTTTCAGATTCTGGCTATATTTGGGGATCTCCCCAAAATGTGCACATGAGAAGAAGAAAAATCACGGATAACTCCTAAATGGACAACATTTGAATAGTGATGTTATTTATTCAGATGGGGAAGATGTGAAGGAGTAGAATCAGAGTAAGAAAATCATGATTCTGGACTGAACATATCAAGTTAGATATCTACTGTACAATCAAGCCGAGGTGCTGACCAGGCAGGTGGATATAGCAACCTGAGCTCAGTGGAGAGGTCAGTGCTGGAAATAGAAAATTGGGATTCATCAGTATTTAGATATTCTTTAGATCCAAAAGCTCAAATATTAAAAGATAATAACTCATTTTTTCCATTAAAATTCATTTAAAATGAAAGTAGAAATCTAAGAGAAATTATTCCCTGATTTTACAGGAACTACAACCCAGGATTTTTCAGTATTGGAGATGAATGCTGAAAATAACACCAGTGTGAATCACAAATACTACACTACACAGGCTCTGACTAGTCCGCTGTGGAAATATAAGGCCCCTCAGACAGAAACGCAGTGTGTGCTTATCTCTGACTAGAAACACTAAGTCAGGTGAGAATAGAAAATGAGGAACTGAACTTGCACTGAACCTTGGGGCAAAAGCAGCTGAAGACACTTATCATCATTTATTGTGATTATGATTCTGTATTGTACCCTCATCTTGCAATTTGTGAAGGCAAACTGCTTTATAATTGATTTTACTAATCCCTCACAGCCTACTTGATTTATGTGCCTTTTGGTCTCTTTTATTGTCCTAATTCACATGCATTTTAACATGTAAGCCATTTTGATCCTCCTTAGAATACAAATCATAAAAACAAATGTTTTATAATAAACAAGTTGAGTCAGTCAGTAGGTAAACGGTACAAGTTTAACTTTATCAGTGAAGAGTAGAGGCCTAGGGAAATTCACTGACTTTTGTCATTAGCAAGCTAACAACAAGAGTAGAGCACTCATATTCCAACAGGGTCAATGTCAAGGCTGGGATGTTGCCCTCATCCACTCCTCACGTTTCATATCCCGGAGCATAGCTACGCTGTAAGATGCAGCAAACAATACCTCCTCTGGATCCCATGCGCCTCTCACTCTGATTTTATCATTTAGGCACATTGCCTTTACCTGACTTCTTCTGTCACAAACAAATTGTGTCCTCCCCTCCCCAGCAACTTCCACGGCAGATGCCCAGGGAGTGCCTTTTCACCCTCTCCATCACACCCTCACCCAGAACAGAACTCCAGCCCTGGGCTTGTGTGTGCCTGGGGTTCTGCTTCCTGGAAGTTGGTCAGATTTTAAAATCATGGGTCTATTACTTTGAAAAAAAGATAATGCAGATAACATGATCAAAACATTAAAATTATAATTCATTCAAAAATTAATTCCTTCAAAATTCAGAAGTGTTAGCCTAAGCCTTTAAGAGTAGAGACCTTGTGAGTCTTGCTCACTGCTTCCTGCTCAGCTTCTGGCATTATGCCCGGCACACCGTAGGCCATCAATAAACAGACACTGTGGCATCATAGAGACAGGGCATCGTAGAGGTTGAAAGTACAGACTCCGGTGTCAGATCCACTGGGACAAACCATAGTTCTGCTCCTTACTAGCCGTGTGACCTTGGCAAATTACCTAATCTCTCTATACCTCAACATCCTGGTCTGTGAAAGCAAATAGCACCTGCCCCAGAAGATTTTTGTGAGATTCAATAAACCACTACACATATAAAACTCAGAATGTCGTAAGCCCTCAATGTGTTTTAGATAAAGATTAGATTGAAGATGAATTATTTAAGAATTGAGAATGTTATGTGTATGATGAGTTAAAATCCCCGTTTCCCCATTTATTCCATCATTTAAAATGGTGCATATGCGCAAAGATTTACGCAGCTGCTTCTGCTCTCTTTCCTGTTTCTCCTGCGAATTCCATGACCCTCAGAGGCAGCACTGAAATTAGAGATGTTAGAGGTGTTGTTGGTAAGCTCACTGCTCCACAACCCACAGAAGGGGATATTATCTGTTCCTGTCATAGTCTGCTATTTAGCTCAGGGTTCAAGGTTCCCAGACATTCAAGCTTGCCAGAGGAAATCAGGGTCAGGAGACTCACTAAATTCACTGACATAAACCACAGCCAGAAGAATTTGCTGTAGAGCCAATGGTAATTTATTAATTTATAAAAATGTTGATAAATGACCAAGTTATTAACTTCTAATGAAAAAGCTGCCCAGCAGACAAGATAATTGTGATCAGTTGGTTTTATTAGAAAAATTATTAGAAATATCTACATTAAGAAGCAAGTTATAGTAAGAAAAATTTGTTTCTGTGTTTCTTTTTTTACTGTTCTTTTTTTTTTTTTTTATTTTTATGTTTTTGAGAATGAGCTTGGAACCAGAGCACAGTGATTATTTTGATTAATGGCTGGTGGAATTGAAACAGGGTAGCCTGATACATCCCTTGCTACTGTAGGGATAAACCAGAATAATATTTTTGGTTCCACTGCATACACATTTTCCTGGCTTATGTACTTAAATGCCGGGGGAACACAGACAAATCCTTCCTCTCTGCCCTTTTATTTTTATTAACTTGGTCGGGAGAGGGGTGGATCTGGGTTACAAGAAGACCATTTGAGTCACTTAGGCCAGTGATTATGTATCATTTCTCTGGTTACTCCATCATACTTTATTCAAATGACTTTGACTGACCTTGTGAATTCCCAAATTTCCTCTGCTACTAGGTTTTAAAAAATTAGTAGGTCCTCATCTATTTATTTTTTCTGTTTTCTCTCAAATTTGGGGAGTAGGGAGACGCCTTACTTTATGCCCATGGAGTGACCATCAGACATTTCCAGAAAGCCTATAATTTAAAAATTAATTCCCAACTATTTAGAAGCCAAGTAACATAACATCTACTCCATTTTATGCATTTGGAGTCACGTAGGGGCCCAATCAATTGATTAAATGATGACGCATATCCTTTCTACTAAATTAACAATGGTCATGATTGGGGAATACACAGATTTTAGCAGAGCTGTTTTCCAACATATCTTTCTATCAGCACTTTCCTATCACCACTAAAGAGACAGATGCTGCTCATTTAGAAGCATAAAACTAAAACGTTTTCCAAGAAGTGTCCTTAAGATGGTAAAGTTCAAACAGGGGAGATGTCATCCTTGGCTACATGTTAACTCCATTTTCCAGTAAAGAGCAAATGTCTCTCACAATTAACAAAGATTCTATCAACCCATAAAATGCCTGGCTTGAATGCCAGCTACTTTCAAATTGCTGGGAGATCTTTGGGTTCTCATCTGGTTTTTTTCCCAATTAGTTTTCTTCAGACACCTATTACTATAGTGGAGAAGATAAATTAGTCTAATGCAGGATACTGTAAAATGTTCAATTACTGCAAAAGATGTGGCCAGTTCCCAAAGGAAGGAATTTAATCGAAACTAGATCGAAATGGGAAAGTGAATGACAGAATATGTAAATATTCTCACATACTTAAAGCTAAAGAAGATTTTACAAAAAGGCTTAAAATATGAATATATCAAAGTAGAAGTACAAACACTTAGAGGCATTCAATTTGTCCATCACCTGATGGGATTTTAACATTTAATGTGACAGAATTTCTGAGACTTAAATTTAAAGGTGAATCTAATATTTAGGATAGTTCCCATTAGTGGAAATTTTATGGGTATCAGAATTTTCCTAAAATCTCCTTTTTTTTGAACTATGAAACTGCAATACTTTTCAACTTGTCTTTACTTTCCAAATCAAAAATTATTATGGAATAAAACATATGATAACAATATAAATTTTCAAGTTATTTTACATGTTCTTTCCTTTAAATATTATTTTAAAAACTGTTTACTGAGATCTGTGACTAAATATCAAATTTAGAACAATCATAGCTACTACGAGAAACGTTCATGTCTCCAGAAAGGATACGAATGTTTCTGCTATTTCTCAATTGTATTTCTGTATATTCTTTACCTAGACATTGCTGTATTCCAAAGATCAGACAAATCACTAGTCCACAAATCCATATAAATATTCTCTTTCCATAAGATTGCCTAGTTATCAAAATAATAATAATAAAAAATAGGTTATGCAGTTGTTCATTAATCTTGAGACATCCTATGGCATAAATGGAGAAGAAAAGTTAAGAGTCATTAGCTGAACAACAATCTTAAGGTTGAACAGTATGGGGATGTTTTCAGTTCCAGGTATCAAAGAGAATCAAAATGAAAAGCAAAAGACATGGGATATTGATTTGTTAGTTACTTCTTGTCAGAGTACTTTACCAGTTGTAAATCTCTGATTAACTGTATAGCAATTTGGGTATAAGCCCTACTCTTTAGGTCTCAGCTATACAGAAAAGCAGTGTGGTGCATTAGGAAAGAGCTAGGTTTTTGTATGACACGTTTGCTTTTTTTTTTTTTATTGGAGTATAGTTGATTTACAATGTTGTGCTAGTTTCTGCTGTACAGCAAAGTGAATCAGTGGTCTGTCTCTTACAGCTGTGTGATCTTGGCAAGTTACTTAACCCATAATATAGCCCATGGTAAGAGATGAAATTCAAAATGATAACCCTGAATCATAATAAAAATTAAAATGTACTCTATTTATGAAGGTAGGAGAAAAGAGAATTAGTGTCCTGAATAGGTAAAGAACATTTATAAATCACTGATGAATAATGATAGGATCAAAAATGTGAAAAAATGGACAAAGGAAAGAAACAAGACTAGTTTAAAAAGAAGTACAAGATGCTAACAGTCTTCCCATTCACCAATGACCAAAGAGAGTTATACTAGTTGGATCATGCTGACAACGAATATCATTCAGTTATTAAACACACAGCCTAGAGAATGTTGTAATGACAGTGAAAAAAAGTTTTTGACATATAAATGTTGACTAAAAGAGGAGGATACCAAACTATGCAGTTAAATCCCAATTTCAGAGGAAAAAATTTGTATCTATATACAGTAAGAAAGTATTAAGAACACATATCTCTGAATTGTAGAATTACACAGGATTTTAATTTGTTTTTATATCTTCTGTATGTCCCAAGTTTTCTACAATGAGTATTTATTACTTTTATAATTATACAAAGAAAATTTTCAGGCCAAGAAATAGGAAAACTTCTAGATTTGCTCTACCATTAATAAGCTAAGTGACCTAAGGGAAGTCACTTAATCTCATTGAGTCTCAACTTTCTTATCCATAAAATGAGAAAATTGAACTAGATCATCTCCTAAGGACACTTTCACGTCTATAATTCTGTGAATCTATAATGTATTACTAACTGTGTGATATCCAAAGAAAACAAAGACTGATTGAAGTATTAGTAGCAACAAGTTATCTCACATGCATTAAGCCTAATAGGCATTTTTAGCAAACCAGAATTCAATGGCTATTTCTATGAATAATACCTTTTACCTTTTTATAATAATAGCAAATTTCCAAAGCAATTTCAAAGACAACATTCAGTATTTTTAAATAATTGTTCGTAAGATTTGTAGAACAAAGGCACCCAAGGTGGAGAGATGTTGCATAAGAGCAGAATTGGGGGAACAACTGATTGTGACCTCCATCAGGACTCTCTCACTTCTTAGAATCCCATCAGGTTGAGTGTTGTGCTTTCACTGTGCCAATTTCATGACCAGTGAATCAGAAAACACTGTTTTTTTGTTTTTTTTTTTAAACATCTTTATTGAAGTATAATTGCCTTACAATGGTGTGTTAGCTTCTGCTTTATAACAAAGTGAATCTGTTATACATATACAATATGTTCCCATTTCTCTTCCCTCTTGCATCTCCCTCCCTCCCACCCTCCCCATCCCACCCCTCTAGGTGGTCACAAAGCACCAAGCTGATCTCCCTGTGCTATGCGGCTGCTTCCCACTAGTTATCTATTTTACATTTGGTAGTGTATATATGTCCATGACACTCTCTCACCCTGTCACATCTCACCCCACCCCCTCCCCATATCCTCAAGTCCATTCTCTAGTAGGTCTGTGTCTTTATTCCCGTCTTGCCACTAGGTTCTTCATGGCCTTTTTTTTTTTTTTTTTTCCCTTAGATTCCGTATATATGTGTTAGCATACTGTATTTTTTTTTCTCTTTCTGACTTACTTCACTCTGTATGACAGACTCTAACTCCATCCACCTCATTACAAATACCTCCATTTCCTTTCTTTTTATGGCTGAGTAATATTCCATTGTATATATGTGCCACATCTTCTTTATCCATTCATCTGTCGATGGACATTTACGTTGCTTCCATGTCCTGGCTATTGTAAATAGAGCTGCAATGAACATTTTGGTACATGACTCTTTTTGACCTATGGTTTTCTCAGGGTATATGCCCAGTATTGGGATTGCTGGGTCGTATGGTAGTTCTATTTGTAGTTTTTTAAGGAACCTCCATACTGTTCTCCATAGTGGCTGTATCAATTTACATTCCCACCAACAGTGCAACAGTGTCCCCTTTCCTCCACACCCTCTCCAGCATTTATTGTTTCTAGATTTTTTGATGATGGCCATTCTGACCGGTGTGAGATGATATCTCATTGTAGTTTTGATTTGCATTTCTCTAATGATTAATGATGTTGAGCATTCTTTCATGTGTCTGTAGGCCATCTGTATATCTTCTTTGGAGAAATGTCTATTTAGGTCTTCTGCCCATTTTTGGATTGGGCTGTTGGTTTTTTTGTTATTGAGCTGCATGAGCTGCTTGTAAATCTTGGAGATTAATCCTTTGTCAGTTGCTTCATTTGCAAATATTTTCTCCCATTCTGATGGTTGTCTTTTGGTCTTGTTTATGGTTTCCTTTGCTGTGCAAAAGCTTTTAAGTTTCATTAGGTCCCATTTGTTTATTTGTGTTCTTATTTCCATTTCTCTGGGAGCTGGGTCAAAACGAATCTTGCTGTGATGTATGTCATAGAGTGTTCTGCCTATGTTTTCCTCTAAGAGTTTGATAGTGTCTGGCCTTACACTGAGGTCTTTAATCCATTTTGAGTTTATTTTTGTGCATGGTGTCAGGGAGTGTTCTAATTTCATACTTTTACATGTACCTGTCCAATTTTCCCAGCACCACTTATTGAAGAGGCTGTCTTTTCTCCACTGTATATGCTTGCCTCCTTTATCAAAGATAAGGTGACCATATGTGTGTGGGTTTATCTCTGGGCTTTCTATCCTGTTCCATTGATCTATATTTCTGTTTTTGTGCCAGTACCAAGCTGTCTTGATTACTGAAGCTTTGTAATATAGTCTGAAGTCAGGGAGCCTGATTCCCCCAGCTCCATTTTTCGTTCTCAAGATTGCTTTGGCTATTCGGGGTCTTTTGTGTTTCCATACAAATTGTGAAATTTTTTGTTCTAGTTCTGTGAAAAATGCCAGTGGTAGTTTGATAGGGATTGCATTGAATCTGTAGATTGCTTTGGGTAGTAGAGTCATTTTCACAATGTTGATTCTTCCAATCCAGGAACATGGTATATCTCTCCATCTATTTGTATCATCTTTAATTTCTTTCATCAGTGTCTTAAAATTTTCTGCATACAGGTCTTTTGTCTCCTTAGGCAGGTTTATTCCTAGATATTTTATTCTTTTTGTTGCAATGGTAAATGGGAGTGGAAAACACTGTTTTTCTATGATTTGAGGGATTCTTCCAGTAATGACTTTGCAGCCATAATTAAGAAATATGTTAAGCCTTCTGTCAATTAACTGGTGTGAAAACCTGACTGGTCCAGAGAGCAATGGATTTCCCAAGCTGCACCTTATCAGAGAACAGCTTAGTGTGAAGGAGAGAAGTTATGCTGAAGCCAGAGCTGTGAAAATGCCAGGAAAATTAGCACAAGCTCCTAGTACAGAGGGTGAAGAGGAAAACGTGCTCAGCTACTCTGTGGTTGTTACTTAAACAGGATCTATTTCAAAATCTTTAATTGATGGGATGAACAGTTGCATACATTTTTGCTATGTGAAAGTTTCTTCAAAGAACTGGGCTAACTGGAGAGATGGTGGAGGGGGACCTACATGCAAACAGAGGAGGGACATTGGCTTCTGCAAAGATATGCCTTATATTTTCCATAATGCAGCTTCTTGAAAATATAAAAAACTCAGGCCAAAAAAACAGCTGAGACAGGACACCCTCGACTTCCCCTCCTTCCCTCTATTTCCACCGGGTCTAGTCTTGCTACCTCTTTTAAATGCTAAACCAGTGCTTCTCAAACTCGCTGTTTTTTTTATTTTCCCAATCCATCACAATGGATATTTTCATAAAGTACAGAAAAAATAAGTTACTACAAAAAATAAATTTTAAAAAACATTAAAACAAGCTCGTTTTTATTATTAGATTCAACAGCCATAAAATCACATTCTCGATTTGCTACAAAGTTTCTGAACATTTAACTCTGCACATTATCATCACCAACTGATAAGCAATATTCGAATAGTGCTGTCATCAACAATTATCCTCTAAAAAACTTATCTCAGCTTTTTCCACACTGCAGCTGTTTATAGATTGACATACCCCCATTAGACTGGGAGGTGCTAGGCAAGTATTTATTGAATGAATGGATGAATGAATGGTGCACAAAGGAACATAAGCATTTCTGCTAACACCTATGACACAATTCTAACACCTAGAGTAGCTCCCATGCTCTCCTCACTTCCTTTAGAAGATTCCAGAATAAAGCACACACTTGGCCTCTTAGTTCTTGCTGTTCCAAGATCATAAAAATGCTGGAGTCCTGTACTTTTATTTTTGGGTTTCTCTATTTTCCCCACTTGATTTATTGCACCTCTGTGAAAATATTTATTAAAGCTTTTCTTGGCACCATTTGATGCTTCCCTCAGCTCTGACATTAAGTTTGCAAGTGTATTAGTTTTCTATTGCTGCTGTCACAAATTACCATAAACTTAATGGTTTAAAACAACAAAAATTTATTATCTCACAGCATCTGTAGGTCAGAAGTCCAACACGGTCTCACTGAGTTGAAATCATAGTGTCAGCAGGGCTGCACTCTTTTCTAGAGGCTCTAGGGGAGAATTTGTGTCTTTTCTTATTCAGGGGTTGTTGGAAGAATTCCGTTCTTGGAGTTTACATGAGTGAAGTCCCCATTTCCTTGCTGTCAGCTGAGGGCTATTCCCAGCTTCTAAAGGCAGCCAATTCCCTTGGCTTGTAGCCTCCTCCCACCATCTTCAAATCCAGCAATGGCAGGTGGAGTCCTTCCGTGCTGCATCTTTCTGACCCTCACTTTAAAAGGTTCTCTGCTTTTAAGGAATTGTGTAATTAAACGGGGCTCACCTGGATAATACAAGATACTTTCCCCATCTCCAGATCTATAACCTAATCGTATCTACAGAGATCCTTTAGTCACATAACACGTTCACAGGTTCCAGGAAATAGGAGGTGGCATATTTAGGATCCTTACTGTTACTGCCACAACAAGAAATCCATGAATTCATGCTAGATTAAAATAAAAGAAAATTAAAAATATACATCAGTAACTTTACATCCTTGGATAAGGTCCTAATTATACAAAGATTCCCAATAAGTTTCAAAGAGCCTTTATGGTGGGTGGGGTCTATGCTGTGTTCATCTTTGTACATCAGGTCTTTTGAACTGTTCTCCAAATACTCTCCCAGTTCCAATGCAACCTCTAGATAGCTACCATAGTTGACTCACACCCTAGTCCTCTGTCTAAAATTCTTTATTTTAGATCCAAATGCCACACTGTAAAATTCAATTTAATTTATCTGGCAAATCTGATTCTTCATAATTTGGGCCCACCCCACTCTTCAGACCCATTTCTCACAGTTTCCTACTCATGGCCTACGACACACCGAAATACTTGCAAAATTCTGTGCCATACTTCTCTTTGCCCATGTTCTTCTTTCTGCCTGGATGGAACTTTCTCTGCCCGTCTTTTTGGGGACATGTGGTGTAACTGAAATAGAATAAACTTGGAAACCACTTTGCTTTGAACTTGAACTACTCACTCTGCTACTTACTAGGCCTGAAGCTGCCAGATGCCTCCTTGGCCTGAGAAGTAAAATGTGATTAAAACCTACTTTGCAGGGACGTTTTGAGGCTTTGAAATAATATACACAAAAATCATATAATACAAGGTCATAAAATAGCCCTTAACTAAATGTTAGTTATTCATTTGCCCTAGAGAACCTCATTTTGCCTTCAGACCTTCAGCTCACCACGTCTTCTGGCAAGTTGTCCCTGACCCCTCAGGTCAACCTTCATCCTTGGCTGTTCCATAACTGTGTGCATTTAGTACTATGACATTTTAGGGGTAATGTCTACACCTATCTGTGCCCTCTAGTACATTATGAGCTTCTTGAGCGTAAAAATGTCTTATCATTTTGTCTATAGCACTTAACAAAAAGTACAAATTAGTCATTCATAAGAGGTTTGGATGGATGGAAGGATGGATGGACAGATGGAAGGATGGATGGATGGAGGAATTAATGTAGAACCTAGCAGGGTAAATAAAACATAGTGCATACTTAATATATACTGAATTTAAATTAAATATATCTGTCTTATAAGTATACCATTCTGTGTCTTCTTTTAACTCTTTATCTTTTTAGCTGTCTTGCTTACTAAATGGTAGTGTCTGTGTGTTTATATTTTTATCCTTGTAATGATAGTAAATTCCTAAAAGGCTGTCTTTCTTTTCTTTGTTACCTTCATTCAAGCAAGCTTCTGTATTCTATATATAGTGAGTGTTCAGAGTGGTTAGAAAAGATACTATGATTTTTTTTTTTTTAAAAACTAATATTTAGGCTTTCTAGGTGGACAGGAGCTGATTCTTAGAAAGTCAATGGTATACTTACAAGGGCTGACCTAAATATGATGAGAAATATTTGGAGATCTGGTAATATAAAGCCACCTGTGTTTGTTAATTGGCATTAGCCAGAGGAAAAGTAAACTTTGTAGTATCTTCAGACAGGAGATAGTTTTACAACTTGGGGGAAGGTGCCCTATGAAGTTTTAAGCTCCTATCCTCCCACAGAAACTAGGTGATAGGGATGCTATCTTCCTTGATGATTACTTTTCAAAGGGTGGCTCTCATGACCTTGAGAAAGACATTCCTGGGTTATAAATTTGTCAAGAAGCTTTTAAAAAGATTTACATCCCAAAGGGACAGAGAAAGAATTTACAAATACAAGTTTTCTAAAGGAAGTGCTCTAAGAAAAAGGAAGCATGGGGTGGCGGTGGGCCGTGGGGATAGAGTCTGGAAGAAGTGTGTCTCAAGTTTAGTCAAGCCCAGGGAAATGTTAAGTCCCTCTTGGTCAGTGGGAACCTAAATGTGTATTTCAGGCGGGATGAGTTAGGAATATCCCTTGAAAAACAGGCTAGGCGTGGGTGAGTGAATTCCTTAATGGGATCTATCCAACATGGTTCACGTCAGCAGGTCTATTGTGTGTGTTTTTTTTTTTTTACATCTTTATTGGAGTATAATTGAGCAGGTCTATTGACATGCAAATTGAACCTAGCAAGCCCTTGGCTGAGGTAGAGTAGGTATGTGCCCAAATCTTTAGGTGGAAAGGAATACTGGGGTTAAAAAATAGATTTTAAAATCTGGCTTCATATGAACATATATGCAAAAGTGTCTATATTTCAGAAAATATTATATAGCTTTATTTTTCAACTCCCATTTTTCAGTTAAAAGAAAGTGGAGGTCACCACCCCACTACATGGTCCATATCCTCACTTCATTCCTATCTTTCTAATAACAGAAGGAGATGATATAGAAGGGGAAGCTCAGATATTGCTCGTGGGGGAGCATTGTGATCAACCTCAGGCATCTTGCAGAAGAGTTTCTAAATCCTAATATTTTAGGCATTTTCTCCTTTACTCTTCACGTTTACTCAAAGCTCTTGATAATGCAACTCCCTAAAACATACTCTAGGCATTAAATAAAAAGTAGGAAGTAATGGGGAAAAAAGTTATTTGCTTCTCTTCTTCCCAGTTTATCTTCTTTTAATTTCTTCAGGTTTTCTTTTATTTTTCTCTTCATTCTTACTACCATCCACTTCTTATTATTTCCTCCATTCTGAACATGATCAAGCTTTGTGGTTATCAAAATGGTATATTGATTAATACATATTGTGTGTGCATGCCTGTATGTTTGGAGAATGTTATGGTTTACACTAACCAACCAATTTTACAGGGAAGCAATTCCACAGTTATCTACTACTTCACGACTGCTTGGCAGAGCTTGGCCAGAGTTCCAGTTAGTCAGCAGAACTCATAGACGCATCCCTATGCTCAGTGACAGGTTAAACAAAGACTATATATATATATATATATATATATACGCACATATTCTATAAAGGTAGAAATGAAGTCTGTTGATGAAATGAATGAATTCTGTTTACAAAAAAAAAATCTGTTTATGATATTATACTTATGAGATTAATTCTGACATACAAGCTAAAAATATTTCAAGTATCTCATGGACTACACATTAACAGAATGAACAAGAAAATATCCAAATTACTCTTCCCTCTTTCTCTTGTCCTCTTGGCTCTTAATGCCCACGTATAGGCTAATTTTAAACACTGTTTTTTAGCCAGTTTTCACTAAAGTGGTTAGGTGAGGTTAGGGTCTTTATAGTAAGTCACACTCTATCAGTGTGAAATTCTGTCATACCCGTTATTTCTCAGTTAATTAAGCTGGATGTCTCCTTAGAGATCTTTCTTATATGAAATTGGAAACTGGCTTCATGTTAGTAATTATACCGAAATGGACTTTAAAATGTAAAAGTCTCTAATCCTCTTTTAGAAGGGCAAGTGTTTCATGTCACCTTGTCTGTAGAACAAAATCTCTTTCTGAATGAAGGATGCAGCTTTGCTAAACCACACACTCTGATTATAAATCAACCAGCACAATAACAGTACTGTAGACACAACCTCCTAAGATAATCTCTTTAGCACAAAATTGTATTCAGCAAGATGAAAATCCTAACAAGAATGTGATTTCTGTCAGTTTAGTTTTTCATACATGCCCTTTACACTAAGATTTTTTTTCACACTCCTATTACCAGTTCAACCTGAAGAAAAATGGCTTATTACATGATCAGGGTTCATATGCACGGACCACAATGGGTATAGAGCATATAAGGATTTATATGAAGAGTCAAAATTCCTTGAGATTAGAAGGCGTTCAAAAAAGAAGGAAATAAAAGTGATTAGAAGGCCTCGATTGGCCCTTGAATACAAAGTAAAGGAACTGAGGTGCACAGCCAGACTCTATCATGCCGGGAAAGAATGAGGAATCTCTAAAAAGCGCAACTTCAGAAAAGAAGCTGAAATTGTTTATTGTTGCCCCAGGGAGGTGTAATTGGGGTTAATGGGATGAAATTAAGCAAAGGAAAATTCAGGATGTGTATCAGAAAATACTTCTTAACATGAGGTCTTTTATAATATTGTCCCAATGGAAACATTAGAAGCCCTTTTGTTTGAGTCATTCAAACTTCAAGTAGAAAAATATATGGGAAAATTGGCTGTAAAAGACAATCGCATACCAGTCCTCAAGGGATGAATTACCTAGCACAATCAGATCTTTCTCAGCTCTAATTTCCATGACTCTTTTAGTAAGTTCCTCAAAGGCTTAATTTTCAAAACGCTTGTTCAATTGCTTCTACTATGCACCTGCATCAGTAGCAGGTTCCAATTAACTGAGCTTGCAAATTGTTCACTGCAGCTATTGAGAGGTTTGGCAGAGAACTTTGGAAACCTGAAGTCATTTGGGATGACCTCAGTCAGTATTTACGGTTGTAAATGTAGTTAATATAAAACTCAGCATAATAAACAAAGTTCTGAAGAATGCCACCAGCAACTGAACTAATTGCCACACTGAATTCCTTGTCTCATTTGATTTCTCACCACATCCTTTAATTCATTAAACTGCAATTTATTCAGAATCTCCTATCTGCTGGGCACTGAGTAAATGCTGGGGATAAAAACTGAAAATATTAAATAAGGTTTTCTTTATTTGATTTTCCATCCTCTTTGAAATGCTTTCTGGCTACAGACTGTGTCTTTTCTGCCATTTCATGCCCTGATACCTAAGCTAATGTCTGGCACATGTATATTTATTGAATTAATTAAATAAATAATTAATATCCACACTTGAGACTAACACATTTGGGAGACTACCTTAGTTTGCATAACTAAACTCGTTTTGTGTCGCTTTTTCAATGTACTCGTTACAAAAGACATACATTTGGCCCTTCAACAACATGGGTTTGATCTTTGAGGGTCCACTTACAGGTGGATATTTTTCAATAGTAAATCTATGATACTACACGATTGCGGTTGGTTGAATCCAGATGCTAAACGTGGATACAGAGGAACCACAAATACAGAGGGCCGATTATAAATTATATGCAGATTTTCAGCTGGGGGGTAGGAGGGTGGGGTCGGCATCTCTAACCTCCAGCCATTGTTCAAGGGTCAACTGTATTTTTAAACTAAATAAATAAATAAATAAGCAAGCAAGCAAAAGAAGTGATGGTTTAGGTGTGTTACTCAAGATCTTCCACCTTGTTTTATTCCAAAATTTCTGGATAGAAGGCCCAAAATAACTAAAAGCCAGGGCTGGTTGCCTGAGGCCCCTTCCTCATTGTTCTGTGTGACAGTGAGATAGTAGTGTCAGGAAAAGTTCCTACCTCTGCTTTCAATACTGGGCGTTTTAAAGTCACTGTGGTAAACCCACTTGTGTTTTCTGGTTTTTTTTGGTTTTTGGAAAAGCCGGGAAAGATTACAATTTAGGACTTAACCTACTCTGCCACTATGACCAGCTCTGCAAATTCCGGAACTCAAGAATGCTAGCCCTCTGTGCTAGTGGATACTATGCTAATGGATACTAAAAGAATATTTAAATGAGGGAAAAGCAACTTACAGTAAAGAAAATCCAGAAGTAGAATGACAGAAATTATAGTAGATTAAAGAGGTGGCATTGATTCAACCATGAGTGCTCTGGTGATTTTCAGACTATTGAAAGCCTTTCCTTTTTTTTCTTTATTTTTGGTTCCTTTCATGTCATTGGTCTTCCTTCATAGTGTATATTATAGAAGTGTCTTGTTTATTTTTGTTTCTTTGATCTGTGGTTGCAAAATACGGTTAAATGTTTTAAAACATTTGCTTTGTTTTTAAAATTTAATATGGTTCTCCTATAGTTTTCAACCTTTTTCTACAGATGTTCAAAACTAATTTTCTTCATTTTTGTTTTTCCTACTTTGCATCTGTATTTTTCATGAAATCAGTATGAAGAAAAATTTAGTGACATTCTTAGAACTCTACATATTCATTTGTAATTTTTAAAAATTTCTTCTGCTATTCTTTTTATTGGCAAAGAGCAACTCTGCTGCTAATAATTGGAATTTTATGTTAGAGGTCTTTTTTACTCCTTACTAGCTTTAAAATATGTATTTGAAACATCATTTATTTATCTGGCCTCTGATGAAATCTTCCTCTCATTTTCCACCTTTGTTTTTCCTGCATTTCCTTGTGTTCAAAAAAGTATAGATTTGTTGGGGCATTTGGAGACCTCATTTGCTTTGTCATTATATTACTCTGCACACCTCAACATTCCTGTCACTATCGTATATTGATTCGTGTTGTTAGCTACTGGGATATCTGTCTTTATTTTTTCCCAAATTACCAAGATGCATGTACCTTGTGAAGGATTCACAAGATACCATTTATACTTTATTCAACTAAACATGATGAGAAATCAAACGAGATATATCCACGTATAAAATTGAAGCTCATCTATGACTAGAGTAAGTAACTGTTAGGATGTTTCATCTAAGTTTAGACTAACCTATGTATCGATGCATGGCTGTAGAATTATAACAGGCTTCTCTAGGACACATGTTACGTTTTCGAAAGCAATAAGGCATGACAGGGTGTAGTCATTAAAAGGTAATCATTCCCATAGAAGGAGAGCATGCTGGGGAACACAAGTGTGTGCAGGATGATCCTGAAATGAGCTAACCTAATGAGGAGTGACTTGTTACCTTGGAACTATAAAATATGCCAGCATACTACATTAAATAGACCCAAATAGTTATAAACAGCATGGGTTCAAATTTAAATGTTATATGAAAGTCAATGTTTTTGAGATTAAGCATAAAATAACCCACAGTCCAGTAGGAGCATCAATATCTTATTTACTGAGTTTTTAACAAATAAGGTATTGTGGCTTTTTAAGATTCTCTTTATTAAGGGAAGACAGAAAAATATGAAAGAGAACAAAGTGTGAATACCTACAGTCTCTGAATTCTTTATTGTTGTAGGCATTCCAGATCAGTAAGTTAAACTGGTCAAGGAAAGTTAGGGTAATATCCCAAAATTTCATTTGTTATATTAGCAGTGTATTATATAAGGCTTGATTTTTTTTTTTAATGTTTGAAAGAAGACAGCTTCAAACTCCAGTTCTAACAGCTAAGTATCCAAATGGCTGTCCAGCTCGACCCAACACATGCCCGCTTTCCACCACTGCACACTGGCCTCCCCTCTGACTTTCTTGTGACTGACAAAGGCATTCCAAAAGCTACCCCTCAGACCCCAGTACCTGCCTCATCCCCATGGCAGAGGCTCACCGATTAATCTCTCTGTTCCTTGAGCCAGCCACCCTGCCAGAGAATTATGCTTAAATTACAGCTCAGATTGGATTATTTTTCTCTCCTTTCCAAAATGTTCAATGGCTCCCCTTTTCTGTTGAATTAACTACAAATGCCTCAGACCAGAATTCAAAACCTTATACAATATGGCTCCAATCTATCTCCTTGGCTTATCACTATCTACTCTCTGACTCAAGCTCTATGTTCCAGGAAAATTGAACATCTTGTATTTCCTCCCATTTTCTACTATTTTCTGTCCTCCGGGGTATTGTTGCTATTTTTCTCTGTCAGGAGCCTATGCTTCAATGTAATTTTAAATGTCACCTCCTGTAAAAACAACTTTTCTAATTTTTTAAAATCACATATTATATCCCACTTAGCATATCGCTCATTATTTCCTTTTGTATGGTACCTTTGATCATGGTTGTTTTTTATTTGCCAGTTCCCTGGTGTTAGCCCTTCTGCTCTGGGAGAGCAACAAACTCCTAGGGCACATCTCCCACAGCAACCGGAACAGTACCAGGCAAATGATGGCTGATCATCTATTTATTCATTAATCCAACAAAGACTTACCAAGTAGTCAATATGGGCCAAGCACAATGCCACTGACATTACAATAGAATGCCACAAGTAAGATCAAAAAAATTCTTCAATCTCATATTATAACATGCTTTGGACAAAACTTTTTACACCACCAATTCCTAGCAGGGGTTCAGAAAATTGTTTTAATTTAATAAATATTAACTGAAGAATCTAGTCCATAAATAATCATATAAAATATTAATGGAACATTTAGTATTTCAAATGATCTATGCCTGGAATGCTTATCCTTCTCCCAGAAATTCCTTTGGTTCTCTCTTCACTTCCTTCAGGTCTTTGCCCAAATGGCACTTTCTCAATGAGGTCTGCCCTGGGCACCTCATCTAATATTGCAACACACACACACGCACACTCACATGTCTTATATCCCTTTCTTGCTTTATTTTTCTCCTTAGAACTTATCACTATCTAACAAATAAATATTTTACTTATGTTTTATTGTCTATTTCCCACACTAGAATATAAATTCCATGAGAGCAGTTCATTCAAAGAGTACATGACCATTTACATAAACAGTGCACATTTACTATTTAATTTAATAGTAAATTAAAATAGTGCTTACTGAAGAGGAGATTTAGAAGCTAAGAAGTGACAGAACACACTTGATCCCATACACCCTCCTTAGCCCACAGACAGGCAAGCTTAGATGACCCTAGACTGGATACACAGAGTAAAAATGGTCCTTGAGCCATTTTATGTAATTCCAGGAATGACAGAGGGAACAGGGAACACCCACTTGACTCCATTAACAGTATGAGTTTCCTGCCCAGAGAATGACCTTGTTAGAAATGGGCAGCTTCTGTTGAGCCAGATTCCTACTATTCTATTAAAAGGAAGAGCCTTCAGGACCATCCAAATCAGACTTTTCTCAGTCCATACTCAGGTGTGTGGGAGCTCAGTGTATGTAAGTCTATTAATCACTTGTGACTGACACTAAATTGTTCATTGTTTAAATTTGCGTATTAGTAAGTGTGCCCTGCAGCAAAGTCAGGTAAAAAATGATATATCCAATATTACAATGAGTTCCTATTAAGAGCCACTGCTTGGGACAATCTTAGAAAGGTGTCTGAGGCTTCATGTCCACATCTACAATAGAAATGAGTTGTTCAAATCACCTCTGCCACCTTAAAATCTTCATTCACTTCCCAAGCTTGTATGAGTTTATGTCCAATCAAATAAGGGCTATCAACATTTCTTGAGAATGAGTGGAGAATTTTTCTCTGCTTTCTTCACTGTTGTATCCAAATACTTAGAATGGTTCCTGGCACATAGCAGTCACTCAGTAAATTTTTGTTGCATGAATGAATGAATGAAACATTGCCAGTCAATGAAGTTTTTTTTTTTTCTAGAAGAAACCAGAAGTTTCTAGGAGGTTGAAATGAGTTTTTCTTTCTTTTTAAATTTATTTATTTATTTATTTTTGGCTGCATTGGGTCTTCGTTACTGTACGTGGGCTTTTCACTGTGGTGGCTTCTCTTGTTGCAGAGCATGGCTCTAGGGCGCGAAGGCTTCAGTAGTTGTGGCTTGCGGGCTCTAGAGCGCAGGCTCAGTAGTTGTGGCGCACAGGCTTAGTTGCTCCGTGGCATGTGGGATCTTCCCAGACCAGGGCTTGAACCCACGTCCCCTACATTGGCAGGCGGATTCTTAACCGCTGCGCCACCAGGGAAGCCCCAATGAAGTTTCTTGTCCTCAGTTGTTTCTCTCATGTCTTTATCATCAGTAAAGGTACAAGAATTGTGTAGTTCAATACAAGAGCTTATTGCCAACTTAACCATTTATATTTCCTCCAGTGAGAATGAGCGGATAATAATAGCAAAGTTTCTTATAATAACCAACTTTCAAAATCCTTTTTTATTCATTACAATATGAAATATATTATCCTGCTAAACAGGTGGACTAGCTAGATACTTGTCTTTTTCTTCAATACCACTCGGCCCTACCTGATCTTATATAACCCATTTATACTCAGATGATGTCATTACTCCATACTGAGGTTTTTCTTAATTTCTTGTTACCTCTAAGGCACTCTGCCAGTATGAGAAAGATGCCACTCATCTGTTTTCTAATAACCTCTTTCTAACCCTCATCAACAGGCTTTCTTGGCCAATCAGCTCTCTTGGCCATTTTTTCCTCTTACTGCATAATATTATGTATTTCTACACCACATAGCTTGTATCTTTCCTCCCTTCTTATGCCAATTAGTCCCTTAATTCTTCTATATATTACCTTCTGAGAATATTTTTTCAAATACTTTAATACTTCCTTACTTCATTTTCCTTAATTGACATTCTCTGACATAACCTCCTCTTTTCATTGTAGCATTTCCACTTACAAATGCAATATAGATTATCAAACTAGCATGTTCCAACAACCATTTTTGTTATGATAATCACGTCTATTAGCAATCTGAGTGGGAAAAAATAATCAACATCTTAAATTAATAATTAATTCTGCATTTTTCATTATCAATCAATTTGACCAAGGCATAATAAATTCTGGAGAAACAGAAATGAGAAAGGGGGAATGTCTCCAAAATGAGCAGAGACACACCTTCTTATCTCCACTTCATGGTCCTTCATATCTCTCTCTCTCTCTCTCTCTCTCTCATTTTTAAATTTACAAAGAATCCGCAGATATTGAGTGTACAAGCATTCATAACTTGTATTAGTTTACTAGGGCTGCTATAACAAAATACTACAGACTGGGTAGCTTAAACAACAGATTTTTATTTTCTCTCACTTCTGGAGTCTACAAGTCCAAGATCAAGGAGTAATGAAGTTTGGTTTCTCCTGGGGCCTCTCTCCTTGGCTTACAGATCATGGCAGTCTCACATGACCTTTCCTCTGTACACACACATTCCTGGTGTCTCTTTGTGTGCCCAAGTTTCCTTTTCTTATGACACCAGTAGATTGGATTAGGGCCCACCCTAAGAGCCTCATGTTAACTTAACCACCACTTTAAAGGCCCTGTCTCCAAATACAATTATCAATACATTCTGAGGTACTGGGGAGTTAGGGCTTCAACACAGAAATTTTGGGAGGACACATTTCAGCTTATAACAAAGCTCACGGTAGAGAAAAATACAATCATAAATGTATATAATTAAAAGTAAGTTATTATAAATATGGTGAATTCTAAAGGAAGGTTATGATAAATATAACGAATAATATAATAAATATGATGCTTTTTTGGCTTGGTTGTTAAATGTTTGATTATTGCTTTGTATTTGAAAAAAAGTAAGATATGAGCTAAACTACAAGAGGACACAATTTGGCTTCAAAGGATAGGACTTGTGCAGTAGAATTGGAGAATAGGTGAAACGAATAAATTGTATACATCCTCAATGGCAGGAAAATATAGGCTAAAGAATAGAGGATTGATCTGTCTGGAACACTGAGCATTGGAGAGTGGTGATTTGCAATAGCAGGAGTAGGGGTGCCCGTTAGGTAGGAAGAAAGTAGATGGATACAAGCCTGGAAAAGCTAGATAGGATTTTACCACCATGCTGAGGAATTTGGATTTCACTCTGTCAGTCATAGGAAAGTATTAAGGTCAAAGCACTCTTGATGGTTCTATTATTTACATATGTCATTCAGTTTTTTAAATTCTATATTAACAAAAATCTAAATTATAAAGCATTTAGTTTCCCTCAAATGTCTGAACACTTCTTATTTTATAATAAGTGTTATATTACTTCTTATTTTATAATAAGTGTTATATTACTTCTTATAATAGTACCCCAAACTCAGTTGAAATTTTCATATACTAATCCTTAAGAGTCCAAACCAATAATTTACTTTGGTCACATGATCACCCTTCATAAATTCTAACATTGGATTCCTTATATCAGTGTGTCTCAGACTATGGTCTTTGGCTCCCTAGGCATTCATAGATTTATTTTCAGGAGTTGAAGAAAATTATTTTTCTTTAACTTATAAGTTCTTAACACAGGGTTCTTGAAGACTGAGGATAAAATAATGACATTTTATTTTCATTAACTTCTTACTGAAATATAACATTTCTTTCTACAATAAATATTGGTGACAAAAAGATATTTCTATAGGGCATTACAATTACTGTGAAAGTCAAATATTTTTTATGCTCATCACTAATTCAAAACTACAGAAGTTATCAATCCTGATGCTAGATCTTATTTATTATGTTAGTAAAGATGCACCTATATTAACTATTAACAATTTTTTAATATTTTGATTTTTGTAATTCTATATAATTGGTTTTCTCTGTAAGTCTCTGAATTTAATTTTTATGCACTTAAGAACATTAGTCTGAGAAGAGGTCCATAAACTACACCAGATTGCCAAAGGAGTCTATGGGATAAAAATGGTTAATGCATACTTTAGAAGGAGTCTATGGAAACATGGAAAAACCCAAACGAAATTTTTGGCCAACCCAATATTTCTCAAGTATGGGGGGCGGGGCGGAGAGAACTGCCTTGAATTATTGCTTCTCTTTGCTGTAAGAAACCTGTATTTAGGCTTTTGCTTTGACTACTAAACCATCTATTTCTGTATTTATCAGACTACTTTGAGTCAATACCTCTGAGCTTTCCTAGACAGCTTCTCATCACTTGAAAGCTGACTGTAAATGGATTCTTTTATTTAGTTTACCCTGGAGTCAGAACAGGCAGGAAGAAATCAGGCTGAGAGGAGTAAAGCACACTAAGGAAAATTCTATCAATTAAATGTTAATGCAAAAAAACCCTGTATTTATCCTCTTGATTTTTATTACTTTCAGGTGAAATTCAGCATATTGAATAAACTTATCACAAAGTTGCCTAAATGCTCGCAACTTTTTGGCACATCCTTTAACCGAGTTTCACTAGGGATAAAATGCAAATATATAGTTTCCACTTAACCAACCTCCAGATAATATTTTTAAAGGTAATGAAATAATGTCTGAGTGCCTCAGATGGAAGCTGCTATATAAGTACAAACTACAATCATTATCATTTTCATAAATATTTGGATATTCGGACTCACTGAAACATTTAACATTCTTTTCAAATGACCTGAGCATAGGAAAATGCAATCAAAGCATGTTGCAGTGGAAATACCCGCTCCCCTTCCTTTGAGAAGTAATAGAGAGTCTCAGTGAATGGCTTGCCGAAATCCCAATGGCTTTATCCAATGAGAGCCCGACCAGTTTGTTCAACAACATTTAAAGCCTCCCTTAGTGATTTCACTGCATTTACAGAGAGGCCTCAACAATCAAGAAGGAAATGTGTGTTTTGCTGTTTCTTGGCTCACTTTAGTGCCTGGTTTTATCAAGCTGCTGCACAGCACTTCTGTCCTGAAAGACGCCTGTGTGACTTGGATACCATTTCATAGAGTCACACTGTATCCTCTTATGTCTCACCAATTAAATTATCTTCTCCAGCCTTTATTCCTGCCAAAGAGGTTCAGGCTGAGATTAGGTCACACTTCTCTTAAGTTGTTCTTTGAAATAGTATGGAAGGCCTCCTAGAGAAGGAGCATGAACAAGCATTAATACCTGGTCTTCCCAGCCTCCGTGGTCAGTAACTGAATTTCTTTGCAGAAGTTCCTCCTGTTGTGTACCACCACCTGGATCTCTAACAACTGAAGAGTTCTCTTTAATGTTATTAAATTAAATTATAGTTCTACCAAAACATGTGGTAAATGTGGGATTTGACAATCACTGTGCCAACTGAATTACAGATCAGGCATTATAGGAGCTGAATGGGAGTTCTTAAATTGGTCCTCTTAAGATAGAATTAATTATTCGTCCCCGAAGTCCCTTATGTTTTTATAAAACTGTATCCTGCTCCACATCTAAAACAAAATTAAATTTTGTGAGCTATCCAGATATTTGCTCTTTTGTGTTCGGCATCCTGCCCTTTGCCTCAACTTTTTCTTTCTCCATCAGAATGTTTCATAAGACACGACTAAGATAACGGGCATTTATTTTAAAGAAAACATGAGGGTACAACAGTTGAGCTTTTAGTTGATTTCATATTATTACCAAGGTATTAGCTTTCCATAAAGAGCCAGCTGCAGCCTTAAGCTCTAGACATGCAGGAAACTGAGCCTTCTCTGAAACACTTGTTTTCAAGTGCCTCCCAAGACGATGGAGGTTGTCAAGATGAATTTTACTTTTGTTGCCCAAAATGAGAGGAAGAGGACCCAAGGTTGCCTTGTAAGAGTGGACACAAGGACAAGATGTCCTGGGGGTGTGGTGCTCAGTTCTACTCACAAACATATCAACTTCTGAAACCTAATCATTCTCAGGCACTTGTCCCTCCTGCACATCCCCTCCTCTGTCTACTAACCAAATCACAGTCGTGTATTATTAGAAGTGCCTATGTTACTTTCCGTTTCTGCTGAAACATTCTATTGGATCCTCAATGCTCCCTACCCCTACCCCTGCCGGTGACTTCACACGTAGAGAACACATTGCCCGTACTGCAGAGAGTGTAAGCGCATAGGCAAGCCCTTGTTTAAAAGTTTGCTTACACAGTTTCTGGCAAGGTATTGATAGAATATTATCACAAGGAAAAGATAGGCTCTAGATTATATGTTTTTCCAGAATTTTCTCTATTAAGTGCTCTCAATCTAAAGAATCATTTTAACAGATTTAATACGATAAAAGGTTTAAAATTTTTAGGTAAAGGAACTAAAAACAGACGATTGGGGAGCCTTCCTCATCTTTGAATATTTTCCTCTGAAGCGTCTTTTTTTTTTTTTTTTTTTTGAAACATGGGACACACTTTGTGCTTCACATGTCTCAAATTGTGCTTCGTGCCAACTTCCTGTGTTACTTTGGGTGTTAATGAGGGAGAAGGAGAAGGAAAAGGAGAAAACTGTTCACTTTCCTGTTTTTTGGCACTGCTGTTCCAAAATAGTTCTCAGTGTAAAATAGAGTTTTGCTTTGCGATTCCATAAGGTCATATCCACCAAAGAGATACTCCGGGCGAGAAGGCAACACGATTGTGCTTTTGCTTTCATTGTTAAGGACACTGTCATATTCAAATTCCACATGAATGTTTTGTTTCTTTTACTTTTAAATATTGGAGAAGGGGTAAATGAGATGTCAAATGCTCAAAGATGCTTCCTTTTCCCTTTGCCAGTCCCTCCCACCCCACCACACACCACTTGTAAAAGATTTCTGCAGTGCTTTTCTTGCCACCCAGTTCTTCTCAAGTCCCGTCTTTCTGCCATGTGCTCCCTTTCCTTGCTTCCTCCATCTTGTCTCTATATTCTGCTATTCTAGCCAACGAGGCAACTTTACAAAACGCCTCCTTATGTAAGTTCCAAGAGTTTATTTGCTAGTGTTAGTTATACTAGGTAAAAATAAATTAAGTGAAACCTTAGCTATGTTCAGATATATGTAAGAAATAGATTGCCAATGACTAATAGAACTAAGTACTGGTGTCATTCTATAGATTTAAAATTCATATTTTTATAGAAGCCTTACATGTTTTCATTTGTTTCAAATCCCTAACTGGTCCCTGCCTCCCCTATAACCTCAGCTCCCACCACACACAGGCTCAAGAAGTTCTAACCCCACTGATTCTCTGGTGACCAAATAAATGATGCCAGGCTTTTTCCTGCCTTGGGGCCTTTGCACATGCGGAGTGCTATACCTAGAAAGCACTGTCACCAGATTTTCACACGGCCGGTTCCTTGTTGCCAGTTAGGTCTCAGTTCAGATGCTACCTTCTCAGGAATGTCTTTAACACCTAACCTTCTCACTCTTATAGTCAACCTATATCAGACTGCCCCTTGAATTTTCTCATAATATTTCACTATCTGAAATATCATATCTACTTATATTTTTTAATTGAGGTATAATTTATGTAAAATAAAATGGACATATCTTGTGCACTCTTTTCAGTCAGTTTTTGATAGCCCATCACCAGAGGCAACTGCTGCTCTTATCTGCTTCAGTACACCTTAGTCTGCCAATGATACCACCTTAATATTAATGCAATCATGGAGTATGTGTTCTTTCATATTTGCCTTCTTTCACTCAGTATAATGTTCTGTTAGTATTGGTAAACTGTTTTTCAAGGACTTTTGTCCTTTTATCTAAGTTGTCAAATTTATCAGCACAGTAATCTTTTATTAGTCTTTCAATAAATGCAGGAACTATACTGATGCTTCCTCTATCATTTGTAATAAAGGCAAGATTTTTCTTTTATTTTCCTTTCTTGGTTCATTTTTCCAGGGGTTTATCTATTTCATAAATAATTTTATTAATCTTTCCAGCCAATATTTGGCTTTGATTTTCTCTATTTTTTGACGTTTTCTATTTCATTGATTATCATCCTTATCTATATTATTTCCTTTCTTCTGTTTTCTTTGGGCTTATTGTTCTTTTTGAAGAAAAAATTGTAGTGAAAACCTAATCTATTGATTGTAAGCCTCTCCTTTGAAAGCTATAAAATTTCCTTTAATTATAGCTTCAGCTGCATCTCATAAATTTTAGCATTCTGTGATTTCATCAACATTAAGTTTAAAATACTTTCTAGTTTACCTTGTGATTTCTTCTCTGACTTATGGGCTATTTGGAAGTGTGGTGCTTAATTTCTAAAGATTTATTAATTCTCTGGATATCTTATTTTTAATCCATAACTTAATTATACTGTGGTCAGAGAACATACTCCAGATGATTTCAATTCTTGAGAATCTGACACTTTTATATCTTCGTTTTCCATTCTGTATCTTATATTATCTTTTTAGCTATACCATTTTGTATTATTCAAAGATTACCGTGAAGATTACAGTATGTATTTTTAACTTACCACATTCTAACATGAATTAATATCATAACATTTCACATATAATTTCACATATAAAAATCTATAATCTCATTTAAATCATCCCATTCTTTATATGTTGTTGACATACACTAATCTGCAACATGTTATTAACTCCACAATATATTTTATTATACAGTGAATTTGACAATCATATTTTTATTGAAATATATTTGACAGATAACATTGCGTACATTTAAGGTATACAACATGTTAATTTGATACATTTATATTTTGTAATATGACTGCCATTGTAGGGATAATTAGCATCTCTATCACATTACATAATTATCTTTTCTTTCCAGTAGTTGGAATAATTAAGCTCTGGTATCTAAGCAGATTTGATGATTATAATACAGTAGCATTGTCTATATTCACTGTACTGTCCATTATATCTCTAGGGTTTACTTACTAAGTTTATACCCTGACACAACAGCTGTCCTGTCTCCTCAACCCCCATCCCCTGGTAACCAGCATTTTATTCTTTGTTTTTACAAGTTTGGCTTATATAAATTCCACATGTAAGTGATATCATACAGTGTTTGTCTTCCTCTGTTAGATTTATCTCACTTAGTATAATGTGCTCAAAGTCTATACATGTTGTCACAAATGGCAGGATGTCCTCCTTTCTCGTGACTGAATAATATTTCATTGTATATATGTACCACATTGTCTTTATCCATTCATTTACAGATGGACACATGTTGTTTTCATATGTTGGCTATTGTAAATAATGACGCAATGAACATGGGGTTTCATATATCTTTTCAAGTTAGTGTTTTCATTTTCTTTGGATAAATACCCAGCAGTGGAATTGCTGGATCATATGGTAGCTTTATTTTTAATATTTTGAGGAACCTCCATACTGTTTTCCACAGTGGCTGTACCGATTTATATTCCCACCAACCAGGGCACACAAGGGTTCCCTTTTCTCTACATCTTCACCAGCACTTGTTAACTCTTGTCTTCTTGACGCTAGCCATTCTAACAGGTTTGAGGTGATATCTCTTTGTAGTTTTAATTTGCATTTTCCTAATGATTGTGATGTTGAGCATCTTTTCTTGTACCTGTTGGCCATTTGGATGTCTTTGAGAAAATGTCCATTTAGTTTTCCTGCCCATTTTTAAATTGGATTGTTTGCTTTTTGTTATTGACTTGTATGAGTTCTTTATATATTTTGGATATTAACCCCTTATATTATACATGCTTTGCAAATATTTTCCCATTATGTAGGTTGCCTTTTCATTTTTTTTTAGTTGTTTCTGTTGCTGTGCAAAAGTCTTTAAGTTTGGTATAGTCCCATTTCTTAATTTTTATTTTTGTTGTTTGTGCTTTTGGTGTCATATCCAAAAATTACTGCCAAAACCAATGTCAAGGAGCTTCCTCCCTACACTTTTTTCTAGGAGTTTTATAGTATCAGGTCTTATGTTTTAAGTCTTTGATCCATTTCTAGTTAATTTTTGTGGGTGGTGTAAGATAGGTGTTCAATTTAATTGCTCTGAATGTGTCAATTAATTGTCTTTTAAAGAATGAAAGAAAAAAAGAAAAATAACATTTTATATTTATCTACATTTTTAACATTTCCAGTGCTCTTTAATGTATGTATATCTTACTATAATTTATCTTCAACCAGAACTCCCATTAATATTTTTAATAGTGAAGGTCCGTTGCAACAATTTTACTCAGAATTTATTGCCTTCTTTATTGGAAAAAAATTTTTTCCCTGGATATAGAATTCTAGGTTGACAAATTGTGGATTTTTTTTTTTTATTCTTTCAGTACTTTAAAAATGACATTCTATTGTCTTCTAGCCTCCATTGTTTCTGATGAAAAGCCATGAATTTTTCTTATCATTTTCCCCCTGACTGCTTTTAAGATTTCCTCTTTATCTTTAGTTTTCAGCAGTTTGACTATGATGTGTCTAGATTTCATTTTCATTGCCTTTTTAGTATTTGATATTCATTGAAATTATTTGATTTGTGCAATTTTTTAAAATCAAATTTATAAATACTTTAGTCAATGTTTCTTTAAATTTTCTGTTTCATTCCTCACGTTTTCTCTTTCTCAGACTCCAATAATATCCAATAATGATAACTTTATACTCTCCCAAGCACTGTTGAATCTCTCTTTGTTTTCCATTTTATTCTCTCTGTGCTTCAACTTGGATGGCATATATAATGTACTATCTATTACAAGTTTAATGATCCTTTCTTCTGTTGTTATACAAAGTGTGTTTGATCCCATCCAATAAATATTTGATTTCAGATACTGTATTTTGTGGTTCTAAGGTTTCTATTTGGTTCTTTTTAGAAATCTCTCCTGAAGTTCTCCCATCTCTTCATCTATTATAATAGTCTTTCTCTATAGATCTTTAACATATTACTAATAGTTTTAAGTTTTTAAATTTTTTTTACTAATAGTTTTATTTTTTCATTTTTATTCCAAAATCTGGGTCATATGCTATTCTGCTTCTATTTTCTTCTTTCTCACATTTTCTTGTTTCTTCACGTGCCTAATAATTCCTGATGTATGCTAGACATTGTAAATAATATGTTGTAGAGTCTTAGGATTTTGTTAATTTCCCCTGAAGACTGTTGAGTTATTTCCTACCAGAGAGTTAAATGATTGGCAGATTATTTTAAATTTGTAGAGGTTTCATTTTATGAGTGGGACTATGTTGATTTGTCTCTTAATCCAAGGAAATCACTTAGTCCTAGACATAATCTTTATTTTATAATCTTTACTTTATGTGGAAAGTAAGTATTTACCAAGCTCTTTTAGCTTGGCTGGACTTGAACTCCAAATTTTCTTACTTTTGCATTTGAAATTTCATCTCAGTTCCTTTAGCCTTCCAACTATTGTTTTCTCCCTGGGCAGCTTGGAACATCATATGCAGCACATATGAAGAAAAGGGGTGAGTCATGGATTTGAAAGAATTTTATAGGTAGATTTCCGCATCTTTCACTGTTCTCTCCTTTCCAACACTCTGGAGATCCTGAACCCATCTTCTGATCCCTGAGGCAAATAAGGCTGTGGTCTTCTGCTTCAGTTTTAGCTGATCCACATTGTTCTTCCCCATTAACTTACTGGACCATTTATATTTTACTTGTATTTTTGTCCAGCTTCTCCCACTAAAGTCTAATCTCTGGAAGAACATATTCCCTATCTGGCACCATTGTATTTCAGCACATGATGCTATGCATAGCACCTAGTAGATGTCAAGAAATAATTACCTAACTATTAATATTTTACATTATACCATATGACAAAGGCTTTATATTAGTTAAAATCATAATCGCATTAATCTTTGCAATACCATTAAAAGTAAAATAAACAGGACGTTTGTGTCCCCATTCCACAGATAACAAAAAGTCTAAAACATTTAAAATAAAATGCTAATCATTTAGGTTCAAGAGGATGTCTTAAAAAACTAAGTATGTACATTTATATTATTTTTAGATGGTGTATCACTATAATGTGTGAAAGTATTGAATATAAGAGACCAGGACAGAATTAGTTAACTCTTCATTAAGGTTCTGTATCCAATCTTATTGCAAAGGAAAGCATGTACAAACTCTACATTTTTGTCAGTGTGGAGAAATAATAAATTTTCCCTCCGAGAATGCTGAACAGCCATCTCAGCTAAGTTCTTTCCTCTCCATCAAGACATCAATCTAACCTGTCATCTTAGCAGCACTCACTGGCCATTCTGTGAAACATCCTTCCATCTTAGCCATTTGGGAGCCCAGACTCCTAACCTTCACTATCAGAAAAATAACAAATCAGACTATGCTGATCATACAGGGCTTCTTAAGTTAAAAAAGCAATATCAAAACCTTCATATACAACAGTTTTGAGGTAACTACAAACAGATTTCAATCACATGCATCTTCTCAGTCCTTTCCCAGATCTAGGAATTGTCTAATTACTCATACTTCAAATTTTTCCTACCTAGGGTTAAAAAAACCTTTCTGTTTGATTTTCTCTGCCTTATTTGCAGTATTTTAATAATTGGCATGGTATATGAATCACAAATGTATATCTTGTCCTTTACTGGTTTGTGCTTTCAGAGATAGAAATATTGATGCAAATGTCATTTAAATACCCATTTTATAGCGTCACATTTACAAAGATGTTTTGGGTCACCAAAATCATTGGAATTCACTCAGCCCTCAGGAAATATTTCATTCCGCTCATATCATCACATTTTTCTTCTCGTGCAAAACGAACAATCCATAGTCGTATGTTGTTTCTTTAAGCCACAGTTTCTAAATTGAGTGTCTAGCATTTATAATCAACTGCTTCATTTAATTCAGGTCGATTTTAAATGCTAGGCATTCATTTGGTGGGCTGTGAGCAGCCTGCCGTTTTGTTAGATCTACAGCATAAAGAAACAATTTTTCTTATCCTGACCCTATAGCTGTCTGGGAAAGGTGACACATGGTGAAACATAATGATAAGAAAGGCTACAGCTACCCTAGGCAGTCAGATACGAAAGCCAGATGATTAAACCATTCTGTAGCATCCCCCAAAGACAAAGCAAAAAAAAAAAAAAAATCTTTAGAATGCTTAGTGCTAAAAAAACTCTCCAGAACAGAACTCACACATGCTGTGCGTGTTTCTGCCCCTCCAACCGCCACCCTCTGCCTCTACAGTTCCTATTACATTAATAAAGAATTCAGAAAGGGAGGGATGAACATTTTTTAAATGTCTGTTTCCTGGGAATTCTTTTCTTCATCTGTTGTGTAGAAATATCAACTAGATTAACTTTGAAATATTACAAAAGGGCTTAGAATTTTCCACGTCTCCCCATGAGGAAGATTGTTTTCCCTCTTTCAAGCCACATGCCTAAAAGACACACTCATTTATTTTATTGATTCTTCTTATTTATTTTTCTAATTCAGGCACATTAAATAGGAAAGGAACTGAAATTATATTCAAGACTGTTGCGATTGCTAGATTAATTACAAGTGATTGATGGGTTTACCTGGCAACTCCAGGACCCATTTGCTTATTTAAAAAGCAAACCCTTAATCCTAAACCTAACATGAAGATTCATAACTTGGGGAGACCATTTTAGGTCCCTAGAGCACACTATAAATGACACTCGTGTTTTACATTGAGGAGTGGGGAAGAGGGAGGAATGGTGTATATCCGCACCTTCTTCTGGAAATTCAGGAGTTAACTCCTTTCCTTTATTATCTTCAACCTGGTTGAAGGCAGGTTGCAGTCCTCTCTAGAGATGGATTCTGTCAGCACTTCAATAGCTCTCTCAAACGAGAGCAGTCACATTCAACAGAGGTTAGAGAAAACAAAGTACACATTTGCTTTAACAGGAGAAGAGGAAAACATTAACATACTAAACATGCTCCTTTAAACATATGAAAGCATCAAGTTTTAAAGTTTAAAATGCCTACCTCCATCCTGCAATATGATATTGGTATTGCCTGTGCCTAGGGCAACCTCAGCCCTCCTCCCCCTGGGCTCTCTCAGCTTCTCTCATGCCAGACAGTCTTCCTCTGGGGAATTTCCTGCTTCCTGCTTGTTGGTCTCCATTCACACTCTCAAACTCATTTTAGTCTTTCTGAGAAAAGAGCTGATAAAACTTCACTAATCTCTTAGCAAAATTCTAGCTGTATATCTATGAACGGTGTGCTGATAAACACCTTAAAGTCCCATCCCATTTCCCTACAGAATTGGACCTCCTGGAATGAGGTATTAGGGGTTTGGCTTCCATTTTTCAAGATGACAATATCTTTTATTTTAACTGCCTCTGCATGTCATCCATTTCAAGATTTCACTGTGTAATTTACACATTTTAATTTCCTTTCTTCTCTTCCTTTTATTTTTTTCCCCCTTTTCTTTTTACTGCCTAAAATCTGCCTTCACTTGTTAACCGCTCTCTGATTCATTATTTCTTCTCTTCTCACCTTGATCTCAGGTGGCCTCACCCTGCAGCAGCTTGAAGCAGGGTTTACGTTCCCGGCCAGTGATTGAGGTCGGGTCACGGTGGTGAGAGCACTGAATCCTAGCCACTAGCCCAGGGGTCAGTGACAAGGCCCTGGCCCTATGGCTTTGCAGAAGAAGAATTCCCACAAAGACGGAAAGTAGTGAAACAAGTAAAGTATTTATTAGGAGAAAAGAATACAGTACATGTGGATAGACACATGGGCAGGCTCAGAGAGAGAGTCACGCCCTCGTGGCAGTTTGAATCACTTATATGGGGCATTTCTTCCAGGTTTCCTTTGGCCAATCATTTTGGTTTGCCTGGTTCAAAGTCCGTATTTGGTGTATCTCAGGATTTTCCCGTGTGTGTGTGCACATCTCTTAGCCAAGATGGATTCTACCGAAGAGGCCTGTGGGTAGTGAGCATCAGTTGGCATCAGTTAGCATCACTCCCCTTTTGACCTCCAAGGAGGCTTTCTGCGCATGTGTAGTCGGGGAGGTCTCCTGACTTCAAGAATGAGAAATATGTGGTCTCTTATCTTCTATATGGGCAGGGCCGGGCCTCCTCTCTCAATTGTCCTGCTATTCCCGTCTTGGAGTATCAGTCCACAGGGAACAAACTCTGTTTGCCCTGGAGGCCCATCTATCTCCTGCCTCAACCTGACTGTTTTAAGTCCACCAGAGGCTACTTAAAAGACTATTAAACCTCCAGAGGACTGATACTAATTGGTACTCTCTCATTAGCCAAATGATTCTCACTTGTTTTCTATCTGATGCCCTCAGTGGGGCTTTTTTTCCACCACTCATACACTGTGTCATCCCTATGACTAAAATAATGCAAAAAAAAAAAACAAAAAAAAAACTTATCCACAGTTCTTCTTCCTTTTGCCACATCAGGAGAATCACTAAGTTTTGAAGAAAACAGAACAAAAGGAAATCTAGGAATGGCTCTCCTCACCGTGAGTTAGTTAGCAGCTGCTGGTCATTCCACGTTTCAGATTTTATAACTTTGTGGAAACCGCCCATGGCTTCCCTGAAGATCCTGGCTCCATGAGCATGTTGGCCAGTCCAACAGCCCTCGCTTCTAATTTCATCCCGAAATAACAGAAAAATAGTGTTGTGCAAGGCAGCTTCCTCACTATAAGTCATGTTAAAGAACCTGTACCTTTAAAGTAGCTCAAAAAGTGGTATGATATGCTTTATCTAGTTTAGGCTATGTTTAAAATACAGTTCGAAGCTACAAGGGGCTCTGAACCAAGATGGCGGAGTAGAAGGATGTGCTCTCACTCCCTCTTTCAAGAACACCAGAATCACAACCAGCTGCTGGACAATCATCGACAGGAGGACACTGGAACTCACCAAAAAAGATACCCCCCGTCCAAGGACAAAGTAGAAGCCACAGTGAGACGGCAGGAGGGGTGCAATCACAGTAAAATCAAATCCCATAACTGCTGTGTGGGTGACTCACAGACTGGACAACACTTATACCACAGAAGTTCACCCACTGGAGTGAAGGTTCTGAGCCCACCTCAGGTTTCCCAACCTGGGGGTCTGGCAACTGGAGGAGGAATTCCTAGAGAATCAGACTTTGAAGGCTACTGGGATTTGACTGCAGGACTTCGACAGAACTGGGGGAAAAAGAGACTCCACTCTTGGAGGGCACACACAAAGTAGTGTGCGCACCGGGACCCAAAGGAAGGAGCAGTGACCCCAGGGAAGACTGAACCAGACCTACCGGCTAGTGTTGGAGGGTCTCCTGCAGAGGCGGGTGGTGGCTGTGGCACACCATAGGGACAAGGACGCTGGCAGCAGAAGTTCTGGGAAGTACTCCTTGGCGTGAGCCCTCCCAGAGTCCACCATTAGCTCCACCAAAGAGCCCAGGTATTCTCCAGTGTTGGGTTGCCTCAGGCCAAACAACCAACAGGGAGGGAACCCAGCCCCACCCATCAGCAGTCAAGCAGATTAAAGTTTTACTGAGCTCTGCCCACCAGAGCAATAGGCATATGTACCCACCACCAGTCCCTCCCATCACGAAACTTGCACAAGCCTCTAAGATAGCCTCATCCACCAGAGGGCAGACAGGAGAACCAAGAACTACAATCCTGCAGCCTGTGGAACAAAAACCACATTCACAGAAAGATAGACAAGATGAAAAGGCAGAGGGCTATGTACCAGATGAAGGAACAAGATAAAACCCAGGAAAAACAACTAAATGAAGTGGAAATAGGCAACCTTCCAGAAAAAGAATTCAGAATAATGATAGTGAAGATGATCCAGGACCTCGGAAAAAGAATGGAAGCAAACATCGAGAAAATGCAAGAAATGTTTAACAAAGACCTAGAAGAATTAAAGAACAAACAAACAGAGATGAACAATACAATAACTGAAATGAAAACAACACTAGAGGTATTCAACAGCAGAATAACTGAGGCAGAAGAACAGATAAGTGACCTGGAAGACAGAATGGTGGAATTCACTGCTGAGGAACAGAATAAAGAAAAAAAAAATGAAAAGAAATGAAGACAGCCTAAGAGACCTCTGGGACAACATTAAACGCAACAACATTCGCATTATAGGGGTCCCAGAAGGAGAAGAGAGAGAGAAAGGAACCAGAAAAATATTTGAAGAGATTATAGTCGAAAACTTCCCTAACATGGGAAAGGAAATAGCCACCCAAGTCCAGGAAGTGCAGAGAGTCCCATACAGGACAAATCAAAGGAGAAACACGCCGAGACACATAGTAATCAAACTGGCAAAAATTAAAGACAAAGAAAAATTATTGAAGGCAGCAAGGTAAAAATGACAAATAACGTACAAGGGAACTCCCATAAGGTTAACAGCTGATTACTCAGCAGAAACTCTACAAGCCAAAAGGGAGTGGCATGACATATTTAAAGTGATGGAAGGGAAGAACCTACAACCAAGATTACTCTACCCGGCAAGGATCTCATTTCAGATTCAATGGAGAAATCAAAAGCTTTACAGACAAGCAAAAGCTTAGAGAATTCAGCACCACCAAACCAGTTCTACAAAAAATGCTAAAGGAACTTCTCTAAGTGGGAAACACAAGAGAAGAAAAGGACCTACCAAAACAAACCTAAAACAATTAAGAAAATGGTCGTAGGAATATACATATTGATAATTACCTTAAATGTGACTGGATTAAATGCTCCAACCAAAAGACACAGCCTTGCTGAATGGATACAAACACAAGACCCACCTATATGCTGTCTACGAGAGACCCATTTCAGACCTAGAGACACATACAGACTGAAAGTGAGCGGATGGAAAAAGATATTCCATGCAAATGGAAATCAAAAGGAAGTTGGAATAGTAATACTCATAGCAGATAAAATAGACTTTAAAATAAAGAATGTTACAAGAGACAAGGAAGGACACTACATAATGATCAAGGGATCAATCCAAGAAGAAGATATAACAATTATAAATGTATATGCACCCAACACAGGAGCACCTCAACACATAAGGCAACTGCTAACAGCTATAAAAGACGAAATCGACAGTAACACAATAATAGTGGGGGACCTTAACACCTCACTTACACCAATGGACAGATCATCCAAAATGAAAATAAATAAGGAACCAGAAGCTTTAAATGACACAATAGACCAGATAGATTTAATTGATAGTTATAGGACATTCCATCCCAAAACAGCAGATTACACGTTCTTCTCAAGTGCGCACGGAACATTCTCCAGGATAGATCACATCTTGGGTCACAAATCAAGCCTCAGTAAATTTAAGAAATTGAAATCATATCAAGGATCTTTTCTGACCACAATGCTATGAGATTAGAAATGAATTACAGGGAAAAAAACGTAAAAAACACAAACACGTGGAGGCTAAACAATACGTTACTAAATAACCAAGAGATCACTGAAGAAATCAAAGAGGAAATCAAAAAATACCTAGAGACAAATGACAATGAAAACATGATGATCCAAAACCTATGGGATGCAGCAAAAGCAGTTCTAAGAGGGAAGTTTATAGCTATACAGGCCTACCTCAAGAAACAAGAAAAACCTCAAATAAACAATCTAACCTTACACCTGAAGGAACTAGAGAAAGAAGAACAAACAAACCCCAAAGTTAGCAGAAGGAAAGAAATCATAAAGATCAGAGCAGAAATAAATGAAATAGAAACAAAGAAAACAATAGCAAAGATCAATAAAACTAAAAGCTGGTTTTTTGAGAAGATGAACAAAATTGGTACACCGGTAGCCACACTCATCAAGAAAAAGAGCGAGAGGACTCAAATCAGTAAAACTAGAAATGAAAAAGGAGAAGTTACAACAGACACCACAGAAATACAAAGCATCCTAAGAGACTACTACAAGCAACTCTATGCCAATAAAATGGACAACCTGGAAGAAATGGACAAATTCTTAGAAAGGTATAACCTTCCAAGACTGAACCAGGAAGAAATAAAAAACAGGAACAGATCAATCACAAGCAATGAAATTGAAACTGTGATTAAAAATCTTCCAACAAACAAAAGTCCAGGACCACATGGTTTCACAGGTGAATTCTATCAAACATTTAGAGAAGAGCTAACACCCATCCTTCTCAAACTCTTCCAAAAAATTGCAGAGCAAGGAACACTCCCAAACTCATTCTATGAGGCCACCATCACCCTGATACCAAAACCAGACAAAGATACTACAAAAAAGAAAATTACAGGCCAATATCACTGATGAATATAGATGCAAAAATCCTCAACAAAATACTAGCAAACAGAATCCAACAAAAGTTAAAAGGATCATACAGCATGATCAAGTGGGATTTATCCCAGGGATGCAAGGATTCTTCAATATATGCAAATCAATCAATGTGATACACCATATTAACAAATTGAAGGAGAAAAACCATATAATCATCTCAATAGATGCAGAAGAAGCTTTTGACAAAATTCAACACCCATATATGACAAAAACTCTCCAGAAAGCGGGCATAGAGGGAACCTACCTCAACATAATAAAGGCCATATACGACAAACCCACAGCAAACATCATTCTCAACGGTGAGAAACTGAAAGCATTTCCTCTAAGATCAGGAAGGAGACAAGGATGTCCACTCCCACCACTATTATTCAACATAGTTTTGGGAGTCCTAGCCACGGCAATCAGAGAAGAAAAAGAAATAAAAGGAATACAAATTGGAAAAGAAGAAGTAAAACTGTCACTGTTTGCAGATGACATGATACTATACATAGAGAATCCTAAAACTGCCACCAGAAAATTACTAGAGCTAATCAATGAATTTGGTAAAGTTGCAGGATACAAAATTAATGCACAGAAATCTCTTGCATTCCTATACACTAATGATGAAAAATCTGAAAGAGAAATTATGGAAACACTCCCATTTACCATTGCAACAAAAAGAATAAAATAGCTAGGAATAAACCTACCTAGGGAGACAAAAGACCTGTATGCAGAAAATTATAAGACACTGATGAAAGAAATTAAAGATGATACCAACAGATGGAAAGATATACCATGTTCTTGGATTGGAAGAATCAATATTGTGAAAATGACTATACTACCCAAAGCAATCTACAGATTCAATGCAATCCCTATCAAATTACCAATGGCATTTTTTACAGAACTAGAACAAAAAATGTTAAAATTTGTATGGAGACACAAAAGACCCCGAATAGCCAAAGCAGTCTTGAAGGAAAAAAACGGAGCTGGAGGAATCAGACTCCCTGACTTCAGACTATACTACAAAGCTACAGTAATCAAGACAATATGGTACTGGCACAAAAACAGAAACATAGATCAATGGAACAAGATAGAAAACCCAGAGATAAACCCACGCACCTATGGTCAACTAATCTATGAAAAAGGAGGCAAGGATATACAATGGAGAAAAGACAGTCCCTTCAATAAGTGGTGCTGGGAAAACTGGACAGCTACATGTAAAAGAATGAAATTAGAACACTCCCTAACACCATACACAAAAATAAACTCAAAATGGATTCGAGACCTAAATGTAAGACCGGGCACTATAAAACTCTTAGAGGAAAACATAGGAAGAACACTCTTTGACAAAAATCACAGCAAGATCTTTTTTGATCCACCTCCTAGAGTAATGGAAATAAAACCAAAAATAAACAAATGGGACCTAATGAAACTTCAAAGCTTTTGCACAGCAAAGGAAACCATAAACATGACGAAAAGACAACCCTCAGAATGGGAGAAAATATTTGCAAACGAATCAACAGACAAAGGATTAATCTCCAAAATATATAAACAGCTCATGCAGCTCAATATTAAAAAAACAAACAGCCCAATCCAAAAATGGGCAGAAGACCTAAATAGACATTTCTCCAAAGAAGACATACAGATGGCCAAGAAGCACATGAAAAGCTGCTCAACATCACTAATTATTAGAGAAATGCAAATCAAAACTACAATGAGGTACCACCTCACATCAGTTAGAATGGGCGTCATCAGAAAATCTACAAACAAGAAATGCTGGGGAGGGTGTGGAGAAAAGGGAACCCTCTTGCACTGTTGGTGGGAATGTAAATTGATACAGCCACTATGGAGAACAGTATGGCGGTTCCTTAAAAAACTAAAAATAAAATTATCATGTGATCCAGCAATCCCAGTACTGGGCATATACCCAGAGAAAACCATCATTCAAAAAAACACATGCACCCCAATGTTCATTGCAGCACTATTTACGATAGTCAGGTCATGGAAGCAACCTAAATGCCCACTGACAGATGAATAGAGAAAGAAGTTGTGGTACATATATACAATGGAATATTACTCAGCCATAAAAAGGAACGAAATTGGGTCATTTGTTGAGACATGGATGGATCTAGAGACTGTCATACAGAGTGAAGTAAGTCAGAAAAACAAATATCATATATTAACGTGTATATGTGGAAGCTAGAAAAATGGTACAGGTGAACCGGTTTGCAGGGCAGAAATCGAGACACAGGTGTAGAGAACGAACGTACGTACACCAAGTGGGGAAAGCGGCGGGGGGGTGGGGGTGGTGGTGTGATGAATTGGGTGATTGGGATTGACATGTATACACTGATGTGTATAAAATGGATGACTAATAAGAACCTGCTGTATAAAAACATAAATAAAATAAAATTTTAAAAAAAGATTTAAAAAATAAGATAAGCTGCAAAGATATGTTGCACAACACAGGGAATATAGGCTATATTTTATAAGAACTATAAATGGAGCATAACCTTTAAAACTTGTGAATTATTATATTGCACACCGGTAACTTATATGATATTGCACACCAAAAAAAATAAATAAATAAAATAAAATACAGTTTGAAACTGTTTATAGATGGATTAAGTGAAGATTTGCAAAAGGTGTGAAATTTATCAAAGAATCCATGCCAGCAATTCCATTCTGAATATGTCCTAAAGAAATAATTCGATAACTTAACCAACCTGTATGTTTTAAAAGATGTCTCTAATAGAAAAAAATGAAAACTACCTGAAAATGATAGGGGATTGAGTGAATTATACTGATCTATGTAATGGAATAAATATAACCATTATCAAAAAATGGTCAAGAGTTCTATTTATTGTCATTGAAAGACTTTCATGACATTTTTCTTAGAGGCAAGAGTGGGCCTCAAGCAGCATGTATAATATGATGGTATTTAACATTTTTCAAAACTGTGGGTTTATATGTATATTATAGATACATTTTATTAGATGGATAGATAGATAGAAGGTGGGTAGATAGATAGGATAGGATAGACAAGAGTCTGTTGAAATTACAAGTAATTTCTATTTTTCTTTCTCTAGTTTTATTTAGTGAGCATAGCTTAATTTTGAACTTAATGAAATTTAAATCCAAATTTTGAAAAGAAGGGATCATCTCATAAAGTAAGGACCCCCAAACAAAGACTGAGGGGATGACTTCTAAGCTGACTTTTGAAGAAACACCAATAGGAAGAGTTCTCAAGTTGAATACAACAGTTCCCTGTCAGGTAGAAGGAAAAGCAGGGCCAGGGGCTGTTACATGTTGGGGGAGCTGTGAGAGAAAGTGGCGTTTATGAACAACTGCAAGAAGTTCGGTGTGGCTAACAACATACAGTGCAAAGGAAATCAAGCTGGTGTTGACAGGCAGAAGGCAAATCTTGAAATACCATATACGCCAGGTGAAAGAGTTTGAATTTTGTCCTGAAGGAACGTGAAAGGCTTTTTAAAAGAAGACTAACACGTTAGGATTGCATTTGTAGAAAGATCACTCTGGCAGCAGTGTGGAAAATGAATTGGCAACCTATTACAGTAAACTCTGCAAGAAATGGCAAGCACCCAGACTAAAGCAGTGGCAATGTGCTTGGAAAAAAGAGAACCGAGTTTACAGATCCTTAGCAAGTTGAAACTCGGGACTTAGTAGAGTGGAGGTAAGGGTGCAGGTGTCAGTGATAAAGTCTGAAATTCAGGCTAATGCAATGGAATAGATAACAGTGCTATTTGCTGAGACAGGGAGCAAGAGAGGAGGGCCAGAGTTAAAGGCAAAGAGGACTCAGTGCTGACCGAGATGCATTTGAGTTGCTCCTAGCTCATCCCAGTGTTGATGCCCATGGGCTGCTGCACATTAGAGTCTGAAGTACTGCAGGGAGGCTGAGCAGCAGATGTGAATTTGGAATCTTCTTCCTATTTGCAGCCACTTATCTGAAGGATTATTCTATACTTGTTTCTTCACATGACTTTCCACAACCCAGAGCAATCAGGCTTTCACCTTCTCTATGTATAATACTGTTCTCATTAAAATTATATCCAAAGTCCACAGACAGTACATATTGTGAGCGTGAATACAGAAGTGTGTGAAGTGAGAAGCAAAGAAGGCCCAGAAGACGACTTTGGAATCATATTTACCTAATGTTCTGTTGAAAGAAAAAGAACCCAGAAAGGAGACAGAAGTTTATCAATAGATGGGAGAAAAACGGGAAGAGACTATTGTCACTAAGGTGAAAGGATGTGAGATTTTCAAGACACTGGCGTTTTTCAGTGGTATTGGAACTGAAGCCAAGTTGAGTAATCATAATTTGTCCATGACAAATATTAAATATTGTCCATGGACTTAGGATCCTGAAAAGTCATTGGATATCATCTCAGTGAAAAGAGTTTTACTGTAGAGGAGAAGATGGAAGCCTGATTTCTCTGGGTTGTGGGATGAAAGACATGAAGGGCAAGTATAGAATAATCCTTCAAAACCTGTGCACATGGGAAGGAGAGATAGACAAAAAGACATAGGTCAATGGAAGGCTTTTTATAATTTCAGTGGCTTTTTCCTGAGAGGAAAAAAAATAGTAGAGTGGGAACATTTAAGGGTAGAGGTGGAGGTAAAGTAGGCGATGAAGGAAGGAAGCAGGAGGATGCAGCATCTAAACCATAGTGAAGGGATCAACTATGGCCCAGAGGATGAAGACTCCGCCCTTAGAAATGGGGTCGTAGGCTTTCAGGATGGATAGGGATGGAGGTAAACTTGAATATGGAAGAAATTTTGTGGAATTTTCTCACAGTAGGATACCAGGACCAAATTACAACTTACATTCAGTTTCACCAAGAGGAACCAGACCCAGCAATTTCTACCTAGATCATTAGTGACCAAATAACCCAAGTCAACCACACAACTAACTTGAGAAATGGAATAAAAAGGACTTGTCCATGTATCAGATGAAATTACTCTGGAAAAAATAGAGCAGGGTTAGAGGTATTGAGTGCCAAGGAAGGTGCAATTTAAAATAGACAGTCAAGATCAAAAGGTAACATTGAGAAGGTGATATTTGAACACAACTTGAAAGAGGTACAGAGAGAATCTCCAATGCCTAAAGGCTACAATTGGCCTGTTTACTCAAGTAATAGCAAGAAAGTTCATGGTGGCAAGAGAACAGTGAGCAAGGGGAGGAAGAGGAAAGGATCAGATCAGAGAGGTAACGCGGAAAGGATTATGTCACATTTGGGCCCTACTGTAATGACTTTGGCCTTTACTCTGAGCAAACTGGAGAGCCAGGGAGGGTTTTGGTCAAAGAAGGGACATGATCTGACTTACATTCTTAAGTGGTCACACTGGCTGCTATGTTGCAAGTAAATTATGAGTAGAAGTGGGGAGATGAATTAGGAGACTATTACAGCAATCCAGGTGAGAGAAATGGCAACTTGGAGCTGGGAGACAACAGAGGTTAAAAGTGATCAGACTCTAGATATTCTTTAGAGGCAAATCCTACAGTATTTCCTAACAGATTTGTTCTATTGTGTGACAGAAGAGTCCAGGAGGTCTCCACTGGCTTTCGGATTTAACGTGTAAAAGGATGGCATTGTCATCTCCTGAAACAGAAAGGCTGTGGGTAAACTCAGGTATTAGAGAGAAGAGCAGGAATTTAGTTTGGGGCATGGAAAGTTTGCAGGGTCTACTAGGACACCCAAGGGGAGATGCCTGGGGTGCAGTTGGAAAGAAAAGTACAGAGCTCCAGAAAGTCTGTCAAGGAATTTGATGATTATTTTAAAAAGTAAATTTCCCAACTCTTGATGGAACAGAAGAGAAAATTTTCATTTCCTGATCTCTCATTCTTAATACTCCCACTACACTTGGGCATAGCATGTGGAAAGGACTCAGTCTATATTTTATAAGCAAGTGATTTGAGCACTCTTTACTTCCATGAAGAGAAAATGCTTCATCTCTTTTAACTACAGGATTTGGGAATATTAAGTATTCAATGGATTGAGCCGTAAAGGCGAGAGCAAGTATTTGACAGTTTTTGAGACAGGCAAAAATGGAACTCAGAAGTGAGTTCTGCATCTGCCAATTTCCAGGAGACTAACTGGGCCAAGTCATCCTGAACCTTCTTTTGCAGCTTTCTTGGTATGAAGCCAGGCTTTCATCTCCTCAAAGGAACTTCTATTTTTCACCCATTGGATTAATGGCTTAAATAAGAAATTGATACAGATTTTTTTTTTAAAAACCTACATTATAAATTGAGGTCATCTCCAAACAATATATTCAAGTTCTAAAGTATTTAGGAAACTTTGACCGCCCAGGAAACAATACGTTAATTTTGTTTGCTTAATCCCATTTTGTTCCCCCGCCCCCCAAAAAACTCTTTGAATAGGATATAGTTGTTTACATGTAGAACTTCGCAATTTATCATGAAAAATGTATTATCATTCCATGTGAATATAAACAGACATTATCTCTGAAGTGGGAAAGTGCTCATAGCTTCAATCATTCATTCATCTTGAGCAGTGACCACCATCTTAGCTAAGATAAACTGTGAGGAACCAAGCTGTATCAGTCAAGGTTATTGCAATGGGCAGCTTCAGAACACTCTTGACACTGGTTTAATTGAAATAAAGATTTTCTTTTCCTTTTACTATCCTGAACATTTCTGTCCTCTTAGAAAGGTCAAGCTGCTGAAATACTGAGAGTATCCAAAGAGTCAAGGCCAAGAGGACCAAAAAAGAAATCTGAAGTGGTCCAGCCTGGGAAGATTCAGTAACCAACGTGAAAGTGCCCCACTTGCTGTGCCAGCTTCAATACTCTGCTCCTTTTGACTAAAGCTGGCATCTCTGGCAGGAAAGAAAATCAAATCTCATCCTCCTGAGTCCATTTGCAGTTTGGTTTGGGGGAATTTTTGTCCTGAGACAATGCACAGAGATCTCTGTTCACAATCAGACCACCCTGTGAGAAATGATTAAACCTAACTTTTCCTTCGTTGTTCATTAAGCCTCCACAGATATATTTGCAAAACTATGGACTTTATATTTCTACCCAATAGTATAGCATTGGATTTTTTCTAAGAATGCCAGTGTCCTGGGGTTAACTGCACACTATACTCGATTTTTACCAGACACACCATACTTGAGACATTATTGAGTTTGAAACAGAGCTGCAATTCTAGGCTAGAAGAACTGAGAACAGGAAGTAGACTGTTTTACCTCTCTTCTTCATCCACCCTCCAATCACTAAATACACCCCCTTAGAGTGGGAAAAGAAGTCATAGCCACAGAAAGGCAGTGGAAAAGTACACCATCCCTCCAGTCCTTTTTTCTACCTTTCAAGTAGTGTGTGATGTGTGTGTGTGTATGTGTGTGTCTGTTTCCCTTGCCTTCCAAATAGTATAAGCTCCTGTGGGTGTGGCTGTGCATTTTGTTCCTACCATAGCCTCATATTCCTTTGCACTTCTGCTTTAATAAAGCCTGAACTGTGTTATTATACAATGTATTTTTTTTAAACATCTTTCTATAATACCGTATTTTCTAATACATAAAACTGTGTTTTTAAAAAGAATTTCTCCAATAATAGAGTACCAAACTTCAAACCATAGGAACTCTATATTGACAATTATTCATGTATGTTTGTGCCCAGTACTTTTTTCTCAGTTACTTTACCTTTAGGAAATTTAAGTTTCCTTTTTTCTACTGCTGGGTGTCTATATTTCATCTTCATCATAGTTTATTTCATCTTACATGTAGATATGAAACTTAGATTAGAGTCTTAGGTGTTTGGCCTATTAATTGTGACTAAGAAATAGAAATAGTTGATTTGAGCCTGAAATTTTTACCTCTGCAAAATAAGATGTAATCAAGGAAATATATTACCGTGTGGTCAGATTTTTTAATTGCCTAAGGATTTAAATAAGAAAATGTACTCCCTTTAATTCAAGTTTTTAATAAATAAATAATGTTAAAGGCCAGAAAGAAAGTTATGCTTTTTGATACTTACTTGTGCTTACTTTCCTAACCAGCTGCATTTCAAGGGACAAATTTTAGTTCATGAAACGGCTATTCTAAAAAGGCATAGTGCCAAGGAGAATGCAGTCTTTAGTGTCCTAGGTTGGAATGGCAGCATAGAATAGTGGTTAAAAGCATGTATTCTGGAGCTAGCCAGCTTGGATTAGAATCCCAGCTCTATGGCTTGATAGCAGGTGACTTCAAAGAAGTCATTTAACTTCTCTATAACCCAAATTCTTCACCTACAAAGGGAGTGTAATAATTATACCTATCTCATAAGAAGATTGTGAGGACTAAAAGAGTTTGTGTATGAACATAATAAAATGCTAATTTTATTATTTACTAATACTCTCAGATTGAATATGTTCATCAGAGACGAGGAACAGCAAAGTCTACCTGCTTTTCTGGAAGCTGTAAAGACTGAGTATGGTATACCACTGGGATAGTGAAGGTGCAAATAGTTGGAAATCAGCTACAAAGGTATTTAGAAGGAATTACACTTAGTCACAAACAAATTCTAGGTGGGGACGTAAGAACTGGAGGGGGGAAATTAGGTGTAGAAAAACATCTCTATTAAACTGTCTGAATTTTAGAAAATTGATCTGCAGAAGCAGATGGAGACTAATTTCAGAACTCAGTCAACCTTCATAAAAGACCATGAAAATCAACAGAATGCCATCGCTTACCATTTCTTGCTCTCCTCAGACCCGCATTCATATACACACGCACACGGGCACTCATACACACGTGCACAGCAGTAACATTCAGTAATGAGGTTTCAACAATTTTGAAGTCATTAAGGTAAAATGAGAAGGTAGTCATCAAGCCTCACTTGTCTGGGAGAACACTGATAATGACAGCATCTTTAAAGATAAGAAGAAAGCAGACTGCTCTTTCTCTCTCTGAGCTGACGCTGTGGCTATGAAGAGCATGTTCCTTTGTGTGTGTTCTAATAAAATAAATAATATAATGGAATGAAAAATGTATTTTCCCAGATTAGGGGTAAAAAACTACAAGTCAGTTTAAATACGAATATGCTGAATTAAAGAAACAAAAACATGGTTCTTACAGCATCTGGATCATAATTTCTAAATAATGAATTTTTTAAAAATCCCTGCATGGGGGCCATTCTCAGCAGTTTGTTTTTTTTTTTCCTCGTATCTTTACAAACTTATCAAATCCTCTTTTTTCCCCTCTTTTGTTTTCTCTTCCCTCTTGTTTCTTTAATGGAGTTATCAATGTTGTACTCTCTCTGATAATTTTTGACAAGTGTATAATGAGAAAACTTTAATAATATAATAAATAGAGGGAGAAAATAAGAATGCGTAATCTAGATAGAATTAGTTTAATATAAATATAGGAAGAGTTAGAGCTCAGAAATATGAATGATATTTACTAATAAAGAATAAGTAAATACTTTTTAAAGGACTGTTAAAATTTGGGGAGATAAGAGAAACAATTCTAATCCGTATGTCTAAACTTCAATTTTAAAAGGTGTTTCCATAAACGTCTCTAAATTAGATGACAGTTCTCAACTTCTACATCCTTACAGTTAGAAAAGGTGAGGAGCAGAAACAGAAACCACTTGAGGCAATCAATACATCTGGAAACAAAAAAGAAATAAAAAGACCTCCTTCCTTCTCGAGGAGGATGGTTGAATAGAATCTGAGTCTGATGAACAATTAGAGATGATGTGAATGGTTAAATCATAGGGTATTTCTCCTAAGAGCTCAAAGTACATTCATAGTTGTGACTTCATTTATCTTCACATTGACCTGTAAACTATATGAAACATAACTTCCTGGCACTATTTAATCAGGAAATCCTAAAGTATAATTATTCAAATTAGTCCAAGATACAAGATTGGGACTAGATGGAAATAGAAACTAGTTAATCTTTGAGAGCTTACTAAATGCTAGGCATTATGCTTATTCATTTGCCAGTGAAAGCCTTCCATCTACTGGGATCAACTTGTTCTTTGGGATTAAAAAATAGTCCAAATTCCCATCCCACACACAATGTATTCTGCAGTATCACTGGGAGAATCTTAGGGCCTTTCTTGACACCCCTAACTCCACTCTTTTAACTGGATTCTCAGTTGTCTCCTTACACCTCATCTTTGTACATTGTTATCTTGATTCCTTTAGTTCCCCAAAGGACTGCTAATGTAAGAACGCATAGCGAAACTTTACTGAAGTTTAGGGTATAATGAGATACTGGGAAGATGATCACATTGTACAAACATACCAAAAAAAAAATAAAGATAAAAGTTGGATACTAGCAATCTATATTCTTGAAGAAACCACTGTTTATTCTCCCTGCTAATTGTTTCCAGAGGCCCAGACCACTTCCATTCAGCCAGGTTCCTACCCTGCAATGACCCAGCAATTCCACTAGTAGGTATTTCTTTAAGATAAAGGAAAATATATGTTCACAAAAAGATCTGTAGAAAATGTTTAGGGCAGCTTTAATCATAGTGCCCCAAACATGGAGGCAACCCTAATTTCCTTCAACAGGTTAACTGATAAGTAAATTGTGGTATCATGGGAGATTTTTGTTGTATGGTAACCCATTCATTTTGACACTGGGATGATATCAAAAATAATACAGAGACTTGAAAAGTTCAGCCTACTATTACTGCTCTGGGAATCTGCCACATCAGTTTGAACAAGCCAGATTTCCCTGATAGATGATTAAATATGTGAGACTACAAATATGTGGTGCATTTATCCTTATCACCTCAACTAACAATCAGCCAACACCAAGGAAAAGAGCTACCTAGATGATTAACAATCAACCAAGTCTAGCAAAAGAACTGCCCATCTGAACTCAACCCAAATTGCCAAACCACAGGACAATGAGCAAAAAAATGAATGGTTTTTTCAAACCCTAAATTTTGGGGTGGTTTGTTATGTAGCAAAAGTTAACTGATATATGAATATTCATACAATGGAATGTTGGTTGAAAATAAAACAGATTAAATTACTGATACATGCAATACCTTGGATTAATCCCAAAAATAGTATGCTCAATGGAAGAAGCCACACACAAAGCAGTATGATTCTATTTGTATGAAGTCAAGACCCAGCAAAATTATTATATGGTTACTGAATTCCAAACACTGGTTGCCTGGTGGGTGGGGTGGGAATGGAAGGAATGGTGACAAGACGGGGCAAGAGGGATCTTTCTGGGATCATAGAAATATTCATGGGGAGTCTTGAGAATCCTCATAGCTGAGTTTAAGAGTTAATAGGCAAAAAAAGAATTCCAATAATATTAATTAAGTTGTATAATATAGGTATTTAACAGGGTGCTATATGAGTACAGAGCAGAGAGTACCTATCTGTGCCTTTTGACATTTGGGAAATACTTCCCTGAAAAGTAGTCTTGAAGTAGCCCATGCTGCATGTAGGCACTCACTATATGGTGTTAAATTTTATTTGTTGGATAGGAAAATGCCATATTCAAAAGCATGAAGGTATCAAACAGTATGTCATATATATGGGGGTAACTACCTGGAGATTTAATATGGAAGAGTAAAGGGGAGCCACAAGAGTTGGGGCTGGAAGGATAACCTTGGGCCAAATCACACATGTTCTTGAATGCTTTGGTATTAATTCTTTATCATATGAGCAAGGAGAGCCATTGATTAGATTTTCAGGCTCTTAGAACCGTACCGCCCCTATGACCATCCACCTAATGTGAGGCTTGCCTTGCTCACCAACAGTAAACTGATGGTAATTAGTGGCTCACCAATATATTCTAATATAAGAAGCCCACTCTGGTGTGTAGAAGCATATATAAACAATTCAGAGGAGGACTATAAAATCATGATGCGTTGGAATCACTGAAAGAGAACTGAAACGGTAATTAAATGGGTGGGAGGAACATTCCAGTTCTTCTACACACCCCAGGCTCCCCACAAGTGGCATTAAACTCCTCCATGGTTTGTCTGATAGCTGAGCCCGTTTTTTTCTTGCTGATTTCCAACCTCTGCTAATCCAAAGCTCAATACTATCCTCTATATTCAAATTTCAACTTGGAAAAGTCGGTGAACTTAATTTTAGGATTTTTCTTTCTGAATATGAATTCACTCAGAGTTTTAGAGTCTTATGTTCCCTCATGCGACAGTAGTCAGTTTTGCCAGTTGGATAAGTTAACAATACCATGTAAGAGCGAAAAACATAGTATTTCAGGTTTGTAGACCCAGATTCAAGTTCTTACTATCTCTTAATCTTGGAGCATCACTTAATTCCCTCAAGCCTCAGCTTTCTCTTTTGTAAATCATGGGTAATATGGAAAATCTCTCCTTGGTTCTGGAAAGAATAGATAGAACAATAGCCGTAAAGATGTGAACATATGCCCAGAATATAGTGAACACTTCAACAATGCTAGCTATTACCTTGAACAGTAATCACTAGTCTTTCCTTTTCTACCTCCCAGGACGTGAGGGGTTCGTTAGATGATTGGTTGTTTGAAGTTTAAACATTGAAAAATGAAAAAGTAAAACACACAAATACAGTTGCAGTTTTTCCTAGTTTATATATTCCCAAGTGGTAACAATTGTGTTACCATTAATTAATGAAATCCTTTTATTCTGAAGTCCTTGACCTGTATCTTTCACCCTCATATTGGCTGTGTGTTATGTAGAAAGAAGATAATTTAGGATTTAGGTTGAAAAGAAGGTAACTCAGATAGAAAGGAAGAGAGGAACAGTGAAGAACACCAATCATAGCCAAGTTCTGACTCCAAAGTTACTCAATCCAACTAGATCACCCTGCTGCACATGGATAGAGCTGACGGGTCTTTTACATGACACTTTAATTCACTTTTGTGCTTTTTAAAATTGCTTTGGGAAGAAACTGGTCTTCAAATTTGTGTCTTCCACAATCCACATCTTATTCCCCTTGGGGGTTCTTTTTCTGTTAGTACCTTCATTCCCATTCATCTTCCTCTGCCACATGTTACAGAAAGTACTTTGCTTCAGAAGCAAGCTTCATTGAATGCTACATAAAATACCTTTTCATAGAGCGTAAAGCTTATTCCCACAGATGTCATGGTAAAGGGACTGATTACTCTAAGCTTCCTATTTAACTATATTTTCAAAACCTTAATAGTAAGGTTTACTGTAACATTTTGAAGCAACTCTTCTCTCTAGCTGGTATGCCGATGTTTCCTTTTTAGTTTTTGTTTTTTTTATCTTTTCTACTACAGTGAGAGCACATTCTTGTTGACATCATTTTTATGTAAAGTTAATCAATAATTTTTTATAATGATGAGCTTGTCATTTAACACTTTTTCTGATACTCATTATCTGCCAAAAGAAGAAACACCTCATGAAGGTTCATCCAAGTTGAATAACATTAACTCTCTTACACCTCCCACCACGTAACCAGTCAGCCTGGACTAAAATTCCGGGCTGTGAGAGGACAGCACATGCCTCCAAGCCATGGGGACATTCCAGAGTTTGATGTCAGACTTGTAGTTTGCCCAGTGAGATTTATGAGTCCCGGCTGTATTTCTTGACTCAGCTCCTGTTTCTGTAAAGAAACACTTAAATGGAAATCAACTTCTAGTCTGGAAGATGATAACTGGTCAATTCCAGAAAGGTCTCTAGTGGAGTCTAATCTACTTAGTATCCTATTGAAAGGAATGACTTCTACCTAAACAGAGGCCTTGTGCCCACACACGTGCAGCAGTATTATTCTAAGGATCCTAGATTCCCCTAGAAATGTGGACCAGACAGAATCTTAGAGACCGAAGACAATGTCTTTTTCACCATCGCCCAAATATTAAATGGCCTGCTATATTTCATCACAGTTACTTTCACATGGAAAAACAGAATATTTACTAAACTAACATGGGTAGATGTGTTCACTTTGCTCTTTGCTAAATGTTAACTATACAGAAATTATACAGAAATGTTATTTATACAGAAAACATATGAATGGACTATTTCCAACTTTTATTTCTAAACAATGATAATTTACTCATTACTTATTTTTTAAATCTCTGAAGGGAAGTGATCACAGAGGTCATGGGGTTTTCAGTGATGTCCCCAGGAAGCAGTCAACCATCAATCTGCACGGGAAATTCTCTATCATCATCATCACCATCCTCACCGTGTTTGTAAAGAACTTTCTATGAGCTGGGAAGTTCACTCATCCTATCTCATTCCTCTGTCTCCCTTCACAGTGTGCTTACAATTCTGCTGAGTATCTCTCTTCAGCTGTGGTACCAGCATTGAACACTGTCAGTATTCTGACTGATGAGACGAGAAGGAAGTGGGGCTATTCACCTCCCTTGTTCTACACACAGTAATTCTCTTCAGCTAGCCAAGGACCACACTGCTAGTTTAGGCATCCTCCATATAATTACAGAATCTGATCATCAGATCATTGTTGTTCTTTCTCAAGAATTTTAAAACAACATGCAGAATAGGACTTAGGGTGAGACACCTGAAGCATGCTTATTGAAACTGCCCTCCAGTTCTAAACTGATCTCTTCACTGCGGCTCTTTTCAGAGTCTAAGTCTTTAACCAGATACAGATCCAGTGCATAGTCTCCATGCACATACTATACATTTACATATACATATTCTTACAATGTCATCTTATTCATGATTTCTTGAACTATCATGGTGTAATATGTGCTGAAGCACCAAGTATGTTATATATTCCAAATTTTCCTTATCTTCTGATCTAGCACCTCTGAAAAAGAGAGAAATGTTAATATAGTTTTAGCACCTTTTTTAAAAACACAGGTCATTTTTGCAACTAGTATTGCAGTACAATTCTCCTAGTCTCTTCAGAAGAACCTAGCCACTAGACTCCCACTGTCATCTCTAGAACAGCACACTCCCTCCAATGAAACACACTGAACTCTTTTAACCCTGTCTGTTGATGTCGACATACCTAAGATGGGCTAATTTATTTTTGCGTGTCTTACTTGTACAACTACTTTTGCTTTAGGGTCCCTATTATCTCTGAGCAAAAATTATGCTATTTGTACCATTTGCTCACAAAAGAATCATGTACTTACTTTGTTCAAAGTTGCTACTGGACAGTATTGTTTACATTTTACAGAACATTGTAGCATTTCTCTTTCTCAAGTGCTTTACTATAAATAAATCAGGGTCCCTATTACCTGTGACATGTATGCAATCTTAGTTTTATTATTAAACTTAGTTTTATTACCAAAATAGTAGCGTGTTGTTGACAGGTTGCTTTTTGCATTTCCCAACCATTTTCTTTTTTTTTTTTTTAATTAATTAATTTATTTATTTTTGGCTGTGTTGGGTCTTCGTTTCTGTGCGAGGGCTTTCTCTAGTTGTGGCGAGCGGGGGCCACTCTTCATCGCGGTGCGCGGGCCTCTCACTGTCGCGGCCTCTCTTGTTGCGGAGCACAGGCTCCAGACGCGCAGGCTCAGTAGTTGTGGCTCACGGGCCCAGTTGCTCCGCGGCATGTGGGATGTGGGATCTTCCCAGACCAGGGCACGAACCCGTGTCCCCTGCATTGGCAGGCAGATTCTCAACCACTGCGCCACCAGGGAAGCCCCACTTTCTTTTTTTTAATTGAGATATAATTGACATATAACATTGTATTCGTTTTAGGTGTATAACATAATGCCAGTTATTTTCAATGAACAATTTTGGTTACAAACTCCCATTATGGGTCCTGTCTCAAAAACTAAAGGTATCTTGTGGCAGTTCTATTGCACTAGATCAGCCATTTATTTGGTCACCTCCCAAACGGCAGATGTACAGAATGGTTGAACTACTGCTCTCAGTACAGTTTTTAAAACTAATGGGATGTTTAAACTCTGAATGAGGCATTAACCATGATGCCATTTGAATTTTATTAGTCGTCTTTTACCCTGCCTGCTCTTCCAGCTTTACTAATACATTAGACTCATTTGAACCCAGGTAACTCTTTGGTAAGGTTGGCCTGAAGAAATCTACCAGTCTCCAGAGGCCAATTTAGAATGGGAATTATTGGTTAAGCCAGCGTTGGCATGCAGTTCAGTCCATTTCCCAGCCTTAAGAAGATAAGGCAAGTTTGCATGTACGTCTACCTTTATTTAATCTTTTAAAAAGTGTTTAATACGGTCATGCTTGGTGATGCAACACAATACCTAAAGGCTGGTATTAAGATATGTTTCTGATCCTCTGAAAAGCTTTTCTGACTCAGTAGGCTGTGAAAGTTCACAACAGCCCTAAAGGCAATCCTCCATGAGTTACTGTAGATTGATAACTGCACCTGGATTATTCATAGCAAAGAAAATTTGCAACATGCTCCTTAATAGCCCAGCCATTGGAATAGTTTAGGATAAGAATCATCTGGTGGACAACTGAAATGATACACCAGTCTACATAAAAAATATTTCATATAAAAGACCTTCATTAATAACACTGATATAATCATATTAGAATATTTTGCTAAAGCAATCTTGAAATACGTAAATGGAGTAAGATGCAAAAGAGCAAGTAAAATCATTTGCAACTTAAAAGTATATTTTGTGAGCGTATAATATCCTTCTGTTCAAATTCATATTACAAAAAGCATGGGCTTATAACATCTGAATTATGAATTCAGAACAAAAATAGATGATTTAAATGAAACACAGCACAAATCTATTTGAGAATGAGACATTTGCAGATAAAAAAATAGTGTTTGCTACCCCCATCTCCACTCCCAGTCTAAAAAGGAGTGTTGAATAATAATTCTATATTGTATCAGCATAAAAAACTATTGTGAACTTCTATGTTGATCTAAGGGCTCAGAATTAAAATGTGTCTTTGTACTTAAGAAAACAAGTACATCTACCTTGTTTAAACATATTTGCAAATTTAGAAATTATAATAACAATACAAAAGGTCTTTTAACATAAATGACAGTTGCCTAGAATGTACTATTTTTAAATTCATCTTTTTATTGTGAAGTAATTGTAGAAATACATAGAAAATAATTGTGAAATACATAATGCAATTGTATGAAATAATACAGAGAGATCTTGTGTACCCTTTATCCAGTTTTGCCCAATGGTAACATCTTACAAAACTATAGTACAATATCACTATTAGGATGTTGACAGTGGTGCAGTCAAGAATCCCTTGTGTTGCCACATCCACTTCCCTGTGACACCCCACCTTCCCTAGTCCTGGCCACCACTAATCTGTTCTCCATTTCTCTAGTTTTGTCATGTCAAGAATGTTATTTAAATGGAATCATACAGTATACAACCTTCGGGAATTGGCTTTTTTCACTCAGCATAATTCTATGGAAATTTATACAAGTCGTTGCATGTATCACTAGTCCCTTTCTTGTACTGCTGAGTAGTATTCCATAATACGGATATGCCAGTTTGTTGAACAGTTCACTCAATGAAGGACATCTGGATTGCATCCCGTTTGGGGCTATTATGGATAAAGCTGCTATATGCTTTAGTGTACAGGTTTTTGTGCGAACACATCTTCCTTTCTCTGGCATAAATGGCCAGGAGTGTGTTGCTGGGTTATACTGCAGTTGTGTGTTTAGTTTTTTTAAGAAAACTTCAAACTGTTTTCCAGAATGGCTATACATAAATATTTCTGTCTTTTTCCTTCCAAGATTTTTGTAGTTGGTCTTCTAAATTTTGACCATCGTGAATCTTAGTATGAATTTCTTTGGGTTTTTCCTGTTTGGGCTTCAATCAGCCTCTTGAATACGTAAGTCAAATTTGGAAAATTTGCAGTCACTATTTCTTCGAGTACTTTTTCAGTACTGCTCGTTTTTTCCTTTCCTTTCAGGACTCCAATGACACAAATGTTAGATGTTGTATTATAGTCCTATGGCTGTATGAGGCTCTGTTCATTTTTTTATTTTTTAGTCTACTTTTTTTCCTCATGTATATTGGGTAATTTCTATTGTTCTATCTTCAAGTTCACTGATTCAGTCCTGTCTCCTCCATTCTGCAATTGAGTTTTTTTAATTTTGCTTATTGAATTTTTTTTTTTTCAGTTCTAAATTTTCAGTCTGGTTCTTCTTTATATCTTCTATTTCTTTGCTGACTTTTTTTTTTCATTCATTTCAAGTGTGTTCATAACTTCTTGCTGAAGCATTTTTTTTTACTCTAAAATGTTTGCCAGATAATTCTAACATCTGCATCCAGCTCTGTGTTAGCTTCCACTGGTTGTCTGTTTTCATTCATGCTGAAAACTTTATCCTTAGTGATACAGTGAGGAATTTTAAACTGAAACATGGACACTTTGGGTGTTATATTATGAGACTCTATATCTTTCTTAAATCTTCTGTTTAGCTGGCTTTCTCTGGTGCTCCTTTGGCAGGGGAAGGAGAGACACTGACTCATTACTTCCGAGCAGGGGTTACAAGTCCAGATTCCCCACTCAGACTCTACTGATACTCAAGAGAGGAAGGGCTTCTCATTAAGGCTTGGAGACAGTGGAAGTTGCTGCTCTGTACTCAGCCTTCACTGGTACCTCCATGGCTAGGAGGGGTAGGAGTGCCTTGTTACTGCTCCCAGTTGGCTTCATCTGACGCCACAGGGGCAGGGGATTGACCTCATTACTGCTGGCATTGGTGAAAGTCCTGATTCTCCACTAAGCCTCCTCTGACACCACCCCAGTTGGGAAGGGAGGGGGTGCCTTCTTACTACAGAGTGAGGCCAGAAGTCTAGATTCCCTTTGGGGGGGTCTCTGCAGACACTACGGAGGGGGACTTCCTCTTTCCTGGCAGGAATGAAAGTCCAGGCTCCCTGCCTCACTTCTCAGACACCACAGCCTGGCCAGGAGGGAAGACTTGGCTCCCTATTCTTTGAGGCTGTGGCTGGGGAGTGGGGTTACAGTTTTTTCTGTGGCATTGGCTAAAGAGGGCTATTATTGTCTTAAATTTTTTTTCTGTCTTGTTAGGCTGTCCCTTTCCTGGTCCTTTGGTTAGAGAGAGCAAGCTTTTGTTGGGGCTCTTTTATCTGTGCCTATTGGCATTTCTGTGTCGTGGGCTTCTTCAGCCCCAAGTATGGTATATATGAGACAAAAGAAAAATAGGAAACTCACTCCCATGTCCTTCTTTGGGTCCCAAGATTCCTAGCCAGTCTACCTTCTTTCCATCTTTCAGAGTCTTCCTATGTGTGTTTTATATATATAATGTCCAGGGTTTTCAGCAGTATTTAGTGGGAGGGTTAGGGAAAAGTATGTCTACTCCAACTTCCTGAAAAAAAGTCCAAAAGATAGTATTTTAAACACTAAGGCTGTTACATTTTCAATTATTACAATTAAATCTTTTTAAATACTTATCAAAAGGCTTCAGTTTCCTCTTATCTATTAGCTTCTAAGTGAATTTCTGGGATATACAGTCATAATTTGGTTTGTAGATACAAAAAAGAATTTTAATCTGATTTAGTTATAGAGAGAAAATATCATTTCCTTTCAGCCAGTAATGATATCAAGATGATATATAATTCCCTATCAAGTGAATTAGAAATGAACAAATCATATTAGATGTATCAAGGTGAAAAGATGAATAAAAATAAAAAGATTTAGGCTTAGCTCTGCTTTGAATGCCAAAGACTAAGACAACTGTAGTATTTTGGTTTTTTACAAGTGGATAATTATATGTTTGCCGAGTATAATACCACTGGTATCTTTCATTGTTACTCTAAGCCATCTTTAAATAAGGAACAGAATAAAATAATTTTATTTAATTCCAGGTATTCATATCCACTATGACAATGTGGGTCACTGTTTCCTACCTTGGGAACCATTACACCCCTTAACATTGCCCAAACTCCTCTGAAATGGGGCCTCTTGCACCTCTATGAACATAATCCACATCTTCCCATAGGTTGTCTGAGTTCTACTTGGAAGATGTTCTCACCTTTCCCCTGTTATTCCCTCTCAAAGCCTTCCACCCCCATCTCTCGAGGTCAATCTCCAAAATGCCAACCTACAACCTACCCTGGGAATGGACTGCCAGTTCTTTGGGAAGGCAACACTTTAACTCAGTCTTAAAGGATGAGTTAGAACTACTCAAAGGTGGAGAGCTGAGCAAGGAAGGAAGGGAGGAGATGTAGGGCATTCGCATGCTTTGTTGGCAGAAGGGGTTAAAGAGTTAAAGAACAGAGGGCAACCACCTGATATATGTCTGCAAACTACCAACAGCTTAATACTGGCATCAATTCTGAGACAAGGAGTGGTGGGAAATGAGGCTAGACAGGGACTATATATCACATTAGGAAGGATTTGTATTTTGTGAAAAATTTTATACTTCTTCAGTAGAAGATGGGGTGCTCCTTAAGTGTACTGTATAGAAAATTACATAGTTAGAATTGCAATTTGATACATACTCAAAGCCCTCTGATTATAGCCCTAATCTGTCTTCACAGCTTTTATTTCTGTTGCTCTAATATGAGGTCCACAAACTCTCATCAGATGGAAGGACTGGCTCTTCCTTGAACATAGTCTATAACTTCCCCGCTTGATGAACTCGCTCAGGAAAAGCAAGGTCCATTTTACCTCTCCTCTGCAAAAATACATATAATGTTCTTCCAAAGGTAGTTGTGAGGATTAATGAGCTAACGCGTGAAAGCACCCAGTTTACCGTTTGTCAGTTAGGAGAAAATCAATTTTCTTCCTTCCTCCTGGCACTTATCTTAATGTACTTTGAAGTACAATTATATGTGTACCCCTGCTACAAGACTGCAAAATCCTTTAGACTGTGTCTAAAACAGTGACTCTAAACAAGGGGCAGTTTTGCCTTTGAAGGGATGCATGGCAATGTCTGGAGACATTTTGGATTATCTCAATTATCAACTGTCTTGCTCATAGGATGTTAGTAGTTATATACATCCTATAATGCATAACAGAGCCCACAAAAAAGAGTTACTCAACCCAAAATGTCAGTGGTGCTGAGGTTGGGAAACCCTGGCTTGGTTCATCTTTGTGGCCCAGGCAGCAGTTAGCAGAGTTGCATGTTATAGGAAGTATTCAGAGCTGTAAGAAATTCTTTGAAACTGCTTTTCTGTAGGTAAATTTATAAATTGCTGTGAGGGAGTAAAAATTAAATTAGAAATTTATTTGGTGTAGGAAAATTGAAAGGTAACAGAGGTTTATGAATCTTGATTAATTTGAGAGAAACCAATTTCCATTTGTATTTAGAGGTGACCAATTTAAAAGCTGAAGTTCTCTTAATCAGCAAGCTTTTGTAATGAAATGCAGCAGGATTTACTTTTACATCAAAGTCACTCCCCTGATAGTTAAAGAATGCAACCGAATACAATTAAAAGATCACTGGTAAGCAAAATACAGTGCCTTGGCTGCATTCTGGGAGAGGAGTACAGTTAATAATCTAGATTCTAGTGACACTTTAATGAGAAATTTGAACTCACTGGCCCTGAATCTCAGAATTTATCAATGTTCTTTACCTAGATTTTCATTTCAAAGTAATTAAGTGGTGAGCGAAAATCAAGAGAAAAGTTTGTGATTAGGAAAAAAGTTGCTTTGTAGATAATTCAAGTAGTAAGTATTTTAAACTGAAAAGAAGAGATAAACTACTTATAAATCTATGGCATTTAGCCACAATGGTAAGGCCTTCCTGTGGAGGAAAAAGGGGAGATATAGGCAGTACCAGGGGATTTAACCAAACCCATAGCCTCTTTACCTCACCACAGTCGGATCCAGCACCCATGACAGAGTACGCATGGGACTAGGTCACTCAGTGACCTAGTGATACAGGCATTTTCATGGGCCCTGGTGGATAAAAGATTAAGGAGTGTTAATCTGTTTCTCCATTATCTGTGAAAATGCTCAAATCACTGTGTGATTTTGTTTTGGTCAAATCAATATCTTTGCTAAAGCCAAATAGGATACACTGGTTTTTAATAGTACCCTGTATTCTAAAAATAAGTCCCATAAAAACAGTAACCTGATGATTCCATTATATAAGGAGATTGTTCTTACTATCACAATTTTATTGCCAATAGCAACATATACTTCAAAGAGAAAAATGCTTATTTGATGACTTTTCTAACATATGTTTTTAAAACCTAAGTGCTAACGTAGCATCAGTGGTATGTTATCTAGCTCTCTGTTACTATGTGTAGTGGTTCAGATACTACACTTGGGGGTGGGAGGGCAGCGGGTCCATTGTCCCTCTCATCCAGGATCTGAAAACAAAGGCTTGTGAAGAATATTTTGCATAAGTCTGCTTTCTCATTCATTGCTCTCTCTTAAGCAGGGTCACTGTTTCTGTGCCAGGAAAACCACTGTTTTATCTCATGCCAGATCTCTTTGGAAAAGAACTAGAATCTGCCAGAACGTGCTTTCTTTCTCAAACTAAAATTAAAGATTTTCTAAAGTTCCTTTTAACCGGACCTCTGTCTCCAAACAGTTCTTCTCATTAAATACCTATCAATGTACCCTCTGACTTAAAATGTTCCATTCACATCTTCCAGAAATATTGCAATCTGTCAGCTAATGGAAAACAAGTTCATTAGGTTTATCACAGCAGCAACCTTTTGCCCTGTACCTTAGCTTCCTGATTGAAGACTGTAGCCTTTTTCCCAAGGTTCCCTTCCCCAATGCCAAATACTCAGTAGGATCAATGCCTGTCTGAAATGTCATCGTGAAAAATTTTCATCACTGTCCTGAGGACGTGCCTTTAAGGATTCCTCCACACTGGATTATTTTGGAAAAAAAATTTTCCACATATCAGGAAATTCGTTTGCTTCCTTATACCAGTGCTCATTATTTGACTAAACAGTTATACTTATATGAAGGAATACAAAACTACACCATCTGAGGGGACATATATCAAAGGGCTTTACTGTGCTCCTTCACAGATACTATTTCAGCGAGCAAAGACCTCCCTGACCACAGGGACCTCTGCTGCATGTTTCAGAAAGGATGCTCTGATGTGTGCAATCCCAGTCAAATGCACTGTGATATTCCTTACAGTTATCCACCCCGCTGCTCCTCTGTATCATGTCATCTTAACTATACCCGGTATGTCCTGGTTCCTGTTACTGGTCTAAATAAGAGTTTTTCTTACTTACAAAGTGTTGAGGCAACATTTCATGGAATCTCCTTAATATTTTTCTCTCAAAACATTTTTCTGATAGTCAGCAGGAGTCCAATTTTAGAATCTTAGGCTCTGGGCTAATGAAAAGTGAATTAGAAGTTGATTGGCACAAATGCAAATGCTAATCCATTGATGAATGGCCATAATTCTTTATTTTTCCTCTAGACCTAAAATAACTTGTTGTAGATTGCCTGGCAATTAACAAATCTTACACATAAATGCAGAACAAAGGAAAACAGAGTAATATATTCATTTATAAGGCACATTATACGAATCAAGAATCCACACTGGAGTCCAGATCCAGTCTGATGAACTATTTTGGAACACTGAATCTAGTCAAAACCACATGCCTTTGAAAAGTTGCTCACCCAGTGAGATCCAGTACTGTTGCCTTTGCCACATGTCTAAAGCATCTTTGTTTTGTTTCAGCTGGCAGGGTTCATCTACGCCTGTTATGTTGTGAAATGTATAACTGAAGAAGAGGACAGCTGTAAGTATTAAAGCTCTATTCTGTTTCTTTCAAGTTCAGAGCATCTTTTTTACTGCCTCTTACCTGCTTTCCTACTTCTCAGACAATATCCCTTAACACATCATTAGAATAGGGACTAAGCCCTTTGTACCCATTAGGCTAAAATGTTTTTCATAAAAGTATCCAGCATATAGATAACTAATCAGTTTCACCCAGGACTACAAATCCCAACAATCAACAATTTGCAATAGTTCCAAAAATTCTCACAAGAACTGACTCAGATTAATTCAAGAAATTTGTCTTCATGAAACCAAATGTTCATATTTCCTATTTTTTCCTACAATTTGATACAAATAGCTAGAACTTTATGTCAGAGTCTCAGCATTCAGCACTACTGCTTGATCCAGAGTTTAGATGGAGGTACCCTCTCACAAGCCTCTAAGTGGCTCCATTGTCCTCTGCTCTTCTAAAAATTGGCAGGTAGAAGGTTTCACTCCTTCCTTGCCCCCTAAGGATCTGAAATAGGAGGATTGGAAAAAGTACTTCAGTGCTCTCTGGGTACTTGCCCATACAGCTATATCTATTCTGAGGAAAAATCAGAGCTGGGAATCATTTTTCTTGGTTTCTAAAAATATTCATAATGATCGGGGTGTTGAGACAGTGGAGGAAAAGATGAGGATCCACTGCTCTGTTATAGGATTTGAGGAAAATAGTCAAAGAGAAATATGTTTCTTCTTCACTTTCCAGTCATACTAGAAAGAAGGAGGCTGTATCATGTGATTCATTTAGAGGAGGCACATTCTCAATCATATTCACACATGACGTAAAATTAGGAATACATAGTGCATAGTTTATATTGTTGTTTGCAAAAGGAAATGATAGTCCTTTACAAATAAGCGTTTGTAAAACACTCCTGAATGCATCAAGTGCTATGTCAGTTTTGGGATATTTTAAGATGAGTAGGGGCTTCCCTGGTGGTGCAGTGGTTAAGAATCCGCCTGCCAAGGCAGGGGACATGGGTTCGATCCCTGGTCCGGGAAGATCCCACATGCCGCGTAGCAACTAAGCCCGTGTGCCACAACTACTGAGCCTGCGCTCTAGAGCCCGCAAGCCACAACTACTGAGCCCGCGTGCCAAGAGCCTGTGCTCCACAACAAGTCACTGCAATGAGAAGCCCGCGCACCACAACGAAGAGTAGCCGCCGTTCGCCACAACTAGAGAAATCCTGCGCGCAGCAACGAAGACCCAATGCAGCAAAAATAAATAAATAAATAACTTTATATAAAAAAAAATAGATGAGTAATATGCAGTCTTTTACTTCTAGGAATTAAGCATTTTGTAGGGGAAAGAAACATGTGAACAAATAAGTAAAATAAAACTCTGTAGAGTGTATAGTGTGGGGAGATAGGAAAGGAATCAGGAAAAGTTCCATAGAGAAGGACACTCTTGAGCTTGGTCTTGCAAAATAAATAGATATTTGGATAGCAGATACGGGAGTAAGGTGATCCCAGGCAAAAGGTGGAAAAGAACCAAGACATATCACAGCCTTCCATGTTGGGGGCAGAGCAGTCAGGTTAATATGACTGAATTATATCCTGTGCTAGAGGTGGGTACCCAGAGACGACTGGAAAAGATGAGATAGTAGAAAAACGGTTATGACAAACTAAGGAGTCTGGACTTTATTTTGTATAGCATGATGGCCAATCAATTGGCAGTTAATAGAAAGAGAATAACAATCAGAAATGCACTTCAGAAAAAACATAATGGTATCAGTATGAAGGAGAGACTTGAATGGGAGGGTCGAGATTAAGGAAAGACAGACAGATTAGGACACCGTGAAAATGACTGAGATATGAGATGATGAGGGTCTGGACTAAGACCAGTGTTGGAGAGGGAAAGGATAGATATGTTATTAAACATAAAAATAATACTGATTAATGGGCCATGGATGGGTACTATGTAAGGCGTAAGGAAGAGACTGATAGATTTCTGAATATCTGATATGAGTGAATGGCTAGATGGAAATGTCACTTGAGGAAAGTAGAATGGGGATGCAGCAATTGGTTCAGTTTGGAAAGGTTGAGTTTGAGGTGCTTAACGAAGATGCAGGAGAAGATATCTAGTAAGCACTTGTCCTATGCCCAAAAGATTTATTCTTTTGGAAGGGTAAATATTAGGAAAGGTAAAAGATATATGGATTTTAAAATGTATGGACTCCACAAACTACGTAAGTTCATTCAGCTATTACCATTCAGTGTTTTTGTGCCAAATCCTTGATGAGTCTATAGGTTAAATTCCACATGGGAATTGAGCTTTCTCTAAACTATAATGTTTGATTTTATTTCACAATGATGTCTGCATTTTTATCTTCAGAAAAATACTGACACACCAAGTCTCCTAGACAGATAATCGGTATCTCTCCAGAATAGTACCTCCCAAGCAGGATCCCAGAAACGCTAGTCCATAAGCTATACTGCTCAAAAAAGATTCCAAAGCCAAGTAAGTTTGACACTGAAAATTTAGAATGCACATTTATGTATTAACATCTCTGAGAGTATTGCACTAAAGAAGTATGTCCAATTTGTCCTAATCCACAGTTTTGTTTTAACCATATTGCGTTGGATGAGATACAGTGAGGCCAGAAGCAGATCAAAGAGAGAAACCAAAAAGGGTTTTACTACATTCACGGTTCCCTAGGGAGAACACAGCATGCCACGCAGGGCCACTCAAGGAAAGCATCATCGTGGGTCATGAGGCAGAGAGAGAGAGGAGAGAGAGAGAGAGGGAGAGGGAGGGAGGAGAGAGAAACACACCACACACACACACACACACACAGAACTGTAAGCAAGTGCTTTTATTGTGGTTTCCAGGGAAAGGACCAGACAAGGCAGGGTAAAAGGGTTTAGGATTGGCTAAGTTTGAAAGAGGTCCCCATGAAATTCATGTTCACTGTGACTGTCAGAGAATAAGGTTTGGGGCTATCCAAGGTCTCCAGATGTTTCGGGTGGGCCAGGCTTAACTTGGGAACAGCCTGTGGTCATTCTGTAGATGTTAAGGCATTTTACAGAAACTAAAACTATAGTTAATATCCCAAACATTTGAACACGGAACCTTTTTTCATAAGAAATCTTAATATTCCAGGGAATTATAATTCCAGGCAACTCATTTTAGGGAATTCTGCCCTAGGTCAAGTTTTGGTCAAAGCCATGTAAATCCAAGGGGATGTGAAGTTACAAATATCTTCTGGAAGATAAGGCTTATCTTTCAAGCATCTAATAAACTGTTTTCCATAATGCTTATGTCTTTTTATGTATTTTGACCACAACTCCTTAAGTGCCTTTATTAATCTAAAAGACAAGCAGACTTATCATAGATAATTTTTCTAATTTTAGTCTTTTTGCTCAGTGAGTAAGATATGAACTACTTTCCTTTTTTTTATATCTAAGTAGACTCATGCTTATCATGAACATTCATGGGACTACTAAACAACCGGGAGGAGATGCTCATTTGGGCCAGTTCTCTGTCCAGTTAGGTCTGTTTACTTGTGGTCACTCACACACAGACAATTATGAATATTTGTTGAGTAAAATGCTTTAGATTGATATTTCCCATGCATTATCATTATCTTGATCACCTGTCTATATGTTTACCTCCAGGCACTGCCTAGAACACACGACTTCCAATGCTCAAGTGTAAAAAAGCGTGCAATTTCTATCTAGTTTTCAGTAATTATATTATGAAGAAAATTATTTTGATCCTTTAAAAATGTTTTGGCTTGATGAATGTACAATAAAACACACACACACACACACACACACGCACACAAATGCTCTCAGAAAGTAAGTCCTGAAAGATGGGGAAAGTTTAATGTATATATAAACAGGGAAAGGACCTCTGTGTAACTATTCTTACCTGCTGTGGATTTGCAATGAAGCAACCTGATGGGAGTGTAGTACAGGAGGAGATGCCAGCTCCCTACTTGCCAAATTAGTTAAGTTTCCATTCCTAAGAGCCTCACAAGGAACACAGGACAGTTTGGGTTCTGTAGCTGTGCTGAGAATGGACTGTGGAGATAAGGGCCTAATTACGGCACCTGGAAGACTGAAGTATTCTTGACGTCAATAGGAAGCGGACCAGCTCTGTACTCAGTTTTGATATCTGAGGCTCAGCAGCAAGTGTAGCCAGAGAGCCTCAGAGGCACCACCCTCTAGGGAGCTAAGGCGAGGGTTCAGGCTCCATGCGCGAAGAGTCAAACTTAGACTCCACGAAATAGCGATAAATCATCATTGAACTAGAGGGAGTTCCTGCAGGCACATCAAATGCCTAAGATTTTTTTCTTTATTTCTCCTTTTAAACAGTATCTCATTTACTTTTCTAGAGGCCAGTTTTATAAATACTTATATAGACACTTTAATGCAAAGTTGTTGTTAATTTCCTCAATGAAAACCCTGGGCCTTGAAGTTTACATCTCTGACCCTCTGGTTACCTAAGCCAGAGCCCCAGCCTGACAGGCCAACTGGCTGTGCAAACTCACAGGACAACACTGCCATCTGCTGTGCCTATCAGGAGATGACAACCACCCTTGGAGCAAAGATTTCAAATAGGAAGATGTGGGCAATTCCACCCCCATATATCAGTCACCTAGGGGTGCAATAACAAAATATAACAGACTGGGTGGCTTAAACAATGCATATTTATTTTCTCACAGTTCTGGATGCCAGAAGTCCAAGATCAAGGTGTTGGCAGTTTTGGTTTCTCCTAAAGCCTCTCTCCTTGGCTTGTAGAAGGCTGAATTCTCACTTTGCCCCCTTTTCTCTGTCTGTGCATGCCCCCACATCTCTTCCTCTTCTTATAAGGACACCAGTTTTATTGAATTAGGGCCACGCACTTATGGCCTCTTTAGCCTTAATGACCTCTTTAAAGGCCCCATCTCCAAATACAATCACATAGCAGGTTAGGCCTTTAACAGATAAATTTGGAAGGGGATACCATTCAGACCATAACATTCCATATCTAAAGATACACACACACACACACGCACGCACACACCATGTGGCTGTTGGCTATTTGAAAATACCTATGGGGAACAGAGTGGGGCTAGCTTCTGCTCACTGGCACATCAAACGCCTGTGGGTAAGAGGCTCCAGGTGGTAATGGTAGCCTCCCTGCTCCTGGCTCACTGCCAGTAGGCAGGAGTTCCGGTCCGCATCGCCTGCTGTGGGGTGGGGTGATCTGCCTTCAGATGAGAAGCTCCTCACCAGAAAAACGCTGGGACCCGCTCCAGAGGGTGTGCCTTGACACTTGAACCTTATTTGAGTGGGGCAACCATCACAACATACTTTTATATATTTGTTCATGAAAAGGCAGCGATATGTCTTAGGAGAAAAGGCTTTCTCCAGGAGAGCGTGCATCCCTCGCTGAGCTGTCTTTGTGGCTGGGCTCTTCACTGTATCATCTGTTGCCAACCATGCTGAGTTTTCCTTATGACCTCCAGTGTTTTCTATTCCCTTCTACTTGTTCTCTTTGACAGTATTCTGTGAAAGAAAGAAAATGTTCTGAGATTTCTGGTCTGGTGCCTTTTATTATACTTGGAGCTCTCCTCTCCCTTAATCCTCAGCTCTTCTGCACCAGAGTCCGATGTCCACTTACAGTGACAGAACTAAGAACTTATCAGCTTCATTAGAGTTGTTGGATGTGACAATTAAAAGGAAAACGTGCAGCTATGGAAAAATAATAACTAATCCATAATAGAAAAAACAGGCAACATGATTTCTCAATTTTTATTATGTTTTCTTATAAACCTTTGCCTTAATAGTTAAACTAAAAATAAAAATAAACATCAGTCCTCTGGAAAATGGATCCATTTTTCTAAGTAGTCACTATCTTTTCTAAAGGAGATTCAATGTGTTTGCAAATGTTCTTAAATATTCAAATCATCCGGGAAAATATGCAGAATGTCATTTTAAAAATATCCTAAGGGGGCTTATTTTGAAAAAAATATTGGAAAATTAATTCTAGATGTTTAAACACACATGTTTAGATACACACATGCACAAACCTACCAACCAAGCACAGATGCATAAAAGCCTGTCCTGAATTCTCCAAAATAAACTGGCCTTGGGATAAAAGTCATAATCGATTTATAGACTCTTTCATTTGAAAAGCAAACCACGGAAATTATTCACTTCTCTGAGGCTAATAATTTTCTGTTATTTTTGTTTGATTTTTCTTCTAAAGCCTGCTGGCCTACACTTCTGTGTATTGAACTCTGTTCTGTATGTTTTGATCGCTTTTCCAGTTTGACAGGATCATTGAGTTTGGATGGGATTCTCTGAGCACAAGGACACACTCTCCCGCCTGTGGGGGAGGGTAGAGGTGGCAAGGGAGGAGTACTCGTCCATTAAAAAATATTTGGTTCTTTCTGTTTATAAAGGAATGTAAGTTTACTGCAGAATGTAGAGAAAATACAGATTAAACAAACAAAAAAGGAAATTAGAATGATTTCACAATTTTGAATTCTGGTTCTCAGGTAACATTTGGGTATATGTCTGCTTTCTTCCTTTCTTCCTTTCTTTTTCTTTCTCTCTATCTGGTTGTTAGGGCCATATTATACATTCTGTTTGGTAACCTGAGCTTTCTTTCTTATTATTTATAAATCACTCTCCAAACATAACCTAAGGGGTAGGCAATTAGCAGTTCAAAAAAGGTGCCAAGTTCCTGGGTGCCAGGTTGACAGGTAGAGTTATGAGAATGGTGTGTCTATTTTTACTGTTCAAATATCATACTCAAGCAATCAAATGAAAGAGTAGTATATTATTGTTCTCTTTATAACATTTGTTTTGTAATTCTGAAGGTGACTGAGTGAAACAACCTTGTCCATATCTGCCAGGCTCCCACAAAATCAAAATGTGCCGTTCCTTTCCCCATCTCTGAACAGAATCACATGTGATTAGCGTCTGGAGCCCCAGACTCCAGATGCTACTAACCTCGAGCGAGTGCCCTGCAGAATCATGGTGGGGCCAAGGCAGAAGGTGTCACCTTGCTCCTCTCCCAACTTCCCAGAGCACAGGAGCTCTGCATTTATTTAATTTTACAGCTCTTGATTCCGCTTAAGATTTCTTGTGAACTAAGAACACTGCAGAGTTTGAAATGATAGGAAACTACTGCCTACTGCTCTATTTCAACGCTTTAATTTTATAGGCCCATATAGATTAAATGATTTGCCCCAGGTCACTGAGCTTATCGGTGAACTTCTGACATAATATAGCACATGTTGACTCCCCCAGGGTAAGAGTGTTAGGGGATGCTAGTGGGGGCCACAGCTATCTTGACCACCGCTACATCCTCAGCATCTAGCCCACCCCCAACCTGAAGCAGGACTCAGTAAGTATACGGGAAATAAACGAATCAAGCAGCTCTCCACTAACATTTCCTGGACTATATGGAAACTCCTAAGGAAATGTGACATTTGTTTAGACCCCAATTGATTCTAAGTAAATGAATAATGAATTAGAATAAAGCAGCTTTCATCGTTTTCTAGACAAATGGAAGAAAGTGGAAAAAAAAGATAAGCTGCCATATGTAAAAATAAAAGACAGCCTAGATGATCAGCACCTGAAACGAATGCTTACATATACATGTGCCTCCTGTCAATCACATGCGAGCTCCTATTAGTGACAACAGCCTTCCCTAACAGTGATACAATTTTTACATTGTCTCCCAAAATTAGTGCTGGTCTTTTTTTCAGCCTGCTGTTAAGTTGCTCCCTCTTGTGGTCAGGGAAGAGAAAACATATGCCCTTTATTTTTAAATTTGGATATTCAGGTCCAGGTTGAGTCTTCTTTAACAATCACTTCTCATTTTCTCCCTTTTCTCTTAACGTCTCCTCCATTATACTCTACTGCTTATTATACACACACATACACATACATACATGCACACTATAATCATCTTTAAATAAATCTAATGTTCCCAAATCAAAAATAGCGGGGAAAGAAATTGATTCATTCCCTATCCTTTGCTGATTCGAAACAATCAGGACCTTGTTTCTAAAGAGTCAATGTTGAGGTAACTATATTCCTACTAGCAAAGGAGGACCTTTAACTGGGGTGTAATAAAGGAGGTATGTGGTGCAGAAAACTGACATGATCCAGTAGATGAATAATATCCAGGTTGTTTTAATCCGCCTCAATGGAAAAGAAAGCAACAGCATGTGAAAGGAAGGAGAAGTGGTGACATTTACAGAAATGATTAAAAGAAACATCTCCCATTTTGCTTATTCTGCCTCTTCCAATTCTCTAATACCTAGTCCACCTGTACTGGGTGTCCTGTACTTGTTTCCTCACCATCTCTCTCTATACCCACATGGATAATGACATGAGAAGGAAAGCAGCTAAGTGGCAGAAAAATAGGATGCTTTTAGCACCAATATACACGCTCACAAAATAAAATTGCTGGGATCCCTTAGTCCTACCTTGAAAGGACAAATGAGAACAAGACAAAGAGCTGGCCCAGGAAACAGAAGTCTAAAAGCTCTCCAAAGCTGAGACGTGCTAAGAAAGAAGACTGTACCTTCAAAGTTAGTCTTTTGATAAATGATGCTGGCTGTTGCCGATTTCATTACGACCAGTTTTACTTTAGTGGTGGAAATGGCATCTAACAGGAACAGAAGGCCAGGCTTAGCTATCTCCTTCTTAACAGCAGGAGGACTAAAAACAGTGCATCTCTAAGGATGGCCACCAGGTACGCAGAATGAAAACATCTGAGTGGAGCAGGCTTACACAGAGCGCTGCAAGAGTGCCTTGTAAATAAGCAGCATAGGGCGAACCCTCAATCCTGTGACATTTCAATGAGCCTGCTCAAGCAGCAGAGTCAGGAAGGCCTCCACGAGGATGGGCTGGCATTGTGTGGCAGGGAGTGAAGGAGAAACAAACTTAAAGCTCACAGGAGGCGAGGTTTACTTAAATAATAGAAAGTAATTAGGCTGAAGACAAAAATCAGTGATGGCATTTTAAAATTACAATTAATTTAAAGGTTAATTTCCTTTGGTGTTAAAAATCTTATTTAAAACATTTACCAGGAAAGGAAATGAGGATGTTACTATCAAGAGGTGTAGAGTGCTTCTGGGAATCCATGCCTATTATCACTGGAAAATTAGGTTAGGCCCAAAGTGAGAATTTCAATTCATTTCTGTGTATAATAGATGGCAGTCTGGTCTCAGTGTCAGCAGGGTTGGCTGGGGCAGTGCAGGATTTGCATTTTTTGCTTGTTTATGGGATTAATTGCAAATGTTTCCAACAAAGAAGGCTAGTTTATACATGAACAATCCTGACACACACAAAAAATTGGATATGGATTGCTGCCTCTGTAACTAATGAAGCTGATGTTAAAGGAATTCCCAAGAGCACAGAGGCAAAGGGACGCACATAGTCACTCATCCATATACCTTCATCCCGGAAGTAAGTTAAAAGGAGGCCACAGTATTTCTGTGGGCTCCAAACCTGTCAATCCGCTGCTTCTCTCCCAGGTCCCACCATTTTCATCACTCTGTTTTCCAACTGGGAATTGTCACGTCTCATGTCTCAGGTTCCAATATACCCTATTCAGCAGTTCATCTCCCTGGAAACTTGCTTAGTAAAATCAATGCATGATAGTAGTAACAGCCAGAGGGGAAACAACTCCTTTGCACTAAATCTTCCCATTCATTATGCCTTTGCAGATTTGTTCATTTTAAATGTCTTATTGCTATTATCAGTATGTAAACCAATCCCACAAATATGGAATTGTGCAGATCATAGCGCTATGAACAATATTAGCAATCACCTGCTTTAATCCCCTAATTTTACAGCTGAGGAAAGGAACACTGAAATTGATTTGCTCTGAGTCAATCATTTAGAGGCAGTGCTGGGAGCAGAACTTGTCTCCCGATTCTAGGTATACTTTACACGTCACTTCACCGTGAGACTGGACGTATATTCTTCCAATACATGTTTGCCGAGTAGCCACTGCACGTGGTAGGCTGCGTGTTAGTCACTAGGCACGAGGCAGACACTGTCTTTGCCCTCCTGATGCTTACAGCCCAGCACACAGTTCACAGGAGGAACTACACCAAAGCGTGATGAGTGTTCAGACAAGGAGAGTGGGGGTAGGGGGACATACCCCAGGGGTGCCTCATCCAGTTAAGAAAACTAGGAAATTCTTCCCTGAGGAAATGACATTTCCACCGAAACCTAAAGGACAAATCAGGGGGATATGCAGAATTTAACAAAAATAGGTGTCTTTTTAAAAAAGGGTAACTTTTTCCACCCGTATTGACCAAATGGACACCATAATTCACAGAGGAATCATCTTAAGTGTTTTTAATGAACCCCATACAGCAAATCTAGTTTCACCTTTCCCACATAGCTGGAAAAATATTAGAGTAACCACTGGACGTCCTCATACCTGGAACTGCTATTGTTGTTCTATAAAGATGAGTAATTTAGTTTTAGTCCTCCTTTCTGGCGGCTGCAAAATAATGCGAAGATTGTGTTAGCAAAAATTACAAGGGGAGGAATAGTTCTCTACTGGGGGATTTTAGCATGCATGCTTTATTTTTCACTTTCCTAAATATGTATGCATTGATGTGCCCACATCCTAATTAAAACCACTGCATTTAAATGGGCTGTGCCTTCTAATATATATAAATATATCCTGGATGTCAGCTGAGAAGACATACCCAATCATGTCTAACTAGCTTGCCTATAGCCTGTAATAACGGCTCTTTCCAATTTCGACGGAAAGGCATGTCACATAATTGAAAGCCATTCTAATAGGGGAGAACAAAACAGAGACTGGTAAATCTAACCCACCCAAATGGCATGGCACAAAGTGAGGCCAGGCACCTTTAAGATAAAGTTTGCTTAGCCATTTCATCATATTCTGCACACGATTCCACGGTTATTGAAAGTAATAAAGATATCTGAATACATAATTTTCTGACTCTAGCTTTACAATTTCTTGATCTTCTCAGCTCTTACCATCTTTGTCACCACTCACTTCACCTACCTCCTTAGTTCCCTTCCCCAAGGAGGCTAATTTTTATCACCTTCATTATGGAGGAAGGCGGCTTCTCTAAAAATCAACAGTTCTAAAATTCTCTGCCTGACTATAAACTCCTATCTTTACTCCCTCCTTGTTCTCCTGCCTCCCTCCTGGAGGAATTTTTCTTCATCTTTATGTAGGAGCTTCCCTCCACTGGAATCTTTATCTTTCTGCTCATCATCTGTCTCCTGAATCCACAAGAGCGGTGATGCTCTTACAGGCACACTTAGTTTCCTTCCTTGCTTTCTCTTCCACCATCCTTGGATTTTCCATAACCCTGTCTGATGAGGCTCAGGTGCAGTTTCTCCACTCCTAATCCTGGGTTGGTGCACATGGCTGGAGAGAGTCCCTAAACCCAGCTGGATGCTCTCTCCTGCTCAACAAGGCTCTCACTCCTCTCCCATGGACAGTGTGCCACAGTCACCACAGGACGTGCTCCAAACCTTTCCAAGTTCCTTAAGTCTAGTTCCCAAACCTGAGAAAATCAAAGCTACCAAACTCCTTCCATTTTTCCCTCAGAACCTCAACAATTCTATACCAGCAATTATCTTTCTGTCTTTTAGAAACCCTCTCCAAATCTGAGAGGAACCGTTAAGCTTTTCCTCTTCAAAGCAATCCTTCCACAAGCCTTGGCTTCATCCCCTCTGCCTGGTTCAGGAGATGAGCTCTTGGTGTCTTCATTCTCGCCCACTCCACTGTAAAGTTCCTCTTCCCTACATATGGGTCGAAGTCTCATAGACTACAAACCAGGCCGGGCCTAGCCTCTCCCCATCCTTTTGGATAATATATAAGGTGACTTCCAAAACTATTTGAAATATGGAAACTCAGTTCTACATAGTTTTTTTTTTTTAATATATCTTCCCTTTTTTTCCACAATATGTCACAGATGTCACATTCCTACTGCTTGCCAGACCACAATCAACCAACCAAGTGGGCATTAAGGGTTTCCATAAACCTACCTCAGCTTCCGCTGATGATTTCCACACTCATGTCATTCCATACAAAATTCCAGTAAATTCTAACACAAAGTTCTCTTCTTTGACCCTTATCTCCATCTACTTCCCTGGCCTGAAAAATTCTCATCCTTTCAGTAAAGAACCTAAATATATATTTTAAAGCATAATTTGAATCATTCTTTTGGTATAAATCCCTTGTTAAAAGAGATGAGATCCCAAATCTACCTGTAGTGCATCCATAAAATACATGCATCTAAGTATTAAACACATATAACCCTGTGAAGTTGGAATTGTTTTATTATCTCTACTTCACAGAGGAAGAAAGTCAGGCTCAGAGCAATTGTGACCTGCTTGTGGATATGATGCTGGTCAGAAGGGAAGGCACACCTGAGCCCAGGTCTTCCAACTACCAAGCCTTCAATCATTATATTACTTCATACTTTCCCTGTGATATAGCCAGTGATGGCATTAGATTATTAGAATAAGATTCAATAGCAAGATCCTGGTCTCAGCAGAAAACCAGCATGTGTTTCTTCAAATCTCACCTAAGGTACTGGCCACACTGAGAATTAGCAAAAATAGGCAAGAGTGAAAAGACAAAACAGTTTATCAAGTGGAAACTTATATTTCATTTTTATTTTTTAGAACCAACAGCTTAAAGTGGTTACTCAAATGATCTCTAACAAAAGAAATATTTCATTTTTATACCATTGTACTGATTGCATTCCACTTCCAGTTTTTAGTATATGTAAATGTGTTACCAAGTTTAAAATATTGAAGATCTGGTTCTGATACAACTAAGAGAGAAACATGGAAAATAGAATCCTAAGACCCTGAGAAAATGTTATTTTCTCAACAAGGTTAGGAAGTGAAGCATCTGCCATGATTTACCTAATAAGTCTCATGTCATTCAATGCATGTTTCGCCTGCCAGAAGCTCTCTGTAGCATCACACTTCAGTGACCTTTCAGGCAATAACAGACTAAAGTACCCCTACAAAGGGTTGTGTTTTCCTAATCGGAAAAAAAAAAACAGCTCTGAGTCCACTCAGAGATACAAGTCCAGACTGAGCACATCAAGCTCACACAGGAAGCTGCACTGCTGCCACCAAGTAAGTCTGTGTGGGAGGAGGGTAGGGCTTTTGAATTTGGGCTACAGTAGGTTATGCTCTGAATTCCTTTTGTGCAACTGGAGATAAGTACCCTTGAAATAGTGACCCGCAGAGACAATGGATTTACACTCTGTTTTCATAGGCCCACACAAATTTTTTAATGTCTTTCAATGAGTTCTTCCAAATATTTAGGCTTAGCTTTCTGTGCACTGCCTGTTAAAATTTCCCCCCGTAGCCTTTTCCAGCTCTGTCTCCAAAAGAGAGTGTGTTGCCTAGTGGCTTTGTCATTAATAACCAAGGTACAATATTATATTACAATACCTCCCTGCCAACATGTATTTAAAAAAGCAGTTTTAAGTTTGCTGAACTCAGAGTTCATGATTAAAAGATTTAAATAAAAGGGAAGCTCACAACAGGAAACATATTTGAGTGAGGAATATTTATTCAAAAAGCACTTTTCTCTTACTTGGTAATTTCGAAATCCCACTATTATTAATTTTATTAAATCATAGTTATTAAACTGATATGGGACTTTACTAATTTAAAATCATTGGGCATCTCTGTGCCTCTGTTGGTAAGCAGACAAAAACACACCCATATTGCAGATGGGAAAACTAAGCCAAAGAGAAAACGCTATAACATCTGCAAAGAAAATAACATTCCTGAGTTGTTTTCAGAGGACCAAAAGAAATCACTCCAATGAGGCAAAGATTAAACAGGTACAGATTTTATTTTATTTTGTCACCTTCTACCCAGTCATGTACCTCTGTTTAGGATGCTATGAACTGGCCAGAAAGAAAGCAATGTTTTCCCTAGCAATTATCAACATTTGCAACATAGCATTCGTCAATGGATTACCCTCTCAGCCCAGTCATCTTGATGCTAAAGCATGTCCTAGCCTCTTTCCTTCTACTCCCCTAGATCAAAGAGACTAGAGTGGTGCCTTCTTCCCATTGGTATCCAAACGATTTCTTTTATCTCACAGGACCTAAGCAATCATTGACATTCTAGATCTTCTATAAAAGGTCTTCTCTTTATTATCATTCAAGACCTTATGAAGGAAAGGGTAAATGCACTCAGTGAAATTTCACTTAGAAATTTTACCAGCATCTTCCATGCTTAAATCAATTGTCTTTAAAAAAAAAAAAAAAAAAACAGCCTAAAGAGTTTATTCAGTAAATATGGCTTCCATGAGCCAGACACTGTTCTGGGTTCTGGGGCTACTGTAGTAAATAGTAAATCTCATGCAGCTTAAATTATAGTGACGGGATCAACAACAAAAAAGTAGATTCACAATATGTCAGGTGGACATAGTTTTCAATAAAGCACAATAAAGCTGAATGAGGAAAAAGAAATTAATCTCTAAAATCCCAGCAAGTCCCTAATCTGCCTTGCACCAATTACGATTACATTTCCCTTTTCCCAAGTGTTTCCTGGTCCTTGCTGCTTGTACGTGCCACATATACTACATTTCCTAATGAAGCCAAACACCAACTCCCTCCTCTCATTCTTTTTGTTCCATTAAAGGCTGCAACATCCTCCTAGACAAAAAATTTGAGCTATGAGCCAAACATCTAGATGCCATCATAATTACTTGGAGAAGTACCTGTTAGCTGTTTCATGACTCCTATTGCTTAGGAAAGCTTTACAATATTCAGTAGCCTCTTTAGAGCCTAAATAAATGTAATTATATAAAAGAAACAGAAAACAGACCAAAGTGGTATTAAGGGTATTCTAAAAATGTAAGCTAACCCCAGTAACTCAATTTTAAGAGAGAGAAACATAATTTCTTCTACTATGCTCTCCACCCACATGGCACCCCAAAGAGTTCCAAATTATGGGTGAAACACCATTCTGTAAAAGATGCAGAGAACCATGTCTACCTACTCTGACCACCACACTCTTAACTCTAGTGTGGTCAGTTGGATCCAGCTTATTCATATTCCTCTCCTTCAGGTCTTTAGGAAGACATCCAAACAATTACTGAGAATGAGTACATGTGGAAACTGACCTTACATAAATTCCTTGGCTGTGAACACAGGCAAGTATATAAAATACACTACAGAAAATATATCCTTTGATTCTGATTTAAATTTGAATGCCTCCTCACAAGTGAGATGGTAAAAATGCATCCTGGTTACACTCAGATCCTCTTCTTTTCTCCTCTTGGTTCTGAGTCATCTGCTGTTGCATCCTTTTCCGCGGCCCCAGATGATCTGAACGACCAGAATGACCAAAACAATCGCAATCCTTCTGTCAAAGCTTTAGCGCTATCCTCCCCAGCTGGGTAGTTGTAAATCGGCTCTACCAACCCACACACCAGATAGATGGCTAACAAGAGCAAGACGCAGACAACTCAACCTCCATTCGCAACAGTACTCAGACACATCTCATTTCCCTTCTGGCCTTTTCTCATGTCTCCAGAAAGTCTACACTGCTCCTGACTCAAGCTTTGTTTCCCAGTTTTGGTCCCAATTCTATCCTTTGGACTTGAAGATTCATCTTGGTTTCTTCTGGTTATCCCTTGGTTCACTGCACAGTCTCTGACTTATAAATTACCATCTGTTTTTTTCTGCCATCCATCTCACACCTCTGGAATCAAGCTAAGGAAATATTTCAAAACAACAATGACAACACTAATAAGCCTGAGGTTGACTTGGATCTCGGTTTCAGTGGAGGAGACCTTACTGTTTACATCTTCCCACTCTCTTCTCCAGCACCAGGGTGGGGACCATCTGACTAACAGGGAACCTCAGAACAAGGAAACTTTAATGCTTGAATGCCTCTCAGAAAACTAGTCCTTAAGTCTTAATGTCGGTAAGAGTGAACCCCAATGAACAGGAATTTAGGCACTATCTGCAATGAATCCCCAATCGTGGAAAATAATTTCTCAAAATACAAACTTTAAATACAGTTGCCATTCAATTATTTTACAGCTCTTCTGGTACCATTTATATTAGCTAATGTGCAAACGTGGGCAATTCAGAAAACAAAAGAGGTTCGCTCTCTTTTAATTCATCTTCTATAAAATATTTGATATAGTTCTATAGTTGTTCCAAATTAAAACACTTTCTTTCTTTCTCCTAAACTGCATGGTTTATAAGAATTATAAAGAAAATCCTGAATTTTTAAGGGTTTTTAATTTTCTTCTTCCATACTGCATGTCTCACCCAGGGCTCTACGTTCCTTATTTTATCCTCACACTAATAGTATTAAGTATTATAATTCTTGTGTAAGAGAAGTTAAGTGATTTGTCTAAGGTCACACAGCTGGCAAGTGGTCAAAGCAGTATTTGAACCCCGATCCTTCTAACATCAGGATCTCTGTCCTTTTCATTACACTGTAGTCCTCCTTATCTGTAGTTTCACTTTCCATGGTTTCAATTACCTGCCGTCAACTGCAGTCTGAAAAGATTAAACGGAATAAACAATTCATAAGTTTTAAATCATGAGCCATTCTGAGTAGTGATGAAATCTCACACCATCCTGCTCTGTCCCTCCAGTAACATAAATCATCCCTTTGTCCAGCATATTCATGCTGTGTATGCTACCCATCCGTTAGTATAGGAAAAAAAAAATAGTATTGTGTATATATAGGGTTCAGTACTATTCATGGTTCAAGCATCCACTAAGGGTCTTGGACTGTATCCCCGCAGATAAGGGGGGACTGCTGTACTATTCCACTTCTGACCAGAAGAGAAATTCTGCCTCAATAAAAGGGTTTTCATGATAAAAAGAGATATTAAATCAAAAGACTACACGGAGGCACCTTGAAAGCATATTAATAAGTGAAAGAAGCCAATCAGAAAAGGCTAGATACTATAGGAGTCCAACTCTATGACATTCTGGAAAAGGCAAAACTATGGAGACAGTAAAAAGATCAGTGGTTGCTAGAGATTAGGGGAGAGGGAGGGATAAAAAGGCAGAACACAGGACTTTTAGGGCAGTGAAACTATTCTGTATGATACTAACATTGTGGATACATGTCATTACATATTTGTCGAAACCTACAGAATTTAAAACACCAGAAGTGAACCGTAATACAAACTGTGGACTTTAGGTGGTAACAATATGTCAGTATAGGTTTATCAGCCATAACAAATGCACCACTCTGGTTGGGATGTTGACAGTAGGGGAGGTTGTGCACATGTTGGGCGGGGTGGGGGCAGGAGGGGGTATATAGCAACTCTTGGTATTTTCTTCTCAATTTTGCTGTGAACCTAAAACTGCTCTAAAAAATAAAATCTATTTTAAAAAAATAAAAAGATTTCCCCGCTAAACAGACATCATGGACTTTATGTTACTTGCTCCAATTTCTACCTGTAACACTTAGGATATTAAAAAGAACAAAAACTAGTCAAAGCTAAGCCAACAGAAAAAGATATTAGAAAAAGTAAAGACAGCCTCTAGCATCCTAATTCAGTTTCTAGTTTCCTCTCTTTCTTCTTCCTGTCATCTATCTTGTCAGCTTTTTGTTGTTTTGCCTCTTTTTGCCCCACCACATGACCTCCACATCCAGGAATGGGAAAGAAAAAACAAAACCAAAACATTTTCACAGCACTCTTAGTATTTAATGTCCCAGTTACTACCCTTTCCAAAATGTAGTGGTATAAAACAACCATTATTATGCTCATGGATCTGTGGGTTAAGAATCCAGACAGGGCACAGTGAGGATAGCTTGTTTCTGATCCCGGATGTCAGGACCCTCAGCTGGGAGACTCCAAGATTGGGCTGACTCAACAGCTTGGGGCTGGAATCATTTGGAGGCAATTTTTGTCACATGTCTGGGTGTTGATGGTGACTATCAGCTGGGACCCTAGCTAGCCTGTCAGCCAAAATCATATCTGAGGGTCCTCCATTGATCTCTCCACGTGGGCTAGTTTGGGATTCCTAGTTTGGACATGATGGCTGTGTTCCAAAAGAGAGCATCCCTAAAGAGCAAAGTGCATGACATTTTTTTGATCTAGCCTTGGAAGTCACAGTGTCACTTCTACCATACTCTATTGGTCAAAGTGGCCACAAAGTTCTACCCAGGTTCAAGAGGAAGGGACAAAGACCCAAACCTCAGGATGGGGTGAGTGTCAAGGTCACACTGCAGGCAGATATGGAACAGGAGATATTGTTGCAGCCATTTTGGATAATATAATCTACCACAGTAACTCTTATTACATCTCATTGTACCTTAAATACCTAGGTATGTATTGCATTTGACTGTTTGGTTAGAGTTTGCTGCACATCTTTATTTCTGATTGTCTATTTGAGATTATGAACCACATAATGGCAGGGGACAGCCATTTTGAGCTAATTTACATGACCACCACCACAGCACCTTGTACTTGACAATCATAGGATATAACACTATTACTAGTGCCGCAATTGCTGATAGGTACATGCACTTGAGCGATCATTATTTTTTACATTTGTAATGTGTTGCAGAAAATCTCCATGCTAACCAAAAAGACATATAGCATCTTAATTGTGCAAGTGAATTTTATTGCTCCAATTAGGTCTTGGTTGCTTCAAAGGAGTATATAAATTTCTTCTCCCAAGTGAATAGATTCTTGTAAAGCAATAATTGAATCTCACAGTTGAGGGGGGGAAAAAATCACTGCCTTGAAGGAACTATCTTTTTTCCTCCACAATTAGCTAGTTCTGGTTTAATAGATTATTAAAAGGTTTATATTAGTAATCTGTGTGAGACCTTGATCATGAACGTTTATCTCTTCTGAAAAGTTAACTAATTAAGGCAATTGTCCCTTTCAGTTGATTTCATAGGTGGCTTTGACTCTTATGGCTATCAGGGGCCTCAGAAGACATCTCATTTACAGCTACAGCCTATGTACATGTAAGTACTTTACTTTGGAGGTATTCTTCTGGGATACTAAAAGATGATTAAGAAAATGTTATTGTGGCACAAAATAGATGGCATGCAGCTTTCCTTCAGTCATTTACTTTCAGTATTTTCTCTTCTATTAATATTGTTCTGACTGAGATAATTCTAACAAATTTTTTAAAAATTATGAATAATATTTAACTTATCAGGAAAGCCATCTCTAAAGTTACTTTTAAAAGTAGTCTTACATAAGTATCAACTACATGGCTAAAAATCCAATATAATATACAACTTCTTTGAATTACCCAAAATTTGTATATTTTGAAAATGATATAACATTGTAGGTAGTTATATGTAACTATATATAAGCCATATATCCTGGTTTTCCCAGTACAGTCTTAGTTTACATGGGTTGTCGTGATATAATTATTACCAGCACACCCTATTAGTCTTAAAAGTGTTCTCATTTGGATGATAAATGATAGGTTATCACCTTAATTATGTGTAGTGTTAAAAAATAATAATACTCTTTCATTTTTCTGGTGTGAAAAGTGAAAATGAAACCAGAATATTAACACTGAAACTTATCAGACCCTTAACTCTAGCACTCAAGAGAGCAGACATACAATCAGAGCCTGATTTTTATATCTGTGTTTAGGCAAATTCCCTTGGATAACAACTGATAACAAATTCTATATATCAGCATCAAGTGATATGCTGAATTGCAAGCGAAGATCAAAATAGAAAGTAAGATTCCAATTCATTTCGAAATGTGAGCTTCTCTCTTTGAAGATATGTGTTTGTCGTCGTTGTCCTCCACCATTGAATCATTTTACCTTTTAATATTGTTAGTGTGTAGGATAATAAACACATTTTTTGGATTACTTCTCCTCCAGAGAGATTAAAGTAATCCTTATACATCCCCTTTTAAGCTTTTCTTTACAAAGGGAATGATCTATGCATCATGCCTGCATTTTGTGTGTGTCTCTTGTAGTTTCCCAAAAGCATTTGGTATCACCACTCATAAAAAAGAGTTCAGAAATCAGCCAATACTGTATGTCATTCAAAGCATCCCTTTTGTAAACAGGACATCACACATCCCCTCTTTTACATTCCCAAAACCACTGCCCTAATTCAGGCAATCATTAACTGAAGTTTTCCAGTCTCTTTCTTATTTTAGAACTCCTATCCCACCTTCCATGTGACTGCCAAATTAATCTTCTTAAAGCACCACTCTGATTATGTTAGGCCCCTGTCCAAAACCTATCAATGACTCCTTATTGCCTACTGAACAAAGTCAAAACTCCTTATCAGACTTTGCAAATCTACTCTGATCTGGCCCCAGTGTTCTACTGAAATATTACCTCTCCTCTTCAACCTTTAATAGTCTCAACCATATGCAGACAATGCTGGGAGACCCCAGGATAACGTAATGATAAATAAGAACTGGTCTCTGCTTCCTGAAGCTTATCATCTATTGAGGGCACACATAGTCTGATATCTCCCCTTATCCTTTTTTTTTTTTTTTTTTTACAGCCAAACTAAAACTCTTACCATCTGCAAATATGACATGTATTTTTCCAATTGTCCATGCTGTTCTCTTGACACCAAATGTTGGGTTTTTTTCCCCAAATTCCACTCTTTCAAATCCCACTCTCCTTCAAATTGTATCTTAAAATATACTTCCTTTAGGAAACATTTCTTAATCTTTTTCCTCTGATATTTCTTTTTGTTTTGCCCCATACTATAGTTGTATTTCTATTTATACCATAACATTCCTATCCTCCCAGATTTGATAGCTTAAGCAAAAAATAAAATGATAAATCCTTTACATTCTTTACCATTCTTCTCAATATTGTAACATAGCCTTGTGTAAAGTGTTCTATTAAAAAATAAAGTCAAAGCAGTAAGGAGTAGTGGTAAGGAGTAGGGGTTAAGATGAGCTACTGAAGGCAGACTGCATGAGATAAAATTCTTTATGACCCTGGACCTATAACTTTATTTGAATAACTTTATTCTCACCAAGCCTAAGTTTCCTCACCTGCAAAATAGAGACAATAGCATATGCACTTCATATAGTTGTTCTGAATTTACATAAAACAATGCTTGTAGAGCATGTACAACATAGGACATGTCACATACTACATGTTTAATAAAGATAATTTCTTAGATGTAGTAACAATGCTTATGTTAACCAATATTACTCATGAAAAGATTTTATCAACTCAGAAATCACCATACACTGTATTTCATTCTCAAAAGGTTTCCTCTGTAAACAATATATCACATATATCAGCCCAAGTAACATGTAACAATATGTTTGTGCTCAAGAGTAGACCAGAACATCTACAAGTCCTGCAATTTCTTGCTTCTGACAATATCACACAACATTCTTATCATATAATATTACATTGTGTTGGTCAATATGAATGATCAATAAATATGATCAAAATATAATAAATTAGATGCAACCACTCTGTAAGGATCAGCTCTGATAATAACATGACAATGCTGATTATATATATTCAAGACTATAGTTTCAAACCAGGCATTTATAATTCCAATATTGTCTTTAAATAGAGGACTCCTCAAATTTAATGTCCAGAATGAAATTCCTTGAAGACAAAACTTCTCATGAGTTTATAAGTACTTTAAATGCTGAACCAAAAGTAATAAAAATATTATTTTCCTCCTTACTGCCTGAGAATAGTAAAATTATATAAGAGTTTTCAAGTCTCACTGCTCATGAAATAAGTTAAATGTTTAATAAGTCACCAGTCAAAATACTACTACCATGCCTTCTACAAAGAATCCTCTAGCAGACCTCAAGTACTAGAACACTAAGATTTTATTTTACAGGTGAGGAAACTAGATGAAAGAAAAGAAAAACAAAGGTCACACAACTTGTTACTTACACAGCCCCAATTATCAACCGGTTTTCCTGACCGCTTAGTTTTTTCCAAATTCTTATGTGGACTGCTGAGTTTGCTCTGACATTTCATTCCCTGATTTTATATTTACTTATCTTTACTTCCTCACACTAACTTAGCTGCCATAGTTCCATACATGCCTGCACCCTCCCCTTTTCCTGCGTTCCCTTTATTCCCTTTTGATTTCACATTATATGTGGTGTTGAATGAAGCGCTTTTTCAACTGTGTAGCCCTCAAATACAATCACTGGAGAGTCACTGCCTATTAAAATCCCATGAAAAACCAAAACGGATTCAAGCATAAACTTCATCCCCTGCTGAGAGGCAGAGACCTGAGCATCTCCTGTATCTTTGTCCTGTGGGGTGGACCTTCTCCTGTCAACCTGCCATAAATAAGTCTCATAAAAGAAGAGTAATTTAACATCATGGGCCAGTTCAAGCACCCCAATGATATTATATAGCAACTGGAAATAAAAGCCGTTCCTTAGAAGGAAAACAGATGCTTAAAAGCAATGTGCAGTTTTAGCTGTGGGGTTTCCATTATACCCAGGAAATCTTCTGTGGCTCAGAGCCTGGACAAGGCTTTGAAAACACTGTCCTAACTGACCTCCATTCACAGCTGTGTTTCAGTTCCTGTAGTCAATGAATAGACAGTCCTCTTTTTTTAAAGTTAAGTTGGGTGAATGTTCTTGGCCTGTAATTCTTCAGATTATCTATAATCCATCTAAAAGGGAAGAGTTTTCATTAATTTTTCTCTTACAGTTTGGAGAACTCTTTGAAACAAATAATGGCTATGAAGTTGCTGTGGAAAAACATTCCCACGCCCGCAGGTTGATTTTCTAACAAAGTAGCTGCTTTGACTACCACTGACCTATGTGCCGAAGCAGGTCGAGATCTGTTTGGGCTCCCTGCAGTATAAATGTGAGAATACTCCATGATATATCAGACCACATTTGAAAACACTGCATTCTTTTTGACAGCCTAATTGTACAGCAATACATATTCATTTGCCCCCAGAAAATGGATTTTAAATTACCATAAATGGCCTCTATCCAAAAGGTTGCACCGAGGAAAAAGAGGAGAGGAAAATTGTCTATTTAAAGCACAATTTGGGCTTTGGATCTCTTTTTTTTTTTTTTTTTCTTGTTTTTTGGTTTACTCTTGTGCTTGGAGAGGTGAGAAAAGGTGCTGAGCTCTCACCCTTGATTAAAAACATCTTTTTTCTCTCTCTCTCAGGTCGAAATAATACAAATGGCTTCAGTATATCAGCTCCTGGACCGTTCAAAGAACTTGTTTCGCAGTGGCCTCCTGCATTTTTTGAAGAGCAAGAAGCAACTAAGTTTAAATATATATACATACTAACAAAACATAAAGCCTCCATGTACACTGGGACCACACACACACACACACACAGACACACACACACAGGCACACACACACAGACATGCGCGCACACAACCAATTCTACTTGGCCTCCTCTTCCTAACTGAAACAGACAGATACGCAGGATACGCCCATCATGGATTTCCTGGAAGCAGGCTGCTTTCTCCCAGGCCTCTGGAAAGTTCATAAGGAGACGTGCTGGTGCCCTCTGCTGGCCGTCACTAACTGCTCTGCAGCCCAGCCAGTCGGCCTCTGCCAGCTGCGAAGTCATCCAGGGCACATTAGCTTGAGAGCCCTGTCTTCTGCACTCCATATGTCTTGATAGCACCACGGCTATGTAGGCAATGTAATTGCAAAAAACAAACAAACGAAACATGCCATGATGACCCTGTAACTGAAGTCAGAAATGGCAGGTTGTTTGCCCTAAAGGCTGTACCGTACATACTTGCCTTAACCCACCTAAGTTGTGCGCCTGAGAATCTCAGTGCAGACATCCCCAAGTCACTTCCTTTAGGCTAACACACTGCTATTAATTCCAAATGAGTTCAAGTCTGTGTGTGTCATGTCAAGAAACAAGACTGCATAGCTCAGCAACTGCAGTGTGTCTGTGTACAAAAACTGCCAGCTGTCAGCAAAGTGCTTTTACCATTGAGCCTCCATGGTGGCCAAAAAAAGACAAGTAATAATAACAAAGTAATAATCGTCATCTTTATAATTCTTCAATAAGGTCTTCTGAGGGGGTTGGGTGGGACAAAGTGGAACGTATCAATCTACTAAACACATTAATCTACTGGAAGCAGAGAACAGAAATGGCTTAACTCACTGATTTTATTTATTGCACTCTAGGTGCTTTTATAAGTATCTACAAATGTCTTTTACTAACACAGAAACAGTTGTGGATTTCTATCAACAGAGGCCAACTGAATATGTATTAGCTATGTTTACTCTTTTATATCTAATTCAAATGGAAGCCCCTATGTAGGTGAACTTTTTTTCCTAACTTCAGCGTACAAGATTATTTTTTGGGTGGGTGGGGGGAGCAATAGTTACCTTGGTGAAATATTTGAGATCTCTTTGTGGTATTTGGGGGATCTGTTGTGTGTTAGAGTGTATTTTAATCCTCCTGTATTATTGTGGCAGAAAAACTGTGCTGTTGACGTAGTTGGCAACAAGATGCCTTTGGAAACTTAATAGTAGGTCAATGTATTTATGGAATATTCTGAATTCCTAGGAAATTTTGTTCTATATATTCAAACATTATTTGGTTTTCATTAGTGAAAAACATAATTAGCTCAGGCTTGTCAGGAACTCAGATGAGTCATTTTTTTTGGATCCACCTGAGACACTAAAATCAATTTTTTTCTTTTTAGAACTAATACACCACCCTTAAATGCAGTGAAATTCAGACTTGAAAAGTTATAAATTGGCATGGAGCAACTTTTTCTCCTTGTTTCTAAGAAGTTTCAGTTATTGGGTTAACCTACTTTGAACGTTAGCCCATCCAAATCTACATAAACCAGTCCCATTACTGTGTCTGCATGGATGTCTGTGATCTACACATATACGCATTTGAAAATAACAAAGGAACAAAGGTTACTATTAGAATATAAACTACAGAAAAAAGTTCCAGCACTTATGCTTGAATTTTCTCAGTGGTTTGTATATGTTTGTCCATATATACATGCATAAAATTATACAATCACAAACATGTCAGTGAAACCTCATATGATGATTTTATAGTGACATGCATGTTTAATGTATGAGAAAAATACTTACCAATGTATCCTTTGATTCTTAAAATATAGATACTATACATGCCAGAAATTATTCTGATGTGAGTATTAATGTGACTATTAAAAATGAGGTTTCACCGTACATTCATGCTGTGATGAGATTCCACCTTATAAGACATGTATATGGATAGAGATTTAAATGCACAGAGACTAAACCCTCATATTCCTGCTTTAAGTTGCAGCCAAGTTACCATCTAATCACTACTATCATCACCACCAAAATTTTTAAAAACAGTTGTTGACTACTAAAAAGGAATCAGTGGGCAGGGAGCACAGTAGTGTGATTCTATCTGGAAAAACATCTAAGTTGTACAGCTGTATCCTCCTCAAAATCCGGTGAAGAATGCTATTTTTCTAGGCTGAGCTTTTGTTATAAACCTAATATCAGAAGGCAAGAGTTACAATCCTGTGTCTTTTTTTTTTTTTTTTTGCATTTGTTAATTCTGAATGTATTTTTAACAGAGTGATTTTTTTGACTTACTAGTGTAATTTGCATTTTAAAAATAAATGGAAAAACAATCAAGTTTCTGAGCCATCCCTAAAAGCCCTTGTTCCTTCTCAAAGTGTATTCGATTATGTCATTGACAGGGACACCCTATTCCATTGACATGGAGGCAATGCTGATGTTCTATACCATACAGGGATGTGTCAGCAGTAAAAAGGAATTGCCAGGCCTTGGCACCATTTTAGCTCAGTCATAGGTAACACATACTTTCATTATCTCTAAGGGTTCTTTTACGAGACTGCCTGGAATAGACTTGCTGTCATTTGGAGAACTTTTTTCCCTCCTCTATCTGGAATTTAGAGTTAGCATCCGGCTAATAGCTGGATTATATGGCACTATATTAAATAAAACTTTGGTTAACATAGGTAGGGTTTTTCATTTTTTTGTATGTCAAATTATTTAACATAAAATAATTTAAAATACTCACTTATTGCCCCTTTGATGACATAGACTTTGATGACAATTATAGTGAGCATTTTGAAATAGGATAGGCAAGTTGAAAAGACAAACCCCCGGCACTTGTGATAGTATAGCCACAATGTCAGCTGAGGTTTACCATATGTACTCAAGGGATAGAGGGCTTGGTCTGCTCCAGGCTGCTGGGGTTATGTCCTTCCTCTCACAGCACACAGACGCACAACAGCCCCCAGAAGCCGAAATGCCAAAACTGACTGAAAATAAGGGAGGCTTTAAGGAAGCATTACAAGAAGCTGAATATCAACTTGTAGTATTTCACTTCTAGGCCACATGGTGAGAGCCTTGTACACGATCAAGCTTGTTTTCACTTATGTTCCCTGTGTGAAAAGTATGCTGATGCAGGTTCATTGAAGGAGTGAGGAATGTCTGTCAGGATGCTGCTTCCCACTGTGAGGGCAAGTGCACACAAGACCTCAGTTGCATAAAAAGAGACAAAAGTTAATAGGTCAAACCTAAGAAAAGATCATGTATTTACACGCGATCTAAAGAAAAGATTCCTTAGTCTGGAGTTCTCCACTAAATAAGACGTGCATTTGGTAAATAACAGGTGGTACCAAGATCTTCATCTGGTAGCTACTAAAAAACATAATCTCTGAAACAGTGAAGCAAATATCCAACATTCCACTGTACTATAACAAGTGGACAATTTGAACTCAGAAATAAACATTTTAAATAGATCACATTGTAGAACAAACTTGAGATATAAACTCATTCATTATAGAAACAGTAAACTAAGGCCAACAGAGCTTAAGAGATTATACAAGATTGCCATTTATCCTGAAAATGCAAATACCTCACCATTCTACAACAAATTCTACTATGTGTACTCTGGTTAGAATAGAATAAACTACACCCCAGACAACTGGGATTTGTCAAGTGGCTCTGGACTGTGTAAATCACAATGAACGCTGATAAGGAAGACTCTAAGACAGTGTAAGACCAGAAAATGCTTCTGAATTATTGTGTATTAAGTTCCGTATAGTTTCGATGTTAAATATGCATTTTTATGTTTGTCTACTGGGGAAAATGCACAACCTAAAAGTTGAGAATTATGTTTTATCTGGCAGACAAAACTGAGGACTTGAGCCCGGAAGACAGCCTCTCAGTCACTCCCCTGAGGGACTGCTCCGAAGAGGGAATGGAGGAGCCGGGACATACAGGAGTTTTTTGCAACAAAAACCAAGTAGTCAGAACATCAAAAGATTACTATTAATTAAAGAAAACCAGACATCTCAAGTTAATGAATTTAGCACTTTTCTGTGTATGGGAAGATGCAAGAGTCTCGGCTCACTGAAATCCTTCCTTTGATATGCACCTCAGGTCTCTAGGGCCAGTGTCCTGCTTCTCTCCATCCTGAATCCCCTCAGTGTGCACAGTCAGGGGCGGCTGCAGTGCCTGCTGGCTTGATGGCTGCAACATCCTTTGTTTACTGAAGTGGCAGGCAACACTTTTCACCCACATGTTAGAGTTCTCTTAAATATCAATAACATGTACCCATATGTTAACATGTATATATGATATGTTCTTATATATTAGTCAACCAAGTATGTTCAGTTTCAGGGTTAGAAGTCCTTCTACTTCTTTCATAATACATTTATGAATAGCTAATATTAGAGAGATTAAGATTACTCAAGCTGTTCCATCTTGAATACTTCCTATGATTTTCAAGAAAAATCTTCCTTCAGACATTTTATCAGTCTTGGGTAAAATTATGGCAATCAACGCTTATACTCAGGAAGCTTTGATATCAAAATCCTTACATTATAAAAAATGAAGCCCAAATTATTCTCCTCACATGTGAATCTTTGCTTAGGATCCATGTTCAATCCTCTTTTCACTGTATTACATCTACCTTCCACCCACTCCCAAGAAAGGAAAGAACGAAATCTGTGATTGATATATTATGTCCAATGTAAAACATGCTAGTGTCTTAAAACAATCATTTTTAATAGGTATGAGAGCAAAATCTCCACAACATGTATATACTCTATTCCTTTTAATTCAACAAAAGCTCGAACTAGAGAATACACTCAAGGGTCTCATTAACCACTGAAATCTGCAGAAGTATCACAAGCTATGGCTGCCAGTGACCACAAAGAAAATGAAGGTGAGTTCCTCCTAAAAGGGATAAAGATAGATATTTTTATATTCCCCAGAATTATAAAGAAGATCATTTTTCAAAAATTCTTAAACATTATAGAGTTTAGAAGCAAATGAGCTTAAAATTTTGATGGGTATTAAAAGCTGATTTCTGTAAGATAAATTCAAAGAGGACAAATCCTTGTATAAGCCACATGTTGATGTTCCGACATTTTAAACCATTATTAAAATCAATGTAAGCTGTTTCTCTAATGAGAGCACAGAACTGTGGTACCCTAATAATAAAACAGGTATACTTTTTAACCTCTCATTGTACCCTCATATGAATTTAAGTGGTAACAGCAATGGAATAAAACAACTCCCAGAAAAGATTGCAAATTGATGCTGTCACCCCAAGGATGATGGATTGATTCAATTAATCAGTAAGTCTTTTCTAAGAGTCCTTCAGGGAGTTATTTACCAGAGGCATACCCTGTTTGTTCCCCTTCCATGCGCCTGTCATTTTTCTTCATTATTCTTCTAGTTTTACTCATTATATCCTTTGGGGATATGTTGATCTCCACGTGCAGAGAGGTTTTTGCACACAGCTGTCTAGACATCAATCTTTCCAGCCTCACAGTGGAAGCCACCAGAACACCTGAACTTCTTGTCACTGTTATGTCAGGCTGACCAAGACTCTTAGGATGAAGTCAAACAAATGGACACTGAGTTATGACTGGTAGGTCAGTGGGGAAGTATCAAATTGAGTGAAAACTATGAAAAACCCTCCATTGGTAAGGATATAACAACCTTGTGCTCCACACACCGTGGAACTAGCCTTCCCATCTCCAAAAGCAGGTAGGCAGGCAAAAGCCAAAGGGCTGAGAGGCTGAGGCCGAGGCTAATAATTCATGGAAAAACAGAGCATATTCAGTGAATGTGTTGTTTTGAGTGCTAAAAGGCAAATATTCTTAAACATGAAACATTTCTATTTCTAATGGGCAAAAGCATCTGTCAGTTCAAGTTGTAAAGAATAAGAACTCAAGGAGAAGATGTCTGGAGGGGAGCATCGGTGCTAAACCTTGCTATCAGGGTGGACTACACAGTTTGCGGGGCCCCTTTTTCAAGGAGTAAGAAGAAAGTGCTGCTAAAAAAGATTTTCCCTTAAAATATTTTATTACTTACAAAACATAATGAGGGTAATAGTAACATAAATAACCATATAAAATATAAATTATAAAACATAGTATTTTGGTGTTCTAATTTTAAATACAATAGCCTATTAAGTGGGATATTTTGATTGATCATAAGATTTGACTCACTTTTCTACGATTAAGTCATCAAAATCTATGCTTTTAGCCAATTCATTTGCAATCAATATAAATATGACATCAATTATCTCGGCAAATGCATCAATGGTTTTTTATAATTTTTAATTTTGAGAAGAATCTTTCTGCTGATACACCTATTACTGGAGCTGTGAAGAATATTTTTAAAAAAGTGACAATATTGGGTATATTTCTGATAAATTATTTTGAAATATAAATTTTCATCATTTGAACTAATGGTTCACAGAACAATTTTTCTAAAAAGATTTAACTCTTCATAAAAATCAGTTTCGTGTAATCTGAATTTTAAAAATTATACAGTGGCATTTTAGTATTTCCTCTGATATTTCCTATAACTTGAAGTTGTTTAAGAAGCTGAAAATGGCTTCATGGTTTCTACATCATTGAAAACACCTACTTATGTGTTCTGCTACTGTTATCTTCAATAACAAGAAAAATAATTTTAAAATTGTCTTCCTAGTTAGTAATTTGTTCATTTGAAGTTCACAGGAAAAGAGCTGTCTACTGCTAGCTACAGACTAATTTCTATGTGTTAAGTGGATATTTGTTTACAATGTTGCCGCAGTTTTCACAACCAGAGACTCTAAACTCTTTGAATAATTCTAACAACTCTGATATGCTTTGTTGCAATATCCATGTGTATGCTTTTATCTTGTAATAATTTGACAAAGTTTACTGCCTGAGCACTAGCAGTTCCTGTCCCAGCACTAAACCATAGTTAATATTTGTGCAGGAGCTGCAGGGACCGGTTCTCTTGGTGAATTAACGGGCAAGCCGGCCTCCCCACAGTTCCCAGGGCTGCCTGGGCCCTCTGCTTTCCCCAGGGGTACAGCAGTCACTTCCTCTGCTGCTTTCACTGTCACCACTGCCAATCTGGTCCCAGGTCCTTTCCCGGTCACCCACTCAGCCCAGTGGCTCCTTGGATTGCCCTGGGGCTGGCCAGACCAATTGCTCTGCATGCTGTGCCCAGGGGACTGAGTCAGAGCCATCAGGCACTGCTGTTAGATCACAAACACTGGCAGGGCTGTCCCCCCAGGGTATCTCCTCTGCTCACCACATGCTCAAAAATAGTATATTAAGAATTTCCTGAAGAGGACAGTAGAGCATTAAACCAAGCAGCAGACTCCTCTGAGCATGGGGATCATATGTGATACACACCGCATGCCCAAAAAGCTAGCCCTGCTTGCTAGATAAGCCAAGAGTAAAAATTCCTCTGCCTCCACCCACACTTCAAAGTTATCCCCATTTTGTTAATGGAATAGACATAATTAGGATATATTTCATTTATTATTAAAAATATTCCTGGGATTTTGAGTAAAAAAAAATTATGTTTCAAAAAAGAATTTAAAAAATAGATTGGATACGCTGGCTACCAAGGCTGGTGAGTATTTTCAGAACTTCCAATGAATTGGATCAAATACTGGTTATATGTATGATTAGTCAGGTTTTTATTACACTTTTATTAAAGAAAGATTTTGTATGGATAACTGAAATCCATTGCAGTGCATGGGCGCTAACATTTCACGGCTGTACTTCAATCTAGTAACAACTTCAAGAATAAATTTCAAGAATAACAACAAGGGTTGTTTCTCAATCCCGCCCACTAAAATTCTAAAATAAGAATTATTGAGGTTAGTGATAGTATATATCCAATCCTTTTTTTTTTTTTTTTCCTGGCATCAAAGCAGCCAAGAAAGCCTAGGTTTACAATAGGAAGGAGCAAGGCTACAGCTGAGTTCACATGGTTCCCAGCATCAAGGAATAGAAGCCAGCTGGGTGGCTGGGTGGACCTGGGTCTACATCTTTTCTCCACCAGTAACTAGTTATGTTGCTGTGAGAAAGACCCAACTGACAACACATTTCCTAAGATGGGGATGATGTGTCCCGTAGGAGAGAATAGGACAAGTATGGATGCATGTCACCATGAAACACTGGAACTGGGATCAGGGTCATTTCCTCTTGGTGACATGAATGCTGACAAGAGAATTGTTGCGACTGATAAGGGGTGTTGAATCCTTGCCAGGTTAAGGAAAAAGGTGATTGGGTTCAATTAAGTTTGTTTCACGACACGCTGAGTCTTTGAAGAGTGACATTTAAACTTGCACGAAAACCTAAGTTCTGCAGCTCATAACTTGCTGACGGCCTGGTACCCACATAGCACTTCGATGACAAGAGGCAGCATGCCCTGTGCTTCCTAAGTTATGGAAACATGGTCCTAAGGGGCTTCTAGTGGTCAGCTATGCCAATAATAACCTCTTGCTACTTCTCGGCTCTCTCGTTCCACGAATATTCAGTCTGATCTAATTATTAAAGGGATCTAATAAAGAACAGACTTGTGGATGCCAAGGGAGGTGGGGAAGGGATGGTTTGGGAGTTTGGGACCATCAGGTGCAAACTATTAAACAGAAAATAGATAAACAACAAAGTCCCACTGTATAGCACAGGGAACCGCACTCAGTATCCTGTGATAAACCATAATGGAAGAGAATATGAAGAATATATATCCGTATAACCAAATCACCCTGCTATACAGCAGAAACCAAACAGCCACCTGTGCCTGCAGCCCCGCACCTGCCCCGCCACCATCAGCCTCCTATCTGGTTAGGTTTTTGGGGCTGAGGAGGGGTAGCTGGGGCCTTCAGGGGCCGAGCCCATGAACATGGCTAAGCAGGGTGGAGGGAAGAAGCTTGGACACAGTCCTCCGAAGCTCAGCAGCTTACTGTGAACAAGAAAACCACTCTTGGGAGATCCTCCCAGCCTTGGGGACAGCTGGGAGGGATCCTTCTAGGAGAGGAGCCAAGGGTTCAAGTTGGGTGAGTAACTTGGCCCTGCTGCCTGGGACTGTCTCACTTTTAGCACTGAAAGTTCTGCATCCGGGAAGACCCCTCAGTCCTGGGCAAACCAGAGGCTGGTCACCCAAGCAGAGGAAGATGTGGCCACTTTCTCCCCACCCCACCCTGCTGCTCTGCCTAGGATTTAGAGCAAAACTCCACAATACAGGGGTGCCTAGTCTGGCCTCGCACAACTAGCAGGGGTTGGACTAGGAGCTGTAAGGAAACATTCTGCTTCGATTAAACGCTTTTGAGTTGTTCTAAACCACTTAGATTTACAAACTACCTTTGACATCTCTCAACTCTGCCTGTTTAAGGACAGGAAGCCTTTCCTGTTACAATTCAAACTGTTTTAATGTTTGGTAGAAAAGGCTAGTAGTTTTGTGAGATTTACTGAATGTGTATTTCTGTGTATTAGTCGTGAACAAACTCACCAATTGTGTCCAGGAGATTTTTTAAAGAAGTTTGATTATCCCCTATTTGAGGTGTTAAGTGTCAGGTGTTTAGTGTTAGGGTTTGGTCTACATGAAAGATGATAGGAGTTTCCAAAGGTGAAGGTCCTACAAACAGAATGTAAATGGTTAGAGTTAGGAATTTGGAATTTTAACTATGCAATGGTTGTAGGTTTCTTTATTTCATTTGTCCTCGGGACTGGGAAATCCAGTGAGTTCAATGAATTAAATGGTTTTTGTTTCATTGCCAGCTTTGATGTTAAAGCAAAGCACCTTGAAACGATTTCACTTGCATAGTTTTAATGTGTTGATGATTTTAGCAAACACATTTTAAACTTTATATATGTGTATATATAAAGATGCTTATTATATTGTCTATGTGTAGTTTAAATAAAAATATTTCAGTATAAATAGTGTAAGGTGTTTGAATACCTTTAGTCTATATTCTAGGGGCCTTTAGTTAACTTTGAAGTAACTTAAATGAGATTCTATATCTAGAGAAGACTACCAAGCACCTTAAATACCTTCCTCTACTTCTAAGGAACATCACAAATAATTTCTCTTTGGCACAATGAGCAATGGCCAAGCCACGTGGCTGCCTTGAAAACTGCACAGATGCCACCACCCTTGGGTGGACAGGGTCTAGGGACCGAGCAGCCCATCAACCCAGCACCTTCCCCTGTACCCTGCCTGTACTGTGAGCAACCTGTGGGGCTGGGTTCTCCCTCCTCAGCCGCCCTGCCTCCATGGATGTCTCAAATACCTGAAGAGATGAAAGGTTTGACCAGTTCTGCCTGGTGGGTATCAGTGCATTTGCCCCAGAGTGAAATTTTTACCCTATTTTTGGAATGCTTGGGGACAAAGTGTAGGGAACTCTCTGAACTTAGAGTATGTGACTGCTTGGTGCTTGATTGCTAATGAACGTTTATATGTTTATCAGAATGGGCTCTAAGCCTCATCTTGGATGTGATACACTCTGGTTATAGGGTTGTGGAGAGGGGATATACCTTCCACCTGCCTCTACTGCCCAACAGACTGATTATCAACCACAAAAACAACAAATAGCTGACAGCTGTGGAATTGTCAAATTGCACTAAGTCATTTGGCAATAGCATTTTTAAAGTCCTACCCACTCATCACTCCCCGTACACACACACTTGGGTGACTTGGCTTTACTCATTTGCAAAGGAGACATTTTCTGCAAATGGTTCTTTATGCCTTGTTCTTGAGGTGACTTAATGCCTGTGTCCACAGCATGAACAAACAGGGTCAGATTAGGGTATCTCCGTTCTGTAAACACATATTCCACGCATGTGTTGAGCACCTCTTATGTCCTGGGAAAGAATATCACTACTGTGAACACCAGTAAATACAATAAACAGGTCTCTGTGTTCGTGGAACTTGAGTTTTAGTGGGAGGAGGTAGATAATAAGCAATGATGTAGTTCTTACTGGTCAGGTGGAGACAATGCTGCAGAAATCAACATGCCAAGTAGCTTGGTGGGAGGGGGGAGGGGGAGTGCAATTTAAAATCAGGTGAAAAGGTAGAATTAAGCAAAGGCTGAAGGAGGTAAAGGACTGAGTCCTGTACCTGTTTAGGGGAGACTCGTTTAATTGCGGGATCTATTTGTGCAAAGGCCCTCAGGTTGGACTGTGCCTGGTTTGTTCCAGAAACAACCCTGCAGCCAGAGTTTCTCAACAATGCGGAAGGGATTCGGGAATGAGGCGAGGGAGGTAACTGCCAGGGCACCTGGCCCCCTGAAAGCTTTGTCAGGACTTTGGCTTTTCCTGTATGGAAAAGCCCTACATGGTTTGGAGGAACAAACTGACTTATATTCTTAAAGTATGTACATACTGTAACAGTGGTTTTCAACACATGTGCAGACCCTGGATCAGCAGAATCAGCTGAAGCTGGGAGTTTATTAGGAGCGCACATTCACAGCCCTGCCCCAGACCTAGCGAATCAGGAAGAGCAGCAAACTGTGTTTCCTTTGTTTCTTTTTCTTTAAATAGTTGATTTACAATGTTGTGTCAGTTACAGGTGTACAGCAAGGTGATTCAGCTATATATACATATATATGTATATATATATGTATGTATATATATATATATATATATATATATATATATTCTTTTCCAGATTCTTCTCCCATACAGGTCACCAAAGAACACTGGGTAGAGTTCCCTGTGCTATATAGTAAGTCCCTGCCAACCATCCACTCCACACATAGTAGGGTGCATTGCTAATCCCAAACTCTCATTCATCCGTCCCCCTCACCTTTCCCCTTCGGCAAACACGAGTTTGTTTTCTGAGTCTGTTTCTGTTTTGTAAATAAGTTCATTTGTATCATTTTTTTAGATTCCACATGTAAGTGATATCATATGATATTTGTCTGTCTTTGACTTACTTCACTTAGTGTGATAATCTCTAGGTCCATCCATGTTGCTGCAAATGACATTATTTCATTCATTCTTATGGCTGAATAATATTCCATTGTATTTATGTACCACATCTTTATCCACTCATCTGTCGATGGACATTTAGGTTGCTTACATGTCTTGGCTATTGGAAATAGTGTTGCGATGAACCTTGGGGTGCATGTATCTTTTCAAACTATGGTTTTCTCTGGATATATGCCTAGGAATGGAAATGCTGGATCATATGGTAACTCTATTTTTAGTTTTTTAAGGAATCCCCATACTGTTTTCCATAGTGGCTGTACCAATTTATTCCCACTGACAGTGTAGGAGGGTTCCCTTTTCTCCACACCCTCTCTAGCATCTATGGTTAATAGACTTTTTGGTGATGGCCATTCTAACCTGTATGAGGTGATACCTCATTGTAGTTTTGATTTGCATTTCTCTAATACTTAGAGATGCTGAGCATCTTTTCACATGCTTTTTGGCCATCTGTATGTCTTCTTTGCAGAAATGTCTACTTAGGTCTTCCAACCATTTTTTGATTGGGTTGTTTTTTGATATTGAGCTGCATGAGCTGTTTGTATATTTTGGAAATTAATCCCTTGTCGGTCGCATCATTTGCAAATATTTTCTCCCATCCTGTGGGTTGTCTTTTTGTTTTGTTTATGGTTTCCTTTGCCATGCAAAAGCTTTTAAGTTTAATTAGGTCCCATTTGTTTCTTTTTGTTTTTATTTTCATTACTCTAGGAGACGAGTCACAAAAGATATTGCTGCTATTTATGTCAAGGAGTGTTCTTCCTATGTTTTCCTCTAAGAGTTTTTTATACTATCTGGTCTTGCACTTTGGTCTTTAATCCATTTTGATTTTATTTTTGTGTACGGTGTTAGAGAATGTTCTAATTTCACCCTTTTATATACAGCTGTCCAGTTTTCCCAGCACAACTTATTGAAGGGACTGTCTTTTCTCCATTCTATATTCTTGCCTCCTTTGTTGTAGATTAATTGGCCATAGGTGCATGGGTTTATTTCTGGGCTTTCTACCCTGTTCCATTAATCTATATTTCTGTTTTTGTGCCAATATCATACTGTTTTGATTACAGTAGCTTTATATTATAGTCTGAAGCCAGGAAACCTGATTCCTGCAGCTCCGTTTTTCTTTCTCAAGATTGCTTTGGCTATTCAAGGTCTTTTGTGTTTCCATACTTAAGATTTTTTGTTCTAGATCTGCAAAAATTGCCATTGGTAATTCAATAGGGATTGCATTGAATCCCAAGAATGCCTTGGGTAGTATAGACACTTTGACATTATTGATTCTTTCAATCTAAGAACATGGTGTATCTTTCCATTTGTTTGTCTCACCTTTGATTTCTTTCATCAGTGTCTTACAGTTTTCAGAGTACAGGTCTTTTACCTCCTTAGGTAGGTTTACTCTTTTTGATGCGATGGTAAATGAGATTGTTTCCTTAATTTCTCTTTCTGATCTTTTGTTGTTAGTGTAGAGAAATGCAACAGATTCCTGTGTATCCCACAACTTTACCGAATTCATTGATGAACTCTAGTAGTTTTCTGGTAGTATCTTTAGAATTTTCTATGTATAGTATCATGTCATCTGCAAACAGTAACAGTTTTACTTCTTTTCCAATTTGGATTCCTTTTCTTTTTCTCTTCTGATTGCTGTGGCTAGGACTTCCAAAACTATGTTGAATAAAAGTGGTGAGAGTGGACATCCTTGTCTTGTTCCTGATCTTAGAGGAAAGGCTTTCAGCTTTTCACCATTGAGAACAATGTTGGCTGTGGGTTTGTCATATATGGCCTTTATTATGTTGAGGTATGTTCCCTCTACGCCCACTTTCTGGAGAGTTTTTATCATAAATGGGAGTTGAATTTTGTCAAAAGTTCTTTCTATATCTATTGAGATGATCATATGGTTTTTATTCTTCAATATGTTAATGTGGTGTATCACACTGTTTGATTTATGGATACTGAAAAACTTGCATCCCTTGTAAATATCCCACTTGATCATGGTACATGATCCTTTTAATGTATTTCTGGATTCAGTTTGCTATTATTTTGTTGAAGATTTTTGTGTCTATGTCCTGTAATTTTCTTTTATTGTGATATCTTTGTCTGGTTTTGGTATCAGGGTGTTGGTGGCCTCACAGAATGAGTTTGGGAGTGTTCCTCCCTCTACTATATTTTGGAAGAGTCTGACAAGGATAGGTGTTAGTTCTCTAAATGTTTGATAGAATTCGCCTGTGAAGTCATCTGGTCCTGGACTTTTGTTTGTTGGGGGTTTTTTTAATCCGTTTCAATTTCAGTTCTTGTGACTGGTCTATTCATATTTTCTGTTTCTTCCTGGTTCAGTCTTGGGAGATTGTACCTTTCTAAGAATTTGTCCATTTCTTCCAGGTTGTCCATTTTATTGGCACACAGTTGCTTGTAGTAGTCTCTTACGATCATTTGTATTTCTGTGATGACTGTTGTAACTTCTCCTTTTCATTTCTAATTTTATTGATTTGAGCCCTCTCCCTTTTTTTTCTTTGATGAGTCTGGCTACAGGTTTATCAATTTTGTTTATCTTTTCAAAGAACCAGCTTTTAGTTTTATTGATCTTTGCCATTGTTTTCTTCATCTCTATTTCATTTATTTCTGCTCTGATCTTTATGATTTCTTTCCTTCTACTAACTTTGGGTTTTGTTTGTTCTTCTTTCTCTAGTTGCTTTAGGTGTAAGGTTAAGTTGTTTATTTGAGATTTTTCATGTTTCCTAAGGTAAGATTGTATTGCTATAAACTTCCCTCTTAGAACTGCTTTGCTGCATCCCATGGGTTTTGGATCATAGTGTTTTCGTTTTCAGTTGTCTCTAGGTATTTTTTGATTTCCTCTTTGATTTCTTCAGTGATCCATTGGTTGTTTAGTAGCATATTGTTTAGCCTCCACATGCTTATGTTTTTTACAGTTTTTTTCTTGTAGTTGATTTCTAATCTCATAATGTTATTATTGGAAAAGATGCTTGATATGATTTCAATTTTCTTAAATTTACCAAGGCTTCCTTTGTGGCCCAGCATGTGATCTATCCTGGAGAATGTTCCACATGCACTTGAAAAGAATGTATATTCTGCTGCTTTTGGATGGAATACTCTATAAATACCAATTAAGTTCATCTGATCTAATGTGTCATTTAAGGCCTGTGTTTCCTTATTGATTTTCTTTCTGGATGATCTGTCCATTGATGTAAGTGGGGTGTTAAAGTGCCCCACAATTACTGTGTTACTGTCGATTTCTCTTTTTATGGCTGTTAGCATTTGCCTTATATATTGAGGTGCTCCTATGTTGGGTGCGTACGTATTTACAATTGTTATATCTTCTTCTTGGATTGATCCCTTGATCATTATGTAGTGTCCGTCTTTGTCTCTTGTAATAGTCTTTATTTTAAAGTCCATTTTGTCTGATATGAGTATTGCTACTCCAGCTTTCTTTTGATTTCCATTTGCATGGAATACCTTTTTTCACTTTCAGTCTGTATGTTTCCTTAGATCCGAACTGGGTCTGTTGTAGACAGCATATACATGGGTCTTGTTTTTGTATCCATTCAGCCAATATGTGTCTTTTGGTTGGAGCGTTTAATCCGTTTACATTTAAGGTAATTATAGATATGTATGTTCTTATTGCCATTTTGTGAACTGTTTTGGATTTGTTTTTGTAGGGCTTTTTCCTTCCCTTCTTCTTTTGCTCTCTTCTCTTGTGATTTGAGGACTATCTTTAGTGTTGTGTTTGTACTCCTTTTTCTTTTTTGGTTGTGTATCTACTGTAGATTTTTAGTTTGCAGTTACCATGAGGTTTTTATATAACAATCTACATATATATATACAAGATTGTTTTAAGTTTCTGGTCTCTTAATTTCAAATGCATTTCCAATTTCCTGCACTTGTACTCTCTTATTCTCATAATTGCTGATTTTGATATCATATTTGTTTATGGATGATTTCCTGCCTTTACTGTATGTAGCTTTCCCATTCATAATTTTCTTGTTTCTAGTTGTGGCCTTTCCTTTTCACCTAGAGGAGTTCCTTTAGCATTTGTTGTGAATGCTGAATTTGGTGTGCTGAATTCTCTTAGCTTTTGCCTGTCTGTAAAGCTTCTGATTTTTCCATCAAATCTGAATGAGAGTCTTGCTGGGTAGAGTATTCTTGGTTGTAGGTTTTCCCTTTCATCACTTTAAATATGTCATGCCACTCCCTTCTGGCCTGCAGAATCTCTGCTGAAAAATCAGCTGATAAGCTTAGGGGGATTCCCTTCTACGTTATTTGTTGCTTTTCCGTTACCGCTTTTAATATTTTCTCTTTGTGTTTAATTTTTGTCAGTTTGATTAATATGAGAGTCAGCATGTTCCTCCTTGGGTTTATCCTGTATGGGACTCTGTGCTTCCTGGACTTGGGTGACTGTTTCCTTTCCCATGTTAGGGAAGACTTCAGATATTATCTCTTCAAATATTTTCTTCAAATATCCAATAAATTTAAAATAAGATGGATTTCTTGCTAAAATGATTTTAGAAATGGAAAATATTCCTAATTATAATGCATCATGAATCAAGACACAGTGTCAAACGAGTAAATTGAAATAATGTATTTTTATGTAATTGACTGAGAGATATTATATTTTCTTCCTTCATAGGTCTCTATGTGGGCATATATCCAAAGCATTAGAATAGCAAAGTTACCTCTCTTACTCTTTTTTCTATTATAAACAGTCTGCAATGTAAGATAATATTAAGGATATGATAAGTTCCACACAATATTCTGTATTGCCACAGCATCTAAGTGACAAATCCAAATTTCAAACACAGATTCTGTCCACAGAGCCCACAGTTCTAACTTCTAATAAAGTCTCCAGAGAGCAGATGTAAGTAGCTTGCTATGTTTTTCTGTAACATCAAAGAAGATCTGTCTCTCTCATTATAGTTGATTCTTACTCATTCACTCACAGAATTTGTAGTTCTGACCCTATTCAGGGAATTCACTTCTTTCCACCCACCCCTCCTCCCCAAACACATTTCACTGAGACAAGAAAAAAAAAATGGGATTTCTTAATAATGAAGGCCATCAGGCAGAGGGTGGACTTCAGCAGAAAACTCTGGAATTAGCCTTCCCTAAGGATCTCCATGGCTTAAAAGTGGACCTATCATGACCACAGGACCTCTCTCATCAACATTCTTTCACTGTCTGTATAGGGAGGCAAAAAAAAGCACAGTGAGGAAAAAAAAAGCACAGTGAATCTTGGTAAATATGGTCAATTCTGAAGGAAAACAAGACATTTGTAATATATTATGTTTATAAATTCCCTTCTTCATAAGTCCCACTTGGGTTGTGCTTGACATTTAAAATTGAAACTAACAGAAGTGCTGAGCTAGAGAAAATGGGATGTAGATGGACAGTGAACCAGGACTTGTTAAGTACCTGTTGCCAGTGTTAATCATTCTTACAGGCAGGATTTACTATGACTACAAAAAGTCACATCTTCCTAAAGGACTATTTACATTGGAAGGCTAGGAAAAAACTGAAACAGTTCCCTACAGTTTTCCACCATCCATGCCAAGCATAACAGTATTCCTTCATTCTTATTCTCATCAAATAGCTATTGGCAATTTATCCTTCTGAAACAGTGTACATTTACAATTAAAAGCCAAGCAAGTTCCTTAAAAAACTTACCTACTGATTTATCTTTTCTTATATTTTGTTTATAAAAGTCAACAGCATTTTATCTGTATTATCGATTGTTAGTGAATGATCACAAATTTTCTTCAGTCTTGCTTTGGTTGACAATTTCTGTTTGTATTAAAGGAGACGGAAACACATACAACAACTGATATGACCCTCAAATTTTAATTCTAGATATAAATCACTGTATTAGTTTCCTATTGCTGCTATAACAAATTACCACAACTTAGTGATTTAAAACAACATAAACTTATTAAGTTATTAAGATATGATTCTGGAGATCAGAAGTCCAAAATGGGTTTCACTGGGCTCAAATCAAGGTGTCAGCAGGATTTTGTTCCTTCTGGAGGTTCAAGAGAAGAATCTGTTTCTTTGCCTTTTCCAGCTTCTGGAGACTTCCTGCTTTCCTTAGCTATAGGTCCTTTCTTCTGTCTTCAAAGTCAGAAGTATAGCATCCTCAAATCTCTCTGACTCTGTGACCTCTGATGTCATCTTCACCTCTTCCCCTCTGACACTGACCCTCCTGCCTCCCTCTTACAAAGATCCCTGTGATTATGATATTCCAGAATAATTTTCCCATCTCAAAATCCTTAATCATATCTGCAAAAGGGACTACAAAAATCCCTTTGTTATGTATGGTAACACGTACATAGGTTTCAGGGGTTAAAGCATGGCCATCTTTGGAGGGTCATTATTATACCAACCATAATCGCCAAGTCTCTACCTAGGTACTACCCCACACACACTGGTATAAGAGCCAGCATTCCTAACTGCTGATATATAATATCACATAGGATATTAAAAATCTTTAAATCACAGAACTACTTAAATCAGCATTGAATCATGTGCTTTCTAGCAATAAGAATTAGAATCCTGGAATTCTAAGGGGGACAGAATCTTAAACTGGTCATCTCTTTCTTTGAACACAGAAGATTGCTGTGTCTTAGGCTGAAAGGGCCCAAGTGGAAGTCACAGTGAGACTCTTAGGCTACTACTATTTCCACTGCATCATACTGTTGCTAATAATTTGGAAAATCCAATCATTTTTAATAAATCACTTCTAAAGACTGTGACTAAAAAAAGAAAATAAAAAGAAAGTGTCTAGAATGGATTGGCTGCTATCTATCTCCCTGTGAAATTTTTACAGGAGTTTTCTATATTATATAATTCATCCACTTGGATTCACATCAGTTTAGGAAAATATGGAATATGACACTAAACATTTTTCACAGAGGCATAACATAACACAAATTAACTATTAGGTGTTCATTAAATAAAAATAACATACACACATATTAAAAATACTCAGAAATTTATGACACATAAAATCATCCTCTCCATACATTCACCCTCTATTCTCTCCCCATGGCTAATCTCTATTCATCCTTCCATGTGTGTCCTTCCAGAAAAGAACACCCACACATAGAATAGTGTATGTATATACTGCTCTTTGAGTGACCTTTAAAAATGTACAGAAATGAAACTTTGCACATACTGCACTTTGCTTTTGTTCACTTACTACGTTCTCTATGCCTATCTACCTCATTCTTTTTAATAGATGCAGAGTTTATTCCATTAGATGGAGTACCATCTAACCACTTCCCTATTGGTCAACATTAGATGAATTCAGGGTGTTTTTCATTGTTGTTGTTTAGTAACAAAGAGCTTTTAGAATTTTATTATTTTTATTTATTTCAGAATAGGGAATATATGCACTAGATTCAAAATCAAAAAGCTCTCTCACACACCCAATTTCTAACGCCATACTGCCGTTTTGAAGGCAGCCATAGTTATACATGCTGTGTGGGCACCTTGCTTTTTCACACTTAACAAAATTCCTTGAAGATCTTTCCATAGCAGCACTCATAGTCTTCAGTGAAATCTATTCCATATGCCTTCGATTATTATTAGCTCTGGGAAGAACTGATGCCTTAAAGAAGGACATTTTGGTGGGAAGTTTTGGTTTTGTTTATTTCCAAAATATGAGAAATGTACATTTGTCTATAATTCAGATCTTATTAAGACACCCAAGATTTATTAACAAAAATCTATTCTGAAGTGACCTGCCTCCTATGTCACCCATTCAAGGGCCTAACAACACTCCCTACAGAGAAACTCTTGCTTGTGTCTATTCTTAGTGCACTTTCCAGCAATTGAAGCATATTGACAATTACTTTGTCCTTAATGAAGACAGAATAGCTTCTTATTGCTCCCAAAATGGTGATAAATGTCTTTAAAAAATCTCGGCCAGATGGATTCTCATTTGCTTCTTAATATTTCAAAACAGCCCCAATCTTTGATATAACAAACCAGAAAGAGAAACATTTGTACCCAGAAATGAAGCAAAGAAAATCGTATGTCGGTACTTTCCAGGATGGGGCACACAGAAGACGAAGACTGTTCCTGACAGCCGTGGCATATGTATAAGGTGTGGTCGGCAAGGGAGGCAAAAGCTGCCCTGCCTTCATCACAAAGAAGGGATTTATAACCAAGGGCCCCCGGAGAGTATCTATGTATGCAAACGGCAATAAAGATTCCTGAAAGGATTTAGAGTGTCTTTTTCTCTAACTTTGGAAAATGCTTTCGAGTGCAAATCTTATAAAGACAAGCTTTGAAATATATCACCATTCTTTTGTAAATTTCTCATTGCATAAAGAATTGCCCACTTTTCCTAAATAATTTTTGCTAGAATATTCTCGTAGTATCCACCAGACATTTCACTTATCAACGTTCATCCATGTGCAGTTGTACAGACCTCAAATTTTCCAACTGGCGTCATCAACAAATTTGAACCTATCCTCTTTCACAGCTGTATAAATCAACTCCTATGTACTGAGGATTTACTATGTACCATAAATCTAATGGGATACAAAGGAATATTAAGACTGAGATATCTGCCTTAGTGAACATAAAGAATTAATAATGCATGGTAAATATGCAGCGAGTGCTACAGATATGCGTGCTGATCAGAACCATTTATGGCTAAAAATAGTCTAAATTTCAGTGTTTTATGTCTTTCACATGTTACTGAGATTTCACAGCGCAAATAAGAGTGAATGGTCTTACTGAGGGAAAACAAAATACCCCTGATGATGATAGGCACTTATGTTATGAAAAAACTTACAAACTGTTCATAATCTGGTATCATTAAGCAGTAGAAAGAACAAAGCTGTCAAATGCAGAAAATGTAAAATTCATTTTGCTCTCACTTTTTTCTTCTATCCCCTCTTGTATCTTTCCTCTAAGCCTATGGGGGGGTGGGGGGGAGGAAGGGGAAGGAAGGAGGCACAGACCAAAATAACTTGCAGCTAATTATGCAAATGACTTTATCTTTTCATATGGTATTGTCTTACTTTTCAAAATAGTTGAAGAATCAGAAACCCCTATCCTGGTTCTAGTTGGATCATGCCAGAGGGCTTGACCCAAGCATGTATTAACTAGTCCTAGAGGATTTAGACCAAAGGGGGCTCAAAAGTAAAAATGAAATGTTCTCTATTTCAAGTATTAGGAAAAATACATTCATTTTCATGTTAGACACACTTGAAAGATGAGACTCTGAGAAGCTAAACTGTGTGTTCTTCAGGTAATAAAAGCAGTAACTTCAATTTTGGTGCTACTGTGATTAGACCTGGGTGAGAACTAGTGGATCTATAATTATGACTGGATCTTGAATAAAGCCCATTTTTCGCAGTTAAGTGCAACTTTATTCTCATTTCAATTATTTCAGACACATCACCTCTGACAGTTACTGAGATTCCTCCTAAGTACCTCAGGCCCAAGTCCACTCTCCCAGAGCCAGTCAGAGTCCAGATGCTAAATATCTGATGTTTATTTACCCAATCGCAAATCCCATTCCCCCGTACTCTCCTAAACCTCCCCCGCATGAGCTCTGGAGGCCGCAGGTCTACCGTAAGTAAGCCCTCCTACACACTTATACACTTACTTAAACCTGCTCCTCACTCACTCTCTTGCTCTATCTAAATCGCGATTCTCAAATGCTGGTGTCATAAGCATCACCTGGAGTACTAGAGAAGCTGCAGCAGCCTCTTCTCCCACCACCTTTTGCCTCTGGACTTCTCAGGGGGCAGCAAGCTCTTGATCAGGAGCTCAACCAACTACCATGGTCTCCACGTCAGGCCAGCAGTTCGCAGGTGGCAGCACCAAGGCACCAGAGGTGGTGTCAGAGGACATGGCCCAGACGGCAGCACCATGCCAGCACCTGTAAGTGGGTCCCAGCGGGAGCACAGGTCGTGCTTGCCGTTTGTGACTGCTAGCACCAAGGTCGTGCTGCACTTTGTGCCCCAGAGTAAACTGCACACGGAGGGCTTCCGGAGCCTGAAGGAGGGTGAGGCAATGGAGTTCACCGTTGAGAAGTCCCCTTAGGGACTGGAATCTCTCAGTGTCACCAGCCCTGGTGGGTGTTCGGTATTGGGAGTGTGAGGTGGCCAAAAGGGAAATACATGCAGAAGGAAGATGAAAGAGAGACAGATGAGACAACTGTGGAGGTCTAGACCATGAGGCCAAGGAATGCAAGGAGCCACCCCAGGCCCAGACATGCCGCATCTGCCATGTGGCAGCCTCCTGTACACTGAAAATCCCCAGCTCACAAGGAAGGCCAGCATACTTTGGGGAGGAAGAGGAGATCCAGGGCCCTGCCCTGCTTTAGAGGCTAAGAACTGAGCCTCAGTGTTGGGGCCATCCTTTTGCCATCAGGAAGTTTCTAGGAGCGGGCATCAATCTGCAGAGTGACAAAGTGGGGGCAGGGTGGGTAGGGGCAGCTGGCACTACCATGTATCTCTGACTCGGTCCACACCATCGCCCCCTCTTCCCACTTGGGTCAGGGTAGTGGTGAGACAAAGGAACTCCAACCATACTCTGTTCAAATGCACAGGAGGGCTTTGGAGGAAATCCCTCTAGAGCCTGTACGCTTTATCCAAGTCTCCACCCACAGAATCTCCAGCTTTTGAAAGTGGCCTGAGTAGAGAAGTTGTTTTCCTTTCAAAGAAGGGTATGTAACAATAATATTTGCCATGCCAGAGTGAAATGATTAGGCATGAGACCACCTCATGCCTAATCTTGATGGGTTCAACCCACAAGCCACTATATTCCAGAGGAGGGAATCTCTCAGGGGTAAGGCTGGATTTTTCCACATCTTGTCTCCTCATAACCCACTCTTGAGATAGGGTGCCAGGCACTGTCCCAAGAAATGGGTTGTGATGATAGGCAAAAGGGGTGCTTGGGGGGACAGCTGCAGACTTGCTGCTCAGCTGCCCACTCCCTCCCATATGGTATTCTAAGCCAATACGCTTATATTTATTTGCTCCCTTCAATAACTGCACCTTGGGTCCCGCTGTCTCAGGATGCCAACTGAACTAGTTGTGTGCAAATGGTATATCTTGAGTTAACTTTTTTCTTAATATAAATATTCTGGTTTTATGTTTTAATCTAAGGCCGTCATTCCTGCACGGTGGTCTCAGGGTCTGCACAGCAGGGACACTTTTTGTTCTCTCACCATGGAGAAGGACTATTCGGAGTGCACAACCTATTGAACTACCTCATTTTTGCCAATTAGAGCTGGCTTTTCTGCTACAGTGTCCTCTGGCAACCTCTCTACCTTCAATGTTTCATGGGAGACTAGGTTTTAACTGGGTTGCCCCATGACTTGATCTCCTTCTCCTGGAAGACTGGAAATTGGTATGAACAGGAAAAGGCGAGGCAGAGCGGTTAGGAGAGGCTGAGCCAGGTTAGAAGGGCCAGGTGAAAGGCACCGAGCAAAAGCCAAGAATGGATGTGGGTCACCTATGTGATAAAGGTCTCCCGTTCCAGAGCTCTAATCTCAGGACATGGCACTCACTCTGCATACCAGATCCATCCTTCACTGGATTGGGCCAGGCCTACTATGCACAACAGGGAGAGAGAGGGAGAGAGAGACAGAGAGAGACAGAGAGAGACAGAGAGAGACAGAGAGAGAGAGAGAGAGAGAGTGTGTGTGTGTGTGTGTGTTTTTAATACATTGGCCCCAAGGATTTTTTTTTTTTTTAACTTTTTATATATTTATTTATTTACTTATGGCTGTGTTGGGTCTTCGTTTCTGTGCAAGGGCCTTCTGCAGCCGCGGCAAGCGGAGGCCACTCCTCATCGCGGTGCGCGGGCCTCCCACCATCGCGGCCTCTCCCGTTGCGGAGCACAGGCTCCAGACGCGCAGGCTCAGCAATTGTGGCTCACCGGCCCAGCCGCTCCGCGGCATGTGGGATCCTCCCAGACCAGGGCCCGAACCCGTGTCCCCCGCATTGGCAGGCAGACTCTCAACCACTGCGCCACCAGGGAAGCCCCTGTGTGTGTGTTTTAATGTCAGCTGAGAAGGACAGGTTTTAAGGACGATACCTTTGTACACATCCTGTGCTGCCCAGGAATGGATATATGAAGCAAGGACTAAAATCCTTAACCTTTAAAAATTCTGGGCTTTTCCTTCTTGGCTTCCAGACCAGAGCAATGACTTCTTCGTGGTGCAAGGAGCCCGTGTCCTGCCGTGTCGCAGCAGTGATTAATAGTGTTGTGGAAGCTCGAGGAGAAAAGGGGATTTCCTTTACATGCTGTAAGATCACTGCAGACGTACCTCACTGTGTTGAAATCAGCGAATGCAATGGAGAGCACTGGCTGCTGTGTGTCTGATCCTGGATTCTTGTCTCCCCCAAATGCACCCCTCCCCCGCCAGTTACTGTATTTGTCTAGGCCTTGTAGGACTTTACAAGTTACTGATTTGGTGATTGCTAATTGGCCTACTCTGTGGAAATACAATGTGTTGGTCTTTCTCCATGTTCTTTTGGGGTTTTTTTGTTTACAAACTTCTGTGGAGTAGCTCCTACTACCCAATGGGGTGTACATGCTCCAAGAGAGCACTAACCTCTCAAACACTCTGAAAAAGTGATAGCTCCAAAACTGAAATTTTAGTAGTTCTCTTATTCCCAAGTCATTTTTTAAAAGAAAAGATTTGCATTCTCCTATCCAGTCATCTGACTACCTAACTACCAATAAGATCTATATCAGAGGTCAGCAAAACTTTCTTATTAAAGGACTAGGGGACTTTGAGCTTCAAGATGGCAGAGGAGTAAGATGTGGAGATCACCTTCCTCCCCACAAATACATCAAAAATACATCTACGTGAGGAACAACTCCTACAGAACACCTACTGAAGGCTGGCAGAAGACCTCAGACTTCCCAAAAGGCAAGAAACTCCCCACGTACCTGGCTAGGGCAAAAGAAAAAAGAAAAAACACAGACAAAAGAATAGGGACGGGACCTGCACCAGTGGGAGGGAGCTGTGAAGGAGGAAAGGTTTCCACACACTAGGAAGCCCCTTCGTGGGCGGAGACTGCGGTGGCAGAGGGGGGCAGCTTTGGAGCCACAGAGGAGAGCGCAGCAACAGGGGTGCGGAGGGCAAAGTGGAGAGATTCCCGCACAGAGGATCGGTGTCGACCAGCACTCACCAGCCCGAGAGGCTTGTCTGCTCACCCGCCGGGGCGGGCGGGGGCTGGGAGCTGAGGCTTGGGCTTCAAAGGTTGGATCCCAGGGAGAGGACTGGGGTTGGTGGCGTGAACACAGCCTGAAGGGGGCTAGTGCGCCACCCCTAGCCAGGAGGGAGTCCAGGAGAAAGTCTGGACCTGCCTAAGAGGCAAGAGACCATTGTTTCAGGGTGCACGAGGAGAGGGGATTCAGAGCACTGCCTAAACGAGCTCCAGAGACAGGCATGAGCCGCAGCTATTGGTGCCAACACCAGAGACCCACATGAAACACTAAGGCTGCTACTGCAGCCACCAAGAAGCCTGTGTGCAAGCACAGGTCACTATCCACACCTCCCCTCCTGGGAGCCTGTGCAGCCCTCCAATGCCAGAGTCCTGTGATCCAGGGACAACTTCCCCGGGAGAACACACGGCACGCCTCAGGCTGTTGCAATGTCATGCTGGCCTCTGCTGCCGCAGGCTCGCCCCACATTCCGTACCCCTCCCTCCCCCCGGCCTGAGTGAGTCAGAGCCCGCGAATCAGCTGCTCCTTTACCCCGTCCTGTCTGAGCGAAGAACAGACGCCCTCAGGCGACCTACATGCAGAGGCGGGTCCAAATCCAAAGCTGAACCCCAGGAGCTGTGCGAACAAAGAAGAGAAAGGGAAATCTCTCCCAGCAGCCTCAGGAGCAGTGGATTAAATCTCTACAATCAAATTGATGTACCCTGCAGCTGTGGCATACCTGAATAGACAACGAATCATCCCAAAATTGAGGCAGTGGACTTTGGGAGCAACTGTAGACTTGGGGTTTGCTTTCTGCATCTTATTTGCTTCTGGTTTTATCTTTATCTTAGTTTAGTATTTAGAGTTTATTATCATTGGTAGATTTGTTTATTGATTTGGTTGCTCTCTTCCTTTTTTTTTTATATATATTTTTCTTTTTTCTTTTTGTGACTGTGTATGTGTATGCTTCTTTGTGTAATTTTGTCTGTACAGCTTTCCTTTTACCATTTGTCCTAGGGCTCTGTCTGTCCGGTTTGGTTTTTTTTAGTATAGTTTTTAGCACTTGGTATCATTGGTGGATTTTTTTTGGTTTGGTTGCTCTCTTCTTTCTTTCTCTCTTGAGGTGGGATACCTGAGTTCAAGACATTGGTCCACCAGAGACCTCCCGGCCCCATGTAATATCAAACAGCGAAAGCTCTCTCAGAGATCTCCATCTCAACGCAAAGACCCAGCTCCACTCAATGAGCAGCAAGCTACAGTGCTGGACACCCTATGCCAAACAACTAGCAAGACAGGAACACAACCCCACCCATTAACAGAGAGGCTAAAATCATAATACGTTTACAGACACCCCAAAACACATCACCGGACGTGGTCCTGCCCACCAGAAAGATAACATCCAGCCTCATCCACCAGAACACAGTCAGCAGTCCCCTCCACCAAAAAGCCTACACAATCCACTGAACCAACCACTGGGGGCAGACACCAAAAAAAAAAGGGAACTACGAACCTGCAGCCTGCGAAAAGGAGACCCCAAACACAGTAAGTTAAGCAAAATGAGAGACAGAGAAATACACAGATGCAGGGAGCAAGGTAAAAGCCCACCAGACGAAACAAAAGAAGAGGAAATAGGCAGTCTACCTGAAAAAGAATTCAGAGTAATGATAGTAAGGATGATCCAAAATCTTGGAAATAGAATGGAGAAAATACAAGAAACATTTAACAAGGACCTAGAAGAACTAAAGAGCAAACAAACAATGATGAACAACACAATAAATGAAATTAAAAATTCTCTAGAAAGAATCAATAGCAGAATAATTGAAGAATGGCAGAAGGTACGGATAAGTGACCTGGAAGATAAAATAGTGGAAATAACTACCGCAGAGCAGAATAAAGAAAAAAGAATGAAAAGAATTGAGGACAGTCTCAGAGACCTCTGGGACAACACTAAAAGCACCAACATTCGAATTATAGAAGAAGAAGAAGAGAAAAAGAAAGGGACTGAGAAAATATTTGAAGAGATTATAGTTGAAAACTTCCCTAATATGGGAAAGGAAATAATCAGTCAAGTCCAGGAAGCACAGAGAGTCCCATACAGGTTAAATCAAAGGAGAAACATGTCAAGACACATATTAATCAAACCATCAAAAATTAAATATAAAGAAAAAATATTAAAAGCAGCAAGGGAAAAGCAACAAATAACATACAAGGGAATCCCCATAAGGTTAACAGCTGATCTTTCAGCAGAAACTCTGCAAACCAGAAGAGAGTGGCAGGACATATTTAAAGTGATGAAAGAGAAAAACCTAAAACCAAGATTACTCTACTCAGCAAGGATCTCATTCAGATTCGATGGAGAAATTAAAACCTTTACAGACAAGCAAAAGACAACAGAGTTCAGCACCACCAAATCAGCTTTACAACATATGCTAAAGGAACTTCTCTAGGCAGGAAACACAAGAGAAGGAAAACACCTGAAATAACAAACCCGAAACAATTAAGAAAATGATAATAGGAACACACATATCGATAACTACCTTAAATGTAAATGGATTAAATGCTCCAACTAAAAGACACAGACTGGCTGAATGGATTAAAAAAAAAAGACCCATATATATACTGTCTACAAGAGACCTACTTCAGACCTAGGGACACATAAAGACTGAAAGTGAGGGGATGGAAAAAGATATTCCACGCAAATGGAAATCAAAAGAAAGCTGCAGTAGCAATTCTCATATCTCACAAAACAGACTTTAAAATAAAGACTATTACAAGAGACAAAGAAGGACACTACATAATGATCAAGGGACCGACCCAGGAAGAAGATATAACAATTGTAAATATTTATGCACCCAACATAGCAGCACCTCAATACATAAGGCAAATGCTAACAGCCATAAAAGGGGAAACTGACAGTAACACAATACTAGAAGGGGACTTTAACACCCCACTTTCACCGATGGACAAATAATCCAAAATGAAAATAAATAAGGAAACACAAGCTTTAAATGATACATTAAACAAGACGGACTTAGTTGATATTTATAGGACATTCCATCCAAAAACGACAGAATACACTTTCTTCTCAAGTGATCATGGAACATTCTCCAGGATAGATCATATCTTGGGTCACAAATCAAGCCTTGGTAAATTTAAGACAATTGAAATCATATCAAGTATCTTTTCTGACCACAACACTATAAGACTAGGTATCAAATACAGGAAAAAAATCTGTGAATAATACAAACATATGGAGGCTAAACAATACACTACTAAATAACAAAGAGATCACTGAAGAAATCAAAGAGGAAATCAAAAAAAACCTAGAAACAAATGACAATGAAAACACGACGACCCAAAACCTATGGGATGCAGCAAAAGCAGTTCTAAGAGGGAAGTTTATAGCAATACAATCCTACCTCAAGAAACAAGAAACATCTAAAATAAACAACCTAACCTTACATCTAAAGCAATTAGAGAAAGAAGAACAAAAAAACCCCAAAGTTAGCAGAAGGAAAGAAATCATAAAAATCAGATCAGAAATAAATGAAATAGAGATAAAGAAAACAATAGCAAAGATGAATAAAACTAAAAGCTGGTTCTTTGAGAAGATAAAGAAAATTGATAAACCTGTAGCCAGACTCATCAAGAAAAAAAGGGAGAAGACTCAAATCAATAGAATTAGAAATGAAAAACAAGTAACAACTGACACTGCAGAAATACAAAGGATCATGAGAGATTACTACAAGCAACTATATGCCAAAAAAATGGACAACCTGGAAGAAATGGACAAATTCTTGGAAAAGGACAACCTCCCGAAACTGAACCAGGAAGAAACAGAAAATATGAACAGACCAATCACAAGCACTGAAATTGAAACTGTGATTAAAAATCTTCCAACAAACAAAAGCCCAGGACCAGATGGATTCACGGACGAATTCTATCAAACATTTAGAGAAGAGCTAACACCTATCCTTCTCAAACTCTTCCAAAATATAGCAGAGGGAGGAACACTCCCAAACTCATTCTACAAGGCCACCATCACCCTGATACCAAAACCAGACAAAGATGTCACAAAAAAAGAAAACTACAGGCCAATATCACTGATGAACATAGATGCAAAAATCCTCAACAAAATACTAGCAAACAGAATCCAACAGCACATTAAAAGGATCATACACCATGATCAAGTTGGGTTTATCCCAGGAATGCAAGGATTATTCAATATATGCAAATCAATCAACGTGATAAACCATATTAACAAATTGAAGGAGAAAAACCATATGATAATCTCAACAGATGCAGAAAAAGCTTTTGACAAAATTCAACACCCATTTTTGATAAAAACTCTCCAGAAAGTAGGCATAGAGGGAACTTACCTCAACATAATAAAGGCCATATACGACAAACCCACAGCCAACATCGTTCTCAATGGTGAAAATTGAAACCATTTCCACTAAGATCAGGAACAAGACAAGGTTGCCCACTCTCACCACTATTATTCAACATAGTTTTGGAAGTTTTAGCCACAGCCATTCGAGAAAAAAAAGAAATAAAAGGAATCTAAATCAGAAAAGAAGAAGTAAAACTGTCACCGTTTGCAGATGACATGATACTATACATAGAGAATCCCAAAGATGCTACCAGAAAACTACTAAAGCTAAGCAATGAATTTGGTAAAGTAGCAGGATATAAAATTAATGCACAGAAATCTGTTGCAGTCCTACACACTAATGATGAAAAATCTGAAAGAGAAATTAAGGAAACACTCCCATTTACCACTGCAACAAAAAGAATAAAATACCTAGGAATAAATCTACCTAAGGAGACAAAAGACCTGTGTGCAGAAAACTATAAGACACTGATGAAAGAAATTAAAGATGATACAAACAGATGGAGAGATGTATATACCATGTTCTTGGATTGGAAGAATCAATATTGTGAAAATGACTATACTACTCAAAGCAATCTACAGATTCAAGGCAATCCCTATCAGACTACCAATGGCATTTTTCACAGAACTAGAACAAAAAATTGCACAATTTGTATGGAAACACAAAAGACCCTGAATAGCCAAAGCAATCTTGAGAAAGAAAAAGAGAGCTGGAGGAATCAGGCTCCCGGACTTCGGACTATGCTACAATGCTACAGTAATCAAGACAGTATGGTACTGGCACAAAAACAGATATATAGATCAATGGAACAGGACAGAAAACACAGAGATAAACCCACACACATGTGGTCACCTTATCTTTGATAAAGGGGGCAAGAATATACAATGGAGAAAAGACAGCCTCTTCAATAAGTGGTGCTGGGAAAACTGGACAGCTACATGTAAAATAATGAAATTAGAACACTCCCTAACACCATACACAAAAATGAACTCAAAATGGATTAAAGACCTAAATGTAAGGCCAGGCACGATAAAACTCTTAGAGGAAAACTTAGGCAGAACACTCTATGACATACATCACGGCAAGATCCTTTTGGACCCAGCTCCTAGAGAAATGGAAATAAAAACAAAAATAAGCAAATGGGACCTAATGAAACTTAAAAGCTTTTGCACAGCAAAGGAAACCATAAACAAGACGAAAAGACAACCCTCAGAATGGGAGAAAATATTTGCAAACGAAGGAACTGCCAAAGGATTAATCTCCAAAATATACAAGCAGCTCATGCAGCTCAATATCAAAAAAACAAACAACCCAATCCAAAAATGGGCAGAAGACCTAAACAGACATTTCTCCAATGAAGATATACAGATTTCCAACAAACACATGAAAGGATGCTCAACATCACTAATCATTAGAGAAATGCAAATCAAAACTACAATGAGGTATCACCTCACACCAGTCAGAATGGCCATCATCAAAAAATCTACAAACAATAAATGCTGGGGAGGGTGTGGAGAAAAGGGTACCCTCTTGCACTGTTGGTGGGAATGTAAATTGATACAGCCACTATGGAGAACAGTATGCAGGTTCCTTAAAAAACTAAAAATAGAACTACCATATGACCCAGCAACCCCACTACTGGGCATATACCCTGAGAAGACCATAATTCAAAAAGAGTCATGTACCACAGTGTTCATTGCAGCTCTATTTACAATAGCCAGCACATGGAAGCAACCTAAGTGTCCAACGACAGATGAATGGATAAAGAAGATGTGGCACATACATACAATGGAATATTACTCAGCCATAAAAAGAAACAAAATTGAGTTATCTGTAGTGAGGTGGTTGGACCCAGAGTCTTCATACAGAGTGAAATAAGTCAGAAAGAGAAAAACAAATACCATATGCTAACACATATATACGGAATCTAAAAAAAAAAGAAAGAAAAATGGTTCTGAAGAACCTAGGGTCAGGACAAGAATAAAAACGTAGACATAGAGAATGGACTTGAGGACACGGGGAAGAGGAAGGCTACGTTGGGTCAAAGTGATAGAGTGGCATGGACATATATACACTGCCAAATGCAAAATAGATAGCTAGTGGGAAGCAGCCACATAGCACAGGGAGATCAGCTCGGTGCTCTGTGTCCACCTAGAGGTGTGGGATAGGGAGGGTGGGAGGGAGATGCAAGAGGGAGGAGATATGAGGATATATGTTTATGTATAGCTGATTCACTTTGTTATACAGCAGAAACTAACATACCATTGTAAAGCAACTATAACTCCAATAAAGATGTTTAAAAATAAATAAATAAATAAAGCACCAGATGGTAAAGATTTTAGGCTTTGCTCACTATAACAGTCTCTGTCGAAACTACTCAACTTTGTTTTTGTGGCTTGAAAACAACCACAGACATGATAAAAATGAATGAGCTGTGTTTCAATAAAACTTTACTTACAAAAACAGGCAGCTGGTCGGATTTAGCCCATGGGCTATAGTTTGATGCCTCCTGATGTAGACTAAATATATGCTGGAAGAGGGATCTATGGTATTGTAATGTTGCCTATATCGAGATAGGACCACGATTTCTTGTAAATGTAGAATACGCTCCTTTATTTTCTCCAAGAGTCTGGTTGATGCATATTGTATTTTAAATATAAGCATACACCTAAGACTAAAATATTCAGAGTTCAAATAAACAGGCAGAGAAGAACATATGCTGTGACCCTCAGATCAAACAATGTTCATGCCCTCATTAATTTATTTTACACATATTTGTGGGTTGCCTATAATATATAAATTACTGTGCTAGGTACTACATGGGATGCAAATATGGGTAAGACTGAGACTCTTTCATCAGGAAGTTAAGACCCCAATAGGGGAAAATAACACATTCATAAATATATATAATACAAGATATACAAAGAAATGGGTCACAAAAGAAATAAAAATACATTGTTCTAGATGAGGGAGAAATTACTCTTGACTGACTTGAAGTGCGGAGTTTTGGGAAAGAGATCAGAGCCCTTTTCATGAAGGAAATATGATATATGTACCAGGTCTTGTAGACCTAGGCAAGTAGAAATTAGAAAGGCAATACTGAGAGAAAGGGCATTAAAAAACAAAGAAAACAACATAAACAAAAGTCCAATAGTGAAAAAAAAAAGCATAGACTGTATGGAATAAAAATGAATAATTTGTGCAATCTGAAGCTTATACAGTTTTTTGAGCCCTATTTAAGAAAAAGAATACAAAATTACATACAAAAATGAATATGTATTTGTAATGAGAAAAGAAGTCACAACAAATGAGAAACTTTTAAAAGCAGCAAATACCACACATATCACAAGATCCAGACACTATGGAACACTTGAATTATGTTACTATCTAACACACCTCTCTCCAGGGACTGGCTACACTCTTCAATCCTGTCTCCATAGGACAAGGAAGATAACTCAGGCTTTCCACTAGCACAGCTGATCATAATGTGTTTACCAGCAATAGTATATAAAAGTTTCTTTCAACTTCACAAAATATCTATTAATAATGGGTAAAATTTTAGGACTACTGTCAAATTGAGGAAACCCTTTAAATTGTGTGACATTGCGGGTCATTTCAAAGCATTCTGTGCACTAATTGTAAATATTCCTTGAACTGATGACAAATCAATCATGAATCACTGATGTCCTCATGTAGTGGCATATCATTAGTTTTATGTTATCTTTGTTGGAGGAAGTATCACGTGTCAAGAATTTAAATCTTGGGGCTTCCCTGGTGGCGCAGTTGTTGAGAATCTGCCTGCCAATGCAGGGAACACGGGTTCGAGCCCTGGTCTGGGAAGATCCCACATACCGCGGAGCAACTGGGCCCGTGAGCCACAACTACTGAGCCTGTGCGTCTGGAGCCTGTGCTCCACAACAAGAGAGGCCGCGATAGTGAGAGGCCCACGCACCGCGATGACGAGTGGCCCCCACTTGCCACAACTAGAGAAAGCCCTCACACAGAAACGAAGACCCAACACAGCCAAAAATAAATAAATAAAATAAATAAACTCCAATCTCTTTTAAAAAAAAAATAAAGCTTTCCTTTGTTTTAAAAAAAAAGAATTTAAATCTTTTATCAATGTGTTCATACGTCACGCCTCATTATTAATCAGATTATCAAATAGTTCATGAACCTATTCATTATGTCCATTTGCAAAGTATTTCTTCCTCTTAGTGAATTTAGAGGAGAGGAACCTTATATGATGAGAAAGCCTGCGTAAGGCAATATCTGTGGGCCACCAAAATAACACTTTGAATAATTTTAATTACAAATTCTGTATTTCTACAGTTTGGTGATTTTATTACCTATTTCAATAATCAATTACACTAGCAGCACTTAAGTTGTTTTAAATGTTTAAAAAATATAAAGAAAGAATGCACCAACTTACGAGGTCATAAAATTAATATAACCTCTTGATGAATAACAAAATTTATCATGATATATTTTTAGCGCCATCTAGTGTTTAAAAGACTTCATAGAATAAATAAATATGCAAACAATTTAGTTTTAAAACTTTTGTCAACATATACTCTTTGATTCTACATCCCAGTCATACCATCTAAGATTTTCCATTAAATATTGACAATAAAATAATTGATTGTAAGGTTATGTGGGCTTCTAGAAATTAAATTATTATGAAATAAAAGGAATTAAGTCATCCCTTCACTATTTTACAGGTGATGTCAGTCAGGACCTCAGCTACCATAAAACAAAGGGACTAGTTCTCATTGAAATGCCCAATCAGATAAATATTTTCAGAGTCTTCGGTCTATGAGGATATGTTTGATTCAAACCAAGTTGAATTTAAACTGTTATGTGATATCTTTTTAAATAAAAATTTATTTTATGACTCACTTTATAGCTCTATTAAAAGTTTTCTAAAGTTTTACTTAGCTGTCCGCCGCTGTCCCAGCTGACTCCGCGCCGCTCGTCGCGATGGAGGCCGCCACCGAGTTTGTGGTCGAGAGTCCAACACGGTCTACAGTCCGAGGCCAGCGAGGTGCAGTAAGCACCGGATGACGTGCATCAGCCGCGAAGCCGCCATCCTCAAGATGCACCCCAGGTCCACGCTTCACCTTCCAGACCGCCCGGCAGGTGCCCGGGCTCGCGGTCGTGCTCCTGGGCTGGGGCGGGAACAACGGCTCCAGACTGACCGCTGCAGTGCTGGCGCACCGACTGCGCCTGTCCTGGCCCACGCGCACCTGCCACAAGGAGGCCAACTACAGCGCCTCGCTGACGCAGGCGGCCCCGTTAACCTGGGCCTGGTCAACGAAGGCCAGGAGGTATTCGTGCTGCCCTTCAGCTCGCTGCTGCCCATGGTGGCGCCCGACGACCTCGTATTCGACGGCTGGGCCATAATCGTCTCTGAACCTGGCGGAGGCGATGCAGTGCACACAGGAGCCACAGGAAAAACCGCGGCCGCAGCTGGAGGCCCTGCTCCCACGGCCCTCCGTCTACCTCCCAGAGTTCCTCGCGGCTAACTAACCAGAGCGCGCGGGCCGACTACGTCATCCTGGGCACGCGCGCACAGCAGCTGCAGCGGATCTGTACGGACTTCTGCAGCTTCCAGTCCGGCGCCGGGCTGGCTGAAGTCATCAGGCGGAAGACAGCGAATACCGAGCACTTCTCCGAAGTGATCCTGGGCCTCAGTGACACCGCTGAGAACCTGCTGCGCACCATCCAGCTGGGCCTGCAAGTGTCACCCTCCACGCTCTTTGCGGTGGCCAGCGTCTTGGAGGGCTGCTCCTTCCTCGGTGGGTCCCCACTGACCACGCTGGTGCCTGGTGCCCTTGAGTTCAAGTGGCAGTGCAGCCTCTTTGTGGGTGGAGACGACTAAAGGTCGGGCCAGACCAAGGTCAAGTCCGTGCTCGTGGATTTGCTTATCTGCTCTGGCCACGAGACCACGTCCATCGTGAGGTACAACCACTTGGGCAACAATGACCGGCAGAACCTGTCAACCCCGCCACAGTTCCGCTCCAAGGAGGTGTCCAAGCGCAGCGTGGTGGACGACACAGGGCTCAGCAACCCAGCGCTCTACTAGCAGGTCGTGGAGCCCGGTCACTGTGTGGTCATCAAGTATGTGCCATACGTGGGCGACAGCAAGCGTGCCCTGCATGAGCACATCAGAGCTGATGCTGGGCGGTACCAACACGCTGGTGCTGCTCAACACGTGCGAGGACTCGCTCCTGGCCGCGCCCATCATGCTGGACCTGGCGCTGCTGACAGAACTGTGCCAGCGCGTGAGCTTCTGCACTGACGTCAACCCAGAGCCGCAGAGCTTCCACCCCGTGCTGTCGCTGCTCAACTTGGCTTCCTCTTCCAGGTGCCGCTTGTTCCGCCAGGCAGCCAGGTGGTCAACGTGTCCTTCTGACCCTGCAGCTGCATGGAAAATATCCTCACGGCCTGCGTGGGACTCCGGCCGCAGAACCACAAGCTTCTGGAGCGCAAGATGGAGTGCCCTGGCCTCAAGCGAGTTGGGCTTGTGGCTGCCAGCTGTGCCTTGCAAGAAAGGACCAGTGCCCACTGCCCCCAGTGGCTATACTGGTGACGCCAACGGGCACTTGTAGGCTGAGTCACCCCAGATGCCCACCACCTAAGGCCAGGGCCATACAGCTTCCCTGTAACTCCTGTCCCCATTGCTCCTCAGAACCCAACCCTTCCAGGCCCCCCAAAGATAATAAAGCTAGTACCACTATCAAAAAAAAAAAAAGTTTTATGCAGCAAATCAGTAGATTTACGATCACCATCACCAAAACCAAACTAAGTTCTTTAATCAAAACAACACAGCTTTCTTGGTTTTACTATTTTTATCCTATAACAAACAATACTGGGTTAACAAAACAAGTTTATTTAAACTATGTTATTGTTACGTGTGAAACATAAAACTAAAAAAAACAAAAAATTCTGCGGTCACCATGAGAAACAAGGGATAGGATTCGTTCTTTCTCCTCCTTTTACTATTAATTCACTGACCATCTAAAACAGCTGAATTTACATGCTATTAAATTCATATTGCTCTTAGAATCAGAGGGTTAGACTGAGAAAGTCAAAACAAGTTACAAGTTTTTTAAAGTGATACATACTACAAATACCACAAGATCCAGAAAATATCATCATAATTTTACCCTAGGCTAATTTTTAAAAAAATTCAGAGTATTATAGGACTAAATCTTTATGGTCCCCCAGGAAGTTATGGAAATAGAGGTTATTTCAAGAAGTTATCAATCAACAGTGTGACATACTGAAGGCCAGTCAATCGGAAGGGAGGAGAGAGAACAGGAGGTGAAAGGCAAGTGAGTAGTGCCTGGCTGGAAATTCCCTTGGTGGAAATTTAAAACTGAATTTTGGAGAGCAGCAGTAACAGTAGGTGCGTATGGGTGTATGTGAGAATCTGTGTGTATTAAGTGACAAGCAACACAGATAAGCCTCTTTGACTAGTAGCCCAATAGAGTACATTTTGCTGTGAATTCAAAAGCGTAAAAGCATTCAAAAGCATATATCTTTTCTCTCATGTGGGAGTCTCTCAAGTAACTTGCTATACCTTCTGTGTACTCAAAAAATATAATCTGAATGATTTCTCCCTTTAAAATTTCCTAGTGCAAATGAGAACATTTTTTTGTAGGTAGAGAGGAAGAAATTTTTACCTCATTAGTTTCTGCCTAATCCAGGTGCTATTAAATTCCATCTGCTGATTAGAGTTGCAATGTGAAAAGAGCTCCCCCAAAATATTTCTTGAATTATTCATCCTTAACCCTAATATGTATTCTGGTTTAAGTGAATGGTTGAATCTGGTCTGGCAATTCTAACAATCAGTTAGAGCACTAGTCATCAAACTGACTGTAGAGACAAAAACAAGAAAAAGGAATCATAAATTTGACTTGCTGTTGTGTTTTGCCCATAGTTTATGATTTTATTCCTTTAAATATCCCATTTAAAATTGCTTCAAATGAGATGCAATGCATTATATAACCAAAAGTTTTATCGTTAAAACATTTTAAAACTACGTTATTTTTAAAATTTTTTCCAAAAATAAATTTATTGGAAAGTCACATTTTAATTGTATCTTTTATTTATAAAAATTATTTTTATTTAACCCATCTATTCTATCTTCTTTTCCACGTAGAATTGCAAGTAGTCTCATGCAGAAGAAAACAAGTTACTCTAAAGAATCATCTAAAAAGTCCCAGTCACAACTACCTTCATTAATTCTTCCCAATATTTCACAATTGTCTTTGTATAGAAATTCTTCCTAATAAATACATATTCTATTCTTGGGTATTTATGATATATACTCAAGGTCATACAGGTGCTAATTATCACTACTATGGCAATCACATTATAATATATAAATGTATCAAATTAACATGTTGTATGCTTTAAATTTACACAGTGTTATATGTCAAATATATTTCAATTTGAAAAAAATACCCAAGATCATTTTCTGAGGTCCTATATTTAAAGAAGTTCAATATTTGTTCATCATTCCCTTTCATACACATGAAAATAAGCTTTAAGATGCCTCATGAAGCTTTCCTCTGTAAGGTAAATAATTGTTTCTTTTTTCTAGGTCTTCATTTTAAGCTAAGACAAAGTATTTTATTTACTTAAATATTCATTCATTTGTTCATTTAATATTGGACTCCTTTCTTGATTCCAAAAAAGCTTGAGGCATTTTACAGATTTAAAAGACAATTTTCAGGATAAAGCACAAAGGCAAGTAAATATTTAAGTATTAAATAAATGAGCATCATTATAAAATGATGCCTTCGGATATAAGACAGTGAATCTTATTGTACAATTCACCATAAGCTGGTTTCATTTTTTAAAGTTCTAAGATTCCTACAATGGTGAAAATCATTAGCTGATGTACCGGAGCTTAAAGATAACCGTACCACACAGATTCTCAACGTTCTGTTGCCCCCACTACCTCAGGGACTCTTGGGGAATGGGCTGTCATTGGGTAGTGCCTCAACACAACATATCCAGTACTGCCTGGATAGCAGAGGGATGGGGTCAGCAGCGTCCTTTTGCTTAAGAGATCAAGAAGCATCATGGGGAAAGAAAAATAATAATCACTCGAGAAACAGAGAGACAAGGCACACATGCTGGGATCAAGCAGGGTGAGTCACGTCAGAGAGGCAGGAAGCATGTTCTCTCCACTTTGGTGAGGCAACATATGATATGATAGGAGAGGGCATTTTATGGACCAGGTGAGCAATAGGAGCACAGTACCCTGGGAAGGGAATCAAACCAGCTCATTCCAGGCGGTGACTGTGGCAGGGCGGATGGAAACCGCAATGCTATAGGATGACCTGGAAGAGAGGGTTTTTTGTAGGCTTCACCTTCAAACTCTATCCCAAATCTGATTGTTCTCAGTATCTCTGCCTCCATCGGTCTGATCTAAGCACTGTTTTCTCTTTCTGGATCTCTGCAATAACCTCCTTCCTAGCTTCCTTGCTCCCACTCTTAACCCCTCCTAGCTTGTTTTCACACAGCAGCCAGACAGATCCATTTAAAATATATTTAGGATCATGTCATTCTTCTACCTGAAATCGCTGATAGCTTCCTATTGCATTTAAAATAAAGTCAACCTTCCTTGCCATGACTAAGTGGCCCTCCACGAGCTAGTCCCTGGATATATCAGCAACCTCATCTACCACTTTCTCTCCAGTCAAACTGGCCACCTTGTTCTTTCTCAAATATATCAAGAGCACACCTAACTTAGGCTTTTACAACTGCCTCTCCCTTTGCTTCAAACATTCTTCCCACAGGTAATTGCATGCTGGCACTCCACTTCAATCAAGTCATCAGACATTTGGAGTATGTGCTTGGCTGAGGAACCAATAGGATGAAGCTCTTGTCTATGGAGTCATGACTGAACACTTCCAAGTCAGAATCCTGCTCAGGTGGATCAATACAGCAGCTCAGTTGGTCAAAGATAGTCTTTCCCCCACCATCCCCACCAGCAGGCCACTATTGAAGATCATTTCATTAAAGATGTCTTCCCTTTAAAGTCTAAAATGACTGCCACCTGTCACTCTCTAGTACCATATATGCCTTGCCTTTTCTCTTCATAGCACTTACAGTTATTTATACAGCCAGCTCTCCTTATCTATAGGCTCTGCATCCAAGGATTCAACCAATGTGGATCAAAAATATTTGGAAAAGATTATAGAACATTCCAAAAGGCAAAACTTGAATTTGTAGCATGGTGACAACTGTTTTCTGATTTCTTCCCAACAGTATCACTTGTACTTAGAACAGTAATTGGTACTTATGGTGCTCAATATTTACTTATTGCTTAAAGGAAGGACTAAATGAGAAACTTTTGATATGCCAGAGTAATTTAAGGAAGATTGGAGTTTCCAGTTTATAAGTGGAGACTGAACCATGGGAAAATCTATTTGATATAGTCTGATGAAATACTTTGAGTTCCTAGCCCTGCAAACTGACATTTGAATTTGAGTGTTTAAAATCATCTCAAAGCAAAACTCTACACTTGATCTTCCATCAGAACTGGTGTTTCCTGTCTCATTAAATAGTACCACTCCCCTCTCCAGGTGTGCAAGACCTCTGTGGTCCTCTTTCCTTCTGTTAGAACGCTCTTCCTCTTCGTCCTATCTCACACCCACTCCTTCTTAGCTCAGTTAATTTATACTCATTCTTCAGATCTGTGATAGGTTATCTTTCACAAAAAATGGTCATAACAATACTTCCTGTCCCCTGTGAGCTTTCCCAGAACCTTGCCTTTCTCCGTAAAGAGGAAGAGTCGATTTCCACTTCCCTTGAACCTGGGCTGGCCTTTGTGGCTGCCTTGAGAACAGAATGTAGTAGAAGCAACACCATCATATAGCTTCTGTCTAGCTCTCTCTTTCTCAGCAAGCTTGGAACTAGAACCCAGCCATTATGTGTGGGGAAGTCCAGGCTTTATGGAGAGGCCACGTGTGGGTGCTCTGGTCAAAAGTCCCAAAAGAAGTCCCAAGCTACAGCCAGCTGGGTGACTGAGCACTTAGAAGGCTCTGATTCCCAGCCTTAGAATCCACCTCCCACCCTCCCCACCCCCGAACCCCCACCAATACACACACTGGGCCTTTGGATCTTCCGTTTAAGCCTCCAGACACCATGGAGCAGAAACAAAAAAATATATCTGCTATGTCCTGACCAAATTCATCACCCCCAGAACTTATGAGCAAGATAAATGGTTGTTTCATGCCACCAAACTGGGCCAATTTTTTACCTAACAGTGGATAACTGAAAGAGATCTCACTCAAAGTTCCTATCTCAAAGGAAGCCTCCTCTAGCTGGGGCAGAACCTTCTTTTGAACTCTATATACCTCTCTCTCATTGGAAAATTTTATGTTGATTTTTGTGATTATTTTAGATTCTTAAGTATGGTGAGTCTATCTTTTGCTCACTGGTTTCCATCTTTTGACTTGATTCCTTAAATCAAATATAATCAGAAAGCAAGATGTTGAGTTTTTTTATTATTTAAATGTGAGTGACAATCCCAGGTGGCCTATTGCCCAAGATCTATGACTTTCTTTGGGTGAAAGTCTACCAAACATTTACCATTTCTCTATCTTAGTTATCATATTTGCAGTATTCTTTTATCTCACTGAGTGACACTATGTAAAATTTTAATGCTACTAAATATATTAGTATACAATTTTATTAGCTAATATCTGGTTATTAATATTTTAATACCTTCAACTACCTGATAAAGATTAAACTGTTTTATGATCTCTTATTTCTTATGCAAATCCAAAATTTTGTTTTTATAATTGCTCTGATTATGTTAGAAAATACAAGGTCTGATTATACCTGTTCCAGGCATTATGAAAATTCATTTTAGGGTTTCCTAATAACCTCTTTTAAGATGTGATAGTAAGAACATGGACCTTGGAGACAGAAATTCCTAGACTTAAATCCTGTTTGAGCCATTCAACAGCTGTGTGATCTTGGGAAAGAAGCTTACTTTTTCTAAGGCATATTATCTTCGTAAGGTGTAAATCTAGAAGTTAATAATGTCCACCCAGTTCATAAGGTAGTTATGAAAAAATACCCAGTAAAAAGTAGTTGCTTAACAAGTGATAAGTAGACACTTTATCTTGAGTCACATATACAGGTATGCTTTTAAATTTCATTGTGTCACCAAAAAATGTATGAAAGAATTGTACAGATTTACCATCTGCAACTACAAATGATAATAATTAGTATTAAGACAACTAAAGTCAAATTGTTTTTGTGCAAAAATCCTTCCCAAAAGATAGATTATTTAGCCATACATTTTTAAAGATACATGCTTAAACTTAAATATGCTAATGGGAGCTATCCTTCAAGTTCATCTTCTGATGGATCCTAATGTTAGTATCATTTCTGCAAACACTTTTCTGCTACATTTGCTTTCTGGAAGAATTCAAGGACTTGGAAGTAGGTCATTTATTGGGGAGATGTTCCAAGGAAGTAGGAAAAAAAAAAAGAAAAAAGAAAAAGAAAAGAAAAAAATGGCAATAGAGACTTTGTTATCACTGATCCTCTGAGAGGGGTAGAAAATGCCTCCCTGGAATTACTACTCAGAGAACTGGAATCTGGGGCATTCATCTACTGGTTCCCATCATCACCTTTTGGATGAGAGCTGTCCCTGGGGGCACTCTAACTCCCCCTGCACTTCTGAGTTACCCTTACCCAAGGGCCAAGTAGGGTGCCATGGCATTAGAGAAGACCCTGAAAGTGCAAAGGTATACAGTATACTCTTAAGATGGAACAGCTGCCAGCACAGGTTGAATAAGAGCTCATACAAAACTACCCACCTGGGCAATGGCTGAGATTGGAGGTAGACCAAGGAGACATGGTGGGGGCCAATAAAGTCATCTGCTGTAACACTCCTTGCACCTCTCATATCTGCTCATACCTCACACTGAGCCCCACTCCGTCACAGATTTCTTGAGAGGTAGCTGAGAAATACTAACTAGTAATTAGGCTGTAATTAGTATTCATCATCTCTTTATTCTCTAGTCTGTTCTAGATTTCCCTCACTTCTGCCTCATCTTCAGCTGGCCTAGGGTGCTTATCTGGTGGGATGACCCAGACCTTCACCACTGAGGAGTCTATGCCCTTGGTTCTTTATTCTTTGCCAGGCCTTGGTTTTTGCAATTGTCCATCAAGTTATTATCATGCCTGGCAGTACCAAGAAACACTCCAGTGAATCCGAGTTCTAGACATAATTCTCCCTGTTTCCATATGTAACAACAATTCCATTGCCTCTTGAAAGAGGACAGATCAATTATCCCTGCCAGTTGTAGTACTCCTTTCTATGCCTCCTGGTCCCTTGGCATGAGAACCCCTAAGTGACCAGGTGGCAGTTTATAGTTTCAGGTTCAGTGGGTCACTTACTGTATCTTTTGTAGGAAACCCTCCTCACACTCTAGCCCCCAGGAACCAGGATCTCCAGCCTATCAGAGCCCACAGGAATGAGAAACATGAAGTCTGCAAATGAGTCACTGGAAGTGATGGGAGAACATCACTTGGCAAGTCAAGAATCCTGAAAAACAAAAAACAAAAAACATTTCTTAGCTTATCTTGACCTGCAAGAGTCCTAGAATTCTTATTTTGAATTAAAAAGGACTGTACAGTAACAAAAAGATAAATCATTATATAATTCCACTTATATGTGGTACCTCAAATTCTTAGAGACAAAAAGTAGAATGGTGGTTGCCAGGAGCTGGGGGAAGGGGGGGCAATGGGGAGTTACTATTTAATGGGTACAGCATTTCAGTTTTGGAAGATGAAAAGGGTTCTAGAGATGGATGATGGTAATGGCTGCACAAGAATATCAATGTACTTAATACCACTGAACTGTACAATTAAAAATGGTTAAGAGGCAAATTTTATGTTATATATATTTTACAAAATTTTTAAAAATGGAGGAGGAGAAAGAACTCTATACTAGTCTTCTCCAAGTACCTTTGTGGAGTCGTTTGAGAACTCAGAAGAAAACAGCAGCTACGTTGGGATTAGAAAGCATTAATGTGAATCTCATCTTCACCACTCCTTAACGAATGACCTTTGGAGTGATGTAACTATTTGAGACTTTGCTTCTTTTAATTTGTAACATGGAAATAATAATGATATCTACCTCACAGTGCTCTTGTGAGAAGGTTTTGTAAGTGAGAATTTTTAAAATAAATTCTAAAACTCCCTACATTCACGAAGTATTTTTAATATCATAAATAACGATGATGATGATAAAAAGTTCAGCTCCAGGAAATTCTTGACTTTATTCTAAGCTGTACATTCTCACGTTATACATTGATATCTTCTGATCACCTTCCATATGTCAGGTGTAAACTTTCATTACCCCAAAGTGATCACTTTCAGCCTGGGAGTCTACTTTCCTCTATGACCAGCTTAGACTTTATGGTGCAAAATTATGCTTGCTACTTTGCAAATATCCTCTGTTCCCAAGATGTTCATCTGGAAAAAACTCTACTCATTTAAACCTGAGATGCTGAATATGCTGAAGAGAGCACCCAACCAAGACAGATTGGTTTCTAGGGAGGCCCTAACATAGAGACCTCCTCTAAGGTCATACAGGATGTGGTTTAACTTTCCAGATCCATTTCACTTCCCACTTAAACACATCACAACCTTCTATCATCAGCTGTTTTTATCTAAGGGATGCATTTGGCTTGGGAGGATGTCATCTATTATATGATGCTATAGTGGAGCTGGGCACTTCACATGTTGAATATCAACCCATTAAGAGGAGGAAACCTTGATGGTAAGACAGACATTGGACACTAATGACTCTGACCTTGATGAGGATGTTCATAGATTTCCATCCTTCGTACAAACTCATGATTGCTACTTTCTCAATCACCTCCACTATGTTTTACAAAAATAAGCAAGTACTACATTAGAAATAAGCCTATTCCTAAGACACTTTCACCTTTTTCTTTCTTTGTTTTAATTTATAAAATTTGCTTTAACCTAAGAACAGGGTACCGGGGTGGGGGGGAGGGTTATGTAAAGAAACAGTGAAATGTTTCTTCTCCCATGCCCTAAATAATCTTGGTCATACTTCCGGCCACTACAGCCTATCTATCACTTTGAACCTGCTGGGGGAAGAGGAGATGAGGATGAACAAGACAAGGGGAGAGAGAGAGCAGCATTCTTTTTCTCTTACTCCTTCTGATTGCAAGTACAATATGTAATAACAACAAATTACCAATAATGGAGGAAGAGAGCAATGATAAATGGGAGATGGGAGCAGTGCAGAAAGAGGAAGAAAAGGAAAGACATGCATTGCTCATTCCTTTGTGCCTGTATTAGTTTTCTATTGATGCCATAACAAATTACCATAAATCTAGCTGCTTAAAACAACACAGATTGATTATCTCAGACTTCTTGGAGTCAGATAGCTTCTCTGGGTCCCACAGTGCTGAAATCAAGGCGTTAGCAGGCTGCATTCCTTTCTGGAAGCTCTGGAGAGAAGTCTGTTTCCAAGCTCACTTGGTTGTTAGTGGAATTCAGCTCCACACAGTTGTAGGACTGGAGTAACTGTCTCCATGTTAGCTGTTGTCCAGGGGAAGCTTCTGGAGGCTGCCCACATTCCTTGGCTCGTAAATGTTGGACTGAATTTTTCTTACACTTCAGATATCTCTGACTTCTTCTGTCACATCCCTCTGACTGATGTAACTGATATTTCTGCCTTCCTCTTCTGCTTCTCAGGGTCCATCCAGGTAACCCAAGACAATCTATTTTAGGGTCAGCTGATTAGGAACCTTAATTACATTTGTAGAGTCTCTCCTAGACTGCTCTATAGAGCAATGTCTAGATTAGTCTTTGGTTGAATAACCAGGGAATGGGAGTCTTAAGGGGCAGCTTTAGAAATCTGCCTGCTTGTTAAAAGCCATGCTGAATGCTTGACATATATTGTAGTATTTAATTATACTAAAATAATATAACCAGGGAGTAGGTACTGTTATCACTAACAACAATTGCAACAACAAAAATCCCCATTTTCTTTGTTTCCAGATTAGCTAACAATAACTATCAGGCTTCTTTAATGTATCTATAACAGGATTTTATTTTTTTTATTTATGAAAAATAAACTCTTTAAAGGAAGTATCTGTTGCATAAGCAAGGTATGAGTATAACTGAGGTTATTTTGGATCCTTTTAAAGAAAATCTCAACTTGTCTTCTCTCTATGCTTATTTCCACAGTGTGGCCAAAAATCCTCATGCTCAATCAGTGCTCATGGCATCTCCATGGCAACACACCAGGGTACCTCCAGCATAAGGCCGTCTTCACTTAACAGCAGCATAAACAATTCACCTGATTATGGGCTATTAAGAGGCTAGACACAAGGATATGTGAGTAGAAAAGAAAGGGAGGCTTCTTTTAATGTATTTTGTAATACATTTTGGCAATCCCTAATAAGCCAAGATAAGAAAGAAGATGCTGATAAAATGGTAAATAATTCTTCCAGTTGGACTTTGCAAAAATTTGAAAGCTTCTCAGCTTGCTGACTTTGTAGAAGTGCTTTTGCAAAATCCAGGATGGTTTTTCTCTGTACTAAGTGTAGATTTTGAAATATTTCTCTCTCCTTCTCCCTCATTATCCACCAGAAATTCCTTTTCTCCCCACATAAAACACAAAAGTGTTTCTCACACAAATGTGAGAAAGTTTATGATAACACTTGTATTATGTATATGTTATTTTAAGCCGAGAGAGAGAGAAAAAAATAGTATATAATTGGGAATTTTATGTCAAGAACAGAGCCCAGAAAGGGAACAGCTTTTTAAAATCATCATTCATAATATTTCTTTAAGTCCACCTAAATGCATGTGCTGTCCTGAGAGACACCCCACCAACTGCCAGATAAAATAGCATTCATCTCTGCATTGAGACTTTGCAGGCAGACCCCTCATTGAAGGGTGTCTAGGCTGTCAACCTATGTTGAAATTTCTGTCTATATTCTCATTTTTTTAATATCTGGGAGAAAGAAAAGAAAAAAAAATACTCCTGGGAGAAGAAATGTGTTAAGTCACATTAAAGTTAATGAGTTTTATCAAGCATAATATTTTACTATCTGGCTGTTCAGTTCCCCCACCCTCAACTACCTTTAAGCAAAAGGGGGTAAAACCACTTCCCTTTAGGTACACACCTCGATACAGTCCCGAAGCTGACTTTTGGTAAGTTTTTCCCCGAAGGGCATTCTTGCTGTGCATTTCACATTTTGGCTTCAACTTACTCCTTACCCTCCACCCCTCACCCTATATTCACACAGCATGCTTCACCTGTGGACAGCTTTCCTGAGGATAAATTTCAAGGATCTGGTTTACTTGACATTTGACGACCCCAGCATTGATAGTTTTAATTCAAATGATTCTGTCTTCTCTAATAATGACACAATTTTACCAGGAACTCATTAGCAAAATTATTATTCAACCAGGTTAACACTTTGATCTGATAGAGCACTAGAGAAAGGGCAGAATATTAAATAAAGATAATACAGCCTTTCAATACCACAAGAAGCTTCTGATATGACCTAGTTAAGCACTGTATGTTGATGGCTTTACAAAGCAACTGGAGGAAGCAGTTTTAAAAGGCTGTTAGCATTCATGAGTGGTCCTATCAGCAAGATCTGTGTTTCCTTTTGAAAATGAAATTATATTTTATGTGGAATGTTTAATGGCAGTTATGACTTAGCCTATAAAGCCTACAAGATAAGCAGTAAATCATATGCCTCAATAGGCAAGGGAGAGTCAAAAAGGCTCTGAAGAAATTCTGAAGATGTTGTGACAGACACAACCTTGGCCCAGTAAGAAGAGTACGGGTTTTAGGGTCAGGCAGAGTTTTCTCCCAGTCGTTACGTGGCAACTTACAAACTGATCACCTTGGCCAGGTTGCTTAACGTCTCTGGGTCTTGGTTTCTACAAGTACAGAACAGAGATAATTTGAAGGACATATAGTACGTTGTCCAAATTGGGATATTTTTAAGAGTGAAAGGAGGCGCTATTAATAGTTATCTCAGGACAACAAGAGTAAACCAGGACTATCCAGCAAGCCAGGTTGTGTGGTTATTTTATCAGGATAATTAAAAATCAATGCCTCACACCACGGGGTTGTTGAGACAATTAATAAAAACAAAATACATAAAACACTTACAGGTAGTCAGCACTAGGTAAAAATCAGCGTCTTTCTATCCTGTCTCTTTTTTTCCCCTTCCTCTGGGGGATAAGAAAAACACAATTTTTGTGTGTGTGTTAAAATAAAGAATAAGAAGAATGCAATTTGTTCTTACTTGCTCTTACTTGTTACTTTGTGTTATTACTATGTAATGAAGAGATTATCTGACATCTGACACTGTTTATAGCTCAGTCTAACTGCCCACTAAAATATTGTAAATTAGAATATGTTTAAATTATTTTAACAATATATACTCCACAATCCACAAATTGAATTGTGCTCATTAAATGCGTAATTGAATAAATAAATCACTAACTCTTCTCTGCCGTAGGTCACTCTTTTTCTGCTTCTCTACCTTTTATTATGTATTAGTGAAGAGAGGACAGGATTTGGAGTCAAGAAAGCATCATATGCCTGGCTCTACCAGTTATGTGATCTTGGGAAATTCACTTAAGCTCTTTGAACCTCAATTTCCTTTTTTGTCAAATCAGCAACCATTGATCTCTTTGAGATGATGGCTGGGAAATACCTAGTACTTCATTTGACATATAGCAACTACTGAATTACCTCCATTTTCTTCCTTCTTTCTTCTTCCCTTATGGTGTTCCCATTTGACCCCCGAGGTTCAAAGCATCTTGACTCCCAGAAGGTAGCTTCTTAGAGGTTCCTGGTGCATACAGATGGGTTCCTGATCATCACACACTGTACTTCAGGTAAACTGGTCAATCGCCGACTATCAAAAGTGGTGATTTACAGTCACGTTTCAGAAATTTAATTATAAAAATACGGAAATAGAAATGTTGACACAAATCTTGGAATCCATTGAGAAAATTCAGAATTTTTTATACTTATCAGTACCCAGAAGAGGGCGTACTAAGATTGGAATATAAACTCTCGCCTTCCCAAAGCTAAAACTATCAAATTTTCAATATAAGCAAATGCTGAACCCAAAATACCTAAATTATATAATAAATCCAGAAAAAGTTAAAAAAAATCTGGATCTTAATCCAAATATTTAAATATGGAATAATTTATTTTTTTAAAATGCAATGTAAACTCTAATTTTATTAACATGAAATATTTTCTTTCTATGCATGTTTATAAAAGAGCATGTCCACTCATATACTTGAATATACAAGTATTTAAAAGGTTTACCAATGTATTATTATATGTCATTTTTTGATGTTTAACTATGTTTGAGAATTGTGGAGGGTGGAATCATTTTCCCCTCTGTTACATCCTCCTGCTAGTTTAACTTCTCCTGGCTGCTAAAGTTTAAGAGCACATACCTAAGACTTCACAAATGCCCAAGTTTCTAAATTCTCATCAGAATTAGTCTTTTACCCATTTGTGGTCAAGCCAGACTGGCTCTTATTTTTCCTAGTAGCTATATCTATCTATCTATCATCTACTTATCTATCCATCTATCTATCTATCCATCTAACTATAATTTCATCAGTCAAACCTTGCAACCTATATATTGGTAGTTTATCAGAGATCAACCAGAAACTACGAAAACAATAATTGTTTCATGACTTATTTCCAGCATAGCTACGTACACAACAGCAGGAATAAAAGATTACATCATGACCTGCTTCAATCAGTTAACTTAGTGGAAGCAACAAAATGAGGAAAAGTTAATCTCCATTCAATCAATATTATAGCTTAATCATATTTTCTACAAGAAAGTAAAAATAGGGACTTGAGGGGATTTGAATATGATTCTGCCACTAAGTATCTGTGTGACTCTTGAAACAGGATTTCTCTTATCTCAATTCTGAAATGAAAAGAATATTACTGTCCTATGGGACTCTTGTGCACATAAAGTGAAATAATATATGTGAAATATGAAATAATATATGAGATAAAATACGTGAAAGTTCTTTACACAGTCCTGTAACACAGCAGCTCAATATAAATGGCTTTCTTATTTTCTAATTTTATAAGAACCCCATCATTAAAGTTTGCATTTTCGTAACAACCACATACAGAAAACTCTATTAATCAGATTTCCATATCAAAGCTGTCTCATAAGTAGAATTGATAGCTGACTATATCATGATAGCACTGAGGCAATGACAAATTCTAATAAAACCTAACACTATTTTGAGCAGTTTATCAGGAATTGTGCATCGCAAGCTGGAGTTAATTCAATCAGCAGAATTTTTTGAGATAAAGTTCTCCTACTGCCACCCATGAAGGCATGAAAAGGCTACTTTAATTGACTCAAAACCACACAACTAGCGATCAACAGAGCAGATGTGTTTGACCACAAAAGCCGGAATTCTTTAACCATTGCCCTTTACTGCTCAAGTATATTATGAAACAGAAAGTTTGCTTAAACATTATTGGCAGTAGAGTTCCAGCTCTCAGTACATTTTAACAAATTGGTAAACGAATTGATTTTATATACATGCCACCTCTGTTAATTTCACTAAGCTAAGCATCACGATTTCCAACCCTATTATTTCAGACAGAGGTTTCTATATTATCATTACAATGTTGTCCTAGAAAACAGAAGATCTAGTAAATAAGTAAACTAATAGTAAAGTTATAAACTTATTGACACTGGCACAATATATTCATGTATAAATAAGTGAGGACATCCCCTTCATTCATTACTGGTTAAAATTCAGTAGAATTATTTGCAAAAATAGCCCATTTTGTTTGAGTAATACTGAAAAGGAAAATATGTTGAACAGTGAATGCTTCCCTGCCATCAACCATTATTAACTCTAGTAATGTGCTCTGCTCTATCAAGAATAAGTTAGTAGCTACCCAAAAGCAACTAACTTATTTCACTTATTCTCTAAAAATAATTTCTCTTTAATGAGCTACTTGTCAGGATAAAATACTCACTTGTTGCAGTGTAATCAAGAGCTTTTATGTGACCGAACCATCATGCCACACCTTATCATATGATCCTGTAGGAGTTTGGGCAAAAACAAATGCTTTGAATTCTTAATATTGGTCTTCATCTATTCCACACTAAGCTCAAATTAGTTGGCAATCAATCCTTCTGACATGTAGATCAAAATTTCTGCTTTTCCACTTTTGGAAAATTTCTACCACATTTATGGGCTTTAGTGTTCTCCTCTGTAAAACAAGGTCCTTCCAGCATGTTGCTTGCTCCTGAGGCCCTGGCTCTTACTCATAACTGAAAGCTGGGCATCCAACTTAAATATTCTGCAGGTAGTTCAAATTTCCACTGTCTTCCAAGATAGAGATCTCAGACCCCTCTTCAATAATAACCCCCTCTCACACTTCCCACGTACTTTTTATAATCGAATCCTGTAGAGTCTGTTTTTTGAGCCTATTTTCTTTATGTTCCTTAATTTCAGCCTTCATCATCTCTGAACTGTTCTTTTATATTTTCCTCAGATCTCTCTTCTGGTTCATTAAATTCCTCTTTAGTTATGTCTAACCTGCTATTTAGCTTATTCACAGAGTTATTTTACTAAGTATACTTTTATGTCTGTACTTGCCATTTGGTTTTATTTTTCAATCCTCCTGATTTTTTTCCAGAATATCATTCTGCTTTTTTTTTTTTTTAAGTCTTTATTGAATTTGTTACAATATTGCTTCTGTTTTTTTATGTTTTGGTTTTTTGGCCACAAGGCATGTGGGATCTTAGCTCCCCAACCAGGGATCAAACCTGCACCCCCTACATTGGAAGGTGAAGTCTTAACCACTGGACCACCAGGGAAGCCCCCTTGTCATTCTGTTCTTTTTTTTTTTCTTATAAATTTATTTATTTTGTCTATTTATTTTTGGTGCATTGGGTCTTCATTGCTGCACACCGGCTTTTCTCTAGTTGCAGCGAGCAGGGGCTACTCTTCGTCGCAGTGCATGGGCTTCTCATTGCAGTGGCTTCTCTTGTTGCGGAACATGGGCTCTAGGTGCACGGGCTTCAGTAGTTGCAGCACACGGGCTCAGTAGTTGTGGCTCACAGGCCCTAGAGTGCAGGCTCAGTAGTTGTGGCACACGGGCTTAGTTGCTCCGTGGCATGTGGAATCTTCCCTGACCAGGGCTCAAACCCGTGTCCCCTGCATTGGCAGGCGGATTCTTAACCACTGCACCACCAGGGAAGCCCTATCATTCTGTTCTTGATTCATAGTTTTTTTCTTCCCTTCCAAGATTTCCTAGAAAATTTTGAACAAGCTAATTTTAAACTTTTTTTTCCAGATTGTTCTGTCTCAAATTGTTAGATGTGAATCTTACATTTATTACATCTGCTGACCTTTTCATAGTAGTTCATTTTCTCATGTGATTGGAAATTTCTGACTGTAAGCTCCTCTTCAACAGTGCTGTTTTCATGAACTAAGAGTCTCAGCGGGCCTACTTTGTGGAAACATTTCTACGGAATCACAACTCTCTTTTCTCTGCCAAGGCCCCTGTGGCTTCACCATTTCAGGACTGGTCTTTGGAGATCGTTATGCATATACATTCACATGCAGTTGTAAGAAATAATACTGAGAGATCTCATGCACCATTTACTCAGTTTCTCTCAAAGGTAACAACTTGCAGAATGATAATAGAGTATCACAACCAAAATATTGACATTGATACAATTCACCAAGTTTATTGAGATTTCCCCTAGTTGTACTCAGCTGTGTGTTTGGTATATTATTTACATATACATGCATATATAAAATATGTACTTAGTTTTATGGTTTCATCATTTATATTTATATTGGTTTTGAGTTACATTTTATATGTTTGAGGTATAGGTAGACGTTCATTTCTGTGCTTATTGATGTTCAAATGCTCCAGCACCATTTGTTGAAAAGGCTATCCTTTCTCCCGTGAATTGTTTTTCACCTTTGTCAAAAATCAGTTGAGCATATTTGAGTGAGTCGGTTTCTGGTTTCTCTATTTTGTCATATAGATCTGTGTCTGTCCCTCTACCATACTGTCTTGATTACTATGGTGAGACTTATCATTAGGTTGAGTCATTCCTCTCATGTCATTCTTCTTTGTAATCATTGCTTTAGCTATTCTAAGTCCTATATCTTCCCACATAATTTTAAAAATAAATTTGTCTATGTCTAATAAATAATATTATTAGGATTTTGATTGAAATTGTATTGAATCAATACATCAAACTGAGGAGAATTTATATCTTTACCATGTTGAGCTTTTCAATCCATGAACTAGGATATGTCCACTTATTTAGGTCTTCTTTGATTTCTTTCATCAGCATTTAAAGATTTTCAACATACAGAGACTGTACATGTTTTAAGTATATACCTAAGTATTTAATTTTCTTTTGAATGTTTATAAATGTTATTATGTCTTTAATTTATGCTTCTACATCTTCATTGTTAGGATATAGAAATACCATTAATTTTTCTGTGTTATTCCTATATTGTACAACCTTATTGAACTCGCTTATTAGCTACAGTAGGGGTTTTGGTGTGTGGGGTTTCCTTGGCATTTTCTACATAGACAATAATTTTATCTTCAAATAGGGACAGTTTTATTTCTTCATTCCTAACCCGTATGCATTTTATTTCTTTTTCTTGCATTATTGCTCTCACTACTATATTGTACTTTCAGTACTATCTTGAATTCAGAGTGGTGAGAGCAGACATCCCTGCCTTATTTCATATCTTGTTCAGTTTTTCAAACCACGTATAAAATTAGGTGTGGATTGTTTTTGTATTTGTTCTTTAACAAGTTAGGTAATTTCCATCTATTCCTAATGAGCTAAGTTTTTGTTTGTTTGTTTGCTTTTGTTTATCATGAATGGGTGTTAGACTTTGTCAAATGCTTTTTCTGTGTCAACTGATGTGATCATATGAGTTTTCTTCTCTAACATGTTAATATGGTAGGTTACATGGATTGATTTTCAAATGTTAAACTAGCCTTGCACACCTGGAACAAATCCCACTCGGTCACGGTTTATTATTTTTTATACATTGTTAGATTTCATTTTCTAATATTTTACTGAAGATTTTTGCATCTAGGTTCAAAAGAGAATTTGTAGCTTTTTTTTTTTTCTGTACTATATTTGACTGGTTTTGGTATCAGAGTAATATTAGCCTCATAAAATGAATTGGAAAGTTTTGGTCCCAGTCCCCAGCAATAGGGCTAGATCTGGTTTACATACTACTAGGTGTATTTGTGCATTTGCCCCCAATCACTGATAGTTCAAGCTCACTTATGTTTCAAGAAATATTGTCGTTTTATTCAGATTTCTCTGTATTTTGAATCAGACAAATTTCTTTCTGCATTATGCAGTCCACTAAAATGACTGTCTAAGTCTGAGACCTGATCCTCACTTGCCTCCCGTCTGGGTTTTGCCTCCAAGCTATCCACTTTCTATTTTATATGATTATTTAACCAACACTTATTTATAACACTTATTATGTGCCAGGCACTATTCTAATCAGAGGTTAACTCACTTAAACCTCACAATAACTTTGTGAAGTATGTGTTTTTACTATCCCCATTTTACAGCTGGGAAAACTGAGGCACAGAGTTGCAGTAACTTGCCCTAAAGTCATAGGGCAAGCTCTAGACTCCATCCTTTTAACCACTATTCTCTCATACACACTACCTCTTGAGTTAATTTTCCAAAACATAGATCTAATTACAGAAAATTAAATTGAATTCCTTGGCTTACCATACAAATTCCTTCACATCTGTCTTCAACACACTTTACCTGCTTCTTCAACCACCTCTCTCCCACCTCCACTTTGGCTGAACCGTCACTGAAGGTTCTGGTCACTCTGAACTTCTATTTCATGAATAACCACTGCCTAAAATGACCCTCTTAATTTTCTTTGCCTGGTACATTTATACCCATTCTTCAAGTCTGAAATCAAAATTCCATTCTCTAGGAAGTCTTCATGGAGTATCCTTGGATGAAGTTAATCACCATGTTCTTAAGCACTTCATTCATTTATTGTTATCACACAGTTGCATTATGATCTGTTTATTTACGTGCTGGGACTGTTGCTGCTTGAGAGTAAAGTCAATATATTATTCCTTTGTAGTGTCTCTGTCATAATCCCATACAATACTAATAATTGGCAACTTTGAGCAGAGTACTTACGATGTGCAGAAATCTTCAGGGTTCTTATATGGGCTCTTTTGAATATTACTAACTCTTCAGAAGTTAAATATTATCCCCATTTTCTACATGAGAAAACTGAGGGTCAGAAAAAGACACAACAATTAAGCTGGAGAGACAAAATAAATATACAGATGGGGAAAAAGTTATTAATGTCCATGCAAAAGAGTTCAGTGATAAGGAACTTTTTGGAATTCTCTAAGCATCCCTGCTTAGCAAAAAGTAATGAAAAAGCTATTTATAATCTGGAAATATTATTGAAACTGTCTTTTACAATATGCTTTTGAAATTTAATAATTCAGTTCAACAATAATACTAATAGAACACCAAGTAGGTATAAGGAATTAGAGCAGAAGGAAACTCCAAATAAAAATTATGATGCAGGGCTACCCTGGTGGCGCAGTGGCTGAGAGTCTGCCTGCCAATGCAGGGAACACGGGTTCGAGCCCTGGTCTGGGAAGATCCCACGTGCCGCGGAGCATCTAGGCCCGTGAGCCACAATTACTGAGCCTGTGCGTCTGGAGCCTATGCTCTGCAACAAGAGAGGCCGCGATAATGAGAGGCCTGCACACCGCGATGAAGAGTGGTCCCCACTTGCCGCAACTAGAGAAAGCCCTCACACAGAAACAAAGACCCAACACAGACAAAAATAAATAAATAAATAAATAAAAATTTTAAAAAAAATTATGATGCAAACCACAAAGTTCCTGTTTTCTGAATCTTGGGATGAGCATACAAGAATATTTACTGGGGAATAATGGCATATCTCTGACATTAGAAGGACTGAGGACATGAAGCTAGCTGTTTTACCAGAATCAGTAGCTGTTATGAAAGTGGCTTGAGGGCAGAGGCCTTATCTTAACCCTTCTGCGCATGCAATATACATTGACATTAATAAAGGTGAGGAAAAAAGAAATCGCTGGAAGAGTTTGCCCAGTGTTCTTTTTTCTTCCCAGAATAACATCAAAAGCTCCTCTTGAAAGTCTGCAATTTATTCATTCATTCATGCTTTCCTTTGATAAATATTATATAGTCCCTACTTTATGCCAGGCACTGTTCTATATGCCAGAGACACAGGGAAAATGAGGCAAACAGCATCCTTGCTTATGCAACAGGCCCATGTCCTCTTCCTTAGAGGTAAAATCTCCTGTAGTGGAAATTCATCACAATCGCATTAGAACTTTAATTTCTCCTACTTGTGCTTTTGTTTAATGAAAATCCTTAATGATCAAAGAATTCAACTAAGTTCCAAAAAGATCAAATAACATTTAAGTTGAGAATCAAGATAGTCAGTAGAGCAAGGACTTTTTTAAAACTATGGCTTTTAAAACTGTGAACTCTGATATAATGTTAAGTTGTCATGCTCACACTTTCTGAAGTGACAAAAACAGCAAATTTGGGGAAACAGCTACAGAAAGAGAAAATCTGATTAGGAGAGAGAGAAGTCTGCCTTCTTTACAAAGAAAGAGAATTTGAGAATGAGTGCCATTTGAATACCCAATAACGATCATAGACAAATACATATAATATAAAAGGTGTGGTTTTGTCTCTGAATTACAATAATAATGTTTCCTTCCAAATAAAATGTACTTAGAGCAATTGATTTACCTAGCTAATTCTTCGTTCCCAGGTGGTAACAAACGGCCCCCATCCCTCCCAGGATAGAATATGTTATACGTAGAACACAAATGGTTGAAAGTTACTGGAGAATAGATGTGCCGCCAGGGTACCATTTATAGAACTGACTCACCATGTGTCCTTAGACATGCTGGGGAGTTTCCCTATTTATAACATGGGGTTCATAGAAATTGCCGGTAAGAATGTGTGAACCCTCAAGTAAAATTTAGTGCACGGCGCCCAGAGCTCAGAGTTACCATACTATTACCCAAATTGGAATTGGCTTTGTGACAGATTTCGAATACCAGAATCCTGCACGACAACTGCAATGTCTGTACATTCCTAGCAAACCTGACAGCACATTCAAAATCTTGGTGCATCTGGTTTTCCCTTAGGCAGCAGCTGCAGCTGCTCAAGTCGCGGTGGAATCTGAAGTGACAGCCCCCTCCTGGCTGGCAGTGTTGCTGTCATTCAGGAGAGAGATCACAGAGCCTCTCGATCCTTTCTGCCTTTGATGCACAGTTCACAGACGTCAGCAGGAGACCTGATGGCATGTCAGGCAAGAGATTAGAAACCTGCAAAGCTGGAATGCCTTCTCCTGCACATGGACATTCAACCATCCCTGTTGAGACTGGGCAGACCTAGAAATGATGGGGAGATGTATCTGAAACCTCCGCCTTCTTAGTTTTTCAACAACAAGAGGCAAGCAAACCCAAAAATATGAACTTTGGTGCTGACATCTATGGTTAAAAAAAAAAGTGAGACCGTATTTTAAATGGCTCCAGGGGTGGGGCAGGAGAAGTTTAAGAAAACATGAGCAGACTACATTTTTTTTTTCCTCCTTTTTCTGCAACGTTTTTTCTACAACAGGATTTCCTGGTCACATCATGAGGAACTATGTAAATAAGCCTCCTTTGACTTAGTGGTAAGAATCATTTCCTGTCAGTTTCTTTCAAGGAAGAAAAAAGACCAGACCCCCCCAAACAGCCAAAAATAGAAAGGTACAAATTATCATATAAGATTGAATCAGGAAAATTTGTTGAGAGAGACAAGCATTATTCTATAATTTGTTCTTAACTTGGTTGCTTTTGCTTTGTTGCATTTTGTTTTGTATTGTTCTTTTGGTCAAACACACTACTTACATTATAATTCACTGGTATTTCCATCTTATAAGCATTGCTCAAAATAAATTTCACTTCTTAAAAGGTTTAGGCTTTATATCATGCCCAGGGTGATTTATTGTTAAAAACACTTTCTCTCTTCCCATTCTTATTCCCACCTTTTGTCTGGTTCATTGTGAAAGTAGGAAATCTTCAGCTGACACGGATGTGGGCATTTAGTTTAAGACAGAAAAATATTCCAAAATGTTTTTCCACACAAAAACAGAAAAAAAAAAACAAACTCATGGAACCAGATGGATCATTTTTCTTCTTATCTAGATGATTCTCTCTCTCCTTCTCTCTCTCTCTATCTTGAACTTACAACATTTAATACTTCCATGTTAGTGCCATTCAAATGCTTTAAGCAGTAGCCTGAAGGTCTCAGCCATTTCTGCCACTTGAGGTGTTCTTGGTATTTCCCTCGCTCAAAAATTCCTTACAATTTTTCAGTTGTTCACTGCTTTGTTAGGCAAATGTCTTCCCTCTCTCTCTCTCTCTCTCCATCTCTCTCAATATATCTAGGGAGTCCTACTGTTAAATGAAACACTCTTTGGGAAAACTAGTGGTTACCAGTGGTTACCAGTGGGGAGAGCAGTGGAGGGAGAGGCACGATCAGGGCAGGAGATTAAGAGGTACAAACTACAATGTAGAAGATAAATAAGGTACAAGGATATATTGTACAACATAGGGAATACAACCAATATTTTATAATAACTTTAAATGGAGTATAATTCATAAAAATATTGAATCACTATGTTGTATACCTGAAATTAATATAATGTTGTAAATCGACTATACCTTAATAAAAAAGAAATACACTTTTCTCAACAGTTTTTATGTGGAAGGTACTAGTAAGGTGTAGCTTCATCCACATGTAAGCTGCCCTTATTACTCCAAAGTCTGCTGCTATCAATAGGAATCCATACTCTCCCTCTCCTTCTGTGACAAAACAGCTTCTTTAAGATTAGAGAGACACAAAATCTACACTAGGAATAAGGCATAAGGTTTGACCCAGAATATAATTTTCTGACTTGGGAACAGTCAGAAAACCACCTTTGAAAACTTTTCCTTCTATTCTTTTCTGGCCAAGGGTGAACTTTTAAAGCATTACATAGTCCCATAGGGCGATTAGATTCAATTCAGCAAAATTTGATTGTGCGTTGAAAAAGAAAACCAGACAGGTGAAACCTCGTTATAATTGGAAGGGAAATAGGTTGCAAAGCCTTGCACGCAGCCTTAGGAATGTGGAAAGAAGTAGTAGTAGGGCCACAGTGGATGGAACTGATAATCCCAGACAAATAATCATCTTCTTACCTCAGTTACTTCATTATCAATGCACGAAATGAAAGTCAGAGCAGAGTCGCCTTTACATGACACACGTCAGAGCTTAAATGAGATAGTGTGCTCAAGAAGTGCGCTCTGGAAACAAAACCATGTTCTACAAATTTTAGTTGTTCTTACTAACTGTAAACATATGCCTCTGCCTTTTAAACACTGGCTTACAGAATCATTTTCCCTCTGCTGTCACCCCATTAATCAGTGTGCACACCCTTTCTGCAATGAGAAGTCCTATTCCAGAATTTTCTATGTGGTCCTTCATGCCCTAGGGTCAAGGCATTTTCTTGCCCTCATATTCAAGCACTATAAGAAAGGCTTTCAGTGATGTAGTTATAGGTATAAGTCTATTCATTTTCTATTCTAATCTCAAAGTTTTTTCTACCTGTAGTTCTCTATGTCATTCCTTTACCCTAAGATGTTCCTACTGGCTTTTAGAACTGTTCCTCTTCTGGACTGTTCACCCTTATTGACTATTTCTTATGCATTCTTTGGGCATAGCTTTTCCTTCCTTTCACTAAGCTGAGTGCCCTCCAAGCAAGGATTGCTGGTTATTTTCTTCCTTCCTTGAGAAAGCCCATCTGTTTCAGGTCGGTAGCCATCGCTTTTTTGTGTGAATGATTTACCCACTGACCCATGACCCCATCAAGTCCCACATTTCTTCCTGTTTTCTGATGGTAACACCCTCTGCCTACCCTCTCAATTGAAAAGAATAAACACTCAAGTCTCCATTTCCTCCCAAGTTTTGTCCAGTCTCACAAACAGGACCCTTCTCAATTGCACTAACTCTGTAGAATCATCTCTCCATTCTCTTCTGTCTCCTAGAAGCTTTTTTTTTCCCCTATCACACTTAACCAGTTGCCAGATTCTGCTGTTATTTCCTCTGTGTTATCTTGGAGATCTGCTCCTTCCTCTCAATGCAGCAGACAGATACCTGAATCAGATTTTCTTGTCTTTGACTACATTGGCTCTCATTTTCCTACGTGCCACAAGTTCTCATTTTCAAAATCTTGAATTTTTTTTGGTTATCAGTTAGTATCACCTTTTCACCCATTTATTTGTTCACATTTTCCTCCAGCCTTTCTTTTCATTCTGCACTCAGTTCTATTTCATTTGTACTTGGTTTGGAGACCTTCCTCCAAAACATTCTGCAAATGTTATCTGTCTTCTTCACACTCCTTTCCTTTACAACCCAGTTGAAAGAATTTTCAGTACTTCATAACTCACTTGATTTGTAGTCTGCAGATAGCATCAGTGTCCGCACTTCCAGGGCTACGATTAGCCTAGATCAGCATCGTCCAATAAAACTTTCTATGATGATGGAAATGTTCTATACCTGCATTCTTCAATATGGTAGCCATTAAACACATGTGAGACTATTGGACACCAGAAATATGGCTAGTGCATCTGAGGACCTGAATTTTAAATTTTACTTGTTTTTAATTTAAATAGCACGTGTAGCTAGTGGCTACTCTACTGGACAACACAGCCTAATTCTAGGCCCTCAGCTATCAAATGATACTATGAGAGTTCAACCCATTAAACACAATAAGCTTTTTCAAGGACCTGGGAAAATACATGAGACTTGAAAATATTATTACAAAATAACAATAAACCTCAAATTCAAAATTAATAAATGTTTAAATATTGCAAAACATATTGTGTCGGTTTTTAAAAATTATTTAAGGACTCAAGAAAATTGCATTGCGTTTCCACAATAATTTATTTTTTCCTCTTCACAAGAATTCCAAGTATACATAATAATCACCAAAAAATCAAACCATAGCCAGTTACAAATTAAATGAGTTTCTCATGGCCAAATTCTGTGAAAAACAAAACTATAAAAAACCTGTAAAATTTTTATAGCAAAAATTAATATTAATATGTACTTTTTAAATATGTTTGATATGATATGAGATGGGGCCTCTACAAGTGTGTCTAGTCCGCGTTGAAAAGTAACCTACTGACCTGCCTAAGTACAAGTAGTTTCCGAACCAGGCACGCAGTCTCTCTACCCCTTTATCCAGGCCCATCCTCAACATTTATAGGACAAAGCAGAGCATAAATGGATTCTCTTGCCACATGCCTACCTTCCTCCCCATTCCACTTCATCCTGCACCAAGAAAGACCTCATGCTGTTATGGACAGCTCAGTCCAACCTCCTTGTTTCCAGAAATTGTCCTAGGAATGTCCACACCTGTGGCTCATTCTTCCCCTTACAATACAAACACCATTAGGAGGCCCTGAGAATGAGGAATTTGGAGATTGTGATTTCGGGTGGCCATGAACCTTGGTCCCGTGGATTCTTTGTTTGGTGGGCAGAGGTATGGCTAAAGGGCCTTTATTTTCGAGTGGAGACCTTTAAAGCATGGGGCCTGGATAGTACGGCTCTTACTTTTCCATACTCCCATCATAGACTTTAATACTACCTGAAATATTATTTTATTTGGTTTTTTATATACTTTTAAAAAAATATTGCTACCACGGGACTAACAGCAGATTTTGCCTGTTACAATACCTAGAATAATAGGAATCCCGATAATAAAATAGCTTCTGGCTTATAGCAGATACTAAATAAATATTTGTTGAAAAATAAATAATTTTTTTTCACAACAATTTCCTGTAAAAGGACGGCATTTATATTGGAAAGAACACGATCTTTGAAATTGGATAAACTTAAATTGAATTCCCTTTCATCCAATTATTAGCCATGACCTTGGTTGGTGGGGATAAAACTAAAATCTAGTTCAATGATACTTCTTTCATTTCCTTCAAATTTCTTTCTTTTTAAATTTTCCTGCCTTAGAATGTTCTCTGTGTCAAACTGTGGTTTGCCACCTGTTAGTGGGTTGCCAAACCAATTTAACATTGCAGTTCCCAAAGTGTGATCTGTAGAACCCTGGCAGAAGAGAGGTCCCAAGATATTTTCAGGGATTCACAAAGCCAAAACTACTTTTCTGATGAAATGCATGGTGATATTAACAAATGCAATTTTTTGATATTATATAATGAAATGTCTAAACCATCTGGAAAATCTTCATAACTCGGTAAACCAATATTTTCCAAATGACCAGTGCATGACATTCCAAAATCATGCATTGGTAAAAGATCCATTTAAATTACAAGACAAGCCAATGGATTTAAATGAAAATGTACTAAAAGTTCATTGACACAGTTTCAGATTTCATGATGCAAATAACGTTTTAGAAACTACCACTCACTGAATTTTGTGTAACAAAGCATATGCATGATTACCTTCAAAAGACCATTAAAATGCTCCTCCCTTTTCTAACTATGTATCTGTATAAGGCCAGACTTTCTTCATATATAGTCAACCTTGAACAATAAAAGTTTGAACTTTGAGGATCCACTTATACACAGATATTTTTCGATAATAAAGACTACAATACTACATGGTCCATGGATGGTTGAATCCATGGATGTGGAGGAACTGCGCATAAGGAGTGTAAGTTAAATTCAGATTAACCTCTGCGTTGTTCAAGGGTCACCTATACTTCGATTTAAACAATACATATCAACCAGCTGAACACAGAAGCAGATATGAAAATCTAGCTGTCTTTTACATTAAAGGGATTTTCAAAAGTGTAACACAATGTGTCTTTTCACTAATTTTTGCATAAGTTTAAGAATATTTTTCAATAAAAATGTTATGTTAACCTATAATGGGTTTATTATTGTCATTTTTAGATCAATTAAATATTTTTTAGTTATCTATTTTAATTTACAATGTGGTAAATCAAAAGATATAGCCATATAAACAAAAGCTTTTTAGGGTCTTGTTAATTTTTAAGAGTGTAAAATGTTCCTAAGACCAAATGTTTGAGAACTACTGATTTAATGGATTGTGACCAGCCTTTTTTTTTAATGAAATAGAATATAAAAGAATACTATATTTTTATATTACTAAAATTATATTTTAAATTAAAGTTTTACATCACATAGATAAATATAGTTTCTTGAAACCTCCATTTCAGTTATGCAGGTATATGTAAGTGCATACTGGGTCACAGGATAAAATTTATTTTCTTCCTGTTGTTATCAAAATGTTTGGGGGAAAAAATGTACTAGGTTATCTGCTTTTTAAGAGCAGGGACTGTGATTTTTTATCTTTCTAGGCCAAGATACTTAGCACAATGTTTGACACATATACTGACTCAATAAATATAGAAGGGATACTCTCTTTCTCTCAATTTCCACATCTTATGTATGAGCAAATCCTGTTGGCTCTGCCTTGAAACCCTACCCAGTATCTGACCACTTACCAGTAAATCCGTGACACTCTCATTTCTACCCTGTATTATTGTAATGGCCTCCTGTTCAGCTTTTTTTTTTTTTTTCACACACACACACACACCATATTTTCTTTTCTTTTATTTTTTATTTTTTTGTATTTTATTTTTACAAGAGATAAATAAACTGACACCAAGTATTGTAAATGGATGACCACAACAAAAGCAACAATGATTGCAATTACCAAACACGAAACACACTCATACTATGTCATAATATTGACATTCAGTCCAGTAATCCTCCACTGTAACAGCTCCTTTACTTTGCAGTGAAAATTGATTTGTATATTTTTTGCCTCTGAGTCCTTGTGGGATTTTTTTTTTTTTATTCAAACAGAAAGTCACAAAAATTATAATCATCCTCATCAGTTCACTCAGACCCATGTAATTAATTTTTTTTTAATTTTGATCTTTTGTTAGCACTTTCATGAATTCATCAGTTTTCCATTAGAGTTCTGAAAATGCTTATTCATTCAGTTCAGCAATACAGTCAGTTACCAGAAACCTGTACTTGTCAGAGTCTTTTCCATGAATTCCTTGAAGATGAAACCCTTTTATAGGAACATTTTTGCAAAAGCATCAGAGTATGCCCAGAACTGTCTGTAAATGACAAAAGACTTAAAAATGACCACGGTTAAAGATTTGATGAAAATTCATAATAATGCAATTGACAAGGAAATTTAGTTATTTCTGAGATATACATTTTAAAGTAATAACTAGAATTACGACTTATAACATTATACCAGAACATGTAAGATTTTTAGAAATTTCATGTAATGCCTGAAACATTTATATTAACATATTTCCATACAAATAACCCAAAGAAAGTTTAGTATTAGTTGTTTTTTCTGTTTGTTTTTTAATACTGCAGGTTCTTATTAGTCATCAATTTTATACACATCAGTGTATACATGTCAATCCCAATCGCCCAATTCAGCACACCACCATCGCCACCCCACTGCGGTTTTCCCCCCTTGGTGTCCATACGTTTGTTCTCTACATCTGTGTCTCAACTTCTGCCCTGCAAACCTGTTCATCTGTACCATTTTTCTAGGTTCCACCTCCTGTTCATCTTGATTCAACTTTGTTGCCAATAGTCTATTTTTCATACAGACGTTACAGTGATCCTGTTACCTATCTCCGATGTCAACTCCTATTATTCTCCTCTTCCTTTGCTCTTTCCCCTCCAGCTACCCTGGCCTCCTCCTTATTCTTAGAACATGCCAGCCTCTCAGTAGGACCTAGGTTCCATCAACATAAATTCTCCATTTGCATCAAAGACAATCAATTAGCACCCCCTCCTTTTACCACTTGCTTCCCTACATCACATTTTCCATATCTTTGGATGAGTTCTTCCACTATTCCCTTTAATTGCCTACATTGCCAATTGCACTCATCTTCTTAGTGCTGTGTAAATGATAATGCCCATGCATGTCACTGAATCACCTTAACTAAATGCTAATGAGAGCTTGGCAGAAAGCAGTTGAGAAATTAGCAGCCCTTGCATCTGGCTATTGCCCATAAATCACAAGTCAACATAAACCAAAGGGAAGCTTAACTGAGGTAATGTGAAATTCAATAATAATTCAAATACCATTTTCTGGAACAAAAAACAAAATTCTTCAGATGGACCATTTCTAAACCAGACAACAGGAAAGTTAGAAAACAGAAATATAAATAGACATGTTAAGGAAATAATTTCAGTAAATTAATCCATGTCTTAATTAAGAGAGAACTATGAGTTCATCAATGAAGTGGTGCCAGAGAAAGACATGTGACAAGGGTCACAGAGATGCTGACTCTATACCGTTTCCTTAACCTCGACCAAATTCTTAAAGTTCTTATTTTAAAAATGACGTAAGAGTTTAGATGTTAAATTGTTTGACCAACTAGGCTTTTAGACATTTTTTATTTCATTATGCTTCTATGTTTTCTGAACATACACAGGACTGTCTGTCAAATGTAGGTAGTAATTATTTTTTCTGGAAGTAATATATGACCATACACTTCATTTCTGTAGTAATTGTAATCCCTTTCTTGGAAAAGTCACAGAGAACAGTAGACTTAGCAGTTATTTCCCAGATAGCAGCAAATAAAATGTTTTTCTATACATGACTAACTCTTGGTCCTACTCCAGCTCCAAAATGATTGTAAACCACATCCGATTTCTGCAACATTTCTTTCACAAAGTAATTGTACTTTGTGAATATTCTTACAGGCTTTGAGGGACAGAAAACAAAGCTGGAAGAAACTTTTATCTTATGTATGATAAAGGAAAAGACCCAAAACAGAAAGTGAGGGGCAAAAGGGAAAAAATCAATATTCCGACAAATATAAATTAATGTAAAAAAGTGTATTAATTAAGATGGCTACAGATAAAAAGAAAGCAAGTTCACAATAGAAAGAAAACCAATTGGCAGCTTTTTCAGATCAGTCCACACAGGAGTCTAATACTCACTGATGTCACCTTAAGCCCGAGACCTAGTCCTACATACTTTGCAAGTTCATTGTTTCAACTCACTCTGGGATGTCCCTAAGCTGCTTTTTTCCCCACCTCCAGTGCGTGGGATGACCCATGTTCTTAATCAACACAGGATACAGGATTGTGGCCAGGATAAATCTACTCTGGTAGAACAGACATATTGAGCCCAGGGTTAAAGGTCGTCCAGCATTGTGGCATTATTGCCTTAACTAATTTTTTAGTGAAAGAACTTAAAATGATGGTACATAAAAGATGACTGGGAAATACACACTAGAAAAAATAATCAAGGCTATACCAATATTAATGAGCAATGAACAGGTAGTTCATTATTTCTCTCTTCATTCTACTACTTATCCAACAACCATCTATCATATGCCTACAACCACTTGTTAAGAGAACCATAGATGGGACAATATTCTTTCCCTTAAAGATTTTACAGTCTACTACCTGGTTGTACCTGCAAACCTCAAGTTACCATAGCCAATAAATTTAATAAGTTTCTAATAAGCATAAATCATTTTGAATAAGTTTACTGTTTAATACTTCTTAAGTCTTTCAAATAAAGGAGTGAATATCTAAGAATAATATGTCTTAGCACAATTTCCCAGACATTTAAGGCAGCAAATTGGTGAACAAAATTCATAAATAAGGGGAAAAAAACCCAAGATTATAGCACAATAATTTTACAGTTTGGGGTTTGTGATATCATAGCCATTCTATGAATTTGGGTTGCTCATTTTTAGACTAAAAGAATCAGAAACAACAAGAATAGACCATTCCACAGAGCCATCTGAAAGTACCAGCTCATCTAAAAACACCATCTCATTTAATCTCACAGGAGCTCTATGATGGATGCCCTGCAATTATGCTCAATTTGCAGCAGAGGGAAGTGAGCAGTTAGTTGAGTGCCCTTGAGCATTGCAACAGGGGATCAAAGGCCCTAACATCCTCTAACATGGCAAAATGTACTGCCCCGAGGCTTCTTTGAGCCCTGTCCTAATCCTGTTTTCCTAATGGCTGTTTTGTTTACTGAATTTGTCAGTACTTTGTTTTCCTGGCTAATATGATTTGCACCACAGAAGTACACAGCCTGTAAACCTGTTTTCTGTTAGAACAGTAATGCCAGTGGACCCACAGCGTCAGAGAGCGGTTTATGTTATCTCCCCAAGTCACGAAATACCCCCAGGTCTCAGCATCCTTGTCTGTAAAACTCAGGAGTTAGATTAGATTATTTTTGAGCTCAAGGGTTCTGTTGTTGATTTTCCATTCTGGGAAAAATTATAGACGTCACAGATGTTTCCAGAGTATAATTGATTAAATCTCACTAGATCATTTTTGTTCAAGAATAAGGTCCAGAAAGATGCTAGTAAACACAAAAATAAGAAAACATTTCTCTTTATTTCTCATCATCTAAAAATACTGTCTACTTTTAGACAGCTAGAAAAAGAAAGAATATAAGGCTGAACAGCAAAAATTTAAATTTTGTGGTAAAATACACATAACATAAAATTTAAGTTCTGACTGTTTTTAAGTGTACAGGTCTGTGGCATTCAGTACGTTCACACTGTTGTGCAATCACCATCACCACCTATCTTCTTCCCCAGCTGAAGCTCTTCAAACATTAATTCCTCATTCCTCTTTTCCCCAGCCCCTGGCAACCATCATGCTACTTTTTGTTTCTATGAATGACTACTCTAGGAAGCTCATATGAGTGAAATGATATATTATTTGTCTTTTAGTTATTGACTACATCACTTATAACATTTTCAAGTTTCATCTATGTTGTAGGATGAGTCAGAATCTCCTTCCATTTTAAGACTGAATAATATTCTACTGTATGTATATACCACATTTTTAAAATCCATTCATTTACCGATGAACACTTGGGTTGCTTCCAATTTTTGGCTATTGTGAATAATACTGCTATGAGTATGAGTGGATTCATAATTACCAAAACTTGGAAGCAATCAAGATGTCTTTTGGTAGGTGAGTGGATAAATAAACTGTGGTATATCCAGACAATGGAATATTATTCAGCCCTAAAAAGAAATAAATCCAAAGAAGCTAATCTGAAAAGGCTACATAGTTGGAGTCATATGACACTATATGACACTCTGGAAAAGGCAAACCTATGGAGTGAAAAGAACAGTGGTTGCTAGGGACTGGGGGGAAGGAAGAATGAAAAGGTGGAACACAGAGAATTTTCAGGAGAGTGAAAATACTCTACATGATATTATAAAGATGGATACATGTTATTATACTTTTGTCCAAACGCATACAATATACAACACCAAGAGTGAACCCTAATGTAAACTATGGACTTTGAGTAATTATGATGTACCAGTGTAGGTTCATCAGTTGTAAAAAATGTACCTCTCTGGTGGGAAATGTTAATAATGGGGGAGGCTATGCATATGTGGGAGTATATGTAGGTATATGGGAAATCTCTGTACTTTCCACACAATTTTGCTGTGAACCTAAAACTCCTCTACAAAATAAAGTCTATTATTTTTTTAAAAAAATAAAGGCCTGCTTTAAGTTTCTGTTTAAGCTGACAAAAAAGTTCTGGAATTAGATAGTGATGATGGTTATATGACATTATGAGTGTACATAATGCCACTGCATTATACACTTAAAAATGGTTAAAATGCTAAAATTTATGTTATGTATATTTAGCATTGTTTTTTAAGTCCTGCTATTGTCTCAGATATAATAATATTTTGCTAAATGGAAACTTTCTACAGATGTTGTACAGAATAAAAAAATTATTGCATGTAATTGAGGACCTGTGGGAAATATAAAGGGTATGATAGTGGACTTAGTAGACTTGGTAATTGCTGCTTATATGACTGACTTTATGCTCCAGGGCAGGTAAACTGATGTTTCTTTGTTTCATTCAAAGAAACAAAAAGGCTGCCAGGAAATTCTGGTAAGTTTACTAGAAGATTTTAATTTAAATGATATGTTTAAAAGCAATTAAAGAGGAAGATGATTATCTAATTCCTCAAGATAAATACCCAGACTAGATAGATGAAACAATTTTTGACATGAAAATAAAGATATAGAAATTTGTGCTTAGTTAAGATTTTTTTTCTCCAAGAATCCAGAGGAGTAGAAGAGAGAACTCAATCCAGGCCTGGGGACCAACCAGAAAGGACCCCAAAGGCTTTCTCTTAACTGTCAGTGGATCCTTCCTCCCTTGAGGCTTCTCTCAAAGGTGAGTCATGGGTCCGGGCTTCAGCTCCCCCTTCCTTAGTAGTCCTCGAACAAACATTCTACATCCAAAATGTCACAAGGAGCTAGAGGATTATTTTGGTGTTTTAAAATGGTAACAGCCTGCCTGAGAGAAATGAGGCTGTGAGCTTCTCATTCTACCCATAGTGGGCCTTCAGTATTTGCTAGTTCAGGGGCCAGGCAGTGGAGGAGGGGAAATATTACTAAGGGTCAAAAAAGAAGATGTGGAGCGTGATGGTTATATTCACTAATCTGATGAAGTGATGATTTCAATGATATATACATAGGTCAGTTGTCATCAAACTGTTCTACTTAAGCATGTGAGGTTTAACATATGCCAATAATTCTTCAATAAACCTCTAAAACTAAACTTAAATACATTTAAATAAAATATTTTTTTAAAGAAGTTGCTCCTTCAGATTACTTTCCACTGAAGTAAAGGTTAGCTCTGGGCTTGACTAGATTAGGTTAAAAGACCCACTTTACGTGCTGAAGAGAAGAAAATGGATAGAACAGTGTCTTCGAGGAGCTTTCAGCATAAAAAGAACTTGATGTACTCAATCATTGCAAAGCATCTCAATATGTATTAAACTTGTGGTGTTTTCATTCACTTGGTAATCACGGATTAAGCACCTTCCATGAACCATGATCTGTTCTAGGATTTGGAAAGGTATAAATAAGCAACATGGTTTGTGCCATTGTGGAACCCTGGAAGTGAAGTACAACCAGACAAGAGAAAGTGAGCACATCTGTGTATAACATTCAGCATTATTGAGCCCTTTCCATAGTTCAGTCTCTCCCCCAGTCACTTGGCTTCTGTTAACTCATTGAATCCTCATCAAACTTCTTTGAAATAGGAATTAACATCCTCATTTTAAAGTGGAGGACTCTTAAGGCAAAAGGTTAAGTAATCCACCCATCTAATTACATAATTTTCTGTAGAAGTATTTCTGTCTAATAAATTAAATCCTTTTTTTGTTGTTGCTTAAAATAAATAGCATCCACATGATGGAAAAACGGTATGATGTATAGGAAAAGGTCCCTGTGGACATGCTGCAAATATGATTTCCTCTGGGCAGTCAGTGTAAAAGAGAAAAAGAAATTATCAATTTTTACCCTGTATTTGTTAGATATAGTTTGAATATTTTTATTACAACTGCCATGCATTGTTTTGTATCAAAAATGGTTTGCTTAAAAAACAAAAAAACAGAAAAACAAGGAGTCCTCCAAGGTCACGCAGCAAGAATAATTCAAACTCTGAGTTCTCTTACTGCAAATGTTATACCTTTAGGCATCATATTGCTTTGTGTCCCAGTTCCAGTATAAAATATGTAGAAGACAAGTCTTTGCTCCCTCTACCCCCTTTTAAGTAATTCATCAGAAAAAGTTCTTGAGCCCCTGTTTGACCATAATGAAATCCTGTTTACTGAAAGAAATGTAAGAAGTGCCCAGTGATATTAAAACATGCTCAAATGCTCCTCCTGAGCCTTCTGAGACAGGTGCTAGCAGTCCCTCAGGAGCCCTGGGCTGCATAGGAAGATCTTGCCTCGTGACAAGACACAGTGGGGAAATTATGCTCTGAGAGTGCACAAGCAGAAGGTCTGCATCGTCTTTGGTTGTTTGTTTGCTTTTGGATTTATTTTCTTGACAGTTGGAAGCAGTTTATCTATATAATTCTCTGAGATTTATTTACCACCATTTCAGTAATAAAAGAGACCTAGAAGAAAAGGAAACAGATATGGCAAATCTTTACATTTGCAGAATTATTTTTCTCTGCACAAAAACAGAAGGCTATTTCTGCAGTCTCCTCCATCTAAGCTAGGTTAGGATTATCTTCCCTTATAAAACAAAATACCGGAAAAAATTAAACAATTGGCATATAATTAAAGAGAACAATAAATACATAAATATTAAATTTGGGAAGTCCTGTCATTGGTTCCAACCATAAAGTCATTCTCTTTCTATTTATTTTCATTGCACACACATAAGTAAGGCTTTTTAACAGAAAAAGTCAAACTAGAGGTTTCAGGAAATTAAGATACTTTAAAGTGGCAGTAAAAATAGTTTTTAAATGGTAAACTTTGTAATGCATTAATAAGCTTAGAATTAGAATGGTGTAGTCTAACTTCCCTTGAGTGTCCTTTCTCTGCTTAAGTAAAAGCCAGCATCACCAGATCCATTTTCCTTTTCCCTTGAGCTTGCCTTCCCTAATTAAGGGAGATAGTAATGGCACTTAGATTTCATCTAATCTGACTTTAGGTAATTATGGTTCATTGTAGCAATTACAAGTTACATTTATAAGGAACAATAAAGGGGAAGAAACCTTTCAAATTCAGTTTATTAGGCTTTGGAAACCTGCGACAGAATGAGCAGTCAAGATATATTTACTGGACAATCAAATATTCAGTGAGAATGTTGAATTAAGTCTAAGTAATTCATGCCAAAGGCTCTCTTTATACTGTAACTCTAAACCCATTTTCTCCACAATCCTCCCCTAATTTAGCCCAGAATAGTACTGCCATTCTAATGCTTCCTCAACATTGTATATAGTCCACAATGTTAATTTGAATTGTCCATAAATTATGACTCTTTTAAATATTTCATGGGATTTTTTTTCCTGTGCAGATAGTCCTTCATTTACATGTAAATTCTAGGAGGGCAGAAATCATCTTCTCTATTTCTTTTGTTTCTTTTTGCAGCTCCTATGAAAAGTCTTCTCTTGTCCGCATATCTCACTTAAATTCCTTCACTAGGAAGGCCCCTCAGTCATCTCAAGATCCAACTGGCATCCTAATTCATTTCAGAAGTTTTTCCTGACTGTTCTAAAACTAGACCCTTCCTCCTACTGAACCCCTGCAACATTTCCCGCATCTACCACTTTTTTGACTCCTAAAGCATATTGTGTCATATTATTAAGAATTGTTAGTCCCTTAAAAAGAAAAAAAAAAATATTGGCCCATCTGCCTGTCATGTATTATCAAATTTTGCCCATGCATTCAAAGAGCATTTATTAGCTTTGCTTTAAAAAAAATGACTACACAGAACAATAGCTCTTGTAAGTTCATTTGTCTAAACATTGTCACTTTTGAAACAACTAATTTATGCACATCTTCAAATCCCCTATCTATAGATGGAAGATTGATTGCATACGGATGATTTTTTGCTAAGTTGTCTCTAAGTCCTGATATTTTAAATAAAATTTTGAGTCATGCTTGTAAACTCTAAGTGAAGCATACATTAATAGAAATTCCTTTGAACGTTTCTCCTATTATTTTTCAAATGCTATTTATAATTGATATGGTAAACTTTAAAATTTGTTTAACTAAATTTATTCTTCAATATATTTAAGTCATTGTGCTATCATGAGAAAGTATAATTTAGTAAGTTCTGCCTCTGTTATATGTTCTTTTGCCAAGATATTCTGTTTGTCTGTTTTTAAAGTTATGTAATCTTTAAGGAACAGTGTATTAGGCCCCATCTGTTTGGGAAAAAAATCTGGTTATGATCTTGGAACTTGAAAATAAGATAAATTATTATCTTCTGTACCCTCATATGCCAAGAACTCACCAAAATCTTCTCTTGGTATAAAGTCTGTCACCACTTTTCAAAGATGTTAAATTAATACTTAAAATATAGTCTCATTATGGCGAGCTGGTTATAGAGCTAAACTGTACATTCCCAAATAACAAAACAAAATAGTAGACTTGTAATTATGCTGATCTTTAAATCTTTGCAACATGTCTCCCTTTTGGGAGAAATCACTTAAAAACCAAATTAATCTCTTTGATAAATCTACATAGTACTTTCCTGGATAAGGCTCAATATTGATTGGAATGAAACCAAAGTCTATTCTGTAGGAGGGAGTGTCATCACAAGGTCCTGATCTCCTTTAGAAATACAATGCTGAGCTCCAGACAGTCCCCATGTTGGCCAAGTTCATGGCCCTATTAAGGGAATCTACCTGGCTAGCAGCCCTTACTGTTAAAGAAGCCCCTGGCCAATCATGTTTTTGCTATGTTTGGTCACCCTCCAGACACCCCTTCCAATGTTCTATGTTTACTCTCAATTACATATGTTTTTTTACATGTTTAGGGACCTGCAGACACAATCCCAGAGACTCAACACATGAAACATAGCCTTCATATATATTGGATTTTCAACTCATCTAGGCTCTAAAACAAGTTAATAGTGTAAAGGATTTTACAAATGGATCAGGTAGAACTGTTTTCTTTCCAGTTCTAAGTACAGTCTTCTATTCTCTTCCTGTCTGAGAGGGAAAATTTATAGCAATAAACAAAGTTAGCTTGTTCTTTTCACTTAGGTCTTTTTTATTCTATGAAACTAGTGCTTTAAACACTAAGTATTTGGGTATGAAAATAACTTGATCATTCTGGTTCAAGATGGCAATTTGGAAAGAACCTGAACTCGCCTTCTTCCACAGAAACCCTGAATCAACAGCTATCTATGGAACAATTTCCTCTAGAAAAAAACCTTAAAACTGGCAGAGCGACCCCTTCGCGTTGGGCAAACAAAAGGGAAATCACAACAAAGCAGTTGCTGCCGGGACCACCTCTACATTGCCTGGCTCTGGTGGCCAGCGGGGCTTAAGCTCATGGGTCCTACAGGGCTGTATCCGGTGAAGAAAGTGTTCTTAAACAGCTACCTCCCCTAGTGCACTAGAGGCAACCCATCCAGGAGCTCAGTCTTTCTGTGGAAGAAGCCTATTAGCTTATTATCATAACTGCAGCCTGAGGGGCAGGATTCTAATTAAACACATATCTAAAGACTGACTGTAAACCTTCTCTGAGACCTGGGAGGATGGGCACTACCTTTACACTCTCCCTCTGTCATACTCCAGAGCACTAGCATCTCTCATTCACCTCACTTCTTCTCATCATGTAGGCATTTTATCATCTCACTTCATCACAAGAAGAAAGGTGAGTATCGTACAATAAGATATTTTGAGAGAGAGAAAGAGAAAACCACATCCACATAACTTTTATTACAATATACTGTTATAATTGTTCTATTTTATTTTTGCTTATTGTCATTAATTCTTACTGTGCCTAATTTATAAATTAAACTTTATCATTGGGATGTATTAAGGGAAAAACACAGTATATACAAGGTTCAGTACTCTGCAATTCCAGGCATCCACTGGGGGTCTAAGAATGTATCCCCTGTGCATAAGGGAGGACTCTTGTACTCTACCAAGCAAAGGTATCATTCAGAATTGAAGGAGAGATTAAAAGTTTTCCAGACAAGTGAAAGCTAAAGGAGTTGAGCACCACTAAACCAACCTCACAAGAAATGTTAAAGAGATTTTTTTTAAGCTGAAAAGAAAGGATGTTAATTAGTAACAAGAAAGCATATGAAAGTCTGTCTCACTGGTGAAGGTAAATATATAGTAAACTTAGTAGATTAATCACTTAAAGCTAGTGTGAAGGTTAAAAGACAAAAGTAGTAAAAATAGCTGAAACTACAATAATTAACTAAGAGATACACAAGATAAAAAGATGTAAAATGGGACAGCATTTTAAAGCATGGTAGAGAGAGTAAAAATGTAGAGTTTTAGAATGTGTTCAAACTTAAGTTGTTATCAACTTAAAATAGACTGTTACAAATATAAGTTGTTATATGTAACCCTCATAGTAACCACAAAGCGAAAACCCAGATACACAAAAGATAATGAAAAAGAAATCCAAGCATACCACTAAAGAAAATCATCAAACCACAAAGGAAGAGAGCAAGAGAAGAAGAAAGGAGCAGAGAAACTACAAAACAGCCAGAAATCAATTAACAAAATGGCAATGTGTACACACCTTGCTATTTCTTTAAATGTAAATTACTTCAAATGTAAATGGACTAAGTTCTCCGATCAAAATCCATAGAGTGGCTGAATGGAAAAACAAGCAAGACCTATCTATATGCTGCTTACAAGAGACTCACTTTAGATGTAAGGACACAGGCAGACTGGAAGTGAAGGGGTGGAAAAAAATATTCCATGCAAATGAAAAGCCAAAGAAAGCTGGAGTAGCTATACTTACGTCAGACAGAATACACTTTAAAACAAAGACTGTAATAACAGACAAAGAAGGGCATTACATAATGATAAAGGGGTGAGTCCAACAAGAGGATATAACTTGTAAATATTTATGCACCCAACATAGGAACACCTATAAAGCAAATATTAGTAGACTTCAAGGAAGAAATAGGCAGCCATACAATAATAGTAGGGGACTTTAATACCCGACTCATGTCAATGGATAGATCATCCAGACAGAAAATCAATAAGAAAATATCAGCCTTAAATGACATGTTAGACCAGATGGAAAAATAGCTTGATTTGTAATATTAAAGGGGCAGAAGCCAAATTAAGTGTGAGGGGTTACCAAACAGAGCTCCTAAAGAGCAACATGGACATCTTATCCCATTAAATTCCAACAATGCAGTAATTGTGGTGATGGTTTGGAACTGCAGTTGTGACATGACTCCAATAGGACTCAACTGATAAGCAAATTATGTTAAAGGACACAAAGGAATGACTTTAGTAAATGGTGCATTCTTTAAACCTTTTCATTGCTTGTGAAATTTGTCCAGAAGCAGCGAAATTATAACCAAAAATACGTGGCAATTTTGTTCACCCTTCTGTTAATTATCTTTCAACCTAAAATCTTTCAATTTCAGGATTACGAGCAATTATTTCAAGAGAACTGAAGCTATTTCTCCAATCATTATCATTTTACTTAGAGCAGAGCTAGTAGTGTTGAGATTCATTCCTTATGGGCCTGACTCTAGTCCTACACGGAGAGTCATTACATTGAAGGGTGTGGTTAGTCACCCATCCCTTTTCCCATCCCCATTCTTCCCCATGAATCAAGGTCCCCAGGAGGAGTCATTAGTCATCCTATCCTCTCACATGCACCTTGCTGGACATTGGTGCACACTCCACTCTGGAAGACACTCCAGCTTCTGTAAAACCCCATCTTATCTAATTTAGGACACATCTATAAAATGCACCTACATGTGCATTTAAATCCACTGGCTTATATAATTCCATTTAAAAGCAACAGAATTGAGACCTTTTAAACAAAGTGTGCCTGCAGTCAATGCTGTAGCAGTAAAATAAATGGGTCACACACATGACTGCCAGCATTCTACAATGTAGAGCAGTGAAGGAGGGCATTCCTGGCAGTGCTGAGGTATAGCAAAGCTCACAACGGGGTTCCTTTTGGAAATGTGTGGGCTGCTTCTTGCTCTGCACTCTAAATACCCTGCAGAAGGTCAGGATTTAAGTTACCAGCCTTTCAGGGTAATTTGAAACATGCTTCTTATAGTTCTCCCCTCCCCCAGTATGATGAAATTTAGCCCATAGAGCATATTTCCACGAGAAAGAGACATCTGCAGTTCTGCCGTTACACAGGCGTCACCTCAGCATTCCTTTCTACCTACCAAAAACTTTTTGAAAAAGGGATTCATTTAACTCCTTTTTAATGTGACCCAATATGTTTTCACAAACGGGAGGTTTTCTCAAATGTGGCATATTCATAACAGTCTGCGTGGGTTTGTGTGGCATGGGTAAGTCGAACAGGGAACCTCACCATTTTGACAGTCTGATTTAACTGGACCGTTTTAAAGCACCGTGAGCAGTAAAAGCAAATACAGACAAGCCAACCAAGGAATTTTTAAGAGGGTCCAATTGAACCGCATGTTTATTCACACAGACACCCTCAGTCACCTGAAAAACTCTGAATTTAATTATATGACATGCTTTTAGGGATTTCATTAGAGATTTTAAAGACAAAAATTACTCTGTGCCTTACTAAAAAAAAATATTTGTGGTTAGCATAGATGCATGGTTTAGCTCCATCACTCCCACTCTTAATCACTACATCATCTATCCAAAAATCCCTGAGAGCATGTCTGGGCCACAACAAGATACAGTTGTTTGATTAATTCCATAGGAAGCCCGGTTCACTGAAGTTAATTTGAGCCAGTCTACACTATCGATTTTCTATTTAAGCATCAAAAGGCAAGTGAGCCAATTGTGTTTCATGTAGAATAATTAGCTTATAATCTGTGCATTTACACAGAAGGTTGACTTGGAGGGACTAGCTTTGATCAGACTTATTCAACCAAAATGGATTCAACTTCCATCCTAGTCTTATAATTTGGTGACTTTGGTAGTTGATACTGCAGTCCTGTGTTGCCAGGACTTAGTCCTCTGAAGATGTATCCCAGAATACGTGAGGATCCCAAAGGGATAACCGAGAAAACGTGCTCACTCCAGAAACCAGTTAGCAATTTCCCAACTGCTCCAGAGATAAGAGAAATTCTCTAACACTTTGCAGCCAGCTCTTAAGCCTTCATGGTTCATGTAAAGGGAGGAATTGGTTGCTAAGTAATCAAAGGGTCTCTTTACTGTCAATAGAACTGGATAGAAGTTCTAGTAGCTAGAAGGACATTTATAACCAAGATGCCTTATGATGAGGAAACATAGATCTATTGTTCTCCCAACTCCACAAAAACACCACAAAAAGAAACTTTGTTCAGAAAAATTAAGTACAGGTAAAAAGAGGGAAGAATCTATTTGATAAAAAGAAAGAAAAGAAAAATCCACTCCAGGAATCTTTAATATATGAAAAGAGTCTCTTTCTGATATTTTAGCTACTAGCCTCAATGAGGCTGGAAGCCTGGGCACGAGGAGATCTTAAAACATTGTTCACTTCTAAGAATCTATAATTCTATATTCAGACATGGTAGTATAATTGACCTGATAGTAACAGGAACTATTTTTTGCATCAAGTTAGCAAATATTTTTAAGAGCTTACTATGTTTTCAGCTTTGCTTATCATAGACCTTGTAATATTTCTTTTTCCGTGGTCTGTGTAAAATTTCTTTCTGATTCTATTCCCTGAGAGTCACGCTACCTACATTCTGCTTTAATTCTATCACTTTGTATATACAAGAGTGATTATGTCACTTACCTGCCTTGAAACTCCATTTCTCATATTGTTTTCAGCTCAGGATCTAAAGCCAAAAAGACCAAAGTTTGAATCCCGTACCAAATATTTAATACTGATGTGACCTAAGGCAAATTATTTAATGTCTACAAGCTTTGACTTCCCCACCTGGAAATGATGACGATAACAGTATTTTTCTAGTATGGTTATTATGAAGATAAAATGAGAAAATGAATGTAAAGCACTTATAATGCAGGAATTACAGTAAATGCAAAAGAAATCTTACTCTTCTTATGTAAGTGGAAACATATATGTTCTCATAAGTGTTCGTTTCTGCCTTTATGAAGGTTATATTCTCATGGGAGAGACAGGCAATAGATAACTAAATTCCAGGTAGTGATAAGCGCTGGGTAGAAAATCAAATAGGATAAAGATATCGAAGTTGTGTGGGAGGATGTTTCAGATAGTAGGAAAGTCTGCTCTGCAAGGGTGACATCTGCCGAGAGATCTAAATGGCATGCAGGAGTCAACCATGCTGTTATCTGGGGGCACAGCAAGAAAGGCAGCAGGAAGCGAAGAAAATAGGCCCTGAGGAGGAAATGACTTTGGGAAAAAGAGACAAGGTGTCCACCGTGGAGGAGGGGGAGAGAAAGGTCATCTTAGAGGAGGCAGGTTGACCTCGTTGGCCATGGTGAGGACTTTTTGTTTACTTGGCTTCAAAAAGCCAATGAACAAACATTCTTGAGCAAGAGCAAGACTTGATCTGATTTGTTTTTAAAAATCACTCTAGTGGCTTCCTTAAACTAGTCAATTACAAAGGATAACTGAATGTTTTTCTGTTTTCTTTAGATCTTTCCTGTGCCTTTATGAGCCTTTTCCTGAGCACCTATTTTCTTTCTCAAAAGACTCCTGTTTCTGTCTCAAAATAACTTCAAGAGAAAATAAACTCGTATTTCAGATGGGGAAATAGTCTTGGCTTCAGTGTGTCTTGGGAAGAAGTGGCATTTTTTGCCATCGAATATGCTACATTAACATTTTTAAATGAAACCGATCAATTTAGTCATCCTAATAAAGTTTTTATGTGTTTTCTCCATGTTATTACTAATATTTACAAGTTTGCTCAAATTCTCATATGAATGTATTAATTAGGATGTTATTGGAAGCTAATTACTATAATCCTACATGTGATAAATATGTTCTCTAATCAAAATGCTGCAAACTTATAACTCTTATAACTGTTTTTTAACATTATTGGTTAAAGAATTTGTTTTTTTAATATATACTGTTTTATTATCTTCTCTAGTTAGCATTAGATCAGGGACCAAGAAATCAATTCAACCATTCAACCATATGAGCTGTGTGACAGCAAGTGAATCTCTTACCCACTTATTACCTGGGTTTTCTAATCTTCAAAATGAGGATGTTAGATAGAAAATGATAGGTTTTTTCTATGAATGTTATATCTAGACAAGTTGTAAACATTCAACTTAGCATATACAGCATGTCGTTTATTATTTAATCTTCTCATTTAGTCTGATTTTCCAATGTATCCCTTAACTTAAAGGGTTTTTTAACTTTTTATATAGGGCCTTCTTTCTTAGATAACACCTGACTAGCTCCATGTAGAGTGAAAATGAATTTTTTAAACTAATATTATTTGTTTATTGATCTTTATTACATTCCACACAAATTAACCTTTCTTGATTTTTCTATATGACAATATGTTGCTTTTAAATTCTCAATGGAAAATTATATCTTGAGCAAGCTCCTGGGAAATGATGTAATGGTATCTTATTACCGTTAACTCAACAAATTTCGCCCGAACCTAAAATTTTCTTTATATTCCAACCTAATGTTCCTTATATCAAACTGCAAAGTAGCTTGTATTTTTAAAAGTTAAAACTTATTTTAACTCCTCATATTATAAGCACATATTGAACACCTAAATGGTGTCTTGAAATCTTGTGCTTGGAAAATTCTTACTGCTGAATTTCTTCTTCTGGAAATCTGGCCTTAATTTGCATTGAATTTCAATGACTTCCTTAAGCAAACATGTGGAGGTCCTCCAGTCTAATGGAAAAGTGGGTCCACAGACACAATTCTGCAAAAACAGTGAGCTCGTTGGCAGTTTTAGAAAGGTTGAAGGTTGAGCATCATCCAGACCTCAAGCTGTTCACAGTTTTTTTTCCCAGACAGTCAGTGCAAGCAAGGTACACAATGGCCCTTGCTTGACTGAAAGGATTAGAGCCCAGACACTGCTGGTATTTGTATAGTGGGACAGTTTCATTGTCAAGATGGGTCATGCTCATGACTCAGGATACTCCTAAACACTGTGGTTTTGGATGTCCGCCAAGTCTCTCAGCCCCCAAATGGTCCTCCCTCCAGAGCCACTCAAATGGTCTAGATTTTAGACTATGTCAAGAATGGGAGAGAAAAGCTTAGCCCAAACACTACTATGTTTCTCTGCCTCTATTCTAGGAGCCTAGATTTCAAGGATTTCTTGATTTCCCTTCTACATCTATTATAAACCAGCTACAAGAGTTAGAGTTAGCCCAAAGAAAAGTAATCATTGGTAGTGGATTTAGAAAAAAGAGAAAAAGGCTACTGCTCAATGGCAACAAAAAAGAGGAAATGAAGCAAAGTTCACTACATGCCTGGAAAATATTAAATGATGCAGAACAATAGGAAATTTAGGTGGAGTATAAAAGCATAAATCAGGAGAAAAGGAAATGGACTCATAGCAGACAAGATTCTAGAAGCGTGTTTCTCAACCATACATGCTGTGTTCCATGGAGTTACTGGAACTTCACAGTGCTTTATAGAGTGCTGTGAAATTTTTTATAGTGTGGAAAATCACTTCTGTTAGAAATGAAACTACATACATTACCATGTGAACATTTAGATGAGTAGGTTTGACAAAATGATATAAAGCTGGCTCTAAGGAAGAAAACATATTATAATATCCAACTGGTTTTAAGGAAAAATCATGTATTTACAAGGATATCCATGAAATTTGCTTTGTAAGTATATGACAGAGCTTACAGCAGTAAAGAATTTTTCTCAAAGGCATATTTCAGTAAGCTCTCAAAGACGTAATGTAGTTCTATAGATGCTTTTCTAAACTCTGGGGGATCTTGTTACACGCAGGTTGCTTTCTTGTAAATTTTGCCGATTTGTTTCGAGAATTTTTTTTTTTACATAGTAATCTTTTATTTATTTATTTATTTATTTAATTTTTTTTTTTTTATTATTTTTGGCTGTGTTGGGTCTTCGTTTCTGTGCGAGGGCTTTCTCTAGTTGCGGTGAGCGCAGGCTCAGTAGCTGTGGCTCACGGGCCCAGTTGCTCCGCGGCATGTGGGATCTTCCCAGACCAGGGCTCGAACCCGTGTTCCCTGCATTGGCAGGCAGATTTTCAACCACTGCGCCACCAGGGAAGCCCCGTTTCGAGAATTTTAATTGTTCCAAGTTTTGAACATTTTGTATTCAAAAGGGTGTCTCAAATACAAAAAAATTTGTGAAGCAATGACCAAGAAGAGTTATTTTAATTTGAGGTGAAGGAGATAAGCATCACCCTAGGCCCAGTTTCTGATACATTCCCTAGCAGACCTGACCACCAAGACTCTCCCAGAACTGTTTACATGTGCTGGAGAAAAAAAAAAATTTATTTGAGAAAATATTATCTAAAAATTATTTCTAACGTTGAGATTAATCTGACTGTAATTACCTGGCCAGTTTTAAAGATATCACTGGATTATTTTAAATGAAATATAAACGATATATTGACAAAATGTCCTGGGGATTAAACTCTTCATAAGAAATAGGAGTGAGTCCATAAATTACAATTTTTTTCCTTATTATTCAAATATAATTTTATTTTTGGATTTGTATTACATGAGGAATTAACTTCAAATTTACTGACGTTTAGCTACTACCTCATTTGAAGATTTGTACTATAATTAACAGAAAAGCTTTGGAGAATAAAGTGAAATTCTTTAGGAAACAAATAGATTATATGAAGTCAGGCAACAAAGGAAATTTTATTTCATCTACTCATGTAAGTATAAAGGCTTTTTAAAAAAAAAAATCTAATTCTCAAATTCTTGCCTGAAAGATAAGAGAAATGCAATTACATGGCAAATCTGAGCCATTTCATGTATCCATATAGATTGATCATATTTAATTGCTTAATTTGATCATCCTCTAGAATATTTAAAAATTATTAATATTGTGAAACTCATATTCTGAATGGACTTTGTAATATTACCACTCTATTTTCTTACTAGTGTTCAATGCTTAATAAGGTTTCAAGTAAGAAAAAAAGAAATAAAAGAGGGAAATGATAAGCTGTTCTGTTGAGAATTATACATGATCTAATTGGGTAATATGGTGACTTAGTCTTAATTTATTCCAACATTCACTTGTATATTAGAATGAACAGCTGGTTAATTTAATGATTTCTGCTATAATTCATTTGCTTCTTGGTTATAGTTTTCATCTGCCTCTTGTTTGTCATGTAATACTATGAAAATATTTCTTAATTTCAATATAGCATTAAAAAGCTATTGTCCAGTGTTTCTCTATGAAACGAAAAATTCCTCTTAGTATGCCTCCTATTCTCATGTGATTGCAACTCTCAATAAATTAGATTATCATTTTAGATTTCTCCAAAAGCTTTTCCAAAGAACATAAAACTAAGCAAAGTCTATTCATTCTGATTTTACAATTCTAGTTCTAAAACTATGCTCTCATTTTATTGGACTATTTTAGAGGTGACATAAAGTCAAGACAACGCATCTGTAGAAATGTCTTCCATTTCTTTGCCCTCATTGCCAGCGATGCTTCCTCTCTTTCATTTACTTTTCTTGGGTTCCTGTTGAAATTCTGGCACTTTCAGTATTTCTAAATTCTTGAAGAATAAAGTTCTGCATGCTGGAAAGCTTTCACAGAGTACGTATAACACATTAAACATGATTATTTGGGAAGATGCTATGAGGTATACAGAGACAGAAGAGGCCAGCTCTGGAGGCCAGTGCAGTGAAAGCACTGTGCTATAATCCTACTGGTTCAAGTTAGTAATGGAAGGCTTTGAAAACTGTAACTTGCTACACGATGTGTATGAGACCTTTAGAGATATTTCCTATGAATACTGACATATAGGCTGATATCTGATTTGTTGCACCAATAAAATCATGGGTGCCTATAAGAAATAATTTTTGAATAAAATAAAATGTGATTAGCTATCATTACATTTCTGATCTACAATGCAAATTAGTATATTTATAGTAGACAACAGTTTAATATCTTTAAAATACATAAGTCAATAAATAGAAAAATAACCAAAGATTATGATAGGAGAACTACAGATAGTGAATAAAGATATGCTAAGACTTTCAATGTTACTAGTAATCAAAGAATTACAAGCTATTTAGGACAGGGAGGAGGGGTTTTGCAAATTAAAAAGGCAGGCAGGTCATTCTCTCACGGTTGGTTTGTGGGCTTAGACAGAAGAAACAAGTGTCTCTCTATACTATGTCACATCAGTTGTGGAATCTTTTTTCCTCTTATCCTTATAGGAACCAAAATCAATTCTCGCCTCAATTCTCCCTTTTGTTTTGACTATGAAGTTTTGGTCTTAAACAATAAATATAACTTACAAATAAACTTGGGAAATTTTATTAGGCATTTATCCTTTTGTTTTTGAGGATTCTTTTTAGTGTGCTATGTGTTTTATTTATCTGGCAAAAAAGAGAAGAAATATGAAATTTCTCAATGCAAATAATTGAGTAATTAAGAAATTATTAAGTGATCTAGAAATGTGGAAACCAAAAAAAAAGAAAGATTGTTCAGTGGGCTCTATATCTACATAGGAAAGCTAGCAGGCTGATCTTTCCACTTATTTATTTTATTATTTATTTTGGCATATTCCAACTTTCTTCTCCAAGGAATCACTGAATGTTAGATCTCAATGAGACCTTAGAGGTCACATTTTCCAACCCCTCTTCACTCAAACGTGAGAACTGAAGAAGTGAAAGCTTAATGACTGGTCTAATTCATCTAACCAGTTCATGACAGACCTGGCACTAGAACCCCAACTTGATTGGACTGATAAATTAATTGCTTCAAAGAGAGGTACAAAGTTTTTTCACACTCATTCCAAGGGTCTAATGTTCCTGGAAAGCTTTGCTCTCCTCCTAGTCACTTTCTAAAGGGCATCCCAACATATGTTGGGTAGCTCTTCAGTAGACACATCCCACTCCCCTTCTTAAGGTGACAGTGGAGCTATGTTATCTACTATATCTTACCTCCTTTTCTATGGACATTAAGTATCTTCTCTGAGACCTCTTCAGTAGTATTTCCCAAGGAACCATCAATCCCACTTGTCATTGTATTTTTTTTTTATTGAAGTATACTTGATTTACAATGTTGTGTTAGTTTCAGGTGCACAGCAAAGTTATTTTATATATATATTCTTTTTCATATTCTTTTCCCTTAAAGCTTATTACAAAATATTGAGTATAGTTCCCTGTGCTATACAGTAGGCCCTTGTTGGTTATGTATTGATAATAGATCTACTAGGATCATGTGGTAGCTCTATTTTTAGTTTTTTAAGGAACCTCCATACTGTTCTCCATAGTGGCTACACCAATTTACATTCCCACCAACAGTGTAGGATGGTTTCTTCTTCTCTGTACTCTCTCCAGCATTTATTATTTGCAGATTTTTTGATGATGGCCATTCTGATTCACATTTCTCTAATATGATTCACATTTCTCTAATAATTAGTGATGTTGAGCATCTTTTCATGTGCCTATTGGCCATCTGTACGTCTTCTTTGGAGAAATGTCTATTTAGATCTTCTGCCCATTTTTTGATTGGGTTATTTTTTTTTTTAATATTGAGCTATATGAGCTGTTTGTATGTTTTGGAGATTAATTCCTTGTCAGTCACATCATTTGCAAATATTTTCTCCCATTCTGTAGGTTGTCCCCACTTGGCATTTTAAAATGACTTCAGGAGTGGTCTAGAGGCAAAAGGAAAGGCAGTAAAAAGTATGAGGCTATCAAGAAAGGAAATGAATAAAGCACAGATAAATGGAGAACATCCAGATACAATTACAGTTGGAACCAATAAATCTAAGGAAATAGAAATACATTTGTGTGGATGTTCCTTCTGGAAAACCAGGTCAGACAACTTAGTCCATTAAATCACAATAATTTATTCAATATTTTGCTTGCTAAGGAAGTAAAGAAGGAATTTTTAATGCCAAAAATATGGCTAAACACTCTCCCTGTTCCAGACTCTTTGTAATCATGATTTGATCCCACAGCTTTAGTGAAACTATTTCTTCTGGCCAATTCACTATTAATTACTCTGTAAAATCCTAGCCTCCTTTATATCCTACTTCCCCCTTCCCAACAGCTCTCTTATACCAAGTGAGTTTGCTCCTATTCTGCTTCTTACCTCTCCTACTTTACCTCCACAGAGTTCCTGGCTAGGCCTCTTTGCTCTTTTCTCTCCGCACACAACTGTCCATGAGAGTTTTTCCCCATAGCTTCATCCCTATGTGATCATCCCAATCTGAATGCCCTGTTCCTCACAGCAGAGTAGTTCCATATTTCCAGCTGTCTAGAGGGCATCTCCCCTTGCATGGACCACCATCAAAGAATCAACACACATTCACTACTGAGGGGACAATACAGGCATATGTCAGAGATATTGCCGACTCAGTTCCGGACCACCACAATAAAGCAAATATAGCAATTAAGGGAATCTACTAATTTTTTGGCTTCTTAGTACATATAAAAGTTATGTTTACACTATACTGTAGTCTATAGTGTGCAATGGCTTTATGTCTAAAAAAACTAATGTATGTGCCTATATTTAAAAAATACTTTATTGCTAAAAATGCTAACCATCATCTGAGTCTTCAGCAAGTTGTAATCTTTTTGCTGTGAAAGCGAATATTAATACAACCCAAGAATAACTTCAAATCAAGCTAGAGAGGGCAGGAAAAAGAAGGGGACTCTTTGCTTAGCCAAAAACACAATTATTCCAACTCATTAAACTTTTCTTTCCCTAAAACTAACAATAGGATGCTATTGATAAATACTAAAATGCAATGTAATACAGTTAAAAATTTTCCAGGAAATATGTATTTGGAGAAAAAAATGTATCTAAAGTCAGCAGCAGCACCATGGTGAATGTTGGTTTGATTCCACTGAGAATGCTCCTGTGACTGCTCAGGCATTGGAGATGTGCTGTGGGCCTATGCCATCTGTTTAGTAGATCATTTATTGTCTTCTGATTCAAGGCTAATAGTAAGATAGTTTAGTAATAGCTGGAAAATTCCTTTTTCCTGGAAAGTGGTCAAAGGAGCTGCACAGATGCAATTATTAAAACATTTATATTTTAAAAAACAGAATATCTTTCATGTCTAAACTCCTGTAGCTAGCCAAATACAGCAAGAAGACAGTTGTTACTGGACAATGCCTATCAGGGGCTCTGTGCTTTCTCTTCTTATGGGAGCCTGTCTGGACACACTTCTCCCAGAGCCCATCTTCTCAAGTTTTCTTAAATTTCTGGATTAAGTCTAAATTTCTATACAAAGCAATTACGCCTAGTGTCTTAGTCCATTCAGGCTACCATAACAGAATACCATAGATTATAAACAATGGGAATTTATTTCTCACATTTCCAGAGACTGAGAAGTCCAAGATCAAGGCACCTGCAGATTCTGTGTCTGGTGAGAGCCTGTTTCCTGGTTTATAGATGGCTGTCTTCTCACTATAACCTCAAGTGGTGGAAAGGGCAAGACAGCTCTCTAGGATCTCTTTCATAATCCCATTCATGAGGGCTCCCAAAGGCCCCACCTCCAAATACTATCACACTGGGAGAATAGATTTCAGCATATGAATTTTGAAGAGACACAAACATGCAGTCTATAGCATCTTGTTTGTACATTCCTCTCCCTTTTATAAAACATTCATTTTGTTTTTACCTGTAAATTACTGAGGAGTTTGTTCATAATTTTAGAAAAATACCATTAGAATTAACTTTAAGATTCTGTAGATTAATATGGAATTTAATTTTCCCTCAAGTAGATGCCTGGGATATAAAGAGACTTTCCAAAGTGCTCTAAGTAAACTCAAGAATTTTAAATAATACAAACTCTTGGTCATTCCCACAATATAATTCCTGGTTATGATTTCTTTTTCTAACATTTTATTATGAAACTTTTCTAATTTGAAAGAATATAACAGTGAACACCCACGTACCCACCACCTAGGTTCTACCGTTGACATTTTATTATGCTTGTTTTATCACATACCTATTTGTCTAGCCACCTTTCTATCCATTTGTTAATTGCTCTTATGTTTCTGATGCAATTCAAAGTAAATTACTGACATTTATACATTTCCCTCAAATACTTAAGCTTGCATATTTAGAGTTCAAAATTTATTTACAGTCACTTTTTATTTCTGAGCTTTGACAAATGTATATACTGGCATAATCCAACCCTTTACCAAGACATTACCATCCCCTTAGAAAATTTCCTCATGCTTCTTCCCAAGCAATCTCTTCCTCTATCCCAAAAGGCAACTAGTGTTCGGATTTGTTTTCTACTATGTATTAGATTTGCCTGTTGTAGAACTTCATATAAATGAAATAATACAGTAGGTACTTTTTTGTGTAAGGTGTCTCTCAGTATATTAAAAAAATTTATCTATGTTAATGTGTGTATCAATAGTTCATTCTTTATGTTTTTATTTTAAAATTTATATTATATAAATATGCCATAGATTTTAAAATACATTCCTTTATACTTCAAGTTTTTTACTATTATGAATGGAGCTCTTATGACCACTCTTGTGCTAGTCTTTATCTAGACATTTGCTTCTGTTTCTCTTGGGTAAATATCTAAGATTGGAAGTACTGGGTCATAGAATAGGAAAATGTTTAGCTTTATAGTAAATTGACATAACTTTTTATGAGGTAGTTATACCTTTGTACATTACCAGCAAGTATGTATGAGAATTCCACTCATGTAACTTCCTCACCAACATTTAGTATTATTAGTCTTTTTAATTCTAGCCACTCTCATGATTATGTAGACATATTTCCGTGAAGTTTTAATCTGCATTTCCCTGACAACTAATGATGCACACACTTTTTCCTGTGCTTATTGGTCATTCATATATCTCTTTTGTGAAATTTTCTCTTCAAATTATTTGCCCACTTTTTACTGGATTGTTTGACCTTCTTATTATCAAGTCATAGGAGTTATTTTTACAACTTGGATACCAGTCTATTATTATCAGATACATGTTTTTAAAATATTTTCTCTCAGACTTCAGTTTGATGGCTCATGTGTGTCTTTCAATGAGAAGTCTTAAGTTTGATAAATTGATAGTTAGCAATTCATTTTTTATAGTTATTGTTTTTTCATAATCTAAGAAATCTTTGCCTATGTTCAAGTCACAAAAATATTCTCCTATGATTTCCTTAAAAGCCCAATGATTAAGGCTTTTGTACTCAGGTCTAAGAGCCATTTCCAATTAATTATCATGTATGACATGAGAGTAGGGGTCAAATTTCATTTTTTCCAAATGTATATCTAGTTATTCCAGCACAATTTATTGAAAATACCGTCTTTTCTTCAGTATATTGCTTTGGGAATTTTGTAAAAAATCACGTGACTGTATAAATCATGGGCTTATTTCTGAGGTGTTCGTTCTGTTCATTTACTCTGTTGGTTTATCCTTATGCCGATACCACACCATCTTGATTTATGAAGTGTCATGAAGTTATGTGAGTCATGAAGTCAGGAAATATGTGTCCTCCAATTTTGTTTTTCTTTTCCAGGATTGCTTTAGATATTCATATCCTTTGCATTTACATATAAATTTTTAAATCAATTTGTTAATTTTTAGTCAAAACAAAGACTTTGGGTTTATGATTGGAACTGTATTGTCTATAGATCCATTGAGGAGAATTAACTTCTTAATAATACTGAGTCTTCCAATTCATGAACATGGTTTATCTCTCCATTTATTCAGCTTTTCTTTAATTTCCCTCAGCAGTATTCTGTAATTTTCAATGTAGAGGTCTTCGATATTTTTTGTTAAATTTAACAAAAATCTTTAACAAAATCTTTCAGATTTTTCATCATTAGTGTATAGGAATGCAAGAGATTTCTGTGCATTAATTGTGTTTCCTGCAACTTTACCAAATTCATTGATTAGCTCTAGTAGTTTTCTGGTGGCATCTTTAGGATTCTCTATGTATAGTATCATGTCATCTGCAAACAGTGAGCGTTTTACTTCTTCTTTTCCAATTTGTATTCCTTTTATTTCTTTTTCTTCTCTGATTGCCGTGGCTAGGACTTCCAAAACTATGTTGAATAATAGTGGTGAGAGTGGACATCCTTGTCTCCTTCCTGATCTTAGAGGAAATGCTTTCAGTTTTTCACTATTGAGAATGATGTTTGCTGTGGGTTTGTCATATATGGCCTTTATTATGTTGAGGTAGGTTCCCTCTATGCCCACTTTCTGGAGAGTTTTTATCATAAATGGGTGTTGAATTTTGTCAAAAGCTTTTTCTGCATCTACTGAGATGATCATATGGTTTTTATTCTTCAATTTGTTAATATGGTTTATCACATTGATTGATTTACGTATATTGAAGAATCCTTGCATCCCTGGGATAAATCCCACTTGATCATGGTGTATGATCCTTTTAATGTGTTGTTGGATTCTGTTTGCTAGTATTTTGTTGAGGATTTTTGCATCTATATTCATCAGTGATATTGGTCTGTAATTTTCTTTTTTTGTAGTATCTTTGTCTGGTTTTGGTATCAGGGTGATGGTGGCCTCATAGAATGAGTTTGGGAGTGTTCCTTCCTCTGCAATTTTTTGGAAGAGTTTGAGAAGGATGGGTGTTAGCTGTTCTCTAAATGTTTGATAGAATTCACCTGTGAAGCCATCTGGTCCTGGACTTTTTTTTGCTGGAAGATTTTTGATCACAGTTTCAATTTCATTACTTGTGATTGATCGGTTCATATCTTCTATTTCTTCCTGGTTCAGTCTTGGAAGGTTATACCTTTTTAAGAATTTGTCCATTTCTTCCAGGTTGTCCATTTTATCGGCATAGAGTTGCTTGCAGTAGTCTCTTAGGATGCTTTGTATTTCTGCGGTGTCTGTTGTAACTTCTCCTTTTACATTTCTAATTTTATTGATTTGAGTCCTCTCCCTCTTTTTCTTGATGAGACTGGCTAATAGTTTATCAATTTTGTTTATCTTCTCAAAGAAGCAGCTTTTAGTTTTATTGATCTTTGCTATTGTTTTCTTTGTTTCTATTTCATTTATTTCTGCTCTGATCTTTATGATTTCTTTCCTTCTGCTAACTTTGGGGTTTGTTTGTTCTTCTTTCTCTAGTTCCTTTAGGTGTAAGGTTAGATTATTTATTTGAGATTTCTCTTGTTTCTTGAGGTAGGCTTGTATAGCTATAAACTTCCCTCTTAGAACTGCTTTTGCTGCATCCCATAGGTTTTGGATTGTCATGTTTTCATTGTCATTTGTCTCTAGGCATTTTTTGATTTCCTCTTTGATTTCTTCAGTGATCTCTTGGTCATTTACTAATGTACTCTTAACCCTCATGTGTTTGTGTTTTTTACGTTTTTTCCCCTGTAATTCATTTCTAATCTCATAGCATTGTGGTCAAAAAAGATGCTTGATATGATTTCAATTTTCTTAAATTTACTGAGGCTTGATTTGTGACCCAAGATGTGATCTATCCTGGAGAATGTTCCGTGCGCACTTGAGAAGAAAGTGTAATCTGCTGTTTTGGGTTGGAATGTCCTATAAATATCAATTAAATCTATCTGGTCTATTGTGTTATTTAAAGCTTCTGTTTCCTTATTTATTTTCATTTTGGATGATCTGTCCATTGGTGTAAGTGAAGTGTTACAAAGTCCCCCGCTATTATTGTGTTACTGTCGATTTGCTCTTTTATAGCTGTTAGCAGTTGCCTTATGTATTGAGATACTCCTATGTTGGGTGCATATATATTTATAATTCTTATATCTTCTTCTTGGATTGATCCCTTGATCATTATGTAGTATCCTTCCTTGTCTCTTGTAACATTCTTTATTTTAAAGTCTATTTTATCTGATATGAGTATTGCTACTCCAGCTTCCTTTTGGTTACCATTTGCATGGAATATCTTTTTCCATCCCTTCACTTTCAGTCTGTATGTGTTCCTTGGTCTGAAGTGGGTGTCTTGTAGGCAGCATGTATATGGGTCTTGTTTTTGTATCCATTCAGCAAGCCTGTGTCTTTTGGTTGGAGCATTTAATCCATTCACGTTTAAGGTAATTATCGATATGTATGTTCCTACGACCATTTTCTTATTTGTTTTGGATTTGTCTTTGTAGGTCTTTTTCTTCTCTTGTGTTTCTCACTTAGAGAAGTTCCTTTAGCATTTGTTGTAGAGCTAGTTGGGTGGTGCTGAATTCTCTTAGCTTTTGCTTGTCTGTAAAACTTTTGATTTCTCCATTGAATCTGAATGAGATCCTTGCTGGGTAGAGTAATCTTGGTTGTAGGTTCTTCCCTTCCATCACTTTAAGTATATCATGGCACTCCCTTTTGGCTTGTAGAGTTTCTGCTGAGAAATCAGCTGTTAACCTTATGGGAGTTCCCTTCTATGTTATTTGTCATTTTTCCCTTGCTGCTTTCAATAATTTTTCTTTGTCTTTAATTTTGCCAATTTGATTACTATGTGTCTTGGCGTGTTTCTCCTTGAGTTTATCCTGTATGGGACTCGCTGCACTTCCTGGACTTGGGTGGCTATTTCCTTTCCCATGTTAAGGAAGTTTTCAACTATAATCTCTTCAAATATTTTCTCTGGTCCTTTCTCTCTCTCTTCTCCTTCTGGGGCCCCTATAATGCGAATGTTGTTGCATTTAATGTTGTCCCAGAGGTCTCTTAGGCTGTCTTCATTTCTTTTCATTCTTTTTTCTTTATTCTGTTCTGCAGGAGTAAATTCCACCGTTCTCTCTTCCAGGTTACTTATCCGTCCTTCTGCCTCAGTTATTCTGCTATTGATTCCTTCTAGTGTAGTTTTCACTTCAGTTATTGTGTTGTTCATCTCTGTTCGTTTGTTCTTTAATTCTTCTAGATCCTTGTTAAACATTTCTTGCATCTTCTCGATCTTTTCCTCCATTCTTTTTCCGAGGTCCTGGATCATCTTCACTATCTTTACTCTGAATTCTTTTTCTGGAAGGTTGCCTATCTCCACTTCATTTAGTTGTTGTTCCTGGGTTTTATCTTGTTCCTTCATCTGATACATAGCCCTCTGCCTTTCGTCTTGTCTATCTTTCTGTGAATGTGGTTTTTGTTCCACAGGCTGCAGGATTGTAGTTCTTGGTTCTCCTGTCTGCCCTCTGGTGGATGAGGCTATCTAAGAGGCTTGTGCAAATTTCCTGATGGGAGGGACTAGTGGTGGATAGAGTTGGCTGTTGCTTTGGTGGGCAGAGCTCAGTAAAACTTTAATCCACTTGTCTGCTGATGGGTGGGGCTGGGTTCCCTCCCTGTTGGTTGTTTGGCCTGAGGTGACCCAACGCTGAAGCCTAACCGGGCTCTTTGGTGGGGCTAATGGCCGACTCTGGGAGGGCTCACGCCAAGGAGTACTTTTCAGAACTTCTGCTGCCAGTGGCCGTGTCCTCACAGTGAGACACAGCCACCCCCTGCCTCTGCAGGAGACCCTCCAACACTAGCAGGTCGGTCTGGTTCAGTCTCCTATGGGGTCACTGCTCCTTCCCCTGGGTCCCGATGCACACACCACTTTGTGCATTCCCTCCAAGAGTGGAGTCTCTGTTTCCCCCAGTCCTGTCGAAGTCCTGCAATCAAATCCCACTAGCCTTCAAAGTCTGATTCTCTAGGAATTCTTCCGCCCATTGCTGGACCCCCAGATTGGGAAGCCTGACTTGGGGCTCAGAACCTTCACTCCTGTGGTTGGACTTCTGTGGTATGAGTGTTCTCCGGTTTGTGAGTCACCCAACTGGCAGTTGTGGAATTTGATTTTATTGTGATTGTGCCCCTCCTACCATATCATTGTGGCTTCTCCTTTGTCTTTGGATGTGGGGTATTATTTTTGGTGAGTTCCAGTGTCTTCTTGTCAATGTTTGTTCAGCAGTTAGTTGTGATTCTGGTGTTCTTGCAAGAGGGAGTGAGAGCACGTCCTTCTACTCCGCCATCTTGAACCAATCTCCATTTGGTTCTATTTTGTAGTTTCTGTACATTTGCTGAGAGTTTAAAATTCATTATGAGAAGATTTTCCTTTACCTCATTGAGCATAATTATAATATCTGCTTTAAACCTTGTCTGCTAATTCCGACATCTGGGTTATTTTGTGTTTGCTCTCTGTTGATGTTTTGTCTTATGCAAATGGGTCATATTTTCCTTGTTGTTCATGTCAAATAATTTTGGATTGTATGCTGGACATTGGGAATGATATGTTGTAGGTTTCTCATTTCTCTATACTTCTCCAAATTGTTGATATTTAATGATATTTGGATTTAGCTATTTGTAACTGCTTATTGATTTTGTTTGAACAAGCAATTAACTTGGCTGGATTTAAACTACAAATGTTGTCTCTTTGTAGCAGCTTTCATCTCATTTTAACTATTTTATCCTTAGCTGGACTGCTTACAGTGTGCCCCATTCATGTGTGTTTCAGGGTCAGCCAGAGATTCTGGCAGAACTAATACATAGAGTTTGTGGCTTACCCTACTGGCTCTCTCTTTATGAGATTCCCCCCTTACTTTCTGGCAGCTGATGTTGTCCAAACTCTCCTCCAGTCATTCAAACCTCTGAGTTTCATTCAAGCTTCTGAGTTTTCTAACATGTTTCCTGCCACCCTGTGCAGCGCAGACCATGGTCTGTGCTAGGGATAAAGCTATAGAAACAGGAGACTCATCCTGAGCCAATTCCTTCTTTCAAGGTTGACTCTCCTCCAGAATCTGTCTGCTTTTGCTCACTGTGCAGAGCTTTCAGCAATTGTTTTTGTTTTTGTTTTTTGGTCTGTGTGTTGTTGTTTGTTTTATTTTTGGTTTTGATTCAGAGTTTATATCTGTTACATGAGGGAGAGTCAGTCCCCTAAGAACTTACGTGACTATAGAAGCAGAACTTGATTGTCAGTTTTTGAAATTTTAGAATCATATAGAACTGTTAAGTCTCTAGGAGAAAAAGTCCAATAATAGTGTCTAAAATGTCAAAGAAAGTAGGTATTTCAAAAAGTTTTATTTCCTATTGAACTCAATCTCAGTTTATTTTCAGAGCCTTCAGGAGAATCAAAGTCATGATACAATTCCCTTGCAACATTTTATTGTTTTAACTAATGGTATATTTTGGACTTGGAAGGATGTCATTCTCTACAGTTTAGCCAGTGGAGGCATTTCAGACTTACAGGCCTTAGAGATGGAACAGATTCAAGTATCCAGATAAACCCTCTAATTTTGCAGATTAGAAATTGAAGACCAAATGATTACGTGATTTAAACATTAGCACAAATGTGCATTAGACAAAGTTTCCTGATGTTGCATGTCCAATAAGAGCTATTTGTATCATACCCTAGGGATTATATTTCTGTGGTACATCACTACATATTATTAACTCTATCTACTCTATCCCTCTGTTGGATGTCTTTAGGGCTGTGTTATTTCCTGAGCTGCTAAGAATCAGAGAGGGTGCCTGAGTAGTTGTTATACATAGGATAATACTGGATAAATTAAGAATTAAGTTAGATGATGTTAAAAAAAGAAAAACACATCCTAAAGTTCTTGGTACAAAATAAGTGTAAGTACTCATTCTTCATCTTTCTACTTCTCATATTCCTTATTAATTGCTCATGCCCTCATGACACATTTGAATTCAGAGAGAGCAAGGGAAAGTAGCACTCTTATTCTGTTTTGGAATTTTTATTTTATTCCTGTTCTAAAATAATACAACTCTCCCATATGCCCATCCTTTCTTCTCTCCTTGTCTTGTTTATCCCTACTATTTCATTGCCTTCACCCTACTACAGATTCAAAGAGACAGATAAGTAAGGAGGATGAGGTCAGCAGGGTCTCAGGCTGTGGTTAGTGAGAAGGGAGTACTTGTTCTCACTCCTTTCTAAGCAAAAGAAATTGAGAGAGAGAGAGAGAGAGAGAAAGAAAGGGAGTTCATTGAAAATACTGTGTTTAATGCAGATGGTATATTGAATCGTTCTGCAATTTTCTTTCTTTGTTTAGCAATGTTTTTGAGATCTAGCATGTTGCTAAGTGTAAATGCAGTTCATCCTTTGTAATTGTTATGTAGATTGCCATGATGTGACTCTGCCACATTTTATTTACCCGTTTCTCATGTGATAGACAGTAAGACTTTTCTGTTTTTGCTGTTATAGGATACTACGCAGGAGCGTCGTGTGTGTGTGTGTGTGTGTGTGTGTGTGTGAAAATTTACTGAGGGTTGATTCCTACAAGTTGAATTGCAGAATCGTAGGTTATTTATATTTTTGTTTTTAATAGATACTTCCAAATTTCCCTCCTGTACTATTTATTCAATATTTTTCTTGAGGTTGTCTTAGGTCTAATATAGTTATCTACTTCAATTTCATCCTGAGTAGCGATTACCGTGAAACCATGGGTTTGATGTGCTAAGTACGTATTTTCTAATACATATTAAAAGGGATAGCTATCAAAACAAAATAAATTTGCCTGTGTTCAACCAAAAATAAAATTAAAAAAGAAAGGGAGAGACAGAGCACACTAGTTTCTTGGCATTGTTAAAAATATATTTAAAGTCAAAGGCTTCTAGCTTTTAACCTATATGTAGCTTTGTCTCTGTCTAGTCATCTCTTAATGAATGTTATAATGCTGATCCAGAGATAGGGAAACTTTACCTGTAAAGTGACTGTAAATATTGTAGACTTTGTGGGCAACATTCTGCTTCATGGCCCCTTTTATTTTTTCTATAGCTCCTTAAAAATATAAAAACCATTCTTTGCTTGAAAGCTCTACAAGTGGCGGACGGTAGTTTGCTGGTTTATGTGTATTAGACATTCCTATTGTACAATGTTGAAGAATCGGATGAGTTAATGCATGTGAAAATATGTTGTGAATCATGCTATAGATAAGTGATATTATTATTAATGATAATAATTACCCCTTGTCATTTTGAGGGCAACACAAAGGTCTGAGGGAACTGGACATAGGTAAGGTTAAGTTTTGATGAAGGGAATGATAAAGGAATGTTTTGAGTCTTGCCAGATGAATTTGGCGTGCAACGTTATTTTCCAGGTACTACCAGCATAAGATCCTACCACTTACACCATGAGCAAGGCAAGGTACACCAACACACACATTATTCACTTCACAATATTTTTCCAAATCTAACCTTAACAAAAATAATCTGGCTGCTTTGGAATTAGAGAAAAATGGCATAAAATCAACAGTCATAATCCTCCGTAGCCAGGAGGGTGATATACTTTGACTTCTTCATAATCTGATTTTAACATAACTGTTCAGTAAACAATTGAAGTAAACTTGAATTTCCAAGTTCCTAGTTTTAACTTTTATTTGTTTTTCAAATGAATATTATATATAAAAAAGTGAATGATTATATACTCTGAGTCTTCACTGCTGCATTTTAGGGAACATAAAAAGTAGGAATTATATCTAGACTTTAAAATACTTTATTAATCATAACATTTTCTAGCGGGAAAAAAAGAAGGTCTTTTCCCTGACTTAAGTCTTGTTTGATTTATGTTCGTTGACAGTTATTTATCACTAGTAACATTGAAAATTACCCTAATTTTATTACTTCATAGTCCCTATGAATTTTAAAGGATTCTTAAAATAATAGCATAAATAGTCTCTAGAGCCCAGGGTCTGAGAGGTTTTGCAGATTCGTGACTCACTGGGACAATTAGAGGTCAATAGATCGCGTCTCCACCTGCCTGCAGAATTTCATCCACCGACGCCATTTTGAGAAGTGCTGGCTCGACGCCATTTTGTGAGGTGCTGGCTCGATGCTGGATAGTCTCTTAGGTGTGGGAACACCTGTCCCATAAAGCGTTGTTGAGTTGTAATTTCACAATATCTCTTAGTCATGCCTAAATCTGGAAGCAAGTAGTTAAGTAACAAATGTCATGCATCACAGAACAAGCTGGATAATCATGTTAAACATACTGACGAATTCTCTAACTTGACTATTTGATGTAAAGAAGGAAGCACTGAGTCAGCTGGTGAGGCATAGGCATAGTAAGACTGTTACATGAAGTTAAAGGAAAGGAGGAAAAAAGCACTAGAACTCTCCGCCACAACCCACAGACAGAATCGTATCAATAGAATCTGATAATAGAATAACAGCATACAAATCGGAAGCACAATCTTAAAAATGTATTTATGAGTCACAACCTACTCACATTTCTCATAAGAATTACTGATTTCGATGACTAACATTAGAACTTTTAAAATGACACTGAAAATAAAAGAAACTTTTTTTTTTAATTGTAAAATGAAAAAATAACTAAACTGGGTTACCACACATTCCCATCTTTGAAAGGCATTAAAATTGACTTGTATGAAATCAGGTTTACCCAAGAGGAAAAAAAACCCTTTGGAGCCATATTCAGTTCCTTTTTGTCATCCTTTTCACCACGTTACATCTATTACCATATCCCACAGATTCTGCCTCTAATGGTGACTACCATTAGAGGTAGTTTCATTTAATGAAACTAACATTTAACATTCATTTAATGAATGTTTGTTGTGCCAGGTACAGTTCTATCCCCTGGGGCAGAATAGGAGACAAACAGAAAATATCCCTGTTCTCACGGAGCTTAAATTCTAAGGAGGGAGAGACAATTAACAAATGAAAAAATAAGTACTACCTCACTTGGTGATCCCATTAAGGAAAAACAAATAAAGGGTTGGAGACGACTGGGGATGAGGTATATGAAGGTGACTGTATTTTACCAAAGTCCGTTATTGAAGGCCTCTATTGGAAGAGGAACATTTTGAGCAGAGACCAGAAGGAAGTGAGAGGGGGTCGTGCCTATGCCAGGGAGCAAGAGGGAATATGGATCAAGGCTCTGGGCTAGGGGTATGACTGGGACATTTGAGGAAAAGCGAAGGGCCAGTTAGTGTTTGTGTGATGAATGAGGGGGAGATGAGGGTCAGGGGTAGGAAAAGGTGAAACCACATGAAAGGCCTTAAGGAAGACTTCGGATTTTACTCTGGGATGCAGGAAGCCTTTGGTGGCCCTTCCCACTTCAAACCCTGTCGGGACCCAACATGGCAACATAACAATAAGCTACTACCTCATGTCTTGTCCCCTGGGTCTCCTTCCTCTATTGCATGTTTACTTTGCTACAGTATCTATTTTTTTTTAAACCCAGAACTTAAACTATTAAATATATCCCACTGTCTAAAGCAAAACAAAATGCTTGGTCCAATCATTGTCAGGGAAATCGAATCTATACCATCAGAATCCCTGAAGAAAACAGACAGTACAAACAAACTGGGTAACATAGTAGAGCTTAGTCCTGGGACCAATTACAAAGGTGTGGATAGGGTTTAGGACTTGCGTAAGAGATAGCACAGTACCTCGGTATTAGCAACTGCGGGGAGACTTATCTCCTGTTATAAGTTGAATTGTGTCCCTCAAACAGACACGTGAAGTACTAACCCCCTGTACTTCAGAATGTCATCTTATAACAGAGGCAAAGATTTGAGTGATGCTTCTACAAGCCAAGGAATGCCAAAGATTGCTAGAAAATGCAAAAAGCTAGAAAAGGCGAAGAAGGATTCTCCCTTACAGATTTCAGAGGGAGCATGGCCCTGCTGACAGCTTTATTTCAGACTTCTAGTCTCCAGAACTATGAGACAATAAATTATTGTTATTTTAAGCCTTCCTGTTTTCAGTATTTTGTTATAGCAGCCCTGGGAAACTAACACACCTCCTCTTGATCTGAAGGGAGAAATTCTCAGAACCCAGAGATGATAGCACCTATGGCCTTTGATAGAGGGGCACAGACAGCATGCAGCATGCAGGGAACTGGCAGATGGAGAGCTAGAAAAATAAACACACCAACTCTCTGATCACCTGCCAGTGCCTTACCTTGGCTGGCCTGCTTTGGAAGGCAGAGGGTGATTGAGGCCATTGATGTGTGCCCCTAGGCATCAGCCTCCAGAGGCAGAGAGGGTAGACAAAAGCAGAGAGTGGATCTAAAAGGACAAATAGAACTATCTAGTACAAAGTTCCTAAATAATTTTGTGTCAGCTTATCTTTCTTGCCTCCCTCCTGTCCTTTCTCCATGCATCACATATGATCAGACACCCAGGACCACAAGCTGCCACCCAAGGCACCATATGTGATCTGCCATCATGTTTGCTCATTCAGTCCTCCTACTGAAATGTTTACTATCCTCACCAACTTCTCCATCTGTAAGAATCTAATTTATCTTCCAGGCTCTTCATAAAACTTTCTATGATCCACCAAGGCAGAAATCCCCCCTGCACTGCAACTCCCATAATCCTGAATTTACGGTTCTATACCATCCACTAAAATCTGCCTGATATTATAGTTAGGCATCACTCTTCTCCATTTAATTGCAAGATTCTTCAAGGCATGGATTGATTTACATTCACCATTTATACACCTTATACATTTCACAACAATGTACACAAAATAGGGATTGATGTCTATTGGTTAAATTGAAAATGATAATTTTAGTATTGAAATGAACCTTAGAGTCATCCAGTTCAATCTGCCCGTTTTACAGAAGTAAAAACTGAGGCCCGGAAATAGACAATGGCAAAATATGACTATGATACAGATATTAAATTACCCAGTCTCGTGCTTTTTCTATTATATCATTATGGAATAAAGCATTATTCTCATAAAGCTTATAATAACAGCTCCAAAGTCTTATAAATATAAGGAAAAAAATGTAAATGAGTTAGGAATTTGTGAATAAAAAGCTTTTTAAGATACTTACATGCTGAGAAATTTTTTAAAAGTATTTGAGAAAATATTTTGCACTTTATTGATTCCACAGTGTTTGAGAAACAGCTTGTGGTATTTAACATCCTCCAAAGGCAGCTGGGTTCTCCCATTCCAACTTGGTAGCAAGTGTGTTAAGGGATAAATAGGTAAAATTATTTGCCATAATTTAAAAATAAATGTAACTGAATGGCTTAAACTGTCAGCTTAGAACATTTCAGAATCATTTAATATTTTCCTAGATTTTGTCAAGTGAAATGTCATAATGAATTTCAAGCACCTCATAAATTAAAAGGGTCACTTACTTATCTATATTTTCTGAGACAATCAACTTTCTTGTGTGCCAAGAACAAGGTCATGAATTTTCTCTTATTCTGCTTTTATATTAAACTTGTCTTGTTCTTGCCTTAGTGGATACTGTACCTTCTCAATGACATCTTTCTGCTTGGTGAAACGGAAACTCATAAAAGTTAGTCGATTTCTGTTTTTGCAGTGGTGTATTTCAGGAAGTTCCCATGACCACCCTCAGATTGAATAATTCTCTAGAAGGACTTTCAGAACTCAGCAAAAATGTCTACTCACAGTTATGGTTTATTACAATGAAAGGACACGGATTCAAATCAGCAACAGGCAGAGGTACATAGGGCAGGGTCCAGGAGAGGCTGGGCATGGAGCCACCAGTTGTCTCCTTCCAGTGGAGTTGTGTGGACAGTGCTTATTTCTCCCAGCAATGATGTGTGACAACATGCATGGAATTTTGCCAACCACAGAAGCTCATCAAACCTTGGTATCCAGGCTTTTTATGGGAAGTCAGTGATGTAGACATGGCAGACCACGCAAGTGGCTCAGCTTAGTTCCCAGCCCCTCCAGAGGTCAAGCTGATACCACGTGACCCAAGGACACCCTCCGCCACCCCATACATGACATTGTTAGCAGAGACTCTGTGGCATGGTTTATGTGAGGTCTAAGGTCCTCACATAAACAGAGAGACTCATTTCTGTAGTCAGGGCCTATACCTACCTTCCAGGAGCTGGCAGCAAAGACCGAAACTTTTCTTAGGCAAGGTTAATCCTTTATGACATAGGTGTCTCATACATTTAAAATATAAATCTCTAAGAGGTTAGCATCTTGATCCTGTTGTTTCTGCTCTATACCTGTGGTTTCCAACCTGAGGTTCCAAACTTTCTCAGATTGTGGCACCCTCGTGTCTCAGTTATTTTTCATGGTGCCCTTTAATTTAGGCAAAAAGAAATTCCTAATAGTAATTAGGTCCAAACAACTCAACAGCAGTAGTTTACATGGTGTCCAACAGGTAATGCTGTGATTCCCTGAAGAATTCTAAATATCCTAAGAGTTTTAATAAACTAGAAACTAGGAGTTTACCGCTGTGCCTCAAGGCCCCTTGGCACACAATTTGAGAACCATAGTTCTATATAACGATTAAGTCACTACAGAAGATCATTTTTTCGTGGTTTCTTTCCTTTAAAAATGTTTTGTTGAGAACTAAATATGTGCAGAATGCTAGGAACTGGGCTTCCACATATAGCTAAGATATACTCTGGCTCTGGACAGCTTAAAGTGTTTCATAGATGTTATGAAGTTAAAAATGAAGGAAAATTTGGGGAACAAATTAGTAAATTGAATTTTCCAAAGTTTGACACAGGATCTAATAGACTTTCAGGAAATGGTTGTTGGACTGAATTGTAACACAAATGGGAGGACTTGCTTACCTTAACTATCATGAGTGTACATGCAAACAACATCTATTAACACCAAATCTATTTCCCTGTTCATTAGGATGAAACTGTTTCACTCTTTTAAAAAAAAATCTTGTTTTTCTCTCTTGTCCATTATAAAAGCAACATAATATTTTAGAAATTTTAGGAAATGAAAAAAAATCATAACCACATCACCCTTATACAATAACTCCTATTACTTTTGTCCTTATTTTATCATATACATCCCAACACAGGTGTAATCATATATATTAGATTTTTCTTGTCTTTTTTCATTTAACATAGTTTTGTAAGCACTTCACCATTGTTCTAAATAAATCTTCTCTAAGTTACCTTTTACTTCTTCCCTAATTTGGAAGAGATTTTGCTAAGAAAATCTCTACTCTTTTCAGAATTAAAGTGTCATTTTGTAAAAGTGCATCTTCAGTTCTGTTACATTGATGCTTGATTACACTTTTGTTTGGACAAAATGATTTCCTTTACTGTGAATTACCCAGCAAGGAGGTACTGGGTACTGAGAGTTGTACAAGAAGAGATTTATCTTGCTCTTGCTTACCAAACCAACAAGGCATTCCAGTCTCAGGGCCAAGAAGGAGCCGGGCTGTAAATTTTTCTGACTCCTGCTATAAACAAAGCCTGTCAGGAGGAGGCTGTGACTTGACACCCCTTTCAGAAAGGGAAGCTGGGAAACAGAGAGAATAGAATGCATCTCTCCTTATGTCACTCTGTACCTTGGGAAGAGGAGACCAGGGATTTCTAGATGCAGAGCCAGGGTTGACATCTTTCTGGTAAACCAAAGCCACCATAGTAGAAACTCTGAGTTGCCTTTAAACTCCAAGGTGACTTTTTCTGTGAGGAGGGAACGGGCTTTTCTCAGGTCAAGAAGAGTCGATCTTGCACTATTAAGTGGATCTCTTCTTGTCTTAATTCAAAGAGCTTCCACAGTGAGGGCTGAAAGATGGGGTTTCCTTGGCACCGTATTCATTTGGAAATGAGTCTGGGGCACTCAAATAAGTGCACCTGCATTTAGGTGCACCTGTATTTAGGAAATGAGGAATTGGTATCATAGACTTAGAAGTATTACCTATGACTGAGGTTACCTCCGAGTATTTTTAGAGCATTACTGTCACTAGAAGAGGTAATGAGGAAATTTTTTAAAAAGATGAGGAAGGAAAGCTGTTAGAACCATAACCTCAGGAATAGAGAACCATAACATGCGATGCTAAATTATATATATCCAAAGGGAATCGACAGTTAATATTTGATTTTTCCCTTTTTATCTAAAAGAATGTGCTCATTAATTTAAAAGTAAGATGTTATTTACAGCATTTTTAATTTTTAAAAATCTCCTTAGAATGATTAGGGATGTAGACTCTCTCATACCCTCACTGTTAATGGGGTTATAAATTGGTGCTAAATTTCTCTGATACGTGTGCCAAAACCTCAAAATTACATCTACTCTTTTGAGCAGCTATTTAATTTTTAGGACTTTATGCTATGGTATATTAGGAATGTACACAAAGGTTATAATACATATTCATATATACTAAATGTTATATTGTATGTTTTCTTAAAACCATAAATAATCTACTTTTTAAAAATAAAATGGAATTAGTTAAATAAATTGTGATGCATCTATATAGTAAAATTCTATATTGTCACAAATCATGATGATATACAGATGTCTTAATAGTGTGAAAATGGTCAGGATATATTACTAATTTTTAAAATGTAGGAAAAGGAGCATATATCATTTGACATTTTTTTATACACACAGATGTAAACACTAAAATGAAGTTTATCACTCTGTTAAAGTAGTTTAAGTGGTTATTTTGGGTAGTGGATAATAAAGTTCTTCCCTTCCCTTCTTCCTTCCCTCCTTCCCTCTCTCCTTCTCTCCTTCCTTTTTTTTCCCCCCTTCCTCCCTTCCATCTTCATTTTCCTTCCTCATCTTCCTTTTTATTCTTGGTTTCCTCTGTTTTCCAAGCATTTGGGCTTTAATTTTATAATTTGAAGGAATGTACTGTTTCATTTTATTTTTAACTTTATCTCATTTGGATTTTCCTTAGGAAATTTGGGTGGAAAAATAAAGCGAAACAATTGTGTTGTACTAATGCCCCTTTTCCTTAATGATTCCAGGTTCTCTCCCTCCATGGGTGAAGAGGAGAGACAATAGGAGAGTGAGGACCAACATTCCACTGTGTCTTTCAGAAGCAGACCTAGAAATTCGTTCCACTGTGTTCATTCCTCTTCAGGAAATGAATTAAAAAAAAAATATATATATATATATACACACACGCATATATATTTGATAGTTGAAGGACTGGTAGAAAAACAAGTCAGGTATTTGCTGTCTAATTATTTCATGGTATTTAAACATTATGTATTTTTTCTCCACAACAGTTATGAAGAAATCCGCTTTACCTTTAGTATGTAAAATTAAAATGATTCACAGCTTTTCTGATTTTTCATAACACTTTTTAATAAATTAATAAATCTAGGGTCTTTAATTATTGAATTAAAGTCTGAATAAAAATTTTCCAGGGAAGCAAAAACAAGTCATGCTTAAAAGCCAGGATAGGAAAGTTGGTAATAGAAAAAATAACGTTCAGTAATGACCAAAAGTAATTGACTATGTCAATTCTCAAACTTGACATTGTCTCCCAATATTCAAGTCTTGGTTTTAGGGAATGTGCACAGCCCATTGCAAATTACAAAACACTGAAAGTTGAAACTGGTAGTGACAGAATATTGGTGATAGAGTTTATACTGTACTAACAACTGTATACAGCCTGACATGGAGCAGATGGTCTGAGTTTTGAGAAAATTAAGCTTGTGTTAGATAAGTGAAATTTTTGCTACAGTACCTATATTTTCAATCAATTTTTTTTTAATGAATCCTATCAGTACAACTATCATAGGTGCTTCATGTGTTTCATTTTAGGGGAAATTGATAGTAGGATCACCATATTAACTTTGCATTTTAACTCCATGTTACTGGTGTCCTATGGGTCCCAGATTGAACACCAGGGGTGCTGGGCCCAGGATTGAGGCAAGTCTGAGTCTGTCTGGAGGCTGGAGATATGGCATGCCATGGTTCTATTTTCACAAACACCAGACAAATCCCATGGGGAGGAAGTCATGGTAAGGAGAAGGGCTGCAGAGCTACAGGGCAGCCTTCAAAAGTCCCACCGGTGACTTGATTCAGTGTCAAGGAAAGCCACTTTCAGTGAACCAAATCTGAGGGATAAGGAACAAAATGGTGGGCACTGCAAGAACAAGTTCTTGGAACACCTACGACAAATATGTGTGGAGGAGGGAGTCCCAAAACTATGGGAAGACCTTGAGGGGTTTGATTCCTAGAGACGCTGTGGAGATATACTTTTTTTTTTTTTTTAATTAATTAATTTATTTATTTATTTTTGGCTGTGTTGGGTCTTCGTTTCTGTGTGAGGGCTTTCTCTAGTTGTGGCAAGTGGGGGCCACTCTTCATCGCGGTGCGCGGGCCTCTCACTGTCGCAGCCTCTCCCGTTGAGGAGCACAGGCTCCAGACACGCAGGCTCAGCAATTGTGGCTCACGGGCCCAGCTGCTCCGCGGCATGTGGGATCTTCCCAGACCAGGGCTCGAACCCGTGTCCCCTGCATTGGCAGGCAGATTCCCAACCACTGCGCCACCAGGGAAGCCCCGGAGATATACTTTTTTGTATCCATTATTGTTACTCTGGTCTTACTCTCAGACTGTTGTCACCCAGAAAACACGGATTACTTTTATATCCCTTTAGAAAGAATAGAAAAGTAGTTATCAGATGGCATACAAAAAAAGACACAAACATGTAGGCTTCTTGTCCCTGCGTTTAAAACAATGAACACTAGGATCATTTGGAAGAAAAATAGCAGTTACTAGGAAATCAATTAGCCAAGATGAAAAAAAAAATCCCTAAATAGCATTTAATCTTCCAAATAAGAATTCTTCATTCTTGGGTCAGACTGATAAATGAGGTGGGCATTTAGACTGATTGATTAGATTCATCCATTTGTGGTGCCACTGAACATCAGACATACATGATGGACATGTTCTTTGGTGTTACCCTCCTTTCTTAGTACTGCATAGCTAGTCACTAGTTTCTAGCATTTGTTATCTGATTTGGAAAATATTTTAGAACAACCCAATAACAACTTCGAGATAAAAAAATTCTACACACTTCACAGCTCCTTCCTATTACATGAATATGTAAATTAAATTCCCTCTCAAGATGAAAAAAACAAAGGTTGGCTTCCCAAAAATGTTTTCATTGGCTTTAGGGAACTAACATGCACCAGTCTGGATGACTAATACTTCCTGGAAAATAAAGATAGATCAGCACATAATTAAGTTCTGGCTCAACTATAATTGTTGTCTTGGAAACAGTTTTGGGGATAAATATGGTTGTGCTAATGAAACTTTTCATGATTTCCACCAACGATCCGGTTTATTAATTAGGCCAGACCATCTTACTACCTTAATGCTACCCATTTTGGAATATTCAAAGGGTTAAAAAAAAAAAAAGTTCCTAAGAGGACACTGAAAAGGAGGAAAGGGGGATAAATCTTAAATTCGTTATTTACCAGCTCTCATAAGGATTCTAGTTAAAGGAGTAGGTTAAACGTGCTTTTCGGCACTTTTGTGGGTTTCAAACATCCTTCCTACCTCATTAAGCAGAGAGCAGAGAGTTGTACACACAGCATTTTGAACTAATAATTCCTAGCGTTAATTCTCTGAACTCCCTCTTTGGAGGATTTAAAATCGGACGAACGCAAGAGAAACAAGCGAAACCAAAATCCTAACTAGCCAGGGTTTTCTAGCTCTAGCTTTCAGTAAAGAGGAGTTTTGTAGGAAGTTCTGCTCAAAGCGTAGCCCGAAGGGCAGCCTGCCGGCTCTGGAGGGTTTGGTGGAGGCCGAGCGTGAACCCTGGGGGCGAGAGCGCATCCTGGTCTGAGATCACACCCACTCGGGGTGTGCGTGAGTGAGTGCGCGGTGCCCGCGCGCGTGTGTACGTGTGGGGAGGTGTGTGCCAAAGGGGTGGGGTGAGGGGCGGTGAGGAGGGCGCTAGGTGAAGCACGAGGAGCGGGAGCGGGAGGTGGCGCGCTCCGGCCTCTCCCCCAGGGGCCGCGGCGGCTGGCTCGCGCTCCGGCTGCCCCTCCTGGTGCGCGCCGCGGCGGCGCCACAGGCCCCTCGACCCTTTGACCACCGCCCTCCGGCCGCCCGGCCCCCAGCGGGGACCGGCGATGGCGCGGGACTGACGGCCTCCTCCCTCCGGACCCTTCTGTCCCTCCAGGGGCTCCCGGGGGCCGCGGCGCCGCCCCGACCTGCATGTGGGGCGGGCGCACCGGCGGCCCGAGCGAGCGGCCCTCGGCGCCCCCGAGGCGGTGCCCGGCCGCGCGGGAGGACCAGGAGGAGGAGGAGGAGGAGCAGCGGGCCGGGCCGGGCTCCCCGCGCGCCGCCGCCCGGGAGCACGGGCTCCCCCGAAGGAGCTCGGGGCGTCCCAGCCCCGGAGGAGGGACCCGGAAGCAGAAGCGGAGCCGCGAGTCTAGCCGAGCCGCTGCCCCCGCTGCCCGCCGGCGCCGGGTGGGGGTCCCGGCGGCTGGATGGGCGGCGGCGGCTTCGGCCGCGGGCGGCGATGGGCGAGGAGCAGAGCACGGTGAGTGGCAGCGGCGGGCCCCTGGAGGCGCGGACCCCCCCTGGCGGCGCCACGGGCCACCCCGAGCCCCCGAGGCCGCCGGGGGACAGCACCGGGGCGCCCGGGCCGCGCGCCTCCTCCGCCGAGCCGAGCGGCGGCAGCTGCGGAAGCGACTCGGGCTGCGCGCACACGAGCGTCCCGGAGCCCGCGAGGAGCCGGGGGGCCCCGAGCTGGAAGAAGAACCAGGCACCGGCGCAGCCCGCAGGACTGGCCTACACCGGGCCCCTCAACCCCCAGGCTTTGCAACAGCAGCTGGCAAGGAAGGAGGAGGAAGCGGGGGACCGAAAGGAGAGAGGGGATGAACAGCAGGAGGCGCCCCCCGGCGAGCAGCCGGAGCCCCGGACCTGCGTCGGGGCCCCAGCCGGACTGGTCCTGGACGTGCTGGGCCAGCGGCGCCCGCCCCCCGCCAAGAGACAAGTCTTCTGCTCTGTGTTCTGCGTGGAGAACGACCTGCCCGAGGCCCCCTCGGCGGAGCGGCTCTCGCTGCCCGCGTCGCCACCCCGGGCTCCGCCGGTGACCAACCCTCCCAGCACCCCCTCCTCCTTCCCCAGCCCCCGGCTGTCGCTCCCAGCGGACCCCCTGTCCCCCGACGGCGGCAGCATCGAGCTGGAGTTCTACCTGGCGCCCGAGCCGTTCTCCGTGCCCAGCCTGCTGGGAGCTCCACCCTACTCTGGCCTGGGTGGGGTTGGGGATCCCTATGCGCCCCTCATGGTGCTGATGTGCCGGGTGTGCCTGGAAGACAAGCCCATCAAGCCCTTGCCCTGCTGCAAGAAGGCCGTGTGCGAGGAGTGCCTCAAAGTCTACCTGAGCTCCCAGGTAACCTCAGCCCCTCTGTCCCTCCCCTGTCCTCCATTCAGCTTTCCAAATCACTGGCCAGGAAGTCCAGCTCGCCAGCTCCCTGCTCACAGGAAGAGGTGATGAACACCCTTATGGAGGACCTCTATCAGTTTCTTACATCTCGGTTGTTGGTTTAAGTGTGTTTGTCTTCGCTGGTTAACTTGACTGGAATTTAACTCTGCTTGAGCTTTGAGCTTTGATTGGCAACCATAGAAGGAACAGGGTACAAGTGAATTGCCTTCTGCTATTTCTTTTATTAGATTGCAAGCAAGGAGCTTGCTCAAAGAGGAGGGCAATGAGAGTGCCTCAGAGGCCTGGTATCCCAGAAACTAACAAATAGTGGGTATAAAATAAATATGTATTGAGTTGGTGGAGAGAAGAGTTGCAATGAATGATACCGAATTTGAAATTTTGCTCCATTTAAATAATCCAGAAAAAGTGTTATTAATTTATTTATTCCTTGGCCCTGGTCCGCTTTTCAGTTTCTTTTTCCTTAGTAAAGTTGAAGTACTTTTTCTCACTGAAGTTTTATGCCAGCAGGGTGCTTTATTTCTCTGAGAGGGAACAAAACAGAAAGAGCAAAACAAAGCAAAGCAAGGCTAAGAGGCTTAACAAAACAAGTGCTGGTGAAACTTTCCTCCTCAGCTCCTTATTTGAAAACTTGTTTTCTTTCTTGGAAAGTTTAAGAGTGCAGTAGACCGGCTTTCCTTCCCTGGTGGTGAATGCGTCCTTCCAGCAGTTTTCAGTCTGTTATGTTTCTGCCAGTGTTTTGCACAATCCGGAATGCCCTTTGATCCCGTGTCTGATTGTCCTACGCCTATTCATCTTTCAAAACTCTGGCTGTTCAGGTGCCAACTTTTCCGTGAAGCCTTACCTCACCTCCAGGCCACTGCTTGTATACTTTCAAAATACTTCTGCATGTCTTGCATGCACTGAAGTTGTTCCAGATGTGTCTGTTTGTCTGGCTAGACTGTATGGACAGGGTTTTACAGCCCCTGTGTCTGGTAGTTTCATGTTGGTATCCTTTCCCGTAATAGTGTTTAATAACATTGGCTGAAGCGAACTGAAGAGGATTTCACACGGTGCAGTTCCTCTGTGTATTGTGGCTAATCCATGCTTGTGTCTAGACTGAAAGTGTGTAACGTGCCCAACGGCAAACGCAAAGGGGAATTTAGACAGAATGGAATGCTACACAAACAGTGACTTGGCCAAGATGGCTGAGGTTATCCAAACGCCTGTGAGAGACTGTGATGTCTCTTTCATGCTTTATCGGCAGACAGATACTTGAAAAAGGAGGAAAGCCTGCTGTTCATTGTGTCGGTTTCTATGACATCACTGTCAAACAGCCCAACAGATACCGGTGCCATCCATGTGCAAAGCCCTGTGGTGGGATTCAGACATTCCCAAGGTATGGGCCCTGCTCCAAGGAAGTCCCCTTGTGTGTATACAAGATGTTTACACAAGAACAAGGTAGCATATAATAAGATGTAAACAGAGTAACAATATCATGTAGCACTTACTCTTAAGGGCTGGGAGTTCAAGAGAGGTGGTCATTATAGGTTGGGGTACTCTGCAGTTTGATTCCCTTAAGGTGGGTCCTTTCCCCAAAGCAAAATTTTTTTTGCCTCCATAAGTTAGTTTTAGGAAGTCAGTGTTTTGATCTCCAGTGGAGAAAGAGAAGGAATGGGGGTGGGGAGTGGGAGGGTGGCAAGGTGAGTGAAGAATCATTGCCGTGCACAACTGCGAAAAGCTCCTCTGAAGTAACGTAGTATCTGAAGGCTATCGGCAGTATTTAGGATTGTATGTATGTTCCTGACCTTCTTCTAAAGTATTTGACAGAACTTTTAATAAAGAAAAAATATACTTTATTTGAAATAATAAACAACAACAAAAAGATGAATCTTGCAGGCCAGGCATGCTTCCACTTCAGGGCTTTGTGTGTGTTGTTCCTTGTGCCTGGACTATCCCCTTGGAGTCCCCCCCCACCCCCCATTCCCTTGCTTACTCCTTCCCCTTCTCCCTTTCAGGTCTGTATGCAGATGTCGCCTGTGTGACCTTCACTGACCACCTTTTTGGTGGTCACCCAAAGTTGAGCCTCACCCAACACTCTAGATCTCCTTTCCAGCTATTTATTTTCTCCATAGTGATAAAAATACTCTGTCTTGTACTTATGCAGTTGATTTCCATGAAGACAGGAGTTTTCACATGATTTGTTCCCTACTGTGGCTTTGGCACCTAGAATGTTGTCTGACACATAACAGATGCTCAACTAATTAGTTATTGAGTTTATGAAGAGCTGAGCGACAAAGAGGTGATGAAACTGCCCCCAGAAACCACGGCTAGAAGGAGGTGATCTGCTTGAGCACTGAATTCTACTCTGAGATTCTTGATGTTTAAGACAAAAGACAAAGACTTAAAGTAGACAAAAATAATAGGTTTGCTAAGTTTGTTATTAAACTTAGAATTAAAGAGTTTTAAAACAAACTTTTAGCTTATACAAAAATGGCATTTCTTTCACTTGCATAAAACTAGGCCTGTGGTTATAATTCTGATCTGTGTTAATGATAAGGTCCCTTCTACTTAAAGAGGCTGTGTTTCCACATCACTTAACCTCTCTGTGTCTTAATTTCCTCATCAATGAAATGGGATTGCAGACCATGATCTGTAATGACACACCAATTCTAAAGCAAAACAAAATCAAACTGCAGAGTTGTTTTGTTGCATTACTGAACCAGGTCAAAGGGCATAGAGAGTGCCCTCTTTCTCATTTTATAAGGCTTCTTGGTTTTGACAGAAGTAAATCTGTCAAGCTTGAACGTGCAAGACTCTTTAAGACCTTTTAAAGTAAAATGATATATTTGAAATAAAAAGTTATTAGTGACTTTTTTCATCATCTTTTGGATCTGTGCCAAATAGTGTATTATTTAACATCATTTAAGAAAACAAAGCAGAGTCCCTATTAAGCATTTTATGCAAACATTAAAAATGCATACTAAATGTGAGTTGGAATATTGCCTGGTTAAATTAATATTCTTCTAAAAGGAGATGCTGAGTTCTTTGAAAGAAGGTACAAAGTTGGAAGACAGGAATGCAGGTTTTTAGATGATAATCTTATTTCCATTAGTGCCGTGGACTGAATATGTGGCAAAGGCTGATAGATAGGTGTCTTCATTATTTCAGTGCAGACATAGGGTGGTGACTTAAATACCTCCATACTGTGGTTTAAAAATAATAGTTTTAGTTTTTCAAAACATAATTCTTCTTCAGTTATCACTGTGACTGGGGCTGTTGGAGAATGCTTCTTAGTGGAATGACTTTACTGGCCGATAGGTACCATCCAGTTTCCAGTTGCCATGGTGAAGGATTGAACTGATACATTATAATCTTTGGCACTTAACATAGGGGAGTTACTTAAAGGCTCTAGAGTACCATGATGGAGATAGTGGGAGTTTAACTGGTTTGTGTTGCCTGGGTACATAAATCTTTGGTACATAAACTTTAGAAGTATGTTTCCTAGTAACCTATGTGTGCATGTATGACCATGGCTTAGAGCACACAATCCCAGGGATGTCTGCAGTCTCCTGCAGGTCGCTGGGCCATTCTGAGTACTGACCTCAGCTGGTTTGGCCTTTACCACATTTTCTAGGAGGAAAGATTGTTGCTTTCCTTGTTTCATAGAATGATATCGCACTCATTTCAAAAATCCTCCACAGGTATCTTTCTTTTATGATTTTGGTTTGAGACAGTAAAATATGTTATGTGAAATATTAATATTTAGTACTTTACATAAAGAAAGAAGAGAATTGGGCATGCTAAGGGCTTTCTAAAGGTAACAGCTGTTGCAGCTTTCATCACTCTGCTTCAAAGTGCTCGCGATTGGCAGATGCATATGACTTGGAATGTACACACCTGTCAAATGAGTATTAATAGAGACAAGCAACACATTTCTTCTGCAGTTTGTGAACAAAACAGCTGCTAGATGGTAGTGTCCTAGAATGACTGTCTACCATAGTCACCCTCGAATCAGTGACCTAGGGATGAAAGCTTCTGTATCCTATTATTAAACTCTGAGTCATCCAGACTTTTATGGGTAAAAGTGTAACCTACTTTTTCCCTTTAAACCTTAAAACAACCTGGATATTTTTAGAATCTGTCCCGTTCAATATGGAGTTTGCATGCAGCCATCTTCACACAGGTAATTTACAGATCCTATCATGCCAGGTGTGATTTTGGTAGTCTTAAAAATGTGAAGAATAAAAGAGACTGACCTCTGTTAAATCACTCTGAGAATTTGAAAAGTGAGAATTCAGGCATATGTAAGCTTATTTTTTTGTGTACAGAATGAGTGTGTGTGTGTGTGTGTGTGTGTACTGCGGGGCTGTGGTAACATTTGCTTTTATACCTTCCTGACTCATGCACTTACTTATTTTCCTCTTCTGACTCTTTACTGATATCTCTTTTAATAATTTCTTCATTTCTCTTTAGTAATTTCTTTTTTCTCTTACTTTTCAAAATTTGATTTTAAGTAGTACTTGATTTCTGCGGAGGAATCAATCCCCTATCAAGGGTTCATCTCTGGGCCAGCAGGACCTGGTCCAGGCACTGCCTGGGTGTCTTCCTTCCCGTCGCTTCCAGCATCTGGAGATGACGACACCACGTGGAGAAACCCTGCATTGTGCTCCACTGCCTACAAGATCTCAAATAACATGACTAGTACTACTTACCTCGGGCGTCAACTGAAACCTTTACAGTAGTGATTTTTTTTTTTTTTCTCCTAGAGTAGATAGAGCTCAGCTTTTACACTTGAAGGCTCTTCCTTACTCCTCATGTGAGAGATGGCAAAAGGAGAACGTTAGGACTTCAGCTCCCAGCTTTTAGTTAAGAGTTTGTGATGGGGATGTAGACAGATACTTGAGTCATAATTTCTTATAATTAACTTTTTCATTTGTTAATGTACCATTTACACATTTAACAAACATTTATTGAGTACCTGTGTGTCAAGGACCATGAGATAATCTATAAATGTATTAAATGCCCCCAAGGAGCCATCTTAGAGACTAGTTGGCAGTGTTTCTTCCAAGCTTTGTCTTCCAAGCATAAATAAGCTTTCCTTTAAGATCTCAGACAGCTGTGGGTCTCCCCTCTTCTGCTGCCTTTCTGGGAGGATTTTCTTAAGCCGATTCTGGAATACCAGTTAACCTTTTAGTAAGCATATTACTATTCCTCCTATTATGTTTATTTCAAAGTAATAAATCCACTCATTAATTTTTTCTTAATAAACATTTCTCAGAGTTCTTTGTAATTGTGATAAATAGAAATTAGTTAATACTTTGCTTCTTTCAAAATATTTATTACCTTTGCTTAAAAGAAAACATAATTTTGCTAAGTTTGTTTTGGATCATCCTTGACAATGTGGCAAATCTTTAAAGTTATGATACTTTCAAAGAATTGGGTTTTTTTGTTCAAATTCACTGTGTCAGAAGGGTTTTATGTGATAAACGAAATGAACCTTCCCAAATCAAGTTCTGTCTTAAAACAAAAATTCAGTGTCTGCAGGACAATTAATTCCTAGAATAATATTCTCTTTCAATGTTATCAGTACTATTTGCCCTATCAGTTTTGGGTAATTACACTTGAGTTTCCGCAAATAATAACAACCATTAATTGAGCATCTATATTCCAAGCATTTTTACACATGTTTTATTATTTAATTTTAATTCCCTTACATATTAAATACTTATTACATATGAGACACTGTTGGAGGTGTTGGGGATACAGAGAACAGTAACAGATAAAGCCCCTTACTTCATGGAGTTTATATACTAGGCTGGGGAGAGATTGATAATAAAATAAGTAAATTATTTAGTATATTAGGAGATAATAAGGGCTATAGAGAAAGAAAAACAAGGGAAGGGTGATAAGAAATATTGGGGAGGAGGTTTTTCTTTATATATTTATAGTGTTTTTAGGAGTTGTCAGGGAGGGTTTATTTTACAAGGTGACTTTTGAGCAGAGATCTTTCTGAGGGCCGTGAGAGAGCAAACCATGAGGATATCTAAGGGAACAGCAAGTATAAAGTTCCAGAGACAGGAGCATACTTGGGGGGGTTCCAGGAATGGCAAAAAGATCCATGCGGCTGAAGCATAGGGAATGAGGTGGTGAGCGATAAGAAGAAACCAGCAGGAAGAGTGGGAAAAGCTGATCGGAAAGGGCTTTAAGGCCATAGAGAATTTGCGTTTCCTCTGAATGAGATCGGAAGCTGTAAGATGGTTTTGAGCTAATCAGATATGACTTTACCTTTATGAGAAAGTACTCTGGCTCTCTGTGGAGAATATACTATGCGAGTCAAGAATGGAAGTAAAAAGACCAGTTAGAAGACTATGGCAGTAAGCCAGAGGGGAGGTGTGACCGTTCAGACTAGGGTGATAGAGGTTAATTTGGTTTGCACTGGTGGAATTTTGAATATATTGTGACAATAGAGCTGACAGAATGTGCTGATGATTGGGTGTGGGATGAGAGAAAAAAAGAGTCCAGGATGACTCAGGTTTTGAGCCCAAGCAATTAGAAGAATGGGTTTGTCATTTAATAAGGTGAGGAATACTGTAGGAGGACTAGTTTTAAGGAGAATCAGGAGTTCATGCTAAGTTTGAAAAGGTATTTAGACATTCATAAAAGGATGTTGAATAGGCAGTTGGTGTGTGGCATTCAGCAGAGCGATCTTAACAGAAGATGTAAATTTGAACATTTTTGACATATAGATGATATTTAAAGCCATGAGACCAGATGAGGTCACCTGGGGCGTGATAGTTGATAGGGAAGGATTGAGGACTGAGTCTGGGCATACCAGTGTTTGCAGATATAGAGTCTGGGACGTATGAAAGAACCAGCAAAAAGTCTGAAAGGGAGAGGGCCAGATAGGCAAGAAGAAAACCAAGGCAGAGTGGTTACCCAAAGGCCACACAAAGGTGATGTTTTAAAAAGGAAAGAGTCATCATTTTTGTCTAATGCTTCCGATAGTTTCAGCAGGATAAAGATTAAAATTGACCATTGGATTTCCCAACAAGGAGATTATTTGTAAGTGTGAACAGTGCTGTTTTCATTGGCACTGGTGGGGGTGGCTTTCTGATTAGAATGGGTTGAAGAAAACAGGAACAGTTCAATTTCTGTACTGTAGGTAGTAGAATGTTATGTGAGGAAACTCAAGGTTAGAGAGATTAAATAACTCGCCCTAAATCACACAGCTAGGAAATGGCAAAGGTGAGATTTCAATTCAGGTCCGTTTGGCTCTAAAACCCAAGGTCTTTTTACAGTCTTTGCATTTATTGTCTTATTTATAGGTTAAATATATATTTATTTCATTTTTCTTTTAAGTTTGTATTGTACAAAATCACAAGTCTTCCAGTCCAAGAAGAAACTTAATTACATGTTTTGAGGAAGTGGAATTCTCTTGCCCAGATTTAGATCCAGAGAAAGATTTCTACCAAAGTCAGCCTCATCTTCATGTACAAAAATCAAGAGGAGTTTAGTTTAGAGGAGCTATGATTTGACTTACTATTAAGTTTTAATGGCAGCACACTCTCCCGTTTTCTTCCTAATTCTCTTGGCCATTCCTTTTGTTTCCGTTTGAGCTTTTTCTTATGTTACCATCTGTTAATGTTGGTGTCTACATGGTCCTATATTAAACCCTCTCTCTCCTCTCCTCACACTGTGTACTAGTCGTGGGGCCATGTCATCCACTCCCATGGTTTTAGGTAACACCTATATGCTCTTGACTTCCAAATCTTTGTCTCTAGCCCGGATGACTCTTCTCACCTGCAGTACCAGGTAGCTGTTCGTCTCCTCGACATTGCCACCTGCCTGTACTACCCACAGCCACCTTAAACCTCTCAGGATGAAATCTCCTTTCCTCCTCTTCCTTCCCACACCCCTAAAGCTTTGCCCTTCCTTTGGGCTTCTGTGTTTCCATCAGTTATACCCAAGCCAGAAACTTGGGCATCGTCCCTGAATTCTTCCTCTCCCTCACCCCCCAGATCTAATTAATCACCAAGTTCTTTCAGTTCTACCTCCTGAAATTATTTTTATATTTTCTCTACTCTACTTTTCTTCATTTCTGCTGGCATTTGCTCAGGCCTCCACCATTTCTCTCCTGGATTCCAACCACAGCTTCCTGCTTGGTCCTAGTGCTCCAATCTTGACCATTTCCAGTCTGTCCTTCACACTACAGTCAGCATTGTCTTATAAAATGCACGACTGGTCTTAGCATTACCCTTCTTTGCCTTTCAGTCTGCCTGTTGCTTGTAGAATAGAATCTAAACATGATTTACATGTGCCTGAGTGATCTAACTCCTGTTTACCACTCTTAACTTTGTTTCTCATCAAGTACCCCCCTAAGCCTATAGCCATATTAAACTTCTTTTCATTCCTTGAGCACTCTATGACACTCTTAATTATGATCCTTTAGTTTAGTGCCATTAGGTTCTGCCTTGGGGGGGGGGTCTACTTTTTTTCCCACACTCCCCCAACTCTGTTTGCCTCTTTCACACTGATTCATTCTTCTATCTTAGCTTAGACATTTCTTCCTTTGAGAATCCTTCTTGCCCCCCTATATCTGGATTAAGCATCCTTCCTATATTCTGTGACAACTCTTTGACTCACTATAAGATTCTTCTCATTTCACTATATTTAAATCACCTGTTTCCTGCTCTATGCTCCCATTAGACTGTAGAGCTTGATGCATGGAGAAACCTTATTCATTTTTTTTTTTGATTGATTTCTTAGCTCTTGGTTGGCATATTGTACACATGAAATGAGTATTTGTGTAGTGGACTTATGTAGTTAGTCTATAAATAATAAATCAGAGGCTAGTTGTCAATATACAGAGTATGAGAATAGATAGCCAAGATGGTATTTAAAATGAAAATCTCAACATTTCATTATCTTGCTTAAACACCTACAAGACCTTCCCATTGCTGTACAGAAAGATTCCAGTTCATAACACTGTTGATGAGGTTTGGCCTCTGCTCTCTTCAGTCTCTTCTCTGTCCCTCCAGCTCTACATCAGACGTGTGTCAGGCGTGTAGCCTTCCCTCTGTTAATTTTCCTCTTCTTTCAGATGTCAGCCATCCTTGGGTCTCCAGACTGAATCAGTCCTGCCGTTTATGCTTTTAGAGTCCTTTTTACTCTGCAGCCATTGTATCTTTATCCCCTTTTGTAATTATATGTTTGTGTGATTATTTGATGTTTGATTAATTATCTCCCCTTCCCCACTATTATTTGAGCTGCTTTTATAACTAGCATTTAGCATGGAGCCCAGAATAGAATAGGTGCTCAATAAGTATTTGTTAAAAGACTGAGTGAATGATTGATAGTAAATTATAGTAAGTTTAGGTTGGTAGGAAAAATAAGGTAAGATTTTGAACCTGAATTTTTGATATCTTATTTCACAATAGATTTAAAATTTTAATGCAACAGAATGCTATGGCCTGAGTCTTTATCCTGGCATCCCACCTATCACTGAGATGCTTCTTTAATTATAAAACCTTTTCTGGTTACTATGTCTTCTGCTTAACAAATTCCTCCGGACCCTGGGGACTTAAGACAACCATTTTTTTTTTTTTTTTTTTTTTTTGATCATGGCATGTGGGTCAGGAATTTGGGAAGGGCTCAGCTGGTCAGTTCACACTTGGGGCTTCTCATGCAGTTGTAGTCAGATGTCAGCTTGCTCACTTGGCTGTCAGCTGATGCTGGCTGGCCTTTGTCAGGATGCTCAGCTGCGGCTGTGTACAGAAGTGCCTACATGTGGCCTTGACAGCAAGCTAGTCTCAGGGAAGTGGGCTTCTTACATGGAGGCTGGCTTCCCCTGGGACAAGAGTCTCAAGTAAGCCAGGTGGAAGCTGCATGATCTTTTCTGTCTTAACTTTGGAAGTCACTCAGCATCACCTGGGCAAAGGAGGTGCTTTCATAGGCTGCCTAGATTCAAGGGGAAGAGACTTAGACCCCAGCTTTTTTTGTGAACATGTAAAAGAATTTGGGGCCATATTTGTAATCCACCACACTACTTCAGACAAAAATCAGGAATGTTGTGAATTTAGGTTTTGAGCCTGAATTTTAATTTGTTTTTTTTTTTTTTAAATTTCATGTCTTTTCAATCATTTAATTACATTTTTCCTATTCATATCATTATATTGATTTTATACTTTGGTGTTGTGGGTCTTTTTGGGCTTTATCCTTGAATAATTTAACAGTAAAGCTTCATTTAGTTTTAAGTAAAGCTTACATAAAAGTTGTTCCCTTTTAAAATTAAATATTTTAGATAATTCCACTGTAACTGAAATATCTTGAGATCAGGGTCAGCTTCTAATTATTAACACCACTTAAAATTATTCTACGTAATGTAATTTCCATTATATCAAAACTTTAGCTTCATTAGAGGTTAAAATATTATTTGAAAAGATTCAATACCTTGCTGAATAAAGAGAGTTGGTGTAACAGATAGTTTTTGTAGTCCAGGGATATTCTATACAGAAATTATATTATATTTAATGATACCTAAGCATTAACCACCCTAGTTAACCTTTGTTAAATTGACCCACTGTTGGTTTTTTATTGTTTATGATATTCCAATTTGGCTGATTTTATCATTTGATTAACGTCCTCTCAAATAGGTAAGCCTTATGTTTCCAGAACCAAACATGTTGTGCTCAGAAATCTCTTCCTGGTTGAGGATATGTGCACCCTGAAACAAAGGAGGTGTATTGCTTTTATGATGGGCCTTTTTCTTTTCCCCCAGCTGACGTAACTAAATTTTGCGCTTATGCATTCATGTGAATGACTGATCCCTTTTAAAATCTTCCTAAGCTGTTTGCCTCAATGATATTCTCTACTGTAAGATTCAGAGGCTAATTATAGGCTACCTAGCAAATTACTTCCCTTTTTGTGGTGTTGATTCTTGCCTTATTTCCTCACTTGATTATTGGACATATTCAGTGTTCCTGAATCTCCAAGATGTAAGAGGCAAGTTAAATCACCGCAGCTTTTTCCTCTGGTTGCTTAACAATTTAAAACAGCAGGTAAAATAAAACAATTGGTCATAGTATTTCACTAGTGTTTTGTTTCCTTTGATAATGCCATTTTTCCTAATGTTTACAGTTTAGTTTATTATTAGTTTATGTCTAAGTAGAGCTGTTGGGTCAAATCAGAAATGACTTTGATATGGCTAGATCTTAGTGTACCATGTTTGTATGAGCATATGACCTCGGTAGGGAAAGTGAGTTTCTTTCATTAGTTCTATAGAGAGTAGGGGGGGTATATTCTTCTGCTAGAGATGCCCTTGGTGGGAAATGATAGGTGCAATCCCAAGAGTTCTAATTTAATCCTACTTTTAACTAGTCTTACTATTAACTTTAGTGTTTTTTTTCTTATATTACCATTTTTCCTCCTCAAGATTGTCTGTTTGTGAAAGAAACATTTTGAAAATAATAGGCTCCTAAAAATAAAAGAAATATTCTGTGTTCAGTGTGCTGGTGCTTTATGTTAAAACTGTGTGTGTGTGTGTGTGTGTGTGTGTGTGTGTGTGTGAACGTCTCAAGTTTATTTGTGTGTTACAAGAAGATTATTTGCTGATCTTGATTTGTAAAAATCTAAGTATAGTCATTCAGGTAAATTCATGTATTCCAGGTTTAGTTTGAATCAACCTAAAATAGATGTCCCTTGAGCTTACCTTTTTTCTGTTGTTAGTTTTTAATATGTCACTTTGTGAGTCACTGAGGGCTTCACCTTTAGGATAAAGGGAGAGTTTAGAGGAATGCTTGAAAAGAAAACATTTGAAACAATAGTAATTCTTTTCCCAAGAGTTTGCTTCTTTTTTTTTTTTTTTTTCAGTTTTTAGGATTTCTGAAAAATACTGTTTGTCCAGATATGCTTTTCTCTTTAAAAATCACTACAAACTTATAAAATTTGGAAATAGAATTTTCAGTCTTGCTTGAAAATTACCCAAATGAATTGCTTCAGAGAGTTTTGACCCACTTGTTTAAAAAATAGCACTTTATGATTAGCTGCAAGAATAGCTGATTGACATTAGGGAAGATGTACATCTACTAGCTGAATTTCATCAGCAATCTTTGAATACTTGGTAGATGAGGTGTAAAAATAAGTATAATGATTTAGTAAGCCCAGGCAACAGGTTTTTTTTTTTTTTTTTGCCTCTCTGTGTCTGTGTGTGGTGCTTTTTCAAGCAGTATATCAAAATAAATTGAACATAGACCTTAGAGACCCAGTGTCACTAAATGCTGAACAAAGATTTTTAAAAATAAGAAAGCTGGTTCTAACACATTGCTTTTGCAATTATTATTAATTCTATTAGTGATGATAAGATGTTTTGTATCATTAATTAATACAATAAAATTAAGATTCTGATGTTAAAAAAATCACTGGAACTTTTGGATTCTTTTGGCTTGTTAATAATCTAGATGGATTGGACAAAACCTTGTTGGTTTGCTCAGGGTGCTAATGAGGTCAAGGTAAAGCAGGCGGTCTCATCACAGGCTGGTTAAGGACGCTGATGTGGGACCATAACCCTACCCTTAACCCTGCACAGTCAGATATAAAGTGTCTGCTTCTGATCATAAGACTGTAGCTGAGACAAGATGGAAGAATTACTATTAATCATCTCATCACCACTTCTGGAAAAACACACGACAAAAAAAGTTCTACTAGATAATTGGTGAGTTGCAGAGACCTTTACGTAGAGAAATCTTTTCAAGTGGACAAGACTTTCCTTTCTTTCACTGTAGTCACACTGTAGAAGATCTGTTCTCTAGCACTCAGTAGGTTTAAGGGAATCAAAGGGGAGGGGGAACTAGAGCATTCTTATTCTCTTAAAAACATTTACTGAGCACAAAATATTTGTTTAGAGCTATGCTGATCACTATGAGAAGAGACAGGGTAGTCTATGATCCATCCTCAGCGAGTTTAGAAATTCAATAGGTGAAAAGTAAGCTGTCCAGCAAATATTAGGGCAAGTTTATAATTACATTGTGTGATGCTGATTGTTGACTTAAGTGGTTCTAGGAAGAGAAAGCTGTGTTTATCGGAGTAGAAAAAGTTGGAACTTGGCTAGTATCTAAAAAGTGGTGGTTGTTGCACAGGGAGAGTAGAAGGGAGTTAGGGGTGGGGCGTGTCTCCAAGTGAGGTGGGGTGAGCAAGCACACGTACACACGCAAAATTACATTTGTGGAAATAAAGAGGGAGGGCGTGCAAGTCACCCTGGCTAGAGAGAGGGGTTGGGAAGGACAGTATGGCAAATACAGGTAGAGAGGTGAGAGCTGGATGGTGAGCCAGAGTCTGGAACAGAGGCTTCAGTACAGAGCAGAGCACCACAGGCAGCTGGACAGAGCATCCCTCTGCAAAGCCAGACCCACGGGCGTGCTGTGTCTCAAGAACAGGGAACAGAGGGAGCCTGGTCAGAGATGGCTTATCGAGGGAGATGTGGGTCAGATCACGTACAGCTGTGATGCCCCTCTGTGGAACTGGTGCTTTATTCCAACTGTAATAAGAAGTCATTGGAAAGTTTAGTAGAGCTGTCAAATGATAATTAATGCTCCGAAAAGAGTCTGGCTTCAGTGTGGAGAATAAACTGTGTTTGGGGGGTGAGGTGGCAGGAAGAGAAGCAGGGAAATGGGTTAGGAGGCGTCTGCAGCAGTCCAGGGCAGAGATGACAGTGGTCTGCACTAGTGTGGAAATGGTTCTGTCTCCTAGCACTTATTGGGCTTTTGGTTTTAAAAGGTGCAGAGAGTGCCTTGCCTTTGGTCTAGTAGAATGTCCTGCCAGTCCTTGCAGCCTTTAATGTTCAGAGGTCCACGTTGTATAACGCTGGACCAGCTGCCGTCTTTATCTTTCAAGCAGTGTATGATCAACCTCTGTTCAGCTTGATTGCCTCTTGCATTTTGCCTGTCTGCAATGGGTTTGTTTGTTTGGTTTTAATTGTTTGGTTCCAGAGACACCATGTAGAAAATCACTGACCGAAAAATATGAAAACATCTTTTGAATAGGTGTCCATAGTTGTTATTTTACTGATTGTCAGAATCAATTTATCAAAGAAGTTGAGCTATTTTCTGCTACCTACTTTTTTGCAATTTGCCGTTCTTAGTCTTTCCTCATTTTATGCTCACCAGTTTGCTTACGTCATTACTTAAAACAAATAGGAACTCCCACCCTCCCCTTCCCACAGATGGCGAAGGTCTCACTGGTCCACCAGTAAGTTCTGAGAGGAAGTTATGATTATTTCATAACTCTATTTAGTTCTTGTCCTTATGGTTTTGCATTGTTTTGAATGACTGTCCTTTGCTTCCTCAATTAATTCTTATTTTATTACACTCATCTCTTACTCCTAATTCTTGTTTTTGTAACAGTATTCTCTTTGGGTGTCAGTTCCACTTCCTCTACCTTTAATGGGAAAGGCCCTGGGGTCATTGCTTAACTGTACGATGGCTGTTTTATTTTGATTGTGGTTGTCCTTTTCTTTGTTTTTAGTAAGGGTACACTGATAAAGTAATTACTTAAACAAAGATTTGCTTTGTTGATTTTATGCTGAGTAACTGAGTTCCCCCTCTCTCCTATATGAACCTTCATTTGTTTATTTCAGAGTCCTGAAGTGTTTCCTCTAATTACATTCTATTATTCATCATAGAACCAGTAATATTTCAGTTGGAGGTAATAAAATATCGATTTTTTAAATTATTTATGAGAAAACCTCAAGTATTTATCTTTAAAATAGATTTGTTCCATGTGTGGGTTGTGTAAATTTTAGAAGAATATAAACCTTATGCATTTGTATCATGACAGGTTTTTCAGTTGTCTTGCCATGTAACACCTCTGGATAAAAGTGATTTAAAGACCAGTAGTGTTTACTAAATTTAAAATATTTTCAAATTAGGTAGTGTGAGCAATCACAGGTATCGGGTAGCATCTAGGAGTACTTTGTTTATAAAACAATTTGAGAAAAATTTAAGTAGTTAGAAAAGTTGGACTTTATGTTTAGAACATCCATTAAGTTTGTAATACTTCAATTGTTTGCAAAGAATTTAGCTCTTTTTTTTCCTCTGTATTAATCTTCTTGTCAAGAACAACTCATTTCAATGTCAATTCATTATTTTTCCTCTATAAATATGAATGGGATTTAATTTTGTATCCCAACACTTTAACATTTTTTCTTGGAAGTACCTATTTTATTTTATTTTTTTAAACAATTAATTTATGTTTTTTAAAATTTTATTTATTTATTTTTGGCTGCATTGGGTCGTTGTTGCTGCACGCAGGCTTTCTCTAGTTGTGAAGAGCGGGAGCTACTCTTTGTTGCGGTGTGAGGGCTTCTCACTGCGGTGGCTTCTCTTGTTGTGGAGCACGGGCTCTAGGCATGCGGGCTTCAGTAGTTGTGGCGCGTGGGGTTAGTTGCTCTGTGGCATGTGGGATCTTCCCCAGGCCAGAGATCAAACCTGTGTCCCCTGCATTGGCAGGCGGGTTCTTAACCACTGCACCACCAGGGAGGTCCCAGAAGTACCTATTTTATTAAAAAATAAAAGCTAGTTCATGAGGTGATATAAGATATTTTTTCAGTGTTTATCTCACTTTATAGATACTTTGATATTTTCTATAGCAAAAAATGTGGTTGATATTTCAAAAATTCCATAGTCAAAACCCTATCCCCAACCACCAAAATATATATATACATATTCTTGCATTGCATTTTGTATAAGTAACACATTTCACATAATAATTTATAACCGTTGCCATCTTGTAGACTATTTATCATTAATAATCTATTTATATATGATGCGATGGTAGATTCTACCTGAAAACAAATTAAAAAATTGTTTTACCTACATACCTACTCTCTCAAGACTTTAAAAATTTCTATATGGTATGCAAATGCTTGTTTACCAGGTCACCTTGGGTATACCATTGATAAATTTGTACAGAAAAAAAATGTCAAAAGTTGATGACTTTATAGTATGTGAAAGTTATTTACTCAGTTTCTGGTGAGAAGAATGAAAATGGGTTTGTATTACTCAAATGTTTTCTTTGAATAAGATTGAAGAACTGTAAAGGGAGTCATTCATCCTTCCTTGGCTTGCAGGTTTGTTGTCTGGTGAGAAAAGGGAAGAAACAGATATAACTGTCAGAGTGGAAGGGCCACTTTAGAGAGTACTTTGTTTTAAAGGAAAAGAAAAGCTTTCTATGTATTTTCTGTTCAACATCACTTCAGCATCCCCTTTTCCAAATAGGGGTTCTTAACTTGGTAGTCATAATAGTTCACGGATTGTCTTCAGAAGGGTTATAAATGCCCTGAGATCCTATGCAAAATCCATTTTCTCTTGTGATTAGGTTAATAACATTTACTGGTTTTTAGACTATTAGCCAAAAAAGGTTTAGAGCTACTAACTTTGAAAGATTTTCATGTCTTGGGAGCTAAAGACAAATTCTGGTGTTCGTATTTATGATAACCAAGATATGGGCTAGATATGAATATGTGGAATATTCAGTCTATTTAGTGTACAGAGGAAGGCACAATAAGTAGAAGATTGAGGTAGTGGATGGAATATGAGCAGGACAAGTGTAAATTTAGAGCCTGACTGGTGGTTTAGTGGATTTATGTCCTAACCTCTCACTACTGGAAAGAACCTTAGAGGTCATCTAATTCGAGGTAGATATCTATGTATCAAAGCTACCTTCTTTTCAGTCATACACTTATGTGAACAGAGATGACCAGTAAAAAATACTAATACTCATATGGGTCATTCTGTGTCTTCGTCTATGGTAGCCCTCACTTTTGTGGGGGAGGGGGGCCGCACATAATAGTGACCTTTCACCCCTAGTAAAACGGATTAATTAATTAATTAATCTCCTGCAGTGCTTTGTGGACCTGTTTCAAATGTAGTGTTTCTTACTGGACCAGTAAAAAGGAAGTCTGGAGTTAGAACATTTGAGTTTCAGTCTTTGCTATATTATAAGCCTATGACTATTGGAAAAGTTAATTAATGGGTTGATGTATGTGAAACCTTTACACGTTGTAAAATGTTTATATTATGAAGCTCATATGAGCTTGATAAATAAAGGCAGACTGGGAGAATACAAAAATAAGAGTAAGAAAAAGGAGATTGTAGTCCCATTTACATCATTTACATTAATTTTTAAAATCCTAACTAAATGCTAGCAAATAAAATCCAGCAAATGCATTTTGAAAAACCACAATTACATCATGATCAAAGGCAATTTATCTCAGGAATGCAAAATGCTTTATTTAACATAGATCTATTTCATTTTATTTATCACATTAATAGATTGAAGGAGAGAAACCATACAATAATTTCAATAGGTGAGGAAAATACATTCATTAAAATTAAAAGTAAGAAGTTTTCATCTAAGTGAAAAATCTCTGAGGGAAGAAAATGATACTATAAATTAGGGTTAAAGTCAATTCACATCCTGCAAGTACATTTTCTAAAATATACAAGTCATAAAGAATTATTATCCGTTATACAGAAAAACTCTTAGAAATCAATAAGAAAAAGACTAGTTACTCATTGGAAAATGCAAAGTTTAATGACATAAATGGCCAGTAAATGTATACAAAAAAGTTCATACTCATTATTGAGATACATTACAATTTATACTAATGAGGAAAACACAAATTAGCAACAACAAAACAAGATAACAAACCAAGTGATGCAAACCAAGTGCTGGTTAGGATATGGGGCAAAGGGACGTTTAGACACTGCTTGTTCCCCAAAAAACTCTTGCACATATGTGAGAGTTATGTACAAGGTATGTATTGCAACATTATTTATAATAGTTGAAAAATTGGAAACAAATTTCCATCATTAGGAAATGGATGAGTGAATTCTAGTATATTCATAAGTACACTATTCAACTGCACTTAAACTTAATCAACTAAATCTCTCTATATGTATTAACATAAATATAGATACTGAAAATGCAATATTAAGTAAAAACCAACCAAATTTCAGAATTCAAGCAGTTTCAATGCAATGAAATTTTAAAAAACATATAAAGTCATGATATGTTGTTCAAAGATATGTTTTTAGTGTAGTATTAAAAAATAAACATAAGCCAGATTTATAAGAGTGCATAATTCTGCAGCAGGAGAGAAGAATCGTAAGTACTTTTTATCTGTAATGTTCTATCTTTTTGTATAAAAAATAGGAAGCAGAATGATAAAATGTGAGCATTTGTTAATAATGGGTGTTGTGAAAACATGTATGTTACATTAATCTACTTTTTAAAATTTGTTTGATTTTTGGAAAATAAATATTTTTTATTTTTTAAGTTCATTTTAAGCACTCAGGGATATGAATACTATAATTTCCAAGATTTCTTCTAGCTCTAATATTCTGTAATCATTGTCCTCTTATGGCATCCCTGGTGACAGGTAATATAGGTTTATTTTGTAAGTAAACTAGCACTTTTTTTTTTTTATTGTGATAATTTGTTTTTTAACATCTTTATTGGAGTATAATTGCTTTACATTGTTGTGTTAGTTACTGCTGTATAACAAAGTGAATCAGCTATACGCATACATATATCCCCATATCCTCTCCCTCTTGCATCTCCCTCTCACCCTCCCTATCCCACCCCTCTAGATGGTCACAAAGCACCCTGCTGATCTCCCTGTGCAATGCAGCTGCTTCCCACTAGCTATCTGTTTTACATTTGGTACTGTATATATGTCCATGCCACTCTCTCACTTCGTCCCAGCTTACCCTTCCCCGTCCCCGTGTCCTCAAGTCCATTCTCTACGTCTGAGTCTTTATCCCTGTCCTGCCCCTAGGTTCATCAGAACCACTTATTTTTCTTTATAGTCCATATATGTGTGTTAGCATAAGGTATTTGTTTTTCTCTTTCTGACTTACTTCACTCTGTATGACAGTCTCTAGGTCCATCCACTGTATGACAAATAACTGAATTTTGTTTCCTTTTATGGCTGAGTAATATTCCATTGTATATATATGCCACATCTTCTTTATCCATTCATCTGTTGATGGACACTTAGGTTGCTTCCATGTCCTGGCTATTGTAAATAGTGCTGCAGTGAACATTGTGATATATGGCTCTTTTTGAATTATGGTTTTCTCAGGTTATATGTCCAGTACGGGGATTGCTGGGTCATATGGTAGTTCTGTTTTTAGTTTTTTAAGGAACCTCCATACTGTTCTCCATAGTGGCTGTATCAATTTACATTCCCACCAACAGTGCAAGAGGGTTCCCTTTTCTCCACACCCTCCCCAGCATTTATTGTTTGTAGATTTTTTGATGATGGCCATTCTGATGGTGTGAGGTGATACATCATTGTAGTTTTGATTGGCATTTCTCTAATGATTAGTGATGTTGAGCATCCTTTCATGTGTTTGTTGGCAATCTGTATATCTTCTTTGGAGAAACATCTATTTAGATCTTCTGCCCATTTTTGGATTGGGTTGTTTTTTGTTTTGATATTGAGCTGCATGAGCTGCTTGTATATTTTGGAGATTAATCCTTTGTCAGTTGCTTCGTTTGCAAATATTTTCTCCCATTCTGAGAGTTGTCTTTTCATCTTGTTTATGGTTTCCTTTGCTGTGCAAAAGCTCTTAAGTTTCATTAGGTCCCATTTGTTTATTTTTGTTTTTATTTCCATTTCTCTAGGGGGTGGGTCAAAAAGGATCTTGCTGTGATTTATGTCAAAGAGTGTTCTTCCTATGTTTTCCTCTAAGAGTTTTATAGTGTCTGGACTTACATTTAGTTCTTTAATCCATTTTGAGTTTATTTTTGTGTATGGTGTTAGGGAGTGTTCTAATTTCATTCTTTTACATGTAGCTGTCCAGTTTTCCCAGCACCACTTATTGAAGAGGTTGTCTTTTCTCCATTTTATATTCTTGCCTCCTTTATCAAAGACAAGGTGACCATATGTGCGTGGGTAAATCTCTGGGCTTTCTGTCCTGTTCCATTGATCTATATTTCTGTTTTTGTGCCAGTACCATATTGTCTTGATTACTGTAGCTTTGTAGTATAGTCTGAAGTCATGGAGCCTGATTCCTCCAGCTCCATTTTTCTTTCTCAAGGTTGCTTTGGCTCTTTGGAGTCTTTTGTGTTTCCATACAAATTGTGAAATTTTTTGTTCTAGTTCTGTGAAAAATGCCATTGGTAGTTTGATAGGGAGTGCACTGAAGCTGTAGCTTGCTTTGGGTAGTATAGTCATTTTTGCAATGTTGATTCTTCCAAATGAAGAGCCTGGTATATCGCTCCATCTGTTTGTATTATCTTTAATTTCTTTCATCAGTGTCTTATAGTTTTCTGCATACAGGTCTTTTGTCTCCTTAGGTAGGTTTATTCCTAGACATTTTATTCTTTTTGTTGCAATGGTAAATGGGAGAGTTTCATTAATTTCTCTTTCAGATTTTTCATCATTAGTGTATAGGACTGCAAAAGATTTCTGTGCATTAATTTTGTATCCTGCAACTTTACCAAATTCATTGATTAGCTCTAGTAGTTTTCTGGTAGCATCTTTAGGATTCTCTATGTATAGTATCATGTCATCTGCAAACAGTGACAGCTTTACTTTTTCTTTTCCGATTTGGATTCCTGTTATTTCTTTTTCTTCTCTGATTGCTGTGGCTGAAAGTTCCAAAACTATGTTGAATAATGGTGGTGAGAGTGGGCATCCTTGTCTTGTACCTGATTTTAGAGGGAATGGCTTCAGTTTTTCACCATTGAGAATGATGTTGGCTGTCGGTTTGTCATACGTGGCCTTTATTATGTTGAGGTAAGTTCCCTCTATGCCTATTTTCTGGAGAGTTTTTATCATAAATGGGTGTTAAATTTTGTCAAAAGCTTTTTCTGCATCTATTGAGATTATCATATGGTTTTTATCCTTCAGTTTGTTAATATGGTGTATCACATTGATTGATTTGTGAATATTGAAGAATCCTTGCATTCCTGGGATAAATCCCACTTGATCATCATGTATGATCCTTTTAATGTGCTGTTGGATTTTGTTTGCTAGTATTTTGTTGAGGATTTTTGCATCTATGTTCATCAGTGATATTTGCCTGTAGTTTTCTTTTTTTGTGACATCTTTGTCTGGTTTTGGTATCAGGGTGATGGTGGCCTTGTAGAATGAGTTTGGGATTGTTCCTCCTTCTGCTATATTTTGGAAGAGTCTGGGAAGGATAGGTGTTAGCTCTTCTCTAAATGTTTTATAGAATTCGCCTGTGAAGCAATCTGGTCCTGGGCTTTTGTTTGTTGGAAGATTTTTAATCACAGTTTCAATTTCAATGCTTGTGATTTGTTTGTTTATATTTTCTATTTCTTCCTGGTTCAGTCTCGGAAGGTTGTGCTTTTCTAAGTATTTGTCCATTTCTTCCAGGTTGTCCATTTTTTTGGCATATACTTGCTTGTAGTAATCTCTCATGATCCTTTGTATTTCTGCAGGGTCAGTTGTTACTTCTCCTTTTTCATTTCTAATTCTATTGATTTGAGTCTTCTCCCTTTTTTTCTTGATGAGTCTGGCTACAGGTTTATCAATTTTGTTTATCTTCTCAAAGAACCAGCTTTTAGTTTTATTCATCTTTATTATCATTTCCTTCATTTCTTTTTCACTTATTTCTGATCTGATCTTTATGATTTCTTTCCTTTTGCTAACTTTGGGGGGGCTTTTTGTTTTTCTTTCTCTAATTGCTTTAAGTGTAAGGTTAGGTTGTTTATTTGAGATTTTTCTTGTTCCTTGAGGTAGGATTGTATTGCTATAAACGTCCCTCTTAGAACTGCTTTTGCTGCATCCCATAGGTTTTGGGTCATCGTGTTTTCATTGTCATTTGTGTCTAGGTGTTTTTTGATTTCCTCTTTGATTTCTTCAGTGATCTCTTGGTTATTTAGTGGCATATTGTTTAGCCTCCATGTGTTTGTATTTTTTACAGTTTTTTTCCTGTAATTGATCTCTAGTCTCATAGCATTGTGGTCGGAAAAGATACTTGATACGATTTCAATTTTCTTAAATTTACTGTGGCTTGATTTGTGACCCAGGATATGATCTATCCTGGAGAATGTTCCATGAGCACTTGAGAAGAAAGTGTATTCTGTTGTTTTTGGATGGAATGTCCTATAAATATCAATTAAGTCCATCTTGTTTAACGTGTTATTTAAAGCTTGTGCTTCCTTTTTTTTTTTCATTTTGGATGATCTGTCCATTGGTGAAAGTGGGGTGTTAATGTCCCCTACTATGATTGTGTTACTGTTGATTTCCCCTTTTATGGCTGTTAGCATTTGCCTTATGTATTGAGGTGCTCCTGTATTGGGTGCATAAATATTTACAATTGTTACATCTTCTTCTTGGATTGATCCCTTGATCATTATGTAGTGTCTTTCTTTGTCTCTTGTAATAGACTTTATTTTAAAGTCTGTTTTGTCTGATATGAGAATTGCTACTCCAGCTCTCTTTTGATATCCATGTGCATGGAATATCTTTTTACTTTTTACTGAATATCTTTTTACTCTCCTCACTTTCAGTCTGTATGTGTCCCTAGGTCTGAAGTGGGTCTCTTGTGGACAGCATATATGTGGGTCTTGTTTTTGTATCCATTCAGCCAGTCTCTGTCTTTTGGCTGGAGCCTTTAATCCATTTACTAGCATTGATACATAGCATCTTAGCATTGAGATGTAAATCTCTGGGAGAGCTCTCACCGATTGATATTATGTGGGGCCGGGAGGTCTCTGGCAGTCGAATGTCCTGAACTCAGCTCTCCCTCCTCAGAGGCTCAGGCCTGACACCAGGCTGGAGCACCAAGACCCTGTCAGCCACACGGCTGCTACTATTGGAGGGTCTCCTGCAGAGGCGGCGGGTGGCTGTGGCTCACTGCAGGGACCAAACTAGCACTTTTTTCTAGATAGCACACATCTACAAAATACAGTGTAGCGTATCGCAGTAGAGGTAATTGGGTTTAAACTCACCCTCTTGGGTCTCTTGCCCTACCACTGTCGGCTGTGTATTTGCAAAAGCTCTGGAGACCTCTCTGATAGAAGTTATGGATGATAGTCCATAATTATTCACCATGTTTTTAATGAAAACTATATCTTCCACTCTTCTCTGCTTTCAGTTCTTTCATTTTTTAAAATGAATTCTAGATAGGTTACAAAAGTAGAAATAATCATCTCCATTAAAGGAGCATAATTCTCAATTTCTTGTCCAAGTGGAAGTACACATCTGTCTTCACTGCCAAGTTGACATTATTCTTGATCTTAAACTATTTTTATTTATAAAGCTAAAGATCACTACTTCTATAAATACCTCACCTTCTTTTGTGACCTTGTTTCTGGGTGTTGCCATGTTGGCATATTTTTTTCACATTTAGAGAGATACAGTTTTGTGGTTAGCAGAAAAGGGGGACAACCATCAGACCACAAACTTTCTTTGATATTATTTTCAACTACTGATCTCAAATATCCTTTGAATTTTACAAAGATATTGTATGCATGGCTTCCACCATTGATTTCTTCCCCCAGTTGTCTTTGACCTTTGCTGTAATCTGTTTTGATTATTGTAAGTCCTACCTTCATGCTAGGTCATTGTATCTAATCATTTCAAATAGATTTTTTTAAAGGCTGAATTAAATCTCTCCAGTGGTGCAAGAACTTCCCTTTTTGCTTTCTCAAAACGATTTTCCAACATCTATATCTTCTTTCTTCTATATCATTAGTTGACAAATATTTTCAGTAAAGGGCTACATAGTAAATATTTTAGGTTTTGCAGGCCAAGAGACAAGTTCAAGAATATTATGTAAGAACTTCTAAGAGAATAAAACAAATTTCCACATATTTTTATTGACAAAAATAAAAATAATAGAGGATTTTTTTATATGTAATACAGATCTACTAATAAGAATAGAATTTTTTTCTTTTGGGATAACATTTTGCTTAATTGGGGTTCAAAGTTAGTGTCCCCTATCATCAGTATTATTTGCAAATAAGTCTTCTGTCAATGTTGATCTGTCTTGAGATTTTACATATTTCATCTTTAAAATGTCTTTTCACACAGATAGGCATTGTCAAACACTGGTATCAACCTACTGGCCTGTATGTATGTTCATATTTATCTTCGGAAGTCCTTTATAGGATTTAGTAGATTTTTCTCTTTATTATTTGCATTTGGAATGTCATTACGTTGCAAATTGATTACTTCCAATTGAAAGTTATGTGGAAGCTCCTTGATGCACAATTAAATGGATTTTTAAAAACATTTTTATTGAAATGTACTTCACATATCATACAGTTCACCTATTTAAAGTGTATAATTAAATGTTATTTAGTATATTCACAGGGTTGTAAAACCATTACTACTATCTAATTTTAGAACATTTTAGTTCTCTCTTAAAGAGATCCCATACCCATTAGCAGTCACTCCCTGCCCCCTCGACATCCCTCCCAGTTCTAAGAAATCATTAATCTACTTTCTGCCTGTATAGATTTGCTTATTCTGGACATTTCATGTAAATAGAATCATACAATATGTGGTCCTTTGTGACTGACTGAAATGAATTTTGAAATATGAAATTTCTATTGCATTGCAATCAGGGTCCCAAAAAAATGCTGACTGAATTGTAGTTTGAGCTCAGAAAGAATATCAGCTGCAAATTTATGTGGGAATGGATATTTTACTTCTTGTTTTAATTTTTAACAGTACAAGAAATTTATAGAGCAGCTTGACATTACTTGTGATTCAAATGGTAGTTGTCAAAATGATTTTACTATAGTATAACTCTTGAATACAAGTGCTGTCTTGTCTGTGATTTTAGGTTGAATTCATTAATAAGCATAAGGTTTTCAGCAAAATCTAATTTCCAAAGGTGGTTAAAGGTGGTTCTTGTCATTCAGAAAAATTTCAAACTGATCTGAGCTAAAAAAATTGCAATTAAATTTTACCACTACTAGCCCATCACACTACCGTGTACTGTGTGGTGAGGTAAGTCAGCATATTCAGCTTCTATTCCTGACAAAATGCACAGAGGTAATCATAATTCACTTCATGAAAGCAAATTAATTCCATTGTTAACACTATTTGTTCAATAACATGATAGATTTGAATATTTTTTGTAAAGTACCTGTTAATGAATAAAACAGTGAGTAATCCTAGCCTTTAAACACATTAAATTTTCAGTAGCTTTGTTAATTTGACAAACTAAACCTTTTTCTATTCTACGTATATTTTTACCACAAATCCATTGTAATATATCTTAGCAGATTCCACTTCAGGTTATACTGAATTTATGTTTTCTCAACGTCTTTAAAAATATTCTTGCCTGTAGTTTATTTCATGCAGACTATTCATACGAGGCTAATTTTCCTATCGCTTCAAAAAGCATTGACTCCTCAAAAAAATAACAACAATTAATTAGTATCTGTACATCTATTGACACGTAAAGAGCTAAGGAAAATGACTTGAAATCATTTGCCTTGTTTTTAAATTAATTGACTGTTGATGTTGCTTCCAATTTCTTCAACTCTTTGGAGCAGTGTTCTTACCAAAAGGCTTAGTCTTAAATAAGTTTATTCTCTCTAGAAACATATCTTTGGCAACTGCAGTGTAATATAATTTAATTAATATGCAATTGGTAAACAGCTTTCTTTGCTTGTCTAACAAATATGCCATTTGCAAAATTAACTTTGTTGCACCCTCATTTTACTTTTTACATTTGTGAAGAAATTCTGCTGGTAATGGGATATTCTGTTTTAAATCTTCTAATTTTCCTGACTATTGCTTTCTTATGAGTTGGGAGTATTGTGATGAGTGCGTAGGCTGGTAATGTTGACATATACTGTATTCTTTTAGCATGGCTATCATGTTACTACATAACAAAATGCTTTGCCATCTAATTCAATAACAAAATAATCCACACTGCACTGTGCCTTCAAAGCATGACATTCCAAGTCCATTTTATCTCCTTTTGCATTCGTAATAAGAAAATAAAGGGCACGGTATGGCGATATATATGACACTTGAAATACTGTTAAGTTATAACAGTAACTATCATTGTGATTCATAGAGCTCTGTGCAACAGTGGGAATCAATGAAAATGTCACATATAATCCCTTATCACAACAACTCAACTCAGCCATAATGAGCAAAAGCACTCATACACAATGCGTAAAGGATGAGCATGGCTGTGTTCCAATAAAGCTTTATTTGTAGACAATGAAATTTGAATTTGAAGTGAGTTTCTTATTTCATGAAATATTATTCTTCTTTTGATTTTTCTTTTCAAACATTTAGAAATGTAGAAATCACTCAGCTCATGGGCTGTAAAAATAGTCAATGGGCCAGATTTGGCCCATGTGTCAAATAGTTTGCTGAACTCTGTCCCACATCATTGATTTTTCCCTTTCCTGGGTCTTTCTCATCAGCATACAAACTCTCCGTTATTGCTCTTTTCTTTAAAAACAACAACAACAACAAAATAAAGACAAAAACCCTCATATGGCCCCATTTTCCATTGTAGCTAGCATTCCTTTCCTCCACTCTCCTTAGAGTCCAGTTCTTTGCAAAAGTTGTCTATATTCCCCATTTCTTATTTCCTTTCTTTTCATTGTCTCTTGAACACACTTCAATCAAGCTTTCCCTCTACCTCTTCATTATAACTGCTCTTGTAAAGGTCACCATTGGCCTTGATATTGCTTAATCTGATGGTAATTTTTTCACTCTCACATTACTTAATTTCTTAACAGTATTTGACATAATCGATCACTCCCTTTTGAAACACTTTCTTCACTTTACTTCAAGGACACCATAGTCTCTTGATTTTTTTCCTTTCTACTCTGGATATTTCTTGTATGATTCTTAATTCCTCCTTTCTTGAGTTACTTCTTAACTTTTGTTTTAACTCTCAATGGCCTTGGTCCTCTTCTCTTCTCTGTTTATGTTCACTGCTCTTGTCATCTTATTCAATTTCTAGCAAATATTCTCCACATACCATGGATTCTCTAATTTATATCACCTGCTCTGGCTGTTCCATTGAAATCCAGACTGGTTTATCCTTCTGAGTAATACTTCTCTACTTGGATGTATAATAGCCATGTCAAATACTCCACCCTTTATATTTCCCTCTAAATGTGTTCCACCCATAGTTTTTCCCATCTCAGTTGATGGTCATTCCATTTTTCCAGTTGTTTAGACAAAAACTTTGGAAACAACTTTGACTCTTCTCTTTCTCTCATACTACATTCTTAATTTTCATGCACTATTGTTAGTTCTACCTTTAAAATATATCCAGAATCCAGCCATTTCTCACCATTTCTCCTGCTACCGCTGTGAACCAAGCCACTATCATTTCTGACCAGGAATCCAGCAATAGGAGCCTAACTATTCCTCCTGCTTCTGCCCTGGAGCCTTTGTGGAATGATCTCAAGAGTGGAGCCAGAGAGATCGTTTTAAAAATTGTGATCTGACACATTACTCTTTTATAGTGGCTCCTCAGAATAAAAGTTAAAAGACTTATAGTGGCCTGAAGCCCCTGCATGACCCATGACCCTCTCCTCCCTGCTGTTCCCTCTCTGATCCATCTCCCATTACTCCTGCCATGGCTCACTCAGGTCCAGCTTCCGGAGACTCTTTACTGTTTCTCATTCACATCAGCCCCTTACTCACATTGTGACCTTTGCAGTAGCTTTTTTTTTTTTTTTTTTAAATTTATTTATTTTTGGCTGCGTTGGGTCTTCGTTGCTGCGCGCGGGCTTTCTCTAGTTGCGGCGAGCGGGGGCTACTCTTCGTTGTGGTGTGCGGGCTTCTCCTTGCAGTAGCTTTTTACTCTCTCTGGGTGCATTCTTCCTCCTGATATTTACATGTTTAACTCCTATCTGCTTCCAGGCTGTGCTCCAATGTCAGCTTCTCCTGGTGGCCTCTTCTCTGCCAGCACCTCATGTAAAATGCTACCAGCCCTCATCCCTGCACCACCATTCTTCATCCTTTCTTTTCTCCTCTATTTCCCATAGCCTTATTATCTTCTAATAATGTTACATTTTATTTATTGTATTTATTTTATTGTCTTTCTCTCCCTGCAAGGTTGTAAGCCATGAGGACAAGGATTTTGTTCCATTTGTTCATTAATGAAGCCTGAGTGCTTGACACATCGTAGGGACTCAACAGATATTTGTTTTAAATACAGTCCTGAATATGATCTTGTAAATCATTTTTCTGGATCTAGTTTGTAAGAAGTTAGAGCTGGATGGGATTTTATACTATCGGTACTTTCTAGATTTGTACTAATAGCCACGTGGCACTATTTAAATATAAATTGAAAATTAAATAAAATTGAAGATTCAGTTTCTCAGTCTCAATAGCAACATTTCAAGTGCTCGTGTGACCAGTGGCTACTGTGTTTGACGGCCCAGGGATAGAACATTTCCATCATCACAGAAAGTTCACAGAAAGTTCTATTAGACAGCACTGCTGAGAGTCAGGTAAATTCCTCCAAGGTCACACAGGTTGTTAATCCAGAATTGAGATGGAACTCAGGGGACTCAAATGATTTATGAAAACTATAAAACAACGCTTCCAAGGCCCAGGGCATCTTGTTAACATTGCAGATTCTGATTCAGTAGGTCTGGGTTGGGGCTCAAGTTCTGCATTTCTACCAAACTCCAAGGGAAATGCAGTGCTGCTGGTCTGGGACATCACATATTGAGTAGTAAGGCTAGAGAGTACTCTCTACATGTGAAGAAATACTTCCTTTTAATATTATTTTAGTAGGACACTTATTCCTTATTATCACAAAGGTGTACTTTTGTAATTAGGATGTTTCCTAAATAAAACGAGCTGGTATCTTAAATACTGGTCTCACAGACAGCTACATATATTAAAATGTGTTCCCTATTCTCAGATGAAAGCTTCATAAATAATATAGTCAAGCAGGAACAAGCAAGAAACCTAGAAGCTGCAGAATATTCATTTTAAGAATGTACTTGACTTAGGATGCTTTGTGACGCTTTATATTTCTAATGGTGTGTAGATGTAAAGTAATGGCCAGTTTGCTGATTCCTAGAGCAAAATAATGAAAGTTTAGAATAGTGGGAGGAGAGAAGAATTTTCTTGTTGAAATTGGCGTGTTTTTTGTTTTTGTTCAGAATTTGTATTTGGTTTTAGGAAGTTGGAAATTAACTTTTTTTTTTTTTAATTTTATTTACTTATTTATTTATTTATGGCTGTGTTGAGTCTTCATTTCTGTGCGAGGGCTTTCTCTAGTTGCGGCAAGCGGGGGCCACTCCTCATCGCGATGCGCGGACCTCTCACTGTCGCGGCCTCTCCTGTTGCGGAACACAGGCTCCACACGCGCAGGCTCAGTAGTCGTGGCTCACGGGCCCAGTTGCTCCGCGGCATGTGGGATCTTCCCAGACCAGGGCTCGAACCCGTGTCCCCTGCATTGGCAGGCAGATTCTCAACCACTGCGCCACCAGGGAAGCCCGGAAATTAACTTTTGAATGATAAAACACTGGGGATTTCTATTCCAAGTCTTTGTAAATTATTCAGCAGGATATTATGCTTTGTTATAATATAATTTGTTGTCAAATTCTAACTTTAAAGTAATTGGAAGTTTATTAATCTTATCCTTACTTGCTAAACGACCAGCCATCGCTTACCTAAAACAATTTGTTTCCTTGATGATGTCATAATTAGAGATCAGAAAAAGACATTGCTGTGAAGCCTCTTAAATTCTCCAATTTAACAGAATATTTGTCCATTTTACAGGCTGAGAAACCAATGTCATTGACTCTGCCTACACTAGGATTATTCACAAGTTTATAGAATATCATGGAATAATAAATATGTAACAGTGAACTTAAAAATGAAAAATGTGCATGCTATCATATGAACTTTCTTTGGCTCTGTACTGCTAGGCCAGTTATTCCTAAAGCTGACTTAACATCAGAAATGTATGAGGCACCTTTTCAAAATAGATTCCTGAGTCCAGCCCTAAGAAATTCTGATTCAGTAATTCTGGGATGGTCCCAGGAATCCGTATTTTTAACAAGAGGTTTGGGTTTTCTGGTTAAATGAATTAATATAAATAGAATGCTTGGAACAATAACTGGCAGGTAGTAAGCACTAATACATATTAGCTCTTCTTCTCTCCCACCTTTCTATTGTTATTATTAAAAGTATTATCCTTAGCCCATCCTGACCACCATTTGCTTAGCTCTCCTTTTTTTTGATGAAAAGGCTAAGGAAATATGAGAGAATAAGATTATTCCCTAATTGCACAAATATTCACTGAGTGCTTTCTAGATACTACACGTAATATTCCAGGTCCTGGGGATGCAAAGCAAACATACCATGTTTTTAAGTCAAGGAATTACAGACTAGACAGATAGGCCTATAAGTAAAAGCCCTTGTCTTGCAGTGTAGTAGTTGCTACATTAGAGGTGGGTGCAGGTGCTGGGACAGCACACAGGAGGGATAGGTCGGCTATTTGTTAGGAACCCAGTCAGGCTTCAGGTGAGATCTGAGGGTAAGAAGGAATTAGCCAGATGTGGAAGGGGCTACTGAAGAGTTTCCAGGCCTGAGAGAACCACGACTGCAAAAACATAGCTCTTCCATTGAATGGAAGTGACTTTAGTAGAAGCAGGAGACACAGTTGATCAGTGAGGAGGACTCAGTCACAAAGAGCTGCATCTGTAATCAAGGGCAGGGAATTTGGGCCTTTATCCTGCAGGCAGTGAGGAGTCGTTAAAGCAACAATGTTTTACATTTTAGAAAATGAATTGCTCTCCTTGAGTGTAAAGGTTGGAAAAGGGGAGGGGATCATGATGGGAGGAGGAGGAAAAAGTGAGGCTAGAAGAAATGGTAATTTTTAAGCGTTAGCCTAGAGAAAAAAGTATGTAAGCGTTATGTGTGTGTTATAAATATGTGTATGCATCTTTTTATTATGGAAAAATTCAAACATAAAAAAATGGACAGAGTAGTGTAATCCCCTCATGCCCATCACCGAACTACAATAGTCAGTGACCCGTGACCAATTTTGTTCCGTCTTTATTCTCACTTAATTTCCCCTCTCTTTATTATTTTGAAGCAAATTCCTGACATAATTTCATCTTCAAATACCTCAGTATGTATCTCTATAAAGACTTTCTTTTAAATATAACCAGAATATATTATTGCACCTAAACAATTAACAATAATTTCTTAATATCATCATATATCTAGTCAGTGTTAAAATTTCCAATTGCCTCATAAGTGCCATAGTTCACAAGCTTGTAAGTGAAATAACCAAGATTGCCCAGACTTCTGACTCCAAACCTCCCTCAGTTGCAATTGCTGCTTCAGATTTGGAGAAAGAAGATAGTTACTAGCATGACTTTAAGTAGGTAACAAAAATTTCTACAACCAACTTTTGAATGTATTTTGAAACTAATGTATCCTGAGCTGCCCTGTGTTTTCTTCAGTGCCCACAGTGCTACAGTAGGCAGTTTTGTGGCATTATATTTCTAACTATGCTTTCATCTTTTTAGGAGTAAGAATTATACTTGAAAATTTACACCTGCTACTTGACTCTGAATTTTATAGCTCTGTGGCTGACTGTTGACAGCCTCAGGGATTTGGAGCTCACTGTCTGAAAGAGAGAGCACTGAGATAGTCAAGGATATAGTACAAGAATTTCTGATGGTATAGGTGTATAAAATATCATTTGTAAATCCAGGCTGCTAGCATTATGCAAAACCGTGATGCTAGGTACACAAATATTACCTGAGGAAAACTTATATATCCATTAAGAAAGAATTGAAACAAGATTACTGCTAATTCTTGATGGTATTTAGAACCCTGAATAGGGAGATGTTTGGGACTTGTTATTTATACCTTTATCTTCTTGACACAATGTTTTCAGTTAATATTGTTTTATTGCCTCGTGATACCCATCCAAAACATTCTGTGCTCTTTCCTTGAGAGATAATTAATATCCCAGATTTTATTGAATCATTTATTAATATATTTTCACCACAAATATATGTATCCCTAAACAGTATTGATTATTTTTGCCTAATTTCACCTTTATATAGATGAAAACATATGTTGTATATTCTTTTATGCCATGCTTTTTAAACTCAATGTTAAATTCCTGAGATTCATCCATATTGAAGTGCATGACAGCAATTTGCTCATTCTCATTGCTGTTTTGTAGTTCATTGTATGAATAAACCCCAATTTACTCAGGCATTATACTATTGATAAACATTTGAATTGTTTCTGATGTTGTTGTTTACTGTTTCTATTACAACACACATGTCCTAGAATTTCTGCAGGGTTTATATCCAGGAAGGTATCGATGCTTCATAACAATGTGCATCTTTAGCTTGGCTTGGTATTGCCAAATTGTTTTCCAAAGTCATTGTGCCAGTTTATACTTGCTCTCACAACTGATGAAAGCCCTTGTGCTCCATAACCTCAACAGCACTTTGTAGTACTTGAAGTGTTTGACTAATCTGGTGGGTATGAAAAAAAATCTCGTAATTTAATGTGTGCATGAGGCTAAACATTTTTTTTTTTTTTACATTATGCTTCCTTCGTGTTTTCTTTGAAGTGACTTTTCAGGTCTAGCACATTTTTTCTCTTTGTCTCTTGGGTTACTTGTCTCTTCCTTATTGATTCATGGGAGTTGTATTTTTATACTCACAGTACTAATCCTTTGTTAGTTATGAGCGTTGCCAATATCTTTCCCCAGTTTATGGTTTTCCTTTTGTTATTTTTATGATGTTCTTTTTATGAAGAGTTTTAAATCTCTTTAATCCATTGCAGTCTGAGTTCTGCCCCCACCATTCTACTGATACAGCTGTCTTGAGAGTAAGATCTGTAATCAGGAGTAGACCTAGGTTTTTGGACTCTGAAGCTTATGCCATGTGGGTGTAGTCTTTAAGACAAAGAACCGTAAATTGTGAATATAAAATTAGGTGCAAAAGAAAATGGTTAGAAAAATCAAAACAAATTACAAATTTAGAAAGCTGAAAAATACTACAAAGTCACACAATTTTTAAATATAATATGGTATTAACTGCTTCATACATCTGTAATATGTTTTTAGTATTGATAGTTGGGATGCGTGAAACATGTCTCTCCTCATACAAACTTGCCTGTAGTACTCCTACAAATTTGTGTCCTATAGACAAAGGCATGCTGATAAATTCTATGTCATATTTCTATAAAAAAGAAAAAGTATGATGTGTTTTTAATTGTTAAACTGATTGAAGCGAACTTCTGTTTTGACCTAAGCATAGCGAATAAAATCCCTGTTTAAATGCTTTCTGTTTGATGATGAGAAGGAGTTTTCCACAGATAAATGTCTGCCTCCCTACGTTTCAAACCTCTTTTCTCTTGCACGGCGTGCGTATCTCCCACCCTGAGCTCTGTAGGACATGACGGTGTGTGATACAATCCTTGTACCTTACGTCATGATCCAGGTGAGTCATTACAGGAGGAAGTAAGACATTCCTGGAAGTTGTTCCTACCCTGGGGCCTACCAATTAGTTAACTATACTCAAAAGTGACGGCAGATCACATAGACATATCCCCCCAAACACACACTTCTTATATCACCAACTCAAATTCTCAGATCTGAAAAACGTTCACTCATAGCTGCAGTAACAACAGCTGACCCAGTGATGGGGAGAGGTCAGAGTGGAAGGCGAAAGTGGTGTTAACCAGTTGCAGTTGAAATCTTATTTCTGCAAAAACGTGACCCTTTGAGTACATTCCTAGGACCTTGAAGGGAGCCAGTGCACATGAGAAACGCTGACATTGGTTTCAGGGTAATGCTCTGCCTTCTGTCTGTTCACCCTCTACAGCCCTGAACACTGCTGTCTCTGCTGTCTTTCCATTCTCTCTACCTTTAGCTTTATTGCTGTCTCGCCCTTGATGGCGTCTCTGGACCCTGTCTTCTCAGTTAGTGTACTTCTCCATGGTCTGCCTTCAGACTTTTGTTTTCCACCCTGTACGTACTCCTTTGACCTCATTGTTCCCATCCCTTCAGCTGCCCTTTTGCAGGAGTGACTCCAGAATTTCTGTGTTTAGCCCTGATCTCTCTTGCAGGCTCCAGAGTCCCTTTTCTGATTGTGAGCTTGGGGGCATCTCCTAAGAGACATTGCTTCTGACATACCTCAAATTAAATATGTCCAAAAAGAAAGTTTTTATGTTTTCTCCAGAACATTCACCACTTCATCCTCCTATGTTCCTTTCTCAGTTACTGTCATCTCTGTCCTCCTAGTCGCTTAGCCTCAAATCTTGGTCATCTCTGACTATTACCTCACTTTTTCGCACGTCACTTTCCCCTTTGCACCTTTGTTATCCCACTCTGTGGATGACACCTTATGTGTCACTTACATCTGCCTTTTTTTCCTCAGTCTGAAACAGGGGAAAGGAGCTGAGGAAAAAAACTGCCACGGGGTATAGACAAGGGGGAGTGAAGACTCATTTGACTGGAGGTTTCCTAAATGCTAATGTAAATCCATAAGCTTACCTAAATCTTCAGTTTGCCCAACATCTCAAAATTCTAAATTCTCTAAATACCATTTTCCATACATATTATGTTTATATTGGTCATAGCCCTTATCAAATTTATAGTAATTATTTGTCAACGTAAGATTATAAGCGCCTATGAGATTATAAACTTGTAGTTGACAAGGAATCTATATTCTCATTTTGGTGAAGAGCAATGCCTTGCATATAGTAGGCACTAAATAAGTACATGTTGAATTGAGTCCTTCAAAAGTGCTTTTTGCTGCCACTTTTTGTTTTCAAGTGTAAACATGTCTTCTTGCACCTTTACCTATGGTCTAGAACCTGCAGTTGATGTATAGCAGAATTTGACATCAAACACACCTTCCTGTTTCAGGGTGACTTGGATCCTCTGATGAATGAACAAGGAAAAACACAGCGCATAGGACAATGAGGGCAAGCAGGGCCTGCTGGCTCCTCTTACCTCTGGTTCTGAGTCTCCTAGTCGAGTCCTGAGAGTGGTTGGTCTTGGGATATTTTATTTTAAATTTCCTCTCGTAGAAACGCCATTCCATTTTTAGCCTGCTCGTGATATCAGTGGCTAACCGCAGGTGCACGGGGAAGTTGGTGCTTGGAGCTGGCAGGGATTCATTGCTTTCTCAGCTGACAGGCCCAGCAGAGCTCTTCTTCGGTTTCACTGGATGCTTTCTGCCTTGTGAATACCTATAAGTATCTCTTCTTTCATCTCTCCCACTTCTCTTAGAAAAATAGCAAATACAAATGGAATCTTTTTTTTTCTCCCAAGGTTTAAAATTGTAGTTCAAACTCACTGATATGTTTGTGGTATTATGGAAAAAGCACTGTAACTTAGCCAGAGCCGAAAGTATAACTGCAGGCAGGACAGGTAAGCCAACTGTGCCACATTTGCCTAATCTTGAAAATGTCGAGATAAGCCCTGCAGGGCTGCTCTGAGGAGCAGATGAAGACTGCTTAGGAAAGTATGCAGCAGTATTTCTTAAAATTGAGAAATACTCAGACCACCTTTAAAGGAGAAAATTGTCATGGACTCCCTGCTGTTGACTTAACATTATAATATACATAAACATGCAGTTATACTTTCCACATACTTTATACTTATTCCCCTCATGCAGTTCTACAGCTATAAAACAGAAACAAATTTTAACATAGGTCCCAACACAGTTACACAACCAGTAACTTAACTACAAATTTACAAGATCAGTTTAATGCAATGAATATTTTTTTTTCCTGAAACTAAATCAGTGTAGATGAATGTTATCCTTATTGGTCTGCCATTGGTCATGTGATGACTCAATTCTCTCAAGCCTTTCTCCATTCAGACTACTGAGAAACCCTGGTTATATAATGGGGTTTCATCATTTAATATTTACTTTCTGCATTAACATCTGGGTTCCTTTCCCTTTAGCCCTTGGCAATTGGTAGTACAAAACCTTGCCATGTTGCACCATTATCTTGATCTTAAAGCAGTGTTTTAATTTATTTAAGAATCTAGAAGCTAGACATATTCTATTAAATGGTGTAAGACATGGATAATCACTCAAAAAGGAGTTTTGTCTTTAAAACCGGTTTTTAAACAAACTCCGTGAGTATAGTGATGATCACTGTATATTGGATTCCAGTTTCAGAAACACTAACACATAATGTTATAATATATGAGGTGTTATATATAACACATAATGTATAAATGCAAGGGGTGGGTATTAGAGGTATCAGACAACAGTTACAATTCGTTCGCTGTCATTTTATATGAATGTAGTAAAGAAAACTTTTTCTTATTTTTTGAAAAACACAACTATTGATTCTTTTACCTTTAAATATTATTCTTTCTTGATTTCCTAAGGAAATTTTGGTCCTCATGTTAATCACATATTCTAGGAAAACCTGGTGCATTTCAGATTTGTATTCATTAGAGAAATAGACACTCTAGAATATATTTTATCTAAATATATTGACTGAAGTATGGGAGCATCTGCATGTTTTAAAGGGAATGGAAATAATTTTGTGACCCAATACATTTTGAGGAAGTTTTTCATATTCTAGTTTGAATCAGGCTTTGTAGTCCGGCAGCATGCTCCACTAATGGGAAGAGAGAGTCCTGAACGGATTACTATGTAAAACGATTTTTTAAAAAGAGGGTAAACTTAAACGGTAACATGCTTTTACTAAGCATTTTTTGTTCTTCCTTTTACTTTTAATGTTATAAGGCGTTTCATATGTATAAAAGTATAATGTATGAGAACTATACTTCAGTTACACCTAATTTAAAAATTCCAAAAAGACCTTGGAATATAGAGTCTCAAATTTTCAATCATCAACTCAGAGATTACCTTTTACTTATTGATTTGGCATTTTACAGAATATTAATTTTTAAATTGTCCTTTGATTTCCTTATTAATTAATATGGACCTACTGCTTATTTATGAGATTTTTCTCATGAGGAAAATAAAAGAAGGCAAAAGTATTCTGAAGATTAGAGTTCTGTTGGGGAATGCTGAGTCTAGTATTGATGTGAAATTTTAAATAAATTTTCTAGTATTCTCACTGTGTTTTTTTTCTTGTTATTGGTCTTCCTGTGTGTTTATTCTTCTACTATACTCCATTCTTGCTACCATTTATTTTTAGAGGCTATGCCTTTGAGGTCAGCAATAAATAGAACTGTGCTTTTAAGCTTGTTGGACTTAATTTAAGAACTATAGAATGAAGGCTCTAGTGCCGGCTGAGGGACACAGAATCCCATATTAATGTTACCACCTGTTAGTATCTTATGATAAAGATGTACTAATACATTTTCAACTAGCAATTAAATATGACAATAAAAGTAAACTGAAATAAGTTAGTTTCTTCGTAATTATAAATACACTTTCTTAGGGTTAAAATGTGAAGTTAAAAATTGAATCACAAGTCGTTAAATTTAGGGATTATTTACTTACTAGTCCAGAATTCACACACTTGTCTTGGTTTTCTCCTTTAATTTTACAGTGTTGAAAGAAGTATAGGATTTCTTCCTCGTGTGATAGGAATACATTGTAACGGAATCCTCCGTGCATCGCTGCACGGATTCCTTATTATTTGTGCTGAGAGAGGGAAACGAAGTGATTATCTTTTAATCCTCAGTGGTGTGATTCAAAGCAACGATAAGTGAAAAAATGCACGGCAGCTGAAGAACAAATGTTACTGCCATCAGTTATCTCTGACAGATGAGGGAGTATTCTGAAGCCGACCTCTAGAATTCCTGTGTTTCCAGCTAGGCAGGGCATACTAAAATAATTTGTGCAGGTATATTTTAAGTGCTTTTGTATTCTAAATATGAAATAGGATCTTTAATGACAGAAGTTTTTGTAAACTCCAAACTTCTAAGGGTTGGTATACATTGAATTATTTTGGTATTGTCAGAGAGTAAAATACTGAAAAGAATAACAATCCTTACGGTGGCCTGCTTTGATTATCCCAATTGGAACATCTTTGTCTAGTTGTTAGCTTCTGAATGAAGTGTCTTTCTGTCTGGTCCGTGGCTCTTGAGTGTGAGGAAGCTTGCTTGGCTGCTGAGGAATTTAGCTGCCACTTTCCAGGCACTGCAACAATGTGCTCATTTGTGGATTATTAAGTCATCGATGACCTTAAGTCTTCTAATCCTCCTCATCACTGGAGGTGGTGAGGTTTCTAACTGGCCCAGGTCGCTTTGAATGACTGTCCTACGTTTGCCTCCATCTCAATATTTAAATGCTCTCCTGGCCACTCCTCACCTCCCTATGGGACTTAGGAGAATTGCTTGCTTCTCTGTGCTTTGTTTCGGTTGCATTTCCTCATTTACTTCCAATCTGGATCCCTTCCCTGACTTTCCATCCCGAAAGTTATTATTTCTTTTGACCCTATTATTGACGCCTACCTACCGCTGCCCCCTATTTTCCTTTGCTGACTTCTGTTGGCCCTACCCTTTCCTGTTGGCAGTCTCCCTCCTCTTCTCTACTTTCTGCCAGTGTCCACGTGACTTTTGTGTTGGCTTATGAAGCTTCATATCCCTCATTATAGTAGACTCTTCCCTATTATGTTACTTTGTAACTAAGTACTTTGATGTATATTGTAGAATCTGTTTTGTTCTATTGTATGTAGAGGAGTTTTGAGGACTCTTGTTAGTCAGAGGAGGCTACTCGTTATATTGTTATAGTTCTGGAGTCATGGTATAAGGCAGATTTGTCAGATGAATAAGAGCAACCAGCACGCCATGGAGTCTGGGAACCTTACTGTAGGATAAGGAGAAAGTGAAAAAATTTGGTCGTATATTGGAAAGGTTGATTTAGTAACAGCGGTGGCCAAAGATTGAGTGGCCTGCCTTAGTAGTGAGCTTCCTGTCATTTTATACACACACACACGTGCACATGTGTTTAGACAGGTAAAGGTGGCTAAGAATCACATATGTGGGTATAGTAGGGGATGTTTAAAGTCTTGACTTGCAGGGCTTCCCTGGTGGCGCAGTGGTTGGGAGTCTGCCTGCCAATGCAGGGGACACGGGCTCGAGCCCTGGTCTGGGAGGATCCCGCATGCCGCGGAGCGGCTGGGCCCGTGGGCCACGATTGCTGAGCCTGCGCGTCTGGAGCCTGTGCTCCGCGACGGGAGGGGCCGCGAGGGTGAGAGGCCCGCGCACCGCGATGAGGAGTGACCCCCACTTGCCGCAACTGGAGAAAGCCCTCGCACGGAGACGAAGACCCAACACAGCCAAAAAAAGAAAAAAAAAGTCTTGACTTGCAGTGTTGAGATCATATGATTTAGCGATTAGCATTGGCGTTTAGTCTAGAATGAAACAGATTTCTGATTTTTCATCATTTCCTCTCATTTTAATATTTTTCTGTATTTGTTACCAAAATGTGGCATACATAGCTGTGATTGGCAATCCAGGATTTATTCTTTTAAAATCAAACTAAAATACATTGTTACATATGATAGGTTTATTCAAGGTGGGGTCAGTAAGAAGCAGAATGGAGAGGCTACATGTTTCTTCAACAACTGTTAAGAAGAGGGAGTAAGCATCGTAGTGGCAAACAGGACTGGCTCTGGGGTTAAGGCAGATACGGAGTAAACTCCCAGCACTGCTGCTTGTGGACTTGTGACCTTGGAAAAGGTATTTAACTTCCCCAAGTCTCCGGGTCCTCATGTTATAATGGAGATACAGTAGCTAGTGCATGATGAACCCTCATGGATTGGTAGACAGCAATGTCATCATCATCATTATGAAAGGTAATTGTAGTAAAGAAAAAGCTAAATGTTTATTGAGTGTTTGTGAGTAGCTGTTGTCAGATCTCACACTGTGCCTCTTCACTTATGCTGTCCTTTTTAGTCCTGAAATCTCCTTGTGAGGTAAATGGTTTGGGAGGAAGAAATTGAGGTTCAGAGAAGTTAGGGAAGGCCTGTGATGGGAACTTAGAACTAATTGATCCCAACATCTATGTTTAGTTTCATTGTCCAGCAGCCAGATGGCATCAAGCTCTGCAAAACTCTGCACTTGAAATGCATGTTTTAAAATTGCTTCTGATCTTTTTTCTTTAATGGTGAGTTAAAATTTTTTTCTTTAAAATTCAGCAATCAAATAAGGTTACCTTTCTCAGAGGTAGTTTTGGAAAAAATCCAGTAGGAAAGTTTTAGAGAAATGTATAAATAAGATCTAAAACCAATTATTAAAAGAAACAAGATATACCACTGATAGTATTTCTCTTTTGACTTACGGTCTACATCCTATCTTAACCCTGTTACTAAGGTCCAGTTGTGTGCCTAAGAGTGGGAGGCGGCTGGTGTAGGAATGGCTGTCATCACACTGCAGTTCTAGCCTGCGTCCTAGCCTTTTCCTCTGCCTTCACCCTCAAACCACACCCACCAGCATCCAGATAGGATAGTTTTCCTGTGGCTGGTGAATCACAGGCAAGAGGTATGGGGGTGGAAGTTGAGGGGAGATAAGCAGTGCAGTCAAGCCCTAGCCCTAGGGAGAATAAATGCCTGGCAGGTTCAAGATAATGAGAATGATTTTCTTGCCTGGCTAGGAAATTGTCCCCAAAGGCAGGTACAGAAGTGTTCTGAGCCATGATAGCATCGGTAGAAGAAGAACAAAGCTCTTAGTGAGGTTCTGTGAGGGTCTGAATCTTTTTTAATGATCCTCTGTTGTGTTCATTACAAGCCTTTTGTGTAAAGGGAAAGGTAAAATTATAAATGCAAAATATATACACAAAGAACAAGAGCCACACTCATTTTGAAATGTTAATTCTGACTTGTTCCTTTGAAAGTTAGTCTCTTATTTTTTATTTTTTTAGATAAGCTTTTATTTTAGGACAGTTGTAGATTTACAGAATTATTACAAAGATAGTACAGTTTCTGTATAACCCATACCCAGTACCCCCTATTATTAACATCTTACATTAGTATGGTGCATTTGTCACATGAACCGATATTGATACATTGTTATTTACCAAAGTACATACCTTATTCAGATTTCCTCAGTTTTTCCCTAATGTCCTTCTTCTCTTCCAGGATCCCATCCAGGTTACCACCTTACATTTAGTCATCATGTCTCTCCGTAGGCTCCTCTTGGCTGTGACAGTTTTTCAGACTTTCCCTGTTTGTTTGTTTTTTTAAATAAAATTTTGTTATGATTATGTGTACAGTATTATATTTCGACTTCTGTATATACTACAGTGATCTCACTACTCTGTAGTCACATGAATATTCAGGTTTTTTTCAGTAGTTGACAAAAGGAAGAAAAATAAAAGGTATTTTCTAAGGGCTTGTATGTAGGATTTATAGCTGCAATGGAAAGGATTGATTTTGTAAACTCAGCCTCAGACCTGGTGCCTCAGGTCATCCAGGGAAGTATCTGAAGCTTTTGACATTGAAATATCAGCATATTGAGACATCAAAGGATAAAAAATTCCATGCAAGAATGTTGACTCTGCAATTTAAAGACAGATAGATCTTGCATAACATAAGGGTATAAGGTGAAACTTCTTAAAGATGATGAGAAAGCAGAAAGACTTTCTGTTTTGCAGGCAACAGAATGAGAAACTTGATCTTTGCAGGAAAATCTTTCTTGATAAAAGCAGATATCTGGATAGGATTTTCAGTCATCAAGCAGTCATTGCCTAAGCTTCCAATAACAGATCTTCAAAGCTTCCTTTGAAAATCTTTTGAAAGAATTTTTTTCTTAAATCCAAATCTTTGCAATCTTGAAGAGACATTTAATCTTTAAGAATTTTTAGGATGTAACGCTAGAAATTCATGTATCGTGTTATATTCTAAAAATATGAATTTGTGCTATTCTCCTTGAACTGTATGCAGTAGAAAGCTTTCATGTATAGATTGCTAATTAATTAAATATGGTTTTCTCTAGAGCATAAGGCATTGGAGCATAATTAGGAATTATGGGAAGTTGTTATTTACGTAGCAAATTCAGGCTTGATTTATATCACACTTTCTAGGAGTAATATTTAAACTGCAGGTAAAGAAGATTTATACTCTGTCCTACAGCCTTGAAAAATCAGTAAGAAAATGTGTCCATTTCTAAGGACTCAATAATGGTCTATTGATTCAACAGATATTTTTTGAGGCACTCTGCCAGGCCCAGGAAAGAGCTGTCAAAGTCTGCATCATCTCTGGCAGTTCCTGCAAAGGACCAGAGGTCTGAGCACACTTCCCAGAGAGCTCCTGCTTCTTTATAGAGGGCTTTTTCCCATAACAGCATCATTTAAAGTGTGAATGAAGAATGGGGCATAGAAGTAGAGTACGCCTTTTGTTGGAGATGTTAAGTCGTATTTAATGAAGAGAAAAGAGGCCTGAACTTTTTTCCCTAGATTCCAAACTTTACATTATAACTGTGATGTTGGGAGTTGAGAAATTTTAGTTAGAGGACTTATCTAATACAGGTGATTAGTAATACTCAACTCCTAACTACAGGGCTATAGAAGAGATTAAAGTATATAACCTCACTTCCCTAGCACAGTCACTAGTACGATGTTGTATTGCTATATATATTTCTATATATGTTATATACTCATAATTATTGCATAGAAATTACTATCCTTTCTTTCACTTAGATTTCTTTTATATGGATTTACCAATTTGCTCCACAGACTTTGTAATTAATTTTAAAGAAAGCATGCTATTCCACTAAATGGATTTATAACAACTTCATAGTCTTATCAGTGTATGTTACAATTATTTTGGGGTTTTGATTTTTATTATTGAAATTGAATTCAGTGATGAACATCTTTGTATAATATATATAGCTTTATCAATATTTTGGATATGTTTGATAAATACAATTATTGAATATATACATATATTTAATATATGTATATTCAACATATATATAAAATTAAATTCTAGATAATTTTCTGAGATCTATCATCTAATTCTTTAATTTTGTCTTCAACTCTGTTGAGCCTAGAAATCAACTTGTTGGTTGAGTTATTTCAATGACTGTGCTTCTCATCTAGAATTTCTATCTACTTCATTTTGACCTCTTTTACTTTTTTTTTCCTGCAGCAACCTTATCCTTGCCTAATAGTTTCTACTCTTCCCTTACTCAATTTGAAGGTTTTAAACCTACTTACCTTGAAGTCTTTTTTCATTTATTCAGCTGTGTCCATTGCTTGGGCTGCAAAAATCTCATTTGTGGTGACTGTTGCTTCGTGCATGTGTGTTTCCTCGTTCTTAACCTTGCACTTTCTTATGGTTACATGCATCGTTACTGGGATTGTGTTCCACAAACATCCCTTGTGCTCCAGGTTAGAGAGCCATACTTACAAAGAAGTTAAGCATTACCTAATCCCAGACCAGTCATCATATCCAGTTTTTGCTCGGGGTCCACGAATCACAGAGTGCTATGAGTCTGGACATCCCAGTCCTGAGCACAGTTTAAGCCTTGGTTTCCAACTTTTTGGAATGATTCTCTTTCTACCATCCAGCAAGGCTGATGGCTTCCCCTCTTGCCTTTGGTGGGGTATTGATTAGTCCTGCAAATGGAGCAGCCCTCTGTGGCCTTGTACATTTAGCTCAGATCAAGATCTCCTTGTGATTGGATCCTTTCCCCTCCCTTGATTGCCCTCAGCTATAGCCTGTATCTGGCCCCTTACGTGGAGACCCCTCTTTCTTCTGGATCCTGGTGATTTCCCTCTCTTGGTTTCAAGCTTAATTAGATAGCAAAAATGTTTCATTTTATTCAGTATTTTTATGTGTTTGTGTATGATAGATTTTTCATATCAGCTGAGTTCATCATATTGAACTGAAGTCACTAAATTATTTGCAAAAAAGGTTTATAATTTACTATGCTACGAGCAATACATGAGACTATTAGTTTCTTCATGCTGATATTAACATTCACTGCTATCAATTAAAATGTCTTTACTTGATTTAATGGTTGAAAATGATACCTTATTAATATGTATTTTTATACCACATTGCATGTAATTTTATATAATTAGTTCACAAAGAACAAAAAAGTAGGTAGAGTGGGCTTCCCTGAGCAGAGGTGTCTGAAATGTACATATAAGAGTATATGTTCTTTGACCTGGAACCATTTTTTTTCTCTATTTGTATTCATGGTTCTGTTGCTAGAACTTGGGTAAAGGCGTAGGATGAAAATCAAGGCTCTTGTATAACTAGTTTTTTTTCTCTTCTCATCCACCCTCACAAGCCAGTTCAAGAAAGGGATAAAGGTAGGTTATGTAGACAAAGGGCACATTTAATTGTGCTGCAAGAGCCCTTGTGATTTCTTCAAAACACTTCCTGTCAAGCCCTCTCGCAGACATGGCACCTGGACAGTAAATTTTTTTCACTTTCTTAGAAGCAGAGGTGATTGTCTTTCAAATGATGCCATGTCTTTCTAGAAAGAATAAGAAGGAGGCAAGAGACAGAGAGAGAGAGAGAGAGGGAGGGAAGTAGAGAAAGAGAGAGAGAATGAATATGAATATATGCCATGGAGAGCTATATCCATGTAATAATGCTTCATGATGCCACAGGACTTTGGTTCATGGCAGCTGACTCTTCTCCTGGCATTATAATTTGATATTGACTGCCTTTCTCTCTCTTTTCTTACTCTCTCTTTTATTTCTCCTCTCTCTCTCTTCCTCCTTCCTTACTTTCTTCCATCCCTCCCTTCCTCCCTCCTTCCCTCCTTCCCTTTTTTTCTATCATTTCTATTGTGTTATTCCCCTGAAAGATATAGACAAATATAAAAACCTTTGTTTTCCTAACTAGTAGACATAAACTGCTACAAGCTGCAGTCTCTCCATGCATATTCATTGGGAGAAATTTCTGAAAAAACTGTTTATACCCTTGCAATTTTATTTCCAATTGATCTTACCCTTGTTATAGAATCTTTAAAAATGGTCAGATTTCTCTATTGCTCCAGTTATTTTAGACTAGTTTCAGTAAATAGTTTTCTTGGTTCATGCTTGTCTTCCTCCACCTCTGTTTGCTGATGCAAAAACAGCTTAGCAATTTTTTTTTTTTTACGCAATCTAAGGGTCAGACAGGTTTTCAGACGGATAGGTGTGGCTTTCACAGAGAAAAGAAGAAAGGACAGCAGTTGCCCTCTGGGTGTACTGTCTTCTTTGCATCTCATACATTTCACATAATTGAAATGAACAGCATTTTCTTAAATTATTATTCTTGAGTGTTCGCTCTAAATGAATGAGGATGGTGTTTAAGTAACAGACACAAAGCTACTAGTATGACTAGAAATTATTTTCTCTTAAGATAGGAACTGCCAGAACATAATGATTTACCAAGTTTTGTTTATATTATTCTTGGTTTATTAGTAATCGTATATGTTTAACTTTAGTGTCAGTTGAGCTTCCTTGTTGGAGTGTGCTAATGAAGTCTAATGTATGAACCGATTTGATATTTAATATTTAATTAAATATCTACATTACTATTACTGCCTTCTAAATAAGCCGTTCACAAAGTAGCTCAAGAGAGAATTGCATTTTGCAGATTTGAATGCCTGTACCAATTCCTATTCTTCTGTCACAAACTATTTCACATTGAATCTCTAGGAAATGTTCAAAAATGCTTCAACTGAGGGGTTTTTTTAACTCAATAAAAAGTTTGCTGTGTAAAAAATAGTGTACCTTTTAGAATTTAAGGAAAAAAGCAACTGCTTTTGTTTAAATATATACTGGCTCTTAGACCCAACTATTTAATATCTTAGGCAAAATTTACAGAAAGAGTGCATTTTGCTTCTTTGCTCCTAGCCACCCCATGACATCCCAGTTCAGCCAGAGACTCTGGGGTCCAAGTGCCTTTAGTAGTCTCCCTAGCCTGCTATGTTTGGGTGCAGCAGAAAAGAGGTCTGAGAAATGATCTAAGATCTGCCAGCTCCCAAGTCTGCCCCTCCCTGGTCTGCCATGGAACCTAAAATTTTGCTGTTAGATTCATGATTTCAATTAAGATGTGTCTCCAAAAAGACAGGGGGTGAAATTCAGTAAAAACCTGGGAAGGTTAACACACTAAGCTACTGGCATCTCAGACACATTAGTACAGGCTCTTTAGACTTAAATCACTCTGGAAAGCAGTAACTTTGAAGGTATACTTATGGTGGTGATAAAAGGGAACCAAGAATTCAAGAAATGACAAGGGGAAGATAAAAGGGAAGGAAGCAGAACACATAAGACAAAGTTTTCTTCTTTTAAAGTTTGCCTAGGTTTTGCTCCACAAAAACTTTAATCTTCAGCGACAGTAGACAGCTAAAGACTAAAAGCAAATCCTGAGTGTTAAATGGGCTGTCACCTTCAATGATACAGGTAATAATAATAGCCACTGTTTGTTGAGTATCTACTGTGTGTCAGTCAGATGCCATTGTCTATGCTTTTCCGTTTCTTGATCTGATTATCTTAGCCTTGTGAACAATTTTCTTCATGTAATTACTCAAAAATCACTTGGTTAGGTAATGTCTTAAAGCATCTGCCAACATTCATTAGTGTGGATGCGTCTTCCATTGAATTAGATCCAAAAGTTTTACATGAGAGAACAAGGAGATGTTAGGTTCTGAAAAAGTCACTTTTAATTTAAAAATGAGCGTTTAATCGGAACGAATATTATTTCTTTCATGGTATTTTCCACTTAGTTCTCTATTTGGCATTGCGTTTTGTTTTTTCTTTACTCCTCCTCCTCTGTATCTCCTTCCTCAACTCTGGTATTTAAAGAAATTCTTCCTGGTAGGGTATTAACTGCCAGCCCTAGTTTTTGCTACTGAGTTCTTGTCTTTTTCCTTTGTCTTCACATGCATTTTAGTGGGAGCTAAAAGGGTCACATCAGGAGGTGCTGGCCAGATGTCAATTTTAAATCAAGCCACTTTCTCCTTTTAAAAGGACACTTATTGAACAAATAGATATTGAATTTGATTAAAGGCCTTGATTAAACAAAAGAGATAATCAAAGGTAGTTTGGCATCTAGTTCTTTAAAGCATCCTTAAAAAGAAGCAATAAGAAATTTCCAAAGAATAGAAAGGAATTAGGCATTCTAGATGTTTCTAAGTATTTAAAATATATTTAAATATATATAATACTAAAATAGAAAGCATTATAAAGACCTATCCTGGTAAACAGAACAGATTGAGGACTTTTAAGTTTGAATAGCTCACCTGACAGAATTTGGGAAATTTTTGTAAATTAACATTCACTGATAAATATAAGGTATCTATAATGAATATAACATTTTAAATGTACTCCATCATCTCTGCAGTGTTTTCATATATTAATTGTATTAACACTGCATATATCCATTTTGCCTAGTGGTTCACAATTGTATATACTGCTTTTGGGCTTCTATTTAAAATATATTTTGATAATTACTGTAATTTAACATGAGCTTTATTGATAAAGGTAGATTTATAACTCAAGTATTTTATATTCTTAGAAAGCATTAGTTTTGTGTTTTACAGAAATTTTTTTCTATTTGAAATTTTCCAAGAATTTGTCCCGTGTTTTCCTTTGGTGCTCCTTGGCAAAATTATGGTAGCAGACAGCCTGTGGGATTTAAAGTTATATTTTACTTTTGTAATGTGCTTGTGTCATTAATATTTGAATAAATTAGAAATAATGATTTAGTTTAATTTGATTTTTGGCTTTATTGACTAATCTCTGATCATTGAATTTCTTATTCAATGTTCATTATATTTTGATGACTGTATTCCATGTCCTTTTTAAATGCCTATTTCATACCTCAAGTTGAAAGTATGTTTTCAGAGCTTTGAGTAAAATATCTTTGAACAACACATTCATTTGTCATGGTGGTTTTTCAGATATAGAATATTAAATGTTTGTTTCCTGAAAGTTACCATTTCTTAAAAATTATTCTTAAAAGCCCATTGGGGAAAAAAAGATAGAAAAATATTTGAAATAACTGATATTTAATTTTGATGTTTTCACTGATTCAGCATTATATTACTGAGCACCTACTATATATAACATAGACTGGTCATGGTTCTAGGGATATAGCAGTTTTTGGAGCTTACATTCTCATAGGAAGAAACAGATAATAAATAAATATACATAGCAGGACAGTGGTGATAATGGTTATTGCCAGAAGAACAGAACCAAGGTAAGAGGAAAGGTAGATAGGTAGATGTAGGTAATGTAGGGGTGTGTGTGTGTGTGTGTGTGTGTGTGTGTGTGTGTGCGCGCATGCACGCGAGCTCATGTGCTGTTTTTGGAAGGCTTTGTGCGTGATGGGATGGTTCAGAAGAGCCCTGAGTGAAGCAGGGGAATGAGGCATGTGAACACCCAGAGGAGGAGACTTCCAGGGAGAAGGGTGAGCAGGCACAAAAGTGCTGAGGCCAGAGTATATTTGTGCTAAAAAAAAAAAAAGTCTAAAAGCTTTGGCTATGTTTAATGCCAATTTATTCATTGCAGAGTTCTTATTCATCTACCATATCTAATTCATATTAAATAATATAGTAAAAGAGAAGTATGTGTATTCTGAAAGAAAGGACATAACAAGAATACTCCATGTATACTCATTGTATTTTAATAATTCAGTGTGTCATCTCACTGAGTGGCAGCAGGAAAAGAGCACAATATTTTTCACCTAGCAGATCAAGGTTCAAATCACCACTTGGCTGTTATTTACCTACTGGATAATGTTTATAAGATAAATGACATAAAACAGCACCAAGAAGTAAAAGCAGTTGTTATTTGTTGCTGTAAGATAGAAAATTAATTTGTGAAATGTTAGTATAAATCCTAGAAATATAATGCCCTCCAAGCTACATATGCAAGTTATACTAAGTCAGCCAGCCCTTTTTACTCATCATCTTGTTATTTTCTAAATAGGAACTGTCTCTGGACCAAATTCAAGGCTAATATGTTACACAACTCCAGAGGGTGCTGTTTAGGTAGACAGCCCCAGGTAGTACATTTATAACGTATTCCCTGGCTTTGGGCAAAATGGATGGCCCTCACTAAACTAGGTGATCCCAGAATACATTGGAATCTCTTCTGTGCTTTTAACAAAATACCACTGTAGAGTAGATAGGAAAAGATTTTGAATAATGATGATAATCACTAACACTTAATTGAGTTTATACTGCATTCCAGGCTCTACTCTAAATGCCTTGCATGGATTAGCTCACAAAATCCTTGGAAAAACTCTGTGAGCTATGTACGGATGATGAAACTAAGGAACAGATAGAAAAATAAAATTATAATTGTTATAAAGCTCTGCTTTCCACTAGTTAATATTAGGATTAAATTATTTGATATAGCTATTAATTGAACAGTATCCTTTCTGATGATGGAACTAGGATATGAATTCTTCTCTACACAGATTCCATCATCCAACTATAGGTAGAATAATTAACCTTGAAAGGTAACTCAATCTTTCAGTCAATTATTGTCAGAAACAGTTCAAAAATCAAACACACCAAAACTAAGCTTTTCTTGTTGGTTAGATGCTTGGCATTCTGATGGACAGTAACAAAGGCTTCCTTCCTCCAATTAATCTTTCATTTACCTAGGGTACAATTTTCTGAAGAATCCATTTTTGTAATGAAGGGAAATTACTTTTTACTTAAAAACTAATACTATTTCAGGTTAAGGTCATCTCTTGACGTATGTTATAGTACGGTATTGATGGGAACTTAGTCATTTGCTTGATTGAACTTTTGAGCAAATCCAAAGCTGCTTCCTGATGAATCATATTGACCCTGCTCATGATATTGTTTAGGCCACCTGTGTCCTGAGATAAACTGGCCCTGCAACTATATACGTTTATTAGTAGTGTGTTTTTATTCTCACGGAAAGCCACCAAAATTACCATTTAAATCCTAGTATCCGAATTTACACACTTTCACCTCACACTTAGCGGCCACATAGCAGTTTTCTTGATATCAATGTGTATGCTAGCTAGTTATGAGAAGGTCAACAAAATATGTTGATACTCCAGAAAAGGAAGCAAAGGGACACATTAAGTGTCCTGTCTGAAGTCACATCTTCAGAAAGCTACAAACCTGAACTGCATTACTTTATGTCCTTGTAAAAAATCTCTTCATAGAATTAGTGTTGATTTTTTAAATAGCCATATATTAGATGTATGAGATGTTTTACAAAATTCATACTTTGTAAAAAAATTTTTAAATTTTATTTTATTTATTTTTTTATACAGCAGGTCCTTATTAGTCATCAATTTTATACACATCAGTGTATACATGTCAATCCCAATCTCCCAATTCATCACACCACCACCACCACCCCCGGCTGCTTTCCCCCCTTGGTGTCCATATGTTTGTTCTCTACATCTGTGTCTCAATTTCTGCCCTGCAAACCTGTTCATCTGTACTATTTTTCTAGTTTCCACATATATGCATTAATATATGATATTTGTTTTTCTCTTTCTGACTTACTTCACTCTGTATGACAGTCTCTAGGTCCATCCACATCTCTACAAATGACCCAATTTCGTTCCTTTTTTATGGCTGAGTAATATTCCACTGTGTATATGTACCACATCTTCTTTATCCATTCATCTGTCGATGGTCTTTTAGGTTGCTTCCTGGCTATTGTAAATAGTGCTGCAGTGAACATTGGGGTGCATGTGTTTTTTTGAATTATGGTTTTCTCTGGGTATATGCCCAGTAGTGGGATTGCTGGGTCATATGGTAATTCTATTTTTAGATTTTTAAGGAACACCCATACTGTTCTCCATAGTGGCTGTATCAATTTACATTCCCACCAACATTGCAAGAGGGTTCCCTTTTCTCCACACCCTCTCCAGCATTTGTTGTTTGTAGATTTTCTGATGATACCTATTCTAACTGGTGTGAGGTGATACCTCATTGTAGTTTTGATTAGCATTTCTCTAATAATTAGTGATGTTGAGCAGCTTTTCATGTGCTTCTTGGCCAACTGTATGTCTTCTTGGGAGAAATGTCTATTTAGGTCTTCTGCCCATTTTTGGATTGGGTTGTTTGTTTTTTTAATATTGAGCTGCATGAGCTATTTATATATTTTGGAGATTAATCCTTTGTCCGTTGATTCATTTGCAAATATTTTCTCCCATTCTGAGGGTTGTCTTTTCATCTTGTTTGTGGTTTCCTTTGCTGTGCAAAAGCTTTGAAGTTTCATTAGGTCCCATTTGTTTATTTTTGTTTTTATTTCCATTACCCTAGGAGGTGGATCAAAAAAGGTCTTGCTGTGATTTATGTCAAAGAGTGTTCTTCCTATGTTTTCCTAGAAGAGTTTTATGGTGTCCGGTCTTACATTTAGGTCTCTAATCCATTTTGAGTTTATTTTTGTGTATGGTGTTAGGGAGTGTTCTAATTTCATTCTTTTACACGTAGCTATCCAGTTTTCCCAGCACCACTTATTGAAGACACTGTCTTTTCTCCATTGTATATCCTTGCCTCCTTTGTCATAGATTAGTTGACCATAGGTGTGTGGGTTTATCTCTGGGCTTTCTATCTTGTTCCATTGATCTATGTTTCTGTTTTTGTTCCAGTACCATATTGTCTTGATTACTGTAGCTTTGTAGTATAGTCTGAAGTCAGGGAGTCTGATTCCTCCAGCTCCGTTTTTTTTCCCTCAAGATTGCTTTGGCTATTCGGGGTCTTTTGTGTCTCCATACAGCTTTTAAGATTTTTTGTTCTAGTTCCGTAAAAAATGCCATTGGTAATTTGATAGGGATTGCATTGAATCTGTAGATTGCTTTGGGTAGTATAGTCATTTTCACAATATTGATTCTTCCAATCCAAGAACATGGTATATCTCTCCATCTGTTGGTATCATCTTTAATTTCTTTCATCAGTGTCTTATAGTTTTCTGCATACCAGTCTTTTGTCTCCCTAGGTAGGTTTATTCCTAGCTATTTTATTCTTTTTGTTGCAGTGGTAACTGGGAGTGTTCCCTTAATTTCTCTTTCAGATTTTTCATCATTAGTGTATAGGAATGCAAGAGATTTCTGTGCATTAATTTTGTATCCTGCAACTTTACCAAATTCATTGATTAGCTCTAGTCGTTTTCTGGTGGCATCTTTAGGATTCTCTATGTATAGTATCATGTCATCTGCAAACAGTGACAGTTTTATGTCTTCTTTTACAATTTGTATTCCTTTTATTTCTTTTTCTTCTCTGATTGCCGTGGCTAGGACTTCCAGAACTATGTTGAATAATAGTGGTGAGAGTGGACATCCTTATCTTGTTCCTGATCTTAGAGGAAATGCTTTCAGTTTTTCACCATTGAGAATGATGTTTGCTGTGGGTTGGTCGTATATGGCCTTTATTATGTTGAGGTAGGTTCCCTCTATGCCCACTTTCTGGAGAGTTTTTATCATAAGTGGATGTCGAATTTTGTCAAAAGCTTTTTCTGCATCTATTGAGATGATCATATGGTTTTTATTCTTCAGTTTTAAATATGGTTTATCACATTGATTGATTTACGTATATTGAAGAATCCTTGCATCCCTGGGATAAATCCCACTTGATCATGGTGTATGATCCTTTTAATGTGTTGTTGGATTCTGTTTGCTAGCATTTTGTTGAGAATTTTTGCATCTATATTCATCAGTGATATTGGTCTGTAATTTTCTTTTTTTGTAATATATTTGTCTGGTTTTGGTATCAGGGTGATGGTGGCCTCATAGAATGAGTTTGGGAGTGTTCCTTCCTCTGCAATTTTTTGGAAGAGTTTGAGAAGGATGGGTGTTAGCTCTTCTCTAAATGTTTGATAGAATTCACCTGTGAAGCCATGTGGTCCTGGACTTTTGTTTGTTGGAAGATTTTTGATCACAGTTTCAATTTCATTCCTTGTGATTGATCTGTTCATATTTTCTATTTCTTCCTGGTTCAGTCTTGGAAGGTTATACCTTTCTAAGAATTTGTCCATTTCTTCCAGGTTGTCCATTTTATTGGCATAGAGTTGCTTGCAGTAGTCTCTTAGGATGCTTTGTATTTCTGCGGTGTCTGTTGTAACTTCTCCTTTTTCATTTCTAATTTTATTGATTTGAGTCCTCTCCCTCTTTTTCTTGATGAATCTTGGTAATGGTTTATCAATTTTGTTTATCTTCTCAAAGAAGCAGCTTTTAGTTTTATTGACCTTTGCTATTGTTTTGTTTCTATTTCATTTATTTCTGCTCTGATCTTTATGATTTCCTTCCTTCTGCTAACTTTGGGTTTTGTTTGTTCTTCTTTCTCTAGTTCCTTTAGGTGTAAGGTTAGATTATTTATGTGAGATTTCTCTTGTATCTTGAGGTAGGCTTGTATAGCTATAAACTTCCCTCTTAGAACTGCTTTTGCTGCATCCCATAGGTTTTGGATCGTCGTGTTTTCATTGTCATTTGTCTCTAGGCATTTTTTGATTTCCTCTTTGATTTCTTCAATGATCTCTTGGTCATTTACTAATGTATTGTTAACCCTCATGTGTTTGTATTTTTTACTTTTTTTTCCCTGTAATTCATTTCTACTCTCATAGTGTTGTGGTCAAAAAAGATGCTTGATATGATTTCAATTTTCTTAAATTTACTGAGGCTTGATTTGTGACCCAAGATGTGAACTATCCTGGAGAATGTTCCATGCGCACTTGAGAAGAAAGTGTAATCTGCTGTTTTGGGATGGAATGTCCTATAAATATCAATTAAATCTATCTGGTCTATTGTGTCATTTAAAGCTTGTTTCCTTATTTATTTTCATTTTGGATGATCTGTCCATTGGTGTAAGTGAGGTGTTAAAGTCCCCTACTATTATTGAGTTACTGTCGATTTCCTCTTTTATAGCTGTTAGCAGTTGCCTTATGTATTGAGGTGGTCCTATGTTGGGTGCATATATATTTATAATTGTTATATCTTCTTCTTGGATTGATCCCTTGATCATTAGTAGTGTCCTTCCTTGTCTCTTGTAACATTCTTTATTTTAAAGTCTATTTTATCTGATATGAGTATTGCTACTGCAGCTTTCTTTTGACTTCCATTTGCATGGAATATCTTTTTCCATCCCCTCACTTTCAGTCTGTATGTGTCCCTAGGTCTGAAGTGGGTCTCTTGTAGACAGCATATATATGGGTCTTGTTTTTGTATCCATTCAGCAAGCCTGTGTCTTTTGGTTGGAGCATTTAATCCATTCACGTTTAAGGTAGTTATCGATATGTATGTTCCTATGACCATTTTCTTAATTGTTTTGGGTTTGTTTTTGTAGGTCTTTTCTTTTCTTGTGTTTCCCACTTAAAGAAGTTTCTTTAGCATTTGTTGTAGAGCTGGTTTGGTGGTGCTGCATTCTCTTAGCTTCTGCTTGTCTGTAAAGCTTTTGATTTCTCCATCAAATCTGAATGAGATCCTTGCTGGGTAGAGTAATCTTGGTTGTAGGTTCTTCCCTTTCATCACTTTAAGTATAGCATGTCACTCCCTTCTGGCTTGTAAAGTTTCTGCTGAGAAATCAGCTGTTAACCTTATGGGAGTTCCCTTTTATGTTATTTATCATTTTTCCCTTGCTGCTTTGAATAATTTTTCTTTCTCTTTAATTTTTGCCAGTTTGATTACTGTGTGTCCTGGCATGTTTCTTTTTGGGTTTATCCTGTATGGGACTCTCTATGCTTCCTGGACTTGGGTGGCTATTTCCTTTCCCATGTTAGGGAAGTTTACGACTCTAATCTCTTCAAATATTTTCCCTGGTCCTTTCTCTCTCTCTTCTCCTTCTGGGGGCCTTATAATGTGAATGTTGTTGTGTTTAATGTTGTCCCAGAGGTCTCTTAGGCTGTCTTCATTTCTTTTCATTCTTATTTCTTTATGCTGTTCCTCAGCAGTGAATTCCACCATTCTGTCTTCCAGGTCACTTATCCGTTCTTCTGCCTCAGTTATTCTGCTATTGATTCCTTCTAGTGTAGTTTTCACTTCAGTTATTGTGTTGTTCATCTCTGTTTGTTTGTTCTTTAATTCTTCCAGGTCTTTGTTAAACATTTCTTGCATTTTCTCGATCTTTGCCTCCATTCTTTTTCCGAGGTCCTGGATCATCTTCACTATCAGCATTCTGAATTCTTTTTCTGGAAAGTTGCCTATCTCCACTTCATTTAGTTGTTTTTCCTGGGTTTTATCTTGTTCCTTCATCTGGTACATAGCCCTCTGCCTTTTCATCTTGTCTATCTTTCTGTGAATGTGGTTTTTGTTCCACAGGCTGCAGGATTGTAGTTCTTCTTGCTTCTGCTGTCTGCCCTCTTGTGGATGAGGCTATCTAAGAGGCTTGTGCAGGTTTCCTGATGGGAGGGACTGGTGGTGGGTAGAGCTGACTGTTGCTCTGGTGGGCAGAGCTCAGTAAAACTTTAATCCGCTTGACTGCTGATGGGTGGGGCTGGGTTCCCTCCCTGTTGGTTGTTTGGCCTGCGGCAACCCAACACTGGAATCTACCTGGGCTCTTTGGTGGGGCTAATGGCAGACTCTGGGAGGGCTCACGCCAAGGAATACTTCCCACAACTTCTGCTGCCAGTGTCCTTGTCCCTATGGTGAGCCACAGCCACCGCCAGCCTCTGCAGGAGACCCTCCAACACTAGCAGGTAGGTCTGGTTCAGTCTCCCCTGGGGTCACTGCTCCTTCCTCTGGGTCCCGGTGCGCACACTACTTTGTGTGTGCCCTCCAAGAGTGGAGTCTCTGTTTCCCCCAGTCCTGTTGAAGTCCTGCAATCAAATCCCACTAGCCTTCAAAGTCTGATTCTCTAGGAATTCCTCCTCCCGTTTCCAGAGCCCCAGGTTGGGAACCTGACGTGGGGCTCAGAACCTTCACTCCAGTGGGTGGACTTCTGTGGTATAAGTGTTCTCCAGTCTATGAGTCACCCACCCAGCAGTTATGGGATTTGATTTTGCTGTGATTGCACCCCTCGTACTGTCTCATTGTGGCTTCTCCTTTGTCTTTGGTTGTGGGGTGTCTTTTTTGGTGAGTTCCAGTGTCTTCCTGTTGATGATTGTCCAGCAGCTAGTTGTGATTCTGGTGTTCTCGCAAGAGGGAGTGAGAGCACATCCTTCTACTCCGCCATCTTGGTTCCAGGACCTCAAAATTCATACTTTTAAAGTTAGGAATTTTATGATTTTTTGTAAGAAAATAATCAGAAATGCACACACACACAAATACTTATCACTAGGATAGTCATCAATATATTATATAATATAGAAAGCGAGGAAAACTCTAAATGCTGAATGGTAGATGTTGGTTAAATAAATAATGGGGCTCCCATATATGCAGACACTTTAAAATATTTTAGGAAATATGATTATGATATAATAAGTATAAATGCAAGTCATAATAGTGTATATAGTATGATCTGTATTTTATTTAAAATATATATGCATATAATCATATAGAGTTATAAATATGGATACTATAAAATTATAGATACTACTATATATCATTTTTTTGTATTTTCCATGTTTTCACATTATCTTAAAAAAAAATAATAATGTAAGAAGAGACGTAGTTCCCCTAAGACCCAAGAATTTTAATTCTGAAGATACTCATTCACACATATATTAACATGTACAGGCATTTTCATTGCTATACTATTTCTAAGAACTAACTTTGGAAACAACCTTGAGTCTGCTAAAAACATATTGGATTAATAAAATATGACATATCATATGATAAAACATTATATATAGCATTTCAGCCAAAAAATTAAATCTTCATCTACCAACATAAGCAGGTCTCAAAAAATGCTGAGTTAAAAAAGGCACAATATAGAACAATACATGTTGACTATACAGGCAAATAATACACTTTTACCTAAAAGTATAAAGAGAACTAGAAGGAGGCCTGCCAATCTAATGACTGTTGATGCTACTGGGAGAAGAAATAAGAAAATGGGGCTGGTTAAAGGCGACTTCAGTATATGTACTATTTTATTTCTTTAAATAAATAAATAGATAACTAAATAAATCATATACACACACATAAATGAAAGTCTAAGGAAATATAACATCTTAATAGTTATTATTACTAGATGACAGGAATATGTTTCGTTCATTATTCTTTTACTTTTCTAGATTTTAAAAATTTTACAGTGAAAGAAAGCAAAGAAAAAAATCGTAAGGTTTCGGGGAATGTGGTGTCAAGAAAGGGATTTTTTGTTTGTTTCTTTGTTTAAGATGGGAAATATTAAAACTGCATTTTCAAACTGGCATGACTCATTAATAGGTTGTAGGTCAGTTTCGTGGGTCATTAGTGCATCATTTTCATGGAATCTGTGCAGAAAGGAGTTAACATAGCAGGCTTGAGCCCACCATCCTTAGAAAGTCCGACTTGCAAGTTGGACCCTTGGCTTACATATGGGAACTTGAGTGGGAAACATTTTCCTACACTGAAGTAAAACCTTCCCCAAATGGTAAGGGTGGGTCACTGTCCCTAAACTGTGCACAGAATACAATTTATCCTGAAAACCTGCCTATCTTCTGGGGGTCTGGAATTTGGGTTTGTGCTAGGCAGAGGGAGCTAACATGAGCAGTCCCCAGTAAAACCTTGGGCCCTGAATCTCTAACGGAGTATGAGGCTTCACATGCATTGTCTGTTGCTGGCAGAATTACTTGCCCTCTGTGTGACTCCACTGCGAGAGCACTCTTGGAAACTTGCACCTGGTTTCCTCTGGACTTCACTCCATGTGCCTTTTCCCTTTGTTTATTTTCCCTTTTGCTGAAATAAGTCTTAGCTGTGAATACAACTAAAGAGGAAAAAAGACATGGCCACGTGAAAACATCTTTCAAAAAATATTTTTGGTGACTCTGCCTTTCATGGTATTCAGTGTTTTATATGAAGAGTCATACAGATTTTCTTAGAATTTCATGTAGAAAAAAATGTAGTGAGTTGGTATGCTTTTCTTTACTGAACACTAACAGACGTTCACCCCACTGCTTTTCACATTTGTCTTTGCACTGGGAAACACGGAGTTAAATTTGGGGATTAATTGGCGTCGTCCTGAGCAAAATTAGTCAGGGGTTCTTTTGCCTTTATTTTGCAGCTTAATTTTATTTGTATGTCTTACCATAAGCTATAAGTTAGGTATAGAAAACATGTACATGGAGGCATAAAATGATAAAAATAACCTACATGGAGTAAAAAGATTTCTGGGTAAGTAATGTTGTTTTAGGGAGTGTACACATTTCTCTCCACTTGTTACTAGGATCATGTGTTTTGTAGGTCTTTAAGCTCAAGTGTATATAATCCTGTGATTAAAATAGGGATTAAATTCTTTCCTTAGTTATGTATATATAAATGTCATTGACTTTTTGGGAAGTTATTATTAAATTTTAACTGAGTGTATATTTTTACAGTGTGAGCACCAATCACATTAATCTTTCTATTCAAATTGTATCCAGTGGTTATTTTGGCACAAGCAAAGCATTATAAATAGATTAACACATTCAGTGGTTAAAGGTTAAGGTAAAACATATAGAATTACAAAGTCAGTGATACAGAGAAGCATTTATTCACTTTTCAAAAGAGGTTACCACATATTTCTTTTAATCAGATTTTCTGATGCATTTAAACATATGTTTACACTCAAACTTCTAATAGTACCCAGTAGAATTAGAGTTTTTATAAGTATAACCACTAATCATTTCTAATGCTGACTATTCAAGAGTTTGTGATAGAGTAACTTGTAAGTATTAAAGAAAAGCTTTATATTCTTTTTTTTTTTTTTTAATGCTTCGGAACTTTTTATTATTTATTTATTTATTTATTTATTTATTTATTTGGCTGTGTTGGGTCTTTGTTTCTGTGCGAGGGCTTTCTCTAGTTGCGGCGAGCGGGGGCCACTCTTCATCACGATGCGTGGGCCTCTCACTGTCGCGGCCTCTCTTGTTGCGGAGCACAAGCTCCAGACGTGCAGCAGGCTCAGTAGTTGTGGCTCACGGGCCCAGTTGCTCCACGGCATGTGGGATCTTCCCAGACTAGGGATTGAACCCGTGTCTCCTGCATTGGCAGGCAGATTCTCAACCACTGCGCCACCAGGAAAGCCCAAGCTTTATATTCTTTATAGAAGCATGGTAAATTGGCTCCTTTCTTTGGCATTAGCATCAGTTAATGAAGAACAGAACCAAAAAATGCTACTGCATTATATCTGTATTTTGCACAGCATTTTTAATAATTTCTTAGTCAAGCCTTCCATTTTACATTTGAGGAAAGTTACAATTATCTTTATTTTCATAAGATCAAGTGACTTGCTGGAAATGCAGGGGTCACTGGTATTGTGTTAAAAATTAGAATTATTTACCCTTTTTTTCCAAAACTTGGTCTAATTCATACCTCATTTTGATACAACAGAATGAGCTCATTGTATTATTTCAAGGACAAATCTCCTTGAGTAGAAGAATTTTCACTGAAAACATAACATCTTGTTTGTTTTAGTTGAAATCTTTCCAAACACATTAGCATTCACAAAACTTGGATTTCAACTCAGAAGGACAATGAGAACTAGGGAGAAGACCACAGTGGACCAGAAATCCAGACCCATTTTTAGAAGGAGAAAATGGATGGAGGGATAACGGACTTAGAGCTAGTTGAAACTTGGATGACTAAAAAAAGGAAAGAGGTTAGTCTGCACCAATGAATCGCAGAAAGTCTTTGGACCAGGAAGCCTCAGAATATTTTTAAGATGGTTGTGTATTGTAGGGCTGAAGGTAGCAGGATTAGTTGAAAATCTGAATAAAGTGTAGGAACTCCACCCCCCTCACCTTTCTGAACCTTACACAGCAAGGTGATTGCCCCTCTCCCAGAGTAATCAGATTTCTAGCAGGGATGCTGCAGGCCCAGTGTGATGAGATAGAGGCTCTGCACTGACAGTACAGATCTGTGGACAAGTCCACACAAAGGGCAACAAATCCGCCACACCCGGTTTGGCCACATGCTCTGGCACTGGCTGTTGGACATACGCTTCCAGGCATAAAGCCAGAGGATTCTTCCCTGGAGAATGTGTATAGCTCCAGGGAAAATACCTAAGGTTACTCGTACTTGGTGGTTTCCCAGCAAAAAGGCCAGCTTGCCACCTGATTTTAACAGTGCAGTCAGCCAGTGAGGCTGGCTCACAGATGTCCCCATCAGCTTCTTACTCTCTCACTCTGAAATGTGGATTGCATGACTCCTCCATGGAGATGTTCTTCAGCAAAACAGGAGAAATGAAGCAAGATAGTGTTTAACATGAACTCCAGGAAGCTATGGGCTCCAACAAAAGGCAAAAGTATTAGGCTTAGCAACAGTCCATATTGGAGCAGGACAGAGGGCTCCAGAAAGTATGCTCTGAGAAAGAAGAAATGGAATTTGATAAACTGGTTCATCTGATTATGTGCAAAATAATCTTCAAGAGAAGTTTGTAATACAGTTACAGAGTTTTAAGAAATATTAGTAATAGGGATATAAAAAGCTAAAAAATAAAAATAAATAAAAATTATAAGCCCTAGAAATGTAAGAGTTATGTGAGAAATGAAATGACATTGTACTATAATATTAGGCTCACTAGTAAATAGTAAATATCACTTACATAGTCACAATATTTTAAAATGAATTTTTAATTAACAAAAACGTGTGTTATAACTACAGAGAGGATGGAAATAAGTAAAATGATGAGAAAAGTAGGAGTTCTAAATTCTAATCTTCGAATATTAGGAGCATAAGCATATCCTCTAGAAACAAAAAGGTAACAAAAGAAACAGTTATGTTAAAAACTGTTTCCCTCTCAGAATAGGGGTTAGAGTTGGATGTCTGTTTTTATTACCTACCTTGTAAGAATCATTTGATTTTTTAAAATAACAGGCAAGTATGCTATTGATAAAAATAGAGTGAACAATCACATATAGGTGACTTACCTAACTCTAATTTTTCAGTTGCATAGACAGTATTGTATCGCTCTGTGACCCTGGGAAAGCTACTTAACTTTTGAGAAGCCTTAGTTTCCTCATTTGCAAAATGGAGATGATGACGATGATTATAACAATAAAAATAACCTCATATGAATGTTATAAAGAGAGAACAGAATGATGCATACAAGGCATTTGGTATAGTGCTTGGTACCTATTGTCCATGTTGGGTATTATTAATACTACTTTAATACAGATGTTTTTGCCTCTCTAATCCATTAAGTTTTTGATAAGCTATGGGAAAGCAGATTACATCTGAATAGCACTTAACTGAATAGTTACTTAATTAACCTTTAAAACCAGAAATGATCATGTCTGGATATTTAATCAATTTCTAGCCAAAGGTCATATCACTAATAAAGTTTTTACTTCTAAGGCCAGTTAGAGTTATTTATGAGAACTCTTTAAGTTTGCTGTTTTAAAGTGAAGAATTAGCTAGTGTATTCTGTTTTGAAATAGAAAAAATAAAAAGCTTTTAGCGTATATCGACTTCTATTGCTAAATGTTTAAAAATTCTAAGGTGGACTTTCATGATTTCCACTGTCTTTTGTATAATGATAACTATTCCTTCTTGTCATGTACATGACAGATTGTGAATGCTCATTTGATGGTGAAGAATAAGTGCAAATAATGACTACAACTTGCTTTAGCTAATTTTGAAAATGTTATTCTTACTGTATTATGTGTTCGGCAATGCAAAGCTCTGGATGTTTATAGCTTTTTTAATCCTGTGCATGAATAAACAGATTATTAAAATCTGTCCCTGAATACCTCTTAGAGATGTACTAAAGAAAACCTCCAGAGCATTTAGTACTAGTGCATGTATTTTCTGGACTATTTTGTCACTAATATTCTGCCTTGTATTCTTTAGTTAACTTTTTACGTGGGAATGCTTCAACTAGACTGAAAACACTTTAGGGCAAAATACAAAAAAAATGTGAATATATGAATATATCTGCCTATTTTTGCAAAAAGAAGCATAGGAGGGATACACAAGACAGTGAAATGGTTACCTGTAGAGGCGGGTGGGAATGGGGTGGAAGGTAGAGGAGTAGGAGTAAAAATACTCTGCATATGCCTTTCCATGTAGTTTTGACTTTTGAACCATGTTAATGTTCTACTTATCAAAAATAAAATTCAATCAAAAAGAACTTTAGAAAAAATTTATTAAAGAAGTAAGCCTGAAGATAGAGTATGAACAGAAGCAAAGGGGATAACTATTTATTTTATCACATTGCATAGACACAGAAGAATGAGTTCAGGCAACTTTAAACACAGTACTCTGAGTGTATGCTCAGTAGGATATATTATGAGCAGAAAGAGAATTTCAGACAAATCTTTATCTTTCTGTAGTGGTTTGTTGTTGCTAATTTGTTGATAAGGTAATTAGGAAATTCTTATTTATGTACTGGAAGGTAAAGCAAATAAATAAATATGTTGATATCAGTTTTCTAACCATGGCAGAAGAGAGTTATAAGTACGGAATGAGGGAAAGTGAGAAAGAACCCTTGTAGCATTGGGTTATAGGTGGAAGCATCAGTATGAAATGCTGATTTAAAATTTAAAAAATTAATAATATATGTATTTAAAATATATTAAATTTATAATATATACATGTATAAAATTATATATATATATATATATATTTAATAACTCTGATGACTGAAAGGGCCTAGAGACAATGATGCTCAGTGGTTTTTGATACCCAGTGGTAAAACTACTGAGTAAAGTGTTTTGGGGGAATAAAATATAGTCCCATAGTCAAGTATCAATCAGATTATTGATTAATTACAAGGGAAAAGTACTTTTAAAATAGAGAGAGCTGGCACAGGCATCACCATAACCAAGTGATCAAAACTGTCACCACCAACAATGGAGAAAACTGAAAGTACATGCTTCCTGATCTGACACCATGGGAAGTACACATCACCCAAAATGTTTAAGTCAGATTTGTTTATGGGGAAATAGCAAACAATTCCAGATTGTGAGACATTCCACAAAACAACTCGCCTGAATTTCTTAAAATGTTAGTAACAAATTATGTTATTTATAAAACTGAAAGATTAAAACAGATGAAAGAGAAATGACAACAAAATGTACTATATGATCCTTGACTGGATCCTGAATGATTTTTAAAAATCAACTATGAAGAACATTTTGGGGACAATTAGGGAAATATGAATATAGAATGTGTATTGGGTAGGAATATTTTATCTATGCTGTTTCCTGATGAGATGATTATATTATGATTAAGTAAAATAATTCCCCTATTCTCTTAAGTGGTTAAGCAAAAAAGAAGAAAAAAGTAAGAGGCGTGTGTGTGTGTGTGTGTGTGTGTGTGTGTGTGAGAGAGAGAGAGAGACAGAGACAGAGACAGAGACTTGAAATGTTTCATTAATTGAAAGCTGGAAGGATATAATTTGAGGGACAGATTATGCCATGTATTCTTTTTTTAAAAAGTGCTTTAGTAAATTCTTTGCCAGAACAGATTTAGTGAAGATTTTAATATTGCAAAAGAAACGATGTGGATTGGAGTCAATTAGCATGTTTCCTAAAATGTGGGATAGATGTTAGTTAAATGTTTTGAAAATATTCGATCAAATAATACTGAGAAATGTAAATGAAAATCTCTCTAAGTTGGTAATTCAGGTGGGCAATCCTCGCTTTCCCTTTGAGAATTGCCTGTCACCATCTGCTTTTCGGGAAAATGAATAATCCTTAGCTAAAATAATGTGTCTTAAAATAATAGTATATTGCCATTTTGCACATGAAATTGAAGTCACTGTTTGCCACCTAGCTCAGTCAGCTTTGTGAAGAACCACACAGCAAACCTGGGCAAGCACCATACGTGCTGTGAAGGCGCTCCACCTGCCTCAGAAGCCAAGGGCTGGTCTGTCTTTACATTGCTTTTCACTGCAGCACTGCTGTGCTTTCCTGTGCCGGACTTCCCACCATCAGCGGGGCTTTAGACAGAGCTGTTTATCGTAATGGTAAACAACTACCAGTGCAATTAAGAGACACCCTCTGGCTTGGGGTCAGACATCTGCCAAGGCTTTGATTATTCTATTTCAATTTATTTCAACAAACAAATACAAAGTGCTTACTGTATGCAGGGCAGGGTCCTGGTGCTCTCTAGGATACCAAGATTAATCAAATGTGGTATGTGCCTAAGAGAAGTATATAATCCAGGGAAAGAGGGCTTGAGACGGTTACGTCAATATCCGTTATTAAAAGGTAGGGAATGAGAAGTGATTTAAGAGGCAACAAACAATATCCTATGAGCATTTGGTATTCAGAGGTCCCTTGTCTTTAGGACTATCGTTCAGGTCTTTCTCAAAATGGAGGATTGGAGCCCAGTCATCCAGATGGTTTGGGACATTTACAGAACCATGATTCATAGATGTGAGATCTGGTTGTATTTTTTTTTAATTGCCCTGCTTTCTGATGTTAATTATTGCAGCTAGGCTGCCAAGCAAACATCTGTTCAGGGTTGGATTCTGGATACAGGCTTGTTGCTTTGGCTCATCTTGCTGGAAACTATTCTTACTTCACATGGAGTATTATATAATCTTCCTGAATACTGAATAGTATGTATAGGTCATCAAACTCTTTCAGGTCAGCACATAGCTAGAAGATTCACAGGAAAGGAGAAAACAACAAATAAATATACTGACGTATATATTAAAGCCTACAATTAGTAAAAATAAATGTTTAAACGACACATGTAAAAAGAAAAGTATTGCCATTTTTGCTTATCACATTAAAGGCAAAAGTATCGGAGGTTTTCTTTTGTTGTTTTACTTTGCATGCTTGTTTTTTTAATGATGGTACTAATCAGAGCAAGTTGTGGTGAAATGGTTAGTATCATGGACTGTAAATAAATATGGCTTTTGGAGAGCAGTTTGGCAATATGTGTCAGGAGTCTTATAATAATCATGTTCTTTGACCCAATAATTCCAATTCTGGGAATCTATCCTAAGGAAATAATCTGAAATACAGAAGAAGCTTCATGCATGAAGTTATTCATCACCACATTATTTATAATAGCATAAAATTGGAAGGAGTCTCCACAGGTTAACTGTGGGTCCTCTACTTTCTGAAATATTATACAATATTCTGAAACGATGATTGTAAGTGGTAATAACATGGAAAATGCTCATTTTGTGTTATGTGGAAAGGCAGGGTACCAAATTGAATTTAGTGTGCGTGTAGAATAAATACAGTATATTCTAGAAGGATATATATGAAGGTGTTAATATTGTTCACATTTGGATGATAAGACAAAACCTAATTTTTCCCCTTTTTCTGTTTTCCACATTTCCTTTATAAAATCATTTATGCACAAACACAAGAGACCCCAAGACTATTATCAAACACCTCCCTACACTCCAGGGCCCCAGTATGATTGATATCTGATTTCCAGTTAGTTCTAGCAAGTGAGAAATAGGTCTGCCAGACCTATGTCGTTTAGGGAGAAAAAATATGCTTCTATTCTTCCTCAAAATGATGAGATTATTCAACAGTTAACAAAACTTACATAGTTCCATTATATATAGTAAGGATCTAGTGAAATTTTGGTCAGCCAGTAACACTTTTGGCAGCTAGTGCATTAAAACACAAACAAAAGCAAAAAAAAAAAAAAAAAAATCAATGCCCCTTAATCGGAGCAGCCTAGGGACACTTTAGAGGAGTTGGACTAGGAAGGATGGGCTGACCAATAGAGAGGCCCAGAAGTGTTTCCTTTCCTACATCCCAGCCTTTTTTCTTTCCATTAACATGTTGGGTACAATAGCTGAGCCTGTGGCCAGTCAAGGATGTGTCTGTTCCCCTTAAGGAAGGCTGGGCTTCCAGCGCATGTGAGTTCTCTGCCCTGGTAGTTATAACTGATCTTTTTATCTTCTTAGAACTATTGATCAAGGCTAATTTGACTGTCACCCCCCTCCCTCCCAGAACCCCTTAGAATGATCCAGAACAGGACATTAATTATTCTTCCTACAAGGCTACATTATACACAAGACAAAACAAATAAAATCACATTTCCTCCCCTATAATTAATGCTGCACTTGGGCTAGTGGCCCCGTGCTCCCCTTTATCATCTCTATCTATGCTCCCTGCTTGACCCTTAGCCTTCTGTGGCTGGAGATCCATTACCTGAAAACTACGTGGAAAACCAACACTAGTTATAGTAACCTCTTTTTGAATTTCAGCAAATATTCATTAAGCACCTACCCTGTGCCAGGTAGTGAGTGAGGTATATGAAATGCAAGAATAAACAAGGCAGAGTTCCTGCCCTCAAAAAAATTTATAGGATAATGGAAAATACAAGCAATCAGTCTGTAATGGGATAAATAAAATGACAGGAATGAGCACAGGCTGCTACAGATTTGACATCTAAGCTAAGACCTGCAGAATTTAGGCAAGACGCATGTGCATGAATCATGTCTGAGGTAGAAGGAACAGCAGGTCCTAGAGGCAAACTAGTGTATGACTGGGGCATAGCTTGCGATGGGGCAATGGCAATAGGGAATCCAGAAAAGCCATCAAATCATTAATTGGATCTTTATTTCATATACAAAGGAGTTTTCACTTAATCCTGAAGCACAAAGTTATCATCATTGAAATTTTAATTAGTGGAGTATCATGACCAGATTTGTGTTTTAGAAAGAGTACTCCAGAGCCTGGGCTAACTTAGTGGCAGTGGAGATCAAAAGATATAAGTGGTTCTTTGAAGTATGAATAAAATGGAATTTTGTTGATTGATTGGTTGAGGGAGGGACAAGGCAAAGAAAAGTCAGGAGAGAGGATACCTTGTTTTCTGGTTTCTGTGCCACTCACAGGAATAAGGAACATGAAGGACAGTGGGCTGTCAGGGAGAGATGGGGAGGTGATGAGTTTGGTTTTAGGCTGAGTTTGAGGTATGTGACTGAAGACATCAAGTAAGGAATTGCATGTAGATATCAGAAGCTCAGTAGAGAGATCTGGGCTGGAGGTTTACGTGGGGAAGCCTTCGGCATATGTGTGGACTTGAAACCACAGGGGTGAAGGAATAACTCTCAGAGAACAATCTGTAATAAACAGAGCCTTGGAAACCCAGGAAGTTTTAAGAGATAGACATAGGAAGAATTCACAAAAGGGACAGTAAGAAGTACTGAGAACCAAGAGAATGTGATGTCCTAGGGGTCAAGAAAGAAGCAGAGGTCAGCAGGGTCAGTGCTGCAGAGGAGGCGAGTAAGATAAGGATTCATGAGGGCAGTTAGGAAGGAGAAGGTCATTGGTAATTTTGTAGAGAGTGACTTAAAGTGGAGGGGTGAGACAGATTGTAGTGGGTTTTTAAATGTGGACACAGAGACAAGAACATCAGATAATCTTTCAGTTAGCTTGGCTGAAAAATGGAGGGAGACTAAGATGTAGAGACTAAGGCATATAGGGGTCCTAATGAGTTTTTATTTCATTTTGCTTTTGTGATGGGAGAAACTTGAGCACGTCATATGCTTGATCGTCTGAAGTTACCAGAGAGAATTGAGATTCCTGACAAGGCAGGTAGAAATATTCATCTTGGGAAGCTTGGAAGGTCTTGCTTTCTACCAAAGAGGAAGGAAGGGTGGAAGAGAACGTATGGGGAACAGAAAGTTGAAGGGGTTCTCCACTGAACACATTATATTTTACCGTGTCAAGTGGGAGTGAGGTTGTTGATTGCGTGTGTATCAGTCACCTGAAAGGAAAGGTTGGGGTGAGGACTTGAGGAGGAGGTGGAAATTGGAAATGTTTCATAGGTAAGGAAGGAGTGACCTAGAGGGACCCAGAGAAGGGCTGCTGCTCAATGATGACGGCCCAGATGTGCTTGGGACCATCTGCTTGTCTACAGACTGCTTATGTTCATCCAAGTATCATGTTCATAAAGGCATGTACTGCTTTTCATTAGGCATTTAAGAATCCTGGGTGGCCTCTAGCAACATGGCATTATTATTCCAAGTGACTAATTTTGCCAAGTCTGGAGAGGCATCTGCAGGGGCTTGACAATGTGTCCAGGCTCTGGCAGTGACTGGGTTTGGATTAAAGCTTCAATAAATATTAGCTGCTGCTGTCATCATCACCATCATTCAGTTCACTGTGACAATACCAGAAGTTTCAGGAAGGTTTACAATTTAAGCCTTTACTATAGAGCACAAACATGTCATCAGAGCTCCACTTTCCTGTGCTAGAAAGAATGACAAAAGGCATTGGGCATTCCTGTTTTGAGAGGACAAAACTAAAACAAATATTAAAGACCTTTCTCAAAAAAAAAAAAGAATCAAAGTTAGATGTTTATCAGTTGAGTCTTTTTAGTAGGCAGGTTTCCATATGCAATCCCTAAACTCTCTAAGAATCGCATTGCTTTCCTGGATGACCCTTGATTTCATGGAAGAGCAGGTGGGTATGTAAATGATTTAACTGCCCAAATCTGTCTCCCTTACTGGATGAAAAAAATTAAAACAAATACAAAGGAACCACAATGTACTCATAGTACAGTAGCATTTTTTTCACATGCAAAGGTAATAGTACAGTAATAGTAATAGTAAAAGATAATTTCAGGATCCCATGTTAGGATCCCCTGATATATATATATATATATATATATATATATAGATAGAGATATAGATATATAGATATATAGATATAGATATATAGATATATAGATATATAGATACACTCTGAGTAGTTCTAAGAGGATTTAATTTCTGGAATATAATGGCAAAATTTATTGTAATTCAATATAAAAATGAGGTAAGAACATATAATAAAACTGGAAATAGTACTAATACAAAACAGTATTAGTATATATATAAAGTATTTTTATATAGTATTCATAAGTGCTTTATAAAAAACTTTTAAATTATGTTGTTATTCTCCATTTACACTTTTTCCTATGTTTGGCTTAGAAGAGAAAAGTATAAGGGTTTTTAAAAACAACTTGAGTTTCATTTTTACTTATGATTATTTTCTCTGTTAGAATATGGTGATGTGTTCTACTCTTTCCATAGAGCTCACAGTCTTCTGTTGTGGTCTCTGTTTTACCATCTTCCTCTATACTTTATCTTAGCTAATTTTCTTAAGTGATTTGTTATTTCAATCAAAACAATCTCATTTGAGCTGTCTCAGTTCTAATGCAAGAGCAGTATTTACCTCGTTGGCCAGCAGCAAAGTCAAGAGGTTTTCATCGTTGTATTGTGGTCTCCTAAGGAAAGGGAGCTCAGTTGAAGCAGGATGGGATTTTCTCAAGTGCATGTGCAGTAAATCAAGACATTTAACACTGTGGGTATACCAGGCATTCCAACTCTTTTTCACTCTAACCACAAAACTTTTCATTCACCAGGCTAGCCTTTTGTGGATACCTCTCTAGCTCAATCATATTTTTAAAAGAGATTTCTATACTCCTAGGCAAAGATTTCTCCCTACTTTGGAGGTATTAAAATTCAAACATCAAAAGAGAAGACACTTAAAAAAAAAAACATATATTTTTCTCTTTTCATAGTCATATACATTTTAACTTTATTCCTGGGAGATAGAAAGGAAAATTTGGTCACTCTACACTAAACAGTGTTTTGTATCTGCAAATAATGAATAGAAGCCAGGAATGGAATTATATTTTTCTTTCTCGAATCTAAAAACTCCAGGTAATGAACAGACTATTCCTAGAACTGGGTGCATGGTGCACAAAGATACTTTGTTTTTGGCATGAAAAGGCTCTGTTGAAATTGCTCTCTTTAAGTTAAAAAACGATGTTAACTTGGTTTAAAGTCTAGGAAAGCACTGATGCTTGCCAGTAGTGAAAGACCAAAACCTGTAAGGGAAAAAAACCCCCACCAAATATTGAAATGGCTGTGAATAAAAATACAGAACATGTATTTTTAAAGTTTGTCAAACTTGGACTACCTCCAGGTTTACAAGTAGTATCGTAAGGAGTGATTTTGTTGTTCTATTTGTTAAACAAGTTTCAAGAAGAAAGGTTTCTGGATATTATAAAAAAAAAAAAAAAAAAACTATTTTGACATGAGCTCCGTGAAAGGAATGTTGCTTTCTGTGAAGTAGCTGTGATGATGGCAGGACTGTGTGGGATGAGATTCCCACAGTGTTTAGTTGACTTACGAAATGTCTGCTTTCTCCACTGCACCCTGCAGAGGGTTAGGACAGAGCCCAGAATCCATCAGTGCAATGGTAGAGGCTATAAACTTAGACCACCAAGTGTGTTCAGAAACAAACTTAAATAATGTTCATAATTTAGTTTTGATAAGTAAAATCCTGGACCCATAATTCTCAGTATTCTCTCTTGTTTTCAAGACCAATGCAAAGTTTTGGTTTACTGGTGTCGCTATCCATTCTGTATCTGTCACCTATTAAGAGTCAGAAAACACTGATGCAAAAAATATTTACTGAATGATAAAAATTGTAACAAAAATACTAGAACATTAAATAAGAAAAAAAATAATTCCACAACCTGAAAAATAGTTTTAGTAATTCTTTCTTCTTCCCTCTCAGTTTATATGTTTTTTCACATATGCTTTTACATATTTATAATATACAAATACAATGTTTATTATGTTTTCTGACCTAACATTATCAGATATGTATTTCATATTATTTTTCTTTTTTTTTTCTATTTAAGAAATAAGACATAGTCAAATCTACTCATTGTGATCCTTTTCATTCTTCATAGTTTAACTAAAATACCTTCTTTTCCATGAGCAGTCAAACCCAGTTCTCCTTTGTGCTTCTCTGCCTGAACCGTGGTTATTTATGCCCAAGTCTCTCTCCCCTAATAAACTGAAAATTGTTTGAAGGTAGTTTATTCATTTTTAAATTCTCCCCAGTAGCTAGTAGAGTGCCTTGTCCATGGTAGGCACTGAATAAATATTTGAGTATTTAATTAATCCATAGAATCATTTCCAGCAAAGTGATTTAAAATGAAGTTGAGGTGAGAAGAAATGAGCAGAGCCATAGGAGGAAAATGACAATAAAAAGAGGAAGTGGTAGTCTTAATTTCTGATGAGGTTGAGGTAGAATTTAAATGTAAAAACACCAGATAGAGAGAAGACTGTTTATGAAGATATGTCACAAGCCTGTATGCACAAGAAACACTGCAGTCAAATATATAAACCAAAAATATAAAAACTAGAAGTGCAAAGATAATTTGAAAAAAATTATAGTAAGCAATTTCAATATTCCTCTTTCAGAATCAGATTGAGTAGATAAATAATTAATGAGCCCATAGAGAAGTTGACTTAAATCATCAAAGCTGTGATTTAATAGAAATCTATATAGAATCTTACGTCTCGTGATTAAATATTTTTAATATCCAAAAAACATTTTTAAAAGATTATGTAATTGGCTAGAAAAGAACCTTAATACATCAAAATTAAGATTTTTTTACAGTCTACTTACTCTATTCATAATCAAGTAGAGTTGAAAATAAATTTTAGAAGAAAAGTTACCAAAAAAAGTTTTAACTGCATAGAAATTAAGAAACAGTTAAATAGGAAGTAAAAACAGACTATAAACTACCTAGAAAGTAATGAAGAGAGAACATTTCATACCAAAATTTTTGGAACGTAGCAAAAACTGTATTCATTACTAAAGAGTAAAAGCAAAAAACAAAGTGATCATAAGAAACTAGAAAAAGAATAACAAAATGAGACAAATAAAAGCAGGGAGAGCATAATACTAAATGTAAAAATCAAAGGAAAGGAAAACTAAAAAAGAAAAAAGCAGTATAAAGGATAAGCAAGCCCAAAGCTAATTATTTTAAGAAACAAAAGATTAATTGTTTGGGGAGCCTGATTTAGGGACCAAAGTAAAAGTAATAAAAATGAGAAAGAGACAAGATGAGAAAAGAAATAAAAACCACAGAGAGAAAGAGAATATTATTTTTCATCAAGAATATTCTCAGTGAGAGAATATTCAATTGCAACAAAGGTAAAAATCTAGGAAATAGATGGCCTTCCTAGAAGAAGACATACCCTCATGTCTTCTATTATAATTGGCCTGTTCACGTTTTCTACTTCTTCTTGGGTTAATTTTGGTAACTTATAATTCCTGAGGACTTTTTTCTTTTCATTTTCCTTTCTTTCAGTTTACTGTGGTTGAGGATAATCCTGTTTCCCCAGTAGCCAGACCACACCTGCATGATGGCTTTGGTTTCTGGTTATCACACTTTTACAAACCAACAACGTAGGAAGAAGGAAAGTCTTCAAACAATAGGTGAGGAATAGTTAAAGAAGTGGGATGTTTTCCTGAGAAAAAAGACTGAAGGGACATGACAGCTATCTTCAAGTATTTAACAATCCCTTACCAAGAAGAGTGGGTAAACATGCTACAAGACCCAAGGGAGAATTAAAATTACCTTGGTGTGTACAGGGAAAAAAACTGGAGGAGCTACTACATTACCCATGTCTGGGCTGACATGTCTGTTTTGCAATAATTTTCCTTGAATCCAGTACCTTAAATATACCCACACTTGAGTCAATGGCTCTAACTGGGCACTAATACTCGTAAATCCTCAAAATCACCTGTATCTGCAAAATTTTGCTTTCTTATGTCACTTTTCAGACTTGTTAAATTAATTTAATATGATTTGTGGAAGGGCAAAATACTTTTTCATAACTAAACCACCAATGGCTTTTGCTTTTGTTTGCTTTTGGCATTTTTAGGATATTTAAGCATAGTTTGAAAGCCAAGGGAAAGACACCAATGAAGATGGGGAGAGAGAAGTTATAAAAGGTCTCTTGTGAGCTTCGTAATATTTTTTTTTAAAGCTTCCAAAGTTGTTTCTAGTCTCTGAAATTTTCACTTGCCCCCTTTAAATGAAATTAAACCTCTGAGTAAAACAAAATTTAAGGCTTCCCTCTCCCATTAGAGTAATACTGATTATTAATCTGTGGTACTGGATTGACTAAAATATTTCCAAAGCGATTTTATGTCTATTAATGTGAACTATATATGTACCTTTCCATAATTATGCATCTGTATTTCCATTCTTGGTTAAATTTATTTTAAAAATGGGGACACTTTTGATGTAATGTATATGATTTGTTTTTCTTTTGTATCTCAGCATTTAGTTCTACAGTATATTCATGTAATTTGTACTTTTAGTTATCTTCCTTTACATATATGCTTTTGGAGGAAGAACACTGAATTATGAATGAGAGTACTGAATTATGAATTATGGATGATTACAGAATTTAAAATGTTCTCCTTGTATAAGAAATAAGCATATGGGCTTCCCTGGTGGCGCAGTGGTTGGGAGTCTGCCTGCCAATGCAGGGGACGCGAGTTCGAGCCCTGGTCTGGGAAGATCCCACATGCCGTGGAGCGGCTGGGCCCGTGAGCCACAACTACTGAGCCTGCGCGTCTGGAGCCTGTGCTCCGCAACAAGAGAGGCCGCGATGGTGAGAGGCCCACGCACCGTGATGAGGAGTGGCCCCCACTCGCCGCAACTGGAGAAAGCCCTCGCACAGAAACGAAGACCCAACACAGCCAAAAATAAAAATAATAAATAAATAATAAATAAAAAAATTTAAAAAAAAAAAAAAAAAAAAGAAATAAGCATAAAAGAGTTTCTCATTTCTGAAATTAATTTTGTGAAATACTGCTTTCTGAATATCAACAAAGGTAAATATTAGCAAACTTTTATCGAGGATCCCTATCAGGTACTGTTCCAGGTATTTTAGGTAAATCAACTCATACAGTCCTCTAAACAACCAAATTCGATTGGTAAATTCCGATTTTTACAGATACAGATGCTGGGCAAGAGAAAGATGTAGCAACTAGTAGTAAGGAGCAGAGCCAATTTGAGTCTGGAATCTACTCTTTTAACTATTAACCTCTACAGCTTTTTAAGCCAGAGCTAAAGCTTTCTTTAGAGCTTACATACACTTTCGGTCTTTTTGTAAGTTAGAGCATATATTATAATTATACCATTTTAGTGCCAGCAGGGAATCCTAAAGGTGAATCAGTCCATCTCTAAGAGATTTGGTTTTGTGTGTCCCTGGAACTCAAGGACATGCAGCCACATAAATATCAATAACACCAGAATCCTATATCTGATTTCCATTCCAGGGTTCTTTTCATAAATTACCTGTGTAGTGTCTTTATTTTCAGATTGTAATAAATTGGAATATCTGATTTAGATGAGTGTACTGATGAAAAAAAGAGTGGATAACATTTAAACAAAGTAAGCTCAAATTTTTTTCTTTTAGAAATATTTCCCTCTCTAAAGTGTATCCAAATATCTAGCCTGTTCTAAAATTTCTACCTTTCAAAAGGTAAAATTGATTATAGTTAATTGAATATATACTCGTTCTGTTTATCTGAGCACACTATGCATTTCTCTGTCAGTCTAAATACTTACTCAGTGATTTGCATTGAAAAAGCCCTCCATATTAATATTCTTTGAGGATGGATTCGAATTTGGGTGTTATCTTCTTAGAGAATCAAGATAAGCTATAGAATCCTAAAAAATTTTTGCTTACAACCTAATAATATATCTCAGTGTGCTTTTCAAGGAGAAAAATTGGATTAAGTTTATAATTCTTTCCACATATTAAGGAACATTTTTTACTGCTTGAGTTCCCAAATCTGAATGTGCAATTTACCTATTGGATCAAATTTTACTTAAGTGGATAAGGGAGCATGAAAGTTTGGGTAGTGAGGAAAGAAGAAAGAAGTTTAAGTAACATAAAGGAGGACTGTATATAGAAAAATACGTTTGGCATGATTGAATAGAAAATTAATACTGCACTAATTGTATAGTTATTGTTTTAACTATTTAAACATTATTTTGCTGAATCTTTGAGAGTTATGAGAGCTCAATTAATTAATTCCTTCAAAATTACATGTCATTTTGGTTTTAATGTTCATTTCCCTGACAACTCATGAAGTTAAACATATTTTCATATGTTTATTGGTCACTTGAACATCCTCTTGACCATTTATCTGTTGGGTTGGTTGTCTGCCTTTTTTTTACTGATTTGGAAGGGCTCTTTATGTATTCTGGATAAGCAAAACCTTATTCTTTACATATTGCAAATATCTTTTCCAATTCTCATTTGCATTTTCATTCTCTTAACAGTATCTATTGATGAACAGAAGTTTTAAATTTTACTTAGTCAAATTTATCACTTTTTTTAAATGGTGAGTTTTTTTAGTGTCATGTGTAAGCAATCTTTCCCTTCCCTAAGGACATGAAGATATTCTTCTTTATCATCTTTAGAAGTTTTATTGTTTCACCTTTTATAATTATAGCTACAGTCTACCTGGTTTGGGGTAGGAATCAAACAGATTTTTTTAATAGATATTTAAGTGACCCAGCACACTTTATTGAAGAATAACATTGTCCCCACTGCTCTATAATTTTGAAACATCTAGTGTTCATATGTAAGTGGTTCTGTTCTGTACTCTTTTTCTGTTCTATTTTTCTGATATCTATACTTATCTATCCTTGTGCCAGTGTCACACTATTGTAATTACTATAGTTTTAGAATCATCTTCTAATTTTGAATTAGAAGATGATTCCCCTCAAAAAAGAGAGAGGGAGAGTGAGAAAGAGAGAGAGAAAATTGCTGGAAATTTTATTAAAATGGCCTGGAATCTGTAGGTCAATATGGACCATATTTACATCTTTAATGAGTCTTCCAGTTCAAGAACTTGATATATTTCTCCATTAATTTGCTTCTTTCCATTTTCCCAAAAAGATTTCAGCTATTTCTATACAGGGGTATTGAACATTGTTTGTTGCAGTTATTCATATTTGATGTTTTTAATATGTTATCAGTGATACTATTTCTTAAATATTATTTTGAAATTGCTTGTTACTAGTGTATAGAAGTAAGTTTGATTTTTGTGTATTGACCTATTCAGCAAATTTTCTAAATTCACTTATTTATCCTAATAGTTTATCTGTAGATTATGTTGGATTTTCTGCATATACAATATGCAATCTGCAAAAAATGGGGGATTTTATATCTTCATTTCTAATTATTTTATTTTCATTTTTCTTTTTCTCTTCTTGCATTGGCTAGCTCTAGTCAATGTTTAGTAATGGTGGCAGTGCATACTCACCCAATTTCCAGTCTTAAGAAAAAAGCTTTCAATATTCCACCATTGAGTGTTAGGTTTACTGTAGATTTTCTTATATATACTCTTTATTAGATTAATGAATTTTCATCCTAGTTTGCTAAGATTTTAACATGAATGAATGTTGAATTTATCAAATAACCTTTCCTCTTTCTATAGAGATAATCATATGATGTTTCTCCTTTATTTTATTAATGTGTGAGTTATAGCAATTGATTTTTGAATGTTAAACCAATCTTGCATTCTTAGAATAAGCCCACTTTGATTATGATATATTATCTTTTTCATGTATTGTCTAGATTGGTTTGCCAATGTTTTGTTTAGGATTTTTGCATCTGTGTTTACAAAAAGATTAGTCAGTAGTTTTCCTTTCTTGAAATGTCCTTATCAGGTTTTGGTATCATGATTATGCTGACCTCATAAAACAACCTGAATAGTGATCCCCGCCTTTTTATCACTATTCGCTAAGAGTAGTTTTGTAATATCAGTGTTATTTCATCCTTAAATTCTCGGTAGAATTTACCAGCAAGGGACCTGGGGCTGAAGTGTTCTATGTGGGAATGTCTTTTTCCTCTGTTGCTTTTAAGATACTTTCTTTGTATTTGGTACTTGGCACTTTTACTTGATGTGCCTTAGTGGATTTTCTTTATATTTTTCTTGCTTGGGGTTGAGAGAACTTCTGGGATATTTGACTTGATGGTTTTCATTAGTTTTTTTAAAAAATCAAAGGCATCTAGCACAATGCTCTGTAATACCTGCTGAGTAAATAAAGAAGCATATTTATCAGTAAAGCAGCCTTATGGAGAAATGCAGAACCTAAAAATGACTCTGCTCTATGGTATTCCACAAAGTAATTAATGCACAGAAAGTGCTTCTAACAGTGCCTGGCATGGAGGAGGTGCTGCATACATTTCATGACTATTGTTAGTGCTTTTGTTGTGGTATTCTCTTCTCCTCTGCCATATTAATATGTTTCTTTTTAATGACAGAGGAAATCTGAAATCCCTTGGTATTAAGTGAACAAAAGGCCAAGGCACACTGTAAACTATCATGATCAACACTTAAAACCAAGATCAAATTCATAAACCATGCATTTGATAAACTGAGCTTCGAATCCAAGGTGTATATTTTCTCTCTTTTTTTGTTTTTGGAAGAGTTAATTAATCTGTCACTTTTCCAGTGGTTTCCTTCACCTGTGGCATTAAATTACTTTTGAGTTCTCCCAAGTGACAAATTAGCCATCTAGCTTGAGGTAGTGGATAATTATCTAGTGGATAATTGTGTCTCTTACTAACACCCTTGGAGATTGTTTTAGAATTAAGTAATTTTGTCTTACAAGAATGGACATGTTTTTGTTCAGAATTGGAGAGCATATTTTTCAGTGATGTAAATAGTAGTATTAACATTGAACACAACAGAAATTTAGACCTTTGTCTTAAGGATATTAAGTACATAAAATCCTATAAATAGAAGTTAGATGATGTTATTGAAACTGTTAAATTGATATTAAAGAATTATTGTCATTTTGGAAAATATTTAGTATCATGATTATGTTTTTTAAAGATTTCTTATTTTCTTTAGACCCATACTGAAATATTTATGAATTGATGAAATATGTACCTTGTTGAATAAGTAAATGAATGCACTTTGCTTAATCATGATTATTGGTTTTTAGTGATCTTTTGAGGAAATTATTCAGAAATTGAGGAAATTATTCGGAAAAGATAGACATGTAGAGGCCAAGAGATTGCATAGGTCATGAGTAGCATTTTATTATGAAAAAGGGGATATTGTTAGTATGAAGAAGTATGAGTAATTCAAAGGATTGTATGAGTAATTGTTCCAAACTGCCAAATATTAGCTTACCAGCAATAATTCAAATTGTATAAGCCGTAGGTGGGCCAGGAAATTTGAATTCTCAACAAACACTTCAAGAGACTCATGCAGTTGTCCTGGAAGTAGATTCAGGCCTTATGCTGTAAAAGGAGGGAAGCCAGAAATAAACTAGGGGGTTGGGATTAACATATACACACTACTATATACAAAATAAATAATCAATAAGGACCTACTGTATAGCACAGGGAACTCCACTCAATACTCTGTAATAACCTATATGGGTAAAGATTCTGAAAAAGAATAGATATATGTAGATGTATAACTAAATCACTTTGCTGTACACCTGAAACTAACACAATATTGTAAATCAACTATACTCCAATATAAAATAAAAATTAAAAACAAACAATGAAAGAAAAACATAAAAGCTAAAAGAAAGGGAAGACTTGGGACTTCTCTGGTGGTCCAGTGGCTAAGACTCCACGCTCCTAATACAGGGGCCTGGGTTCGATCCCTGGTCAGGGAACTAAATTCCACATGCTGCAGCTAAGAGTTCACATGCTGCAACTAAAGATCCCCCAGGCCGCAATGAAGATCCCGAGTGCTGCCACCAAGACCCGAAGCAGCCAAATAAATAAATAAATATATTTTTTTAAATAACTGTAAAAAAATCTGATGAAGAGAATAGATCAAGCTGCATGATCCTTAAAAAAAATAACAGGGAAGAATACAAAAAAAGGAAGGAAGACAGAAAAGATGGAGACAGACCTAGATTGGGAGAGTTTGTAGTGGGAAGATAAAGGAACGTGATCATATTGCTTCTGTCTGTTTAATAAAATATGAGATCATTTGGCTCAGTGTAGTGGGGTAGGGATTTTGGAGCTTTCAGAGAGAAGAGCAGGTATGGAATACGCAAAATGCAGACTGTGTGAAGCATAAGGAAATTGTGTGTGCTATGGAAATAGAATAGACTTACAGGCAGATTTGAGAGACACTGCAGGAGAAGATAAGGCGCTTGGTTGGACGTTGGATGGTAGGTGTCCCAGTGCGGTGTGGTAATGAACACCCACTGCGGGAAGAGTGACCAGATTACTCTCTCCCTTGAGCTGCCTTGGTTGGTTCTGGTCCCTATACCACATTCCATTTCTATACGACCTGACTTTCTGGGTGGTTGTGAAATTACTGCTTCCATTGTTATTATTTATATACTTAAAATAAATAAACTTAGAGGCAAGGGAGGCCAGGTTAAAACATTGACCTGGGAGTAAAACATTCCAGCTCTTACTCCCAAAAGTGTGCAGCTCTTCAATAAATGAGAGTCCCTTGAGATTATCCAAGTGGACTCCTTCTATGTGGAATGAAAGGAAATTGTGTTTCACATGCTGCAAACTGAAGTCTCTTTTCATAGGCATCTGCTTCAGACTCCTAACATGGCTTCATGCTCTGCCCTCCTGCTCTGATCCCAGGTCATCTGGACAGCCTCTGCCTTCAGCTGTAACTGAAAATAATTCATTACAAAACATAATTTGGGTTATAATAACTCTGTAACATATAAAAATAAAATCTGATTGTAACTATAAGCAGACTCATCAAAAAAAGTAGAAAAAATTGCTTTGGGCTAATATTTGAAAGACCTCTCTGGACTATGTTTTGTACAATTGTAGCATAAGATGATAGAGCAACTTACATTTCAACAGGTCAGTACTAGTAAGATGGTTTACCCAAAGCCAGATTTTTTCATTTCATTATCAGCCTGGTTCATGTCCTTTACTAGCATTAAATATCTTGTTCCCAGGCATCCTTCAGCCTGTAGCTTCTTAACTGCCTTTCCTCAAGTCTGTGCCAGAGAAACAGCAAAGTTAAAAGAAAAGTTACTATGAATTTAGGGTTTTTGTTAATTGCTCACTGCAGAGATTTTCTTTCCCTGGATCATGTGGCTTTTCCTCATTCCTCCCTCCATTTTCATAGCGTGCTTTTCTCATTCAGGTCAATGTGTTTTGCCTTCTCAGAATGTCAGGTTCACCCAAGGAAAAAGAAATGGTTTAGTGTTGTTTGCCTTTTGGAGCTTTCACTACCTCCCTCTGCTACCCTAAGATGAGCAAAAAGAGATTATGATGCCATGAATATAAAGAGTTCTTGCTCTACTTGTGGAAAACAATTCCAGGTCCTCCTTACTTCAAAGTAGCTTATTTTCTTCATCTTTTAAGATTTAATTGTGTCCACACTTTGTACTTGAATCTTACACTGTAATTTTTAATGCTAACCATTTCTAGAATCCCCTACCAAATAAATGTAACATTCCAGTATATTCCTTCTCCTCTCTCCTAATCTAACTCTGTAGTTCTTTGAAGAAATTCATTTTATATATTACCTCAGTAGTAGCCAGATCTCATAGGGATTATTTTACAACATTATGATTGGTTTAATTTTCTTACTTGTTCCTATGATTCTGATGACATGGGAACAGTTATATGTTCTCTGCCTGGAAGAGTCAGGGAAAATAGAGGGTTTTTCTAGCAATGATTTTTAAACTACTAGATGTAGTATATATAAGTACTTTCAAAATCCTCTTTTTTTGTCTTTTTAACGTAGTTAAAGGTGCCCTAAGTTTACTGCTGAGTAAGGTTGTAGTAAGGAAACTTTGTAGTAAGGTTGAAAAATCTGAAACACATTTTCATCCTAGCTGTTCCTTTAGTTGGCTCTTGTCTGAATGCTGTCTCATCCTGCAGTTTCCAGAGGATGGAATGAGAATTTGCTTCCTAGGTGAGCCTGTGGCTTAGGCCCATTTAAGTTCTCATATTTGATTGTCATTATATTTAATGATAGAAAATGCTTAAAGATGCTATCAATCATTTTGGAAACATTATATAGTAATTAATTATTTGGTACTGCCTGATATAGGTACCAAAGTGATTATCATTTATTATGTTAGGAATCATGAAAAATGACAGATAATCCTTTACAGTAATCATGAAATAAGCAGTACTGTATGAAAAAAGAAAAAGAAAAAAGAAGAGAAGCTTAATAACTGGTGCCTTTTTTCTCTCCCATTTGCTCTTTCACACAGGTACAACTTGGCCAAGTGGAAATCAAATGCCCTATCACAGAATGTTTTGAATTCTTGGAAGAAACAACGGTTATCTATAACTTAACGCATGAAGACTCCATCAAATACAAGTACTTCTTGGAACTTGGCCGTATTGATTCCAGCACCAAGCCATGTCCTCAGTGCAAGCACTTTACAACCTTCAAGAAAAAAGGACATATTCCCACCCCTTCCAGATCAGAAAGCAAATACAAAGTAAGCATGTTCACCGGAGTTGTGGGTTAGATGGCACATGTTGGGAGCAGCCAAATTAGGCCAACTTGTGGTAGGCATTAAGTGGGCTTCCTTCCCTTATCGGAGTCCGAGGTGAGTATACAATGGCTATGATTCTGAAAATGTATGGTTTGGGGATGCTATGATTATCATCATTAGAGCACTATTGAGGATTTAATTAAACTTCTTTGGCTTTAACCTGTTTAAAATTCACTAATTTGAAGACTAATCTTTAAAGTAATTATCATTGCTATTACTAAATATTAAATAAATACTAAGACTTTTAAAAAATTTTAGTACAAACTTAAATTTTTCAGTGAACCCAACTTGAGTCTCCTCCAGTTCTGTCTATAATAAGTGAAAATAGTATAATATGCTATTTATTCATTTATTCAGCAAATACAAAATGCCAGTATATGCTAGACAGTGTGCTAAGTTTTGGGTATACAGTGGCAAATGTGACACAATCCTTGCTCATAAAAATGTCTAATGAAGGTGAGAGAGACATATGTTCTAAAATGACAGTTCAATATGAGTAGTCAAAAAACAAGAACGTGAAACCCAATACACTTGTTCTTTGAGAACACTGACCGAGGAGGGGGGCTAGCGTGTCAGGAAAGGCTTCATGGAGAAGATGCAGTTCTCCAGGCAGATAAACAGTGGAGAGCATTTCAGAGCAAGGGATGAGTAAGCGTCAGGCCTGGAGGCTGAGGCAGGCGTGTTGGAAATGAGTGCTTGATAGAGCTAGGGAGAGAGAGTAGCGGGGAGGCAGCTGGTCAGGTATTTAAGAGCAGATCATGTTGAGTCTTTTACACTGTGCTCAGGCTTGAATTTAATTCTGTGGGCATTGCAGGAAGATCATTCTGGCAGCACATAGAGGATGTCAGAGGAGGGCAAGACTGAAGGCATGGAAACCATGACAACAACTGTGGGAGCAAATCCTTGATTCACAGCCCTAACTGTACATTAGAATCACCTGGCGAGCTTTTAGACACACCAGTGCCTGGTCTCCAGCCCACAACCCTCTCGCCCCAGAACAACTGTCTTGCAAATATTTGAACCTCACCAGATGACTCTAATATGTAGCAGAATTGGGAACCTTTGCAGTAAATGAAGCAGAAATCAATACAAACTAGATGTTGTTGATCATGAAGCAATTAAAATCGTTGGTAACAGGTGAGGGATGAAAAATCTCAAACTAAAGTGAAACTATTAAGCAGCTCTCGAGAAAAATAAAGCTACTGCAGAATTTGGGGATGATTATTGTTGTTACTCTTATTTACTCTTACAGAAAAGATGATCTATAACAGAAGAGGTAAATTATCCATCCTCCTGTTCTATATTCTACATAGTTCTACACAATTCCTGAAGCAATGATTTTTACTATTTAGTACAATGTTTATATAGCATTTTCATCATTAAACTCCAAGTTCTCACATTAGTATTAACTACCTGATTCACATGCCCATACCTGTCTGGATATTATGAGTAAAGGGAGCGCAGGCATGGATACCCCAGCAAAGCCACTGTGATATTCATGATTACAGTATAGCACCCTAAACTGAGACTAATATCATCATTCTCTGTGGCTAACCAATGGATATTTTTTAGGTTTGCTGTATTTTTTAAAATTCAGTTTTCCCAATAACAGAACCCACTTCCAAATTGGTATAGTTTGTCATAACTTTCAGAGCAGTGAATTCAAGTACTTGAATAAAATAAATTGAGTCAGAAGGCAACAGAAATAGAAAATAAGTTTACTACTCATGTCTAACATGTCTGAGCAATTTAAACTCTCTTCATAATATTGCTTAGAGCCTAAATTGTGTTTTGTATCTATTAATAAAACCCTTGTAATGTATATTTCAATATTATTCTTTGTGAGTCGAGTTATAATGTCCTGATCCAAGATGTCATTCTTTGAGCATTTATTATGGTTTCTGCTGTCAATTCAGAAGCACTTAACATACAAGGTTAAAATTGCTTGAAAATATTATAGCTATTTTATAGCAGGAAATACCTTTGAGTATATCAGATATGAAATTTGAGATATAAAATATCATGTTTGGGTACTTCATTTGAATAGGTTTTTGTAAATTTTTTGTACACTGCAGGTGGAAAAGGGATAAACAGAATATATCAACAAGCAGTAAGAAGAACTTTTAGGTGCCAGTTTAACCTTCTAGGATAAACTCATCCCTCACTCAACATCTTCTGGCAAAAATTTAGTAAATAGAGCTTTTCATTATGTTCTGAATGCAATAAAACTCTTACTATATGAAAGAGTACAAGCATATTCCTGAATTGAGAAATTTACATTGAGACAACCTTGCCTTTGGTCAAATCCAGTCTTTCTCATTCATAATATTTGCCTTCTCATCCCTGCAACTCATGAAGCCAAAAAGTTTTACCACTCCATTTCTACAAGATTGATTTCAGTTTCCATTTAGAAATCTAATTTCTAACCTAAACAGTTCCTATAATTTATTAATGCAGCTCCAAATGAATGTTAATACAGAGAACAAGTTAGCATCGAGAAAATAAAAATGTTGAAGTTATGGCTATAATGGTTCTCAGGTGATGCCTGGAGACAGACACATCAGCAGCACCTGAAGGTTTTCTCCATAGCAATTATCAGCTAAGATTTTATGCTGCATTCGTGTGGTTATTTGCTTAAAGTCTCTCCCACTGGTCTCTAGGAGACCAGGTCCAGACTTGCTTACTGCTGACAACCTGTGTCAAGCACTTTGGTAGAGTATTCTCTCAAAATATATGTCTTGAGGGAACTAATAAATGGGCCAATGCATAATAAATGTGGGTGGAATATGCTGAGAGCACAGGAGAAGAAAAGACAGGAGAGATTGGGAAGGCTTCAGTAAAGGGCAAACACATGAAACTAAGCCTTGAAATGTTGAATTTGCTATGCTAGAAAAGGTGGGTCAGAGCACAACGCTGGGTTATTAGGGAAGGGACTAAGGAGTCAAAAAGAATAGAGGTGGAATAAAAGATTGGGTGACTGATGGATGGTCAGAGTAAAGAGGGGATGAAATAGACTATGTCTTGAGGAAGAGGAGCAGGTTTGAGGAGTAGAAAACTAATTCATTTGAAATGTGGGATAAAGTTAAGTTTGAAGACCCTTTGGGGCATCAAAGAGATATCCAAGAAGCATGGATCTAACGCTAGGAGTGGATGGAAAGCATTAATATTTGAGGAGGGGAGGAGGTCCCTGAATTCACAGAAATTAAAAATATATGTTTTGGGACGTGGGAAAAGTTACAGTTTCTCATGGGAGAGAGGAGAGGATTGCAGATACTAAATGTACTTATTTTACTCCTAGGAGTTTTACTGAGGTAGGGGCAGTTCTGGGTTTCCTTCTTATTTCCAAGTGTAGACCAAGAAACAATCCCCCTTTTCATATTGATTTGGAGTAAGTTGAAGGGCATGCATAAATCAACACAGGGAACATGTTGGAGATAATCCTCTTTATGATTTCCTTGAGGCAAAACTAATAATAATCCCCACTCTTCTCCCACAGATATTGAGCAGAACCTTGATAATTCACAAAACAGGGCTTTGACTCATCATAAGGTGAAAAAAGCCAGTAATATGTCCTGAGGAAACTCCCTCTATGTTCTTACCTTGTATCTTATGCATTACTTTTTCTCTCTTGTAATCATAAATTTTCTGGGTTGAAATCACAGTTTATATTATAAAACTGCACAAATACATTATTTCCTCATGTGGAAAAGAACTTTTCTAAGGTCTTTAAGAATATAATCAAGTCGATGGGTTTGTTGTTCCTAATTGGTATACTTTAAAATATGCTTAAGTGAAAGGCTGGAATTCTAGTAATACCCTGTTTACCCTCTTCCTTTGTCAGTTTTTCAAACCTCGATGACCTGTCCTAAACTCCAGAAAGATACCTCTTTGGACTGCTTCTCCCGACTCCCTTACCATCTCAATCTCTATTTGGGTTCAACCAAGGGTTAGCATTGGCAGGAAATGGGAGGATGGAAAGGAGAATAGTTGATGCATTACTTCCTTACTCCCTTCCTAATTCAGTGCAAAGCTCTGGCAGTAGCTATGTCCCTCCATGACTGTGGCTTCCCCCTAGGTAGTCCCTCCCCCATGTTTCTAATTCTCACTAGGCTCCAGAAAATTCTTTCTTCCCTTGTCTCTTTGGCCCTAGGGGTGGCAATGGTCTCCCATTATTTCTGCTTCTGGGGGCCTGCCTGTCCTTTGTTTATTCAAATCCCAACTGTACCTCTTCAGTTGTACTTCCAATGAACAATTTTCATTGTTCATTGAATAAAATGTGCTTAAACTTCCTTCTTGTAAACATGATTTGAGAAATTTTTTCCATCTATAAAAACGTCTAAAGCTTTCACATGAAAGTGTAGTTAGCATGCTGCTCTGCTCTTCAGTTTTCCCTCGACACCATCACTTTAAGTTGACAGTGTTTACAAATCGGGAGTCAGATTGTGCATCAGCCTGGCAAGATCAGTTTAGCTTACGACACACACTGAATTCTTTTGGCAGTAATGCATCATTGATGTCAGGAGCCGATAGAAAACAAGTGTAGTTTCTTAAGTGATTGTTGCTAGCATAGATTTGTGAGGGAGATAAAGATAAAAGTCCTCTAGCCCAGTTTAAAGAAGCCATCTTGTGGGGGAGGGATAAATTAGGAGGTTGGGACTAACATACACACACTACTGTATATACAGTAGATAATCAACAAGGACCTACTGTATAGCACAGGGAGCTCTACTCAATATTCTGTAATAACCTAAGTGCGAAAAGAATCTGAAAAAGAATAGATATATGTATATGTATAACTAAATCACTTTGCTGTACACCTGAAACTAACACAACATTGTAAATCAACTATACTCCAATATAAAATAAAAATTAAAAAAAAATAAAGAAGCCATCTTAAACAAAGGGTGTGTTATATATGTTTCCACTAAAAAAATGTATAGCGCTCAGCTATGATGCAAGCCTACTAAATTTTATTAGGATGCATTTCTCCCTCTAGTTACTAATGAGATGCTTTGCTAAAGTTGTTCTTTGTTTCCTGTCTTGATGCATAAGTTAGCCGTAGTATTTTATAGAGTCTTTACTTGTACTTGGAACTTCTAACAACAAAAGCCAAATATTGGAATTCATTTGAAATTTTAGCCTTCATCTGACCTTAAAAAAGAAAAAACTACAATAATTGTAATAATAGAGGCTCATGGCTACCATAAATTGACCAGCCATGGGATGGAGAACTGTTTGTTTTTTTCACTTCATCACATCATCCCTTGTATCTTCAGCACAAGAGACAAGTGAAGAATCATTTCTCTTTGACGACCTGCTGAATAGTGGGTAAAAGTAAGCCAAGCCTTGTGCCCATTATAAAATGATCTGGAAGATGTTAGGACTGTGCATTTCTCACCTACTTTACTCTGTATTTCTACTTTTCCATATTTGCCATCTCAGAACTGTAAGGGAACCCCATGCATTAGTCTAAATGCCTACCAAGTGGCCATTCAGACACTGAACACTTCCATTGTTAGGGAACTTGCTACTTATAGAATCATTCCCTTCCATTTTGAAAGATTCATTGTTACCTTCAGGCTGAGATCTCTTTCTCCTGGTTCACCTATTGGCTACAGAGAATACTCCCATTTTCTCATGCACACTCTGTACTTAGCCCTCTTGCTTCTTTCCGTGGGTATCTCTGTGAGATGTTAGCCTTTTGTGTTGTTTTCAGAATAGGGTGTCCTTTTGAAAACAGGATGATGCCATCCTGCTCTGGCTAGTGAATTTGGGTTATACAAATCAGCAGAATCTTCCAGTACACTTTATATTCATCTATGAAGAGGTGGAAGAGATAGACTCAGATATTCCTCTGGGTCTTGCTCTCTAGGTTTAGAGGAAGAGTCTATAAATGCTTAAAGATGATTCCTGGCAATACAAGCAAGATGGATTTGTATGGAACAGTGATTCTCAAATTAGAGAGGAAGGACTCTTTTCAAAGAACAAAACCCCCATTCCCAAGTTCTGATATACTGCCCTAGAAAAGCATGCCTCTCCGTTGAAAATAAAAGCTAGTATTGAAGTGAATGTATTGTGCAATAAATAGTGTGTTGCACATGTAAAAGGAGCCTGGAAACCATAAGAGGGATGTCGGTAAGGTTATTTATATGAATAAACACTCTATCTCCATTTAGGTTATCTTGTCATGAGTCACTGTGCATTCTTGTCCTTATTTGGTCCCCAACCTTTAGGAAAGTTTCCCTTTCATTTTCCAGTTTAGTTTAAGCTATGCTGTGAGAAATTAAGGGAAGGCTCACTTGACCACGTTTGGAGTCTGTTCAGGGAGCAGTGTCTCATGAAGCCCATGTGTTATTGGCACTACATTCAGGGAGAGGTTCCCAAGTCGGAGGTAAAATATTAGGGAATAAAATCAAGGCAAGAAGTCAAGTCATCTTTCCCACTTGGGGAACCTTCCCCCACTGCCACTCTTGCTCTAGGATTTGATCTTATAAGGGAGCAGATCGTGCTTCCTTGAAAGTATTTGAAGTCACGCATAAGAGGCTTCTTTTCTCCTCTCTGTAATACCCAGCACTTCCTCACAATCTTCTTCTCTTCAAGAAAACCTCCTTAAGTTGTTACAAAACTTTTTATAACTACAAGATGTCGTGATTATTTACATGTATATTGATCAGTTTCTTTAGGACATACTAGTCAGACAGCCATAAGTTCTATATGGTTCATATAAGAAGTTTCTGGACCACAGTGTATTTTGAAAGACACATCAGAGTGTAGGAACCTTAATGTAAGACTAATTGGAGCCTGTTTTTGGGCACGTCTACAAGGCTCAGGGTTGACCCAGCTGAAGTGACACCTCTATTCGGGCCCCACTGGAGCACTTACTATTTCCCCAATGCACCATGTGCTCTCAGGCCTCGATGGTGGCTCAGGCTGGACTCTGCCTGAAGTGTTATCCCGTCACTTGTCCCAGTGACATCCCACTTATCTTCCAAGGCCGTATTCTCTCTGACTTCTACTCTTTAGCCTTCCCTGAGGCACATTTCTCACGGCACCCCCTTGTCCAAGCGTCTACTCTAGCAGTTGTTACATGGTTTTATAGCTCTTGGGGTTTATTATATCTGTCTGCCTTCAGTAATTTTTTTGAGGACTGAAGTATTTTCATTCTTTTTGATGTGCCTAAAATCAGTACACTCAGTATCTGTTACTTGAAGGTGCTCAGTAAATATCTGTTGAATGGGCAAATGAATTGATGAATGTTTCATTCTTGAGTATTTGTCTTAATCTGAATTTCTGATAAAGCAGATTCTTCTTGGAAAATCGAGTTAATTCATATTGGCAATGCTACATTTATACATGGATGTTGTCTAATATTTTGAGTTTGATAAGTAATGATTTTGTGATTTATTTGAAATAATTATGTATATAGGAGTGTATAGTATTTAGGCAAGAAAAGACATTTCGGGTGCTCTTTGGTTTTGAATTCTGTTTTTGTTTTGTGGGTTATTTCTTTATTGGCATGATGAACTGTCAAGAGAATATACCATTTGCTTCGGGCAAGTGGGTTGGTTTAATTTGTCATCTGAGTGTCACTGTAGCCCAGAATTCTAGAAAAACTAAGGGAATTCAAAAGTTAAAAAAATGTAATATAAGGTTCTTTTATCGTTCATGGATTATAGAACAAGTTAATCAAGATTCCTAACTCTGATAACTTTATTTTTGAAACACTTGTAGCCTTTTCTCTTGCAGAAGAGTTTGCACATTAATCATGATGTTCAGTAAAATGTTATGTGGATAAAATATTTAGTAAACATCATTTGGTAATCTAAGAAGCAATGATACCATTTCAGCCACTGGTCATAAATTAGACATGTTGGGTTTTCTTGGAATTCATGTAATGTTAGCCAATATGCAGTACTTGCTCTGTGCAAAATAATTCATTTTACGAAGAACTTACTGAGTGCCTACCATGTGCCACAAGTTCTGTGTTACTTGACTCAGGAAACACAGAGTGAATGAGAAGCAGCCTTTGCCCTCAGTGAACCTGTAGGCTGTTAGGGAGATTAGACAGCTACATGTAATGTAGCTGTAATGTAAGTTCTGCAAGATGCTGAATCTGGTTGGGAGAAATAGGGAAGACATCTTGGAGCAAGTAGCATTTCATCTGGTTAAGATTTCAGTAGACAGATTGTGTTCATTGGACCTTCTCCAATTACAAGAAGCAGAGCTTTGCTGTCTTTCAAGCCCCCTCACTTAACGCGTTTTACTCTAAGGTTGCACTGGAAGTAGTAGGAAGGGCAAGGAAGCAGTCTCAGCTGCCACCCAGGCGGGCCTCGTGGAGAACCAGACACTAGCTCTGAGGGCATGAGAGCCCCTCTGTTGTGTTACTAGAAGTGAAAATGACTGCTGTTCCCTTCTCCAGTGATCTGCACTGTGTTCACTTAGCTTTTCTCTGTCTTTGCCTCTGCAGCCAAGGTAGAGTGCATGTGTGTCCCTTTTTCATTCCTCAAGAGAGAAAATCTGTCTTGGCTAATCACTGTTCAACAAGGAACATGCTCTGCCCAAAGCTCCTGCCAGCCACCTCGTAGGCTTCTTGCCCACAAGTAGATCCCTGCTTTTAGCCTGGGGACTCATCCCTGGTGTAATCAGTTGTGGCCAGTGCTATGGGGTCACATACTTTAACGTGGGGACGCAAATGCAGGCTCTGGCTCAGTAGGTCGGGGGTGTGACATGAATTCTTTGTCTCCAACGAGCTCCCAGGTGTGGCTGAGGCTGCCGCTCCCCCAGCCGCCCTTTGAGTAGCCAGGGTAGAGTGTGGTGACCTCCGTGTGAACATAATGACTCAGGAGGCAGGCACTCTGTGCGGGAGGGCTGTGGCTGTGAGATGGCATTTCGTGTGGCGGAAGATGCAGTGTTCGTGTCTACAGTTTTGAATATGGTTACGGTTGGAATGAATAAGGCATCTTCAAACCAAAAAGTCAGTATTTAAACAATTCAGGTGCAGTCTTTGAATAACAAGGTGGTTGGGATTGGTGATTAGCCCTTGTATTATTTTAATCCAAAGCAAGGCAGTAGTTATTTTAATGTTTTCAGTGAGACAGTAAGCAGGCCAGTCTGAATTTAACTTATTTATCTTCACTTGAGAGCTTGCCGCAAAACTCCTTTCATAGTTTGCAACCAAGTCTTTGTTGTCTGTGAGGATTGGCAGTGAAACGTAGTTGTTTATTATGTGAAGTTGGAAGCCAGAGTCCCTGGGAAGGACACCGAGTATTAGATTCCTTATCATTCTTAGGAGAACCTACATTTCTAATTGTCTTCATTAGAGATCCATAGATATGATAGTTCAGCACTTGGTCACAGAGATCCTTGAACCATTATAATGTCTGACATCCTTTGAGTTAATCCCAGTTTCAAAGCACCCATCACAGTCATTCTTCTACTATTCATTTCATAAGTATAATCTAAGACTGACTGATTAAAAACCAAAGAGGTTTGTTTTTTTTTAATTCAACAATGCTAGAGTTCAGTAATTTAGAATTATGTATAATCTCTGATAGAAGAGAGCTGAATTAAATATTCCAGCCCTTCTGATGTAGTGGCAGAAGCAGGAGGAAAAGTGAGTCTTTTCGACTTCCCCATTTCATTCATTACATTCAAAAATTACATTCACATAGGCCCCCATGTGATATTCACATGTATTCTTCATTGTTTTAAGTGATCTTTTTACATTGTTTTATTATCTGGAGTTTACCCACTTCGACTCATTCTTCTTATTCTTCTTACTTTAAAAATAACTTATTTTAACTTTAATGATCAGAAAAGGCAAAAATGGTTATTTTAAATGACTAAATAGTATCATCCTTTTATTAGGGGTCTCCTAATTTATGAGAGTAAAATCTTGAAAGGGATTTTCAAAATTCACCTTATGTTGATAGTCATATAGAATTCTGATTTACTGACTAGATTAACCACATGACCTTCTTTGAGTTTTACACTTTGGTTTTCAGTCATCAAAGCAAGAATGCTGTTTAGCATGAGGAATTGTTTTGGCACGAATGCTGGCCTTGAAGTCAGACAACTTTACTTGCTATGTTTCTTTGGGCAAGTTATTAATCTCTGTGGGCATTAGTTTCCTCATCTGTAAACTTATGATGTTCATATCGACTTTACAGCATTATTTTGTTGATAAAAATAAATTATGCATGTAATGCAGCAGTATAAACATTACCATATAACAGCACTTTAATAAATAAATAAACATGAAGATTTTTAGAATTTTATGACAAAATACTATTTTGTTTTGATATAAAGTAAAAGAGAATGTATTTTTGTTACTCATATTTGCATAGGAATAACATTATCTATTCTTGACATAGATGAATACTGCCATGCTTTGAGGTATAAACAAAAGAGCTGATTGTAATTGCCACTCAGTTAATCTATAGATTGGAGCCACCATTGTCAAAAAAGTGGTTTTCCAAAAAAGAAAGTAGTGATATTGTATACAGTTTACCAAAAGAAATTCTAACTAATCTTCAAAGTGTAGTCAGTAAATTCAATCATGCTCAGTGAAGTAATTTGCAGGAGCACAGAGAATAGTCAGTTGTTGTTTACAGTGAGACATTTTATTATTTCACTTTAATCAAACAGAACTGGGAAAGTCAAGTTATGCTCATATGTTTTTAGAGAGTGAGGACCAGAAATATGGTGAGAGAATGGGATGCTGCACTGTTATTCAAAATACAGGAAGTCAGATAAAGTGTCTTTCATGTCAAGTGGAAGACAGATATTTTCAAAACATACACATGCATTTTCACATACACCTCCACATAGTGAACATACAAAGACATCTTCTGATGGTTTCCTAGGTACAGGCCACAGGACCACCAACATATATATTTCTAATAAGATCCTTTATATTATTTTTATAATTAACCTCCCTTAGATTAATAGCAAACCATGGATATCCATTATCATAGCAAATGCTGGTATAGTAGTTTATTTGCCAGTGCATTTTTCATTTGATGACGCATCTGTGGAGCTTTGATTTTATAAAAGTGAATGAAGCCATTGCTAAGAAGAGCAATGGAAATGCCTGGAAAATTGGTTCAAGGGACAGGCGAGTTCAAGGGCAGAAGCCTGAGTGTGGATCTGGGGCATTGTGAGCCTTCAGATTTTACTCTGTGCTTCATTCTTAAGGCCAAATTGATTTCCAGAATATCCAAAGGGTTTAATTCTAGTGTGGTCTACAAACAGTCAAATCACCCATGCCAAAGCAATTCTTTCCTCCTTTCATAACAGAACAGTCATATCTTATTCTAGTTTCAGTTTTGTATAGGGGGAGGTATTTTAAATTTGGACCAATTATAGCCTTTTAGCTAATTTCCCTAAGCATCACCATTCTTATCTTTTTAGACAATTTAATATATCTACTAGTACTTAATATTACTTTTCCTTATGCAGATCCAGTGCCCCACTTGCCAATTCGTCTGGTGTTTTAAGTGCCACTCTCCTTGGCATGAAGGTGTTAACTGCAAGGAGTACAAAAAAGGAGACAAATTATTGCGTCACTGGGCCAGCGAAATTGAGCATGGGCAGAGGAACGCCCAGAAGTGTCCAAAGTGCAAGGTGAGACAACCTTTAGGAGGAAAGGAAAGAAACATGTGCATCTGGGTATCACTGAACAATACTATTTACAATATTGAAGTGAATTCTATGTATAACTTTCTTAATGCAGATGTGGAGAAAAAGAATATTTGCTGTTTCATTTTAGAAGAGTAATTATATTACATAACTAAAATGAAGATTTTTATATATAAACAATGTATATTCTTATTCACATTACATTTCAAAATTTAAGGAGGCTACATATAAATATGGATCTTAAACTTCAGAATTCTGATTTTCCATTTAAAAATGGAGATGTGTGTACAGGAGAAAGCTCATATGAAAATGATATAAAGTATTATTTCTAGTTTGCCAACATGTACTATAATCACTTCTCAATTAGGTAGGCTCTGAATCCTTGTAATCCTTTGGTTTTTTTCCCCTCTACCATTGCTTATCACTTTAGGATTACATTAAACTGGTAATTTCCTTTTTTGTAAATCTGGTGAGATAGAAGCTAAGAGCTGAAATCAGGACTTTATGAATCCCATTTTTCAATTTTCTCTTGATGATCATGCAAGTAATCAAGAGTTAGCAGGCATTTGAGCGGAGACCTAGATGTTGAAAGTCAACCATGCAGACAGCCAGGGAACGATCTCCTATAGACAAATCAGCACGTAAATCCAGCCAGAAAACTTTGGATTTGACTCTTACAGGATAGGGATCTGTTGAAGTTTGAAGTTTGTTTGTTTTTTTTTAAAGCTCACTTTAGAAAATTATGTGTATGTATATGCATATGTACACTCCACCATGTGTGGTTTCCATTTTTTGCCAAATTTATTTTTGATAATCATGTCTAAACTGGGCCTAATTTTCTTTCAAGAATAATTTTGCAATTCCTTCCAGGAGACTTAGCACCAAGATAAATGAAATTTGAATTATCAGGAAAATTTTTAAAATTAATCATGTGAATGCAGCTTGAAGTAGTAAAAGTATACTCTGAAGCTTATAAATGAGAATAAATATAATGCACAGATTCACTACACCAGATTCACATACTAGTTTATATGTATAGTAAGTAAAGCATTGCCTGAAATAACATGTTATGTTCTTAGCAATTGGAAGAAATTTTTGAAATAGTTTGGATGGCCTGGCTCTCTTAAAAGTGATGTCTACAGATGTTTGAGTTAAAGCTTTCTTTGTTTTCCCTGTAGAAGGCAAATTCATCTACAATTATCCCTTTGATTTTTTTTTTAACATCTTTATTGGAGTATAATTGCTTAACAATGGTGTGTTAGTAAGGCTGCTTCAGATCACTGTATCAATTGCTCAGTAGATTTTTATTTTTTACCCATTGAAGAACAATGGGAAGATGAGGCCTTTCCCCCTTTCTGTTGCCTTTCCAATTTATTCAGAGGTACTGCTCAGTTTCAAACTAAATAAAGGCCAGTAGGAATTCAGGAGCACTGTTTAAGTCATTCTGCTTGACACTTTGTTCATAAGTATACTTTATATCTGTCTGGAAAGCTGTGAAACAATTACCAGTTGGCCTGGCTCTAAGAATGAGCGCTAAATGAGGACTACTGCAGCATTATATGTTAGGGATTTTCTGAATGAGTTGAGGTAATACATAAAAACATACATTTGTTACTGTAATCCCTCAATCTAACATTAAATGGACTCTTGATGTATTGAAAGAAAAAGCACCCAGCTGTAAGGAATTTACTGAATGCACTAACAGCTCCCACAGTTTTTACAAATATAGGTAAACAGCTAAGAGGACGCATACATGCTGGTTCTGTTTTGAAATAATAACTAAAAGGTTGGGGTTTGAAAATGAACTACCTTTTAAATAGCTGAAGGGAAAGGAGACAAAGAACCCTGGAATGAGTTTACATGACTACCTTGTAGTGGAGAATCTACTTGCTGGTGAGATCCAGGTTCCATAAAATTTATGTCAGTTTAAGTTGTATTTTATGACTCGTTTTGAATACAGATAGTTTCAGGGCTTTTATAAGCATATGACTTTAAAGTTTTACGTTTTCTTAATTGTGATTTTTTTGTCATTGTTGTTGGACCATAAAATTATATTTTTGCCCATGAAGCCTCTCTAATACTAGAAATCCACAAGGAGATATTATTCAGTGTATGAATATTTTATATTCCAAGGCTTTATTTGTATAAATAATCTTTTAAAATTTATAAATATGAAAAAGGAAGATGCTAGGAGTTTATGAAAAAAATTTCACACAGTGCTTCCAGGTGAACAAAACAATTATCATATATTTTCATATGAATATGTTTTCAATAATGATCAAATGTGTTTAAAATTTTGTTGTGACCAAAATATATTATGTACCCTGCACAGGTATATTTGCTTAGATTGATTCATAATTTTAATAATTATTTTGATTTTTAAATGAATGTTTTGTTCATAAAGGTCATATAACATATGATAGAAATTTGGAAAAGAGAAGGAAAGAATTCACCAGAGTCCTGCCACTCCAATATACTCACTGTTAACATATTAGTGTCTCCTCGGTCTCTCCCCTATTTAAGTAACTTTAAAAAAAAAAGAATCGTAGTATGGGGATAATTTGATATGCTTTGTTTTTCCATTTAACATGTCAAACCTTTCTTATGTTACTAAATAGTTTTCGTAACATTTATTAACTAAGTAATATTTGCTTAAATATCCTTCTGCTATTAGTTACCAAACCTGGCTTTGTTTGGGTTCGGGGTTTTTTAAAAAATATCTATATACTATAAATAATGAATTGATATTCATCTTGAATATGTATTTTTCCATATTTTGGATCTTTCAAAGCATATATTCCTGAAGACAGAATTACTAGGTTAAAGGATATCAGTGTTTTCAGTATTTGGTACATAGTGCCAATTTGCTTTTGAAAAAGACTGAAACAATTTATAATTCCACCAGAAAAATCTGAGAACCTATTTCTGTATGATCATTTCTTATTAGCATTTCAAGTATTTTTAAATACATATTTAATACTTTAAAAATATTTTGTTCTTGTATTTTGAATTGTCTTGTTTGCTTTTAGATTGAGTACAAATTCATGTATTTTTGAGTTTGAAATGCCCCTTTTTGAATTATCTGTTCATATCCTTTGCCCACTTGTTTGGGTCAATTTGGGGATATTTTTTATTATCAAATTATATGAGGTCTCTATTTTCTATTTGAAAATATTAATTCCTTTTCTGACATATTTTCTCCTATCATTTATTACTTTCTTTTATATCAGTGATAATTTTTTTTTAAACTTAATTGGTTTATGTGTGTACATGTTTTTAATTTTTAAAAATTTGTGTTTGACCAAATATATCATTCTTTTTATTTTTGGAAAGAAAGAACACACACACATAAACACACAGATGTATATGATATGTGCATATATTTATATTTATATATCTTTTATAAATATTTTACTCCTAAGCCTAAAAAGTTATCAATCATCCAGAAGCTTGATAAATGGTCTATTTTCTTTCTTTCTTTTTAGTATTTAATTTCTAAATATTTTAACTCTTTGATCTACCCATTACTTATTTTGATGTTTATTATGCATTGGATACATACACTAATTTTTTCCAAATTAATAGCATCTAATCTAAATGTGTCCCCCTACCCATTGATTTGTAATTTTTCTCTAAACATATGTTAAATTAATATATATAAGAGCTCTTTTCTGAGCTCCCTAATCTTGTAGCTGCTAATTTTTTTAAAAAATTCTGTGCTTGTACTGGTGAGTGTTAAATGATTATGCTTTTGTAAAATTTTCCCATCCATACAAGGTTTGATAATCAATTCATTATTTCAATTAGTATTCCAAATAAACCAACTTCTCTTTCATTAGCTTATAATTATTATTTATCCTGTAATGAGTTTTTAGCTTTATCTCAAGTGGAAAGATCAGTTTAGTATATGGTATAGTATCATGAAGAGATTTGACTTATGATGAGAAATCAAAATTATTATTTATAATTGAATTTTGGCAGATACTCAGAATGAGTATTAAAACATTTTTTTCTCCCATATACAATCAAGATACTTATTCATAAGTGTGTTTTTTTTTAATACTAGGGTAAAAATATACAAGCATTTATGGAAGTCATTTATTTATAGGACATTTTTATGAAAAATTAATAGTAGCATAGTAAGATCAACTTTCCTTAGCCATTTTTTTTTGAGTCTCATTGCTTCCTTAATTCATAGTATTCTTCAGTCACTTGTGAGACACCAATTTTTATCTTAAAAATGTGTCTTCTATTTTGTATAAATTCTTAACCTACCAGAAATATATGCTAATTTTAAAATGTCTCTCTGGAAAATAGTTACCACAAGACTAAATCTATTTCATGATAATTTTAAATTTAAATTAAATTTAAAGCAAATAGCAGATTTAAATTTTGTTGGCGGTATTAGAATATTTGTTCAGTTTTATGCAAAAATTCATTTGAGACTTGTGTCTTATACCACAGATTAGATACTAAACTCTGAGTTAATAAGAAAAAAAATTGTTAAGTCAAAGAAAATGAAAAGTGAGATGCACACCTAAAAATTAACGAACATGAGATTATACAATACAAAACAAATAAGTAAGCAGTTGTAAGCAATTTCACTTGTATACTTTAGATTTAAATTGTTCATGAAAATTTTTGGAAACAATATTAAGTGCAAATTTTTTTTAATATATATTATCATTTGAAAGCCTGAAATACTTAAACTATTCCAAAGTATACACTGATATTTCTTTAAACGGTAGAGTAATACCCCACTAACTAAATTAAAAGCAAAAAACAAAGAAATTATTCTATCATTTCCTTTTTTCCAGAAAATGGCGACCACCTATAATTTTATTGTTCAACACATACTTTATAAAAAGTCTTTTTTTTTTTTTTTGGCAGCACTGTGCAGCTTACAGGATCTCAGTTCCCCAGTCAGGGATTGAACCTTGGCCACAGCAGTGAAAGCCCAGAATCCTAACCACTAGGCCACCAGGGAACTCCCCGAAAGTCTTTTTGTTATTTATTTTAGTTTATTAATAAATGTGTGTTAGGTCATAGCAAACCCCAGCTGGATGATTCTAAAGGCCTGAACAATTTTAGATTTTAGAAGAATTAGAAATCTCTAATATTATTGTCTAATATTATAATAAGCATCATTAAAGATAAAAACAATCATGAACCTTCAAGAATGTGAATGAGAACTCTGTAAGAATGGTTAATGATCCAATCTTCTGATTGTTCCTCAAAAGGTTTAATACTAGTCAATTAGTGTTAGTTAACCAGGTTTTATCTTTTAGCTATATCATGTTTATCTATTTAAAATGTTTTTTAAAATGGGGTTTTAACATTCAAAACTCGACAAAGGCCAGATTTCTGCCCTCTGAGTATATTTTTTTAACACACGTAGTTTCAAAAGAGAGCTGGACACACCTTCAGGCCCTTTTACCCAATAATTTGAGGCAAGCCGGTTTAAAGCCAGCAGGAAGTTAAAGTTAAGAAACAATTTTATGAAAAAGGCAGTATATAAAGAAAGTTTTATCTCTTCAAAAATATTTCTGAAAGAAATATTGTAATATGTTAACATTATTAAATATCGGTGGTAAATCCATGCATGTCTGTTACACTATCATCTTTAAATTTTAAATGTTGGAAATAGTTCATGAGTAAAAATAAATAAAACCTAACAAGAGAACAGAAGGACTCTAACATCACAGCTTTCTGGAGCTGCTTACACATCTCTATTTGCCTATGCAACCGCTAAGGATTTGGCTAGTACATTTTCTTTTTCCTTCCTCAGGTAAAAGTTAAATGTTTCTAAGAATACTGGGCTTACTAAAGCAAAGTTGGGGTTAATATTTCTCAAAATGGTTAGCTTTTTATAATTTGGAAAATTAAAGGGGAATTCCTCAAACATCCCTACCCTAAATTACCTTCTTCCTTAATGTCAGATAAGAGAAATACTTATGTAAACATTTATATAATGTGGTTCAAATATAGTCATAGCCAACTAGATGACATGCAGCTGACCACTTTAATTTTTCTCTTATATAAATAATAACATATCTCTAGTTAGGACATTTTACAAAACATTGAATAGGGATGATTAATTAGGAAGTTATACGTTTTCATAGGCTAATATATAAGTAATGTGATTTATGAATTAAGGGTAATTAAGTCATTTATTTTATTCCAAGGTCAACATATATCCTATTTTTAGGAGGCAAGACAGTCACTTTTTTTTTTTTTTAAAGAAATGCCAAGATATCAACAGGGAGTGCTGAGTTCTAATATGCCAGCTTTATTTTATTCATAAAAATGCCTTTGTACAACGCTCTGTCTTTCTTTGTAGTGTTAGCACAGTAATAATAATGGCAATACTATCTACATGTATTGATATTCACTACATGTTACTCTCCATTGCAGTTTTACACGCATATTATCTCATCAAATCCTCAGATGTGATACTAAGATGCTAAGTTCCAATGTGCCATCCAAATCTTAATTATTAAATGCCTTTTGATAAAACTTTAAGGTGTTTCACAGTAATAATAAAATGATAGGTTCAATAGTATGTGAGTTACATTTGTTGTCTCATTTAAATCTCAAAAGAAAGTTGTGAGAAAGGGGTAATTACCACCACTTCAAGGTATAGAAACAGTTTCAGAGAGGTTAAGTAACTGAACCAAGAGGCAGGCAGGGGAAAGTACATTATATTCATCCATAATTTATTGAGAATTTGGAATTAAAGGAATTTGCTTGTCAAGATATTTCCTTTCAGATATTGTATTCTCTTAAATCCTGTAATAGGATGCTTTTGGCAAAAATGTATTGATTCAGAGAAAAGATTAATTTGCTTCTGTTCACGTCAAATTAGCACAAACCCTGTCTGTGGGCTCTTAAATCTGAGCTATAGCTATATAGCCTATGGTTGCTGAGGAAAGAACTTAGGGTATTAATGTTGGATTTTGTAGATAATCCTGCAATTCTCTAGCACTTCACACATCACTGTAAAAGTATGTTCAGCAGCTGGTGACTGCTTTTAAATAGTGCCCGTTGTAGAAAATAAAATAGCTTCTCCTTGACCACTAATTACCCACTTTAACTCTCCAGATTGCTTGAAATCACTAAATTTGAAGTAGTGGTTATCACTGCTACTGTTTTCTTGAAGTGCCAAAGCCTAGACCTTAGTTGTGAGAAGAGCCTGATTGTTTGGTGACAAATATTTTCTAGGATATAAACTGTATTTCATCCAATGCCCTATTTTTATGACTAATAACTTCAATATTTGTTTACTGTCTGAGATTAAATGCATAATGTGAGTACATATAACATTTCATTAAAAATCAATATATTGTCCTCGTAATATAGAATAAAAATAAGTGCAAATATAATGAAATAATATGTATTTCAACATGTAAATGCTCAGGTACCATGACATTAAAAGACAAAAAGTAGCAGTCAGATATTTGAACCCATTTAAAATGCATAAATTTGGATTTAAGAAACCATGAAGTGAAGCTTAAATATTATCAATAGCTATCCTTTTTACCTGACATTTTAAAATGAGGACAAAATTAGTATATATGTATATATATGTGTGTATATATATATATATGTATGCTTATATATGTATGCATATGTACATATGAATGTATACAATTATATTGCTAGAAAATTCAAGATACATTAAAATCATACATACCTCTTTGGGGCTTATATATAAAATGAAGTTAGATTCTAAATACAATCACTCTTTCTCAGTTTACACCGTAGTTATACAGTAACTAAAAAATTATCTAGTAAAACCATACAAACATTATTTTGCGTTTATATATAAAATGAAGTTAGGTAACACGTTCAGATATTTATAAACAGATTTTCACCTATATGAATGTCTAGTGTGTCTGAAAATTGTATGGGTGGAACCTAATTCTCTTCTGTGTGGGATGTCCCAAACATTGAAGAACAGCCCGAAATGCCAGCATCAGCCACCTTTGTGACAAGCAAACATTCCCCTACCAAAGAAATTCTGAAGCATCTCCAGGGGCCTGAGAGCCCCTGTGGAGACCCTCTGTTAGAGATGAGGGCTTCTGAGAGGAATGAAGTCCAATGAGCTGTGTAGATAGGGAATAATTGAGTAAAAATCTGCCCATTTTCCATTTGGATACCTATGGGGCCAGTTTTGCTAAAGGATCTAAAGCTTTCTAAGATGGTTCATTTATTTTTCTTTTCATTTGATTTCATGCCTTAAGAATTGCTTTTTCTTTCTGCAGCAAACTCAACTTAGAATTCCAAACAGGATACAAGTTTTGCTGGTAGCAGCAATCAGTAGGCAGATCAACAAAGTTTGGAGAACTATGAGAAAAGGTCTATATCCAAATTCCTAAACAATGTCTTCACTTGCCTTAGTGAGCTTCTCCAGCACAGGGCACTCTCCTGTCCCCAAGATGGGCCTTCTCATAGCTTCTCCATCTCAGTAAATGGCAACTGCAACCTTCTAGCTGCTCAAGTCAAGAATTTGACCTCTTTCTCTCACACCCACACATACTGTCAGTCATTAACTTTTGTAGATTGTACCATCGAAATATATGTGGAATTTGACAACATCTCAGCACCCTTGCTGTCACTAATCTGGTACAGGACATCATCATCTTTCTCCCTCTAAGATTTTTGCAATAGCCTCCTGAATGGATTCTTACTCTTCACAATGTTCCTAACCCAGCAGCCCAGCAGCCAGAACGAGACTACTAAACATAAGGCAGATTACGTACCCCTCTGCTCAAAATCCTCCATGGCTCCCTTCTCACACAAAGCAAAAGCTAGTCCTTACGGTGACCATGTGCCCCATCACACTCTGCTCATACCCACACCCCATTATTCCTCTGACCTCATCTTCTACTTCCTTCACCCTCCTCCAGCCACACTGCCCTCCTGGCTGTGCTTCAAAAACATGAGCCATGTTTCCTTCTCAGGGTGTCCATGCCTGCTCTTCCCTTTGAAATATTCTTTCCCCAGATATCTACACACTCAGCTCTCTCCCTTCATGTCTTTGAGCAAAATTCAGCTTCTCAGTAATCACTTTCCCCTACCTCAATAGGTAATATGCTCCTTATAGGCTTTATTTTTTTCCATAGCACCATATTGCTTATCACTGTTTAAAATAGTGGATATATTTTGCATCATGAGAGCAGGGATTTTGATCTGTTTTGATCCTTGAGGTACCTTGTGCATTTAGAGCAGTTCTGGGCACTGTTTAGCACTAAATAGAAAATGGTTGAATGAATGAATGTCATTTTTCTTTCCTCCTTATATGTACTTTTAGTGAGAATCCATTATGTGCTCTGTACAACATGGTCCTTTTTCTCTTGAAACCCGCAGAAGGGGAGACGCAGTGGTTACATGGAAGATGATAAAACACTGTTGCACTTCAGCAGGGCTTTGCGTAGAGTATTATAAGAGAGTTCATGGTAAAGGGGACATCTCCGTTCATCTCGGGGAAAGGAGGGAGAGCTAGGTTGTTGAGGATTATTGGGTGGATTTTGGCATGATGAAAGGTATCCAGGAGTGGGAGTATTACACTTAAAGGACAGGGCACAGAGCCAGGAAATGAGTGCTGTGTACCAGAGCCACAAGCGCTTTGTGGTTCCCTTAGAGTAGGGTTCACAGAAGGAAGTGGTGAAAGGTGGGGCTGTAGAAACAAACAGAAGCCTGGGCTTTGCATGCAGTGTTAAGAAACTTGGATTTCATCCTCCAGACTGAAAAGTTATAAACAAGGGAATGGTGGTAACCAATTTATATTTTAGGTTGGTTGCTGTTGATTATATGAAGGTAGTTGTAGACATCTAGAAGGAAATGATGATTGTATGAGCTAAGGTAATGGTCAAAGGCTGGAGAAGAGGAGAAGTATTCGATAAATATCTTGGGGCTAAAACTGTCTGATTTTGTTCACTAGCTGGATGTGAGTAGTGAGAAGAGGATAACAACAGGATATTTAGCTTGAGTATCTAAATGGATGGTGATACCATAAACTGTGATAAAATCATGGAGATGGACTTAGTTTTGTTGTTGTTGGGCTAGGGAGCCTTGGAATGGTTATGAGTTTGGTTTTGCTTATTTGACTTTGAAATGGCTGTAAGGCATACGGGTGCATATGACCCCCAAACAATTGCTACATGACTCTGCAGCTCAGGAGCCAGGTCTGCAGTGGAAATTAGGAAATGAGATCCAGTGGAGGGAAGTTGAAGCCATTTGAGTATGGAAGAGATCACCCAAAGAGTATGTGCAAAGTGGTGATTCATGGATGGAATTAAGAGATAAGTGAAGAAACGAAATTGAGTTATTTGTAGTGAGGTGGACGGACCTAGAGTCTGTCATACAGAGTGAAGTAAGTCAGAGAGAGAAAAACAAATACCGTATGCTAACACATGTATATGGAATTTTAAAAAAAATGGTTCTGAAGAACCTAGGGGCAGGACAGGAATAAAGATGCAGATGTAGAGAATGGACTTGAGGACACGGGGAGGGGGAGGGTAAGCTGGGACGAAGTGAGAGAGTGGCATGGACATACATACACTACCAAATGTAAAATAGATAGCTAGTGGGAAGCAGCCACATAGCACAGGGAGATTAGCTCGGTGCTTTGTGACCACCTAGAGGAGTGGGGTAGGGAGGGTGGGAGGGAGACGCAAGGGGGAGGAGATATGGGGATATATGCATATATATAGCAGATTCACTTTGTTATAAAGCAGAAACTAACACACCATTGTAAAACAATTATACTCCAATAAAGATGTTAAAAAAAAAAAGAGATAAGTGAAGAAATAGGAACCTAAGAGAGGTAAGAGGAGCACCTGGGAAAAAGGTGTCACTGAAGCAAGAGTTTATCAAAGGTCAGAGGGAAGTAGTAATCAACTGATTAAATGACACTGAGAGATACAATAAGATAAGAATTAAAAACATGTTCATTGGATTTGGCAATTAGAGGGTCATGGATAATACTCATTTGTTCTTTTAATATTTATTGAGAACATGCTATGTGACAGGATCAGTGCAACTCCCTTTAATAAAATAACGAACAAGATGTACATGATCTGGGCCCTTTCAGATCTTATCGACTGGGAGAGGGTTTGAGCAGAGACATATAATTAAAGAGTTTTAAAATAGAGAGTGAGAAATACTCACTCAAGCTAGTACAGCTTGCTTCTCATTTCATGGATACAGTGCCTTGAATATGCTGTGCTGGGAATGGTCTCCCTACCTCCAAGTCTTCTTAACTGGTGAACTTAACTTGTTCGTCATTTCTCCGATCAACTGACACTTCCTTAGAAGAGCCTCTTCTGACCCTTAGACCAGATCAAGCTTCTTAAGTATTCTCTTCATACCGTATCCTTTTCCTTCATAGCATTTTTCATAGCTTATGAGTGTCTATTTATTTGCAGAATTGATTATGTCTATCTACAGCTTAGACTAAAAGCTCCTTAATGGCAGAAGCCATGTCAGATTTTATCAATGAACAAATAAATATTTATTGAGTGAATGAATGAATGTTTCCTGGAGAAAGACAGTTGATCTGGATGCTTCAGTAACATGGGGTTGTCGGGATATAGCTCAGCGGTAGAACATTTGACTGCAGTAACATGGGGTTGCTGTCAACTGAGGAAGAATTGAGAGGTGAGTAAGAAAAGCAGTGAAAATATTCTTTTAAGAAGCTTGGTTAAAATGGAAGGGTGGGGGTAATCATTGGCTAGAAGGTCATGTGGAATTAAAGGAAGGATTTATTAGGATGGGGAGACACCTGAGCTATTAGCAGGCTAAGTGGTGCACAGTCACAGAGGGGAAAGGGTAAAGATGAATGGGAAGGAGGGGAAAACTGACATCTGGAGATTTCTGAGAACATGGGGTGTGGGGCTAAGGGAAGTACGGTAAAGAAGAAGGAAGAAAATTAGGGGCTAATTTGTAGTACACTCTACCTTGAGGAATGAGAATCGGACAGCATTCTACACTCTTCTTCAAAGAATTTGTCATCATAAATCAATCATAAGACTGAAATATGTATGAAATTTCCTATAACTAAGAAAACCAGGACATTGGAGGACAATTAGAGTATTGGCTTTAAAAAGCTAACATAGCAGGAAACACCAAATGATTCTGAAATCATCTTATATATTTTTTGCAATATAGTTTACCATTACAGAGGCCACCGTGTTTGACATGACAGACGAGGATTCATTCTGCTTATCTATCCCTTCCCTTTCTTCTCCTTCTAATTTTTGATAATTATTATTTTAGTTCTTCTTTTGATTATCTTTTACCTTTAAATAATATACTGTAACCTTGGTTCAATAGTCTAACAATTTTAGGTGATATATGAGGACTAGCCCTCCTACAATTCTTTCCACTTCTCTATTTCCCATTTTCTCTAAGCTGTAACTTTGTTTTTATATTGTCAAATTTAATAACATTCACATTCTATTCTAATATAATATTTAATACTTCTGTTATTTCTTCTAACATGGGAAAACCAATTGGGTATTTACATAATCAAGAACATATAATTATGGAGCAAAGATTACATTTCCTTTTCCATGAGATCACAACTTCTAGGAAAAATGCGTTTTGCATCTTTGCTTACTGTCAATTACTTAATCATGCTGTAGTTTGTTACGCCTCATATTTGGAACTTACATGCCTTTCATTTTGTTTTGTTTTTCCTGAAAGTCCTTACTGTTTTTCTTTCTTCCTTATTGGGAATAGAAATACCACTTTATTTATCATGTTATTTAATATTTAGCTCCTCAGGAATTTTATTGCTTGGTGTATATTCCATTGTTATTTTTTGAAGATGTTCTTGAAACCAGCTGACTTCCTGTTCTAAATTGGACTGATTGCTTTGCAGCTCTTCCGCTGTGATTTCTTACACCTTTTTTGGTATGTGGTAACACTGTCTTTTCTTGACTTGCGCATTCACTTAATGAAGTGCTTCCTTAAGTCATGGCACCAGAAAAGGAACAGAGGAGTCTTAGCATCTCTGGAATTGTTTCATTTTTACCCCCATATATTATTTATTTTGTAATTGGACCAGAATTCTAGGTTCATATTTTTAATGAGGTCTTTGAAGGCTTTGCGTAGATGTTTGCTTTTTAAAAATCCCTGTGTTGAAGAACCTAGGGGCAAGACAGGAATAAAGACGAAGACGTAGAGAATCCGACTTGACACGGGGAGGGGGAAGGGGAAGCTGGGATGAAGTGAGAGAGTGGCATGGACATACATACACTACCAAATGTAAAACAGATAGCTAGTGGGAAGCAGCCACATAGCACAGGGAGATCAGCTCGGTGCTTTGTGACTACCTAGAGGGGTGGGATAGCGAGGGGGAAGGGGAGACGCAAGAGGGAGGGATATGGGGATATATGTATACGTATAGCTGATTCACTTTGTTATACAGCAGAAACTAACACACATTGTGAAGCAATTATACTGCAGTAAAGATGTTAAAAAAAAAATCCCTGTGTTATGGAGAATTGGTATAGTGAGATAAGTAAGGAACTGAGAGTTACTTGTGGGATTTTTTAAAACTTTCCTCATAATTATTGCTTCTAATTAATTCCTCCCATATCAAAGCCATTGAGGCAAATACATGTATTAAAATAATTTTATACATAGAGTAAATTATTTGTTGGGAACAATAATACATAACAGTTAATTTAGTTATAATTTCCTGCTTAACGAATAAAATAAGCCTTCAATTCTTGGTGAAAGTGGAGATAAATACTTGTGGGCAGATGTGTACTGATTTAGTTATAAAATGGATTGGATATTTAGCAGTTCATTTATTGCTATTCTTCTACCTTATAATTAAGTAGAATCTGTATGAAAATAAAAAGCTGAATTCTAGTTCTATTTTTTAAGATAATTTGTGGGCATTTTATTAAACTAAATGTAAACAACTTGAAGAGGGCAGGTACATGTATTGATTACTCTCTTATTACAGGTGTTGATACGTACTATAAAGAATGTAATAGACTCAAAAATGATCCGTGCTGTCATTTCTGTCTACTACTATGTGGACTTAATATCAAACTCATATTAAAGAAATATCTGGCATATCCTGAACATTTTATCTCATGGCTTGTAAATGTAGAGCTTTATAAGCAACATTTAGTGCTTAAATATTCAACTCCTTACATATCAGCCATCCTTATTTGGTATAGATGGAGAGAAGAAACCCTGTTAGTGACAACAAATCAAATGATGTTTGTGGCTTATGGGTAGTCAGTTTAATCTAATGGGTTAGAAATATCTCATCTGTCTTACTCTGTCTCCATCCCTTAAGTAAGAACAGAATTTTGATGCTGAATTACAGCCACTTGGGTGATTGGTATGTTTTTTAGCAGAGCTAAACTGATGAATGTTTTGAAGCTATAATAAAAAAAACTTTTAAAGTTTCACTGAAAAATAAAATGGACTTTACATAAATGTAATTTAAACCTACTTTTTAAGGCTCTATGTTTTAAAAACAAAAATGGCATTGTCAAAGTGTGACCTTTAAAGATATATTCAGGGAAGTCGTTTATCATATGAAATTTATTAGCCTCTGGGTGTTAGGAGTTCAAAATTACAACTTGCATCTTAGCAAATGTGAAAAGTAATGTCTTCTGTTACAAGTTAACTTGCATTATGTCAGTTCATTTCTCTTAGCATGAAGTTATAAAATATTCATATATAATCAAGATATATTTGCAATAGTATTAAAGGAAGCACTGTGTACTTGACAGTTGGAAATTATGAAGCCATTTTAATGATTAAATCATTGCCATTATATGAGTAAAATACGCAAATTAATCTATAGAACTATATAATCCTGCAACGTACAAGGTTCCTGTAGAGTATTGTCAGAACTTAGAATTTTATCACTTCCTGTGCAGAAATATTTTTGGACTAACAGTATTTTAGTTGCCTGCTGTGTTTCAAATATTATTTTAGAAATGAGGAAAGACTGTTAAAAGAGGCTAAAAATTGCAGTCTTCACTATTTAAATGAAATAAGTATACCACATAAAGATTTTAGAACACAATGAAACAATATTACAAGCAGATATAAAACGACAGTAAAAATTGTATGTGAAATTTTGAGGCAAATGAACTGTCAGTGACAAGTTTAACTTATTAGAGCAAGTTTCTTGTTAGAAAAATTTTTGACATTATTTTAAAGGAAGAACGTGAACTGGCCCAGAGAGCAGCTAAAACAAGCAGAAAGACTCGAACATGCCTTGTACAGGAGGGCAGACATGACTACTCTGTCAGCAAAGAACACAATTGACCCTCTGGTTTTATCTTTAAATTTATAATAAGAGGCTGCTTAGCATAATAAAGAAACAGACAAGAATCAAAATACTTTCTCCATTCATTCAAGCAGATTACTTTTCTGAGCTCTGGTTATGAATAAGCATGCCAGTCTCATGGTGTGGTCATGAGGCTTAAAGGCGCTAATCTAGGTACAGTGCTTGGCATTTAGTAGGCTCTAAACAAATATTAGTCCTTTTCCCTTTACAGGTCACATACAACACTATGCTATGTGGCCAGGAAATCTGTTAAGCTTTAATTACCTCCATATTAAGAGCAATTACAATATACAGTCGAAAAGTTGAGCATATGGTGAAGTAACCTTTATTTTGGGTGCTCAGCTGTTGTCTCTGAACATGTTTTCTCCTAGTGCTCAGGTAGTTTAAAGGATGAGAAATAGTTCAAAGGTTCAGTAGGGCCTTAGCCTACCTCATTCCTTAATGCCATCTGCTGTGCTAAATGGATGTGGTCATAGGAATTGTTCTTCAGAATCATTCATAGAAACAGGTGCAATGGGGAGACTAAGGGAGAAATTACCAGGAAGCTAAAGAGCTCAAGCTGCAGAGACCCTCACCTGCACAGGTCTCTTCTTAGGCCTTGTATCTAATTTGCATTTGTAATTTACACGCTTCTCCTTTAAGAGGACCCCCCAGTTAGATAACCTTCAGGCCCCACAAAACCTGGGTCCACGTCACTGGAGTGTCAGGTAAAAGAAAAAGAATTCAATGTAATTGAAAAAGATGAGGTGGCCAATAGCAGAAAAAGCAAATTTTGCTTCTATTCACCAAATATTGATTGGTAGTTACCCTTGACCACAGATGCTTATATGCCCTTAACCACAAGCTAGCCCTCACCTATCCAGGAAGGTACTCTAGTCTAGCATCAGCCTAAGAATCAGCCAATTGAAGAAGTGAGAAAGGAGATCACCTGGCCATCAGGGAGTGTCAGTTGCATTGCCCTGGTATTTGGTTTCTCACATTTTTAGGTGGGTGAAGGGGAAGGGATAGATGGAACCAATATTATACTGATCTGACTCAATATGTGCCCCCCAAATGTTTTAGTCACTGTATGTATATTATCACATTTTTATTCTCATGTAAGTAATATCATCTAAATTGTAGCTTGGGAGATAAGAAGTAACCTCCGTACTTTCCTGTAACTTGACAGCAACAACAGAGGGAGGTGCTTAGTTGCACAGGTAGCATTGTATACACAGTCCTGTACAAGCATTTGCAAATGAAATTAGAGCTGGAAACTAAAATGGTACTGCAAATACACTTACACCTACTCTCATTTCCTTCCACAACAGGATTTCTTTTCCTTGACATTTATTTACAAAAAGTTTGACATAATCCTTTCTTTTAAGGAATCCTCTTCGTCTCTTCTTATTCCCCAAGCCACCTCGTTCTTGCTGATCATAGCATCAACAAAACATACCTTCACAGCATTTTTTTTTAATTTGAATTTTATTTATTTTTTACACAGCAGGTTCTTATTAGTTATCTATTTTATACATATTAGTGTATATATGTCCATCCCAATCTCCCAATTCATGCGACCACTACCACCAAACCCCCCCCCAACCCGGCTTTCCCCCCTTGGTGTCCATATGTTTGTTCTCTACATCTGTGTCTCTATTTCTGCCTTGCAAACCGGTTCACCTGTACCACTTTTCTAGATTCCACATATATGCATTAATATATGATATTTGTTTTTCTCTTTCTGACTTACTTCACTCTGTATGACAGTCTCTAGGTCCATCCACGTCTCTACAAATGACCCAATTTCGTTCCTTTTTTTATGGCTGAGTAATATTCCATTGTGTATATGTACCACATCTTCTTTATCCATTCATCTGTCGATGGTCTTTTAGGTTGCTTCCTGGCTATTGTAAATAGTGCTGCAGTGAACATTGGGGTGCATGTGTCTTTTTGAATTATGGTTTTCTCTGGGTATATGCCCAGTAGTGGGATTGCTGGGTCATACGGTAATTCTATTTTTAGTTTTTTAAGGAACCTCCATACTGTTCTCCATAGTGGCTGTATCAATTTACATTCCCACCAACAGTGCAAGAGGGTTCCCTTTTCTCCACACCCTCTCCAGAATTTGTTGTTTGTAGATTTTCTGATGATGCCCATTCTAACTGGTGTGAGGTGATACCTCATTGTAGTTTTGATTTGCATTTCTCACCTTCACAGCATTTTAAATTGCCTCCTAATCATTGAGTTCGATGCATGTCTGGAAAGATAAGTGAGTTTTCTTTGGGGTGTGTTTGTTTATATCTGTATTATTCAAAAGAAGCCAACAGCTTGAACACCTGAAATGTTATTGAGCTTTACACATGTTTAAAGTGCTTGATACAAAGGTGGCCTGGGAGAGCGTGATAGTAAGCAAACTTATGGCCTCAGAAATGCTTTGTAAGGCTTTTATTTTGGTGAAACTAGTAACTGTTATTCCATACATTTGCCAGATTCTACTTTATAAAAAACTTAATAACCTTTTTTATCTTTCCCTCTTTCGCTGGTACAGATCCATATCCAGAGAACGGAAGGGTGTGACCATATGACCTGTTCACAATGTAACACTAATTTTTGTTATCGATGTGGGGAGAGATACCGCCAGCTCCGTTTCTTTGGAGACCACACATCAAACCTCAGTATATTTGGATGCAAATACCGCTACCTCCCAGAGAGACCTCATCTAAGGAGACTAGTGCGAGGGTCAGTCTGTGGTGAGTGTCTGACGTGACTTATACAGTCTTCCCCAGGAGGAAAGCAGTGATGATGACAGAGCTTAGGAATGTAATAGAATAGCCGTGACAGATCTCAGCACCTGCCAGGTATTCTAGTAGAGCCTTGAGCTCAAAATAGGAGGAAGATGTTTTCTCTCCCTTCGAGTTTAAAATAAAAAACTTGTTTGTTAGCAGGGCACTGCTTACATGAGCAAGCAGATTTTGTTCGAAAAACAAATAATTTATTACACTGCAGAAATATGAAGTCATTAGTCTTCTGAAAGCCTTGTAAGCCACTTGATGAAAGGGGACGATGTCACATTTCTTTTGTAGTGAGAGTACCTAGCAGTGGGTCTTAGGCATATCCTCTATTCATCCATGGAAGACAAACAGTGCAATTTTAAAAATCCCTATGCTTCAGAGTCTTGTAATGGAGTTCCATTGTACCTATATAGTTGATAAGCCATTGTATATATTTGTATGTATTTTCTGTTGTATTAGTAGTTAATATTAATAGCTAACAGTTAATGAAATGAGCATCAATTGCCCTCATTGCATATAAACCCAAGTTTAAATATCCAAGTGCAATGCTTTTATGGATTGACTTTTTTACCCTTTTCTTCGTCCTCAACAACGCACAGTCTCATATACAAATATGCAAAGATAAACACAGATTCCTGCTCTGGCCTAATGTCACCACCTTTGAGTGATGCAGTGTTCTTCTGGCCTAATAGTTCTTCCAATGTCTCCCTGCTCCTCTGGAATATACCTACTGTGAGATTTCTTTCTTTTTCATCATGCAGAACTCCATTATTTCTTTCTCTGGCAGTCTTTCTCATGTATACACAATACTTTTTAACATTGTCTACGTTTCTTCCTTTCTACTTACTTGTGCCTAGTTACTTCGTGAGACTATCTCTATATCACTCTTTAGCCCGCCATCACTTCATTGCTGTTGTAAACCGCTCTCCTCGCTAGAATCATGTCAGGCTAATCAGAACAAAGCTGATGGTAATAATTTACTTCTGTCAGGTAAACAATAGAACATATATTTTAAATTTCATTTTATCATGTGGAAACCAGTGCCATCATTTTCTAAAATCTTATATGATATCTATAAAAACACCCTTACTGAGCTTTAATTAAACATAATTTCCCACAACCAACAGCATTCAATATAGTCAAGATTGGTTTTAATGATTTTCAGTGCTTTTCTGTTTAGTTGCTTATAATGGTATATATAATAATTATATAACCAATATATACTTACTAGTTAAACAGACTTTAGAGGGATAGCTAGGGAATCTAACCACTATTTATAACAATATTACCATGAGAAAACTAACTGCAAAATTAAGTTTTGAGCTGTAACCTATTTGTAAGTCTGTACATACAGAAAACAACCTAAAAACCAAAATCCTTATATCTCCTGCACTGTTAGTCCTTTTCTTTCCTACTTCAATGCCATTTTGTGGCAAAGTGTTTCCTTCCATTTTTGTTTTAAATAATCTTTGATTGGACCATGCTTTTTTTTTTTTTCCTTTTCATTTTTCTGTTTAGTCATTCTTAAATAAGGAAAGTCATTTCCTGCCCTATTTGTTCAATAATATTTTGGGTGCATTCTCTTTGAGTCCTTTCACCATTTGCCTAGATGCCACTAGAATTCTCTTTCCAGGTCATAAAATAGAGTCAAGATATTTAACAGCCTGTAGAATGGGCAGCGCATAAACATTGTCAGCAGGGAAATATTTTCTTTGCACAGTCTTCTCTGTTTTTATTTTTAATTTTATGGTCAGCTTTCTATAAATGGTTTTCTTTTTGGCCCATTTTCTTTTCTGTGTATGTGTGTGTACTCGTGTGTGTCAGGATGAACCTGACAAAGGAGGGAGCAGCTGGCCTTATGATAAGCTCTCCCTCCTACACATATTTTTGCACCTCCAGCACAGCTGCCTCGAACTGCTGTTGGACCATCACTCCAAGTATAGCAGGGAAATGTGGACTTTTTTCCTGTGGACAAACAAGGAAAAAATACAATAATTCATGTTACCCATTACATTTTACAAAATCAGACAGAATGATTTTATAAGCGATGTTTTTAAATAAAAAGAGCAATTTAATTTCAAACATCTCATCCCTACAAAAGGCAGGAAAAGGAGTTACTCTGTAAGTCCCAAGCTTACCTTCTCCCTGCCATGGAAGAGAGTAGATGGATGACAGCAAAGCCCTCCTGCCCTCCATCCTTGCATGATGGAACCCAGTTTGCTCCTCAGTTTGGGACCACAGCCTGCAGATGTCCTTGGACAGAGACAGAGAAAGGGCCTGCCCTCCTCTCACAGCTGGAGGTTGGAAAACAAGGATGGTCATGTGACCATCTGCCCAGCAACAGATCAGAGGTTCTGCCTCTAGAGAATAAGGGAGAACAGCGATTTGAGGATAATTAGCAGCCTCTGACATGCAGGTATCTCCCTGGTAGGGAGTAGGTAGGTTATTCAGTGAATGGTGTTGGGAATAAAAGTGACAGAAAGAATGCTTTGTTCTCATATAATTCCATACAAATATTGAAAATATTACATTAAAACATATAATAGTAAAGAACATACAGGTCCTTAACTGATTTCTAGTTGGCAAATAATTTATATGAACAAAAGCAATGGAGCCCCCCTTCCGAAAATAAACATCACATTTTTCAAAAAGAAAAGAAGTTTGGAACCAGAATTGAAGAAATACAGATAGTCAATAAACATGTTTTAAAAGATTCAGTGTTATTAGTAGTCAGAAAAATGTAAAAAAACGAAATTTTTTTCTGGATATTGATTAGCAAATATTTTGTCAAGTTAATACTCTATGCTGGACATCTATACTCTGAATGAACTGGGAATTTTGTGCAATTCTTTTACAAAGAAATTTGATAGTAATGTGAAGGATATTTTAAAACATGATAAAAAATCTAGGTTGACAGTGGTTTATTTGCAAATATAATTTAAAATAGCAGAAAAGGGAACAAAAAATAAGTACTAAAATATTTAAATAAGCTAGAATATATGGATATAGTACAATACTATTTCAGCTATTGAGAATGGTATTTTAAAAGAATTATTATTGATCTAGGAATAAGAGAATCTGTGCTTAACTGTCCTCAAGACAGTTTCAAAGGTAGACTTAACATGTATTGAACATTGATTGCATATTGTAATAAGTTTATTACTTCCCAAAGAGAGAGAGCACATATCTGGTTCTTTGAGTTCTGTGATATTTGAAAAAAAAAAATAGTGCTGTTACTTTGCAGTCGTGTTTCATCACTATTATGAAAATATATTGATAATTACTTAAAAAAGAAACATGAATGAGCACACTGAGCTACATGTGTAGGAAAAAAACCAGATTCTTTTACAATATGCAAATCAATATACTATAAACTAAAGTGTACCTTTAAGAATGTACAAAGTGTAATTGTTCAATGCGATTTAGTATTACTTGATTGATTCTGTCATTGGTGAAAAATGTAAGTAAACCCCATGGTTAGACATTGTGTCAATTGAATGGCAGTTTTTTCAAAATTAGATATTAAAATCTGTATTTTTTATCTATGTTTTTTCTGTGGTTCCAAAGCCCCTTTCTTAAGAATAAAGAAGTTAATATTTTTCTGACAAATTTCCAACAAATGGCTGCATTATGTTTCTGTTTTTTAATGTAATTGGTTATTCCAAATTACTGTCCTTATTTATAGAATGGTGTTGCTGCTTTATTTTCAACAGCTAAGGGAGTCTACTGCAAAGTCCCTCCATTCCTTCCTCTTCTCTTGCTGTGTTTGGGGTGTACAGCTATTGCTGTGTCACGTGCCTTAAGATCAAGATTACTATGTAATGACAAGATATTAACTACTAGCCTCTATTTTTGTGCTAGTGCCTTTTAACGCTAGTAGGATTCCAGTTGTGAACTCTGTGATATAACTAGAGTTTATTATAATCACTGCCTAGTTATTCATTTAGAAAAATAAGTGCTGGTTGATGCCATTTGGCATCCTTATAAGTGCTTCCTTTCTAAGTTTGTTAAAATGATTCATTTGAAAAACCTTCAATATATTGTATGTTTATTGGTAATTTTCTCTAACAATGGTATTGAAACATCCCATTTGTAATTCAGTGTATTAGGTGTTCATATAGTTAGTTTATTTTGGACCCAGGAAATAAATAAATCACATTTTCAGATGTGGACTTGGGCACAGCCCTCTGTAGCACCTACTAGCTCTCCATTTTGTGAGCTAATTAGATTTTCTCCTGCCAGCTCAGAATGTGTCACTCCTTTCTTAATCTCTCAGAATTTTAAAAATTTAAAATGGAAGAGATCTAAAGGAAAAACACAAAGATGAATGGTCCTGGTGGAATAAAGTGAACCAGTAGCTTTGGAATTTTCTTGGTTGTTAAGGATGATTTATGCGATGTATGACACGTGTGCCCAGGACTTGAGTGAAGTTACTGAACTTACATATGTGTATTTGTTCTACACCTGATACATTTCTTTAGAGAAATATTGCCTTAATTTTAGTGACTCCTTAAAAAATAACATACATTGTGATATTAAAAAGCATTGCTGAAATTGTTTTTAGTTTTAGTTTAAGACTCTCTAAATGGTTTGCCTTTTGTTTTCCAGCTGGAAAATTATTCATTGCACCTCTAATTCTGGTCTTGGGATTAGCACTAGGGGCCATAGCAGTTGTAATCGGTAAGAAATACTTAATGTATCTGAGATGAGAATTCTCTGAGTGCCACAGAGAGAATATGAGTGTAAATGTAATAGTGAGTCAGTATTAAGTGTAGATGGTACGTGTTCCATGCTTGCTCTAGATAAGCAATCAGCACATGATTTATAGATTCAGAGGAGCGTATTTCGTACAGGGTGTATTTGTGTGACACTTTTTCAGTCCATGAACACTTTGATTCATGTTTCTTATAAAGCATTATTAATCCCCTTTTAATACAAAAGTTAATGTAACTAGTATTTTGGCAAAAGATTCCAGTAGACGAGAACCCAGATTTTCCAATTCTGAGTTCAGGTTGGAACATCAAAGGAAAGAGGCTCTGGGAGCCTTTTGAGTCTTCGGTGAGTTCTAGTAAAAGGGTCCCCTGGGTCAAAAAGATACTTTTGATGTGTATAGGAACACGTACCCAACATATACTTGAGCACTAACAAATAGAAAATGTATCAGTGATAAATATAGTTTTATTCATACAAGTATATTAAAATATGTATTTTCGAGCAATGGTTCTCAGACTCTAGAGTACTTTATAAGAACCTTGAGGGCTGGTTAAAAAACAGCTTCCTGGTTCCTACTCACAGTTTCTGATTCAGTGTAGGGGCCTAGTTCTAAAAAGTTAGGTGATGCTGATGTGGACGGTCCAAGGATCACACTTTGAGAACCATTGCTGTAGAGGATTTAAAATTAAACACTATAGCTAAAGGCTGCTTTGATGATTGTTCCACATAGTAGATGGGATTTCTCTTTTTTCCTAAATAAATTGATTTTTATATGTAAAGTTCTGTTTAGCAAGTAATTTGCATGTGCAGGACAGATAGAATTATAAGGTAACTCACATTTAAGTTCTTACAATGAATGAGGCTTTATGAAGTAGATACTATTATTATCTGCATTTTACAGTTGAGGATATTAAGGCTTTACTAGGACCTCACACGTGGTAGAACTGGGAATCAAAGCTGACATTTGCTCCACCGCCCATGTTCTTAAGTAACATGCTATATGGCCTGAAACCGAAGCATGAATATCAGTGTGCAAGTGATATGACTAGGGATAATAAAGAAGACTTAAACCTAAGTTTTGATATTTTGATAAAAAACATTCATGTCCAAACTGGTGTCACAGACTTTGTTAAAAGGGGGAGAGGGAGCTGAAGAAAAATAATAAAGAATGAAATCTTGAAGAACTAAGTACATTTCATAGCATAGGTATCTTCCCTCTTTTCATTTTCATGTATTACTAAATAATGATTATTTATAAATAGCTTGCAAAATAAAAATTTGAAAATAGAAAATTTTCAGATCTATGATACTAAAAGCCTGTCCTCTTAATTAGCTTTAATCTTTTTTTTTTTTAATCCCCAGGTTTATTTGTATTTCCTATCTATTGCCTTTGTAAAAAACAGAGAAAACGATCACGGACAGGAATGCACTGGTAAATGCAGGTGATTTCATCTGACTACGCTGGTCCGGGTAGGAGCTACACAGAATTATGCACCTGTCTGAGGGTCACTTCTTGAAAACTGCCAGGAGGACCCTTTTGCCATCTCTTCTCCTGTGTTCTCTGCAGGCCACAATGCCTCTAGCTCCGGTGCATTCCCAACATGGTATCCTGTCCTTTCCTTATACAGATTGCTGCTTTTACAAAATGGTCACTTTCATAGACTATAAACATCTATATCATAACTCTGATCTTCTTAATGGTTCTTGGAAGAAAGTATTTTAATTAGAACCAGTTATCCTCAGAACTGTCTGAGCATGCATCTCCTGAGCATTGCTTGGACTGTCTTTGTACCTGAATCTCCCTCCATGCCCTCTTCTGAGACTTGGTGTGAATAACTGAAGGTCCCACCTGTACCAACAAGCAAGGCCACTTTTCAGAAGATGAAGGCTCACCATATGCACCAATTTTCATCCGTGACCCAAGCAGTACAATTCCTTCATCCTTCAGATGCTATAATTGTTAAAAATCTCAATGCCCAAAAGGGAACTAATGAAACTAAACTAATGAGAAGAATCATAGTTACTGAAGTGTATACGTGTAGGGGTGTGAATGTGTGTGTATATACATATCTGTATTAAAACTAGGTCCAATACCTTGTACTTGTCAAGTTCGATGCCTACACTATTTTTCCACATTTTCATAGACATATTTAAAAATGATTGTTCCTTTGTGGGCATAATTTGGTAATGTACTGAATTAAAGTCAACGTACACAACAGGCTATTTTGATGTTGACCCTTTCTATTTCTTGCTCTCTTTCTCCTCTCTCTCTCTCTGTCCCACACACACACACAGAAATTTGTGCAGTGTCACCTCAAGGATTATCAAACTTTATAAACTGATAAAACTAATAGGCTGCTTCTAGGAAATTCTCAAGACCTAAATGTTCTGTCTTCTTTTTCAGATTTCTTATATGTTGGCATACTTGCTTCACTCTATAATTAATTTAAATAAGTGTGCTGTAGAGAGAACTGCTGAGGCCTTTAAACATATCCCTATTCTGCTCATTTTTAACCAACTTGTGATTATAATAATTATGCTTTAGGTTAAGCATATGATATTGTTTAAAACCCCACCCTCTCACCTCTCCTTTCCCTCTCTCTCTTTTACTTCTCAAGTTTTTCATAAAAACAAATACTGCTTTTGAAGGATTTTTCTTATGTTTATTGCTCAAATGCATAATAATGTGTTGGTATCTTCTTATGGAGGGGTGATTTAAAACAAAACTTTTTGTGTTCATGGGTTTATCTAAAATATAAACTGCTTTTGGAGAAGGAAACAAAAAAAAATGAAAAAAATATTTTCAGGATGTTTTACCAAGCTGAGAAATCTTTAAAAATAAGAAAAGGACAAGTAACTAAACTGTGTTTTTTTTTTTGTTTTCATCACGAATGTTCATCAGCAGAAGGGAATTAAAGACCTCTAAGAAGCTTAAAGTTTCCACTTGTCTCCAGATCCTTAACATTAGCTATTGGCGTAGATGTAGCATTTATTTTTCAACAACCTTTTCTGAATTGAAATAGATTATGTGATAAAACATGCATTAACATGGATAGTTTGTCTTGTTGGGCTCCAGAGTATAAGAACATTTATCATTTTTATTTGATCTGGAAAGTCCGTAATAGTGAAGTTTGCTTTCATGGATAACAAGCCAGCACTTCCATTCTTTCTGAGTAACGCTCAGAAAAGCTATACTGCTGGACTAGTCTATTTCCAGTTAGAGGAGGGTGTGCCATTTATGGCCTGGAATAGCATATTTCTAAAGCATAACATGATACAAGAAGAATCTAGTTTCACAAATTCATCTTTCCATTCATCCAACCATCTGTCCATCCAACAACTATTTATTGAGTGCCTATTCTACTTGCTCTAGTATTAAAACTGAGAGAATGGGAATTTCTAGCCCTAAATCCTTGTAATTCTGTTATAAAAGTGCTTAATTTTTGTAAATTGGACTTTCCTAGACTTGGGTGTTAGTTTGACGATGTGTGAATATGATGAATTCTAAATCTAGTAGATGTGTTTATGTATGATATGTGTATGTATATATACTTAGACATATACATAGCTGTATATGAATACATATATACCATCTAGCTAAATAATATACTCTCTGGTCCTGGATAATCTATTTTCTTAGGTTATTGTATCTGTTGTCTTTGGCCTACTCAGGGATTTTTATTCCTTTCTTTGAATAATTTATCTTTTGGAGATATTTTTATATTATTTGGAAATGTTCCAATTTTCCACTTACAGAGCGGCGTTTGTTATCAGTGAAGGCTCTTTCATCAGCACTCACAATAGTGTGCACAGTACTGCACAGGGTTTTCATTTTTCTATTGCATAGATTTAAAAAAATTAACATATGCATTTTTTGCTTTCAAAGTTGGTATATATCAGGCCTTTCCCTGCTAGTGACTTAAAGTAGTTATTTGTGAATTTTTTTGCTAAGTATCATTAAGATCTTAAAAAGGGAGAAGAAAAATAAAAGATTATTTATATGTTAGTGCTAACTTGAAGGTAAAACAATCGCACCTTTTGGGGTAAATTCTAAAAACGACTTTAACAAAAGCAGCATGCATGTAAGATGAATATCTTTTTATCCAAGGCTTGTCATTTTTTAATATGTTTTCATTGTAAATTTAATATATGTTCCTCTTAAAAAAATCAAACTATATTGAATTATAAAATACAACTTCCTCTGCTTTTCCCCACCCCTTATTTTCTAGGGGTAACCACTGTTAATAGTTTGGTATGTGTCTTTCCAGATACTATCTATAAATATACAAATAAGTATGCGTGTGTGTGTGTGTGTATCTGTGTGTGTGTTCATTTCGTATAAATAGAATAATATGCTTACTGTCCTGTGACTATTTTTCATTTTACTATGAATTGGTAGACATCTTTCCATAAGAGTTTAAATAGATTTACCTCATTCTTTTGTAAATTACTACATATTCCATTGTGGGGCTGTACTTTATTTAATCAGTCTCCTATTGAATGAACATCAAGATTGTTTTCACTTCCCTATTACAAAGCATTAGTGAAGATCCTTTACATATAGTTTTGTCACTGTGTGAACATTTTCATAAGTTTTTAAATTCGGTTTTTATATTAGTAATAAAATTTTAATGCATTTTCAATGAATGAGATCATAGAGATAATATATTAAGGCCCTTTTCTTGGAGAAAGACTTGTGTAAAAGTGCATAATTTTTAAAGAAAAGCATCTTTTGCAGGATAATTCCCCCCCCATGCTTGATTAGCCAAATAAATATCTTGCCAACACTTGCAAAAGAAAATTCATCTTATTCCAATAAAAATAAAATGCAATGAGATGTCTATAAGATAATGTGAGAAAGATGCATTGATGTTTGGATTGCCTAGTTTTAAAACTTGAGGGATTTAAATGAAATAGCCAAAGTGATCATGTTTGTCACGTTTTTTAAAACACTATGCATGTTCATGCATGTTGCTCCACAAGGAACTTAATTATGCCATTGTGAAAAGTAGGAAGCAACATGTTGGTAATTATGAATGACCACATTCTCCATAGAAAAATAATTTTGACTGTATGTGAGGTTTGGTGGTTTGTTGGGATGCTCATAATCTTGGAATAACGTGAAACCTTTTATTTTACAATGAATCCCAGCATTTCCCTAAGAACTTCTGTATGTGAAGTTAAGAAAAGAGGGGTCAAACCTTTTGGCACAAACAACATTTGTGTTGCCACCACCTTGATTTTCTGATAAGTGCTATTGTATCCTAAAGGTAGAACAGACTGGAAAACAATCAAAGATAAACACTGGTCGGGTTACAACCTGGTATCTTTAATTGTAGTTTCCTTGCTGTGATATCAGGATTCAGTGGTGCCTGTCAGGAAATTCCCTGTCTTGTGTCACCCACCATCTCTTGAGTCCCAAGGCCACAGGTAGTCTTTATCTTTCAATCCTATCACCCAAATACATGGCCCATGGATCCCCTAAAGGACCTTCAAAATACTCTTCCAGTCCCAAAACAATCCAACCTCATTTTTCTACACTCCTTTGAGATTCTAACCAGCTCCTCTACACTAGAAAAGAGGAGGAGAGAAAGGAGTGGGTTAAAAACTCACTCAGGCACGTGCAAAGCGCTAGCATTCCTTCCAGACCTTTGTCAAATTGAGTACACGTGCCACCAAATGGATCTGGTTTCTCTCTTGTTAAACATTGCAGTTGTTCTTAACACTAGACTTTTATGAGCTCTATTAAATTCATAATCATAAAAAGTTAGTGGCCTAAATAATATCCATTGGTATACTTCATTAAGTACCAAAATAAAAATTCATGGCAAATGCCATTTTATATTTGAATTTTATATGCAGGCTGCATATATGCCTTAATGTGAGTCTTCCCATTGGATTGTATGCTTAACCTTTCATATTTGTGGCTGAAATCTATCCCAACTATTGAAAGTAATCTTTCCTGTGGTCAACTTTATTGCTTTGTGTTAATGCTTAGTATAAATATAGCCTTAAGATCCAATAATGCACTTTAAAATACTTGTGCCATTTAAGCAATTTGACAGAGTTGAAGAAACTAATTGCAATATTTTGATGGAGACAGTAGAATAACAGTATTAGCAAATATATGTCACCTCTTTAAATTTGGCAGGGGGGCAGGGAGGCGGGGGTGGAATCAGAAGCTGAAAATTTAAAACAAGTAAAACATACCTGGAAAAGATGTAGCCAAGTTTCTGAAATTATAGTAATCCTAGAAATTGGTATTAGGAGCTCAAACGTAGCAAGTAATTAATACATGTTACCTAATAACCTAGTTGGAATGTTTGTTTAAAATATTAAGTTAGTTTCTACTGAAAGTTTTAGCTGCATTATTATTTTTCATGAAATCTATAAAAGAAATTCCACTGATTAGTAACATAGTAAATCAAAACTACCATCAACAGCCAGTTTAAGCATATTTTGTTTTTCAAATCATTGTGTTTTAATTATGACATTTTCCTCCTCTGGAAAATAAGTTGCAAGTCCCATTTTAATATGAATATCTATAATTATTACTTTAATAAAACTGAAATAATTTTATAGAGGCATTAAACTATGGTCTGAACAAAATCAGAGTTCCAAATTTGGGGAGTATTCCAGATTGTGAAATGCTACCTTTTCAATGCAAACCTCTTTATAAGAGAAAGGCACTCCTTCGTAACTCTGGTTTAGAGGGTAGAACTAATACTCATTTCATAGCCAACTGTTGTGTGGGGCTTTTATTGTACATCACTGTTCTGAGGCTGGACTGTAGTCACTTTATCAAAATCCAAGAAGCAGAGAGTCACAGAAGTGTGAGACTTGTAATTGTCTATTTGGGGCATTAGCTGAAGTCTTCATATATCACATACCTTACATTTTCTCATACGTAGTGCCAATTTTAGCAGCATGTAATTATGCATATTATAAACTATATTCTTTTTTGACTGAAGAAGTGACTATTTTGAGAATAACAATATGGACTTAAAAGGCAATAAATTTAAAAGAAAACATAAAAAATTTCTACTGCCTTTTATTTTGGCCACTTCCTTTTAGCTTATAAAAGAAATTTCATTGGGTGTATTTACTTACTGCATTACTTAGATTACACAGACTTATTAGCATAGAAAAATTTTTTTTGTTTTTCAGGTCTATCCCACATTTTTGTCACACTGTTCCATTGTATTAAATGACTTTCTTCCCTGCTTGTCAAGTGATACTCACATACTTCAACATCAAGTTTCTGTTTTCTTTTTAGATTTCCTAGTTATCTTGCTTTTTCCCTCGCAGTGCCCTTCCCATCTTGATGAAGTGTGGGATAAATTCTGTCACCATTAACTTTTTTGACTCTAATGAAATTCAAACTGAACGGACTTAAGAATTTGGCCCTGGTAGTAAACATAATATACCTTGGCTTCTTTTATCTGTAAGTTAAAACATCTCAGGAATACTTGGAACATGTCCCTCTTCCTGATAGGAGTTGGAGAACCCTGCCCAGCCCTCTGACAAGAAGTAAAATGAATGAGACGTTATTTGAATCAGAGAGCCTAGAAATAGTCTGAAACCAAGCTTCAGAAATTGTTTCATGATTATTATAAGGTCAATATTGTTTGCCTATTAGTTGGACAGAAAGCACGTGTGGACATTCATCCAGTCTGACCCCAGATCATCCTTGATTCATCCAAAATGACCAAATGTGTGGTTTGGGGGTCTTTGTTTCAGCAAAAAGTACCACAGCTTGGACTTAGGGCTGGATTCATAATATTGTCACATTTGTACTTGACTGTGGATTCTTAATTCTGGGAATGTTATTAGACTTCCTGATAATCTAAAGTGGATGGTATTGCATGTAACTAATATCAGCCCTATTCTAGAGAAACCATGCATCATTTGCAAACAAACGTTCAACTTTTTCATTGATATGATTTAGATATAAGCCACACTCAAGATATATTTAGCATAGGTTTATTACATGATATGAAAAAATTCAAGGGATAGTCAAACTTGTGTGTTAAAAATCCCCGCAAATTGCTGAGATGATGTTACTTCAGATTTTTCCTTGTAGCTGGCAAACTACATCGGTCATCAGTTCCCTGTAAAGTTAGGTGTTCACCTCATGCCCCAGCTGGAGAAATCATGTCAATTATCCAGTCAAGTTCTTAAAAATAATATTTTTTCATTAATATATTACTTCCTCTATGTCCAAATATAACTTTATTGTTTCCCTTGAGTAAATACTGTCTAAATATTTGATACAAATATCTGAATTTTTTTCAGTTTAATCAAAATTAGCATGCTTTATGTTCCTTTATAAAGAAAATTCTAGATAAAGTATGACTTTATCAGCTGATTACAAACCCTTTCTCTAAGACCTATTTTTTTTTTAACATCTTTATTGGAGTATAATTGCTTTACAATGGTGTGTTAGTTTTTGCTTTATAACAAAGTGAATCATCTATACATATACATATATCCCCATACCTCCTCCCTCTTGCATCTCCCTCCTACCCTCCCTATCCCACCCCTCTAGGTGGACACAAAGCACCGAGCTAATCTCCCTGTGCTATGTGGCTGCTTCCCACTAGCTATCTATTTTACATTTGGTAGTGTATGTATGTCCATGCCACTTTCTCACTCCGTCCTAGCTTACCCTTCCCCCTCCCCGTGTCCTCACGTCCATTCTCTACGTCTGCGTAAGACCTATTTTTTTAATTCCACGTGGCAACAGCTTTATTTTGTTATTTGATCATTTTCATCATAATTAAAATTCTGTAGATGGTCTTGAAAAAAGTAAACCAACCTTATATTTTGTATGAAACTTAGAACACTAATTGGTATATATATATGTTGCTTATGAAAGAAATTATTAATTTAATAAGTAGTAAATTCCAAGAGAACATAGAAATAGTTCTGTGTAGAAGGAACACAAAAACAGTGGCATAAAAATGTTGTTATGTTAACACATTTTAACATAACAACATTATTTATTAAGAAGCCACAACAGTTAGTTGTTTTGTTTCTATTGTAAACAAAATTGATTATAAGATATATTCATGAAACAAATTTATTTATATGTATATATATATTGCAAAATTGTGGGCCTGTTAAATTACTGTATTCACATTCTCCTTTTTCTCAAAGAATGTAAGATGCTAAAAAGAAAAACATTTGGGTGTTTACGCTGTCATTACTGTATATTTAGAAATTGCAGTTCTAAAGAATAATTGTTACCTCCTGTTTGAATTACCAGAATATATCCCATTTTATCAATAATTACATCCTCACAAACAATAGCAAATGAGAAGAATTTCTTAATTTTAAGATGAATGACTTTCACTAGGAGTTTGTACTAGATCTTGTCCATAGTTTGATTACATTACACGTTTTTCATTTTCTGTAAAACTTTTAGCCATTTTCCAAATAATGTCATAATATTTTTCATATTTATATATGAGCCTGGTTGAAAAGAGATTTTCTTTACCTTTTCAATGATACTGAAAGTATTTATATAATTTTACTTTTTAACTTTGTCTACATTTCATTAGTCATACTGTTAACTTTGGTATTCATAAAACTATGTGGAGGAAACCATTATGAATATATTTTAAGAAAGAGGCATGTAGAAATAAAATAAGAAAATAGAAAATATTAATACTCTTTTGTAGAAATTCCTAAAAGAAAACTGGAAAGGAAACAAATTCTTTTGTGATGAAAATGTTGAAAAATCAGGAGTATTTAAGACCTTAATTTCTTACATTTTTAGAGCAATCTGCTTCTTATCTCCAAATGATTATTTCATGCTGTTGGTTCCATGAATTGTGCTTTTAGCATAATATATAATTTCCCCCTACTATTTTAGTGTTTATACATTAATCACTTATAAGAAAAGAAGAAATTAGTGAATAAAAGTCAGGGAAACTGGGTTTATTACCATTTTCCAATAGCAGTAATGTATAGTCCCTTTAACCTTCCATACGGTGCTTTGTGTGATGAGAATATAAAACATTTATATATGTTCTTAGTGCCTTATTTTTTTCACTTGACTTTATTTCTTATCTAAAGAGCCATATATTTTTTGTGAGTGTTCTTTTGTCCTTCTATTTAAAGTGCTGATGAGACAGTGTATCTCTAGGAATATATATATATAGGCTGCATTTGCTACTTTCATTCACTGTATTATCTCTAGAACAGCAGGTTAGCCAATATATTTTTCTTAAATTCATTGTTCATTTTTAAGCTAAAGTATTTTAAAAAGGATCTTAAACACCATAAATTGAAGCCATTATAATTGAAATGTATTTTTAAACCACCAAAAAGAATGCTGATTATTAAAGTTTAAAACAGGAGTTGGAATGGTTATCAGTCTTTATCTATAGCTCCAATTAGGGTAAAGTTACTTTACAAAAAGCATTAAAAATAAAAGTAATTATATGGTACTTCAGGAATTCGACCAGTTCACTACCACTTGTCTTCGGTAATATTTCGTCTGTAATCTACTTCCACACAGATGCTGAAGAATGATGGTGTTTGCTATTTACATAGATTTATTAACTCACAGTGGGCTTTATCGACATCGAGACATTTTGTACAATATATTATCTTGCTCTTCTTGGTCTTTGCCTTTTGTGTTATACAAAAAGCTGGTTTTGTTGTATTCTTTATGTACTATAGTATGTAATTCAACTTTTCCTGATGAATGTATAGTGAATAATTAAAATAAATCATGTGCTTAGAAAAGACAAAGACACAGGTTGTATATGCAAATATGTGTAAATATTTGACAAAGAAAAAAAGAGGAAAAGAATCTTCCTGCCAACAGATATGTCCTGCTGGACAGGATGTGGAAATTAACAGATTTTTTTTTTTTTTTTTAAGCAATGAGATTTAAAAATCTATTACCTCAAGAATTTTCAGTGGATATATATCAGTGTAATGATCCTTCTTCGTAAACACAATCTTACTTGCTGCTGGCGGTAAAAGCAACCCACGTGTCAGATCACACAAATTTTAGGGGCTACCCTAAAATTTAGGGGCTAGTCTTCCAAAAGATTGATACTTCATGAAATTTTGGAGTCCAATTTTGGACTTTCAGTAACATCCCTATGGCTTTTTGTTGTGGTTGGGCTTCTATTTTTTTTTTATTGTTTTTGGTTGATTGTTTTAGAATGGAAGGGTAATCTAAATTGTGAGATCAGATCTCATAGACGGGTGTAACGACATTCACTCTACTTGGATGCAAACTATAATGGGAATCAACTACTTTGATTGTCACTGTATGAACTGTTGTATGGATTCCTGTGGAGTGCTGTTTACTTGCATGATGTGTGCAAGACATCATGCAGCGTCATCTAGCAATGCCTAATAAAAGTTTTTAAAAGAGAAGACTCTTGGGGTTTTTTTCCAATAGATTTGGAATTTAAAGAAATTAAAAGATAAAATTTGGCAGTGCCAAAATTACATGTACATAAGTAAATTTGGAAAGTTATCGAAGTCACTTCTGCACTAGATTCTAAGAATGGAGAGGCAGGAATGCATAGAAATTCATGAGTGTGTGTTTTGGAAGGTGGATTGTGTTGTGTCGCTGTGGCATGTTTTGAGGAAAGCGCACAGAACAGTGATGATCATTCTGCATGGGGTGTGATAAAGAAGCAAATACTGTGAAATTAAGAATTTGGCTTAGGGTGGTGATTGCTCTTTAGACAAAAGAGGCTGGACTGGAGTGGGGAAAGTAGAAACCAGTAAACCATTAGAACTAAATATATATGCCTTCTCTTTAACCTAGCAAGTCTTTCCCTAGATCTATACTTTGGGAAACAAGGGCATTTGTTGACCAAAGGACACGTATAAGGATTCCCATCAACAGTAAAGTGGATAAGTATACTGGGGTAGATTTATACCATGGAATACTACAGAGCAATAACAATGAAAAAATAATTTCTTAAAAATCTACAAAGCAATGCACAAAAATATGGTTGAATCTCACAGACCTGTTGAGCAAATGAAGCCAGACACAAAAGGAGATATATTTATATGATGGTAAAACTAATCGATGATGACAGAAGTCACAACACTAGTTACTTTAGGGGTGCGGGTTATTGACTAGGAAGGGATGATAAAAATATTGTATCACTTCATATGGGTGTTAGACAGGGTACTATTAGGAACTTAATATAAAATAACTAGATTATTAGAAATGAAACTTACAATAGGCCAGGTTTTAATCCTCAGATCGCAATTGAGGTAGGTTTGCAAAGAGGTTAAGAGCGCAGCTGGGTGGCTAGGCTGCTGTATTCAAACCCCAACTCTGCCTCTTGCAGGGTGTGTAACCTTGGCCAAGTCACTTAACCTCTCTGTGGCTCAGTTTTCTCTTCTGTAATGGGGAGGGCAGCACATGCCTCCAAGTGAGCTGTGAGGGTTAACTGGGTTTTAAAAACACATAAAGCACTTAAAATAGTGCCTTGCTCTTAACAAGCTTTCAATAAACGTTAGCTCTTATTATTGTTAGTGACCGTTTCACTGTGGACACATTGGCCCATGCAATGTGATTCACTGATATCAGTCACAAGTACTGGAATATGCTAGCTTGGTATCATTCCAAGACATCGTGTCAGAGACCCGCTCCGCGCATCCTCTCCCAGCGCAGGCCGGGACCAGGCACACCCGGTCCAGTGGGAGGCGCCCCGAGGACCACTACAGCCCTGGGATCCAGGGGTTGCAAAAGCCTTCCTTCGGGGGAGGCGGAGCCGGTGCCACGAGCATCTTGGTCCCCAGCAACCCCCGCACGAGGCCGCCGGCTGCCCTGAGCGAGGCAGTCGGACGGGCTGCGGGCGGTGACCGCCTTGCCTCCGGGCGTCTGCCGGGGACAGGGGTGGGGCGCTTGCGGCCCGGGCGCTGCTCGCCGCCTCCCTCCCCCCGCCCACCCCAGCTGTTGCCCGCTCCTCTGGACAGGGGTTCTGGGAGAAGCGGGTCTCCTCCTCGAGCACAAGGGGAGGGACAGCGAGGCTGCAACGTCTGTGAGCCAGCAACACATCCCATTCCTGCATGTTTAAAGGAAGAAGGTTGTTTTGTTTGTTTTTTAATTGAGGAGGTGAATTTTTAAATTAAATTAAGCTAATTTTATGGGGAGGCTAGAAGACAGTTGCCTGCAGTGTTCTGATCGCAGCTTCCATTTGCCAGATCACTTCTCATAAACCTGGCTGATAAAGCTTCTACATCTCATTAAAAACGTTACCCAAAAGAAAAGGAACAGAAGGAGAACGGGATGAAAGGGAGAAGGGAAAGGAAAGAGGAAAGAAAGAGACATTTAAGAAGCTAGAATAGGAAAACGGAGCCAAAGAAGTGAAGTCAAGACAGTTGCAAACCCCATCTGATTTCAATCCCAAAGGCAATTTTCTTTCCTCTACATTAGCGTGTCCTGGTTCCCCCCAAACATTAGAATTACCACTGTTACATTATTTTTAGCATTGACTGAGTCTAAACAACTTGCCCCGTCATACAGCCTGTCAGGGACAGAGCTGAGATTTGAGCCACAGCAGTGGATTGCTTCTCCAACTCCTCTTATTAACCAGGGAATCCGAGGCAAGTTACCCAAGCAGTCTTTTAACATCTGCAATTCTTTACAAAGGAACATTGGGAAATAGGGAATAATCACACATAGAGAGTTGAGGCTCCCATCAAATGAGACAACATATCTGCGAGCACACAGAATACTGCCAATTATTTTCTCTTTGATTTAATCATTTGTTGAAAATCTATTCGATATTTTTTATTCAGTTAATTATTTTTTTGGTAAACATGTATTGAGCTCCTCCTATGTTATAAGAAATACAGCGTATATGCATTTAGGAGAAGGCCAGGCCCCAACACTGGTCTAGTGGAGACAGTGCTAGGCAAAGGTTCAAGGTGTACAGCATAATGTTTTGATTTACATATCAGTACATCAGGAAATGATTATCACAATAAGTTTAGTGAACACCCATCATGTCATATAGATACAAAATTTTTAAAAATAGAAAATACTATTTTTCTTTGTGATGAGAACTTTAAGATTTAGTTTCTTAACAACTTTCATATATAACATGCAGCAGTGTTAATTATATTGATCATATTGTACATGACATCCCTAGTACTTATTTATCTTATAACTGGAAGTTTGTACCTTTTGACTGACTTCATCCAATCCCCCCTCTCCCCCCCCCACCCCCTGCTTCTGGTTGACCACAAATCTGATCTCTTTTTCTATGAGTTTGTTTGTTTGTTTTTGAAGTATAATTGGCCTAGAACACTATGTTAGTTCCTGTTACTCAACATAGTAATTCCATACTTCTATACATTTCAAAGTGATCACCATAGTAAGTCTAGTTACCATATGTTAACAAAGATATTCCATAGTTATTGACTATATACGCCACACTGTGCATTTCGTACCTGTGACTCATTTACTTTGCAACTAGAAGTTTGCAAAGAGGTATAAACTTCCAGTTGACTTGCGTTCTTAACCAAGAAACTTAAATCACATGAATAAGCTGGTCTGGGGTAGTGAAAAGAGCATGACTTGCGTCCAGAGGCCTGGCTTCTACTGCCTGCTCATGGGTGCTTGGCCTTGGAAGAGATGTTCCATCTTCCTGTAGCCAAGTTCCCTTCCTTGAACGTGGGGGGACCAGATCGCTAACACACATATTATATGAACAGTAATATGTAATAAAGTTAAACTACAGCAGTTAAAAACCTCTTTCACAATTGTGTAAAGTTAAATTTTGCTTTAACAACTGCACAATGGGAATAAACATACCGTGGATGCTGTTCGTGCAGGAGGTTCAAAGTAGTGTTCAATGAATGGAATCTCCCTTCTCCCTTCCCTCAAGCAAATCACACTTGACCCAGAGAATGTCCTTAACAATCGCTGGGTTGTAATAGTGACCCCAAATTAATAAGCTTCTTACCCTGGTCATTAATTCAACCTTGAATTGACATATTGGCTTGCCAAGTTAGACATCATTGCATACTGTAAGATGTTTTAACACTTGTTTCTCTTAGCCGATCGACTATTTAAATTGGGTACAGGAAGTGCCTGCATGAGGACAGCCCGAGAAATCATCCAGGCATTCCATGAGGGAGGTTGGATGATTCCCCACACACACACACACACCCCTGCAACCAGCAGCACAGAGGCCCTTTCAACATCCAGAAATAGATCTCCTATTGAGCCTCTGTTTATCTCCTCTGACCATAAAAAGCAGCTGGCCCTGCAGGAAAGATTGGCAGCTGCAATTAACTCCAGGAGGCCATAAACCCAGTCCCAAGTAGCATGAATAAAGGCTGCTCAAAGAACTTTTGGAGTCATGTTGCTAGCTCATTGCTAGAACCATTTGGTCCTCTGAGGAGGAAATCTGTGAGCTAAACACCACACACATCACTGCAACATTTCCTGTAACCACCAGAGGCACTCAGAATCATTCCATTATTCTTGGAGTTGCTTCAGAATGACGAGCAAATATCTACAATATGACTAAATGCTGATGGTGTTTTGTTAAATGAAAAGCATAAAAAAAAGGATTGCATGATCCCACAGTTTTCATCTTCCATGACTTTGTATTCAAACTTTGCTCAGTATTAGACTAAGAGTAATTGTGAACAGAAAGCTGAATCATTTTTTAAAGCCTGGAGGCAGTAAGAGGTTTGTATTGGAACACTTTACACATCATTGCTAAACAATTACCAGGTCATTAGGAAACAGCGTCAAACATCTCTCATATCTTTGCTAAGAGCCCTTAAGAACACTATTCTTGTTGCTTCTTTTTATACAAATGAATTAATAAAGGCCTGGAAAATTGCAATAATGTAATTCATTAGGCATGTGTCCAGGAGCAGAATCGGGAGGTATCAAGTACAACACAGTAACCATCTGAAACTTATTTCAACTATGTTAACTTGGTATTATTACTATTAAATAAGCCAAGAAAGGCTCCAAGTCTTTACCCACAAAACATCTTTGGGGCTGAACAAATGTGTTTAAAACTACAGGTAGCCATTTTGTATTATAAAAGTCTAGCTCTTTGCTTTTATTTCATCTAAAATTTGTTTTATAAAACAAAAATAAATGTTTCTGGGGAGCATTTGTTCTGCTATGGTGGTGTAAAGCCCCTATAGCTGACCCTTTCCTGTGAGTACAACAAAAACAAAAAACATGTACCAGAAAAGGTTAAAATAAACAAGAACAGGCAGGTTGTGGTGGAAAATCAAACGTGGAGAAGCAACCCCCATGGTGGGAGGGTCTCTGTTGTTTACCTCTAATGTTTTGCTTCAAAGGCATGATTGTAGAGGACACAGCTGCTAAAATTCCAGTAGAACCCTCTGCTACCTTTACCTGCCTTCAGAACCACAGAAAGAAGACAGGGCAGGAGGGGAGTTGTGGAGGGGAGAGAGTGGAGAAGGAGAAATGAATGAAAAGAGGAAAGCTCAGCAGAGAAATAGAAACTATTTTAAAAAGAATCAAATGAAATTTTTTAAACTTGAAAAATGCAATATCTGGAAAAATTCCCTGGATGAGTTCAAAAGTATAATGGAGATAGCAGAGTAAAGAGTCAGTAAACTTGAAGCTAGATCAGTAAAAATTATTCTATCTGAAGAACAGAAAGAAAAAGATTGAAGAAAAATGAATAAAATCTTAAGAATCTGTGGGACAATATCAGAAGTTCTCATGCATGTGCACTTGGACTCCCAGACAGAGAGAAGAAAGAGATTGGAGGATAGATTACAATTGGACACAAGAAAACTTTTTGGAAAATGTTCATTAACTTGATTGTGGTAATGATTTATACACATGTGGAAACTCATTCAATTGTACACTTTAAATTTAAATATAAAAGTTTAATGTCAATTGTACATCAATGAAATGGGTTTTTAAAATTTTAATTACATACACACACCCAAAAAAAAAGGAAGAAAAGAAAATGCAATGTTCTTACACTCAAATAAGATTTTTGGTTTTCTTTTAATAGTCTTTTTTGTATTTTTCTAAATTCTCATTATATACACGTCTTTCTTTTGTGTTCAAGTTCTAAGTTTTAAAACTGGGAAAAATTAAAATTATTTGTTTCTAAATAAGTAACTTAGGTAAAATATAGTATTACTCATCTGGTTATGTATTTGGGTACTTTCTATTAAAGATTTAAAGAAAATTTAAGTTTTATATTTGTCTTATCTTTTGGATATGTTGTATGTTTAGAGTGTTTCTTCTTTCATTTTATTTGAATGAGAATGCCTCCTATTAAGTTTTGATTTGTGGTTATTTGAAAGAGAAGGAAAACACAGAAATGTATAAATCAAAAATAGCTATCTTACCATACTTAAATGTTTTAAACCTAAGCCAAAAATAGTATAACCCAATTTATAACACAGAATGTGTAGGAGTTAAAATTACCTTCTGAGTTCATTATTAATTTTTTTACTTACTGGTGTGAAAATCAGCATAATCACCATGTTTTGCTATTATATTATGACAATGGTTTCCATAACCATTTTAAACCCTGCATAAGAATTTTGTGTGTTCTTAAACATATTACTTCTAGTATATGACTATAAGAACTCATATTTTGTGAATGTGGGCAGGAGAAATAGATAGTTTACTGAGTAAATGTATATTTCTTTGTCTTTGATAGTTTGCTGACATATAAACCTTAAATAGAAGAAGCCCAAGGCAATTTTGTAAACCATTGTATTGCAAGTATTTTCTCCTTTTTATAAGGCCATTTGAGTTTTATCACATAACTATGTATTTTTTTATTAGAGGTTACAGTGTAAGCCAAATGATCTTAATTCGAAGTTAAACTAAAGAGGAAGCAAATTAAGTGTTTTGTAGAAAAAATTTAATTAATAACCTGGTGGTGGTGGTGCTGGTGGTGATTACATTTCATCAGTTCACTCTCATCATATAGCCTTAGCAATAAGCCTAGAGTCTCAGGCTGTGCCCTCCAAAAAAGCAGAGCCCAAGATTAGATCTTGCTTGAAGGTAATAGTTTAATTTGGGATGTGAACCCAAGAAACAGAAGTGAACAGCTGGGAGAATGAAACAGGAAAGGACTGTAGGCTTATCTAAGGATGCATTATCAACGCACAGTTGTCTCTGTGGGCACTGTGCCTCAATCAATCCTCAAGGTCCCTCAGAATAGCCATGTAGTATGTTTCTCAGAATTGCCCACCCCAAAGACAGAAGAGGACATGTTTATCCACCTGCTCTGATGCCCATTAGTTGAGGGTTGCTCCGTGGAACAATAACTCCCTCATACTTCCATGTACATGAATCTCAAGGGCTCAGAAGTCTCCACAGGGCATCCAGTGAAGTAGAGGCAGAGAGCTCCCAAGATAGAAATCTGAGGAAGGTGCTGCCAGGTTACCTTTGCCAGCAACTGATTGCCTCTGTGCGGCCAAAGTAAAAGCCCGGGCTGAGGAGATGTGAGAACATAAGTGGTGGCCATGCAGCATTGTAGGGATAAATATATCAACAAAGAAGAGAAATAAGACAATTTGTTAGGCTAATCACATTAGCCTCTGATACACACACACACACGTGCGCACGCACGCATGTCCTGACACTGGCTTCCGTCAGGTTTCAAGAATCAATTATGTCCATCTCTTCCAGACTCTATGTTCAGTAATGTCAAGTTAGTAGTTTCAAATCAGCAAAGATGTGAGTGTTTACACTACAGAAATTGGTGGTCTCTACACACCAGAGCATTTTTGTTTGTTTGTTTGATGGGAGAGGGGCAGAGAGCTGGTTTGCCAGCACATGACTACTACGTGTATGTATCCATATATATGTGTGGGTGCCTATACAGAGACACACATGACAAAGGTTTAACTTATTTGTAAATTGTATTTTGGTGAAGTAATAAAAATAAATTAAATTTAAAAATAGTACTATCTTGATTCCAAAACAGAAACTATCATAGGAGCCTTTCTATGAAGGACTAAACTTGAAAGCATGAGCAAAATGTTAATGCCACCGCCTATCAACCCACAGATTAAATGCGGAAGAAAGAAAAGACCTCTAGCTGAGATAGTAGCCATATGACAATCTGTTATGACCTGACCAGCATATGCATGAAATTTATCAGACATTCAAGAACAGGGCCACGTAGCACGAGTAGCCCTCCAATCCTTTCAAAGTTCCTTAAAAAACAAGTGTGTTTTAAAATTCAAACACAGCCATTTGGGACCTAAATTCAAACTATTGAACTCATCATATTACTTATAACTTCTTGTGGTTTGAAAGATCTTACTTATAACTTAGGATCCACAAGCTTCAACCAATTTAGAGGACAATCTGGTGACCAAAGGTAACAAAGCTTTCACAGAAAAGTATTTGTTCAAAGGGTCAGAACATACAAAAGGGGAAAACTTCTGCAAAAGCCAATGTTTCAATTCTGTGATTATCTTTGCTGTCAGGAACCAGGGCTATTCTATTTACGTTTATCCCAGGTGATTTATTACTAAAGTAAATATTCTAATGTAGGACTACTACTGCACTTTTTAAAAAAATTAATTAATTTATTTATGTATTTTTGGCTGCATTGGGTCTTCTTTGCCGCGCGTGGGCTTTCTCTAGTTGCAGTGAGCGGGGGCTAGCCTTCGTTGCAGTGCGCGGGCTTCTCATTGCAGTGGCTTCTCTTGTTGCAGAGCATGGGCTCTAGGGCGCACGGGCTTCAGTAGTTGTGATGCATGGGCTCAGTAGTTGTGGCTTACGGGCTCAGTAGTTGTGGCCTGTGGGCTCTAGAATGCAGGCTCAGTAGTCGTGGCACATGGGCTTAGTTGCTCCGCGGCATGTGGGATCTTCGCGGACTAGGGCTCGAACCCGTGTCCCCTGCATTGGCAGGTGGATTCTTAAGCAGGCAAGTCCCCACTATTGCATTTGAAATTTCACAATTTAAATTTCTTTCATGATGCTTCCACTTTAGTATAAACTTAAAATAGAAGCTTCTTGTGGGGAACACTCTGGTGAGTGTTCAGCATTTCAGCTGCTGGTGAAATGCTGTCAGCAGCATAAATATTTGTTGAACCAAGACATGGTTATTAGAGCCATAATCATTATAGTGATTACCCTGGAATCTCCCTTTGGGTCTCTATCTCTTTTTTAATAGATAACTCTCTTGGTACTGGTACAAAGGTGTATAACCCTTGTATTTCTAAAATGACCCAGAGTCATGTAGCCAACAATGGCTTTAGGTTGGGATTTAGTCTTACCTTGTTACGTGTCACTTTATTAAATCATGAAATGCGTTTAGTATACAATGGTGAATTTACTTAAGTTGTTCGTTCCCTTGCCTCTTTATTTTTTCTGATAAATATACATAAGAATATTGTAATAAACATCCAACACTTGTATCAACATTGTTATACCCTGTGTGATGATTGCTTTTAACACTTTAACCTAATACCACACTGTTATAGGAGTGATGTAATGGAATATGCTAAACGTTATGTATTTATTCACATGAAGAGAAAGATGTGTTGTGAAATGCTTGAGAAGCTGTTTGACTTCATGAAATCAGAAGCTTTAGTTTCAGACAGACGTGTCTCACCAAAAACTGCCTTACCGTGTAATTTTGGGCAAATTAATTAATCACTCTAAGCCTCAGTTTCTTCATCTATAAGCAAGGAATGCAATATAACCTAACTCACAGGGTTCTTGAAAATTGTAACTAAGATGACCTATATCAAAACCTCTGCACAGTGCATGGAACGATGTTAAATTCAAAAGATCAAATCCAAACAAAACATTGTTACTATAAGAAATAACCTCACCTAGAAAACGGAGATAATAATAGCTCATTTCAAGGGATATTGTGAGGAATAAATCAGTTTATGTATGTAAACTGACTAGCAAAATGCTTAAAACAAAATAGATAATCAAGAAATGATAGCTATTATCATCATTGGATTTGTTGCCACTGAAATAAGGTCTTTTACATGCTTATGTTTTAAAGTGCTTATGATTTGGAGCCCTCTGGTGTTCCTATTGGGCACTGCAATTTTGAATCAGTTGGTAGTGTTAAGCTAACTTAGATCAGTATTTCCTCAAACTATCATTTACATACTATTTTGTCAATCCAAAAGAGCTGTTACTTACTTAATATTTTTATTTAATTTGACTTATTTCTTAAGGGAATATCAATATATTTCCAAAACCAGTTTTCTATCATTATGATAAATGTTAAACCAGTATGTTTTTAACGTTTGCTAAATACATAACTGTTAATATAGAAAACCGTACATTGGGTACCAACCAGAATTATACCGCATACAACACTTGAGAAACCTTATTTTATATCAATAGATTTCATTATATGAAGGGTTAGGAGAGTTTTCAAAAGAAGAAGCAATTTTTAAAAATTGAATCAAAGAATTATGAGACATTAGTTTGATGGACAAGAGGACAAAGGGTTTTCCCAACAGAGATTAAAGTACATGTAAATGCAGAGGGCTGTGGAAGCACTTGCCTCATGGTGGAAACCGCAAGCGGTTACAAATAGCCGGACCCCGGAGTACAAGTGAGGAATTGGCTGGTACAGGGAGAGAGGTGGCCACGTGGCCACGTCAGAGAAGGCCTCCTGGGTCGTGGGGAAGACTGTGGACTCCTTTGCTGTAGAGTCACCATTTTCCCCAGAATTGAGTTCCATGAGATTTTAGTAAATATTTCTCCTCACCACCCCTCAAAAGTGTTTATGTGTGTGCGTATGTGGTGTCGAGTTTGCGAAAAGCTGAGTTAAATCAAATTACACAGTATTTTGTTATTGCAGAGGTTGTCAAGCACTGTAAAACTCTAAGAGGACATTATAATATGCAGATTTCCTAACATGTTTGATCTTGGAGTAGTTTATTTTTTTAAATGTTGTCTTACTTGTGAGACAACGCAAGTAAGAAATGCCCTTGGGTTATGGAGAGTTCTTTTTTTTATAAAGACAGTAATAGCATGATTAGATTTGTGTTTTAGAAGAATCATTAGTAACAGTATGGTGGCTGACTTGAAAGAAAAAAAAGAACTAGAGGCTGCCAAATGAGTTAGATTATGGCTGAATCACCCATAGTACATGTAGAAAATGTAACATAATCACTGCATATGTCATGAATTTTAAAATATAATAGCTAAAAATAATTTTAGGGCAGTACAAATTTGAAAGCAGTAATTTATGCCTTAAAAAAAAGAGACATTAAATAAAGTAATGGAGCTTATTGGAAGGAATGACAAAACCTAAGAGACATAAAGAACTGACAGAAGGAGAGACTTCTTAGAAAAATAGACAAATATCCCGTGCCAAGAAATTAGTAGAATGGCATGCAAATCTGAGTAACAGAAAATAATCATGATGATAGAATAAAAGGTATGATAAATGCTCAACAATAACAAATTACAGAAAAAATGACTTCCTTTTTATTTGAATAATTATATTGTGTACCTCAAAAGTTTCTTGCTGCTTTTATTGAAAATGACAGATGTAGGTGGAACACTTTAGCTTATGAAATAGAAATCAATTGTGACTCTTATCATTATGAGTTATCAAAACCAGACTGTTTGAGCATATGTATGTTAGTACAGGGTAGTGCTTTGGCAAAAGTGAGTTGGAGATAAAGAGAGGTGGAATTTTTTTTTTAAATCTCATAAGTAGAAAACAAAACTTCTTGAATATTTAAGAGTAGTAAAAAGGGGGGAAAATCTTTTTTCCAGAGGATATTGTATTATTCAAGCAGTTTGATGGATACTGTTTGCTCTCAAATTGATTTTATTAGCTAGCATTTAGAGCAGCTGTTCTACTCATTTGACAGTTACGGGGAATAATTACACATTTTCCTTACTGAACTGGTTTGAAATGTCACATCGCTTGAGAGTTCCTTCAGCTTGTCAGATTGTGTCAATTTTCTTCATTTTTCTAGTGAATGTTTTAAAGTGTTGACCCAGCTCATAAATAGAGCAGCCCTTTTCTTCCTCTTCTGAAAAAGACAGGTGACTGGGTAACAGATATCGTTGGATGTGCAGAAAGTGAAGCATCCTGGTATAGAGGTAAGTCAATATTTTTAAGAGAAAGTCAACATAATATTTTTCTTTTTTCAAATTCTTCCATTGATATTATGCAACATTTATTTCAGGAGAATTTAATCGATTAAATTTTTTTAAATTTATATTTTCACTGAATATTCCCTAATCTTATTACAGAATGAATTGTGGTTGTAATTTTTTAAACTGTTCCCAGGAATGGAGGGAAAGAACATTAGAAACTGGAGGCAGTCTGGCATCTGTGTTAAGAACACAGGTTGAGGAATTTAATTTGGGTTCATAGTCCAGCTCCACAGTTGTTAGCTGTCTGATCTAAGCCAGTTAAACAATCCAAGACTCAGCTTCTTTGTCTGTAAGGTGGATGAAAATACCTCTCTCCAAAGAGACTTTATGTGTGTGCGTGAGATTATTTTATCATTGTGGCACAGTCTAAAATTAAATTGTTAATATTAACTTAAATCAATATTATTACTTTGGGTTTCATTTTTCAAAATGAAAATTAGAACATGACCTCTAATAGTATGAACCATTTGGCATTCCAGATTCTCTTTGGGTTCCACTGATTTATCCAACCTTATCTACAACTTATTCCCAGAATTAACCCACCATTTCAGTGTGGCTGGTCTTATTGACCAGCCTTCCTAACTTCTATTTTCTAGAGATTCCAACCGGATGGTCACTTAGAGGTGGCACTCTATCTTCACTTTTCCCAATCAACACTTATCAAGCACAGGTCCCTAATTCTCTTTTAAGGTAACCATATATATGATCATAAATTAGTATATTAACCATTTGTCAGAACACGTTTGCTTTTTAACAACTGCCTTTAAGTTATCTAGAAAACTGCCTAGTGGGAGAATGTCAATCATCAAGAGTCAGGAGTAATTTTTGGCAAAGAGCTGTATTGACAGCTCCAAGTGGTTGCCTGTCCACTCTGCCCACACATAAGCTCATCCTAGATCAATAGGATAACACTTACATGTGAAGTCTATTGCTTCTGAAAAGATTAGAAAGTAAGGAAGACTAGGAATGAGAAAACCTTGCATTAGTAAATTTACATTTGGCAAATGAAAACCTCAAATCTCTAATTCTCATAATATGATAGACCAGAGATCCTGATACCATCCCACTAGATAAAAACGTAAATATTCTTAAATTATTGAAAACTTTAAATACACTTTTTAAATGAAGAGAAGAAGCTAAAAAATAGTAAGGGGGATATGAGGACAGGGGTGAATTATGAGCAGATATCTGGGGAAGTAAGATACCTTGGAGGCATATGCAGATTCTTATTTCCATTCAGAGAGAAATAAGAAAAAAAGTCTTGTAACTACAAAAAAATGGGGAGCCAAATGCAAGAAGAGTCTTCATAAAGTTTAGACTCAAAAACTGCAAGGAACCTAGGAATGAATGTAACAAAAGAAGTTCAAGGTATTTATCATATTAAGAATATGATAAAACTTAATTGAAAGATATTAAAGGAGACATAAATGAATGGAGTTAGTTACTCTGATCATGGATGGGAGATTCAAATTTTTACAAATTTATCTATAGGTTCTATGATATTTTGATCAAAATTCTAGTAGCAGTTTTTGTGGAATTTGTCTTGCTAATTCTGAAATGTCTGTGAAAGAATACAGAGCTATGTGTAACCAAGACACATTTGAAGAAGTACAAGCTAGAAGACGTTCCTGAGCAGATTTACAATTTAGTATCAAATATCATTAATTAAGATTCTGCAGTATTGGCCTAGGGATAGATAAATTGATCAGTGGAATGGAATAGATATTCCAGAAATTAAACCACATATGTATGGGAATGTCATATATGACAGAGTTGGCATTGTAAATTTGTTGGGCAAAAAAAAAAAAGACGTACTAATAATTGACCTGGAATGGTATGGAGGAAAATGCACACGGATTCTTTCTTCACACTATAAGCAAAATTTAATTCACTTAAATTGAAAGAATATTTTATTTAAATGTGAAAGACAAAATATTAAAACCTTCAGAAGAAAATGTAGGGAGAATATATTTATGATTCCAGGGCAATAAATGTTCTCTCTTACTAAACAGAAAAGCAGAAAAAGTAAGTGAAAATAGAACAGTTCACCATATTAAAATTAGAATGCCAATCAATTAAAAAATATAGAAAACAAGTGAGAAGAGAAGCTACAAAGTGGGAGAAAATGTTTGCAACATGTGTAACTGACAAAAGACTAGTATGTAGAATGTGTATAGAGTTCCCAAATGTTAACCATATAATGCAAAACAACCCAATAGAGAAGTGGGCAAAAGAAAAGAACATGTATATTACAAAAGAGGAAACAGAATGGTAAATAATCATATGAAAATATACTTAATCTCGTCATTCTAGGAAATGCATTTGAAGACTGCAATGAAATACAATTTTACACACACTAGATTGGCAACACTTAAGAAACGTTCTATTTAAGTTAAAAAGTTCATAAAGAAAAACATATATGGATGAAGTTTGTGCAGATAGTTATAAAGATTAATATTGATCACATTAGCCCATTTCATTGTATAACCTAAAAACTTACAAAGGATTTTTACATGTTGGCAAGGGTATGGAGCAAGAAGAATTCTTATATACTAAAACAGTATGAGAAGAAATGGAAACAATTTTAAAAATAATTTATAATTATATCATAAAATTGAATATTTGATACCATTCCAGCAATTCCACTCCTAGATATACACTTTAACAAAAATGTTGCACAATTACACCTGAATATATTTACAACAATGTGCATAATAGCCCTGGTTTATGATAGCAAAAAAAGGAAACGACTCAAATGAAATTTGAGGGGAAAATGGATACATAAATTATATTATGTATTTAGTCTGACAAAAATGTGTTCCTTTCCTTAAAATAATTTTTAAAATTTAAATGTTTATGTTATTCAATGGAAAAGTAATATGTGCTCATTAAAGCACAACTGGAAAAACTCAGAAATCAAATCATTCTTAGTCCCATAAGTCAAACAACTATTATTAACATGTATTTCCTTCAGTCTTTTAAAAGCATAGGTCCCCTGCCTTTAAACATGGTTGAAATGTATTTTCCTATATAATTTATACCTTGATTTTTTAGTGAACCTTATATCATATTCTTTTTCATCGTACCATATATTTTTTGTTTTATCATCCACTCTTTGGAATCATAACTTTAAAGGACTTTTAATGTTTTCTAAGTAAAGAAATCAACTTATTTAATAATTCCCTCAGATCTTTTGGGTTTTTGCAAATTTATGATAATCATTTTCCACAAATACATTTTTGTGAATATTTTTTTCTCTGTATGTATATATATATATATATATATCTCACGTATATATACACAATTGTGCAATATCTTTAAATTCCATATTATTCTAAACTTGAGCATTTTTTTTATTGTATTTATGCTTTACCCCTTATAGTCACCATTTGTTTTCCATTCCATTCTGCATTTCTGACCTTACATCTAGATTCATTTTCTTTTTTCCTGAATAAATCTTTTCCTATTTCCTGAAGATTCGACAATCTCACAAGTCAGTACAAGCCAGCTACAGTACTCCACTGGTTTCATTACTGTATTTTCTAAAGTCAAACCATCCTGGATTGCTCGGTTTAACCTTGATTGTTAAAGTGATAAGCATACACACACACACACACACACACACACACACTTAATATACTGTTGTATTTTATTTGCCTTCATTTTATTTAGAACTTTTGCATTGATAGTAATAATTTTTCATAATTTTCTTTCCTAGGACTGCCTTTGTTGGGTTTGGGTATCAAGGTTACAGCTATACAAGGTCTTTTAGAGTCTAGAGATTTCGTCCCTTTTCCTATTGTTGGTGTTTTAAGTTATTTTCCATATTACTAATTTTGATTATTTTTGATGGATAGAAGTTTTAGTTTTTGAAGCCAAATATGTTCGTTTTTCCCCTTTCTATCATACCTAAACTTTGAAAGTACTCCTCAAACTGCAAAACCTAATAAATACTCAGTTATATTTTCTTTTAGCTTTTCTATGGCTTAGAAATATTTGATATTTTAATTTCTGTGGAACTACTTTTGATGTATCAGGTGAAAAGAACGTATAAATTGAAAATTTTCAGGGTTCCTAATCAGAACCTTAAAAGAACTATTAAAAACTCTTGGATTTTTTTCCATTTAAAAAATAAACTTCAAAATATGTTTGGTTTAGTCTTGGTAAAACCATTCCACAGATTTTCACAATAGATTTTTTTTAAGTTTTGAAATTAACTTAGAACAACTCTGTATATATGAACAAAAAAAGAGAATTTACAGTTTTTTTTACATAAACTATGTGTTTGATTGAAATTAGTGAATGTAAAATGCAGTTAATTCCCAAGTTAATTATGAGTTAATACTATATGAGATATATTTGACTTGCTAATTTTTCCTGCACAATTTGCTTCATCAGCTTATCATAGGAAAGTTCCCTGCAGAAACAGATTTCTCCTCACTCATGAGGAAGTCTTACTACCAAAAATCAAAAACTTCTGAGAGAGAGCTCATGAAAATATTTTCCTCTGAACAATTCATATATGTTCATTTTCATTCAAAAGTTTAAATATTATCATTAGAATATTTGATCAATTGAAGTTTACAGTGCTTTAAGAATTTTTCAATTCCAAAATGATTCTTTTTAATAATTACTAATTTGGGGTTTATTTTTTCTTCTTCCACAAATATGTTGGCACTATACAGTGTATATTATATATACACTGGGCAATATACAGTATTTCAAATCAAATTTAAATTGCTTTATTCCATTTTATAGTTTGCAAAATCAAAAGTTAATACTATTCACTCATTCACATCCCTAGCAGAGCTGATTCTCTGATTGAGTCTTAACTGAGACAAGCCTACCTACCAGCCCAGGTCCTTGAATTTGACATAAGCCGGTGTAACAGAGGTTACATTGACATGTTGTTATTGACCTACTACAGTTTTAATGATCAGTTTGTATTGTCTATCACATTTATTTAAGACCCAGTTTAGATTAGTGTCAAAGTCACTTTGAAGTTTTAGAAAATAGTTATTGTGGTCACTAAACAATCCTTTGCCATTTGCGGCATTGTCTGCGTTCTATTCTGTGGCCGTGGATGATAGACGTGGGCTGTCATTAAGATATCACCCAGATTTCTGTTAACAAAATGAACGACCCTCCTGGCTCCTGTAAAACTATCCCTAAGGACCTTATCAATAATCTCTGTGACGTTCTACTTAACCTTTCTCTAATTTTTCAATGTCACTTGTAAACAACAAAGCCAGAAGTGTACATTGTGTTTGAAAAAGCAGGGCCGATACCTGATTTTCCACTTTTGTTTTACGAGAATGGTGTGGTTATATCCATTTATCTAGAGGTCAAACCCTGGCTAAGGCGGCCACTGGAAACACAGCCACTAACCACAAGAGCTATCTAATCAGCAACAAGCCATCCTGGAGCCTTTTGTAAAGAAATTGCACCTTTGAACCAACCTGAAGGCCCATATAAGTAATGTCTTCCCCATCCTCTTTGTTACCCGTCTCCCAGGAAAAGAGATTGGGCTAAGAACACTGTCACTGTAAGGTCAAGTGTGTACTTGGGCAGAACTTATATGAACCTGTTCAACCTCAAAAAAGAGAACGAACTTCTAGCACTTTCCTCATACAGAGTTACAGAGAAAAACCACAGGGATCATTCTGTCTTCTCCTTCTCTTCCCCTCTATCTTTAGGAACGAGGTAAAGCCCCTCTTAGTCCTTTTTTGGACAATGGCATCTGTTGGGGCAGCAGATGAGGAGTGATGATGATAAGGGAAGAAGACGACAGGAAAGTTCCAGAGCAGCTGTGTGTGGACATGATGGGTAAGAATCCCTCCCTGGCTAGGCACAGAGGGCTCCCTATACTGTGGGCCTCCCGATGTTACACAGGGTAAGCATTTCTATTCACATGCTTCTATTCATAATGACCTTCAAGAAAGAGTTAAAGTCATGGTTCTCACCAGGGGGCAACTTGGCCCTCCAGGGGACATTTGGCAACGTCTGGAGACATTTTTGATGCCACAACTGAGGAGTTGCTACTGGCATGTAGTGAACAAAGGCCAGGGGTGCTCCTATCCATCCTACAGGACAAGAAAACATTAGCAAGTGAAAAATGGCAACAGTGCTGAGGTTAAGAAACTCTGCATTAAGACCTTAGAAAATTACTACAGTTTAAATGTATTTTAGAGATTGCTATTTTAAAATGGTTCTATATTTTAAAGCTTTAAAGTCTAAAAGAGTAGGCTTTAGTATTTGTGCATACTAAACCTCAGGGTACAATTAAATAATATGTCTCTTTATAATGAAAAAAAGCAGCTTTACCCTCTAAATCCTCTGAACATTCGTGCATGATTTATGATCCAGAGAATATGTTTAGAAATTTTGGAGGAACTTAGAAAAAACAAAATCTGTACACTAGGTTTTTTTTGGGAAAGATTTTATACAGTATAACCAATTTATTGAGGAGTTTTTGAGGGATAAACATGAAATATTTGAATTTTCCCAATAACTGTTTCCTCAACTGGCTGGCAAATTGTTTTCTTACAGGCAGCTGGTCCAGATTCATTAATTTTGGTGTTTTTGGTTAGTAGAACAGTCTTATGTTGGTATATGATCTAGTCTTCTCCTCAATCTCGAAGTAAACCTCTTCTTCCCTCTCTTAACACTGCTTGGAAAATCTCTCTCTGTCTCTCTCTCTCTCTCTCTCTCGATGTGTTTGCGTGTGTGTGCGTTGGAGACATACAGAGAAAAACCTAGTCTGATGTTTTTGCCCCTCTCTCTTCTAGGAACCAGCTCCTTTTGTGAGAGCGTGCGGTGGGGATAAAACCAAATGACTCCATAATTAACTCCATCTTCCTGGATGTGGTTGAGAGACGTCAGGCTCCCCTGGGCCCTGGTGGACCCCAGCTGACGGTCTCATGCTGCGCTCCTCTGATGCTCACCTCTTGGCTTCCTACGTCAGCGGTCCTGGCAGGACGGTAGTTCACTAATCTCCTCCCAGCCTCCGCGGCCAACTCTCTGGCTGGTGGGCTTGAACAGGAGACATGCTCCAGTCCCCCTGAGGACTGAGAATTTTGTGAAGATGGAGAGAAGACAGTCCTGGTTCCTTCCCAGAGTACTTCCTCACCAAGCTCTCCCCATTTCCTTTTGCCCTGCTCAGTGGCATGATGTGGGCGTTGCCAGCAAGCCCCTGGCTTCACAGATGTCCCACACAGACACTAACTGCCTCTCCCTTTGGGCAGCCCCTCCTGTCTTCATGAGTGATCCTGCCATACCCATTTCTTCCCTCACGGAGCCTCCCTTTCTCCAGCCTCCTGGGAATGTGGGCTCACTAGCTGGTTCTCTCTCCCCTAACTTCCACACCCCATAGGGGGCTCAAGGGAACTCCTAGATATTTTCCTATACTGCTTGGAAGGGTGGGAAATTCAAAGTCACACTCATTCTGTCCTAACATTTCTCAAAACTATCTGGCCATCAGAGCTCCCCATGGAATTGTCAAAGCCAAGTCTTCTTTGCTCTGCTGGGAGGAGGGAAGGGCAGGGTTAGATACACAGACAGACCCATGCCTAAGCTCTCCTTCAAACTTCTCTTCCTTTCCCCCAACTCCTCTGGAAGTAGGGGCAGAAAATCCTCTCTTCGTCTGTTCACATTTCTTTTTCATTATATTCTGTTTACCTCAGGGGTGACTTTTTAATTTAAAAGCTCAAATTTTAATATCTTTTATCTTTAGATACTGTGGACAGTTTCTAGAACAGTCATTCTCAATTTTGGAAGCACAATCAATATTACCTAGAGAGCTTTCAAAAATTAATCAAATCAAAATGTCTGGAGAGTGGGATCCAGGTAGCAGAAATGTTTGAAAGCCCCTCGGTGTTGTGCAGGTGCACCAGTGGGCTGGGAAACTGCTCTAGTCCCTGGGATAGGAGGGAAAGAACACACTAATCAACACCCCATAGAGCATGCTGTCACAAAATGTTGAAACTCAGGCACAAAAAGGGGAAGAAACTTGCCTCGGTATACACACAGATGGTAATTTTCAGAGTGGGAATCAAATGAAGCCCTAAAGGCCACGTTCTCCTTCAGTGTATTAGTAAGGATCATGGTCAAAGCAGCATGCTTTACGTCCTTTCCCCTTCCTTCCTCAAATTTCTGTTTTCTGCCCATCTCCCAAGGGCATCCTCAGCAGCTTACAAGTAACCAGGACTCGTTTAGGCAAGACTGCTGAGTACACCTTCCCTTTGGACACTTGAGATTTCCACTGCATCCCCACCTTCTGTATAAAGATCAATTCTGGAGGGGTGAACCAGGTTTTCATTGACTTAACCAAACACCCTCCCGTTGTTTTCCATGTGGAGTATCTACAGGGACAAAGAACAAGAGGGTGAAGATGGTTGTTTCCCTAAGCTTTAAAGATGTGAAGGAAATTCATCATCCTAAGTGGCAAGGAAAAAGAAGGACATGGCACAGTCTTCCTTGCCTGAACCATTATGTGGGGAATAACACAGCAAACCTGGTTAACTCCTTCATCCTGCAAGACTCAGGTGAGGCAAGCATCCAAAGAAACCTTCCTTTATCTCCTCCCCCGTCTGAGTTAGGAGACCTCCCTCATTTCTCACATGCATACTCGACTTAACTCTGGTACAGACTTATTATATTGCACTGCTTTATAAAGCATCTCTTTACCCCTCCTTCTCACGAGACCATAAACTCCCCGGGTAAAAAGGATCACGGCTCTACCTGTATCCTCAGCATCTAGCACAGTCCTTGCCACATAGAAGATATTCAGTAGCTGTTTCTGAATCAATATCAATATTTCATTATTATGAACAATGATAGAAGAGTTTAAGAGGGCAGACCTTAAAATTTTATAAATCAGAAAAATGAGTCAGAGTTTAGAAGAAGTTTAGATGACTCAAGCTAGAACATCGTTAACTATTTTTAGCTCCTTTTAACAGCTAGGAGTCAGCTGTAACCTGGTGTTTAATCTCCAGTGTAGAGAGGACCAGAACAACGGAATAGACTCTAAAAAGTGATTTAATCACCGATTCTGATTCATCACTTGGCGCATCCATGGTCACTATCACCAAAAACCATTTAAAAGCCCTATGCCTGGTGCGCTATAGAGGAATTATTTTTATATAATTTTATTTATTTTATTTATTTATTTTTGGCTGCATTGGATCTCCGTTGCTGCGCTTGGGCTTTCTCTAGCTGTGGAGAGCAGGGGCTATTCTTCGTTGCGGTGCAGGGGCTCTAGGGCGCACGGGCTTCAGTAGTTGCAGCACGCAGGGTCAGTAGTTGTGGCACATGGGCTTAGTTGCTCCGCGGCATGTGGGATCTTCCCGGACTAGGGCTCGAACCTGTGTCCCCCGCATTGGCAGGTGGATTCTTAACCACTGTGCCACCAGGGAAGCCCTATAGAGGAATTTTAATGGCACTGATTACAAATCAGGGACATCTTCAACATAACAAAAAACACTAATGTGTTTTTACATGTGCCAGGCAATCATGAGTATTCCTTCTTTCAAGCAAAAATGTAAGATTCTATTAATGTTTATTAGACTATATTCTGAGAGTAACTATAGAACCTACTAGTTAGTTAATTGTTTATTCAATAAATCTTTTTTTAGCTATGAATTTGTATAAGGCTCTTTGGCAGGAAATATGAGAGGCTCAATATAAGACTCACACCGGACCCTGACAGACTTTACCATCTAAGAGAGAAAAAAGACTGAGTAATACAGAAAATCATTCAAGACCGAATGTAAGTAAATACTACATTGTATTTTGCAGATGAGGATGGTATAGATGGGAAGAAAAGGGGAAGATCTGTGACAGCTAAAGACCTGAGGAGGTGAGACAGGAGGTGATATTTCTTAGTCCCTGCCATGCTTTCTAGTCACATTGCCAGGCCAGGCCAGGAACAGAACTGTAAGTTTCTGGTCTTTTCTCTGAAAATATGACTGCTTCATCAATTTACAGGTACAGCCCATGGGTTTCAGATTAGAAAATATATCCACAGTTGATGCTTTTTATTTGCAGATTCCATATCTGTGAATTTGCCTCCCCACAAAAATTTATTTGTGACACCAGAATCAATAAAGTGCTTTCACGGTCCCTCCCAGACAAGGGTAGAGGCCTGAAAAATTTGGGTAAACAGGTGCACACCTCCCAGCAAAGGTCTAAAAAGGCTAAGCTCCACCTTCTTGTTTCAGCACTCAGATTATAAACAAGTGCCCTTCTCACAGACTACAAACAGACTATTTTTGTGTGTTATAGAGGGTGATTTTGCTATTTAAAATGACCCGCAAGCCTAGTGCTGAAGTGCTGTCAGGTATCCTAAGTGCCAGAAGGCAGTCTGTGCCTTAGGGAGAAATGCATACGTTAAATAAGCTTAAGAAGTTTCATTCAGGTTTCTTAAGTTAAATAAGCTTAATAGCGCTGTTGGCCGGGGAGTTCAATGTTAATGAGTTAACAGCATGTATTAAATGAGGTATCTTTAAACAAAAACACACATAAAACAGTTATATACTGATCAGTTGACAAAAATTTGGGGTCCAGAATGTCAGAGGAACCTAACACTGTATTTCTACCAGGAGCAATGATTCCTTATTGTAAATCCACCCTCCTTCCTCTCCCCAGGGCACTGGCCCACTGTGCTGCAGCCCATGGATCTTGCCATTGGCCTAGCAACATCATTCACAATAAACTGTCCCATAAAAACAAAAACAAAAACAAAACACACACACACACAAAAGTTCATCTCCAGCATTCTGACACCAAGTGTCAACTGTGGAACTTTCTTCACCTAGGATATTAATTCATAATTTTTCTTTTTGTTGATGATTGATACCTTTTCCCTTGATTTAAACGTACACATTATTTTTATCCCACATGCCCAGTAGTCATAGATTCCAAAGCCACTGGATCACTTGAGTACATAAGTGCCACTGTTTAATGAAATATGTATATTCAGGTCTGTAAACTTAAACATGTGACTTGGAGTGCTACTTGCAGACGATTCTGACGGTTAAGTATTTACATGGACCATGGTGATATCCAAAAGAAATATGTTTTTAAATTTGTGGATTATTTCATTGAACTACATAAAATGGGTATCAATAAATGTACTCACTAAAAAAAAAACCAAACACACAAAAAAGTGAAGACACAGCCGACCTCAAGCCTTCATAGGGCGGAGCACGCGCCCCGAGCCCGGAGCGGGCGCCGTCCGCCCGATGCGCGGAGCGGCCGGCAGGTGGCGCCCAGCGGTGGGCTGCCTCCCCGCGAGGCCTGGGCCCAGGTGCACTGGAAGGGGCGGAGGTAACCAGAGGCGGGCAGACGGAGGTAGCTGCGCGGTCTCCACCCCTTCAGCGCTGCGCTCGCTACGAGCGTGCCGGGAAAGGACGCGAGCGGCTGTGCCAGCTGCGTTCCGAGCTCGGGCCCCGCTGCTGCTTCTCCTCCAAGCGCCGGGCGTCCCCGCCGCGCTCAGTCCGAGGTCGGCCACCATGGAGGCGCAGGCACGAGGTGAGTGGTCGCCGACCGCCCTGAGGGTCAGGCCCTGGGGAGCGTAAAGGCCCTTTCCTTGCATCACTTAACTTTGCTCCCGGACCGAGCTGATGGGTGACCGCTCCACACGTCCGCAACTCTGCTCCTACCCGCGCCTGCGGGGCAATTCCTGCTCCCCAAACTCAGGATTTGCTGTGGGGCTGGGGACCAGTGAAGGACGCATGAAGTGCAGAGGACCCTCCGCAGGGAATGCGCCAGCGGAAGGCTCTACTTCTTTCCCAGCCCGTCGCCCACGCGCTTCCCGAACCTCGTGGGCGCCCAAAGGACCTGTTGGGCAGGTACCGGAGTCCGCGTTTCGTTCCCTTTTCCCCGCGGGGAGTTGGGGGGAGCGCGACCCTCCTGCCTTGAGCGGTGGGCTCGCGTCCCGCGGCTCCCAACTCCCGGGCTGAGCGCGGCGCGCGGCGCGCGCCGCGGCGGTGCTTCCGCGGGGACCCGGCTCTCCCGGCTACGCGAGGGGTTTGCAGGGCCGGGACCTGCCTTCCGAGGCCGGGAGAGCGTTACCGCCCGCTGATCTTCAGCAGCTCGACACGGGTGTCCTTGTTTCCCACGGTCGGGAGCGACCTCTGCCTCCCCAGGCGCGCAGGGCCGCCGGCCACGGTCTGGCCGCCACGCTCCCAGCTCCTGGGGTCGCCCGCTCGAGGAGCCCGAGACCGCTTCACCTGGTGTCTTGGGGTCACACACGGACGAGGGTTAGGGAATCCCGAAGGAACCGTACAAGAGTGGAAGTAAATGGTCGGTGGAAAGAAACAGAGGTGGGCGGAGGTGAAGCAGGAGACTGGTAGGAAGGACACGGACTCTGGAGTCTGTCTTGGGAGCAACGCCAAGAAGGGATGGGGGGCAGAGTTCAGCCTTTAAAACAATCACCACCACCTTTCTAACACACTGCGGGAAATCCTGTGAAGGCTTTTTAAAATAAATAAAAAACCCGTTAAAAAAAAAAAAAAAAAGAAGCAGAGGTTCATGCCTGTATGTGCTCGCCCTTTAGAGGCCTAAGCGCCCTGCGTGTGAGCGACTTGGCAGATACTTGGGCCTGGAGCCACCCAACAGGTTTGCTGCCAGGATTACGATGGTCTGAACAGTACAAACCATCCTCTTTCTTACCATCAGCCAAGATCCTGTGCATAAAGCTGCCACTTCCAGTATTTTTTTCCCCACTCTCTAAATAGGAAAGGAGAATTCAACCAAGGGTTGTTGGTCAGATTCAAAAGCAGAAGTCAGGTTGGAGGCCTTCACTCCTAAGCTGAAGCAGGTGGAAACAAGGCTGGAGCTTTCCAACCTGCTTTGCAGATTAGAATCATTTGCAGTCTTAAATACAGGCCCTGGCAGATTCCAGACCAATCAAATTGGAATCTCTGGGGCCTGGGCATGGCTATATTTGAAATCTTCCCAGGTGAATCTGTTACTCAGTGAGGTTGGAGAAAAACTACAGCAGATAGGAAACATTCATCAGGTTTCTGAAACTGCAGGTTGGACCCACTAGTGTTATTCGTTTGCTTTACTTGAGAAATATATTTAACAAATACTCCAGTGCTTTCCTTGGCCAAGCACTGTGCTAGGAGGAACAAACATGGCCTTGATCTCTGCTTCATGAAATTTACAGTAGAGGAAGAGATGGACATTAATTTGATAGTTATTTGATAAGTAAAATGTAAAATTGCAAGCATCTTAATGATAAGAAGAGGGCCACAGTGTAGCAAGAGCCTGAAATACCTCCCGGCCTAGTAGGTGATAATCAAACCAGCAGAGCTTGTTTACTGTGTCCCTGTTTCTGCTCTTCGTGCTTTACACGTGTTGACTCATTTCTTCTTCACAACAGTCTCATGAGCTAGGTAGTGTTGTCCTTCCCGTTCTCCAGAAAGGAAACAGGTCAAAGATGTAAATTTCTTGTAACATCAAGTTCAAGATCTTCTTGCCCCTTGGCACGTTTCTCTGGCTAAATGAATTGCCTCTTAGATTCTAAGAGAGTCCTGTGATTTCCTAAATGCAAGTTTCTATCCTCAACACCGTTTATTTTAGAATTATCTCGAGTGGGGATGGCTTCTCTTTCGCCTCTTGATCTAGAGAAAAGCAAAACTGAGTGACGTTAAGTGGTCAGCTGCTGATAAGATATCCCCATGTACTTTGCAGGGGACCACCCGCCCACAAATGCTATGGACATGATTTGCTCACAGCGCTCCATAAGTGCAGCAACGGGTCCTAGAAACGTTTCCCTAAGTGAAATGCTGCAGATATTTTCTTTGACTTTGGTAGAAGGTGAAACACAGAAGTGGGGTTAGGAGCAGAGCCATTCCCCGAAGAGGGCCTGGAGAACAGTATGCAGTGAGAGGCCCACAGGAGGCCAACGTTGCCAGTTGTTTTCCTGGTAGTAGAGAATTTGCTTTCATAAAAATGATATATTAGAGAGAGAATTTATTTAGGAATGTAGCATTTTCCTGAAACATATGGCAGTCCTTTAAAGTAAAAAGTTCCTGATCTTTTTGAACTACCTTTCAATATTTCATTACTCTAGGAAATAACTTTTTGTCTTTCCCATTGTCTTGAATGTTAAAAGGCAAAATTTCACTAAACACTTGTATATATTCAGATTAATAACTGTATTAGTGTCCTATAATTGCTGTAACAAATTACTGCAAATTTAGTGGCTTAAAACAACAGAAATGTTTTCTCTCACAGTTTGGAGGCTAGAAGTCCAAAGTCACTATCACTGGACCAAAATTAAGATGTCAGCAAAGCTTCGATCCCTCTGGATGCTCAAAGGAATAATTTTTCCTTACCTCTTCCAGCTACTGGTGGCTGTTGGTATTCTTTGGCTGCATCTTTCCAGTCTCTGCCTTTGTGGTCATATTGCCTTCTCTTCTGTCTGCCAGATCTCCCTCTGTCTCTCTTTTAAGAATGCTTGTGATTTCATTTAGAGTTCCCCTGGATAATCCAAGATAATCTCCCCATCCCAAGATCCTTAACGTCATCACATCTGCAAAGACTCTCTTCCCATATAAGGTAACATTTAGAGGTTCCAGGGATTGGGACCTGATATCTTTGGGTGCCATTATTCAGCCAAATTACAGTAACTATTTTTTATATTCAGACATTCTGCTCAGAAGGATTCTCAGAAGTCCATGAATGACGTAAAGTAATAAACATCAGATTAATCCTGTTTGCAGATTCCATTAAAGTGAAAATGTCATATTTACCTTACTTTCTACTTTGCTCACAGGACATTTATTTGCACTCATCTTGTTCCAGGAAGAACTCAGGGCAGTTTATACAGATATATGAAACACAGCAAGGTAATGTAAATTAGAAATAGATGAAAGAAAACAAACCAGGATAAGAACAGAAAATGAAGCAAGGAATGAGCTCTAGAAAAATGAATACAGTTATATCCTTTTTATTAATATTCCATGAAAACAAATTCTTGCTTTGTAAACAAGGCATGTTATTTTTTTTACAAAACAGTAAAATAATCCCTTCTCTCCTAAATAGTAACAGGTCAAGTCTCTTATATTGTAGGGATCAGATTACCCAAGGAAAAAAATTTGCTTTCCGCATTTCAGGCCATATAATCATAAACCTCAAACTGTGGAAGCTAGGTATTACACATTTTGATTAATGACTTTTGAAAATATTATGAAGAGCATTCTTAGTGTCTTCAAAGCTACCTTCTATTGTTTTATTTTCCCTCTAAATAAAAGTTTTAAAGCAATTAGTGATGTTTATATAAGATAAAGTCAATCATTTGCAACAAATCATGTACTATTATTGCAATTAAAATCTTATAAAATGGAGTCATAACAAATCATAGATATTATAGTATATTGGAACCACAAATCATAGATATTATAGTATATTGGAACCTATTTTGAATTGCATGCCCTAATATACACCTTGTTTTCTTGATACTCTTGGTAGGCAGAATCTGAGAAGTTGCTTCAAAAAACTTATAAGCAAAAGAGTCCATTTTTCTGGCCAGTCGTAAGATTTGGTACTTAGGGAGCTAAGTAAATAATAAATAAGTATTGATACTTTGATACAAACAATGATTTGTCAAATAAATATTTCAACAAATATTTATTGATTACTATAGTAATAACAAATATTCAACAAGCACTTACTGTTGAGAGGTAGCAGGGGATAGTGGTTAAGATTCCAGAATCAAGTCAAACTGCTTGTATTTTGATCCTACCATTGTCACTTATCATTAACATGACCCTGAAAAATGTATTTGATCTCTCTGGGCCTTGGTTTCCCCATACATAAAGTGAGGAAAACAATAACAGCTATCTCATAGGATTGTAATGAGGATTTAACGAGTTAATATATGCAAAGTGCTTAAAACGGTACCTGACACTTCGTAAGTACCCTATAAACATTTGCTGATGTTTTTAGTAGCATGTGCCAAGAACTTTACATGCATTATCTTATTGAATCCTTTAATGACACCATGGGATAGATACTATTACTTTTTTAAAAAAATTTATTTATTTATTTATTTATTTATGGCTGTGTTGGGTCTTCGTTTCTGTGCGAGGGCTTTCTCTAGTTGCGGCAAGTGGGGGCCACTCTTCATCGCGGTGCGCGGGTCTCTCACTATCGCAGCCTCTCTTGTTGCGGAGCACAGGCTCCAGACGCGCAGGCTCAGTAATTGTGGCTCACGGGCTTAGTTGCTCCGCGGCATGTGGGATCTTCCCAGACCAGGGCTCGAACCCGTGTCCCCTGCATTGGCAGGCAGATTCTCAACCACTGCGCCACCAGGGAAGCCCGATACTATTACTTTTAACTCATTTTATAGACAGGGAAAACTGAAGGTCAGAAAAATTCACTGAGGAAGGCAGAATTCAGTTGCAAGTCCATCTGAGTCCATAGCGTAAGCTCCACCACTATACTACACCATTTCTCAGTATGTGATGGGCAGTATATGCCAACGGGAAGCAAAGATGTGTTTGATTGACATGGGTCATCTTTCCATTGAGGGCAACCAAGAAGAGTCATTCCTATGGGTAATGGCACATAGAACTAACTAGATGATATATTTCCATCTCATTGGGACTTGTTGAGTATTACAGTACTCATTAGAACTAATTCACATTGAGGGTGATAAAAACAATAATACTGTATTGTTTTTTTAAGTGCCAGATACCATGCTATTATGCACTTAAAAAAAATCATGTTATTACTAAATACAACAAAGTCAAGAGAAAGGTAATGTTATTTTCGTTTTACAGATGAAGAAACTAAATGACAGAGTAGTTACACAACTTCCTTTAATTCATAGGTCTTGGATGTGTTGGAGCCCAGATTTGGAATCAGAGAGTTTGACTCCACACTTTGGGATTTTACTAATATTCTATACCATCTCCTAAGTTGGTGTGTATAAGTGGTCAGTGTGCAAAGTTAAAAATAATAGATTTTTCTTGACGTTCTGTATGGTCAAGGGGGTTTTAAAAGGGCAGAATTTAACCATACTATCCATTGCATATATGGGCAGCGTCTAGGTCTGGGAATATGACCCAGAATAGCTGAGGTCTGCAAGAATTAGCCCCATATTAGGGCAAGTTGGGGTAGGGGTGCTTTTGTAGCAACAGCTTGCTGTTCTAGTTCTGTTTTCAAGATGGGAAATTCTGTAAAATCACAGGCCATGTGATTCTTAGAACCAGTACGGAATTTTATCAGCAGCTGCAAGGAAAAGCCAGTTCAAAGGTGGAATGGTTCACATATGTTATTCCACTTTGTGTTCATCTATATCTCGTAATCTCAGGACTTTAGAATAAATAAAAGACATAGGATCTACATGCTTGTCTCCAGAAAGTAGGGTCTGTACACTCTAGATGCCCACTAAAAGGACTCATCTCAATGAATACCCAAAAATGAAAGATTTTTATAGTCTCATGAGTATTATAATTACTTGTTTACCCCAATATGTTTTAATTTAACTGTCTCCCAGCATGTTAGCAGAATACCTACTTTAAGAAGGTACCTAGTGGAAAAAATGGAATCGTCAGAGGGTTTGTCCTTAAGCTACTGTAGCAATCTCTGTGTTAAATTTTTGTGGTCTAAAATGGCAATTGAAACAAACTTATGGTTACCAAGGGGGAAAGAGGGGGAAGGGATAAACTGGGAGATTGAGACTGACATATACACACTGCTATATATAAGATAGATAACTAATAAGGACCTATTGTATAGCACAGGGAACTCTTCTTAATACTCTGTAATGACCTATATAGGAAAAGAATCTAAAAAAGAGTGGATATATGTATATGTATAACTGATTCACTTTGCTGTACAGCAGAAACTAACACAACATTGTAAATCAACTCTACTCCAGTAAAAATTAATTTTTAAAAATGGCAATTGAAGAAAAGAGGGTGGCAGTCCCAGGCATCAGCCTGGCTTGCTCTCCGTGTATGTGGGCGTTCATCATTACTGCAGTTTTGGAAGGTCCCCAGCAACACTTTGAAGCCACCTTTTAAACTTATGGAGTTAGGATGCAGTCAAGAACACGTAAAGGATGACCCCAATCTGTGCATTTTCCAGCCTGTCATTCTACTTTTCATTGAATATTTTAGAAATGAAGTGTAACTTATTTAAAATCTATGCATTAAATTAAGAATCATTATTCATGCACCAGGGAAGGCAGTAGGACATTTTAATGAATTTGAGTTGGCTAAATGAAAGCTTTGGGTCTTCAAGGAAAGATGAATTTTAAATAGTTTCTCACAGTGTGAGTCGTTTATAAGTGTTACATTTTGATGCAGAGGGTGTGAAATTCCCAGAATAAAACCACAAATCTCCAAGAGTACCCCTTCATCACCACCATATTGCTTCTTTCTCAAAAGACAAAAATCTGACACTTGACTATTTGTGCTATAGCCAAATGATGTACCAACACACTGAAAACGTGTGTATATGTTACACCTTATCTCCAGACTTATCCATGGTTATTTGCACCTTACACAAATTACATTTTCCCTGCTGTGTATCTGAAACATAGAATCCTCCAAGCTCTTGGAAATTGCAAAATGCAATTTTCTTATAATTAGACACCTCTTTTGTCAATCAATAGCAAGAGCACCTTGTCAAGAATCCTGGAAGCAGAACTGATTGATTCAAAAGAAAAAGATAACTAGGGATTGGGGACGGTGAGAAGGGATCTCTTCAGATTTCTCAGTCTCAGAGTCTTTGGCTGTTGGATATTTGTTTGTTTTTCACTGATTTCCCCCCCTGCACATGAATGAGCTGAGAGAGTAGCAATAATGAGAGCAGAAAAGAAAATTGTTTATAAGTATTTCCAACATTCAGTATTTCAAAATGGATTCATTTCTACATGAAGACATCATGGAAAGATGGTTCCCTTACTTAAGAGTTAGGACAGGCCAGGAGGAAGTTGAAGTCTTTGGCCTCATTATTCCTCTTTTGATACCCCAGGTCTCCATCTGGAAATTTCAAGATATTCATTCTTCCTGCAAAGTTTATTTCAAGTGTTTGGAAGGTTCTTATAAGCACTCACCTATTTCTATTTTCCTCATTCCATGAAGGACATTACTGACAAGGAAAATATCTATTTATTGTGGGCCTACTGTGTGCCAGGCATGGTTGCAGTCATTTATGAGATGTCCCATCAGGTTCCCATAGTCCACTCTCAATGACACTGTCCCTGAAAGAAGGAAGCTTATTCTGAGCATTAGGACTTGCGTTTTTTTCCCTGTGACAGAGAATGTATACAGATAAGAGAGATAAGATGCATAGATACAATGTATAGAGACCAGAACACACATGCAGAAATTTTTTGAAATATGATCTTGCTATTTTGATAAAATCTGCATGTGGAGAGGTAAGGGGAATGTGTCCACCAGCCAGAAGGCAGGTGGTTACTTCATGGCAGTGCTCAACGCATATGCTTTACAGATTCTCTTGCATGCAGGAGAAGGGCTGAGACCCAGGCCCCTCCTTTCGAGCAAGGCTTTTGTCCTCCACAAGGGAGAAAGGCCCTTGTACTTACAAATAAAAAATCCAATACATTTGAAAAGCAAATCTCGTATTGGAAAAGAAAGGGAGGTCGGTTGAGTAACAGTAAAAAACAGCGGTAAAACACACATCTGAAAAGAGATTCAGATATACATTTGAAAAGAATTGGAATCACAATATTGCCCACACCACATTGACTTAAGTTCTTTGATTATGTATGTTATGGGGTTGCTGACTTCCCTCATTAAGAGAACTGGACAAACAATAGTGGTATTAGCACTAACATTTTATAATCTACTATCCCAAATCTTACAATTAGATACAAATATAACTTTTTTTGACCTTTGCTACTGTAGAGAAAAAACCCATTTATATTTAGTGTCATCCCACATGTTGTGTACCTACAGTTAAATATGCTTGTTTGCAATGACCCAGGAATTCACAACATGTAAAAGTACAAAAACTACCTCCTGTAGAGATCTGACGTCAGGAAAAAAAGAACTTGATGCCAGTGTTTTGCTTGGCCCTCTCTTCCCCGATGACGCCCTGTGCCTGCCTCTGCAGAGTTGCCTTCCTCAGATTTTTGTCTGTTCTTCTTAGTTCTTCCTCAAGGCTGAGGGAAAATAAATATTTTGGATTAATGTAATGGGACCTGTTATATAGAGTGGAGTTATAATGGTCCCATGTAATTGCTTTGAATTTGGGTTCTCTTTGAGGAAAGAGAAAATTAGCTCTCTCTCTTTACAAAAAAAAAATCCAGTGGTCAGTCCTCCGACCGTCCCCATCTTAGTTGACCTACCAGCATCTCTTGGCGCAGTTGTTCATTCCCTCCTCCCTGGAGCACTTTGTTCTCTTGGTTTCCAGGATGCCAAGCACTTTTCCCCCCTCCTTCTTCGCAAGCCCCTCCTCAGTTTCCTTTGCCTTCTATCTGCACTCGCTCTCTTGGTGAGCTCCTCGTGACTTGTGCTTTTAAATTCCATCCATACACCAACAGACCAACAACTCCCAAATTTATTTTCCCAGCCTGGACCTGGCCCCTCACCTTCAGCCTACTCACTTACTATGTCTGCATGAATGTCTAATAAAATCTTGAACTTAACGTGTCTAACATTGAATTTCTGATCTTCTTCCTCTGAAATAACCCTAGTATCCCAATAGCTCCCAAAGTTATTGCCATCTCAGCTAATGGCAACTCCATTTCAAACATGGAAGCCCAAAACCTATCCCAGGAAAGGTTTTTGTTTTGGGGTCCACCCCCATCATATCCATATCCCATTTCCAGTCTGTCATGCCAGCTCTACTTTCACAATATATTGAGAGCGGAACAGCTTCCCACCCTCTCTGCTGGCCGTGCCTTGGTCCAGGCCGCCATTATTTCTCACCTGAGTTTCTGCAGGAGTTTCCTAGCTAGTCTCCCTGCTTGGGCCCTGGCCTGTCTTCAGTCTATTCCCAACATAGTAACGAGAGTGATCATCTCAAAACAGGTAGTATCATGCCATTCATCCCTTCAGAACTCTGCAGTAACTCCTCCTTTCACTAAGAATAAAGAGTAGGGTCCTTACTATGGGCACAAGGGTGCCACGTGATTCCCCTTCCTCCTCGTTATTTCCCCGACCTTATCTCCTAATGCTCTCCTTCGGAATTCCCTTTGCTGCTTCTTCAGAGCCTTTCAACTTACTAATCCTTCTGCCTCAGAAACTCTCCCTCAGCTACCTTCCTGGCTTGAGTCCTCATCCTCGTTTCCAGCCAGTGTTACCCTTAGTCCTGGCAACTGGGCCCCTGTTGTCAGGAGACAGTTCTCTGTCGGTCTCTCAAGTTTCTGCACAACTGGTCTTGTGAGCAAAGGCATTCACAGCTAATTTTCCCTTGACTCTCTTTTCAAGGAGGTTTTGCATAGCAGGCAGCCTTGGAAGACAGAGACTGTCTCCCTTAGGGGCAGGTAGATTTACCGTCCAAAATAATAAAGATCAGGACTCCCTCTGGACCCCATGTCGTGCAGATTTCCTAGCAGCCCCTGTATAAAATCAGAGCATCCTAATCTCGGTGTTACTCTCGGAAACACGTCCCACTGTGTAATCAGGCAACACCTGGCCCTCAGCACATCACCTTGTGGAATTAGGGCTCAGGGAACTGGTGCAATGATGTTACTATGGCTACTGCTATTGTTGTGAGTAATACATTTTCTTTTTTCTGTGACCCAGGAGTCTTGTATCTTCTGCCAACATCTATGAAACTGGCAGGCTAATTTGTTTGCTTGCAAGTGGGGTGAAATCCAACACTTCACAATTCTTGACACCTTTCCTGAGCCATTAACTTTAGAGGACCCCATTTTAGCCTTCTGTGTGAGCCTTGTCTGGAATGAGTAGTCTATAGACCCACCTAGAACCTATGCCTCCTCTTCTAGACCGAGCTCTAGGTACCCGGGACTCCAGAATTCTCTGCCCAAACAGCCCTCAGTGTGTTACCAGGCTTGCCTGTGCCTTCCATGAGTAGACCATGCTGCCAGCGTGAACATTCTTCATCCTGAAAGATGACGGAGTTGGCAGTGGGAGTCGCTTGGACATACAGGCTAGGGTACTGGTTGTCAAAGTGTGATCCCTTGACCAGCATCATGGGCTTCACCTGGGAACTTGTTAGAAATGCAAATTCTTAAGCCCCACTCTCGACCTACTGAATCAGAGACTTTGGAGGCGAGCCACCTGTGTTTTAAAATGCCCTCCCAATGATTCTGATGCACACTCTGTTTGAGAGTTCCGATATAAACTCACTGGGCTAGGTTTCCCCATGCACGTGCACAGGAGCCCCTGTTTGTGCTTGTGATGGACAGACCTCTAGGTGACCCCCAGTGATGAATGATTTCCAGTTTTCATACCCGTGTATGATCCTTCCACCGAGATTTCAGGCAGGACCTGTGACTCGCTTCTAATAGCATGTGACAGACATGATGGGATGTTATCCTTTGATTATGTTACTTTAATAATACTCTGTCTTAGCAGACTGGAGTTGAGACTGTCCTGGTGGGTTGAAGAAGGAAGCAGCTGTGTTAGACAAGCTCACGTGACCAGGAACTTTGGGCAGCTTCTAGAAACTGGGTGTTTTCTAGGACCTGAGGAAGGCAGCAAAAACCTAAGGCCTGCTGCTCTGTAGATGCCAGGAAATTATTCTGCCAACAACCTGAGTGAGACTTGAAGTGGATTCTCCCCAGTCAAACTTCTAGATGAGAGCGCTGGGCTTCCCTGGTGGCACAGTGGTTAAGAATCCGCCTGCCAGTGCAGGGGACACGGGTTCGAGCCCTGGTCCGGGAAGATCCCACATGCCGCAGAGTAACTAGGCCCGTGCACCACAACTATTGAGCCTGTGCTCTAGAGCCTGCGAGCCACAACTACTGAAGCCTGCGCTCTAGAGCCCGTGCTCCACGACAAGAGAGGCCACCGCAATGAGAAGCCCGCGCACCGCAACGAAGAGTAGCCCCTGCTCGCCGCAACTGGAGAAAGCCCGCGCGCAGCAACGAAGACCCAACGCAGCCAAAAATAAATAAATTAATTAATTAAAAAAAAGAAGGAGAGTGCAGTGTGGCTGGCATCTGGGTTACAGCTTACTCCCCTGTGAGACCCTGAAAGAGGACCCAGCCAAGCTGTGCCCAGGTTTCTGACCCACAGAAACTCAGAGATAATAGAAGCGTGTCATTTGAAGCAGCTGACTTCATGGTAACATGAATGTGGCAGTTGGTAGCTAACATGGTGCAGGGTGTCTGTGGGAAGAAAGGACAGGCCGTGTGCCTCCTTTGCGCTCTTGCCGTGGGCCCTGCAAAGGTTAGTGATGATCGTGTCGTGGCCTCTCTACATAACACTTCACCCTACACCCTCACCACTCACGCGCACAGAGACACTTACTATTGATATTTCCCTAACCTGCTTTCCGTTTCTCTTTTTAGCCGCTATTCCCCTTTCACTTACTATATATTTTACCTAATGTATTTTTTTCCTTGGCTTTTCCTACCCCTCCTAAAAGTAAGTTCCCTGAGGCCAAAATATTTTACTGTGTTCGTCACTGCTCAATCTCCAATACCTAGAGCTTACACATAATAGGGATTCAATCAATATTTATTAAATGAATGAAGCAAGCTACAATCTTTTTGAGGGTCTACTGGTTCCTTGTTCATGCTCCACTGAAATCAACTGGCTCTTTCTACTGACTTAGCTCAGTATTGGATAATTGCATGAATTGTAAAAAATGAATGTGAAGAAAATAGTTTGAAGCATAGTAGTTAAATAAATGAAAAAATGTGTTCCATTCCCTGCGACTTCCCCCATAAAAACAAACTGACCCAGGGTTTGCCATTCTTGCAAGACCAGAGTCCATCTACCAGTATCACCATGAAATGTAACCCTTACTTTCTATCAGCAGGCATCTTCTTTTTCTGTGGCAGACTGGCGGCTGTGCGGTCGGTTTGTAGATGTGATCATGTGCTCACAGAAGGAATCCAGGAGGAAGAGAGAGTCCGGCTTCCCCACTGGTCTGTGCCCCATTTTCTTCTCTCCCTTCCCTTAATTACCAGGCTGTGCCAGCTCAGTCATTTGCCCCAAAGGACTCTCTACTTTGAGTCAGGCACATGGTCCAAAGGATAGCTATAGAGAGCCCTGGCTGTTTTCCCCAATATAAATCTACATTTTTCCCTGGGTAGATGCCTTCTGTTGTTTCTGTCATCTGTCTCTTGATCAAACCCTTTTGGGAGGCAATCTGACGTAGAGAGAGGGCACTGGCCTGGGAGCCCGGAGACTTGTGTCTGGTCTCGGCTTTGTCATCATTATGACTCACCTCTCAGGTCTGTTTGCTCACCTCTTACCTGAGGAGTTGGATCAGATGTCCTTTGAGGTCCTGACTAGCTCGTTCTTGAAAGGCTCATTCAAGTTCTTTTATCCGTGTTGCTTTCTAAAAATAAAAAAGATGTGTATGTATCTGTGTATGTATATATGTACACATACAAATGTGTGTGTATGTTTATATATATAAAGCTGCTGTTCCTATATATATAAAACAACCATAATGGAACTATGCTTGCTTCCATTTCTATATGGAAAGTTTGCGGTCAAGTTAGGTATTTTCATTTCCTAATGTAATTCCTAAGATTTTAGTCTGGATGCTGGTACTTCTCATTTAGAGATTGACTGTACACCCACATAAGCTGTTTCTCCAGGCTGAGAAGATGAGTGCGGTCATGTGGGGAGAAGTCAGGAGGAAGAAATAGAAGGAAGATAAAGGTTCTGTCAGATAAAGGGACTCTAACCTAGTGGTGGAGAGCACAGATGTTGTCACAGAGATTTGGATTCGTGTCCCAGTTCAGTCATTTTTTGGTTGTGTGAACTTTAACTTAACCAAGTCTCAGTTTGGTCATCTGCAGAACGGTGAGAGTTGTGGCCACCCAGGGGGTTTGGTGGTGACTGAGGGAGATGATGCCCGGGTGGCACTGGGGATGGCGCTTGGGTACTATTACGGTAATTACAAGGAAAGGTGAGATTTATTTATTAAACAAATGTCATTTCTTTGTGAGCTTACCACCCTATTTTTATTGAAGCAGTTAGGTGTCAAGTTACTATGTTTAGTGCATTCTTTTATCAGAAAATTCTTTGGATGTGGTACACCACCTACCACACGATTAAATATAGCTCTCTGGAGCTAAGGAAAGATGAGTAGGTTGAAGACAGAAATAAGTATATAAGTTGATGGAATTTGGACATCTGGCCAGCATGCAAAGTTCTTTTCTGAAGTATAAATTTTACCTACTAAAGCACACTGCAATTTTGCTAACAAGAGGATATTTTATTTAATTTTTATTTTTATAAATTCATTTATTTATTCATTTTTGGCTGCGTTGGGTCTTCGTTGCTGGTGCGGGCTTTCTCTAGTTGCAGTGAGCGGGGGCTACTCTTCGTTGTGGTGCGCAGGCTTCTCGTGGTGGCTTCTCTTGTTGTGGAGCACGGGCTCTAGGTGTGCGGGCTTCAGTAGCTGTGGCACACGGGCTCAGTAGTTGTGGCTCGCGGGCTCAGTAGTTGTGGCTCGTGGGCTCTAGAGCGCAGGCTCAGTAGTTGTGGCGCATGGGCTTAGTTGCTTCGCGGCATGTGGGATCTTCCTGGACCAGGGCTCGAACCCATGTCCCCTGTATTGGCAGGCGGATTCTTAACCACTGCGCCCCCAGGGAAGTCCCAAGAGGATATTTTAAATGATTGCTCTTTGGGTCCTTCTTTATTTATTTGGGTAAAAGCTTAGAGATACGCAGGCATAACAAAGCAATGTTCATCGTTTGGACACGTTTTGAGGACGAACAGGTTAAACTTTTTGCTTTCATTTCCATTGCTTCTCTCATAATAATTTAATAAATCATCGGGGTGGTGGGGAGCGCCGGCAGTGCTTATCTTTTCAGTTAGCTGATCTTATTTCTGATCTTCCGTGGCTTGGGTGTTGATTATTACAGTGCAGCCTTGCTGAAGGAATGCAGAGCCCGTGGAGCAAGGCGTGTATTCCGGATGGCGGGCCTTTGAAGATCCCGGTTTCTGTTGCTTAGCAGCATGCTTGAGATTTCTGAGTATTCTGTAAAGCTCCTAATGACAAATGCAGATTTCTGCTCTTGCTATTTCAGATGTTTCAAAAAATAAGTAATGCACAAATGAAAGCTATTTAGGTATAAATATAAATATAAATATATAAAACCCCATCACAATCTATTCCCTTTACTTTACCTTCTTTTTCTTCATAGCACTACGGCATGTTATATTATGCATAACTATTTGTCTTCATTTTCTCCCAACTATCATTTAAACTCCTTGAGGGCAGGGGCTTTGTCTCCTTTATTACCATATCCCCAGTGTCCAGAACAATGACTGGTCCATGGAAAGCACTCTGTAAATATTTGTGGAGGAAACGATGAATGAATGAATGAATAGTACCGAGTGGATAACGTCTTATATAACCCCGGCAGGGTGTAATAGGGGATGAACATTTCAACTTTTATAAGAAATGAATAGTTTTAAAATTTTTTTATTATAACTTCTCATAAAAGCTCTCCAAATTAAAGAAGTGCTAGAGTGATAGTAAGAATTCTCAGTATTCTTTCATTGTCACAGAATGTTTCCAAGATTGAAATGCTGAAGAAGATATTAAGCTTAGGTGTTGGGGAATGTCGACATAAAAATAGAAGCTGGGGTAGAACTAAGTTGCTCCTCTTAAGAAAACGAGAGGGAGAGGGCTGTGGAGAGGGTAAGGGAGAAATATGGAAAGCAAGGAGGGAAGGACCCACAAAGAGTGAGCCTTAGCAGGAGAAAAAGAAATACAGCAGGAGAGAAGAAGAAATGCCTGGAGGCTGAGGAGAGAAACTTAGGACAAGAGATGCTTCTAATGGTGCTTTCCCAGGAAATGCTATCATCACCTCTTAGTTTCCCCTGTGATATCTTTATTCAGTATAGAATTTCACATTTTTTTCGTAGAGTTTTGTTCGTGAGACAGCTCAAAAGAGAAGAGGTCATTGGACACCTGATGTATATTTTCCAAACAAAGAAATAGATATTCAGTTTCTCCCAATCTCCATTAAGCAAATATTGAGCAAATACTTAATAGTCTTCAGTTTGAGATGTGCAAATGAACCGTGTGCTTTGGGTGCCCAGGTTTTTCTGACTGTCCTGGGGCGGAGGGTCCAACAGGGCGGAGGAGGGACGAGAAGGAGAGACTGCCACCCAGTCCCGTGGGGATGCTTTACCCGAGCAGCTGATTTTCAGTGCAGTCGAAAACCTCGGATCAGCAAACCCGTTCAAACTATTTTAACTGGACAAATGAAAATCTCATTTATAGAAATAAAAGCTACAATAATTTGGTAGCATTTTCTTCTGTAATGTGCATGTGACCTGCTCTGCTTTCTATTTTGTAGAGATTTATGAGAAAATATGTCCATATTCTTATGACCACTATTCTGCATGTTGCAAGAAGTTACTGAACTTGAAAAACACTTATTTCCTTCCCTGAATGTGCCACCTCCCCCAAGTCTTTGCTGATAACCTGTGAGGGTTTGAAATACTGATGAATATGAGTCCATTTTTCTCCCATTTTCACTGACCTTTCACTGGAGAGTATTTTTAGCTTTGCTAAATTTGAGAATTTAGGGAAGAGGAAATCTCTTACAGAAATATCAGATTATGTGGGTATTCTTTCTGTTTCATAGAACTCAAGATGAATTCTGTAAAATGAATACTTGAATCATGATTAGCCTTTATACTAATAAAGTAGTACAGTATAAGGTCATTTTAAAATAAGCTCCCAAGAAATAACTGTGTAATGTAAAAGCATATCCTTCTTCCAAAATCTAATCTTAATACAAATAGATGTATTAATTTTGATAATCAAGTGTTTGTTTAGGTCCTGTGTAAATACTACCATTGTGCTATTAAAATATCTCTGGCATCCTAGCAGACACAGTAAAGGCTGCTACTGACACATTAGCTTTTTGAGCTATGAGATGTATTCATCAACGCACTGGTGAAGTGCTCTCTTGACCGCACTGGATGGCTTGCTCATCATTGGACATTTTCCTGTCCCTTCGTTTTCCAAGCCCACTTTCTACTTTCCCATGTTAGACCCTTCGCTCAGGTGGTTTTGTCCACCTGGAATGCTGGTTCCTCTCATTTTGACTTGTCAGATCCCATCCAGCTACTAATGAACTTCTGATCTTCTCCCTGGAGGTAATCCCCCTCTTCTGTCAACTTCCATGGCATTTGGAATCTGTTTTATGTCCTTAAGGGGCAACACCATAATTTAGAGTTGGGAGGGACTAATAGATGATCTCATACAGTCTCCTCATTTTGTGGATGAAAACACTCCAAGAGATCTGGGGTGGGGATGGGGGTGTTGACCCAGGCTAGTTTCTTATAAGTGGAGACACTAGAACAGAACACGGGTTTCCTTCCTGCCTCGCAGCCCTGTGATCCTGTCACGTGCAGCCTTCCACCTTCTGCAGCACATTGTGGTGATTTGTTCCCATGTCTTGTTGAAAAGACTATTTAGAGGTTTATTTTTTCATTTAAACGTTAACATTTTATTCGTTACAGTCAGATTCAGAAAACTTACACTCTTAAGTTCAGCTTGCAAATCTTATTCTATTTATAAAATTAGCAAATGCTAATAATTACTCTTAAAGGAACTTTGAATAGTATGACAGTCAAATAGTGTGATGTACAAATTTAGCTGATATAGTCAATTTCATATTTGAGTACTTCAGTTTTCTAGTTGACATCCTTCCCAATTACTTAAATCTTGTAAATCTAAAAATTAAATATGTAAATATAGTAAATCTAAAATTCTCTTGAATGTTCTAATATTACTTACAAATTTAGTAAGATTTCCACTTAAAAATCACATTTAAATCAATTTCCTAATTAAACACTTAAAATTGTAATTCTAAACCTGATCGTCTCTCAATAGACGAAATTCTCTCAAACATAATATAAAATACCAAATACTCAGATGTCTTCCCACAAGTACCCCAGTTCTGTGGCTTTGGTTTTATTCATTTTTTCATTCATTCATTTCTTTGTGCAATAATTATCTAAAATATTTACACCTGAAACTAATATAATGTTATAAACCTATTTTACCTCAATAAAAAAAAGAAATCTAAAAAATAAGTGAATAAATAAATAAAATATCTATGTGCCAAGACATTGTTCTAGACTCCAGAAAAACACAAGCAAACAAAATGAAAATTTCTGTCCTCAGGAAGTTCATATTCTAGGGAAGAGGCAAATAGTAAACAACATAAATTAATTGAAGATGTAGTATACTAGTTGTTGGTCAGTGCTAAAGAAAACCGTAAAGTGATGAAGGTGGTGGGTGGAGTGATGGTTGTAGATGATTCTGCCTCTCTCTGGGATTGATAACGCTGCACAGAGCCTTTAACTGAGCTTACTTTCCAGAAGAGAGATGTGGCTTTCTGAGTACACTTGAAGTTGCACAAGGAGAAGAGATTTGGGTTGGGACGCTGCCTGCATTCCCACTGGTGACCCTGGTGAATACTCTGAACTTATAATTGCTGTGTCCACAACTCCGTGAATTCTAAAGGGAAACCTGCAGCCCCACATCACTTGATTGGATTTCGTTATTTCTTTGCCTCTTACAAAATATAAACATTATTTTCACCCAACCTTAAAGACCTTTGACGTGCCTCTGAAATCCTTCATATTCTTCAGACCGCTCAATCTTAACAGACGTACCTGACTGCATTCCAGGCATCCTTCATGGTTCTCTCCTGCAATTTGGACACAGCTTCCCCAGTCGCTTGCCTGATCAACTTTAACTCTCCAGGCAACAGTGAACTTCAAGAGGAAAAACACTGTGCCTTAGCTCTGTTCCGTTTCTCGTTTATCACTGTGTTCTATAGAACACAGAGGATTACCCAAGTAGACCCTTAGAACACAGAGGATTACCCAAGTAGACCCTGTTGCTTAACGCAGTAAGTATAGTGCTGCTCAAAGAAAGACAGGGTAGTCCCACTCAGCCTCCGGGGTGAAGGCAATTGCTCAGCGGCTGGGCTCCCTGAAGTGTGAATAAGAATTATAATAATCCCCACAAGCCTCAAAGACCTTTGTTAACTAAGAACCACTATAGGAATGCTAATTTTCCATGGTATTCGTGGTTGAATGTTTGTTTTGTAAATCCCTCAAAGCACTTCACAAGCAGATCATCTTTTTCCCTTTCTGTTTAGGCTTTAGGATAATGCGAGTTGTACTATTGTTTTGTTTTTACAATGCTGATAATTTTATTGTATCTGGTATATATTTAAGGCACAAGTTTTTTTTTTCCCACAGGATAGCTTCAATGTGGCAGAATGATCTTTCATTTCTTTCTTTTCGGTGGTGCTAACTTCTTTTTCTAGTCCTTCAATTTACTTACTCTGAATGCCAGCGATCTTTTTTTGGACAGAAATGCTGAGAAGGCAGCTCTTATTTGAAGTGAGTCTTTTCTGCTCTCGTGCATGATAGCATTGTTTGAGCATTCTAAGAAAAAATCGGAAATGGTTTTTAAGAGGGCTGTGTTGCTCTGGGGAGTAGCTTCTTAGAGGCAATCTGGTTAAGGGAGAGTGTTGAAAGCCGTTTCAACAAGGAGAGTCACTTTCTACCTGGTGTCTGAGTGCACCTGAATCCACCACCAGGCAGAACTCTGATACCATCCCGATACTACCTTTTCATTACCTCTAATCCATAGCTCTGGTTATTGCTGTTCTTCTGTTGACGCTCTATCATGTGAATAATTGTTCTACTCAGAGTCTTGGTGAATCATCAGATGTCTCAGTTTCTTCTCTGTCTTTTCATAAGTGCTGCATTAGCCCTATTGTATTTTTGTGTAATTATGATTTCATCATATATGATGTCGTAAGCCAATTCGACTCTGTTATGGAGTGAAGGTGGAAGGGAGGGAAGGAAGGAAAAGAAAAGCAGGCTTGTCTTATTAAGATTTCAAAGATAGACATTTGAAAGTGAGTCTTTTCCCAGAGTTACCTACCATCTGCTATGGTTAATTGGGCAGTTAGTGCCAAGCATGGTTTATAACTTTTCTAAATTGAGCAAAATTTCACTTTAACTTTGAAGGTTGTGACATTACTGACAAATTGGAATTTGCAAACTAAATGTGATACATAATTTTTAAATAAATAAATAAATTCAGCATATGTGTGTGTTGTGTATTCAGCTTTTCTTTATCAGAGAATATAAAGGAGAGTGTGAATTACCCTGTTCTGTAGAATTCAACTTATAATTGAAAACATGAGTGGGACTGTTTAACATCTATATAAAACACTGTTTCCTGGCTTTTCTAATGATACATTCAGGTATCAAAAATGTTTTCTATTTACTTGCTCAAAGTTCTTTTAAATAAAGAAACAGAATCCCACCAGTTTCCAGCTCTGGTGGCCCACAGAATGGCAGCCAAATGACTTGCTATTACCATAGCCCTTTATACTTGCTGAATGCTATTCAGTACATCTAATTGTGACTATTCACAGTACTTTCTGGTAGTGCGAAGGAGGCTGGCTGGCGTTGCTCTTGTGCAGGTTACAAAGCTAGAACCAGAAGAGGGGAAACAATGATGGCTTAAAGTAATCTTAGAAGTTGGGTTCAAGCCCACTGTTTGTTTTTGTCTTTAAGATTTAGAAAGGGTAAAGAATCTGATGGCAGTGAACCAAGTAGTGAATATGATGTCAAATTAATTGATTGATTTATATACTGTAGTGATTAATTTGTAGCAATGAGGTAGCAAACCTGGTAGTACGTGATCTAAATGATTAGCATAAGTAACAATGCCAAGACCAAAATTCAGAAAGACTAAGAGGTTGTAATATAAGACCTTCAGGAGGATTTAGGAATAAACAAGAGAACTACATAACAGACCTATCTAAGAGAATCAAGAAACATATCAGCCACAGTACAAAAAGAGCTAACCATTGGGGACTTCAGCGATAGTGTCGAGGCAGACCAGCTATTTTACCTGATTATGTACATGCTATTTTTTAGAGAAAAAAGAGAGGAAACCAAACTGAGATTTAACGAGCATCATGGGATTTAAATATCAGACTAAGAATAGTTATAGGATTTGAGTGTTTTCCACTAGCACTGAGGACAGAACTAGATAGAGGCATATGTTGTTTTGTGATAACATTTGTTTACTGACAAGCATTTCCTGAACATCTTCTGGGCGCTGAGTAATGTATAGATTCTGGGATACAGTGATGAACTAGGAGGGATGCTAAAATGTGTCAGCACAGATAATGAGCATCCAGGCTTGATCTGTTTCCCTTGATGTGGTATGAGCCATAGATCTCTGGACAATTTCTCTCTTCTCTCAGTTTGTCAAAGGAGGGCTGGAGTGAGTTGTTATTAGATGGTGCACTGATTTCAGGGTCTGAGGAGTCTCTAGGACATTACAGAGATTCTGGGGCAGTTGGCTTTCATTCGGAAAGTTGAGTTTGGACTGCCCCTCTCCTGGTGGCTCCTACCTAGATCGCCCCTTTGGGGCAGCTCTTATGGGCAAGGCTAACTCTAGGACGCTTCTGACTTTTGGGAGGCACTGCTATGATCCTCTGCAGCTGTACTTTCTAGAAACCAGTTAAGCATGTAATGACCAAGAGTCCCTAGGAAGGCAGATAGGCATAGATGCTGAGTCAATGCTGGGAGGACTTTATTAAGCCAGTAGTTGTAAATGTGTGTTACTTGGCTGGACATCGTACAAAGCGGTTTAAACAGCATCTAAGGCAGATGTACAAAGCACATAGAGGCACAGGGGAAGTATGTAAACCCTGAACAAACGCACAGCGCTGTGTCATTTTTTTTTCTAGTTTTATTTTTTTTAACATCTTTATTGGAGTATAATTGCTTTACAATGGTGTGTTAGTTTCTGCCTTATAGCAAAGTGAATCAGCTATACATATATCCCCATATCGCCTCCCTCTTGCGTCTCCCTCCCACCCTCCTTATCCCACCCCTCTAGGTGGTCACAAAGCACCGAGCTGATCTCCCTGTGCTATGTGGCTGCTTCCCGCTAGCTATCTAAGCACAAGTTGTTTTTCAGGATTCACGAGCTGAAGTCGTGAGCAAAGTGTATGCGTTACGCTTTTAGGTCCGTGAGGTGGAGAGCAGTGGCTGCCTCTGTATAGGCAGTCAGGAGAGGATTGCCTGCCGAGGGGGTGGTTCTGAGAGGTGGTTGAAGGTAGAAAGGGAGGGAACCTGCCATTTGGATGGATGATGACATTCCAGGCTCTGGGTGCAGCTTCTTAAAGGAGCCTCTGCTTTTGGAGTACAAGGAAAGAAGAAGACATAAATTAATTTGGCTGAGAACAGCTGAGGGAGTCAGGATGTTATGAGCACTGGCTTGGCTGTCAGACGTCATCATCCCTACCATTTCCTCACCTCTGGACCCTGGACCACTGCTCAGAGCATTGCCATATAAGATCCCATTTCATGTTCACCAAAACATAGCTAAGCAGTAGGTGACACATCTTCACTTTGCAGATTAGTAAATGGAGGCCTGGAGAGTTTAAGTAATTTGCACACCAAGTACTCAAAAAATTACTGTGTGTGTGTGTGTGTGTTTATATACCACATTGGAACACACACACACACACACACACACACGGTAGGGATTAAGAATGCAAAGCATGTTATTTTGAGTACTTCATGCCAATCACTGCGTTATAAACTCTGAGGACAGCCAACGAGACAACTTCCCCTTCTTTGAGGAATTTCCAATAGAACCAATCCTTATACAATAAACAAAAATGAAAAGAAAATAGGAATGAAAAATGGGAATGAAAGCAGCATTGAAGGTGCATATACAACACTGAAGCATCCAGAAGGTTCCAGGTGGCCAGCCTGGGTCAGAACTATATAGGAGAACTTCTTGGAGGAGTGAGCTTGGAGCTAGGTTTTGTAGTTAGGAATGATAGGATATAAGTATTTGAAAGAAGCACAGATGGATGAAGAGTGCCTACTGAAGGGCCTTGAGCAGAAGCATGGGTTGATGTTGTTGGTATTTCTTTGTATGACTCCACTGGAAGATCGTAAGGGAAGGACGTTTAATGAAAACAATGAACAAAGCGTCACTGGATTGTATGAGAATGAAATTGGAAAATATTTATAAAACCTGTGAAACTTGTGAAGGTGACTATAGAACAATGAGCCAGGGATCAAGTTTTAGCAGTTGTTTTTCCTGCAGAGCCCAATCCCTGGCAACTTGGTTGACACTCATATGTTGATTAAATGTAAATAAATAATGATAGTGATTGGGAATGTGTAATATGAGCTAAATAAGGAGTCTTGACACAGAATAGACATACTGAAAGGGAAACTTTGTCTTAAACCAAATGTACTCAATTATTATCTCAGTAAAATCTGGGAGTCCTTTGGGGAGGAAGGGGGCATGTCATTTAGAGTCCAACAGCAGAGGACAGAATGCACCCATCCATTTTAAACAGGAAGAAATTTGTTACAGAGCCCTGTTAAAAGGCCGCAGAATCATAGTGGCCAAAGGAGTAGACTCCAGACTCAGCTTTCAGGAACAACTCTTAAAGCTACTCCCAGAACTGGGGCCCCATATTGCTGCTGCCACAGCTACTATTAAGAAGCATTTGGAATCAGGAAGCCACTGCCATCGGGACCTGCTGCCACCAAGCTGCCGTTCCTGCCATTGGCTCCAGAGCTACACCTGCTCCTGTCTGCATCAGCAAAATGAATGGCTCACGTCATGAAGCTGGTGGGGGGCAAACACTGGGACCTCAGCCGCAGAAAGCCGATGCCTTCAAGACTGTGCTTGGCTGCAGGAACAGCAGAAATGGCTGAAGTGAGTCTTCTACCTCTCTGCTCTCACAGATCTCCTGGGAAAACCTCTGGCTGACCAAACCAAAGTCACATGAGGCCCTCCGGCGTCATCCAAGGAGGCCAGCTTCTGGGACTTTGCAGTAGAGGCGGGCGTATCCACAGAGAGAAGAATGCAAATTCTCGCCTTACAGGGACAAAGGAGGAAGTGACGTAGGATTAATGTATCTGGAAGGAAGCAATAGTTGGCTTTGTATAAGATAGCCAACATTTGATTTTGTCTGATTACTAGTATTAGGCACTTTGTTTTCAGAAGATTTTAGTACAACTATTTGTGAAGGAAAGGCAACAACTTATAGAATTGAGAAGAGTAGTAGAAATTTCAAATTAACAAGAGAAAAAGGAATGAACAGAAAGTCTACCAAGCCAGCAAAATAACAAAGAAAAAAAGAGGAGAAAACAAACTAAATCGTAACTATAAAATTAAAAAAGTCAAGTATACCATTGTTACATTACAGTGTAAAAGATCTAAATAAAGAGACTGTTGGGATAAAAATAAAAATATGAGAAAAGTTGCTACAAGACATATACTTAAGCAATATTTTTTAAGGTTGAGGGAAGAAGGGGATAGGCAAAAATATACAAGGCAAAGAGCAAACAAACTAAAAGCATGAGGAACAATATTTGTATTGGAAGGAAAGCACAAAACAATAAAAGGAGTCACACTTTGTGATGTCATAATCTTCTATGCCCAAATGGCAGAGCAACTAGAAATGCATAATCAAAAGCTATCACAATTGCCTGGAGAACTGTTTAATAATTCAGTTTTATAGTGATGTATTTTAACGAGGAGATAGTAGATAATAGGTAAAGACAAAAGGGCCTTGGGTGATCCAATTAAATTGACTTAGTAGGATATATTATGGAACTTTCTATAGAACTTCATGTTCTTTCCCTAACTCTCTTGGTGCCATGAAACATGGGGAAAGTTGGTGAAGTACTTGGCCCAAAAAAGAGCTTAAAAATTTCAGAACACCTTTTACAGACCACATACTTTTTTAATGTTGAAAATGAGGAATTTATTACATGCTCCGACAGTAACATTACCTTTTTAGCTTATGTGGAATGGGATTTATTTATTTATTTTTTACTTTATTGAAGTTTAGTTAATTAACAATGTTGTGTTAGTTTAAGGTGTACGGCAAAGTGATTCAGTTATACATTTATATTCTTTTTCAGATTCTTTTCCATTATAGATTATTACAAAATATTGAATATAGTTCCCTGTGCTTGTTGTTTATCTATTTTATATATCATTGTGTGTATATGTTAATCCCAAACTCCTAATTTATCCCCCCCATCCTCCTTCATAACCATAAGTTTATTTTCTGTCTGTGAGTCTATTTCTGTTTTGTAAATAAGTTCATTTATGTCATTTTCTTAGATTCCACATAGAAGTGATATCATATGATATTTGTCTGACTTACTTCACTTACTATGATAATTTCTAGGTCCATCCATGTTGCTGCAAATGGCATTATTTCATTCTTTTTGATGGCTGAGTAATATTCCACTGTATATATACACACCACATCTTCTTTATCCATTCATCTGTTGATGGACATTTAGGTTGCTTCCATGTCTTGGCTATTGTAAATAATGCTGTGAACATTGGGGTGCATATATCTTTTCGAATTAGAGTTTTCTGTGGATACACACCCAGGAACTGGGATTGCAGGATCATATGGTAACTCTATTTTTAGTTTTTTAAGGAACCTCCATACTGTTCTCCATAGTAGCTGCACCAATTTACATCCCCACAACAGTGTAGGAAGGTTCCTTTTTCTCTACACCCTCTCCAGAATTTATTATTTGTAGACTTTTTAATGATGGCCATTCTGACAGGTGTGAGGTGATACCTCATTTTAGTTTTGATTTGCATTTCTCTAATAATTGGTGGTATTGAGCATCTTTTCATGTGTCTGTTGGTCATCTGTATGTCTTCTTTGGAGAAATGGCTATTTAGGTCTTCTGTCCATTTTTTATTGGGTTGTTTGTTTTTTTCTGATATTAAGCCGTATGAGCTGTTTGTATATTTTGGAACTTAATCCCTTGTCTGTAGCATCATTTGCAGATATTTTCTCCCTTTCCAAAGGTTGTCTTTTTGTTTATGGTTTCCTTTGCTGTGCAAAAGCTTTTAAGTTTAATTAGGTCCCATTTGTTTATTTATGTTTTTATTTTCATTACTCTAGGAGGCGGATCCAATAAAACACTGCTGCGACTTATGTCAAAGAGTGTTCTGCCTATGTTTTCCTCTAAGAGTTTTATAGTATATGGTCTTACATTTAGGTCTCTAATCCATTTTGAGTTTATTTTTGTATATGGTGTTAGAGAATGTTCTGATTTCATTCTTTTACATGTAGATGTTCAGTTTTCCCAGCACCACTTATTGAAGAGACTGTGTTTTCTCCACTGTATATTCTTGCCCCCTTTGTCATAGATTAATTGACCATAGGTTCATTGGTTTATTTGGGGCTTTCTATCCTGTTCCATTGATCTATATGTCTGTTTTTGTGCCAGTACCATACTGTTTTGATTACTGCAGCTTTGTAGTATAGTGTGAAGTCAGGGAGTATGATCCCTCCAGCTCCATTCTTCTTTCTCAAGATTGTTTTGGCTATTCAGGGTCTTTTGTGTTTCCATACAGATTTAAAGTGTTTTTCTAGTTCTGTGAAAAATGCCATTGGTAATTTGTTAGGGATTGCTTTGAATCTGTAGATTGCCTTGGGTAGTATGGTCATTTTACCAATATTGATTCTTCCAATCCAAGAACACGGTATATCTTTCCATCTATTTGTGTCATATTCAGTTTCTTTCATCAGCATCTTACAGTTTTCAGAGTACAGGTCTTTTGCCTCTTTAGGTAGGTTTATTCCTAGTTAGTTTATTCTTTTTGATGTGATGGTAGATGGGATTGTTTCCTTAATTTCTCTTTGTGACATTTTGTTGTTAGTGTATAACAGACCACATTTTTTATTGTCCACCGAAATTAGAAATACATATTAAAATATAACCCCAAATTTTAAAAAATTTCGAAATAAACATACTTGGGCCGAAGAAAAAATCAAAATGAATTCTGAACTGTCTAGAAAACAATGAAAAGGAAAACACTCCAAAATCTATGAGATACAAAGTAACCACAAATAATAGAAGTTAATACTTAAGAAACTAGAAAAAAACACACTAAAAGAAGAGAGAATTTTAAAAGATAGAAACAGAAATGAATGAAAACAGCAACAACAAAAATAGTAGAAAGGGTAAATCAAAAGTTAATATTAATATTTGGAAAGATACACATCCCTTGAGAGCCTATTTCCAGAGAAAAAGAGAGCAAAGTTAGAAGTAAAAAAAAGAAACAAAACTAAAAGATTGAAGAAATTTTAGAAGCTGAAGAATACCACATATAACTTTTTGGAAACTAAATTTTAAACCTAGAGCAGGGATCTGCAAACTTTTTCTTTTTCTTCCTTTTCTTTTATTGAGGTTACCTTGGTTTATAACATTATATAAGTTTCACATGAACAACATTGTATTTCTACTTCTGTATACACTACAGTGTGCTCACCACGAAAATTTAGTTTCTATCCATCACCATACAGTTGACCCCCTTTACCCATTTCACCATCTGCCTCCCTCTTCCCCTCTGGTAATCACTGCTCTGTATCTACATGTTTGTTTTGGTTTGTTCATTTATTTTGGTTTTTGCCTGTGAACTTTCTCTATAAAGGAACATATAGTAAATATTTTAGGTTTTGTAGGTCATACGGTCTCTGTCACAACTACTCTATTCTGTCACAGTAGCACAAAAGGAGCTACAAAAATTATAAAAACAAATGGGCATGGCTATGATCCAATACAACTTTATTTACAGAAATGGACAATGGGCCAGATTTGGTCTGCAAGCTGTAGTTTGCTGACCCCTGAACCAGAGGAAGTATAGCAAAATATAAACTACCAAAATTAATCCAAGGAGAATTGAAAACTTTAATAGATTAATTAATAACTGTATTTCATATAAGTCCATTTAAAGTTCCAGTATAGATAAGATATTTTGGAATTGGACAAATGCTCTTAAGAGTCGCTATAAAGAATAAATATGTGAGATTAGACAAGGCATTATGATAAAGACAGCTAAGTGGGGGAGGGAGTTGCATTATGGACTTTTTTTTTTTTAATATTACTACTTTATTTTATTTATATTTATTTATTTATTTATTTTGACTGCATTGGGTCTTTGCTGCGCACGGGCTTTCTCTCGTTGCGGCAAGCAGGGGCTACTCTTTGTTAACAGTGCACACTCTCATTGCGGTGGCTTCTCTTGTTGTGGAGCACAGGCTCTAGGCGTGAAGGTTTCAGTAGTTGTGGCATGTGGGCTCAGTAGTTGTGGCTCACGGGATCTAGAGTGCAGGTTCAGTAGTTGTGGCGCACGGGCTTAGTTTCTCTGCGGCATGTGGGATCTTCCCCGACCAGGGATCGAACCCGTGTCCCCTGCATTGGCAGGTGGATTCTTAACCACTGCACCACCAGGCAAGTCCCACCTTATGTAGTATTAATATATACCCTAAAGTCACTCAAAACAGCATGGTATTGCCAACATAGATAAGTACCACAAAATGGAGTCCAGAATGGATCTTAGAATATTCTGGAATTTAATATATGCAATTTAGTGGAAAATATTTAATAACAAAGTCCTAGTACAATTGACTATTTGAAAAAAATAAAGTCAGACTCTTATTCTATGCCTTAAAAAATTAATTGTACATAGATTAAAATCTTTACTGTAAAAAAATGCAAATATTCAAAGAAAAGTGACATGGCTATGTACCATGTAATAACTGGGGAGACTGTTTTTACTAAGAAAGGAAACACAGAAAAGAAAAATAATAAACATTTTATCCTACATAAAATTTTAAAGTATTTACATCACAAAAAGTATTATCAAATTCAATCAACAAATAATAGGTGGGAGAAAAAATGTCATCATATATGGATTAATGGATTAATGGATTAATATCAATAAAGTATGAATAAATCTAATACTTTCATATATCAATAGAAAATAGGCAAATTATTTGAATGGACAGTTTACAGAAAAGCAAATGCAGTTGGCCAACAGCATATGAAAAGATGCTTAAATTAATTATACAAATGCAGATTTGGGTAATGACACGATATTGTGTTATATACTTTGGATAGGTAAAAAGTTAAAAGTGTGATAACTCCAGTAACTGAGAAGGATGGAGGAAAGGAATACTTTCGCGTGCTGCTGGTTGAAGTGTGAATTGCTTCAGTCTTTTTGGAAAACAATCGGGCAACATCTATTAAAATTTAAATTCTTCTCTTGAAATTTTTTGGAACTAAAACTACCTTGTGTAATAATACATGCACTGATACTCATTGCCGCACTGATTATAGTAGGCACTTCCCCATCCAGAAAAAAGTGAAGTAAGTAAGTGTCCATCAAAGGGGCAATGCTTGAATACATATAGTATTTGCTTATCATGAAATAGTCACCAGTCCCTTAAAACAATTAGCTATAGCTATACCATTTAGCATGTATATTCATTGTGAATTGTTAAATAAGAATAGCGAGAGACAGAGGAGTATATAAATATGATACTATTTTTCTCAAACAGTGGCAAAAAAAGTGCATGTGTACGCGTAATTAGATGTTTCTACATGTACACACACACACATACATACACGCATTGCCAGAGAATAAACAAAGTCTTGTGTTATCTCAAATCCAGAAACTGTCAGATGCACTTTTATTTTTATACCTCCTCATTTACCAAGGATTTTTATAGTGTTAAGGCATAAAGGGTTTTAGCTGGGATTCAGAAGGAGGAGTAAGGGAGCATTTCACCTTTAAGAATAACTAATAGAGATCTTGTTTGGGAAGTTTCTGTTGAGAAGGTGGCCAGGTTTTATGGCATCACCTGCTGAATAAGATATCCCATAGTTATCCAAGCGTATTGTACATTCTGCCAAAGCCTTCACAGCTGGGTAGGTTTCGGACAAGTTACCATAGCAGAGAACACTAGTCACTCCAGTGGAAACTTTACAGTGCCTCTTTCCTCTGTCAACTTGTTATCTAAGTGGAAGGGCACATCTTTATCCTTCAGTAGATCTTCTTCCTGTAGTAAGTGTGATTCTTCTTCCCACAGCTGCATTCTAAGTATAGCTAAAAGCGGCCTCACTCGTCCTGGTTGACTCCCACCCTTACCTTGTTGGAAAGAGGTAATTATAGTGATAGTATGTGAAAATTTAGATACTGTATTAAACAAAACAAAGTTAAACATCCTTCTTAGATGTGTTTTTCAAACTTTTAAAATCTTGATACAGAGTAACAAATACATTTTATATTACATTCTGTTATATTGGTGTGTGTGTGCATATATGTGTGTGTGTATATGTTTGTGTGTATATTTATATATATATACAATAATGGCTAAAACTGAAACAAAAGTTCCTGAAACATTACTTGCCCTTACTATGTGCATTCCTAATAATTTCTACTCTATTCTAGTCTACATTTTTTAAAGTATATATTTTTAGACATAATGCTATCGCACACTTAATAGACTATACTATAGTATAAACATAACTTTTATATGCCTTGGGAAACCAAAAAATTTTTATTACTCACTTTATTGTGACACTCACCTTACTTAGGTGGTCTGGAACTAAACCATAATTCTCCGAGGTATACCGCAGAGAACAATAAAGGTAAAACACACATCTTAAAAGTATCCATAGGGCTTCCCTGGTGGTGCAGTGGTTGAGAATCTGCCTGCCAATGCGGGGGACACGGGTTCGAGCCCTGGTCTGGGAAGATCCCACATGCCACGGAGCAACTGGGCCCGTGAGCCACAATTACTGAGCCTGCGCGTCTGGAGCCCGTGCTCCGCAACAAGAGAGGCCGCGATGGTGAGAGGCCCGTGCACCGCGATGAAGAGTGTTCCCCACTTGCCGCAACTAGAGAAAGCCCTCGCAAAGAAACGAAGACTCAACACAGTCATAAATAAATAAATAAATAAATAAATAAAAGAACGTGAATTTCTAAAAAAAAAAAAAAAAAAGTATCCATAAAGAGAACACAGATTAACTACAAAGAAAAAAAATTGATGGCAGGCATCTTTTTTTTTTTTAATTTTTAAAAAATTATTTATTTATTTAGTTTTTGGGTCTGCATTGGGTCTTCATCGTTGTGCGCGGGCTCTCTCTAGTTGTGGTGAGCGGGCTTTCTCTAGTTGTGGCGAGCGGGGGCTACTCTTCATTGCGGTGCGCAGGCTTCTGATTGTGGTGGCTTCTCTTGTTGCAGAGCATGGGCTCTAGGCGCGTGAGCTTCAGTAGCTGTGGTGCGTGGGCTTAGTTGCTCTGTGTCATGTGGGATCTTCCTGGACCAGGGCTCGAACCCATGTCCCCTGCATTGGCAGGCAGATTCTGAACCACTGGATGGTGGGCATCTTATAAGCAATGGAGGCCAGAATGCAGCAGAGAATATTGAAAACCCAGAAATGTACCCACAGCAAATATTTTAGTGGAAAAAAATGATTTTAGTGCCAATAAGCCATCATTAAAGTTACTTCTAAAGGAAGTATAAGAAGAAGAAGGAGAAGGAGAAGAAGAGGAAGAAGGAGGAGGAGAAGAAGATACAAGAAATAATTCTGAAAATTAAATCAGTATAGGTAAGGAAATCCAAATGAAAATTGACTGTTTAGAAAAATGAAACATTTAGGTTTAAAAAGACAGAACTAAAAATTTGAGTTTTTATAAATATGTAAAAGGAAGAGGGATTATGTTCAGCATTTTATAATTTTTAAGGAGAGTGTACAAATATTGTTAAACTTTGGACTTTTAAGTATATATTTTTAAGTATGAGTGTTAAAATCCTCTAGGAATCAATAGAACAAAACTAGAGGACAAAAACAAAAACAAAACAAAACTAGAGGACATAGCTCTCAATGTAATAGAGGAGAAACTGGAATTAAACACAGCAATTCATTCAAAAAGAAAGGAAATAATATGGGAAAATCATAAGAAAGTCCAAAATATTCTGCTCAAGGAAGGCCAGTGGATGTTTGTCAGTAATTTCTAGGCCATCTCAGATGTCACAGGTCCTCACAGCAAGAGCCTGGAAACCAAGGCATTGTGAAGTGATTTCTTCTCACACTTTCACTACAGCAGCCAGAAAATATAAGGCAACTGAAATATTCCAACAAGAGCCTTGGGTATAAGGTGTCAACAGATTTCCTGGAAGGGGACAATGGGGGACTGACTATACGCTCCATGATGTCACAACCAGTAGCCCCAGGAAATGGCCTGGATCCACCCCTGCAATGCTAGTATTACCTCTACTGTTCATGTTTAGTATTTGATCTTGGGGTGATTTGGTTAGGCATCCACTTGTGATGGTTTTCTTTATGAAATGCTCCTCTTTATCTCATGACTGGTTTTTACCTTGACTATAATCTTGCCTTGTATTATTATTATTTTCAGCTGTCTATTTTTATTTTGTTTTTGTTTGTTTTCACCATTTACCTCCATCTGGTATACCATTTCCCATACTTTTATCTTTGACCTCCTCCAACTCACATAGTTTTTAGATAGTTTTATGCAGGTGTAGTTGGGTTGCGCTTTATGATCTCTTTGGAGAAATTTTTCTCTTAAGGCAAATTTATCCCATTTTATTTACTAACATGACAGACAGGAGAAAATATTTGCAAACGAAGCAACTGACAAAGGATTAATCTCCAAAATATACAAACAGCTCATGCAGCTCAATATCAAAAAAACAAATCAATCAAAGAATGGGTGGAAGACCTAAATAGACTCTTCTCCAAAGAAGACAAACAGATGGCCAAGAGGCACATGAAAAGATGCTCAACATCCCTAATTATTAGAGAAATGTACATCAAAACTACAATGAGGTGTCTCCTCACACTGGTCAGAATGGCCATCATCACAAAATCTTCAAACAATAAATGCTGGAGAGGGTGTGGAGAAAAGGGAACCCTCTTGCACTGTTGGTGGGAATGTAAATTGATACAACCACTATGGAGAACAGTATGGAGGTTCCTCAAAAAAAATAAAAATAGAACTACCATATGACCCAGCAATTCCACTAGTGGGCATATACGCAGAGAAAACCATAATTCAAAAAGACACATGCACCCCAATGTTCATTGCAGCACTATTTACAATAGCCAGGACATGGAAGCAACCTAAATGTCCATAACAGGGGAATGGATAAAGAAGATGTGGTACATATATACAATGGAATATTACCCAGCCATAAAAAGGAACAAAATTGGGTCATTTGTAGAGATGTGAATGAACCTAGAGACTGTCAAACAGAGTGAAGTAAGTGAGAAAGAGAAAAACAAATATCACATATTAATGCATGTATGTGGAATCTAAAAAAAATGGTATAGATGATCTTATTTGCAAAGCTGAAATAGAGACAGATGTAGAGAAAACGTATGGATACCAAGGGGGGAAGGGTGGGATGAATTGGGAGATTGGGATTGACATATATACACTATTGATACTGTGTATAAAATAGATAGCTAATGGGAACCTACTGTATAGCACAGGGAACTCTACTCAGTGCTCTGCGGTGACCTAAATGGGAAGGAAATCCAAAAAAGAGGAGATATATGTATATGTATAGCTGATTCACTTTGCTGTACGGCAGAAACTAATACAACATTGTAAATCAACTATATTTCAGTGAAATAGATTTTTTAAAAAGAACACATTATAAAAACAAAGAAGAAACATATAGAAATATGTAGAAAACAAATGAGGACTTTAAACAGAAATCATCAAACAGATAAAAGGAATAAAACTAATACATCTGTCATATTACTAGGCTACTTTGTTTTATTTCATTTAAAAAATGCTAGTCACGGCCCATTAAGTTGACTTAGTGATCCACTAAATGGGGTAGTGACCTACAGTTTGAAAAAAATACTGCATTAGAAGATTCCTATCAAGCTGCGTGCGTGGCATTCCACGGTCAGAAGATTTCCACCGGGCTGGCAAGGCAGTAACTCAGTGAGGTCAAATCCAGACCTAGGTGTGCTTTGCTTTATTGAGTACATGCCAGTAAGGCCAGCTTATGTGGAAGACATTCAGGGAGCAGGTTCCTTAAGATAGTTTTCAGTCTTAGGCAAAGCATTGTGATACTTTTAGAGAATTAGCTTAAAGTGGGAGCAAATACTTTTTTTCCTGCTGTGGTAGATGCCTTAGGTAATGATTTTTCTCCAACGGTTGGGTCTGTCATAAGAAGGCGGGTTGTCTTGGTGTAAATAGAAGGCATCTCAGTTGATTTCACCTCTGCCCTAAACATTCTTAGATTATCTTTTCCACTTAGGCTTTAAAATTATATGCTTAAATGGAAAGAAAAGAATTTCCAAACCATACATAACAACAATTAAGTGTATTCTCTTATAGTAATTATCCCAGTTGGGCAAACTACTCAATTAATTCTTCTCAGGACCAGTAGAGATCACTTGTGCACCTCATTCCAAATACAGAATTTGTGTGGGTCATAATCACAGAGGTGACTGATGCAGGCACTGAAGGTGGAAGTGTTTAAAAACCTGACTCATACTTTGACCACAAAGGAAAATGACATGTGTTATATCTAACAGGATTTGGGAGCAGCAAAGTTCAAAAAGAAGGCGGACAATGGACTCTGCCTACGGCATCCTTTATAGTATACCTAATTTAAGATGTGTATAACAAACATTTTTAGATATTCATTAGGAAAAAAAGGCTTTATATCCTGCCATCAACTTTATTTTTTTCATCTAACATGTTTTTCTTAGTGATTAACATTAATGCCTTTGATTTTTCAGGTGTTGTCCAAAGATAGTTCATCACAGGGGGAAAGAACAGAGAGGGGATTGGCAACCTCTCTCTTCTTGGTACTTTTCCATAAGACTTCTTTCAACAACCTCATTGTTCTTCCCTTTTTACTCCTAAGTAGATCCAAACCTAATATTGTAGGGAGGACTTGATTTTGTTTCCTTATAACATAAGTATTTGAAATAAATTGAGCCATTTTTGTTTTCATGTTATTTAATAAGCATCACAGAAAGAAGAATGTAGAGTAAGAGCCATAGCAATACTTATAGTTGACAAAACACATAACAAAAAGGGTATGCTGAGACATTGAAAGTCAAATCATAGGTCCTCCTAAAATTTCCCTTTCCATTTGCCTTCCCATCCTAGAATTCTCTACCAACATTGAAGTATTTTAGGTTAGGATGGAGAGGAAGTATAGATAGAGCTTTCTGCTCCTAAGTCCACATCTTTCTATAGATGAAGACAGCCTCAAGTACCATGGTAGAAATAGGTTCTCTGAACTATATTGGTCATAATTTGAACTATTTCTATCAGCTGTGATTTTGTGGCTGGCAAGAATTAATACATCTTTCTTGGTTTGTAGGACTGTCAAAAAATAAGGTACCAAATTTACGACCAGTCCCAAGTGAAATAAACTGTTGTCCCTGGTGCCTCATTTTCAGAATAAGTCCTAGGTCTTACTCTCTGAAAATAGTACTGAAGTAGGTGGCATGTGGGAGTCACTGCAAAACCCAGACTGATGGTAGGAAATCGATGAGGCTGAACGCCATCAACATTACATCAGCATGCTTCGGAGTTTTTATGATGTGCTCGATATATTCTCTTTTGCTATACTAAGGAAACAATACAGAGCCATCCATTACTGTTGCCTCCACTCTACTTACTGATTACAGTGGTTTGTATTGTATCATAGGATGTTATATGGGATCTTAACAAGATTTTAAATTCACTTGTCTTCCAAACTATAACTAACGTTTTCTCTAAAATTGAATCATTCCTTGGTTCCCTTGGGATTTTGTTTTGTTCTTGGTGTCTGTGTTTGGTTATTTTGTTCAAATTATATTTTCTCCATTCTTTTATTGTCAATAATATTCCTAGCCTTATTTCCTAGTGGATGCTTTTGCAGAACAAACTGTCCTTTGACACTTGGATCTCACCCATCGTCCATTTGCTTGATGTGTTTCCATGAGCACAGGCATTCCTAAATGAAGAAGAGAGAGACTGAATGTCCCCTTCCAGGTTCCATCAAAATATGGACTTAATTATTTTTCTTTAATTTCAGAAGGAAATGGTGAAGGGATAATGATGCGTTCAAAACTGGGTGAATAATATTATTTCTTCTAACTGAAACAGTGTAGAGGAACCTACCCACTGGTATCACTGGTGCAGCATTGTAGATGCCCAAGAACAGCAGTATTTCCCATTTGGCTGGCTATTCTCACATGTAGTTTGTCAAAGTAGAGAAACAGGGTGCAGATATCCTAAGTGTAAAGCCAAACATCCTCTGAGTGTGTCTCTCTCCCTAACATCTGAGGAGAGAGAGAGCTCAGAGCAAAGGAAGAAATGAACAACTGTGGGACATCGAAGTCCTCCCTGGCCTTCTGATACTTGACTTTTCTCTCTCCTTCTTCTGCTCACTGGACATCTATATACCTTGTCATTATGAACTATTACTATTTTTTAAAAGGTAAGTTCAAGAAAAATAAAAAAGAACCAATATTCACATGGTATAATAACATATGGAACTAGCTATTCAAGGCACAAAGTAGAATCATAAAAGATGTGAACAGAATTATGAATGAAGGACCTGAAATAGCTATTACACAGCCACCAAGCTCTCCTGATCATGTTGTTGGAGAAACCTGTCCTCTCATCATTATTCCCTCAGGGCCTCTGTTGCAGGAGAATAGTGGGGGGTAGGGGGGGTTGAGGATGACTTTGACTCCAGGTGGAAATTGGTGTTCTCCTCATGAACCGGGCTAGCACTCAGGACACCAGACATTTAGCTCTAGGCATGTGACTATCACCCGGCCATGTTGACACCTGCCCTTAATGCCAAGGGTTTTAGAACCAGCATCATGAAGTTCGTTTGGGTTAATCCATAGCAATACAAGTTTTGAGAAAAAAGGAAAATCCTTATTTTCCTTATCTGCAAGTGCCTCAGCAGGATCCCCAAATGTACATGCTAGTAACTTGAAACGTAATCTACTAAGGGGAGGAGAAATAGACATGCAGATGTGACTTATGCAGACTTTGTCCCCGTAATGGAAAAACACCTGCTATGACATCACCTGGCCACCAGGGGATGTGCTACTAGCACCTCATGGGAAAGATGAAGGGGTTGGGTTTGTTTTGTTTTGTTTTTTTTTAGTACAGCAGCACCTCATAAGGGAGTCTTCCTGCTGTCTGCCCGTCTTCAATTCTAAGGAAGTAAGCATTGATTTTTCTCCCCTTTGTTAACTTACCAGCTAGGTTAAGTCCACTTTTCTGAGAGTTAATAAAAACTCGGAGAGAAAAGAGAATATTAACCGTGGTTCCAAACACCAGCCAAGGGCTTTGCCACAGTGGTCTGCTTTGGTGGTGGGCCTGAGTCTGCACTGACCCCTGTGGGGCTCGCCTCCCCCGTGCTCTGCACTGGACCTGCACACATACCTTACTGATAAAGTCAGGCCCGTGTGTGGCCACTCCAGTGAGAGCTGGTTCTGTCACAAGTGTCCTACCTGATTTCTTGAAAGATTTTATTAGCATCCATGTCTTCCCTGGCAAGCATTTAATTATAAGGGCACTGATGGAGCAGTTCAGCTCTGCCTGGCTGATTGTTTATAATAATCATTGCTAACATCTATTCATTATCCTTATATGTTAAACATTGTACCCAAGAGTTTACATAATTTAATCTCATTTAATCTTCCAGGCAACTTTTTGAGGTAGTTACTATTATTTTCTCTATTTTACAGATGAGGAAAGTGAAGCTTAGAGAAGCTAAGTGAGATAGCCAGGATTGCTCAGCTAATAATTGTGTTGCCAGGACTAGATTCAGGCCCATCTTATTCCAAAAGAGACATTCTTAAGTTATATTGCGATTCTCAGTATAGAGGGTGGAGACTGGGGCTACGACCTGTCCCCAGTGGGGTAGGGCACAAGGACTTAGAGAATTTGTTTTCAAGCTGCTTGTGTTTATATGCTCCTTTCCCATGTCCCTCCTCCCTCCTCTCTGCTCCCCTCCTTTGTCCTATTCTGATGTACTTTCCTGGGTAGACAGAATAGGGGAGTGCCTGTCCTCACCATTGCCACTCACTGTCACACTGAGTACTGTTCCTGAGGGCTGTGCTACAGCCCTTAGGGGCACCGTGATGGAAAGTAGCTGAGAACCAGTGGGCTGAAGGAAGGCTAACAAATCCGCAAGCAATTTTTCTGTGACTTTCTGTGTAAGGCGTTCTCTCTGTGATGGCATAGCTTCAGGGGGCGCACACAGCAGCAGAGTGCTAAGGCAGGCTGGAAAACAGCCTCTATGGATATGAGAAATGTATGTATATAAAACGGGAAACATGTATATAAAGTGCATATACACCTGGAAAACATACATATGCAAAACACATATACATGAAAAATACATATATGAGAAAATATACATATATGAGCAACATACATATATGAGAAAATAAAAAATACATATACGAGAAAATATATATTCATTTTATATATGAATCTATATACCTAGGTATAGATATTGATGTGTATATGTTGGACTCTAGGTTTGTGTTTCCTCCTCTCCCAATTCCAGCATCAACCTTAGTAAAGGTGCAAAGCTGTTATATGTTCATTGCGGAGCAGTTCTCCTTTGAGACTTGCAAGACTGAGTGGGGAGTTGGTGGGGGTGAAGGCCACGCCCAGGCCTTCAAGGATCTCACAACCCAAAGCGCTTTTGTTTTTCTTGAGGATAATACTGACAGTTCTATTTATAGATCCATTCTTTTAGATCGTCATGATTTAGACAGCCAGAGAATTCTGTGGAAAAGTCTTCTGAAAAGTAAAAGAATTAAAAAATTAAAAAATGAATACAGGGACTTCCCTGGTTGTCCAGTGGTTAAGACTTCACCTGCCAATGCAGGGGGTGCGGGTTTGATCCCTGGTCGGGGAGCTAATATCCCACATGCCTGCGGCCAAGGAACCAAAACATAAAACAGAAGCAATGTTGTAACAAATTCAATAAAGGCTTTAAAGATGGTCCACGTGAAAAAAAAAAAAATCTAAAAAAAAAAAACCCCCCAAAAACCCAGAAAACTAATACAAGGCTCCATGCCTTTTAGTCCCTAAGAGCTGACTAGGACCACCTTCGGAATTCAAGCTTATTTACTCAATTCATGATTAATATTGAGTGTGACTTTTTTGTTTCCCTTGGCAACGTCTAGTTTGCAGTCAATTAGAAGTGGCAGTTCACAACAGGGAAAAATCTGGAAGAAACAGGGATAGATCTGGAAGCTCAGCATTTCTGGGCTTTCTGTTTAAGGACGAAAGGGCCATTCATAATTCAGCAGCCCCTGAGGTCATCCGTGAGCACATCATAGCATCAGGAAAGTCGTGTTTTCTTCCTTAAGCACATCCTGTCACTCCTCTGCTCAAAAACCTGTGCTTCTCTTTTCCTCTCCTGCCTCCAGTCTCCTTTCCATCTTTTTTCCAATTCAGGATCCTCTGTGATCTAGACCAAACATCCTTTTTGGTACATTCCTTAACCCCTTCCCCTAAAAGCCTAACTTCAGATAGTTCAGCAACTCTTCATTCTTGTACTATACCTGAACTTTCTTGGTTCTTATACTTTGCCAGTGCTCTTCCTAAAAGACCTCCCTCCCCATCTCTCCCTGTCAAAATTCTCCTATTTTGTAAGACCAAAATCAAACAACATTATCTCTGTGAAGACCTTCAGGATTAGTTTTTGGATTAAACATTTCTTATTTATGCTAATAATACATTGTTTAGACCTTGGCTAAAGTGTTTAATACATTCTTAATTTATAGTTAGCTGAGTACACTAAGGCTCTCTACTCTGTTCTTTGAGGGTAAGAAGCATGTCATGCATTTTTTGTATCACCCTTTAATGAGAGAAAGATTTTGTATAAAATGCTTTAACATTAAGTAAACTTTAGATCTATGGAAAAGGAACTGATGTGACATTCCCTGATAATACTGGGCAAATCAGCGTTGTCATCTCGAGTTGCTCTAATCATCACTTGCATATTTTGATTCTTTGATGCTCCAAGCAGAAATTTTAACCTTAGGGCTTTTGAACTAGCTGTTACCTCTCCCTGGAGATCTCTTTCCTTCTGGGAGTTTTAAACTTCACCCCATTCTTGGGGCCAGCACACCTGACCCATCTTAGCGAGGCTTCCTTTGACTTCTCAAATCATTGTTGGTCATGTGTTGAGACAGAAACCCTGCTTCCAGTTGCTCTGTCACGGTGCCCTGTTGTACCATAGCACTGCCGCAGCCACGAGAGTTGCTGCTTATCTGCTCATCAAGCGTCTCTTAAGGTTCATGAGAGCAGAGCCTTTATCTAAGAACTAGACCAGGGCCGGTTTCACAGTGGCACCACTTACATCATATTATATTATTTAAAATCAGTGGTTCTCAACATTGGCTGCACACCAGTGTCACCTGTGGGGCTTAAAAAAACACAGATGTGCCAGGTTGACTTCAGAGATTCCAATTCAGTTGACCTGGAGTGATGCCCTTAAATTTAGCTCTAAATGTATGAATTATCAAAGGCTCAGGAAAACAAGGAAAGATAAGCTTTCCACAGCTTCCAAAGTTGTGGTTGTTTATAAGACTTTCTATATTTTATTTTAAGACCTCATCTCATATCCTTAATCCTTGTGACTGTCACAGAGAGATAATAAGAAGATCAAACATGAACTTACATTAGCCAAAGAAACATCTGGGGCAGTTCCAAAGTTTTAATTACCGTTTCAGTACTGTAAGAGCTTAATTACAGTTTGAATGTTGAAACAAGTTTGGGTATGTTGCCCTACAAATAAAGGAAATATAAATAATTATCATCCGGCCTTCTGTCTCAATGCAAGACCAACAATCACCAAATTATTTTTAAGAAATATACTACATGTTAAATGGTTATTTTTCTGTTAGCTCATATAAGATACATGACACTGAGTAATGTACTTGAAATAAGTGTTTATTTTATCCATAATATGTACTTTGGTATTTATCAGAGAGTCCGTTAAAATTGTATAACAAGTTTCAGTGGAAATAGAACTTTTTCTTTTTCCTCATATTTGTGTATTTGATATCAGACTTTATTCTTAGACTCTCCACCTCCCTCATCACCATGGTATCTAAACAGATTTATGACTGTGACATGCTGTGCCGCTTATTTTACACATGGGGCACAGAGGTGAGAGTGAGGCAGATTCCTTCTCGGAGCCACTTACCCAGCGAGTGGCAGACCCAGCATCCGGATTCCTCCCCCTTAGTAGCAAAAGTGTAGTCATATTCCTAAATCATTAGGCAGGGAAATAAAAGCAACAACCTTATAACTGTGCCTCAGAGATAATCTGGACAAGTCTGTGCTTTTAATCAGAACGCGCACGTGGTGAATCTCCCACTAAGGAGCTCCGGAAAGGATTTTCCCAACCTTTTCTAGATCATGAGGAACTACATTTAATTTATAATCTGAAAATATTCCAAACATAGACTCATAATCTTGCTTGCTGAAATTTTATTTCATCTTTCTTATTGCTTGCTGAAAAGAAGAGCTGCTGTCCTTTTCCTTTTAACACGCCTCCCTATATGAACAGTCTCTAGAGATGTCCCTTTTCTAGACTAAAATCTGTTTATGTGTTATCACTTTGACCTTCTAAATCCTTGAACCATTTTACTTTTTCATCTTGGTAGGTCTGTTCTCTTCATAATCTCTAATTAAATAGTTCTAAACAGCACATATCTGCCCCTTGATCCAGTTCAATATTGAGAGGTATGAATCAAGCTCACATGCTCAGAAATGCAGGAAATGTAACTTTTCTTATTTTTCTGCATTCTCATTTTCATGTCTCTTTTGAGTTCCTTTTCTACAGTGGAGTATTTTAGCGAAATGTTTGTCCCCCAAATTAGGAGGCATTTCCCTCTTTCGTCCTGCCAGACCCTAAAGTAAAGACTTTTTTGAGGGTCAAGTGTACGATTCAGGACTGTAAGAGGCAGAATAGTTGGACGAATTTTTTTAAGCAAAGGCTATTTTCTACCCAAAGTAAAATACAACGTTCTAATCAGGTGTGCAAGCTAGTTATTTCTAAAATAACATATAATACTTTCTTAAAGTTAGACCACACTGCAGAAACAAGATTGCTTTTCCAGTGATTACTCTCAACTAAGCTGTACCCCAAAAGATTATTAAAAACTTGCCAAGTTACTTTTCCTTTCATCTTAGTGCTAAGGATTCAGATGGGTGGCAGGAACTAAGTAAACGGAAGTATACGTAATTGGTGACGTGGAAGAACCCAAAGGGAATTGAATGAAGCCCACTAAACCTCAGAGGTGAGGGGTTGCACCACCCAGTTTTCAAAGAGGCATTTGGGTGTCCTTTACCTGAGACAGTAGAGTCACTAGTGTCTTCAGAAAAAAGAAAATAAAAGAGACAGGTAGGGGATGTCACAACCAAGTGTGGTTACTAACAGTCACTGCTGGTGTCCACATGGGTGAGGCCGGCCAGCGCCTCTGCAGCTCTGGGTCAGCGTGAGGCTGGCCGAGGGATCATGTAGCCCAGGGCCCTCTGAGTGAGCCCGTTGCCCCAGTTACATAAGTAAGGGTCAGGATCCGGGAAGGTCAGCACTGTCAAAGCACTACCAGGAAGTAGGACTGTGCCCAGGGCTTCAAGCTGAGACCCTGGCTCTCAGCCCCATCTTCATTTGATCTTGAACTCTGCTTTGCTCCCTGAATGGAGGAGCTCAAGGTCTGTCCACCTTTAGGGACAGAATATCTGCGGTTAGTTTCCAGTGAATCCTGATTACAGCAGAGGCAACCGCAAAGGCTGTCAGCCACTGGGAGGCTCTTACAGTACTTTAAACCCTTTAAGGCAATTTGAGTCTTCTGTGTCTGTTGTCTTTGAAGGCATCTTGTGTAGTATTTGAAACGTGTAGTGGCCAGGTTAAGTGATTTTTCAGTTGTTCACTGGAGATGGAAAAAAATCACAAAATTCTTCTTTATTTTACATTGCTACTCACTTGCAGTGGCTGCCCCAATTCTACCCCTCTACACACGTTTGGATGCATGGAGTAAGGGAAATCTATTTGCAAACACATGAGCAGCTTCCAGAGCTGGGAGGCCTAGGGACACACTAAGATGATAAGTTGCCTGAATATAGAAAAAGCAGGGAAGCCTGGCTCGACCATTTTCTCTCTGTGAACATCAGTTTTCTCATGTATAAATTAGGGGTAGTGATGCCTAACCGTATGAATTAATGAGCATCGAACCCCTTGACCTAAGGCCTGACACCTGAAGAACACAAGTGTCAGCTCCTTCCCAGCAGCCATGATTGTGGATGTGGGGCTGCCTCTGTGCCCCAGGAGAGCTTCCTTAATGGTTCTCAACTGGGTGTGGTTTTGCCCTGCAAACACGGGGCAGTGTCTGGAGACAGTTTGATAGTCCCAGCTGTGGGAAAGGTACTACTGGTATCTATCTGGCAGAAGCCCTAAATTAAATAAAATAAATAAATAAATTAAATTAAATTAATAAATAAATTAAATAAATTACTGAACATCCTACAATGCACAGGACTGTCTTCCACAACAAAGAATCCTCTGGCCCCAAATGTCAAATAGTGCTGGGGTTGAGAAACCCATCTGACTGAAAAGTCATAGCAAAAAAGGGCAAGTTTGGCTCATTTTCCTTCGTCCTTAGGAAAAAGAACATACATTATGATAACATAACAATACTGACCTCTTCTGGCACTTAAAGAAACAAAGAGCCTATAAAATCTAGACAATGCTATGAAACTAAATCTGACTGTGGTGAAAGAAAAAAGTAAAGGTATTTTGCTTGTTTGAATTTAAATAAGCAATCCTATCTACTCAGCTGGTTTCTTGATTGTGGATTGAAGGATCTAAGGCTGGATTTTATTGATTTTAATTTTTACCAATCATACAGCCTAAAAAATGTTTTGCTAGATTTGTATGATTTACTAAATAATTACTGATGTTTGCATGACACACAAAACCAAGAAAAGGTCAATTGTTAAATTCTGTGTTTAGACACTTATTTCAATTCAAATGAAACTCTAAAGGAAAAAGATAATCAAGTTTAGCTTGCCTTAATATACAAGAAAATGTGCTAGAATTGAGCACTTGTATCACAAAATATCAGACGTTGATGAAAATTTTTAAATGACTTACTGCACAAGAATGCTTTAGAATCATAGGGCAGTTTTTAAAGCTTGACTTGCCTTGTGTTTCCACGTTGTTGCATCATTAGATGAAGTCTCCTTAGTGGATGATTACCACCTGCCTGCCTGGGTTGGGTTGCCTGGGATACATAGGTGAGCCTGGCGTCACTGCCATGTTTTATAGTCTGTGTTGAACTTCTGCGGTGGCACCTTTCTAAAAGAACATACATTTTAAAGCCATGATTATTATTTAAACCCTTCTTTCAGTCATCTTACTTGAAGACTGGTTTTTAAGTTTTGTTTGCCACCGACTGGGAAGGATTTTGAAAGAGGGCTAGGATGCTTCCTGCTTCTATGTTTAGCATGCCATAAGTTCCATTCATAAGTTCTGAAGATAGTTTGATCTTTTTTAAAAAAATAGTTCTAGATTTAGTCATTTGTTAAAAATGTGTTGAAAATTGACTACATGTGTACAAAATTGTACTAGCCACAGATTTAACTACATATTTTCTTTGAAAAAATGTGCATTGAAAATATCAGAAATGTTTTCACAAAATAGAGACAAATGATATACACAGTTTCTCAATAATTCAGTGTGACCTAATTTTTAAATGTTCCTCAATAGTCATTTATCCCCAGAGTGAGCAAAGGCTTGCGTGTCTGCGAGTGTGGGACAGTCAACCGGCTTCTGAAGACTTCTGATTGTGGTGGGCATGTGAGCACTGCCTGAGAGGGAGGGCGGGAACTCTGGAACTGTATGCTCTCCCTGTACCTCCCGGCTGTGTCCAAAGGCACTGTCTCCTCAGCCCCCTTCGAAAAGCCAGACCCCCTTTGCCTGGGTCCATTTCGCTCAGTTTGTGTAAGTTAGGATTTCTTCATGCATGTTCCTTCGCCCACTCTATATTTGAAATAAAAACCACCATTCATGATTTAGAAGTGTGCATTGTCTCCCACTGATACCAAAACTGTAAAGTGAATGAGTTATTTAATGGTTTATACATATACTGTATATATACTGTTCTTTGATGATAACATTGACACAATTGAAAAGACTCATTTATTCATTCTACATATTCGTTCTTACGTATGTAAAAAATCTATCTTCCCACGTATGGCTTTTTAAAAATGGTCCTTGATTTTGATTTTTGATTGCAATTTGTAAGACTCTGTGACTCTCTTGCTCAGAAAGGTCTCCTTGATCCAGTGATCCTTCTTGTTTTTTCTATTTTCTTGGTGATTTTTGGCTGGAGGTTCCAATAATTCTCCTATTATATGCCACAACGGTGCTAAGTGCTGGAGATTCAGACATGATTATGACAGTGTCTCTATTCTTGAAGAGTTCATGGGTAAGGACTAATAAGCCCTAAATTCAACGTGATAAGTGCTGGAACGGAACCAGTGAGAACAGATAAGACACATACATGAGGAAGCAGTTAATTCAGAGAAAAGCTTCACAGTGTAGGCACCATTTGACCTGGGCTTAGCGGACAAAGCAGTGTTGGACACATGAAGACGGTAGGGAAGGGCATGACTTACCAAAGAGTAGCGTGAGTAGAGGAATGGGAGCAGAGATTGCCCAGGGCTCTGAGAATGACTGGTGAGCTGGTACAGCTGGAGAGTAGGCTGCCTGATGGAGAAAGGCTGAAGGGCCCAGCATAGAGGGGCTCTACTCAGTCTCGATGCTCTGCTTCGAGGGTTATATTTTATTCTGAATCCAGTAAAGAGACATCAAAGGCTCTACTGTGACGTTACAGACCAGGATAGGAATGACGTAGGGCCCCTGAGGAACTCAACTAGAAAGATCTGTACTTTTTTCTTAACATATATTTACTTTAGAAAATTTGAAGAATACAGAAAAGTATGGAAGTAAATGAAAAAAAATCACCTGTAAATCCACTTCCCAGTAATATTCATTATAAAGATTTTTGTGGATTTCCTTCACATAGTCTTTTTCTACGCATAGAAAATATATGCACTTTAATATTCGATATAAAATTTGAAACCATGGTTTTATATGTTTTAAAATTAACAATATTTTGAGCTTTTAATGTTATTATTAATTGTTTTTCTGGAAAATGATTTTTTTATGATGCAAAATGTTCCTTTTTATGGATTTACCATAGAGTGTATAAATAATCCTCCATTTTTTGGCATTTAACATATTTCACCCTTTTTGTTGTTGTTAGTCTTCAATATTTGTCTTTAAGATAGTTTGCTGAGCATACCAGTTAATATTGTTAAAAATACCACATCAGTGATATTGTGTATTTTTTCACTAATTCCACTGACAAAAGGTAATAAATAGTAAACAAATAAATGTTGGTTGACCTGAATGGAAATGAGGCATTTGCTTTGATGGTAGTGAGAATAATTTGAGTTAGACATTAGAAAGGACTTCCTTACTATAACAACTGTGAGACATATTTGCAACCATGGGACTCCTGAACCCATTTTCTGGATATTTTAAAAATTAATAGCCAAGATTTAAGTATTATCTTTCTTACCTGAATTGACTAGGATAGGTAGTATCTTATATCTATATTTATACTTTTGTAATCCTTTTAAGTTTTACTTATACATAAATTTGAAATTTTAAATGACAAATTTTGAAAAATTTTAACAGTTACATGCTATGTTGGTCCATTCGGGATGCCATAACAAAAATACCATAGACTGGATGGCTTAAACAATAGAAATTTATTTATCACAGTTCTGGAGGCTGGGAAGTCCAAGATCAAGGTGCCAGCAGATTCTGTGTCTGGTGGGAGCCCACTTCCTGGTTCATAGATGGTCATCTTTTGCTATGTCCTCACATGGTGGAAGTGGGGAGAGATCTCTCTGGGCCCTAATCCCATTCATGAGGGCTCAACCATCATGACCTAATCACTTCTCAAAGACCCCCACCTCCTAATATCATAACATTGGGTATTATGATTTCAACATGTGAATTTGGGGGCCACAAACATTCAGTCCCTTGCACATGCTTACTGTAACCAGCCAGGTAATACAGAGGTATGTAAAACAGAGTTAATCTTTTCCCTATCCAATCTTACCCTTTTGCAGTGAACAGCATTAATGATTTGGTGTATATCTTTTCTCACCTTCCTCAGTGTTCTTACAAACACACAGACATTCATGTCCACATATAAAAGGTATTTTTGTTGGGCAGAGTACTGTGTGCTGGTTATTAATCCCACGGGAGCAGAACACTGTGCACCAGTGCTAGGAGAGGACTCTAAACACTCCTGTCCATTGTGTCTTGATATTGGAGTTGCCAAGGAAAATACAACAACGCGGTCAGGCTCTAGATGGAACAGTGCTTTACTTGTATAGAAAAGAGAGCAAGATCAGCTTCAGTATTGTGCCTATGTCCTTCATGGCTAGCAGGTCCCCTCCCTCACCCGGCAGCTGACTGGGGCAATTGACCTTACTCACCCCTCTCCTTTCTACCACCATCAGCAATAGAGAGGAATGATCCCAACTGCACCCCTGTGGAGTCTGAAATACTGAAAACTGGGGTGTGCTTGAAGGCCATGGACACACATGCTTAAGCAGAGCACCCACTGAGCCTGAGCTAGGGAAAGAGATTCCCTCACGAGGTGATAAGCCCAGCACAGGCTATGTGGGCTCTTTATCTCTTAGTAAGGAAGTGTTCCAGGCACAAGGCCCATTCTCGTTCAGCCAAATGGGGATCCAAAGACTGCATGCTTGAGACTGCCTTTCCCAACAATTTTTATTGCTGTCCCCAAATGGGTCATGGGTGAACATGATTTGGCAGCTTGCTTTACACGTTTAACAACATACAGTGAACATTCCTCCTGGTCCATGAATGTCAATCCAGTTCATTATTTTTAATAACTGAAAAATAGTACGCAGTATGGGTATCCTGTACTTGTTTCAGGTGTTCCCCTACTGATGGGTAGCCAGGTTTTTTTAGTTTTCTGCCGCTACCGACAATGCTGCAGTAAATACTTTATACCTATTTTCTTACATCTTCTCCTTTATTTCTGTAAGATTGATTCTCAAGAGTGGGATGGCAGGGTCAGAGGCTCTCCCAGTCAGCTGTCAGAGTCCGGAAGCCGGTGATGTGGTGGAGGACCGGTTTCTCTACAACCTTGCCAACACAGGCTGTCCTCCAACGTTCGAATTTTTGCTAATCTCTTAGATGAAAAATCATACCACTTTGCAATTTTAATTTGCATTTTCCTTCTACTGGTAAGGTTGTCTTTTCATATATTATTTAGCCATTGCATTTTCTTGTGTATGACTTGCCTTAAACTTTCCTAATTCTTGCATACTTTATTTCTGCTAAACATTTCGTGATACAGAAACACATCTTTCCATCTCTTTTAACATTTATTTTCCTACTGAGATTTAAGGAGAAAAAGATTTTCTCCTGGACATTGTCAATAGCAGCTATTTGAAATGCTAAAGATTTGATAAGCAAAACTGGGGAAATGTGAATGCTACTGAACTGATTGTTTACAGTAAAGGGAAGACTGCCTATAACTCTGACCAATGCTTTTTAAATGATCAGGCCTTCAAGTCTGGCTGTGGTACTAATAGGCTGCATCCTGGCATTATTCTTTAACTCTCACCATAGCCATAATGTTGTATAAGGACTAAAGAACTTTTAAAAGCTTATTAGAAAAAAACCCAAAAACACCTTGGGCCCGTGGAGGTCTTTCTTACTATTTACCCCTTTCTGTAAATATGCGGGGGGCAGGTGGGGGGGAAGTTATATTTTGTTCTGCTTGAGTCCCTAGAAGATGTCTTCTATTGTAAAGGGAATGGTTTTACTTTTTTTGCTTGAACTTGCCCTGAAGAATGACTCAGACCTTTACAAAGACCCACGAGAATTCAAGGAATGACCGAGGATGGGAGTGTAGCCTGTTCAGTGAAGCTGACCATATGCAAGCTTGTGTCTGTCTCACTCCCTCAGGGGTTGGAGGAAATGAGAAACTGGTCCCAGGTCCCTCTACTGTAGCTCAGGTATCTCAAGATGACTCACCAAATAAATGAATGGAAAATCTAATTCTCAAGTCTATTTCTGATGGTGTAAGAAGAAAGAGGGGAGAAGTAGAGAGAAAAGGAGAAGGGATTCTTTCTTTTTTTAAAATGAGTGTTAGTTTTTGTTGATGAGTTTGAATCCAGGATAGTTTATTACCTTGGGCTTTTCTTGTAATGTAAGTGAGACTGTCTTCCTTCTTGTTCAATGCAAAAATCTAAGGCTGGGTGTTAAATTCCGAGGATTTATCTTTTGTCAGGTTTGGTTTCCTTTTCCAAGTTTCATGAGAGGTAAAGTTGAATATGTATATATAGGGCTGGGGGTTGTTTAATGAGGATGGGGATACAAAAAAAAGGATTATTTAAAGGTTAAATGATCTACCTATTTTTGGTTTGTCTATACACATTCTTGCAATAGTTTTATTTTTCCACATCAATGTAGGAGTTTATTCAGAGAAGGAAGTTCCTAGAGTCTGTCCATCAGGAAGATTAGCTATTTTTTGTTTTTCCATAACTATTTGTTTGGCTTTTTATTCACAGATTTGTGCCTGCTACGTTTTTATCACTCTGCTTTTGGAGTGTTTTGGTCTGAGTTGCAAATTTATCCACTGTGCATCTATTTTGTGTGTGTCAAACTGTGCCTTTCTAGAATAGCAAATGCTGGTTTGAAATGGGAAGAATATTCCAAGTGCCTTAATCTTATACTTGAAACGTAGGCAATTGGAGAAGCCAAGAAGATTCATGATAAATGTGTCACATCTTTTAACTGAAAATTGACTTCATGTTTTTTTCCCATGGCTTTGAGTGTGGTCACTTGAAATGCTCGTAACCAGCAGAAGCCATTGGTGTGGATAAGGCCATGTGACCTCAGGTGAGGAATAAAAACTCAAGTCTGAGTGGCTCACTCTTTGGTTGTGATTCATGTTGGCCTCATGCGAGTGAATTTCAGAAGCAGCCCCCAGAGGGACACATCTACCACATCAACCGTAAGGGACTTAAGCTTCTCTGTTTCTGGCTTTCATTAAAGAAAACCCAATGTTTTCTATACTTGTTCCCTTGACCCACTTTTAAACATTTAAAGAAATTTTTTTCTACAGTATTCACAGTTAACTAAAGTTTTCTTTTATTGATATATTCTAAACAACCTAAATTAACACAGAGGTTGGACAGTGTAACACAACTATGTCCTGGGTGACACGAAGGGACACCTTTCTACCACAGATAGTCCCAGGTATATGTCAATTTTCAACTTGTCAGGATGTTGGGTAAGATCCTGCCGTAGGTGTTTTCTCTTACCAAATGGAGTTAATGTTCTAGGGACACCCATCATGTCTTGAGGATCCTAGTTCCTCTTAAACTTTATCCCTTTACTTACTTGTATCAAGGAAGTAGAAACTTAGAATTGTTTTATTGGGGAATATAAAGGTATAAACTCAGGCAGAACATTGATAGAATGAAAGCTAGCCTCTGGCTTAATGTCGTTCTTGAAGGGACTAGATGCAGTAACAACAATGTAGTGATGGTGCCAGGACAGCTGATATATTGATGTGTGCTGATTGTTACTTCTCTGCTGCGTTATTTACTACTTCTGTCAATGGCCACTGCATTGGTGGTAAGTCTTGATCATTTTGTCTTCAACACTGCAAAAAGACAGATGCTCCCCTGACTGAATATCAGATTTAATTTATAGGCATTTGAACAGTACATATGTAAGGTCATGAGAGCTAATTAAATTAGTCCACAAATATTGATATTTATGGAGAACCTCATATTAAGAGTGTATAAAGTACCTCATAATCTGAAGGAGGAGAAAGACAATGAATTGTGTGGTTAAAATATAGCCTAAGTGATAAATATCTTGAAGTCATCAAACTCTCCTTATTCTTCCCAATGCTTACGAAATAATCTTTTGCTGTTCATTTGGTTTCTCTAGTAGATTTTGTTCTGAGAAAGTAAAGAGCACAGAATTTCCCGAAAGAAATTTGGTCTTCTTGGCAAATCAGTCTCCCAGAAGATTTGTTAGTGGAAACTATCCTCTAAGAGGCTGATTACCACAATGTGAAGTAGTGAAATAAAATATCTGGGCCTAACAGACCACAGAATATGACATCTCTCAAAGATGCAGCCAACCTAGGGATCCCAGCCTGAATGGCCAGCTGGTCTTTCACAATAATTGAAGCCATGTCTTAATGCAAGGACATTTTCTGTAGTTAGCCCAGTAAAATGATGCCACAAAGCAAGCCACTCCCATGGGCCTGGGCAGTGCCACTGTAACCATAGGGGAGCAGGGCTTCTCCATCCCTCAAATTTCCACAGCTCTCAGTGCCTTCAGGAGCACCCTAAAGGCGTGGGTTAGGCATGAGCCCAGGGAAGCCTTGGGTAAATGGGGCCAGTTGAGACTGTCTGGGATTCTTATCCCTGACGGTAGGTAAGAGTCCTGGTCAGACCTTAGTCACAGAAATGATAATTTAGGTTTATGTGCATCCCTGATTGATTTGAGCTCCTTGAAGATGGCCTGCCCTTCAGGGCTGTGCAGTACTTATTTAACTCTTGCGTGCCATATACTTTCTGCTAACTTTAGTATCCTATTGAATTTTGGTGACCTCATCAATACACAATGCACCTAAAAATTTTATATCAAAGGTGTGTTTCCTCTTACAGTCAGAAGACAGTTACCTTGTACATATGGGTAAATGAGAAATGGAAGGAAATATTTCCATATATTTGTTTATCTCTATCTGTTAATAGCATGTCACTTCCATCTTTAGCCAACGTTAGGTTTTGGTCAGTCACAAATTTTTCTTTAGAGAGTAGAGTCTATTTTAACCAGCATCTAACTATGTGGATTATTACCTAAACAACATATTTTAAAAAAAAGGGGGAAAGATGGAGTGTAAGAATTTAATTTAGTCGTCTACAATCTCAGAAGCATCTTTAGATAAAATACTTAGTAAAAAGCATAAAGTCTTTATTCAACTGATTAGTACACTCTCAGGCTGAGCATTACAGAGATGATCTTTTTTAGCTACATTATTAAATGACACCAAAGCTTTAGAAAATAATGCTATTAGTAGTGGTGACTCATGTGTTCCTTATATTTTAAGAAGGACAATAAAATTTTACAGGACAGTGTCTGAAATATTTTCTTCATAAACTTGTTTAACTATATAGTAATATATAGTATTATGTGTATTAGTGCAATTTATGAAATGCAAGTCGTAATGTAGCTTTTACTCTATACATTATTTAGTAGTAATATATAGAATAATGTATATCATAATATAGAGAGTAATGTACATTGTAGTACATAGAGAAAGCAAAAAAGCCATTTTAGATCAATTTAAGGCACACGACATGTTAACTTGTTATTCTAGTGTTGTTGGCAACTTGGTAGGATTCTTAGAAGAGAAACTGAGGAGGAAGGGGAGAGAGGCTTTCGAGAGAGATGGAGTGGCACAAAAACATAAGAATGAATAGAACATGAGTGAGGAACGCTGCATATGACAGCCTAGTGGGTTTTGAGGCCTTGGCGGGAGAATCACAGGCAGGCTAGTTGGAATCACCACTTGTAGCCAGCCGTGGAAGGTTTTGAATGCTAGTGTAAGAATTTTCAAATTTAGGCTAGAAGCAATTCCATTCCATCCATGTAATGTTTTTGCAACTGGGTTTTAACATGATGAAGGTCATGTGTTCAAAATATTCATTTGAGTGTTGTGTAGATTGGGTGATGGAGAAAGAGACTGCAAGCAAGGAGGTAAAATTTAGCTAAGATTTAAATAATTTTGAGTGTGTAGTGACAAAAGCCCTAAATCACAGCAAGCAGTATGCACAGCAAGCAGTACTGTGTCATAGCAATGAAAATTCAAAAGGATAGACAGATATGATAGATGATGAAAAGATACGGAAAGGGCATCAAGAAGACTTGGTAAGACATAGAAAACAAGCCTATGGTTACCAAAGGGGAAAGGGATTGGGGGAGGGATAAAATAGGAGTTTGAGATTAGCAGATACAAACTACTATATATAAAATAGATAAACCACAAGATCCTACTGTATTGCACAGGGAACTATATTCAATATCCTATAATAAACCATAATGGAAAAGAATATGAAAAAGAATATATAGACATATATATGTATAATTGAATCACTTTACACAACATTGTAAATCAACAATACTTCAATGTTTTTAAAAAAAGAAGAGTTGATAGCTTGATTTTCTATTCTAGGGGATTAACTCAACAAATATTAGTTGAGCAACTCCTATATGAGAGGGTTTGGGAGATGAAAGCCCACCGTGGACTCTTCCCAGTGCTCAACAGTGGGAGACCCTGCATATATTAAAGCTACAGACTGCCATAGGTGGCAGCTGGGGTTTATGTGTCACCCCCTCTCTCAAAGGCTGGAGATAGGTTATCCCACTGGCATGTCCTGCATTAGGGTTCCAGCCTTGCTTTTAGGATGTGGGGGTGTAAAGCTCTCATTATATTGTTCTTAGCATTTGAGCCCTCTGCCAAAACTACAGGGCAGCAAGGAAAAGCATTCAAAGCCCTATCTGCTCTACGTGTGATTCAACAATAGGCTAGATATGAGTTTCTGGTAAATGAATGAAAAGCAGTTCAAGAAGGGAGGTGCGTAAGAAATAATATTTTGGTTTTTTGTGTGGAAGATTTAGTAGATGTGCAGAAGGGATTCTAATAAATAAATTTGTTTTATAGCTTTAATTTCTACCCTCCTCAAATTAACAGGTATTAGCTTTTTGTGTGTGTACTCAGAGATAATCATAAATCCAACAATAATGAGATTAGCTCAATAGCTTTTCCCTTAGGGAATAAATGGAGATATTTTGAAGTTTTATGTTAAAAGAATGCCTGAAGCTATTTTTACCAAACATCATGAAGAAAATATAATTAAGTAATAAATATTACAGTTGTAAATTTATTATTTAAAACATGGTGAATTTTCATTTAAGCTATTTTATTGAATTTTTTTTAAATTAAGTCCTAGGATAACTTTGTATTCTTTTTGAAAATATGCACTTCCTTCGCTGGATTTATTTCTTAATTCCTGAATATGGTGCACATACATGCAAGATTCTTTTGTTATTTAAAAGAAATTCTGTAAGTTTTATATATTTGCCAACAATTCAGGGTATGGTCACTCATCTGAAATCACAGTTCATAATCATTTTACCTCATAGCTATCTGTACTGTTTCAGTCATGTGCATGAAGCCACAGCCTAACCCAGGGGAGTGCTTGACAGGATGCATTCAAGTATGTTGATGCCAATAGGTGATTTCATTTCAAGGTTGGAGGGGAGGCACTTTAATCCAAAGTTCACTCTTGATTTGTACTCAGCAGCATTTTGTTTACTATTCTGCAGATGGTTGTAAGCCAGGGAAAGGCATAGGCTTAGGACTCAGACTAACCTAAGTTAGAACACAGCGACTTGTAACTGAGCCAGACTCTGAACCCAGGTCCCATGAGTGAAGGTCCCCATTAGCAAAGGCTGAGACCGGCCCACAGTGACTTCTCAGTTGGATCTGGTTCAGTTTGTTGTATCATTTAGTCCCATATGTGGGACTTAAATGAGTCATCACTGGGTCATTGTAGGTATAGTGAAAGCAGGCGGATGGTAGCATTTGACGAGTATTTAAAGACCTACCTGCTTCCCCAGGATGTCACCCGGCCAATGCAGAAGCACAGTTCCTGCAGTAGAGTCATTCCTGTGAATATTTGTTACTTTTATTAAGACAAGTCTATATATTTTGTTGCATGTACTAATGAAAGTAAAATGGGCATCTTGAAGTACAAAATACTCCACAGCAGGTTTGCAAGATTTATTCACACTACATCTTGGTGCACATGTGCTCCATACCTGATCTATACCTATACCTCTACTACCCTTGGGCTTTGGATAGTGGGGAAGAAAAAATTGCTTTAGTCCATTCCAATACAGTCATTTTTAAAGCCCCTTGTATAATAATCAATTCCTTAGTAAAATTACCCTCTAGCTCAGAATTCTCCTTTTTCAGCTCCCCTTTTCCTTGTCCCAGCTAAGGGGATGTCTGGTATATGGAAGCAGGAAGGGCCCATGTAGTGCCTTGGCTTCTTCTCTGGCTCTTTGGGCCTCTGGGACCATGAAGTCTTCCGATGCTGACGTTTTCTGCAGATATTACTTGTGATCTTGTCTTCCTTACCTGAGTCTGGGCCCAGTAACTTTTCCAAGCTGATTCAGCTTCACTTTGGCTCTTGATGGCTGATTTCTCCACCCCCTCCACCCAGACCTCTGGCCAGGGCCAGTAACCTCCGCTCCTGCTGCAGGGGCACCAACCCTTTGCCAAGGCAGCAGGTTTCTCCCTAAGTGCTAAGGGGAGTTCTGGATCCCACACGTGGTTAACTGACTGCAGAAGAGTGAACTGGGGAACTAAACACCAAGGGCCAAGATGCCCAGCCTCCCAGCACCTGTTGATAGGGAAGTGGCTGTGCTCCAGGTTGGTGCAGGACAGCCTGAAAGATATTTTTCTCTGGAGCAACCACTGCCCTCCAGATGAGAGTGGTGCAGGCTTCCTCTATCAGTCAGGGACTAGGAAAGAAGTAAATGGATGACATGCTCAAAAGGGGTGCCTGATTCAAGAGTTTCATGAAGGGACTATTAGAAAGATAGGAAGAATTAAGGGAAACCAACAGGGGTGTTGAAGCTCCTCAGAGCAATAGGGGGAAGTCAATACAATCCCTAGGCTGGAGGACAGGGCGGGGTTCTAGGAACTTGACAAGAGCTGAGCTGTAGAAGAAAACTACCCAACAGAAGCTGTGGTCTTTGGTGGTGGAAAAATAAAGCTGCACAGTGCAGCCTGGCAGGGAGAGAGGCAGTCCCTGCCCCTTTCTTCTGCCCCGCAGGGTCCCGCTGGGGCTCTGATGGCCAATGCAGAAAGGAGGCAGAAGGGTGAGGGAACCATGTTGGCGTAATCCTTAGGCCAGTCTCCCGGGCACAGAGCAGAGTGGAAGAGGATAGAGGGTGGGTCTGGAGAAGCAAACAGAACCTCCAGCAGGTTCCTCTATAAATCTTTCTGGGCCGAAACCCAAAGTGAAAGATTGGACATCCATGCCTCACAGCTCCTCTCCTTCTTCCTCCCTTCCCTCTTCCCGCCTGCTCCCCGGCACAGAGCAGGAGGCACATGCATCCTTGGTAAGTCCTCATGCACTGTGTACCTAAGGGGAACTTCCTGGCCTGGATGTCCTGGTCTTGGCTTCTGATGTACAAAGAGGGAAACAAAGATGTGGAGAACATCCCCTCCTAAGAATATTGCCCATTTTGCAAAACTGTTGTCTTCCTGGCCAATCCAATTTCAAATGCCAAAAATCTAAATATTAATCTTTGTGTTCCTTTTGCTCCTTTCTCTACCTCAGACAGATGGATGCCTTAGACCAGCTAGGAAAATACTAGATCTTGGAGAGGCTAAAACACAAAAGAGAATATAGCCCATTAGTACTTTTAAAAACTGTCACCCCAAAATTTTACCAATATGTTGCTGAGGTTTGTATGGAAATTTAAACATTTTCACATATCTTATCTGATTTAACATCATTTAATCTTAACAACAATCCTGTAAGGTACCCATTTTACAGATGAGATAATTGAGGTCAAGTGTCCTCTGCTGGTTAGTGGCAAGCCCACAGGTAGGCAGAATTCCAAGTGTCCCGACTCCTGTTGTAGTGCTCTTTCTTCTATGCCAGATAAAGGTGGCGTAGTCTGCACATTTGGAAAAGAGAACAAAATTCATAATGTATTGGTACCTGCTAAAAATTGTGCTTCTTGAACAGTTTTGCCCACTAATTATTGCTTTTATTAAAAATATGTTTTTAATCTTCTCTCATATCTTCTTCCACAGTAACTAGGTTATTTTATACTCATTTTACTGCCCTTCTCACATTATCATCTGTCACTTGGTATCTCTTCCTATTTGCTTTTTTTTTCTTTCTGATTTTGACTCTTTCACTGTTTAATCACTTTTTAAAATCGAACTCCTTTTTTCCCCTACTCCTTGATTCTGGAATTATCCTTTGACCTCATGAGTGATTGCTACTTCCCTAACCCAGTGAGTCAAAAAAATGATGGGGAACTGGCATTTATTTCAAAGATAAGAGTAAAGAAGGTAGCTGGTCTAATTAGACCTGACCTAACTAGCAGCTTCTGGGCTCCAGGCAGATTTCCTGAATGGCTGCTTTCTGGGGGAGTAACTTTGAGATTCTTGATGTCTCTGAGGCGTGGCATGTGTGACAGATCAGAGCTGAAGGCCAGCGCAGGAAATATCTCACTTTATAAGATTTATATCCCTTCCCCCTGAAAAGTAGAAGCTACCTGCTGGATAAGGGGAGGTCTGTCCTTCCCTAAATTTGCTAGAAGTTTCCCAATTCACATATCAGCAATTAAAATGGATTTCGAATCTTCCTAGACTATAGGAAGATACTAAAGATGTTTGATGTCTTGAAAAGTCTAAGTGCCTGGAACTATTGTCTGTTCCCTGGTACATGTCCTCTCATACTGTCAAGAAAGGAGAAGATGGAGAATTTAGGTTCTGGCTAAGTTTGAGCAGTATCTGCTGAGTTCCTGGGCCAGGCTGAGTTGGGGAGAAGACCAGAGTGTCTTACAGGTTCCTCCTATGGCTCTTCCCCAGCCCCCAGTGCAGGCGGGCAGCTTACCTTCTGGGCCCATCTCTTAAAACTGTGCTTGGAATTACTGCTGATTCCTGATTTACAGTTATCCTAGAACACTGACTAAAAATATATTGGCCACATGTAAACATAAATATTTACCAGCAGAAATAAATGACAGTGTTTAAAACCTTTTAAATGACCTACTTAACATTCTTGTACCGAGAATCTAGAGATATTGTCCTAGGTTGCTGATGTTTGCATAAAACTGGCACCACCTTTCGGGGGGATAACTAGGCAGAAGGTTTCAAAATGTCCATGGCCTTTGCCTCTGTGACCCAGTGTGTAGGAAATCATCAAGATTTTGCCTAATGACTTGGCAAGGAGATGTTCACTGCAGTTCCCCAATAAACAGGATAAATTATCAGTCGTACGTGAGACAAAATACTGTACAAGCATAAAAATAAATAAAGGTAAATATGTGTTTTTAGACATAAAGGATATTCATGTTATCCTATTGAAAAAATAAATTCACAACAGTAAATGCATATAAGTATATACAAGAAAATATAAACAAATGCATAGAAGAAATACCAGAAAGGATGGACAAAATGATCATTATTTCTGGGTAGTGTGATTAATAGTAATTTTAATGACAAATGGGTCATTTTATTTTATTATCTTTTACAACGAACAGGTATTACTCATGAAAAATAAATACTTAGCATTGAAACTGGTCTCCCCTACTCCTCAGAGAAAACCATGGTCCTGAATTTTTTACCATAGCCTTGCTTGTCTTTTTACTTTTATTCCTAAACAGTATTTTATTTAGTTTGTGTGTTTGGGGACTTCATATAAGTGCAATTATACTTTATTATTCTTCTGCAACTTGTGTTTTTCACTCAGTGTCTTGTTTCTGCGTTTCATCCATGTGGCGTTCATGGCTGTAGCTCACTCATCTCACTAGGTCGAGTTGTCTTGGTGTAAATGACCACAGTGTGCTTATATATCCTCCTGTTGATAGACTTTTGCTGATTTACAGTTTTTTGCTACCATGAAAGTTCTTATTAATGACCTCAGGTACTGATGTATGAGTGTCTTGGGTATATCCACAGGTGTGGAATGCTGGATTGTAGGGTGTGTGAATGTTCAACTTTACTAGGTAATGATAAATTTTTTTCAAGTTATTTGTATCTATTTATGTTTTTGCAAGCAGTGTATCAGAGTTTCCATCCTCTACATAGTCATCAACTTTTATTAATATCATCAAACTTTTAACTTTTTGCTAATCCAGTGGGTATGAAATGTTTTAACTTGTATTTCCCGGAATATCAATGAGGTTGAGCATGTTATTCTGGATTTATTAACCACTTGTGATTTCTCCCTGTAATGAATCTGTTTGGGTTTTTTGGCCCATGTTTCTATTGGGTTATTTCCATTGTTTATGTGGGTTGGTAGGAATTCTGTTTATTCTGGGAACTAATCTTGCTAGTTATACATCTGGGAGATATCTTCTTCCATTAGTGGCTTGTCTTTTTATTTTCCACACAGTTAGTGTTTTTGATGAAGAAACATTCTTATTTTTTGATTGAGTTGATTTATAATATTATATTAGTTTCAGATGTACAATACAGTGATTCAGTATTTTGATAGATTATACTGCATTTAAAGTTATTCTAAAAATATTGCCTATATTCCCTGTGCTGTACAATATATCCTTGTATCTCATTTATTTTATATAGTAGTTTGTCTCTTTTAATCCTCTACCCCTATCTTTTCCCTCCTCCATCCTTCTTCCCACTGGTAATGACTAGTTTGTTCTCTATATCTGTGAGCTGTTTCTGTTTTATTTGTTTGTTTTATTTTTTTATGTTCCACATATAAGTTACAGCAAACAGTATTTGTCTTTCTCTGTCTGACTTATTTCACTAAGCATAATACCCTCTAGGTCCCTCCACATTTTTGCAAATAGCAGAATTTCATTCTTTTATATGACTACTGTTCCATTGCATGTGTGTGTGTGTGTGTGTGTGTCTGTGTGTGTGTATATATATATATATATATATATATATATATATATATATATATATGCCATGTCTTCTTTATCCATTCATCTGTTGATGGACGCTTAGGTTGCTTCCAAATCTTTGTTATTGTAAATTATGCTGCTATGAACATTGGGGTGCCTATATCTTTCAAGTCAGTGTTTTTGTTTTCTTTGGGTAAACACCCAGAAGTGAAATTGATGGATCATACAGTAGTTCTATTTTTGGTTTTTTGAGGAACCTCCGTACTATTTCCATAACGGCTGCACCAATTTGTATTCCCACCAACAGTGCACAAGTGTTCCCTTTTCGCCTCACCAGCATTTGTTACTTGTGGTCTTTTTGACAATAGCCGTTCCGACAGGTGTGAAGTGATAACTCATTCTCAATCTTATCCGTCCTTTCTTTCATGATTTGCCCTTTTTTTGTGTCTCAAGAAATCCCTTCCTACCCAGAGGTTCATAAATATAAAGTCCCATATTGTCTTCTAAAATATTTATAATTTAATCTCTGTGAATGGTGTCAAGGTGTCCAATTTTATTTTTACTATATGGATAACTATTTGTTCCAGGACAATTTATTAAAAGACCTCCCTTTTTCCAGAGATGTATAAATGCCAGCCCTGTCATAATTCATGCCATAAATAAAGCTTCCGTATGTATGTGCGCCTGTTTACAGAGGACATGTGTGTTTGCATTGTCCAGGCACTTCCCACCTCCCTCTGACAGAGTCAGTGTGGCCACAATACTTCCTCACGGCTGCAGCTGCTCCAGGTTCCATATCTGCATATTTCCACATCGAAGTGGAAAAAAGTTTTAATACTCTCTTATCTCGAGTTTCTTTTGGACCACCTGGGAGGTTGCGAATTCTCAGGGGAAGCCCTTTTGCCCTGTCCATTTCATGCTGGGTGTCAAGGCAGGCAATTTGCCTTGCAGATGCCTGTGGGGAGTGAGGGTATTTACTTCCAGGTCACCTTACTCTCAGGGTGTAGCCCTGTGGGCAGGAGGATTTATGGAGGGGTCTCACCATAACCTCCTCTCCCTCGGTGGCCCTGGGCTTTGTCTTCTGCCCCCTGCATCCCATGGGACAGTAAAAACCGAGGCTGGGATTCATCTGGGTGGTAAATGTAGAATTAATGAAGACTTGTTTTGTTTACATCTCAACTTCCCACTTTCACTTAGTTTTTGGGATTCTTAGTCTACTTTCTTGGCAGCTCATGACACATTTAGAAGGATTTCTTTCTTCTGGAATTTTTAGTTATTTTTCAATGGGAGAGTCAGTCAGAGTATCTAGCTCTTCAGACCATGGAAGTAGAATTTGGCTAAATTCATTTTTTAAATTGCGTTATGCTTTGCCAATCTTGCCTAAAGGTTTGTTGGAGACTGAACCACTGCAAGGAAGAGATGAAGATACAGTAGCCAGTGCTGACTTCCCTAGCATGCTCTCTGAGGAGGAAAAAGAGGAGTTAAAGGCAGAACTAGTTCAGGTATGTTTAGTAATCTTCTTATTGCTGCTATGTCTATCTCCAAATCCTGAGAATTATTGTTAGTTGATATAAGTTGCATATTACAACTATGTTGTCTTTCATTTAATAAGATTTAATAAGTGATATATTGTAAGATAATTCATTTTTCTGAGGTATTTTTGTAATGCTAATTGTCCATTATCCATTGGTGGCCATAAGAAAACAAACGGTTATGCTGCTTAAGCAACAATGATTAGTTGTAAATATGCACCTCTTACTCTCCTTAGTATCACAATGCTATGGGGACAATAAATCACTTACAAACCTTATGGATTCCTTCAAGACCTTGGTACAGGCGCAAGCTGCCTTTGAAGAGCAGTTGTTGATTTAGGTCAGCAGCTTAGCTCAACAAATGCTTTCTTTAGGCTTCATTAGAGCTTGTGTAGTTGCCGTGGGCATCTTGACCTAGAGATGAGGAGGGTGCCTGGCTTGTCATGAAGACAACTCTTTGTTCAAGCCATTTGTTTGTAGCACCCACTACAGACACTTAGCTACCTCTTAAATACTTTGCTAGGGAGCATTTACATTGTAGGAGGAAAGGGCAGGAGAAGGGAGCTTCTCAAGTAGAAGAAGCAGTAGGGCAAGAGGGGAAGAGGCCAGCATTCCTCCCCATCTGAATCCCTGGCTCAGAGGGGAGGAAGCTCCTGGTCCAGCTGGAACAAAGCTTGTCTTCTTCCTCTGGCCTCTTCTACAGGCTGGAGACACAGCTTTAAATTAAGCTTCACCTTACCTTCACCCCGCTGTGTCCACCCCAGACTCTCCAAGCTCTAAGGTTCTGATAGTGTGTGTTTATGACAGCTCATAATAATACTAAAGACATTTCAGGTGCTTTCATAAGACACACCCTACAATAACCTCATGATAAAATGAAAGAGCAGCTTGTTCTTCTAGTACAGCAGAAATTATTTTAGTAAGGACAGTGCCTCAGATCAAATAGCCTGGTTCTTGAGCTGGATCTGTCTGTGGCCACTGATCCAGAACTACCTCGTTTATTTCAGATTGGCCACACCTACCAGAGTGCACGGACCAAAGTCAACCTAAACAGAGAATATCTGAGCTCCACGTTTTCTTAAGGCCTGGAATCCTGGATTATGACTTGTTCCTGTCAATTGTGTTGCCAAAAGTTATATTCTGCAGACTGGCATCAGCTAACTGATTCTGAGCTGAAATTTAACTCCTTCACTGTTATCATCCAAGTTTAAGTTCATACACAACCTCTGTAACAGACCAACTTTTATAAAATGACTTGATTTTTCTCAGTTCTGGGATTACTGGGATATATATATATACACACACACACACACACACACGCACATACATACATCTGTGTTTTTTGTGTGCCTGCATGCCGTATTTTCTAAACTTTCAACAATGAGCAAGTATTATGTTTATAATCAAGAAACAGTAAGCCTTGGTTCTCAATGGATGCCCCCGTGAATATAAAAAACCAGTGTTTTCACACATTCTTGTCTCATTTGGCCACATTAATGACCCTCCAGTGTGTCTCATTCCTAAGAGTTTCTGAGGCTGACTTCTGAAAGTAACACCAGACTCCTTGTTACTTTTTCATGTTACCAGGATTGGTGTTTTCATCCTTTAGGATGCATTAGCCTCCACGCTTCTTGTCTCTTATTTCTGGATTCCTCAGGGATGGAGAAGCACCACGTCTTGCCAAAGGTAGCAGTGTAACCCCCAGGGGCACTGGGCACAGCTGTTTGCCTCAGGCCCAGCAAAAAGCAAAGGAGGGGATCTTTGCTGTTTTTCATCTTCACATTTCCATTTCTTCTCCCTCCATCTCAGGCCACCTCTGCTTTCTGCTCATTCTTTTCTTAAATCCACTTTCTCTGCCCTTTCACAGCGTACGTGCGCGCGCACACACACACACACACCACAAATTAGGTTCTTTCAGATCACACATGCATTCAGATTACCTTAAATGCTAGGGTTTAATTGCATCAAGGGCATCTCAGCAGTCCCACGGCTGGCCCTATGAAGAACTGAGACATCGTGCAGATAGCTCAGCTTCTCTGCCTCAATTCTCCACAGATACTCCTCTGGGGCCCCTGGTCATAAGCAACCCCTCTCTGTTTGAGGGAAGATCCTACTGGGTCTGTTAGCCACTTGGGTAACAGGACACCTCACAGGTCAGCCTATTAGACTGCTTTTGAATCAGGCGGTAAGTTGTGGCCGTGATCCAAAGCAAGAGCTTTGTGTAGGGGGACTTCTTACGTCTGATTGCTTTGCTTAGAGGGGTCTCGGGGTGTGCCAGGCACCCGCTCTCCTCTTCTGTACACTCCTCTCCCTCGTTTCCTCAGTTTCTCCCACTGTTTGCTGGCTGTGTTGGATCCCCGCCCCACTGCTTTACCCTGCACTGTTCTGTGGTCTATATTCCCATGAGGACGCCCTTAGACTTCAGGCGAGCCTGTAACCCCATTCAGCCACACAGCCGGCACGTTGTTGTGCTTACCAAGTGCTGGCAGAAGGAAGACCTGTCCTTGTGGGGAGAGACATAAAATGAGCCGGTATTGTCCAAGGGGATACATCTTAGCCGAGGTCTGCACCTTAAAAGAGGAATCTGTCGTTAACACAGTTCAGTCTCGAGTTTGTTATTATGTTCATGCAATATGTGTGTTTTTAAAAGTTCCTTCAGTGCGGGGCCAATATCACTTCTGATCTGGTGCAGTGATTTGTGCACAGAAGGTGCGCAATTAAGATTTATAATTAACTTGAATCATAGCGCCAACAAACATTTATATTTGTGAATACTGGAAGAAGAATTTTTTTTTCCAAGTCTTGTCAATATATAAAGAAATACTATTTTGTTTCACATATTTGTTCTCATTAGTCTTATTACCAGCTGCTCCTAACATCTTTTCTGAGGTTTTTATGCATCTATTCTGTGGATTATTTTTTCCTTTCTCCCTTTTTAAATAAACTTGCTCAATACTTCTGTGCTACTAACATCCCACTCCCACTTTCGTTTCGCTAAGCTGCATTTGATGCTCAGTATTCTATAATGTGGCTTGCCTTTTGAAAAGGATGAAGTGTTGGCATTAGAACTGTAAATTTATGATTATATAACAATCAAGTACTGCCAATGTCCCCTAGATAAAATGACTCAAGAAAAATGAGCATTAATAAGAGTAGGAAAAATACCAGACAGCATTATCAAGTAGGCAATGGCTGTTGCTCAGTGTGTCGTTCCCCAAGAAAAGCACAGTGCCCTCAAGCCACCCGTCTCTTAGCCTTTACAAAGAAGTGCCCTAAGCTCTTCCTTCCTCTCTCAGTTTTTTTCCTTCAAGACTTTCATTTTTTCTGGACTGAGCTAGTGAACAACTAAAGTCTTTACAACCAATACTGTCTTATTGTAACACCCCTCTGTGTTAATCAGGGTTCTCCAGAGAAGCAGAACCAGTAGGATATATATATATGTATATAGAAAGAGATTTATTGTAAGGAATTAGCTGTTGTGATTCTGGAGGCTGGCAAGTCTCAAGATCTACAGTCAGCAAGCTGGAGACTCAGGGGAACTGATTGTGTAGCTCCAGTCTGAAGGCCTAGGAAGAGCCAATGTTACAGTTTGAATCTGAAAAAACAAAAAAACAAACAACAACAACAAGATAAAACAGTGGCCCAGCTCAAAAGCAGACAGGCAGATAGAGTTCCCTTTTACTCAAGGGAGGGTCAGCCTTTTTGTTCTATATAGGTCTTCAACTGATTAGATGAGGCCCACCCACTTTGGGAGAGCACTCTGCTTTACTCAGTCTACCAATTCAAATGTTAATCTCATGCAGACTAACCCTCACAGACACACCCAGAATAATGTTTGACCAAATGTCTGGGCACCCCATGGCCTGTCACACCCTCCCAGATATTATTTGCATTTTAATTTTAATTCTCCCATATTCTTAGCCAAGGCAGGAGTAACCAGGAGAAGTGACAGGACTTGAAGCAGTGTGTACAAGAGACCAAATGCTCTTACTCCTAAACATCATACTGATACTTAATAGTTTATGAAAGTATTTCTTTTTCTGGATTTAAGTTAGATATTTTATGTAATATAGCAGATTAAATAGAAAAGTAAGTTTTCAATATTCTAATATAAATTTCATATTGAAACTAACTCATTACTTAATTTATAAATTTTTTCATTTTTTATTGCAATAAATTGGCATAACATAAAATTAACTATTTTAAATTGAGCCATTCAATGGCATTTAGAAACTTACAGTGTTGTGTAACTACCACCTCTGTCCAGCCCCAAAACATTTTAATCGTCCCAAAAGGGAACCGCATACCCACTAAGCAGTTGCTTCCCATTTCTCTTTCTTCTCTGCAGCCATCAGCCTGCGTTCTGTCTCTATGGATTTAGCTAGGTATTTCATGTAAATGGAATCATACAATATGTGACCTTTTGTGGCTGGCTTTATTTCACTTAGCCTAGTGTTTTTGAGGTTCACCTGTGTTGTAGCTTATATCAGTACTTCATTCATTTTTACCACTGAATAATATTCCATTTTATGTATATACTGCAATTTGTTTATCCATTCATCCTTTGATGAATATTTGGGTTGTTTTCACCTTTTGGCTATTGTGAGTAGTGCTGTTTTGAGCATGCATATACATGTATTTGTTTGAGTACCTGTTCTCAATTCTTTGGAGAATATGCCTAGGAGCAGGAGTGCTGTGTCTTATGGTAATTCCATGTTTAACTTTTTGAGAAACTGAGAGACTGTTTTCCACAGTGGCTGAACCATTTTTCATTCCCACCAGCAATGAACAAGGGTTTCAATTTCTCCACATCCTCACCAACACTTACATTCCTATTCATTCATATCTGAGTAATCAAGTTGAAATATCTAATCTTGTGCATAAATATTTATCCTATAAGAAGATCTTCTAAGGGGTCAAGAAACCAAAGAACCAGACTATCAGTTTCTAGTGAAGATATGATTCATTTAAAATTAAAGGGGAAAGGATATCTTAAATACTTTAATTGATGATTTACCTGCCCTCCAGCTCATTCCAAAACAAATTTGATATGGCTGCAGAGGTACTTACAATGTAGAATTTGCGTACTACCTGCATCAGAATATCTGGGGGTGCTTGTTAAAAAATATATGTAGGCTGGCCTCACCAAATTTGAGACATCAGAATCTCAGGGAACTAAAAGGGGCCTACTTCTGGAATCTGCATTTTAAATGTGCTCTCTGAGTGACTTTTATATAAACTGAAATTGAGAACCACTGGTGTAACTAGGCCAAAAATTCTCATTAGTCAAATAAGTGAATGAATCTCACCAGGATTGTCATTTAAAGCATTTGTGATTGAAGGCCTTTCTGCTGTGTCAGGACTCTCTGCTCTGCAGAAGGAGATGAGATTGGCCATGTTCAGTCTTGCATGTTAATGTAATTTAAGATTATCTGTTTTTTCACCTTCTGGGTTTTGCTTAATAGATATTTTGGCATATATTTAGATCACTGATAAATAAATGAAAGCTTTAAGAAGTGTGAGCCTTACATTTTATTGAAATGGTGAGACTTTCATTATAGAACCTGACAATAGACCCAACTGAGTAACTGAGTTCATGTTTCCATCATTAGAAGTCTTTTCTCTACAAATGCCTTTTAATGTATGCTTCAATTTTAAAATTATTAGGTGTGGAATTTTATCTTTCTTTAGGATGGTGTTTGGTAAATTGGTCACTTCAATGTTTCTATCACTTTTTGGGATCGTGGATTTCATTAGAAAATTGTGAATACCCACTCCTCCCACCCCCAAATAACTAATGAATATCTTACTGTCCCCCATAGTTTTGAATAAATTTCTGGGGTTCCATAGATATAAGATTGAGAATACCAAGATGTTTAAAGCTCTTTCTTCTTCTCTACATATTTAATTTCTTTCTGCAAGTTAAAAAACTTCCCATTAATTTTGTTACAAGTTGGAAACTACAGTAACACCTGATACATGTACAAAACCAGATTCCCAGTCACTTCAGTCACTCAAACTGAAAGAAAGCCCAAAAGGTCTTTCTAGTACAGAATAAAAGGCTGGAATGAAGCCCACGTATTTTCTATGGTAAGAGAGCTAGAGATACAACCTTGAGAAATCTTAGGCAGCAAACTAAATGCGGAAGAACACACTGACAAAGATGGAAAAGTGGAATATAACATGAGAGCAAAAGGATAGAAGGGTTTGATTTTAAAATGACAGTGTGGGGCTTCCCTGGTGGTGCAGCAGTTGAGAATCTGCCTGCCAATGCAGGGCGCACGGGTTCGAGCCCTGGTCTGGGAAGATCCCACATGCCGCGGAGCAACTAGGCCCGTGAGCCACAACAACTGAGCCTGCGCGTCTGGAGCCTGTGCTCCGCAACAAGAGAGGCCGCGATAGTGAGAGGCCCGCGCACCGCGATGAAGAGTGGCCCCCGCTCGCCGCAACTGGAGAAAGCCCTCGCACAGAAACGAAGACCTAACACAGCCAAAAATAAATAAATGAATTTATTAAAACATAAATAAATTAATTAAATAAAATGACAGTGTGTTCTCATTTAATGGAGAAACTAAAAACATGATCCCCTTTGGTGGTCCCTGGGTGCACTCCTTTTGCAGTAATGAGTATATGTCTGCGTCCTGAAGACTCTTGCTCATCAAGAAAAGACAGGGTGCTATTGATTATAACATGTTTATGGAAGGTGAAATTCATTTTAGAAAGACTTTAGAAAGATTTCCATGAGCATACAAGAAATGTTCCATAACCATAAAAAAAATGGATAATGTTAGATTACTAGGACATTTTGCTGATATTAAAAGCTCCAAGATATTGTTCTTTTCTACTAGATTATTTAAGATGCTTGATTCAGTATTTCTGCCTGTTTTGCTTAAGTGATTTTTTGTGAATACGAAGGTTTACAATGCTATTTTTGTCTGTTCACCATTGGGGTAAAATCTTCCTTGCTCTAATAAAAAGGACTAATTTTTGCAAAGGTAACTGTCATTGTTGATATTTGTTTTTTAGCAGCTACGTCTCTGGTGACCCAAGGAACACATTTGCAAGATGATTGACAGGGTTAGTGACGCTCCTTGTGGTCAGAAGTAGAGTGACACTTAGAATGTAAATGAGACACAGATCTCCATTAAAAAAAGTAATAATCTCGTAAAGTGTCAGGCACTTTTTTTTTTTTACCTCTGTGCCTGTGGGATACTAAGGGAGTACTATTGATTCTCTTCTGGCTTCACAAAGAAAGTCACAAATATTTATATTTTTCAGAAAAGAAAGATGTAAATTTAAGCAATATTACTAGGGCAATATGTTACAAAGTAGGGCAATATGTTACAAAGCGTGACAATGGAATAAAGTATGATATCTGGAATCAAAGACTTTAAGGAGATTCAAAATTATTTTCACAAAATATAGCAATGCTCTCTAAAATCTGAGTATTTTACAGAACTTTGTTAGAAATTAGATTTACAAGAGCAATTTTTTCATGATTTATTTATTTTATAACAGGAAGTTTATACCTTTTGATCCCCTTCACCCATTTCACCCACCCCCCTCCCTTGCCTCTGGCAACCACCAATCTATTCTCTTTATCTATGGGGTTGGTGGTTTTTTTAAGATTCCACATATAAATGAGATCATACAGTCATATGGTATTTGTCTTTCTCTGTCTGACTGCTTTTACTTAGCATATTGCCCTCGAGGTCCATCCATGTTTTAAATGGCAAGATTTCCTTTGTTTTAATGGCTGAGTAATATTTCTGTACGTGTGTGTGTGTGTGTATGTGTGTATGTAAAATATCTTCTTTGTCCATTTATCTATCAATGGACACTTAGGTTATTTCCATATCTTAGCTATTGTTAATAATGCTGCAATGAACATGGAGGGGAGGGGTGCATGTATCTTTTCTGAGCTAGTGTTTTAATTTTCTTTGGATAAATCCTCAGAAGTGGAATTGCTGGATCATATGAGAGTTCTATTTTTAATTTTTAAAAGAATCTCCATACTGTTTTCCATAGTGTACAAGAGCAATTTTATGGTGCTGAAGAGATTTGCTTTTCTGCTAGCACAGGGGAAACAGGAGATACATCAGTACAAAGACTTGTACATGAATGTTTATAGTAGCTTTATTTGCATTAGCCAAACCCAAATATCCTTCAGTAGTTGAATAGAAAGCAAACTGTGGTATATCCATACAATGGAGTACTACTCTGCAGAGAAAAGGAAAAGCCATTGATGATTTAGCAACATGGATGAATCAAATGATCTCAAATTATTATATTGAGTGAACAAAGTCAGGCAAGAATGAGTTTATACTGTGTAATTCAATTTATATTAAATTCCAGAAAATACAAACTAAACTCCAGTGAAAGAAAGATCAGTGACTGCCTGGGTGAGGGAAGAGAAAAGGGAGGGAGGAATTACAAAGAAGAACTAGAAAAGTTTTGGAGGTGATGATTTCTTCACTATGTTGATTAAGGCGATGACTTCACAGGAGTATACATATATCAAAACTTACAGATTGGACACTTTACATGTGTACAGTTTATTGTATGTTAATTACATGTCAATTAAAATTGTTAACAAGAAAAATCAACACAAATCACTCCCTTGCATACATCCTCTCCTCCCTTGTTCATTCTCTCCTGAGGCACCACCTTGGCAAACCACAATGTACGCTAGGTGTGGTTGGCAAAAAATAAACAACACTGACTAATAACACTTTAAAAGAAGTTGTTAGGCATAGACTACAAAACCAGTCTTTTGTTCAAAAATTATATCTATGTATAATTTTAAGAAAACGTTTGGATGATTAGAAACCGAAAAATTAAGCAGTGGCTATTTCCTAGTAGATTACACATGATTTTTATTTTCTTTATATTTTGCTGTATGAGTGAATTTTTTACAAGGAGTAGTGATTTCTTTTAGAATCATTAAAGCTAAAAAAATCTACTTTCATTTTTAAATATTAGACTGTCTTCTCTACAGGATGTGTTTGCTAAGGCCATGAACCAGGCTATGTAAACAAGAGGACGCAGAGGCTGCTTTGGAGCACCAAGGGCACCCGTGTGTGTTTCAGCTGGTCTGACCTCTTTCCCCACCGTTTTCCCTCCTACCTGTAGCTAGAAGACGAAATTACAACATTACGACAAGTTTTATCAGCGAAAGAAAGGCGCCTGGTTGAGATAAAACAAAAACTCGGCATGAACTTGATGAATGAATTAAAACAGAACTTCAGCAGAAGCTGGCATGACGTGCAGACTACTACTGCGTAAGTATACGTTTTTTCTTAAAAATAAATCACTCAGCCTGCTGTCTTGCCTCTTCAGTTTTTTTTCCCATGAGGCTGATTTCATACTGGTGGCTAGGGAAAAATATTTTCTCCAGAAGTAAAATAAGGAAATATGAATAATCATTAATATGTTGCATGATACAGACTCTATAAAGCAGCTTCATGAAATAAAACTTTGTTCACCAACACTCTGTTTTCACTCAGACTACTTTTATGGAGTTGTACAGTTTAAAGTTCTTTCTCTTCATTATATATATACATTTTTTAACATTTGTTAAATATATACTTTTTCCTTATGTTTTCTCATAAAATTCTAAATCCTCAGAATACTTGGCATTCACTGCATATTTTGAGTTACTATCAAAAATGGTTGACAGCTTTAAAAACTGTACAGACTTTTTGTCCATTAACATGAAAAGAAAAGCTTGTACCTCTCATGTTTGGGGGTGTGCTTTTATCCCCACTACTCTAGGGAATGATAGAACTGGGTTAAGGCCACATGAAATAATAGAATATATTGGTTTCTGCCCCCGGTTTCTGGCACAGAGCTCCCAAAACCCTTATAATTTCCTACGTGATAAGAGCACCAGGAGCATCTTTTGTTCTAACATTTGCATTTTTTGTTAAGCATTATTCATTTTTAATTAATTAATTTATTTATTTATTTTTGGCTGTGTTGGGTCTTCGTTTCTGTGCGAGGGCTTTCTCTAGCTGCGGCAAGCGGGGCCACTCTTCATCGTGGTGCACGGGCCTCTCACTATCGCGGCCTCTCTTGTTGCAGAGCACAGGCTCAGCAGTTGTGGCTCACGGGCCCAGTTGCTCCGCGGCATGTGGGATCTTCCCAGACCAGGGCTCGAACCCGTGTCCCCTGCATTAGCAGGCAGATTCTCAACCACTGCGCCACCAGGGAAGCCCCCTAACATTTGCATTTTGACCCTGGTTCCTGACACAGATTTCCTAGATCCCTTGGAATTTCCTGGGTGATAGCAGTATCCTTGGTTCTAATGAGGCGACTCTTGGTGGACTCCTGGATGAGGGCTGGTCACCAGAAAGACCAAGCCATGATTAGAAGCTTGGAACTCTCAGTCCCACACTCCCATTCTCTAGAGAGGGAAAAGGAGCTGGAAGTGATCTGTCATGCCTACATGATGAAGCCTCCATAGAAATCTCAAAAATAAGGGGTTTGGAGAGCTTTAGGGTTGCTGAACACATGGAGGTGCCAGGAGGGTGGCGTACCAGGAGAGAGAATGGAAGCTCGGTACCCATCCCCACATGCCTCTTCCATCTGGTTGTACATCTGTATCTTTCATCATATCATTTTTACAATAAATCGGTAACCTAGTAAGAAACCTGTTTTCCTGAGTTCTGTGAGCCACTCTAGCAAATTAATTGAACTCAAGGAGGAGGTTGTGGGAACCTCTGATTTATAGCCCACTGGTCAGGAGCACTGGTGATGATCTGGACTTGCGATTGGCATCTGGAGTGAGGTGAGTGGGGAGCAGTCTTGTGGGACTGAGCCCTTAACCTGTGGGGTCTAACTCGATCTCCAGGTAGATAGTGTCAGAATTGAGTTAAATTGTAGAACGCCCAGCTGGTGTCACAGAATTGCTTGGTGTGTGGAAACCCCCCCATAGCTGATGTCAGAAGTATTGTGAGTCTGATAGTAATGTGAGAGTAAAGGAGAAACACAGGAGAAGCAAGTTTTTCTTACTTAGACCAACAGAAATGTTTTCAGCTTTGCCATTATCTTCCTGTCTGATATTAGGCAAGGTACAGAATAGGTTTGGGTATTCTACAATCATGCTTTCATGGGGTTACTTTTTAAATTACGTGAAATATTTAACTATTGTGGTACGTCCCTAATGATTTAAAATATTTTGCTTACCAGGGGGTCTTGTGCCAAAGCGAAGAAGGTGCCCGCATCATAATGTGATTGTTCTTCCTTTTGTGTGTTGGGAACTGGGGGCCGATGGAGAAACCACAGAGGCTTCCTATCCCTTGACCCCAGATTCCACCATCAAGAAATTTTTGTCTTTGTGTTATGCATTTTTTTCCCTAGTATTACTCCTTGGAAAGTAAAGATATTACATTGCTAGTATCTAAGTGGGAAACAATTTTTCTCTTTGCTGGTACTTTTCTCCCAGGCATAGAGAGGCCTGGTAGTAAGAAAAGGTACCCATGATGGACAGCAATTATTTCAGTTTGGCTGGGGGCCAACTTTGCCTGCTGGTTACTGAGAACTAAGATCTAAGACCTTAGTGAAGATGCCCTTTGCATGAGGAGTTAGATCTAAGAGGAGCCTGATGTCTCCACACTGTGGTTCCCTTAGTTTCCATGTAAAGGGGAATATTCTCTCCAGCTCTAAGCGCCTAGCAATTCTATCTGCATCTGTGCATGTGCACCCCATGGGCTCATCCAGAAAGGGTCAGGACACAGTCCAGAGCAGGGCAGGATGGAGCCAGGGAGCCCATCAGTGTCTCTCCAGAGGTTCACCAACCTTCCCCAACCTGATGATTATGGAAGAATATAAGAAACTACACACTGATGTTTATCAATTTAAAATATATATATCGCCAACACCATATGAACAATCTCCTGAAAATTTAGGATAGCTGGATTTTAGGCACTAAATTAGATGAGCTTATCTGTCAGTAGTTTTGCTTTTTGTCTTTGCACTTTGGTGACCTATACCAATTAATGGCCCTGATAGGGTGAGGCCGAGCCATCTCTAATTCCCTGGGTCTGGTGACCTCTGTATTTAATCCAGGTCTGGGGTTTCTTGTCACTTGATCTGAACTTCCTTGTGGGGTGTCAGAACCAGGCAGGATCTTTCTGCTTGGGCTCCCTGACCACACCGCAAGGATAAGAGAACCCAATGGAGGGAGGGCAATTCTGGCTCTTCTGTTGCTGAGAGGAGGGAGGGAGCAGGGAATATCTGAGCAGAGGGTGTGGCCAGTTTGTTCTGGGTCTGCCAGGGCAGGCGGCGGGGGGAGTGAGGGGAATGGGTCATGGTTTCCTGAGACATGGACTTAGAGCAGGCAAGTTCAAGGAAGGCTTGTAGCCTCTTTGCGCACTGGAGAATATATAGTTCCTGGTTTTCCCATGTTTGAAAAAACCAATTGGTTTTATAGTCAGGCAGTACCCTTAGTATCAAGCTTTTTGTTGAATGAGTAGAACAGATTTATTCCCTGGGGTTATCGAGTTTAAAGTCGTGGTCAGGAAAACAGAGTTTTGTTTTTGTTTATTTTACAAGTTTTTACAAGTAACCGGTTAAAAGCTAAGTGTGACAGGGTTGTAACGGCAAATCCAGGGTATTGTAGGGGACGTAAAGCAGGGGATGGAACCTTGCCTGGGGTCTCAGGGAAGCTTTTTTGAGTAAGATGTTTAAGCAGAACTCTGAAGGATGATTTGGAGTTTAATCGGGCCACGGGGGGCAGGAGGAGCGTCCTGGGGGAGGCACAGCTGGTTAAGGCTGGCAGAGAAGGCTCCTTCTCCTAAGGAAAATCCGTCCAATTACTTAGTCTTGTTGAGATGGTGGGGAGAAGGGGCCGGGACTTGTGGCATCTGTTTATAACAGAGTTATTCTTTATCCACAGCCAATAGAAAGCTGTTAGGGGCGTCCTGACAGTTTGTTTACCCAACAAGTGTGTTAGTGAGTGTCTGCTATTACGCATTATTACCCAGGGGCTAATCTAAGCCCTCAGGATACAGGATTCAACAAGATGGACAAAGTTCCTAATCTCTATGAGTGTTGGAAGGGAAAAGGGCAGGAAACGAGCAGCAAACAAATGAGGATCTGTCGGGATGCTATGATGAAGACCGCATAGGTTGAGGTACTAGAGAGTGACTCGCGGGAGAGGGTGGAAGCTGCTTTGATGGGTCCCTGACAGGGGAAATCCTGTCCTGGGAGGTTTCTTTGAGCTGAGACCTGAATGACAGAAAGATATGACCTTGTGAGGATCTGGGGAAGAGCTTTCAGGCTGAGGAAAAAATTGCCACAAGGACACTGAGGCAAGACCTGGCTTTACAGGTTTCAGGAAGCAGAGGAAAGGGCTGTGTCTGGAGTGTAGTGAGAGGAGCTTGAGGTCAGAGCCTCTGGGGCCTCCCAGGCCAAGGGGAGGAGTGAGGAGTTTATTCCAAGAGCTTTGGATGCCGCTGGAGAATTTGCAGCAGGAAGTGACTTGTTCTAATTCACCTTTTAAAAAGAACATTCTGTTTAGTTTGTGTAATATAGATTGTGAAGAGGCCGGAATGGAAACCAGAAAATCATTTATAAGACTGTTGCAGTGGCCCGGGTTGTCGTGATGGAGAGTCATGAGCAGAGAGGGGACAGGATCTGGAGGTCGACCCAATGGGACTTCCCACTGATTTGGAGGTGGGGTGGGCGGTGAGGGAAATAGAGGGATCAAGTGTGACCTGAGGTCTCTGACTTGGGCTCCTGGGTGAATACTGAGACTGGTTACAGCAGTGGGGGTTTAGCACTGTAGTTAAGCTGGTGGGCTGTGCACTCCAACCAATTGCCTGGTTTGAAATCTGGGTCCCCTGCCTCCATGACATGAGATCGTATTAGTACCGATCGTAGGTAGTGAGGATTCAATGAGTGCAGAACCGTGTCTGACACTCTGTAGGCCTGTTTGCTGTTCTAGGAAACAGGTCTGGTGGGGACACCCAAGAATTCTGTTCTGGCCGTGCGCAGTCTGAGACGTCCAGTAGATAAACAAGTTTATATATTGAGAGGGCAACTCAGAGGAAAAGTCAGGGATGGAAATGGACATTTGAAAGTCATCTACATATTGATGCATTGAAAGCTGCAGACCTAGATGAGATTTCCTCAGAGATGAGTTAATAAATACAGATGATCATGGACTCACTAACCTTTAGGAATGATGTGAACTTTCCTTTGTAAAGAAGAAAAAATCTCTTTCTTAAGAGGGAGGCATGAGTCTATCAGCAACATAATTTCAGGAGAGCATCTTTCTCCCACCATTTTTTCTTGGCTGCTGAGGGAAAGGGAAAAGTCTTAATCATATGTTGGGAGGGGGGCGGACAGAAAAGCAGAATCTATTTTTCCCCTGAATATTTAAATCCCTGCTCTTAGCGTCCATGATACCCATTCTAGAACAATATCTGTACCTCATACAATTAAATTTTGATGTGGGGGAATGATGAACTGGGGTAAGGTTAGATTGGAGAGAATTAGATTTCAAAGCACTAAAAAGAATTTCAGCTGTCAGAGTATTGCAGGTATCCCAGAGGCAATACTTTGCATACTGATTAAGCAATCATGACCTATTTAGTTTGATTTATAATGAAAAGAAAATCTGTGACATGTTAATGAACGATCTTGGCATATTTTAGTCTGTGGTAGGATTCAAATTGGAATAGGACCAGAGGAGTAGGAATAACTACACCACAGACTAAAATTATCTCCTTTATAGAAAGAAAACCATACAGTAGTAGGTCAAGAGGTCATCTGTGTCCCTGGGTTTGTCGTTGCTGTTGTTTTTGTCATAGTTTTTTATTTGCCTTGATTTCAGAGAATCTAAGAACACTCACAAAAAATTCCCCCCACCCTCATCCTGAAGCTTTTTAATGTTTTTAGGCTTCAAGGAAGCATGGGGGAGGTGGGCGGCTTTGGGGTGAAGAGGTGGGGAGACCACTGGAGGAGAAATTGAATCTCTTCTGGAAATAGAAGGAAAAGGAATTTGGAAACTTGATGTCGTGGTGGGCTATTACAACTGATATGCTTCATTTTAGTGAGTGTTCAGCCTTTGCTAACCAGTGAAATTGCCCACCAATAAACACTGAGTTGTATCGTAGAACAAATGGTAGGTCTACAAAGGGGAAAAGGTTGTGGAATGGAATTTAAACCATTCCATCTTTTCGGAAAGCTTAATAACTTCATCCTATATACAGAGGAGTAAAACTCTAACATTCAGCATTAAAAAAAAATGCACAGTGCTTGAAAATTGAAGCTCAGTTTATGATTTATTTACTCTTTGCTTTCGTGCTTCTAAGACTTCCAGCTTATTATGGTCAGTAAAGATTATTATCTCTTTTTATGGGGAGCCAGTTGTGGCACCATTGGGTTCAGAAGTGCCAGTGAAGATTAAAGACCTAATTTAAAAAGACCGTGTAGCACATCTCTCACATGGTCGTTCATTCTTCTTACCTTTCGGCTTTCATCTTATCACACAAGGCAGGAAGTAGGTTCTACTTTTCTAGATTCAAGTGGTAAATCTATGTTTTGATAGTGTGTTTAGGGAAGCTTTGGAAGAAAAGAAGCCTAAATAGTTTTTGTGTCTTTGGTGAAATGCTGCATATGCAACTGTTCAGGTAATGCTCTCTTTTAAATTCCATAATAGAAAACAGATTTGGACTATATCTTTTTGTAAAAAGACTGTTGAATTTAAAATTTTTTCTTCTATCCGTATGTAGAAAAATGCTTTAAGTCAGAACATGTTAGAAGATGACACGCTTTCTCCTTTTGATTATTAACACTGACTTTCAAATCTGTTAAGACATGAAGAGGAATCTGCATGAAAAGTCAGCAGAATGCCTTTTATTTGGCTTGCAGAGAACGTTACCCCACACTACTGAAGAGCCCCTTGTCGGTGTGCTGGCCAAACAGCTCACCTGTTCTAGCAGTTAAATGCTACCCATTCCTTAAAGATGTGTACACACACACACACACACACACACACGAATGCAATGGAATATTATTCAGCCATGAGAAAGAAGGAAATCCTGCTGTTTGCAACAACATGGATGGACCTTGAGAGCATTATGCTAAGTGAAGTAAGTCAGAGAAGGACAGATACTGCATGGTATCACTTAAATGTGGAATCTAAAAAAAAATCAAACTCTTGGAAACAGAGTTCAAGGGTGGTTGCTAGAGGTGGGCATATGGGTGAAATAGGGAGAGGTTGGTAAGAATACATACTTTCAGTTATAAGATGAATAAGGTCTGAGGATCTAATGTACAATATCATGACTACAGTTGGTAACACTGTATTGTATAATTGAAATTTGCTAAGAGAGTAGAACTTAAATGTTCTCATCTACACACACACACACACACACACATACATATATGTATGTGAGGTGATGGATATGTTAATTTACTAGATGGAAAAGAGTCCTTTCACAGTGTATATGTATATCAAATCCAATATCTCACAATTTTGTTTTGTCAGTTATACCTCAGTAAAGCTGGATGGGGGGAAGCTATCCATTCCAGCCAAACTGAATCTCTGAAAAGTAAAGCCTATTTTTCTGTTGACTTTCATTGGAAAAGAGGAAGATTACTTGTACTCAAAACAAGCAAACAAAATGCATCTTCAATAAGTTAATGCATACAAAGTGCTTAATAAATGTGAGCTGCCATTTGCTTATCACAGTTAAACTTTTGCCAAAGAAATGTTCAACACTGGACCATATTCGAGCCTTGTTGGAAAGTGCAGTTCCTCCAAAGCTACTGTTTGCTGGATTGCTTTAGAGCATGCAAGGAAGAATTGCCCTCACTCACCTTAAGATCACTGTGGCTCTTCTCCAGAGTTAGAAACTTCACACTGCCAAGTCCTGACTCTGCACCTGTAGCTGAAGCTGGGGCATCCCAGCCTCCAGAGTCCAGAGGAAACTCATGTGACTCTTGCTCTAGTTGATTCAGGCACTGGGGATACAGTGATGATCAACAAGACGTGGTTCTGCCCTCAGGAATTTCAGGCGAGTCCCAGAGAGAGGTTTAAAAACCGTAATTGCAGCACATTGGGAGGATGTTTGCAAAGAGCTGTGCAGAGGGGATTATGGGAACCCTGAGGAGAGGCACCCAACACAGACTTCTTGAAGTAAATACTCCCAATTTTCTTGCCTCCCAGTGCACAATTGACAGCAACCTGAGGATATATTTTTTCTTTTTAATAAATTTATTTATTTATTTATTTATTTATTTATTTTTGGCTGCGTTGGGTCTTCGTTGCTGCACGTGGGCTTTCTCTACTTGCGGCGAGCGAGGGCTATTCTTCCTTGCGGTGCGCGGGCTTCTCATTGCGGTGGCTTCTCTTGTGGCGGAGCATGGGCTCTAGGCGCGCAGGCTTCAGTAGTTGTGGCACACAGGCCCAGTAGTTGTGGCTCGCAGGCTCTAGGGCACAGGCCCAGTAGTTGTGGCGCACGGGCTTAGCTGCTCCGCGCCATGTGGGATCTTCCCAGACCAGGGCTCGAGCCCGTGTCCCCTGCATTGTCAGGCGGATTCTTAACCGCTGCGCCACCAGGGAAGTCCCTGAGGATATCTTAACACTTGATTTTTATTTAAGAAAAATGTGTTAGTTGTCCGCTCTATCAATTATGGAACTCAGCAATGGTATAATTTATATTTAGCTTAAAATAAGAGATGCTAGTAATGTAAAATGCTAAATACCACTTCCATTTAAATTATAAGGTTGTCAAGTCAATCAGAATGTTAGTATTTAAATTGTTTTTCATTATTTGAATACTGTTGAACATAATTTTGTGTGATAGAGTTGAAAAAACAGTTTTCAGTATTAATAGTACAAACTATGTACAGAATTTCATGGCACAATAAAGGGAGTAGAATGCAAATACACCGACTTCCTTTGGGGTTATCTGTGGCCTGACAGAAGAGCATTTTTTCAAGACACAGGCTCCTAGCCTCTGGATGAGGATGTATATTACTTATTCAGTTTTAAGATCAAGCCCAATTAGGATGCACTATAAGGTACAGGGTCTGTGCAGTGCACAACTCCAGAGGGACCCTTCACTTAGGCTGTAATGTGCGTGGTGCTCCTTGGAGCTTTTAAATGCTCTGAGCCTGCTGACCTATTTCTAATGGAGTCCCTAGTTATTTTGTTCGTGGAGCTCACTTCCCCATGTATAACCCTCTCTCATTGCCTAACCCCTAGAAATCTCTTGTCCTCAATTATTGATCTCTAAGTAATGTATATAAGGACTACTAATTGTTTTCAAGAAATGTGGTGGTTAGCCTAGGGGAAGGGGTCTAAAAGTGTGGGTAGAAAATGTGTATCTTAAAATTTCTCGAAATATAGTATTATTATTTCTCTCCACAAACACTGGAGTTGATCTAGTTCACCCTTGTCATCTCCTAGGCAACAAGACACTCTGATGGAAGACAGGCACACTGCCTACTCTAACCCTACCTCTGTCATTAAAGGGTCACTCAGCTCTTCTGGGCCTCAGTTTCATCATCTGTAGTCTTAACGGATCGGGCTCTAGTGCCTTTCAGATTTAACATTTTATAATTCCCAGAAATAAAGAGTTAACAGTTCCTAAAATCTTTAACACTCCATTGAGCTATCCATATGTTTGAATTTTAACTTTGAAATTTCACATAGGTAGAGAGATGCATTTTTCATGGTGAGGACTTAAATGTCCCTAATACCTCACTAAAGTAGTCAGATGCCTGTAAACACCTGTCTCACATTTTGATACAGAAGTGTGTTTAAAACATAATGTGCTAACACTTATTGCTTACTATATGTAGAGTCACCCCTAGGTATCTGCGGGCGGTTTGTCCCAGGACCCATGCAGATACCAAAATCCATGGATGCTCAAGTCCCTTATGTAAAATGGTGTAGTATTTGCATATGACCTATACGCATCCTCCCATATGCATGAAATCATCTCTAGATTACTTATAAAACCTAATGCAGTGTAAATAGATCTAAATACAGTATAAATGCTATGGAAATAGTTACCCACAGATGGCAAATTCAAGTTTTGCTTTTTAGAACTTCCTGGAATTTTTTTCCTGAATATTTTCCATCTGTGGTTGGTTGAATGCGCAGATGCAGAACGCACAGATGCGGCGGGCTATCTGTACTTCTCCCTGACTAGCTATTTTTAAACGAAGACATTAAATTTAGAATGTCTCTCACACACACACACACAAAGTGTTCAAAAGTCACTTCTTACCTCAAAATTCAAAGCATTCTCAAATATATAAAAGTTCAACTATGTGGAAAGTTTACAAGTAAATTAAATATTTGCTTTAATTGCAAGAAATTCCTGAAAGAAATGCAGGACCAACACAAGAAGGAATTCTCTAAGTGGTACCCAGTCCCAACCTCATGCAAAGACCACAGTGTGGCAGAGTAATTTTTTACTTTTCCCTTGAGTCACCTTTCAGGCCTTACAGAGGCAGTACTGGGTGGATACCCGATTGACTGTCTTCTCTTGGCCTTCCTCGATTCCCTCTTCTGTGCCCATTTCCCCCCAGAACCCAACTCTGTTCCTCTGACACTCACTTGGCCAAGACCCCAGGTGAGTGATGACGGTGAATTGAACTAAGGCAGAGACCAGTAGAGGTGGTGAGACAGTAGACAGATTCTAGATCTATTTGGAAGGTTGAACTAGCAGGGTCTCTTGATGGGTTGGCTATGGAGTGTGAAAGGAGTAGAAGGGAAAAGATACAAAGTCTCCTCTTTGGGTTATTTAATGGATTACTCTATTTCCTCACCAATATGCCTGAGAAACTTTTGCATAGGGAAAAGTTTTCCTTGCTAATTAGAATTGAGCCTAATTCTGAATTCCAGCCCATAGTGCAAGACCATGTTTCATCTGTGTATAATATAGTGTCTTCCTAACTTCCATCATGTATGGATTTCATGTTTTACAGGCCATTTTCCATAGATCTGATTTTTGGGGTTTTTTTGGGCCATGCTGTGCAGCTTGTGGGATCTTAGTTCCCCAACCAGGGATCGAACCCATGCCGTCGGCAGTCAAAGCACAGAATCATAGCCACTGGACCGCCAGGGAGTTCCCTCTATAGATCTGATTTCATGGCCGGGTTACTACTTTTTGTCAGCATCCTAAAAATATAACTGGAATAGCATTCCACATTTTTCTTTGTTTACTTGTAAATAAATCCTTTTGTTTTTAAGGCTAAAACTACTACCTTTAAATCTTTGTTTTAAAGGCTGTCTCTATGCCTAGTTAATCCAAGCGCCAGGACACTGCTTTGGGAACCTGTTTAGTAGCATGTTTCTTCTGAAGAATTCTCAGCATGTGCCATTTCAAGATCACACCTCCTGAATTCTTGTAATAATGATTGAGATTTTTATTTCTGGTCCACATTTAGTGCTATATTAACTGCCTTATCACTAATAAGAAGTTAGAGATTAATATTTTATTTTATGTGTAATCTGCCTGCAATTCCATGATTTCACATGATCAAAAATATTCTCCTGCCATAATTAAAACCTAACATCCTATAGTAAAATGTAAAAAGAAAGTTGTAATTTGAATAACTGATATTTTTGTAACTTGGCAGAGAACAAAATTAAGCAAACATTCTAAAAGCTGTTCCTTTCTTTCATCTTCCCACTTCTCATTTGCTGCTTGACCCAGAGCCGTCTGGGGTCCACCTCCCCTAATCACATACCTCTCCCCAGAGACACAAATTACCTCCCGTTCACCAAATTCTGCTTTGACCCTTATTCCTGTAGGTCTTTCCCTATTCCCTAGAAAATGTCTGTTTAGTAAATGAATATTTGGTTTGGTTTTATCATCTAGATAATACTTGATTTTTACACTTCCTGAAAAACAGGCATTGTGTAAATAAATAACATATGGTGCTGATAATATCAGACTCATTCCTTCCTGCTAACAAAAAAAGAATAATAGAATACCATGTTAATAAAGTGATTTCAGTCCCAAGGAAGACCAAGGAGCATGTTTTAAAGCATTTGTGTAGAGTCTGTTAGTATATTTAGGGCCGGACGATTTGTGGGAGGTGGAAGGGTGGGAGGGACGACGGAAGTTCCTACACAGTGAATTTCACAGGACATAGTCTTCTTAGCTGTACCATATGCATGCAAGTGTTCTAGGCTAAGCAAGGAGCTTTGGGGGAACTTACCTGGGAGCAGCATATATTGGAAGAAGATGGTATGTGCATTATAAGAATTAGTTTATAGTGGGAAGCAGCCACATAGCAGCTGCATAGCACAGGGAGATCAGCTCGGTGCTTTGTGACCACCTAGAGGGGTGGGATAGGGAGGGTGGGAGGGAGACACAAGAGGGAGGAGATATGGGGATATATGTTTATGTAGAGCTGATTCACTTTGTTATAAAGCAGAAACTAACCATTGTAAAGCAATTATACTCCAATAAAGATGTTAAAAAAAAAGAATTAGTTTATTTTTTAAAAATCAGTTGAAAATTTTTTGGTTTGGTTTGTTTCAGTTTTATTGAGATATATTAAATTAAGTATAATACATACAGCACTGTATAAGTTTAAGCTGTATAGCATAATGACTTGACTTACATATACTGTGAAATGGTATACGAAACTTTCGGCTGATTTCTTTTTATTCCCTCAGGTTAGGTGCCTTTTGTTTTCTACTTTATTAATTAACGCTTAGAAATTTCCTAGCCCAGTGGATAAACCACTGCCTTTCCTGTCGCCATGCTCAAAACCTTAAGCCAATTTTTTCGTCTTGTTCCATTTGTCACTTATAACCTCCTGTCAAGTCCGTCCATTCTCTCTCTATAATCCATCACACTGCATTGTTCTTACTGCCATGACTCCCAGTTCACAGCCACAGAGGAGCTCTTTGATCATTGATTCATTCCTCTAGTATTTATTAAGTTTCCCCTGTATCCCTCTGCCACATACTGGGGACACAAAGATGAATGGCTTCCTTGCCCTCAGGGAGTCAGCCTTGTGGGGACATAGGCTTGTGAACAGATCATTGCAGTACTATATTCCTAAAACTGTTTTGAAAAAAGTAACTATATTATCTTAAGATTATGCACCCTTCTTATTCCCAGCTCTAAGTATTCGAAAATTAAGTAACTAGTTCTATTTTGCCATTTTATGGTTCCTTTTACCCACATAAGCAGTAAAAGCTTAAATTTCCCTTTGAAATATACATTTTCTAATTTGTGTTACCGTCGATGGCTAGAGCTTTCGTCGTCACTTCTTAGAGTTAATACATCTCTTTAAGAATAACTCTCTACTCTCAGAGCAGTTCCACTATTTGTGATTAAAGATCTGCACATTCAGATCTGGACTTATATATGTATATTTGTCCTGAATTCAGATTTAATGGTCTGAGTTTCCCTCTGATGAGCGGCCACCAACCCATCCTCCCCAAACAATGAATAGAAACAATTACTTCTGTGGATCATCTTCCTAAGTCTGTCTTGGAAAGGGAATTTTCCAAGTCAGGAGAGAGAAGTACGATGAATGTTTTATGGGAAATCATGATATTATTATTATCTTTCTCTGTTTTATTTTTTGTTTTATTTCTAGCTACAAGAAAACACATGAAACTCTGAGTCACGCAGGGCAGAAGGCAACTGCAGCTTTCAGCAACGTTGGGACGGCCATCAGCAAGAAGTTTGGAGACATGAGGTACTGTGGGAAAGAACCACGGGAATGGGGCTAAGCCTTTGGCTTTCCGAGAGAAGGGGAGCATTAGAGATATATATATCTATCTCAACTGGTCTTCCTAACACATTCTTTTTTTTTAAGTTGGATTAAAATTTTATGTGGCTGATAGTATTGGTGACTGAGATACATTTTTATATTGGGACATTTTCTGCCTGAAGGTCAGCTTAGTGGGCCTGGTCCCAGAGATGCCTTTTCCACTAGGACCCGACCTAGTAGAAATAGAAGATAGAGGGTGCCTTTAATCACCAGTAATAAGGAGAGATTTCAAAAGAATGCAGCACACACTGAATTTTAATCACTGTAATTTAAACAATAAATTAAAATATGCCTTCAGTGGAATATTCTCTGATAAAGTATTCTTGGTTACGTTTTTGTATATATTCCAACTAGTACATGTATTTTTTCTATGCTAAATGCATAGATATTTATTCTCTTATTCTAAAAATGTACCATATAGTGTGTGCTCCTGGTAGTATTCTTTCTTTAGCAATATATTGTGAATATGTTAATAAATGTCTATTACATCTTCATTTTTTAAAAAATTATTTATTTATTTATTTTTGTCTGCATTGGGTCTTCGTTACTGTGCGCAGGCCTTCTCTAGTTGCGGAGAGCAGGGGCCACTTCTCGTTCCGGTGCTCAGGTTTCTCATTGCGGTGGCCTCTCCCGCTGCAGAGCGTGGGCTCGAGGCTCAAAGGCTCAGTAGTTGTGGCTCATGGGCCCAGTTGCTCCGCAGCACGTGGGATCCTCCCGGAGCAGGGATCGAACCCATGTCCCCTGCATTGGCAGGCGGACTCCAAACCACAACACCACCAGGGAAGTCCTTACATCTTCATTTTTTTTTTTTTTTTTTTTTTTTAAGACTGTTGCGTTTTTTTTCTTTTTTCTTTTAGTTAATTAATTAATTAATTTATTTTATGGCTGTGTTGGGTCTTCGTTTCTGTGTGAGGGCCCCCTCCAGTTGCGGCAAGCGGGGGCCACCCTTCATCGCGGTGCGCGGGCCTCTCACCGTGGCGGCCCCTCTCGTTGCGGAGCACAGGCTCCAGACGCGCAGGCTCAGCAATCGTGGCCCACGGGCCCAGCCGCTCCGCGGCATGTGGGATCTTCCCAGACCAGGGCTCGAACCCATGTCCCCTGCACCGGCAGGCAGACTCCCAACCACTGCGCCACCAGGGAAGCCCCCTACATCTTCATTTTTAATAGCTGTATTATCTTCCAGTGCATAGCTGTAGCAAAATTTTTAAACCAGTCCCTTTGCTCATTTTGGTTATTTTCAGTATTTGTTATATAAAATTAGGGTGAATATCAAGATTTTGAACTGAGAACCAAATGACCTCACTACAGGCACCAGAAAAACAATGTAGTATTGACCATTTTTATTTTTCATATTATGTACTAGGAAGCTATCTTACATAGAGTTGTTACTCTCATTTTTTTGCTTGTTTAAGTACCTATCATAGTTTATTTTGAATTTGGCTGATATGCTTAGGAGATTTTTCTTTATAAATCAATGTCATTTTTCTCTCTAGAAATCAAATTTACTTTTTAAAAACCTCTCAAGTACATTTTATATTTCTTCTTTTTAAAAAATATGTGTGTATTATTTTACTGGATTCTTAAACTATTGCTTTCTTTGTTACCCTGCAGCTTTGATACCTAGAGGCAAATATTTATATCTTTGTGTTTAAGTTATTTTTTGACGTCAAAAATTACTGGATTGTTCCCAATATTCATGCATCATCTTAACAACTTGGCATTCATGAGGCTAGAGTTAAGTAAGTACATGTGCATGAATCTGAGTACATTGCTTTATCTTCATTTTTGCTAATAAAGCAATAACAAAAAGCAGTTAAAATTCTTCAGAGGCAGTGTGTGATGAACGGTAAATATTCTGGATTATGAATTAACCCTAACTTTATTATATAAAAATTTGCAGTCATTTCAATGGCATTAAAACATTTATCTAAACTAATTAAATAATTCCTTAAAACAGGAAAGACCTTATCACCAGTTATATCCAAGAAAATATATTTTGTCATGTTTATAAAGTTTGTTCTCCACATACTTAGTTGAAACCTTTCACTTGAACACTGGGATTCAGTGGCATAATACTGCCAACTAGAATAGTGTTTCTATAACGGTAGCAGACCTTACAGACACCTCTGAAGCTTGATAAATGCATATTCTCAGATTTCACCTCTCTCTCCAAGATTGCACCTCAGTAGGTCTTGGGTGGCGTCTAGGAATCTGTGGCTGTTCTCAGTTATAAATGGGGAAAAGAGTAACAACGTCTTCAGTTTATATACAAGTAGCAAAAGAGAGCCTGCTATGTATTAAACACTCAATAAATGCCAGTTTTTACCTTTACTAAGTGACTGTCTCAGTTACAAGGTGACCCCACAGGACGGAAATTAGGGAGAGTCGGTGAACAGGAGTGCAGTGTGTTTCATAAGTTGTAAAGAACGAAGACCGTGTTTCACACGTGCAGCATGTTGACATACTCATGTTCCTACGTGAACTGGGCATAATATCAAGGTTGTGTTGACTGCCTTTCCTCCTGTTTCAGTGTGGCTTTGTTTTAGCATAATGGATAACCTGTTTCCCAGGAGTTCCAAACTTTTCATTAACTATTGCTCTGTGTAGAGGATACAAAACTTCCATTAAAAACTGTGGCTAAAAATATTGGGAAATGTAGTCCACATTCAAATATGGGCCTGTAATATTTTGTAGACCTATATTTTCAGGCCTATATTTTTCTCAAACTATGATATCTAACATTTGAAATAAATGAGGATAACTTCCTGCGAAAGCAAAAAGTTTTACAAAGAATTGTTACTTTTATACTAGAACAAGTAATATATGTAAAAGTCATATTTGAAAAGTACTTAAGTTTAATATAATAACGATTCTCAAAAGAGAACAATTAGTATTAGTAAGTTTTAAATTTTTCGTTCACATTAATTTGCCAATTTATAAAATGATAGTGGGGAAATTTTAAAATTTTATCACAGGCATTTTACTTTGAACCCCTTTTCAGTTTGAAAGTATCATATTATTTTATATTTTGTTAGCTATACCATAAAGTTCTTTTGTGAATTCTGGGAACAAATTTCTGAACTTCTTCAAAAAGATTGCCAGAAAAATTCAGATACCTGAGAAGAAAAACAGTACCTCTCAGTTTTGTGGGGTTTTTTTTTTTTTTTTTGGTTTTTGTTGTTGTTGTTGGCTGCACCGCGAGGCTTATGGGATCCTAGTTCCCCGAACAGGGATCGAACTCGGGCCCTTGGCAGTGAGAGCTCAGAGTCCTAACCACTGGACCTCCAGGGAATCCCCTCTCAGTTTTTCTTTAAAATAATTAAAAGTTAATGCTTACAGGTTTTGAAAACCTAGAATTTGGGCCTTTTAATAACTGGATGAAAAGCGCTATGTTAGGATTTAATTTAGATGTTTTATAAAAATAAATAATATTTCCTGAGCTAAGCTTCTCGTTTTCTCCCGATTGCCACTAAGCGAAGGCCCCTTAGCCTGGTCACGGAATTGCTCTGCCTCCTTCTCCACCTGTCAGGTAACGTGGTTAATAGCTACCTAACTAGACTGTTTTCTCTGAAGGTAAAATAAGGTCACATTTATGAAAGCACTCTGAAGAAACGCAAGCTATTAGAATCACTTTTATATTAATAATGTTGCCATCTTCTTGGGACTTCTTGGTGAATCTGTTCAAACTGCGTGTGATCTAGTGGAGAGGATATCTTTGGAGGAGGCATGTAACTTTATTAGAGCATCCAGCCACCTCTATATATCCATGAGAAAAATAGTGAGAAGCACACGTACCATAGGTTGGTAAAGTAATTGTGAAGACATTAAAAAGTCAGTGTACTCAAGAAGAGTAACAAATGGGGCCCCCTCATCTTTTCCTTGGGGCTCTTGAAAGAGGGGACGGCGGGCAGCGAGGCCGCTTCCTTGCGTCCTGATGTACTAACCCTGCTCCTGTTCTTCTCTCCTGTGCTGCTGCGGCTGCAGGTCTCACTCCATCGGGTAAGCGCTGCCCCCAGGGCCCTGCCGGCTGCCGAGCAGCTCCCTTCCTCCCCAGAGCCCCACTGTGCGTGCGCTTCAGCCAAAGACCACGTCTCTGTTCCTGAAAGAGTGTTCACCACCAGGGAGAGTTACAGAGTATAGGGGGCACCTAATGCATTTGAATCTCCTTCAGCCCCTGCGTATCTCACTTCTGAATCATTTACACGACTTTCACTTGCTGAGCCATCCCTCAGGAATCTCTTTCTGCATCATGCCTTCTTACCCTGGCAGAGGTCCTTAGAATGCAGAGAAGAAGAGGAAAGTGGCAATTGCGAGTTGGCGTATGTTTACGAAACTTTCAGAGAGTGAAGTCGAGAAACAGGAGTTTTTTCCTCTAGATCGTCGTGTTTTTCTGAATTCCTAGTAACTGTGACTTAGGCAGAGGATTTACCTTCAACTTTCTGTACCTTCTGAAGTTGAAGAGGAGAAAGGCCACCGGAAGAGCTCAGATGTTAGCAAGTGTGCAACTGTCAGTCCCAGGTCTCTGAATTAAGCCTCCTTTTTGGTAGAACCTTATTACATACCTTAAAAAAAATTATTTTCTTAAGAAAACTACCTGTATTTAAAGAGACGAATAATTTATAATGCTGATGAAGTTCTTTTAGTAATTCTTTTTTAAATGTAACTTATGAGGAAATATTTGCCTATGATTTCTAAATGGAGTGTCTAGGGTAAGACCGTAAGTATCCACTGCACTTCTTTGTCCTTTTCTTTCTGAGTTCTAGTAAAGTGCCGCCCCTACTGATGACCTCAGTGGATCTTGTTGGGGAAGGTGATGAGTCTGATCCCCTACCTGTTAGCGTCCTGGGAGAAGAAAAGGCCGGGACTGTGGTGGAAATTGGGTGAGGGCATGCTAGCCTAGGAACATGGACCCCATTTTGCTTCCTCCCTTCCTGCAGCCTGATTTCCGAGTGGAACCCACATAGAAATAACAGGCAGTCCATCAGAGGGAAGACGAGTTAGCCGCTGTAGGAGCAACAGGGTGAGAAGGCTGATCATCTTAAGAGTTCTCAGAAAAGTTCTGGTCTTTGTACCGGATGTCCTGGGATGGATGCAGAAGCCCTGCCACCATGTTGGACTGTGTGAATTGCGTTTACCTGGCATGTGTTTCCTTGGTTGACTCACGTTAACGACATACAGTCCTCTGGAGTGCTTCCCTACAATGGAATGATTAGCTTTTAGCTGCCTGGCTCTGTGTGCTGGGCACGGCCCCTTGCCCCTTACCGTCCTCCTGAACAGGAGAAGGGAGCTGGGCCAGGAGAGCATGTCCACCGGCTGTTGGGCTGACCTGGGGCAAACCAGACAGTCTCCTCCTGTCCTCCCTGGCCTACAGGGAACCTGCAGGAAGTGAAATAATATGCAGCCATGGGCCACCTGGTCTCCTTATCCCTTTGGAAGTGACTGTGGCCCATCCTACCCAACAAACAACAAATCTCATCTTGGTGGGGTGTGCGGGGGGCACTTCAAATAGTTGACATTGCTGTTTTGAAACCGTGAATAGGGAGTTTCTCATGTACTTATATTGTGCTATCTTCTTTTTTCTTTCTTTCTTTCTTTCCCCCTTTAATCTGCTTTTGCCCTGAAGCCACTCCATTCGCCATTCCATAAGTATGCCTGCTATGAGGTGAGCTGTGTAAATTAGTTTACATAATATCAATGCAGAATGTGTACGAAGTGTTATTTTATTGAGACCTTGTGGGGTTGTTTCCTTCTTTGTATAAAGGGAAATGCCATGACCTATCTTATGCTCTTTTCTGACGGCCCTCAGGAAAAAAGGCTGACAATCCTGTAGAAGCATTGTAGGTGTACTGGGCTTGGGCTAGTGACCAGACCCACTGGTTTAACTCCAGCCACTCTCGATTTGTGTGACCTGAGACAAGTTATTCACCTCTCTCTCTCTCTCTCTCTCTCTCTCTCTATTCTCTTACTGGTGTACTGGAATAAATAAGACCTACCTCACATGGCTGTTGCGAGATGTGTAACCTGTGTAAAGCACGCAGTACAGGGCCTGGAACGTTCCAAGCACACTCGCTAAAGGTGGAAATGCTTTTACTCCCACAGAATTAAATGCAAGGCTCGGAGAAAGTTTAAATGAAAAGGTAGGAGCCAAAGAGGGCTGCAGTTCTAGAACGGATACCATTAGGACTTTTTAAGGGATGTATTAAGGCACAGAGTCTGTTGAACAATAAAAATGTCATTAAAATTACTGGTGAGATGAAAACTCCTGAGAAAGATGTTCCTCTCGCTTCCAGTTGGCGTGACTTAGTGATACAATCAGATAAAATCAAAATAATAGTAATGAGTATAGAGGAATGAATGTTAGATTGGGAATCGGAAGGTGTTGGCTGTAGCCCAGTTCTGCTAGGGGTGAACTTGGCAGCCTTGGGAAGGTCACCTAAGTGATAGCAGTTTCATCATGTTTAAAAATAAGAGGCTAGAACCAGATTTACTGCTCTTCCCTTGGTGCTTCCAGGAGCCCTAGTGCTCCCTTGGGCTGCCCTGGTTGGGGCTCAGTGGGAGGGGATCTAGTCTCTGGGACCCTTCCTCACTTCAGTCAGAACTGTGCCTCTTCTTCGTGCTTTATATTATATACTGTGGTGTGAATACATTCTAGAGGGAGTTCAGTTACTCTAAATAGTTTGAGCCCACCGAAGCCAAATTCTTTCCAGGGTTATTTGCAGTGTTACAAGTTTGTAGTTGTACATGACATGATTAAATCTGAATAAATAGTTTCTCCCTATTCCCCAGCATGCACTCTAGTGTAATTTGATTAGGGGAATGTCTGTTTTATTATATCTGATGATGTCTCTTCTACACTGGTGTTATGTGGTTACTTTGGAAGTTTAACCACAGCATTTGATTTCCCTAATTTGGTGGTAAGTAGAGAGCATAGATTCAAGATGGCTTAGTGCATATTTGAATGACTTGCTCCCCCTAGAATAAGAACACCAGAATTGAGCAGTGCAGCCTGCAGCTCTGAGCTTCTTTACTTGTTAAATTTTAAGTCTGGGTGTCCAAAAAAGTCTTGAAAAAAAAAATTAATATGACTTTCCTCTGCGAACCAGGAATCCATCTAGTGACTTATAGTGACTTATGGGTCAAATGTATTCCTCTTGAGCTTGCCTGAAATTAACTTAAAAAAAAAAAAAAAAAAAAAAGATTTTCCTCAACTAACATAAACCGTGAACCATTAGGCTGAACTGTCTGCCCACTGTGGTCCTGTGCAACTGATGGATGACAGGTATTTAGTCATGTGACCAGCTTGGCCAAATAAAACATGCAGTGGAAGTAAAGTGCTAATAAGTGTACACTTTTGAATCATTCTTATGTAATTTCACTAATATTTCATCATGAGACGGGTACGGTGGAGGGTTACTCACAGGAATTCAACTCATGCTTGAGTCATATACAAGGTGTGACGCCATGCTTGGGCCCTCTGAACTCACCACTGTTACTTCATACAGCCTGGATGCAAATGCATTTGTGACCATCCGGAGCATCAGAGTCTTGGGAGACAACCCCTGATGAAGCCAAATTCATTCAAAAACATATCCTCTACATTAGTTTCCTCTTGATAGTATTAGAGCCATGCTACAGCCCACACCATACAATGAAGCCCGTGTTTTATAACCATTCGCCCTTATGAAGTTTCTTTAGGCCATTCCTCTTATTTTATTTCTTCTGCACTCAAGAGAGAATAGCAAGTGGCTTATCAAGTGTAGTAACATTCAGTTGAATTTTTTGACCTGAAAATGATGGCAGTTGTTGCTGAAAGCCAACATGAACACAAGATTTAAGACACATTTTTAATTCAGTTCCTGTTTCCTTAGTTGGACTTGGTGATATCATTTTTAATGGTAATGATGTCATTAAGTCATAATGTCACGTGGCCAAATCCAGTATAGGAAACCAAAAAGCACCAAATGAAAGATCTAAATCTTAAAGTTACAAGATGGTATGTAGATTATTTAACACAATGAATGAGTCACAAATAAATTGTCGATAGACAGCAAAGGGTCTGTCTGGTAAGAACAAGTAAGTGTATCTTCTTTGGGAGGAAATATAACACGTGCTAATAGCACCATGTTGATCAAGCATTAAACAAGTAGTGAGTATATTTCAACCTAAAATAATGAACGCACTGACTTTCAGAAACACTGCTTCCTGGATGTTGAGAAAATGCTTAGTTTTAAAACTTTAAAGTTTGAAAACATCTGAACTTTTTTTTTCCTTTAGCTATTTCTGTCTTGTCTCACATTCACTAAGATAAATGGCTTTTAAAATTCCAAGTGGGAAAACTCTAATGTGACGTTCTTCAGATAGACTTTCTATTGGTTATAAAATAACTGAGCTGGGAAAAAGAGTGTTATGATAGAAACAATTAATTAGTAAATGAAAAATTAAGCTATCACTCCTTTGACTCGCTGGAAATGATTTACGGTGCACCATGGAATTATTACAGTTGTATCCTTGCCAAATGCTATATTATATATTCTATAGTTATCTATTTTACTTAGAAAAATTCCATGTCGGGTTATGGTTTCTGGATCTAACCTAGCAGAAGTGAAATAAATTTTAAAACATGGTTGGTGTAGGTGGCAAGCCGGCAACTAGCTCTGGTGCAGAGGAGATGTTTGCAATTAAGAGCAGAAACTAGGCAGCACAGCACGATTGCTAAGACAGCTAGGTCTTCAGAGCTGACCTCTCTTTTTTTGTTATTTTAGGAATTCTCCTACTTTCAAATCATTTGAGGAGAGGGTTGAGACAACTGTCACAAGCCTTAAGGTACAGATGAAGTGAATTTTGTGTCGCTGGGTTCATTGAATCAGGACAGCTCAGTCGTTGCTGCCGTTGGCTCCAAAGGCGGGGCCACCAGCATTTGATGCAGCCAAGAAGGCAGCGGTGCACAGAGTCACTTTTCTTCACATATAAATCTATAAAGAAAACCAATATTGAATAGTGTTACTGTAGCCATACCAAGTTGTTTATATAAATGAATCATTCAGAAGTGAACTGTTCATGAAAGCGAATTGGGATTTGTGTTGATCTGTTCACTGGTTAGAACTCTTAATGCTATCCCCCAAGAAGCAGATATGTGACAGATGACTGTGGATAGGACAAAGGATCTGTGAACTCTGAAATTAGAGTGTAAGTGAAAGTTCAATAACAGCTCAGAGCTCCTCTGGTTTGGACATGGACCAGTAGAAATGAACTTGGCTCCATGTGCTATCCTGCCATCCACCGCCCATCAACACCACTTGCCTACCCCACTCACGTACTGAGCACAGCACAGCATGGGTATCATGGAGGGAAAATAAAGCTGAATCACAAAATGCATTATTTTGTAATAGTGCATTTGTTCCCTGGGTATAAACTGAAAATATGCCTGTTCTATAGTAGGTGCTAACAAAAAAATTCATTGAATTTATTGTTTGAGCATAGGTAAGTTAATGTACAGAGGATAAAAGAGCAAAAGTAAAATCAGTCTAGTCCTAAATGTACAGAACGTTTAAAACACGAAAAGTCATTGATACTACTAAGATTTTTTAAAGATACCACCTAAACTTAATTACATCTTGATATCATTATCACTATTTTACATACAATCCATTTCTGTATTTCCCTATTACTGGGAAAATTAAGAATATGTGTGAGCTTTAATCAGATCAAAAGCACATATAGGCTCGTGCTGATTACCCAGCTGCTTCTGAATCATCCGACCCTCACATGTGCTGGCAGATGAGAGTCTGTGAGGGTATAAGTTATTCCTTAGTCGAGGTCTTAGATGCTCTTACTGATTTTGACCTGGAGGGTCTTTCCCCTTAGAAGAGGCTTTCACATAGTCTTCTCTTTTCCAGACCTGTGATAAGGTGTTTAAGGCTCAAGAATGAAATTATTACTCAACATTTACCATGCTTTCATTGATTTCATTTACCACCAGTCTCTAGTTACGCAGTTTTACTGCTCTGCCTGTCAACATTATCGTTTATTGAGTGTTTAGGGACCCGGAGAAGCCATTAAATTGCCGCTGTTTGTAGGAAAAACTTTTTATGGGTAGAGACCTGCAGTGTCACAGACATTTCTCATGCCAGAATATCTAGTTTCAAAACAAAAGATTCCAAAAACCCCAGGAGTTAATTTCTCAACATTCGGTTCTCAGCCTTAGACAATCCAAGAAGGATAGATTCTGTTGTCAAGTTCTGACATAGGAGAAGTTGTACTTTTTAGGTTTCCTTTAGAAGAAGGAGGTATGAAGAAGCAAAAGAAGAATAAAGAACAACCTGTTTTCATTTGCTTTTAGGAAACTCTGGTTAGCTCACAGTTCATACATGATTTAAGTGTCTAATCCACACTGTCAGCCTCTCACTTTTCTCACCGCATCTGGATGGAAGGTACAGAGCCTGCTGCCTTCCTCAGACATGCACAAAACTAACTCAGCCATCTGGATACTAGCCTGTGTCAAGACCCCCTGACAGCAGATTCTATGTCTGCATGACTGTCCATGGGTTTAACAAGACTCACAGCCCACCCACCGCCTGGGTCACACCCAATGCCTAGTTTCTCTTTCTCTGCCCACACAGGCAACGGGAGAATAGCTAATAATCATGCTGTGTGTCAAACCTCCCACTTCCTCAATAATTACAAAGTTCTCATTCCTTTTTTTCCCTCCAGACTAAACAATAGATGTTTAAACCTTCTGTGTATAGTTTATTTTCTGCATAGTTTTCTTTTGTGTTCTGAATCTTCTCCAAAACTTCTGTAACTTTTCAATCCTGAGGTCATTTCCTGCTGAGGGAATGACTCATGAATCAGTACAGATGAGTGAAATTCCTTGCAGGTCTATATGCTGTATTTCCACTCACACATCCTGCTTTAAGCTTGATTTTTCAAACACCACTTAAAGGGAATCGTGTTCATATTTGTGTTCTATTAGAAATAGTGTTCTGCTGTGAAGCGAGGTCCGTTCCTGCCATCTTCTCACACTGTCTGTCACACCATCTGGCATTTGCACCCAATGGATCGTTCTTATTTTATACCCAATTGTGTAGATAGTTTGATTTTCCATGAAAAACTTGCCAATTCATCAAAATCATATAAAATTTAGTCCTTTCTGCCTACATCCTTGTAATACATCAATGTATTACTTGACATCTTGGCTGGTGTCACCTGTACACTCAATAAGCACAATTTCTATTTCATCTGAAACAAGCAAACAGAAAACAGACCCAGAATCAGCTCCTATGAAACCATATTTGGATTGTTCTACCATGTTCCAGTGAATCATGAGCAACTACATCCCCTCCGACCGTTCTGCACCCATGTCAAGCAGAACATATTTTTAGTGCCCCTACTTTTTGGTGAGCACATTGTGTGGCCTGAATTAAAACCAGAAAAAAAGGTAAGATATACTTATTGTTTCTTTGTGTCCTTTCAACCGGATATTTTTATTATGAAAGATCAGGAAGCCCAGTTCAGTAATTCAAATAAAATTTTTTTGCAAAGAGCAATTATAATGTTGGGGACACAGTGACAACTTCTTGGATGAAAAACCATTTTGAAGGGAAGGGTGCGGGAGAAGCTTATTGTTCACATCTCTGCTTAAGCAGGTCCTTGGCTAAAGTATTGTAGTGTGTGGTTATTCAACCCACATGGTTAGGAAACCCCTTTAGTCCACTCTTTTCTTGGCCAAACTGCTTTATTTCCAAGTGGTTTCCTCCTTCTTTATTTTTCTCTTTTGATTTGAGAAATCAAGAACTAGAAGAGAAGAACAAAACAAAGCCCAGAAGAAAACATCAGTACTTGGTATTCACCTGATTTCAACACTGTGTGTGACTTCTATTGCTAAAGAGAATGCGACTAAAGAGGAGGATGGGAACTATTAATAGAGTTAATTACTTTGAATTAATCTTGCCTCTCTCAGAAAAGAAATAACCATAGTGAACAATCAGATGGTTGAAACCAACCCCCTGCTTCTTCCCAGTGCTAAGATAACACAGAGTGGAGGAGGAATCAGTGCTCTGTCCCTGAGGTCTGCAAACTAAGGTTTATGGGCCAGATTCAGCTGGTTGCCTATTTTTGAGCGGTCTGTATGCTAAGAATGGTTTTCACTTTTTTTTTAATGGTTAAAAAAAAAATCAAAGGAAGAACAATATTTTGTGATTTGAAAATTAAATTACACGAAATTCACATTTCACTGTCCATTCACACAGCCTTTATGGAACACAGCCATGCTCATTCACTTATGTATTATCTTGGCTGCTTTCTACAATGGCTGATTTGAGTATTTGTGACAGAGACGATGCGGTTCCCAAGCCTAAAATATTTATAATCTGTCACTTTCCAGAATGAGTTTTCCAATCTCAAGCAGAGTGGAAAAATTCAACTTAGTAACTGAATTTACAGAGGCAGAGAGGGATTTTAGTGACAATGGGAGAAAAGTTTGTGTGTGATTTGCAATGACTGAACTGCTTTTAAATCCTGGTTAAGGTTTTAAAAGGGCAGGCCAGGCAATTGGCAGGTACATTTCCCAGTGTGGTTTATGTCCTTGTGAGTGATCATAAGTGACAGTGAGGTGTAGGCAGCATTTTGGGAAGAGCAACATCTTCTATTCTATACCTTTCTTTTCTTCAAAGTATTTTTCCAAATTGTTAATGGTTAAAGGAAGGCCGATGCGGCCATTAACAAGACTTGCATTAAGCATTTTGGACCATTAAATATTCTTTTGAGAGACCTTATAATAAGGAATTTTTCAAAATACTTAACCATATTTCTTAACTATAAATTGATTTCTTCCTGACTATATTCTTATTAGCCAATAACAAGTACACAAAAAGAGAGCCTCGTAAAGCATCATAACTTTGCATTTTCAGGTATATTCCTCCTATAAAGACAACTGCCTGGAAAGACGTGAGAGGAGCAGTGCTTAAGCCATGATTCATCTCCAACTCTCCAAGTATTAGAAACCAGAAATCATGTTCCATTGAGCCGCTCTGCTTTTCAAGAGACAATTTTCAGAAATCCAGATTGCCTTACTAAATCCCAAATGGAAAACTCAAGCTGGAGTCACTAAAAGGGGTTCACACATTTGTGAGATTGGGGGAATTTATCTAATATCCAATTCCATTTGATTAAATCGGTTCTCTGGGTGAGTGAGTAGATGGTGCAAATCCACAGATCTACATATGCCCCTGAAGGGACTGAGAATTTTAGATGTAGAAGAGACAAAGAGAGAGTCGCTAAATCTGTACAAATTAAAGTTTCGAGTCCAGTCGCAGAACCCAAATATGAATGATATCCTAGCCCCCTGCTAAAGGAAACTAACTTCTCTACATCCTTTGCATCCCCCTTCAAGAAAACAAGTATATTTGTGAACTTGAAAGCAATCGATCTTATTTTTAAAATTACAGAAATAACGAAATAACTGCATGTGTGCGTCTCAACCCGTTTCAGACGAAAGTAGGCGGGACGAACCACGGCGGAGGCAGCTTCGAGGAGGTGCTGAGCTCCACGGCCCAAGCCAGCGCGCAGAGCTCGGCCGGCGGTCCCCGGCGGGCCGAGGGGGAGGAGCTGCAGTGCTAGGGCCCCGCCCGCGCCCGCAGCCGCCTCCAGGGACCCTGCCCTGCCCGCGCGCATCCGGATTTGAAGACCAGAATCCCACTGGAAGACCCAGGCCTTGACCTTGTTCTTCAAATGCCTTCTCCTGAAAGTTTAATTAAATGATTTCCACTTGAATTTGTGTTGATGGACCACATGACCATCACACTTTAGTATTCATAGATTGTCATCTTTTAAAATGTCGGCTTCAGCAGGTACACAGTTGGTCACGACCCTTGTTTTTTGTGTAATTCAACATATTTTCCAAACATGTAGCTATCAATTATTTGCTTTGATTTTTGCTTGGACTCCTGTACGAAGTGCATGTCTTTGAAGGCTCAGTGCCTCCTTTCAGTTCTGTCCACAGGATGGAGCTCTTTCTGACCGTCTCTAGCAGTGAATGGGATGACACTGAGAATTTCATCAAACTGCTTCCTATCTCCCTCGCCTACTTTAATTCCTTATGTTTATTTAAGCAATTAAAATAATTGATTTTAATGACGACTTTGAATTCTTAATTTCTTTACGTTTCAGTTCTGCTGATGACCTTGAAAGGTGGTAGGTATAATTCTGCAGATGCTATTTTAAATCAACTTCTGCTAATTTGGAAAATATGAGAGAGGATATGTAAGTAATTATAACCTCAGACACCTTAGGATGCTGAAACAATCTACGATTCTAAAATTCTCTCTAATCTACCTAGAGTAGTAGTTAACTTGGTAACTACTGAGTTAAGTAGGCAAGAGATAGCTGAAAAGGGAATTGCTCGAAAATGGGAGAAGCAGAGCTCTGCAACTGTTTCCAGTTTGCAAATTGCTCACAAGAATGAAAAAAGCATCAATCAGTACAATCAGATTTCTGCAGTACTGTTTACCTTCCACATCATATGCTTCTTTTTTCTTCTAAGTGGGAACATACATTTGTTATTAGGTAGAAGGTAGCATTTGTTGTTAGTAGCACCCTATAGCTACATTTTTTTAATATACACTGTAGAATGTAGAATAGACCTACCAACTAAAAATTCACAATTTAAATAAGCAATATATATAACTATATATTATATATAAGTAATATATAATATACATAATATAGATAGTATGTTCATTGTTCATTTTTTAACTTATTATTAAATAGAAGTGGATATATGTAAATAGTGAAATAAGACCAACCTAAAAATTTCCATTGAAGTTAATGGAGCAGGACAATCCGTACACCTAACTGAAAATCGAACTGGTTCAGGGCCACATAATCTCTGAGGCCTGAAACCTCAGGAGCAATAGGTGTGGGGCTATAAACTTGAACCAGAGTGGACAAAGGAGCCCTGCCAGTAGGAGCGCTGGCATTCTCCCTAATTTATCCTCCCAGCCTGCTGGTTGGAGCCAAACCCTGTCCAGCTGGCTTGTGACTGTGTTGCTCACCCCCTGCTGCAGCGTGTCCTCGGTCTCTCTGTGACCAATCTGCAGTTGCCTGGTCACCTTTTGTACGTAAACTCACTGCCACCTTCTTTTTGATTGCATTCAGCACGCTGCATTGTATTAGAAAATGCAGTTATGTTGCTATAAACATATTTTCATTCACCAACCCATTTCTGCGCACAATAGTCTCAACCCTACAGTCTGAAAACACAGTATTAAAATTAGGTAGAAAAATAATCAAGAAAATTAGTGTTAATGCCTCAAAGCTAAAATAAAATAAAATAAAATATAATTTATCTGTTTATTTTATTTATTTAATTTTTTTTGGCTGCGCCGGGTCTTAGTTGCAGCATGCAGAATCTAGTTCCCTGACCAGGGATCGAACCCGGGTCCCCTGCATTGGGAGCACGGAGTCTTAACCACTAGACCACCAGGAAAGTCCCTAGCTGTTTATTTTAAACCATTCTTCAAAAATTCTAATTTCATCAGTTTTGTAAAAACTATATTCACATCACCTCTATTAATTGAAAAGTTTGTTTTTAATTAAAATTATTCCCTCTGATCTGGGAGTGATATAAAGGCCGTGACATATCTTTTTTCATTTTGTCATGAGATGTGTGAGTAGAATAATTAAATCAGTTGTTGGCTGGTAGGTCTCATCTTCTCACTGCTGACTCACTCAGGAGCTGCTCGTGTCTCCCTGACTTTGCACGGGCAAGTATGTCCCAACTTGACTGGCCGCTGAGTTGCCCTATTTTGTCCAGCTGGGCTTAGTTCACATGCAGTAGTTTAAAGTGTTCCACAAGTACTGAACAGTATTTGCACACAATGGACATAGCCTTTTGCTAACAAATCAAAACGACTTCAGGTCAGGTCAGCCAAGTATACGAAATGCCACAACATGTATGATACCAAAAATGCATCTCAATAATTGAAAATTCCAATGTGAATTGTGATTACAAAATAAACTGTTGTTGTTTTTTTTTTAAGTAAGCCATTCCGTAATTTAACCATTCATTACTTTTTAAATCCTGTTGCTTTGATGGAAAATATTCAGAAATTTACACTGCAAATTTATCTTAAACTCGTATCTCATAGACTATGACAATTGGTAGGTCATGTCAGCAAAGCAATCTGTATCTTTCCCTAAATTACACATTTTCTTATAAATCTGCTCTTGAACCGTAGACAACAGAACAAACTGTCCTGATAAGCCATGCCACTCACAGTGGTCAACGTGAAGAGAACTCTGGGAATCTAAGCGGCTCTTCTACCACAGTGCATTGTTCCAAAATTACCCATCAGCTTGAAAGTTGTTGAACTTCACTGTAAAATGGTGCATAAGGTTGTGAACTTTCACCCCAAGCCTCTCCTCTCACTTTTTATTAAATTGGAGTGTGGATGGGTACAATAAAGGAAGGTGGTGATAAGGTTAAAAAGTGATTTAAATATGACATGTAAAGCAACTTCTTCAAACCTGGCATTCAAATATAATTTCAAACTATATTTGGCAAAATCTTATGGTTATTTTTGATAATCTTTATTTAAGAATGGTAAAGTTCTTTATTTTATTTCTACTTGACTTTCAGTTTCTACCATAAAGAGTATATATATCAAGGCAAACCACAAATAACATAATCCTAAATCTCCCACAGAAATCATCCCCAATCTCACTTTGTCTATAAAGACTGGCAAGTTACTTAAATAAAAATGCAGGGTACAGAGGATGCTCTTCCCAAGGCACTTCGTTAGTCATTTATCCCAGAGCATATGTTACAAGACTTTAAGATGAACAGGTTGGCCATTCTGTTAGAATTAGTATTTGTCAAATATAAGGGCATTGAGAATTACCTAAGAGCTAGGGAAATGGTAGCCCACAAACAATGGGAAAACAAGGAATTGTTTTGGAGAAGGAACCACCCCCACCTCCACCCGACCCGGATCAGCCCCAGGGACCAGGCAGGGAGAACTAGCCTGAGGTGCCCCCTGCAGACCAACCCTTCCAGCTGCTCCTCTTTTTGAGTGCAGGGTAGTCTCTTCCTCATTCCTAAGAGGTAACAAGGAATTCTTTTTTTTGTCGAGTTCATGCTGGAGGAGGTCATCACGAGGATGTGACCACCAGCTGACCAGAGAGCTGGACCCAGGCAATCGGAGGGTCCTCACCCCATCCCTGTGCGTGTAATGTGTGTTCCACCTACCATTCCCACACAAGGAGCTGTTTCAAGGATGCTGCCTTGAGACAGTAATGATTGAGACCATCTGGATGGTACACATGACTGACTGAAGCCAGTTAAAGCTTCTATATAAACTCAAGATTCTGACAGGCGAGTGCAGAGATCTTGTCTTGAGGCCGCCGCTGACAAGCTGCCTATGTAAGTTGCCTTGCTTGTGAACTGGCCACCTACTAAGCTGGAGTGCCTGCCTCTTCTGCAGTCTCTCCTTGCCGTCCATGTAGAGGAGCCAGTCTGCGAACCAACAGTTCGACCCAAGAATAATTATTTACTCGGCAACATAGTTCTAGGGTTTGTTATTCAGAAGACCAATTCCAGACAAGTAGCACAGGTATCTAAGAAGAAAAAAAACATTAGATTGATAATGCTTAACTATTTGTAGACACTGGCTGGTGAATGCAATAGCTATCTTCTTTTATTGATCTTCGTTTTGTCCTTTTTAAAGGATATTTTATTTATAACACCATTACATTTTCTGTTTTTAAATATATTAGCCCAATAAGGAAGCTTTAGGACTAAGTGTGAACCCTCATTTGGTAGGTAAATGGAAAACTGAGATAATGATTGTGACCAGTATTAAGTCTGACCCAGTAAAGACTTCGAAAGTCTCTGTGTGGATTTATGAAAATTACAGCAGGCAAACAACCCAAATAAAACTCCAGGGCCACAGAAAATCTTCTGGTTATAAATATTTGAACTTTATCAAGGGTTATTTTGTGTGCATGTTTTCATGCCAGGAGAAAAAAACTCCAAAACACTGATAGATACAGTTGTTTTCTTCTTAACCATATCTCCAATTAATAACCAGACTTTGCTGACTTTCAACTATTTACTGCTTTTTACATACTGTTGCTGTGATGCAACAGCATTTCAGTGCAGAGAAGCACTGCTCTTTTCAATGCAGATCAGCTCTATGTACACGTTTGTGTTGCTCCTAAAGAGATCATGCACCTTGCTTCCGGCAGATTGGGTATCCATGGATACTGCAGTTTCCAAAGAAACGGTGCCTAGGATTCTCACCCTGCCAGCCTTTTTAGGCCTTCTTCAAATGGAAACTGACATTTGCATTAAAGGGACAGGCATTATGCTCCCACCAAACTACTGAGCAGGTCTGCAAGGATAGCCTCCCTTTCCTCACCACTCAGTGGCTGTGCAACATGTAAAGGCAAGCGGGCAGATCACTTACCCTATGAAAGGGAAATGAGGGGAAGAAGTTGGGTCGGATGTGTTCTCTCCAAAAGGTCCCGTGACCCAGTATAGCTCATATATTTCTTGTCTGGTGATAAATATTCTCATAATCAAGGTCTAAAGAATATAAATCAGCCAGGGAAAAACAGAGGAAGAGAAATGCCATTTGAGATCGCATGCCCAGATTTATATCCCCAAATGACAGAAAGGATTGAGCAGGGGGTCAGAACCAGTTACCAGGTTTACAAGTCTATGATCAGGGGCCTAAAGCAGATCATAGTGAATTAAAAATCTGGCTGCAGAATCTGAATACAGCAACATTTCATCTGATGGGAGAATGCATTATGATACTTTTGTCTTTCCTGGATCCTTATCACTAAGCCAGCTGAAGAATCTTCTTAAAAGCAATCATAATTAAATTTTCTGTTGTTCAATGAATCTGGCCTTCAGGGAGGTAGGTTATTAACTCAGAATAAGATGACTTAAAGTCAGTAATAAATATTCCAAAGTTTAAGGTTTTCAAAATTTATTTATTCAGTTCATAAAAAGCCCCCCACCCTCCAAGTCTTCATCCAGGGCATTTTCAGGACCACACCCTGTTCTGTAGCTTCTTTTACTGTCCAAATTGTATCACGTTTCTTGCTGGAGTCCCGGCAATTGAAAATAAACAGACTCACATCTGGGGAATCAACAGACCAACAGTGGCAAAACACAATACCATGAAACAGAAAAATAAAATGTTTGTTACAGGAGTGCACCTCACGAGTGTGGCTCACTGGCGGCGGCAGCTATGTTAGCGTTTCTTTCTGCCTCAAGTTCAGAAACAAGCTGGGCTATCTCAGGGTGACTGAATTTTCCTGCAATGCAAGAAGATGGGGAAAAAGATAATGACAAGTGAATACATCAGTTTCTCCGGCTGGATCCTAGGGCTTGTCAGGAGCTCGAGTCTGTGATCTGACCCATACTTCACTCCAACGCAGAGTAAGATTCCAGGTCCTGGAGAGAGGCCAAAGGCAACCACTCGGAGCTTATGCTACGTCACCCCAGCTGCTATCAAGCATGAGGATGAGAATCAGGCAAAGAACTACAGCTCAGGCAGAGCTGGGGAAAACCTCACCAGGCAGCCTCTGAATACCCCTACCAGGAACTGTAGGGAAACTCAGGGAGGATGGAGTCCAGAGAACTGAGAACAATCGCTGTCCATTCTGAATCTGCAATTCGTTGTGGGGAACAATGCACCTACATATATAAAGACTGATAGGAAGACCAGGGGGTCTGGGCTGTCCCAGGACGCAAACATCTACAATGAAACCGGCTAGTCTGTGCTGTCTTCCTGGCTCCTTGGCACCCTCTGGGCTTCTGCCCTGGGCAGCAACCAAGCTCCGAGCTATCTTAGGTAGATGCTGGCTAGCACGCGGGGGGCGTTAAACCCACCGTCTCTTCTTCCCTGTCTTCTCTTGCCAGTGCCTTTTGTTGCTTGCTCTTCATTCCACAGTTAACTCTATTCCATTGATTCGCTAGGCTCAAACTCTTCTCTGAATGTCCCCTTCACTTTCTTGCCCTGACACCTACTCGTCCTGAGGATACAGCTTTCTCTGCAGCCCCTCCAGGCGCGGCTGTCTTCTGTCTCATGCAGCTCCTACCACCAGGCCAGGGCCTGTCCTCCACGCTCCTCGTTGCTTCCAGGCCACCCTCTGCCCCACTGTGTAAAAGTCATGCTGTCAGACTTACCATCATTCCACCAAAACTGCTTTTACCAAGGATACCGATCAGCTCCGTGTTCCTAAATCTGATGGCTACTCCTGCCCTCTTGAAACACTTTCTTCCCTTGGTTTCTGGGACCCCTGATTTTCTTCCTCCAAACCTATTCTTCCCCCCATCTTTCCTGTCTAGTGGGAAGTCCAAAATCCTCAAACTCCTCTCATAAACCCCCCATACACAAATCCTGTCGACTCTATACTCAAAATATATCCAGAATTTGACTTCTTACTTTTTCTACCATTACTACCCTGGTCCAAACCAGGGCAAGAAATGGTAAGAAACCATTTCTTACATCATTTACACTGTTTAAGTTTACTAATTTTTTACTAGAAAGAGTGCACCAGAGTAGAAAGTGCAGTGAATTTTAATCTCAACTCAGCTGTGGGCACATCACCCTCTTTCCAGGCTCAAGTTTCTTCCTCAATAAAATGTGGAGTTTAAACCAGATGACCCTTCCAGCTCCCATAGTTTTTGATTGTACTAGTATTCTCATGTTTCATTTTCTATTTTTCATTGTGACTGTACCAAAATAGAAGATAATAGTATTAAAATGCAAAGAACAACATAAACATGACATATTTTTATTACCTTATTGGGGAAATATGCTATCTAGTAACCCAATCATTGGTCAAACCTTTTTTGGTAAAGAGTCAGATAGTAAATATTTTAGGTTTTGTGAACTGTTTGGTCTTTGCTGCCAACTACTCAGCTCTGCTGCTGTAGCATGAAAGCAGTATAGACAACAGAGAAAGACAGAGCGTGGCTGTTTCAGTAAAGCTTTATTGATAGAGACAAGCAGCAGCCAGTGTGGCCCACAGGCTATAGCTGGCTGACCCCTGGTTTACAACACTATTCCATTGAACCAAAGTCAAACATTTTGAGCATCACCTATATCAAGGACAGATCAGACAAAGCTGGTTGGTCTCAGCCCTCAAACAGCTTACGATAGGGCAGGGTGGGCAAGTGGGGTTTGGGAAAGAAACCCAGCGAGGAACATCATTTCGGAGAATGCAGGTCAGACTGTGACAACGCTAAGGCAAGCTGCAGACCAAGGGCAGATTGAGCAAAAAGAAGGGAACGCTCAGCTGTGACAGGGAGGATTAGGAGAGGAAACCAGACAGCTGAGCGGCCTTAGCCTGCAGAGCTGTTCAGACGACTTAAAAAGTGTCAGAAGAGGAAAGCCACAAACGTTTAAAAAACAAAGAGGTGACGATACCTATATCTACAAAGGAGGAAAGCACCGAGACATGCAGGATGAACTCATGAGCCTAGCGGGTTAAATGAGGTGGTTATAACAACAGTCCAATACAGAAATAATGAGGGCCTTGTCTAGGGCAGAGGTAGTGGGGCTGGAAAAGAGAGAAGGAAAATCAAATCAACTTCATTACAGTGCAAATCATATTTTGGAGCTGGGACTTTCCTCTACTTGATGAGGTCACAAAAGGGTCCAGAGAGGTCCCCCAAAAATCATCGCTAACAGTATTCTCAGGGGAGATGGAGGCTGGGCTGAGCCTGAAGAACTCCCGGGGGAGAGAGATGGAGTTCTACTCCAGGGAGCAACATGAACACCAGCGGTCAGTGCACCTGGTGCCTCACTCCAGAAGCTGAATCACAATGAAGATGGCTAAGGCTTGTTGCCAGCCATTATTCTAAGCACTTCACATATATCCTCACATAACCCTATAAAGTAGATTTTGTGATTATCCTCAAGTTAAAAATAAGGAAACGAAGGCCCAGAGCTAGGTTAAGTATTAATTTACTGGAAGTTACATAAATTGTATGTGGCAGAACCAGGATTCAAACCCATGCGGTTTGACTTTAGGCCTGTGCTCTGAAGAGCTATAACGACGACGGTGACTTCAGCTGTTTGGGGTTTTCTCTTCTTAAATCTCTATTTCTACCTCCACCATAACGTGGCCTGACATCTATAAAGCACTTACATATTATAATGCATTTGACATACACCATCTCTGTTGAATCTCAAAACCAGCCTATGTCTTAAGTAGGGTATTATGATTTCCATTCTTCAGAGAGGACACAGAGAGGTCAGGAGACTGCCTGGACGCACACAGCTAGTATGTGTGACGTGAACCTGGCGCACAGACTCCAGGGCGGCAATGCTCTTGTGCACTAGGTCGCCTCATACCATAAATCCGACCATTTGCTTCTCAGATGCTCTATACGAAACCGTCAGAGGAGGGTAACAACAGTGGGTGTATAATATAATGTTATGACTAACATTATATACACTAGGAGTAAACTAAGCCAAACTCAAATGATGCTTATTGAAAACAGCATTGCGTACCTGCTGTGGAATTGAAGAAGTCCTGCAGTCTCCCAGGTTTGTTCTCAAGGTCTTCATATTCAGATGCCTGAAGAATCATTTCACATTGGTCCAGCTGCTTCACAAATTTAGCTTCTGCACTAGATTGGGTCTCATATTCCTAAGTAAAGGGACAATTAAAGCCACACGATTAGGGCTGCATGATAGGTTATTCCAGGAAAATTCTCATTCTGGTACCTGAAATCAGAGTCACAGCTAAAAGCACATTCTGTACGGGCCACATTTCTCCACTGCATACAAACCCATCAGAGAGACTAGTCACCTGCAATTCCACAGCTTAACAGCGGTGCTGCATGTGGGAAGGCGGTGCTCACAGCTCCATCTATTCCACCCGATGCCTGCGAGGCCTCAGGTGTTCACCTGGACACTTCCAAGCATTTTCCTTCCTGTTTAGTAACTTGTCTTCAGGATCATTATTCTTTAATCCACCTGAGTAGAGCAGGTCTTTTCAACTTCAAGCTAATATTTCATCTTATGCTTCTCAAATTATTTCCCTCTCCATGTAATGTCACACTTCCTTTTCCTTTTGAAGTGAATTTCTAGCTTTCTCATTTAATTTCGGTTACCACTCTACAATGGAAATCTCTGTCCTTGCTTTCCAGATAGGGAGGAGTTAATCAAGTCCCTCCGGGTTATGACTCTTGAGGATACAGCCAGGGTCTGAGAACTCTTCATGCCATGGGTATGTGCATGTGTTGGTGGCAGGGAGGCGGTGAAGGTAGTGGACGGGGAGTGGCTTTTTTACCTTTCCTCTTCCCTTTGTTCCCTCCCTCCTCAGTGCAGACCAGAAGTAAGAGGCAGCCTGCTTCTTAGTGTATGACACATGTCACAAAACCACCAGTCCCAATTAATACTATATAGAACCATTCTTCTATTAAGACCAAAGTATTCCCAACTGATTTCCCTGCCAAGTTCTCATTTGTAATTCCACCCTAGATGTGTTCAGATAATGAACCTGTCACGCTTTCTCAGCAGGGTGATGTGATGTGAATCACTGAAGATTTCTTGGTTTTTATTAGATGCAGCTCTGATTGGGGTTTGCAGAACAACAGAAGGATGAGGATTTCAAGCAGGAAAGAGATACAAGTGCCAGGTTCTCAACATGGAGGACCGAAGGAAAGAGAAAGAGAGGAAAGGAGAGGAAGATCAAAGGTTACCTCCCTCTCCCTTGGGGAAAGATTGGCCCTACATGAAGTATTGACATATATAAAGTTTGTCTTTTATGTGTTCCACTTTCCCACCTCCTAGTGACTCTCCCTCTGGGACCCAGGACCCTCATGTTGCTGTATATCAAACTCCCCACCAAAATACTGCACTTGTACTTCAAAGGATAGAACAGAGAGAGGCTTTTTTAAGGGGTACTTGTTAACCCAACAGTATCTTCAGCTGCATGTTGGGAAACAATCCAAGGGCAGGTGAGTGTGCCAGGCATTCAGCATATGGCAGGGAGCAGCTATTGCTTTGCCTTGGGATTCAAAGGGTTATTTCTTTAAAGCAAAATGCAGGTGGTAGGGTGGATATCTTTGTGTGATACTTTGAGGAAAAAAATGAAAATGTTTTCCCTTGACTTACTAAAATTTGACTTCACACTTCTATGGTAAAAGATAAATTATAATCAAGGATATTTAATTGCTATAACTAGATGTGACCCTCTGGGCTGATAGCTATTTACAGTTGTGAATAGCAGTGATTAACGTTTCAGAAATCAATCAACCGCCATTTTCTATGTAACCAGTACTAAGTTCCCTGGGTACAGAATGACCCTATTTTCTTAAATCAAAATCAGAACATATGGACTGGAGACAGAAAAATAGAGTGTAGTATGTGTCAGGCAATATTCTAACTGCTTTACATATATTCATTTGATTGCCATGCAACCCTATAAAATAGGTATACTACTATTAGTACCATTTTATAGTATTAGTATAGGTATAGTATAGTATAGTATAGGTATAGTATTATATAGTATAGGTATATAAAATAGGTATACTACTATTAGTACCATGAGGAAATTGAGACACAGAGAGGTTCAGTAAGTTGCCCAAGATCACACAGCTAGTAAACAGAGGAGCCAGTAATTTGAACCTTGGAAATCTGGTATTGAAGCCAATGTAAATGAATCTAAAACATGCTAAGTTAATATGAGAATCTGTGTTCTCTGTTGAATAGTGTTCCCACAAAATATGTCTACCTGTAACGTACGAATGTAACCTTATTTGGAAATAGACTCTTTGCAGATGTAATCAAATTAAGATAAAGTCATAATGGATTAGGATGGACCTTAATCCAATGACCGACGTCCTTACGAGAGGGAAATCTGGGCACAGATACAGACACAGGAAGAACATCACCTGACTAAGGAGGCAGAGACTCAAACAACGTATTCAGAAGGCAAGGATGTCAAAGCTGGAAGACACATTCACCAGAAGCTAGGGAGAGGCAAGGAAGGATCCTCCTCCAGAGCCTTCAGGGAGCATGGCCCTGCCTACACCTTGATTTGGACTTCTGGCCTCCAAAACTGTGAGACAATACACTGTTGTTTTAAGCCATCCAAGTTCGTGGTAATTTGTTACAGCAGCCCCTGGAAACCAAGGGTCTCTTACAATTAATAGTAAGTAACTGACACAGTATCATGAATACAAAAGAACTATAAATGCTTGTTCAGTTAATTGACATACAGCATAATGACATAAAGAAAATGCTGAGTTAGGAGGCAGGCTTGTGGCCTTGCTTTGTCACCAGCTAGCTAAGAGACCTTGGGCAAGGCAAAGCTCTTTAGTCTCCAGTCTTCTTATCCATAAAATAAGGGAGTTGGAAACAGGCTTTCTTTAGCTATAACCATACAAAACTCTAACAGATACAGTAAAGAGCCAAAGAGAGAGAATATAGAGATAATTTAAAAATAATGAAGAATACAATAAAGTAGCCACTGCACAGTATCAGGGAAAGAGGAAGAAAGAGAGAATTAGTTTTCTAAGGCTGCTGTAAAAAGTACCACAAACTGGGTGGCTTAAGCAACAGAAATTTATTATCTCCCAGTTCTGGAGGCTGGGAATTGGAAATTTAGGGTATTTGCAGGGTTGGTTCCTTCTGAGGGCTGTGAGGGAAGGAACTGCTCCAGGCCTCTGTCCTTGGCTTACAGATGGCCTTCTTCATGCTCACATGGTATTCTTCCAATATGTGTGTCTCTACACCCAAACTCCCCTTTTTTATAAGGACACCAGTCATATTGGAAAAGCGCCCCACCCAAATGACCTCATTTAACTTGATGACCTCTGTAAAAATCCTAGCTCCAAATAAGGTCTTATTTGGAGGTACTTATGAGTTTTAGGGGGTGAAAGAACAGGTGGAAGGTCAGGTTCAGAAGACAGGAGGAGGGAGCAGGGCTTTGAAGGAAACATGAAAAGTGAGAGTGAGAGGCAGGGCTACCCAAGCATAAGGGGTGGGGCTAGAGGCTCAAGCAAGGGAGGGTCAGTGGGGTTGGAGGGAAGTGAGAAACTGCAGTAGGCAGGGGTTTGTTTGTCGTTTTCCCTTCACAGCTGGAAAACAGCACCAGGAGGGGGAGTAGTGGCAGCATAGAGTCTGCCGGGCTCTTTCCGCCCCTTCCCTCCAGCCCACCCGCCTTGGCGGTCCTTGCTCTCCGCAGCACCAGGGAGGGACTGAGCGCCCACAGGGCCCACGTTCCATGCTGGGCTCCCTGGCAGCACCTGGCCTTGACCTCACTCAGCCCTAACACCCCTTAATGGTTTCAGAGATGGACAGCTGACTCAGGGAGGGGAAGGAGCCCAAGGTCAGCAAGTGGTGAGCGAGGTGGGAACCCAGTTCTGAGCTACCCCAAAGCCTACATTCCTTTCAAGGACCAGAGACGGGGGCTGGGTGGGGGGGTGTGAGGTTGACAGGCTGGAGGATGAGAGCAGTGCATCAGGAGATCCAGGGGCTGTGAGTCAGTATCCGTGCCAGGCTTTACGGTGACAAGGGAAATGGGGAAATGGGAAGAAAAGTTACTATTAGTCCTGAGAAGTTCCTGCAGCAGCTGGGAGGTGAGAAACTGACACGACCGAAAAAGCAACAAGTTGGAGGCAGCTTATTGAGATAGTCTAACTCAAACGAAACACTGATGAGCCATATAAATTCAGTTACGATAAAAAGCGGCCCATCAGATATACTTACTTCCCAGAGTTCGTAGAGCTCTTTTCTGAGATCCTCTGGGAGGAGCTGGGTTAGCTGCTTCATAGCTTCCTGAAATACCAAATCATTGTTTTAATCATAGTCACATTTATTTAACAACTCATCTACAAATGCCAAATAATGGACCCAAACCCTTACACATAACTCCCAAAGGGGCAGCAGGATATTGGACAATATTTAGGCTTACAGGGAGGGCAGTTGTGTACATTAAATAAATGTATTTGTTCATATGTATTTATTCACGAGCACTTATTTTGTGGCCTACAGCACACCAGACACAAAAACGGACTATGAGGAGGGTGTGAAATGATTACAGAGATATCAGAAGCGAGGCCAAGGATTTTACATCTTTTTTTTTTTTTTTACATCTTTATTGGAGTACAATTGCTTTACAATGTTGTGTTAGTTTTTGCTTTATAACAAAGCGAACCAGCCATACATACACATATGTCCCCATATCCCCTCCCTCTTGCATCTTCCTCCCACCCTCCCTATCCCACCCCCCTAGGCGGTCACAAAGCACCAAGCTGATCTCCCTGTGCTGTGCGGCTGCTTCCCACTAGCCATCTATTTTACATTTGGTAGCGTATATATGTCCATGCCACTCTCTCACTTCGTCCCAGCTTCCCCTTCCCCCTCCCCGTGTCCTCAAGTCCATTCTCTACATCTGCATCTTTATTCCTGTCCTGCTCCTAGGTTCGTCAGAACCATTTTTTTTTTTTTAGATTCCATGTATATGTGTTAGCATATGGTATTTGTTTTTCTCTTTCTGACTTACTTCACTCTGTATGACAGACTCTAGGTCCATCCACCTCACTACAAATAACTCAAATTCGTTTCTTTTTATGGCTAATATTCCATTGTATATATGTGCCACATAGTCTTTACCCATTCATCTGTCGATGGACACTTAGGTTGCTTCCATGTCCTAGATATTGTAAACAGTGCTGCAGTGAACATTGTGATACATGACTCTTTTTGAATTATGGTTTTCTCAGGGTATATGCCCAGTAGTGGGATTGCTGGGTCATATGGTAGTTCTATGTTTAGTTTTTAAAGGAATCTCCATACTGTTCTCCATAGTGGCTGTATCAATTTACATTCCCACCAACAGTGCAAGAGGGTTCCCTTTTCTCCACACCCTCTCCAACATTTATTGTTTGTAGATTTTGTGGTGAAGGCCATTCTGACGGTGTGAGGTGATACCTCATTGTGGTTTTGATTTGCATTTCTCTAATGATTAGTGATGTTGAGCATCCTTTCATGTGTTTGTTGGCAATCTGTATATCTTCTTTGGAGAAATGTCTATTTAGGTCTTCCACCCATTTTTGGATTGGGTTGTTTGTTTTTTTGATATTGAGCTGCATGAGCTGCTTGTATATTTTGGAGATTAATCCTTTGTCAGTCGCTTCATTTGGAAACACTTTCTCCCATTCTGAGGGTTGTCTTTTTGTCTTGTTTATGGTTTCCTTTGCTGTGCAAAAGCGTTTAAGTTTCATTAGGTCCCATTTGCTTATTTTTGTTTTTATTTCCATTACTCTAGGAGGTGGGTCAAAAAGGATCTTGCTGTGATTTATTTCATAGAGGGTTCTGCCTATGTTTTCCTCTAAGAGTTTTATGGATTTTACATCTTGTGGATGAATCACAAGATGCCCACATGAATTTCAACCATAAGCATACTAGAGTTAAAACAAACCTGAATGTGGGGAGAAGAGGAAAGTATCAGTGAATTACAAATCTCAAAGAAATTTTTTGTATACCATTATGTTCATTTTTTATTGTTAAAATGTTTTTATTGCAAAATTTAAAGCACTACACAAATGGGCAGATATTGTTATTAACATAAAGGAAATTACAAGTAGCATTTCGTAGGCTCACAGACTCACAGGCTGAAAAGAGATGTTAAAGGGTAACGAGGCAAACCATCCAGCAGCATCCCTGGGCACTTCTTATCCTCCCTCCACAAACATGTCCAGTGGTGGGAACCCAGCACCTCAAGAGGTTACCCAAATGGGCTTTAGGCAGCATTGGTAGAAAGTACTTTCTTACATCAAGCTGAAAATTGTCCCTGTAGTCCTTCCACTATGCCTAGCCCCAGCTCTTCTGCCTTCCTGCCTCATAAAAACACAATGTCAAACAGGTGGGCAGTGGCCCAGCTGGGACAGAATCTCTGCGACCAGTGATTGGTCCAAGGGATGGGCATGTAGCTCAAACCAGCCACTCAGGGACCATCTGCATGAGTTGCCCAGCAGAGGCTGGGAGACAGAAGCCTCGAGTAGAGCCTGGAGAGCCAAAACCCACAGAAAAGCAGAGATGAGAGAGTGGGAGCATGGAGGGTGTGTTCAGTACATATTTCTTGTCTCCAAGTCCCAGGAGCCCCTCTCGTTCCCATCTCTTCCTTCATTTCTATGTTGCTCCAAAATTCTAAAATATCACATTTTGGGGGCATGAGGTCTGCAATCTACTCTCAAATGGCTTCCAATTCCTTCACTGTCTTCATCCTATGCCTCTTAATCTGGTCCAGTTCTTCTAACTAGAGCTTAGGCTCTTTGAAAAGAATATGGTTGTAAGAACCACTTTTGGCAAAGTGGGTATATAAAAGTGGCAAAGGTCTCACATAAAATCAAATGGTGAGATGGGAAAAAGCAATAAAAATAAAAATGAGTATTTGTATATATAATTATTTATTACTGGGAGAAAAAAATGTTATAGAATACAACCACTTCCAGAGCAAACCATATTGGCCAGTGTCAACGATCTGCTCTTGTAACTAACATCACCATCTTGAATGGTTTGTAGCATTACAACAGCCTTAGTGGTATGAAATTTAGGGTATTTTGTACCTGCATTGTCCCTTGTTTCTTTTTCATAAATCTCAGCAAAATACTTGAGAAAATACTTTGCACTTTCAAAAATTAATAGTGTCTTTATAAATAGATCGCTTTTCTCTACACTATTCTAGAAACATAAGTTTGCCCATTGCTTTTGTTTGAAAAGAATGAACTGAATAACATATAGGTACAGAGACATATCAAAATCTAAACTTTTAGAATATGAACATAAAAGTCCTGCTTTGACAAGGGATTACTTTATTTCCTTCAGAGCGATGCACCCAGCACTGAATATAGTGATTGATATGTGGTCTGACCCCAAAACACAGTGGAACCAAAGCTTCCATCATGCCAAATGCTCTGTTTCTATAAATGCAGCCCAAGGCTGAGTTGGCTTTTTAGACATCACATGTGATTACTGACTGATTAATAAACTTCCTGGTGACTAAAATCACCATGTCTTTTAAAAAACAAAACATAGCAAACGAATACGTTTTTGCTCTTTTCCTGAAATTGAGCAATGATTTTCTGGACCTAAACTCATTGATATCATTTGTTATTATACAATCAGAATTGCATTTTGAGACCTCTTAGTTGTTATTCCTTGTTTGGCCGCATATGCCACAGAATCATGCCTACCTTTTCAAATGAGCCACTGAAATTGACTTTATTCAAGTCCAGGACAAATGGCTGAAGATGTCAGACTTTCCCTTCCTGATGGTGAGTCCTGCCACTCCCACTTCTAAACTGAGTTTTGTCTTGTTCACACAGATTTAGAGTGATAATTTCCCTAGCTTCTTCCTGTTAGCAAAGCATGTCAAGAATCTGCCTACAGTTCTGTGCTGAGTGAAGCTTTCAGTAAATGTCTGTCAGTTTTGTGACAAGCACCCAGAAAGCAGTATTCATCACTCACACATCATTGGTGAGGCTAAAGAGTGAAACAGTTAATGACAAACTGTAGATTCTGATGGGGTTTGAAACCATGCTTGCCATTTACTAGCTGTGGAACCCTGTGCAAGTTACTTCTTTGTCCTTCAGGTTTCTCATCTGTAAAATGGGTACAGATAGTACCCATTTTAGTGGGTACTATCTGTACCATTAATAGTGGTACCTACCTGAAAGGATTGCTGTGAGGATTAAATAGTTAATATATATAAAGTGCTCATTATCTGGCACAGGAAAAGCACTCTGTAAAATGTTCACTGTATTTTTCACTTTCTCCATCTTGCCATGTTTACTCCCATAATAAAGTTTGGTTCTTCCCCTTTTAACCTCTAGTTCTTCAGCAACTTTAACTCTCAGGTACATATATATCATAACTCTGCCTTCTGTTTTAATAAGTTTTCCCTTTGCAAAGGAATATAACCTGCTATTGCTATATTCCAGAGTCAAGCTTCATCCCACTACTTCTTAATGATCCCTACCAGGCATCATTTACCAACTAGGGTTATAATATGAAGTTTATTTTATCCTGTTTAGGAGGGGAGTCAGACTACAAGTATTACTTTTGGCCCCGCTGAATTTTCTCTTCTACACCTTCATTCTCCCTTTCATCTTAATACCTACTCTCCTCCAAGACAATCAGCCTTCCAATTTTATCAAGTATTTTTCCTCCCATTCCTACTTTGGTTTAAAGCCTTTCTGATGCCATTGGCTAGCCTCTGGGCAAATAATACTTCCTGGTTTTCAGTATGTGCATTCCACCTTGAGGAGCCAAGAAACCCTCATTTAATTATCTTAAGTTATGGCTCAGACATCCAAATCTTACTCATAAACACCATTTGCATAAAGAATTGTTCACCTCCCAGATCTTTTTCTCTGTCCCAAATCCTAACTAGCAGAGGAAGAGGCAAGGAAGTATCAGCACTCCCCAAGCCTTTGGTTTCCTGTCCAAGAACTTGGGGTTCTTTAAGATGCTTCCCCTGTCCCTTCTGATGATATTTATTTTCCTGTAAATCAGATGGAGTGGGCAGCAGCCAGGAGGTTTAATGAGGCTGGGCAGGTTTTTCATCGTTGCCTGGATACGGCGTCCAGGAAGAAGCAGCACTCTGAGTGTCAAGTCCCCTCTATGCCCCTCCGGGGGGTGTCACTAGCCAGGACTCAGCTTCTGTCAGGACAGAGGTAGGTTTTCTCTGTCTCCAGTGGTTGGAGATCCTTCCTACTGAATGTTTTTTCTTCAGAAGGTTCTGACTCGCTCCTCTGTGGAGTGAACCTCACATTCCTTGTGTGCCTATACGGGAACGCTATCTTCTTCCTTTGCGTCACTTTAAGGTCTCTGATCACCCTCTGGTACTTCAGTATGTGATTTCTCCTCCACAAGGTATACATTTAACCTTGAATGAAACTATCGTACATCCTGAAACGTGCTATATAATTGAGGAGTCTTTTCCTCCTCCTTTTTCTCTATGTCATATGTCAATACCCAACATCCTCTGGTTTGGGGCTAACTCCTTTCCGCAACTCAGTATCTTGAGCTAATTGGTTTCTTTTTGTGTTAATCCTGCCAATCAACCTAGGAATTCTTTATTCAGGACAGTCTAGACTCCTGCAGAGAAACATTCCCTTAGCTCCTCCCTTTTTACAGACTGTCACGATGCTCATGTGTTCTGGACCTGTATTTACACTAAGAACACATTCCTTACACTAGTCCCCTTACTACCATAATTTAGGTTGTGCTGGAACTCCTAAACTGAGACTCCTTATAGATCTTTTTGCCTCTAGAGGGGCAAAAATGCTGTTGGCTACTGAGCTCTAGCCTCCGCCAGCTCCAGAACAGGTATTTAAGCCCACCTTCCCTGTTAAACCACCTTGATGAAGGATCTGTTGACTTAGACATTTAGGATCAATCTCTCTGGCCTACAATAAAAGCAGCTTGCTATAATCCCTGAATTGGGAACCAGCCATTCAGCATTAAAAAAGAAACCTTCCTGGATTTTCCAGTCTCTGTTTCAAATGTGTCTTCCTCTTTGTCCCTGGGCTCTGATTTAGAGTCCAAATCAGCAGACAATGTTTTATTGATGTTATTCATTTTTTACTAATACAAAATTTTTTTCTTTACTTTTAACCACTAAATTAAAGGACTAATTTAAAATTTACTAAATACTAATTATAATAATGATTATTCTTGGGCTTTATAGAACTTCTCTCCAAAGAGCTTAAACTAGCATGGAGAATTCCTTCAAGTTCCAGCTATATCCATTGTTCTAATGAAAGCCGTACTAGCTGTACTCTTGTGTTCAGGTCCCCTCTATGCCCCTCCACAAGAACTGAAACCAACAAAATGTCCTGTCTCTGTATTAAACAAGGCTTAGGATAAGCAAAACCAATTCACTGCTTATTCCAAGAAATCCTTACTTCTGGAAGGTAAGATTGTAAACCACCCAAAATAGAGTAAGCACTAACAGCTTGCCCTTCAAGACGCTTGTTAAGACCTTGGCTCACCAGCCCTACCGCCCCAAAGTTATTATGTCCTAAACTCTGTGCAATCCCATCTTGTAAGATAGTAGCTCCTCTTGTAAGATGCATCCAAACATCCTCCAGCCCAGGCCCTAAAACTCTATAAATACCCTCCCTTGACCCTCCTTTCTGAGACACTACTAAAACTCTGTCAAGGAGGTACTCTCCCTTACTGCAACAGGTCTAATAAACTTAGCTTTGTCTCAGCAGTGGGTTTTTCTGGTGGTCTTTTGTGGAGTCAACAGTCAACACTGACCTCTTCTCGCCTATGTTTTTCTTCTTTGGGGATGTTATCTGCTGGTGCTATGTCCCCAACGATGCATTCTGCCATATCATGAACCAGGGCTAGGCGTACACATCTGACCAGGCAAGAAATGGTGAATAATTACACAGAATTATATTCACTACAGATTCCTTCTCTATACTACTTTGACGTTACACAATATAGTTTTCTTTCTCCAGACTCATGGAGTATTTTATTTTAATGCAGTATTTTCTAAAGTAATTATATTCTGCCAGCCCGCAACAGTTCTGAATCAAAACTGCTAGTTAATATTCAGCACAGTACATGAGAATACAGGGGAAATTGTTAGCATGAATTAAAAAAAAAAATAGCTGGTTTCTCAAATGTCACTTTAAAAGGTTGATAACTTTAGATTAAAAAGCCAGGAGGTGATCTAGGTTATAGCATTTACTTACTGATACAAAATTCAAAAACTATCATTTCCCCAATGTACTAGTCAGAGGTCAAAATGAGGCCCTTTATAGAGAAATGGGTAGAGTTGGACAGATCTGAGTTTGCATCCAGCAATCAACAACTATTAGCTGTGTGACCTTTGCCAAGTTACTTAATTTCTTTAAATGATGAGTTTTGCAGCCTTCATTTTTATCATCTGTAAAAAAGGGGTAATAATACTTCATAACTTTGGTATGAAAATTAAATTTGATAATTTATGTTCCTGAAACATGTTGATTATTCAACAAATGATTATAATTATTAGTGATAATGATTAGTGATTAGGATAAACATCATCAAAATAATAAAGGCAGCTCATGAGATAAATGCCCCAGAGGGCCAGTCTGTTTTATGTTCCCACCACCACCAAGGCAGAAGAAGGCCTCACAGCTGTCTCACAGGTGTTCCTGCCTGCAGTTGCTCTCTCATCTAGTTCAAATCTCAGACTGTTCTTACGTGCCTCTCCATCTGACACCGTGCTCATCTTGTACTATCTGCCAAAAATCTCCTAAATTCTACTCCATCTACAGAGTAACAGGGCCCCTGAGACTCCCTAATGGACCTTTGTTTCAATCAATTTGATTTACTTATCAACTCCAAAATAGACCTTTACTTTCCTACCATCAGAGATTTGGTTTCTCTGCCCTTCTCTTTATGTGCTGTCTTCTACTTCTCCACCTAATCAACACCTTAGAGGTCAACTCCGATTCTGTCTCCTCCATTAAGACCGCCCAAGAACAGGTGATCTCTCCGGTTAAATTTTCTAACTTAATTTATTTTGTGCTCTGTACGGAAGCCACTCCGGGCCTGTGTAATTCATCTGGGTTTTATTTACTATCTTATACTGTATTGCTAGGAAAGTTTGTCCTGCGCTCAAAAAGCATTTTATTTTTTATTTTACTTATTTATTTTGGCTGAGCCAGGTCTTAGTTGTGGCATTCATGCCGGATCTAGTTCCCCACCCAGGGATCAAACTCAGGGCCCTTGCATTGGGCGTGGAGTCTTACCCACTGGACCACCAGGGAAGTCCCTCAAAAAGCATTTTAAACACTTGTTGGTTGACTGAAGGGAGAGAGGATATCTTTCTCAGCTCTTTCCTGCACATACAGTTTCAAAAAGGTCACTTCACAAATAAGTGCTACTATTCAGAAAAGGGGTGAAATAAAGGTACACAGTGTATGGATACAATTTTAGACAAAAGACACTTACCTTCAAGGCCCTGGAAACCCTCACATCACACTTAAGTTTCCTTGAGACCAAAGCAGGCTCTTTCACTTGCCAGGAGAAAACCCAGAGTGCAGTTTACAAAAACTGAAGCGATCAGCATATAGTGCCCCTTGCACATCCTGAATCTGTATGGTTTGCCTCAAGTAATTTTTCTTGACATATACACTAAGCTACAAGAATTTGACACAGGCCTCAGTCATGAAGAGTCATGCATACCCACAGACCCTAACTGGCACCAAAGTTCACAGCTTACCGGTCTTTGTTAAGATGTTCATCTTTGGTCACCAGAGCCATAATTGCCATCCTATACATGTGATCTGATACGCTCTCTGGCTTCTGGACATTTCTGTATACCCAGCCAGTACGTGGGACTCTCTGATAAAAATGAACAGAAAACAATTGATAAAAATAAGTATTTTAACTATCTACGGTGCTCTTCAAGAGAAGTCCAGGGAATAGGGCACAGAAGCTGGGTCATGGTTTCAGTACATATTAAAAGACGCTTAACTAACCTAAATGATCAACTTCTGGAATCAAATAAACCAGTGAGGGCAGAGAATGAGAAAGAGAGAGGGAGGGAGGAATAATTCACAAGTATACAATACATAAGTCCAAAAGTCAAGTTACTCCGTGTTACCGATGTACTGATGTACAGATCATATACAAGTCCTTAAAACATAAGAACAAAACTGTAAAGTATCTTATCTTTCCTAACTATAAGAGTTGGTAAGTTTTACTTCAAACAACTCATTAGACACAAGCAGAAACTGTGGTGAAAGCTCTGAATTTGAACAAGCGACAGACTTCCAAATTCTGAAGCAGAAAGGATAAGGCATTTCTAACTGCTTCATGCTACCCACCAGTCATGACTCTTCCTTTTACTCAGAGCATGATGTGATCCTGTGAGACTCGGGAGTTTACATTTCTAAAGAATTTTATAAACTGTAGAAACAATGGCATGAAACAGATAATCTGCTTTGAACTTGGAGAAATTCTGCAAAATCATTAACTGGGTGTGGCCAGGGGTGGGCCAGCAGGAGGAGGACCCCTGGGATGTAACTCCAGTGTGTGCTACATAAAATCCTCCGTTTAAAAAAAAAAAAAAAAAAAGTCTTGTTATTTCTATAAGTAATTGTGAGACAGATTTTAAGCACTCCACTGAAACCCTGCAGGACCAATGGGTTCTGATCTTCCCACTTGGCCGGTTGTGGGGTCGTGAGCCCCAAAAGTACTCCGAGCAGACGCGGGCAGAGGGACCAGCACATCACCGCGCCGGATCCCCTCCAGAAACCTCTCGAAAGGCCGCCTGGGCCGGCCCCATCGGAGCGCCAGGCTGACACAGGGAACAGCGCGGCTCGGACTCCTACCGGCCTGGGGTCGGTCCTAGCAACCCGGCCACGCAGTCTCCGCCACTTGCTTCCTCCGCCCACGGTCCGGACGCACGACCGCATCCATCCGGAAGGGCTTCCTCTGCCGACCCCACGAGGTCGGGAGAACGGAGGAAGGGGGCAGGCCTCGGGCCAGGTGGGGAGCAGGAGCCTCGTCGCCCCGCGGCCGGCCCCGGCCTCTCTCCGCGCAGCCGCGACCCGGGCCCCATGCGGCCCTCCCGGCGCCCGCTCACCTTGAGCTGCCCCACCAGCCGCAGGAACTGCAGCAGGTTCCGGGCTCCGCGGCCCGAAATGGGCGCAGCCATGCGGCTACCGATCCCGACAGGTCTGGGCCGGCAGCGCGACCGCCGCTCGAAGCTCCTCCCCCGAAGCCCCGCCCACTGAAGCTCCTCCCATTCTTCCTCCCTACCCCTCCTTCCCTCTCCTCCTCTCCTTCCTCCTTCTCCATTTCCTCACCCTGGTTTTCTCCGGGCGTTCTGTCCAGTCTTCCACCTTCCTGGCCCTAGTGGCTGCCGTTGGGCATCGCACCATCCAAGGGAGAGGCACTGTACTTGGAACATCTAGGTATGCATTACTTGTTTGCTAAAGTCCGTTCAACTGAACTCCATCAAACTTTTAAAGGGATTGCAGTTCCTTGGGGAGGGGCAGAGGGGTTGGGGTGTGGAGGAGGTGGAGGAAGGTTATGCCATAATGCACCAAAATCTTGCCTTTTAGCAATTCAACCTCTGACTAGAGGGAGAGATAAGGAACTCTACTTCAAGGCAAGCAATCTATAAACATTTTAACAGAGGCATAAGGAAAATGCTTTGGAAGGGAGACATTAGTTAGGAGTGACAAAAGTACTGGAAGGTTTGGAGGCTAGCCATAGCTAGAGGACTTTAGAGATTAGTGTAAATGGCTAGGGAGTGAATACAATTCCATGTTGAAATCACAACCCCCTGACACCTCAAGTGCTGAAGAATCCCCCAAAGTTGGTCAGGGCCTGTCTCAACTATCTGTCCTAATTCTATCAACAACCGATGGTACCAGTTTTTAAAGGCACTTACTGACGTGCATACTGAAGGACTCAATGAGAGAGGGTAACATGGAAAATAGACTGTATAGGGAGGAAGGAAGTTGGGAGACCAGTTAGGAGTCTATTGAAGTAATTCTTTGGGGAGATGATTTTGGTTTAATCCAGGATTCTAGTAGTGGAGGTGGTGAGATGTTAAATTTGGGGTACAACTTGAAGGTAGGACTAACAGGATTTGTGACAGATTGGACATGGGGTACGAGAGAAAGAGAGGAGTCAAGGATGACTCCATGAATTTTGGCCTGACCAACTGAAAGAATGGAGTTGCTATGTATTGAGCCAGAGAAAACTGCAAGAAGAGTAGGTTGTGGGGAAGGGTAGGAATCAGAAGTTTAGTTTAGGACATGTTGAGATACCTATTAGAGATCCTAGTAGAGAGATAAATCGGGAGGTCAGGGGAAAGGTGACAACTTTGTGTCATCAGCACATAAGATGGTTTGTAAAACCAAGCAACTGGATGAGACCACCTGGTGGAAAAGTGTGGATGAAGAAGAAAAGATGTGTGAAGCCTCAGCTCTCAAGCAAACCAACATTTAGAGTTTGGGAGACCAGAAAGAAGTGGCCAGTGAAGTAGGCAGAGGACTAAGAGGTGGTTGTGTCCTGGAGGCCAAATGAAGAAAATACTTCATGAAGGAAGGAATGTGATCAATTAAGTCAACATTGTATCAGATAAAGACAGATTTGACTACTGGATTTAGCAAATTCATTGTCACTGCTGACCTTGACAAGAGCAGATTTGGCCTGTTGGGGCAAGCAGAACCCTGCTTGGAGATGGTTCCAGAGAGAACAGGAGTGAGAAATGCAACTCATTTAAAATGAGTGGGGCTACTGGAGGAAAGATTTCTTTTTAAGACAGGAGATGTTACAGTATTTTTGTTTACTGATGGAGGTGATCTAGTAGAGAGGGAAAATTAATGATGTAGGAGACAAAGGAGAGAAATACTGGAATGATGGCCTTGAGTAGATAGAAGAGGATACAGTCTAGGGTACAAGATGAAAGATTGGTTTTAGGAATATGGAGCATTCATCCATAAAACATGAGGAAGGGAGAATATATGGTGACCAATTAACAGCAGTTGTGGTCATGGGAGATTGTGGAGTTCTCTTCTGATTGCCTCTATTTTCTCACTGAAATAGGAAGTGAAGTCTAGACTGGGTTATGTTGTAGTAATATGCAACCTCTGTATCTGAGGGGTTTAACACGTCAAAGGTTTACGTCTCTGTGATGCTAAATGTCTATTGCTGGGAGATTGGCAAGCCTGTTTGCACTCTACCATACCAATGGCTTATTTCAAAGCCGTGTTGGCCAACCACTAACATCAGGGGACTTGGAACCCATTTGTTTCCCCAGAAGGGGGTGCCAGTTTAAAGCAATGGGCAAGGAAAACAATTTGTATCACTTACTGAGTCAGCTAGAAGAAAAGGTGAAATCAGAAAGCTCTCATTAGAGGGATTCATCCCTTGGGTTTATTATACACTTCTGGGGAATATGGAAATCTCCTGAAATTGTGTTGCATTTGAGGGTTTTTCTTTTTATCAGATCCTTAAAGAGGTCTGTGACCAGAATGGGGGCAAAATCTGCTGCTATTGAGAAAGCTGCTTCAATATGCAGCTGTGGGGTAGTCCACAAAGCTCTGGTCTTGGTGTTCTAATAAAAAAAGCTATCACTGCTTAAGCCTCCACTAAGTGAGATATATTGTCACACATCTTTCCTCATTTTAATTCACCCAGCATTGCTCCAAGATAATAATCGCACATTTCCAAGAGAAAACTGAGTGGCACAGAAGCTGAAGAACTGGCCTGACTTTTCTTTCTTTTTTTTTTTTTAACTTTTTATTTTATATTGGAGTATAGTTGATTAACAATGTTGTGATAGTTTCAGGTGTACAGCAAAGTGATTCAGTTATACATACTCATGTATCTATTCTAAGTTTTCATAGCCAGTGAACAGGGCTGCCAGAATTGAAGCTCTGGCCTGTCTTCCTCCAAATCTTCCTTTCCATGACACCCTGCTGCTTCCCAGCTAACTGGCTGTGAGTACCACATCTTATTACTGTGGAAATTAAATGAGATCCTGTGTATAAAATGGATTTCGTATACTGTCATTTAGGTAAAGCATTGGGCAAGAGAGCAGATAGCAATGGATTGATCTGAGAAAATTTGCCCAGAAAACATTTATAAAAATACTTTTAGGGCTTCCCTGGTGGCGCAGTGGTTGAGAATCTGCCTGCCAATGCAGGGGACACGGGTTCGAGCCCTGGTCTGGGAGGATCCCACATGCCGCGGAGCAACTAGGCCTGTGAGCCACAATTGCTGAGCCTGCGCGTCTGGAGCCTGTGCTCCGCAACAGGAGAGGCCGTGACAGTGAGAGGCCCGCGCACTGCGATGAAGAGTGGCCCCCGCTCGCCGCAACTGGAGAAAGCCCTCGCACAGAAACGAAGACCCAACACAGCCATAAATAAATAAATAAACAAACCCAAAGTTTAAAAAAAAAAAAAAAAACTTTTAGGAACTGATGAAAGAAAAGAGACCACGTCTGACCAAAACCTACTTTCTTTTCTTTTTTTCCTTTAGACACCCAAGGAAGAAATGATGCTTCTGCCTGCTATGTCTTCATTGATAAAAAGGTTAATAGTTGGTTTATATCAGCGACTCTCAATCTCGGGGTGACTTTGCCCCGAGCATGTGGCAATGTTTGGAGACATGTCTGGTTGTCACGAAGCAGGGGAGTGTGCATCTAAAAGGCAGATGCCAGGGCTGCTAATAAAATTCCCACAAAGTACACGACAACCTCCCACAACAAAGAATTATCCGGCACAAATGTCACTAATGTTGCGGTTAAGAAGCTGCAGTCTATAGGTCCAAAATGAAAATGCTTAAAATTAAACTCCTCCTATTGTTGATGAATTATAATTGGCAGAAAATGGATGTTACGTTTATATTAAAATGAGTGAGGAAATAAAGTAAACACACAATTTTCACATGTAACCCCTTTTTAAAGTAGTGTAGAAAGGCTCTGGAGGTTGGCCACAGAGACTCTGGAAAGATGAGGGGAATTCGAGGAAGGCTTTGATCAGTTATGTTACTAGGTTAAGCAGAGCAATTCAGCTCCCCGAAGAAAAATGTAGGATAGTAAGTCTGGGAGTGGAGGAATATTACAAAAGGAATATTTGCTCAAGGGAAAGAGATTGGGCTTTGTTCTCTTTTGCCACTTTTCTTGCCGGTGGTGCGGTATTACAGTGCAGCAAAAAAGTCAGAGTGGGCACCAGTCCCCCATAAAACCAGCCATTAACGACAGAGGTAAGGGAGGGCTTTCTGCTCAAATGAGCAGCTGTAGAGTGTACCCTGTCTGTGGTGACTGAGGGTGGTGGCAGGACATTGCCAAGAAAGATGTGCCTTCTTAACAGTTAACCTTAAGCTGAGCAAGAACAGTTTGGCTCCAAGCTAATTGCCATTAATGGGTGTGTTAGAGTCACCCCTGGACACATCTGGATTACAGAGTGGAGGGGTTCTGCATGTATAAAGACAACATTACTGTTTTGTTTTGTTTTTTGTTTTAAATTATTATCTGAGTTAATAATCCCTTACACCAGTTTTCTGGCAAGCCCCCAAATCTTCTCCACTGATGCCCACCTTCAGTGACTAAAGTGTTTCATAATTGTACAAGAATCTTCAGCTGCTCTATCACTCCATCCTTATCAGATGGAACAGACTGGAACTTTTATCCCTCTAGGATGACTGAAGTTACAGTTTTCCACTGTCCATCAGCATGCGTCATCAGGAATAGGGCAGGGTTCCAGGTGAATTTCACAGAGGTCCTTGATGCCAGCCACTGTTTTGGGAGCTGCTACACGGTGACCTATCAGGTGTCTTAGACCAGGTAGCAGAATCCTTCTCCGCACACAGAAAAAGAAATGATACTATCGTACGTACTCAGCAGTAGCATTTTCCTGTTAAATAAAGAAAAATAGTTACTCCTATAAAACAGCAGCCAAGTTAAGTAATATATAGAATAAATTATATTAAAAGAAAGCCAGAAAACAATTCTGATAATATGCAGCTTTCAACAATTTGGAAATTTTTTTTTCAACTTCTAACTAAAAGAAATGCTATTGTTCTAGCACATTCCTAACTGTTAAAGGGTAAACCTATATGTTTTGTAGCAACACCTCAGTTATCCCAGAGGCCAAAATTCTAGTAATCTTATACATCTGGAGTGGCATGGAACCCAGAGGATTAAAGGGGGGGCATGGGGAATTTTTAAAGTGTGTCTAACAGGAAAAAGAAGACAAACTGAACCAGAGCATCCAGCTTTAAGCCATTGAACCAAAACCTGATTGGATCAGGTCCAAGATGGCACTTAATGGTCTCTTGGTTTAATGTTCAGAAAGAATAGAGATGCTTCAGTGCTTTTTAAGAGTCATGAAAGGCAAACCACAGCAACATTCAGGCCAGGAAGTGTAGAGGAAGTTTGATGGAAGAGGGAAGAAAACAAGCGAGGGAACAGCAAACAACAAAGGCAGCAAGTGGTGAATATTACAAGTGGTGGCAACGAACATTGACTCTAGGAAAACAATTAGATACAAGGACAGATACTAAAACTGAAGGGTTTGGCCTCACTGAAAGCACAGGACAGGCAGGTGGTCTTGCATGGCGTTGTGAGAGGGTATCAGGAAGTGAGTACAAGGAGTATTTAGATGGCAGTGATAATACCTGTCTTTAAAGAACACCTCATTTGTGCCAGACACTTCACTAGGAGTTCTGCCATATTATTCAAATTTGTACCATCCTTCAAGAGTATCGTTATCTGCTTTCTGCAGGTGAGGAAACAGGCTCAGAAAGGTTAAATAATTTGCCCAAGATTTTACACCTATTAAGTTGCTGTGTCAGGACTGAAACTTTATAGCACCACAGCTCATGTATTTTCTAGTATCCATACCGCCTCCTAGGACGTTCTAGAATAGCAGTGTGGGAATCCTGGAAGTCATCAAGTTCTCCCGTGTGGGGAGATCATTTCACACACAGAGAGAGAGGCTGTGTCAGAATATGCCATTATTATGTAAATACTGAAGTGGCTATATTGCCAAGGAATCATATTTCAGAGCTTGGAAGGGGATATGGAACAGAAAGTTTCTTCTAGGTAAAGTGCATCTCAAGCTTTCTCTAGGGACAAATCAGGTTCTGCATGTGTCTTTGGTTCAACTTAATTGAAATGGTAATTTTTGAGCTTACAAATTAGGTCAAGTTTCTTTTCTGGTGGTTGCCCCTGTCATTTCAAAGTGGGACTTGACCTCAGAAGGTGCGAAAATCAAATGGCAAACCATGAAGCCACAGAAGAATTCTTTAACTTTTTCGAAGTACATTTCTGAGCTCAGGGAATATTTCTCAGGCAGTTTTGTCATGATGGTGATACTAGACAGAAAGGTTCCTGGGGGTAGACACTCTGTCTGATCCATCTTTTATCTTCAGAACCTAGAACCTAGCACGACATTCCCCTAGATGTGGTGACAAGAAGATGGTGATGGTGGTGGTGGAGGTGTAAAAAGGAGATGCCCTTCAGGGATGGAATCACCTTGCCCAAAGGCCTGAAAATCGTTGAGAGATTTGTAGAATAGCCCAAGTCAGGAGCTCAAAAATATTAATTTAATGAACAAAATCAGTCTATCTGGGAGATGTTTTCCAACTTCTACCAGAAGAGATGCCATTGGTCCAAAAGCCATGGCATTTCTATAAAGCAAGGGCATTCAGGATTGGGACACATGTGTTCCCCTCTTCTTCCATGCCCACGTGAGGCTGGGTGGCAGGGTGTTGGGGAGGAGGCATATCAGACTGCAGGGATGGTCCTTCCTGTCTCTGAGGCCAGGGCCTGTCTAGGGCCAGAGAGACAGCAGCAGCCTCTGTCCTGCTCTAACTTTCTGTTTCTGCCTATTCTCTCTTCATCTGAGCTTTTAAACTGCCTTTAAAACCGGAGCAGCCACGGGCTTGTAGATGCCTTCAGCTGTTTCTAATTCTCTCCCAGGCCCCCTCTCTCCAAATAAATGACACATTGTAGAAGGTGTTTTACAGCCTGACTTGTTAATAGCACCAGACTGCTCTGTAACAAATCCGAACACAGCAGTCAAGGGTAAAAGACAAAATCACAAAATATGTGAGTTAGATAAACAAAGAGTCATCTGTAAAAGAAGGAGCTGAACCTTCTAATTTTTAAAGTGCCTTCTAATTCTAAAATTCTAAATTTTAAAAAAAGATTTCCTTACAGTTGAAGGGTATGCCGCTTTGTACTTGGGCTATTGGATTTTTCTTTTATTGGTGGAGTTAGTTTGTCTTCATAGATCCTACTATGAACAAGTGAATAAATAATATAAAGTTAATCGAATCTGCTTATTTTCTCTTTCCCAGGGACTCGGGACTGAATGTCTGTAGAGCACTGTAAAACCCCTCACTTAACATCATTGTGTTTAAAAGATTGTAATTTTGAGTAAGTAACTGCAGAATGCGCTATCATGATAGGTAAAACATTCTTCCTTAAACGTTCATAATTTTATGAACTTAATTTTGATAAACTCATAAAAAAATGAGTATTTTCTTCCTTCTTTGCAGTTGGGGAAATGGTGATCAAGGCCACAGCTTAACTTGCAAATGTCAAGAATCTCATCATCCTTTGTTGCTTTGTGATTGATTAATATGTTGGATTGCTGACTTGTTGCTAATGAGCTAATTTATAAGCCCAGAGAGGATCTGACTATTAATGTAGAAGTTACAAGCAAATAACAAAGTGCTGCTGAGCAGGTCTGTGAGCACAGCGCTGTCCACAGCCCCACTCAGGATGGGTGAGAGAGAGGAATGCACAAGCGGTACATCCCCACCTCAAAAGAGACAAGAGGAATAAACTGGAGGCTCCTTTGGCAATTATTAGTATTTCCCCACCGCTCACGAAGTCGCTGCATGTAATATTAAGAGACCACCACTAAGTGGCACTATCTCACCAGTGTTCTCTTTTATCAGCATGATGAAGCCACCGTCACCTTTGGATGGTGGAATACATTTATTGTCCTGTGTTTGCTGATTTGGTTTTAGCAAAATCTTTCTGCTCTCATCATGCTTCTCTGGCTTTTTCTATATCCTTTCTTCTGTTTTCCTTTAGTTCTTGGGAATCTGGGCCAATGATAGGCATAGAAATGGTGGCCACCGTGGTGATAATAATCATATTAGACAACTTAAAGGAGAGAAACACTGATTGTGACCTTTTATTGAAGTCTTATTATGTGTTAAGGGCTTTCCAGGTATTACTACCAAGATTCATGAGAACTCTGCAAGGTTGCCTTCGTTTTATGAGCAAAGAAACCAAGGTTCAGAGAATTGAAGCAACTTTCCCAAGGATACCCAACAAGTAGGTGATAAAAGCACAACATGAGTCCAAGTGCATGTAATGTTAAGGCATTAATGATCTTTGGATCATTCATGGAACTTAAACATTGGGTACAGTGAGAAAAACAGGAAGAGGCTAGGCTTCACAAAGTTCATAATCTAAAAGAAGAAATAGGGTAAATGAACCAAGTTATTTATAACAATTTTTAAAACAATGACTTATTTATAAGTTCATAAGGTTTATAAAGGGTCTAAGATTACTGGGACGCTTACTAGGAACAGAGTCAAGAAGACATCCTGAAATCGACTCTTCTCTTGGAGTTGAAATTTTTTGTAAGGGACATGGTTCTGAAGACGAGAGTAGGGAGGGCAGAATTAAAAGCAGATATTCTTGGATTTATCCCTCAAACTTATGAATCCTTCTGTTCATAATTTTGTTTCATGACACTTTCATTTGCTCTGTGTCCTTTGAGGCGATGTCTCAGCTAGAGCTCTAGTCATAGGGGAGGGAGACCTAAGTAAAATATTTTAAGGGCTAAAAGGCCCAACTCTCCCAGATTATTTATCCCACAGAACCGTATGAACAGAAAAAGCCAGGAATCTCATAGTGCTAAAACAAACTAATGTTTATTTGCTGTGGGCTGGACATCCCACTTGGTGCCTTGCATGCATCATTGTACTATATCTTTTATTTATTTTTTATTGAAGTGTAGTTGATTTACAATACAATGTTGTGTTAGTTTCAGGTGTACAGCAAAGTGATTCAGTTATATATATATATATTCTTTTTCATATTCTTTTCCATTATGGTTTATTACAGGATATTGAATGTAGTTCCCTGTGCTATACAGTAGGACCTTGTTGTTTATTTTATATATATATAGTGTGTGTATCTGCTAATCCCAAACTCCTAATTTATCCCTCCCCCACACCCTTTCCCCTTTGGTAACCATAAGTTTGTTTTCTATGTCTGAGTCTGTTTCTGTTTCGTAAATATGTTCCTTTGTGTCATATTTTAGATTTCACATATAAGTGATATCGTGTAGTATTTGTCTTTCTCTTTCTGACTTACTTCACTTAGTATGGTAATCTCTAGGTCCATCCATGTTGCTGCAAATGGCATTATTTTGTTCTTTTTTATGGCTGAGTAGTATCCCATTACATATATATATATATATATATATATATATATATATATATATATATATATATATATATATCGCATCTTCTTTATCCATTCCTCTGTCCATGGACATTTAGGTTGCTTCCATGTCTTGGCTGTTGTAAGTAGTGCTGCTATGAACATTATGATGCGTGTATCTTTTCAGGGATTGAACCTGGGCCCTCCGCAGTGAAAGTGCCTGGTCCTAACCACTGGACTGCGAGGGAATTCCCTACCTTTTCGAATTAAAATTTTCTCCAGATATATGCCTAGGAGTGGGATTGCAGGATCACATGGTAGCTCTATTTTTAGTTTTTTAAGGAACCTCCATACTGTTCTCCATAGTGGCAGCACCAATTTACATTCCCTCAGGATGTCAGGCTTAGGCAGGTTTAGTAACTCATCAGAGGGCACACAGCTAGGAAGTAGTGAAGTTAGGATTCCATCCAAATGGGCAGATCAAAGAGCCCAGATTTTAACCTTTAAACATATGACTTCCGCTTCACATGCTACATGGCAGCAAGCAAATGCTCTGGCCATTATAATACTAACTTGACTTTGATTTATAAGTTTCAGAGAACTTTCAACTATATCATTGCCCTTGATGCTAACAACAATTCAATGAGAAAGACAGCGTAGAGTTTCTTACCACTCCTTCCCCTCCACCCCCCCGTCCCTGCGAGCAACACACATGCCTCCACCAGGAGAGTTTTTCTGGGGTTAATTCACAGAGCTGCTAAGTGTCAGACACTGGACTTGAACCCAAAGTTCTCATCCTTCGCTCCTTGCCTTTCTTCTGCAGTAGCAACACCCCTTTATAGTAAATCATATATTATGAGGTAAATTTCCCTGCATTGGCACTCAGAATACACTAGCTCCAAAAATCTCTGTTAAACGTCAAGCATGCTATTTAGGAAAAGCTGTATTAACATCAAATAATACATGCAGGTATATATTTTAAATCACTTACAAGTCCTGACAAAGGAAGAAGAATCTAAAATGCTTTTTCAAAAATTTTACATGAATGATTTTAGAGGCATAGGCAGTGATTAATAGAATTCAATTTAGAATCAACATCTGTGGTTTTTTATGTGTTGTGAATAGAGAGATTTGTACTTTATTAGCACAAACAGAACATGATAAAGTTATAAAGATAAAATGCCTATGACCTAAGATATCACAATTAGTTTCAGTACAGTCACAGTCTTTCCAGTTACCCTCTAAACTGCAAAATTCTGGGAACCCAAGACAGGGGAATGTGGCCCAAAGGGGAGGGCCTGAGGGTAGTAGTCAACAGGTGTGGGGTCAACAGGGGAGGTATATGCCATCCCTGGTCTACTCCAGACCTCACCTTCTGCACCTGTAACAAGAGGAGCCTAGAAGACCTGTGAGATCCCTAAAATGCTAAGAAATAATTCTTAATCTGAATAAAGTCTGGAGACTTGTTTTATTCAGTAAAAAAAATCCAAGATTTTAAAGAATGGTGCAGACTGAGAAATAGATTAAGAATTACTGTCTTTTAAAAGTGAATTCATAGATGGTGAATAATAATTTTAAAGCCCAGAGACACTCTTGCTAAAACAGTCATGAGGTACAATCTCAGGTACTTTACCATTGTTGGTCCAAAAGGTAATTGAATGCCGTGCAAGGAGAAAATGCTAGCGATCCCTGATTCACTCTTCTGGCGGACGGTTCCTCCGACTCTGGCCCACAGAAAGGCCACCTTGGTTTGCTGTTGAGAGGTGGCGCTCTTCACCAAAAGATCATCACAGCAAATCTTATGGTTGGGCACGAGGCTTCCACTTATTAAGTCTTTTTAATGGACCACAGTTGTTCAGTGTAAATCAGTGTGGGATGCATGGATATCAAAGAGATTATCAAGGTACCACATTTCCTGAGATGATAAATTTCATTCAGAAGTAAAAGAAGAAGGAGGAGAAGAGAAAGAAGAGGAAGGAGGAGGAAAAGGAAGAACAGGAGAAGGGAAGGGAAAATCTTAAAAGACTTCCAATGTTTCAAGAAGCGTTGAAATTCTCTTGTGGGCCATTCTTAAGTTAATTTGGAAATTTGGGTTCCAAATTAGTGTGACAAAGAGATGGGTTTAGAAGCCTTTGGTTCTGTAGGAAGAAGGAACTTGGTTTTTAGGACCTATCAACCACAGCTCTAGACTAATACGTATCAGCATTCAAATGGTGCTCTAGTGAAGAAGACCATGTCCACGAAGAGTTTCAAAGGTACAAGTATTATTCTTGGTAAAAAAAAAAACTTTAGTATTATGAATAGAAATTAAAAACCTAGGATTTAATAAACTGTGGCTCAAATTGAACAAAACTCCCAGAAAGCAGAGCATAAGGATTTGGTTCCTGGCTTAAACTGATGATATTACAGGATGCATCTTTTTATACCCTTCAAAAAATGAATCTGTTCATGGTCATGAAGTAGAAAGTGTCGGAGCTTTTCCTGGGCCAGTGGCTAATGGGCTGGTGCTGTTTTCGCCTCATAAACCGGGTCACCCCCCCCAGCTTACATAACAGTATCCACAGTTTATGTTTGAACTCCTCCAAAGATGGAGAGCTCACTGTCTGTCATAGCCCACCTTGGACAGTGCTTATCAGATCATTCCACTTATATTAAGGTGAAATTTGCTTCCCTGAAGTTTTGTTTTAATTCATCAACAAAATAATACTTTGAAAAGCATTTTTGAGCATCTGCCACGTGTCAGGCCCTGTTGGGCTTTAGGAGTAAAATGATAAGAGAACTACATATAGTTCAACTGATTTGGCAAAATTTATAGTCCAGTTTGATCCATCTCAATTTTTTCCATCCTAACCCTCCTAAGAAATAGGTCAAACTCTCAGGATAACAATGGCATTCTGCTGCAGACACATTAGCATCTCAGCAGAGATGTAAACTGAAGACGTCCCTAACTGTCTCTACTCACCACCACCATTCCCACTGAAGAATCACTGCTGTGATGGTTCTGTATTCCTATAGAAGTCCAATCCTATGTCAACAGGGTGGTAGGTCAGATATCTGAAGACAACTGTCATACATCCTTCTCTCTACCCCAATCAATTCTTCTTTCAGCTAAACATGCTACAGAATTCAAAATATGATTATTATCTTTCTGAAGCAAAGATTGTATCCAAAAAAAAATAAAAAGCTGCTGATCATATCTGTAAATGTATCCATAACTGTGGTAAGTGGAACTGAACCCATCAGGCCAAACCAATAGCTGAGCAGGAGCAGAGATGTTGAGCAGGGAGAACCCTGAGCTACATGCAGTGCCCTGTGGATGTGGCTTTTCTACTAGAACATAGTCTACAATGACCAACTCAAAAGTGTGGAGGACATGGAGTTGAAAACGGGGAGATGGATGTACTCACTGCCCCATCTTCTTGTCTTCCTTTGTTCTAAGGCACAACAAATTGTTCCTTGATGGGGGTTAGAAAGAAGGTAGAAGAAAGATTGGCGAAACCTAAAATTTAAAGAGAGAGGAAGAAGAAGAAGAAAAGACAGGCTAAGATAAAAATTGTTCCAGCTTGTATAGCCAGGATGTTTATAATGTAAAGAGACAGCTGCATTAAAGGGTTAGGCCTCACTGCCTGATTAACATCATTTGATCTTTTGCTATTGAAAAGACCCTGTGTATTTTCAAAGGCAGTGGACTTCTTAAACAAAACCAGGGGGTCTGGGTTAGCAGAAAGCTGTTAGAAAACAAGTCATCTTTGTTTAATAATCTTTTTGTCCTACCTGCTTCATAATCTTCCGTTTCCTTCTCTCTGTTATTGGGGGCTGCATCTAAATCTGAAAACTGGGGCTCTGGGACATGTGATCTGTCAAAAACAAACATAAAAATCCTTATGACCTAAATTGGTCAGATCAGAGTTTTCCCATGAATATCATCATAGGGGAGCTTCTTTTTCTGTTTTCTTCTGAGCTTATTTTTTAATCCTTTACTCTCCATCTCCAAAAATCTCTGTGCAATTTCAGTGGGAGAGATTAGCACATCATTACACCATAGCAATTTCAGGATTTACTTTCTATCCCGTTTGCGTTCTTTTTGCAAGTTTCCAGTGAGCTTGGTACCCCTACTGAATTAGATTGATCATCAGGAAGTCAGCATTCTCCATTGGCCAACTTGGGGCAGCATATTGGTAGGAGGAATTGGGGCATCTCCACGTCCATGCTGTCATCCCAGGGTGGCTGGGCAATGAGGTGGGGAGGCCCTCTGGTCATTTGGGAGGACCCAGCAGTCATCATAACTAGTTCAGTCTCTGTGGCCCATTCAGCTCTTGGCATCGCTGCCAAGCCAGCCAACAAAGGAGCATTGTAATCCTGACAGTTTCCCAGCATTGACTGGACAGGCGCAGACCACCAACCAGCTCCGTTTGCTTCTGCTGTTCACAAGTGAGACCATGAATAGAAAAAAGTCAGTGGCAAAAGTCCCACATCCTGCTGAAGTTAGTGTGTGGATGCTTTTCTAGCAAGTGAGTCTCCCTTCAAGCTGGTAATCCTCATACCTGTTTCCTTGTGCTTTTTTGTGTGCTTGTTTTTAAATACAGTTAGCTTGAATGGTAAGGCATAATCCTCATCGACGCCACCAAAAAATTGTGTTTGAGTTTTGAAAAATAATCACATGGCATGCAATACTTTGGAGAACGGAAAGTATAATAAAAATGAAAGTTCATAATAAGCTTCAAAGATAAGAAGCAATAATTCCAGCTAGTGCTAGAGGCCACTATGATTCTTAAGAAGTTGAATTTGGGGGGAATAGACTAGAGTTTTCTGGAATAAAATGGAATCATTTTAACTCATTTAAGTTTTTAGACATGCACCCCGAAGTCTGCCCTTTCTGTAGACCAGGCCAAGGACATCTACAACTCTGATTTTAGGAATAGCAATAAATAAAATAAAATGTTTAAGAACAAAGTAAATTCAGAGATATTTTTCATGACTTTATCATTGATTGGAAGTCAGGAAATATTTTTGACAATCAGATAAAATGATCTTTTAATACATTTTAATGGTAAAAGTGGCAAAATTCCATTCATTTAAATTGTTTTCCTTATAAATACAGATTACAATAATGAGATGCCATGCTTACTTATCAGTCGTCAAATATTTAAACAAACTCTAGTGCTCCATGCTGATGGGAGAGGTGGAATAAGAATCTGGTGTTTAAACTGGATCCCTGGTTTTAGAAAGCAACTTAGCAGAACCTTAATAGTCTGCCCCTTTGACCCAGTTATCCTACTTCCTCAAATATATTTGATGTGTTTATATATTCTATAGATTCACACCTAATATTATATTAAAGGCAAAATAAGGAAATAAATACAATATTATTCATCAAAACGAAAATAAAAGCAAAAACGAACAACAGGAAAAAACAAAGCCCGAAAACAACATGGGAACAATGAGTTAATTAAGTAATTTGTTAACCCTAAGTAAATCTACACAATGGGATACAATGTAGCTATTAAAATAATGTATCCAAAGACTGTTAGTAATATGGGAGAATGCTTATTTAAATGTTAGATGAAAAGAGAAACTGTAATTAAGTGACTGGTAATGATTTTAGAATGTGAAAGTGCAATAAAATACTAATGGTCATTGTCTTGGTCGGTGGGAATATGATTGACTTTTCACTGTACATTTCCACATTTTTAAAATTATTCCCCAAGAGCATGTCATTTTTTTGTAATCATAAAAGAAAACATTATTTTTTTAAAAATCCTTTTTCAGTGTGGGGGAGGGATAAATTAGGAATTTGGGAGTAACATATACACACTACTATCTATAAAATAGGTAAACAACAAGGACCTACTGTATGGCACAGGGAACTGTCCTCAATATTTTGTAATAACCTGTATGGGAAAGGAATCTGAAAAAGAATACATATATATATCTGAATCACTTTGCTGTACACCTGAAACTAATACAACATTGTACATCAACTATACTTCAACAGAAAAAGAAAAAATCCCTTTTCTTGTGTTGTAGAAAGGCTAATAAAGAATCTAAATTTCTACTTCCCTTACACTTAGGGGTTATTTTATTTGAACACAATACAAATGAACAACACTTTAACCTGTTACCAGGAGGCCCTGCTGAGATAGTTTTTGATGCTGGTTAGACAGACTTTCAGTTCCTTTATTTTCTTCTTGATCCACCCCGAAAAGTAGACAACAGGTTAAGCAGTATAACCCAGTACTGCCTCTGAGCTGTTTGAGATGGGTAGAACGCTGAGTCCTGAACTGTGGTGGCAAGGCCCCAGGCTGGAGCCCACGCTCTGGGAAACCAGTGACTATCCTGACAGCTAAGCCATCGGGACACCTCAAGGCAAGTCTAACCAAATGTCACAGGTATGAAAACTGGTGATGATCAGAGCTCTTTTGCTCCTTTAGCCCAACATCTTTTCAATTTTGTTCCATAGATAAAATACAAGTATTTTTCTACTAAACTTCAAGAGGACAGGTCCCCGGTCTCATGCAATCACTCCTTCAGGTAGCAATTTTTGAACCCAGTTGTGTTCTGTGAAACTGTTTGCCTAGTGGTTAAGAACATAAGCTTTGAGTTAGACCCAGGTTGGTAGCACTAGCCTTAGACCAAGGCAGGAGGTGGAAAGGTACATGGGGATCTGCACCAGGTTCCACATTTTAGAAATCCCTGTTCTCGCCTCTGGGCATCACATTGAGGAGTGTGCAGTTCAAGGGGCACACTGCCCTGGAGCTTGTGTTCTATGCACCCATGCTGCCTATTAAGCCATCATCCGGGTGCCAGGGACCTTGGAATTTCCTGTCCACAGCCGCAGCCTATTTCCAATCTGCTCAGGCCTCTTTCTTTCCAGGTCTGTTTTTCTGAAAGAGCATTGCGCCACTGGGGATCACTTGTAGGCTGAAGAGGGGGCCAAGGGACAGGCATTTTTGGGGGTGTGGAGGGAGCTTGCCTGTGCAGACTGGCACAGAGGAACTGTGAAGACTAAGAAGGTTTAGCACAGTGTCTAGCATGCAGTGGATCCCCTGCAAATGTTATTTCTGATGTAGTCCTTTAGTACCTTATTACATATTTTCTACTTTGAGAGAGAGATAAGATAACCACGAGAATGCAAGCTTCTACAGGGGGACACCATTTTAATTTTTGGTGTCCGAAATGGGATATTTTTTTCAGTAACTTGGCTATTGTCCTGGCCCAATTCCAATACGCTCTATTCAAGCTAATTACATTCCTCCCCCACTGGATAAATTCTTCTTCACCTCCCCCATAAAAATCATCATGTTATACTTGTGAAACAAAATGGCTTCTGTGTTCTGCGGAACATGGTTGCAAATGGTTGTATTTCAATACACAGTGTATTTCTCTGTGTGACTAACTTGAGGGCTGCATTGGAACCTATTATGGTGAGAAGTGAGCTTAAGTCCCTGATGCTTCTGAATAATGATAGATCCCCTATTAAATGGAGTGATATCACAAGATACATTCTCCTGGTGACTTAAGATGAGACAAAATTTTAAAGTATTATTTGGGTTGAGATTCAGCAGACGTGAGCTGTTGAGCTCACCTCTAAGTCAATTGCATTCCCGAGCAAGGCCTTTACCTCATCACTTTAACTCTGTTTTCAATGCCAGAAGCCTGAGCATTCATGAAACGGCTTACCAAGGGTTCTACATTCATCCCCAGTATCGAAAAGATGTGATTTTAAGATAAAACTGAAGAGAAAAATATTGACGTTTGTTAAGAAGTCACTATCCGTTTTCTCTCCCTTTCTCTGAGTTTAGCATCACTTAGGGCTAAAATCCCTTTTGGTGATTGATTTAGGGAAGTGAGTTTCATTTCTTGAGGTCATAGAGCATGGCGTGGGTGGCAGCGACCAGATAAAAGTGGCAGATTTTCATGAGGAAATAGCAGCTTTGGGCCCAAAGCGTGGCTGGGAGCATAACCGGCTCCCTTTGAGGAATATTCCAAGAAATGTCATCCCTAGATCTAAAGTATACTTGGTTTTTAACGACTTTGAGCAAGAGACAACTCTCACCAAGAGGGTTACCTTTTCCTGCATTGTTCCTGTTTAGAAGGGACCTTGTTATTATGAATTGCTTGTGCAGCCGCTACATGCCAGGCACGGTGCTGCCTTGCCCCTCTCTGCTCGTGTCAGTGGACAAGGCGGTCAGCAACCTCTCCTGCACTTGAGGATTTACTGAATTAATGTTCCCGTGCAGGCTGAGCTAACTCAGGTCTGTGACTTTTCCCTTCTAACTTTACTTTCTAAAATTTCAGTCTGAAATATTTTTATCATTCTAGATCTTTGCTGCTAAAGCAAAGGAAATAATTAATTACTTGGGTTTTTCAGGCCCAAATCACTATTTGGGAAAGGAAGTACCTGAATGATGCAGTGAAAAATAGCTATTTTGTCTGACTGATTCTGAAAAATTATTTCAGTTATTGTCTTTGGTTTGTATCAATTGAAGTTTAATTTTTTACATGTATTCTTTTATTCATCCTTTACAACGTTTATTTATTTTTTAATTGAAGTATTGTTGACTTACTATAGTTTTAATTTTTTAAAAAAGTTATTACTCATAGATACAAAGAACAGATTGGTGGTTGTCAAGAGGTTGGGGGGTGGAGGATGAGAGAAATGGATGAAGGGGGTCAAAAGGTAAAAAGAAACAAATTTTAAATATAGATGAGAAAAAAAGTTACTGCCTTAGTCTCTTTGCAAGAATTGGTGGTAGGGTTTACATTAGATTATCACCCCAATCATTGCCGTCATTTTGCATACTAGGTGTAGCCTTTCTCCAAACCGGACTCAGATTGGTGACTCCAGAATAGAATTCTGTACTATAATAAGGGTCTAATTGGTATGCTGTGTAGTGATATTCTGCATCGTTTTGGAATGCTGTACCTTATTTCTCAAAGTGTGTCTCTCCATGGATGACAAACTGGGGACATGGAAGGAAAGTCTCTATTTTCAGTTTCTCCAGCAGATTGATAAGCTTGGCACATGGTCGATTTCATGCTTTAATAAATGAAGAATTAAGAGTATTGACTAAGCTGATTGATTAATAATTTAGTTAAATAACCAGTGAGTTGCGATCTAGTTAAAAGAACACCTTTTAATTTTGTAGTGACCACCTGAGCAAAACTTGTAGGTTTGATAGATACTAGAAAAACGAAATCAGAGGCACTATGAACACCATTTTGTTAACTCTAGATAAGACATGTTGAAGTCAGATCTAGGTTTGCAGCATGAATTGGCCATTTACTAGCCATGTGTCTTGGGACGAATTTCTTAACATTTTTAACTTCTCAGTGCCTAAATTTCCTCATCAGCAAAATGAGAACTATAGCCTTTGCAGTGCTATTGTGAGCATTATTGCTGTAGTGTGTATAAAACACTTAGCATAATGCTTGGAACAAAATCAGTACTCAAGAAATAGAAACTATTATTTTTTATTAAGAAACCATTATCATTTTCTGTCCTACCTCATAATAAGAAGTATGAGTATCTTATACGTACACTCCCTTTAAAAAAAAACTCTCCAAATTAAAAAAGACATAAACCTGTAGAGAAACTTGCATATTGAATTACTAGCCTTTGTTGAAGCCTTCAAGATGGTGCAGCAGGAATTTGAAATTTCGTTTAAGTTTGGTGAGCTTTGCTATACTGTGATGCATAAAAAAAAGGGAGGGATAATTGTCTACTCAGAGCAAGCATCTCTTTCTGGTCCCCATAGTGCTCTTGGCACGTTATTTTGGCTCAAAACTGTTACTTTTGATGGTTCCATTCTTTCAGTCATTATGATCTCTTATCAAGTCCTTCTTTTCTGCTCCCATATCCACCACCATAATCAGCATTTAGATCACCTATGCTTTGACTACTGCAGGTACGGCTGGAAGCCCTTCTCTCCCCAACTTCTGTCCATGATGGGTAGCATGACCTGGTCGCCAGGGATGAAATTGTAGCAGGAGGGCATGTGTTAAGCCTGTTTCAAGAGATGCTCTGGGCCCTCTTGCACTTGCAGATGCTTGCTCTCACCTCTCTGAGCTGCCCCTCTTATACTCCTCTCACCACACTCACCATGAGAAGGGTAGGCTGAGGAGGCTTAAGAATTCTGAGACTTCTTGGCACCTTTTGGTCTAGGTTCTAGTCCTGCCTCCAGTTAGACAGAGTTCTCCACACAATCCGTCCATCTGGCTTCAAGCAACAGATGTCATTCGTTAGGAGTCAAGACTCCGTAGTATTAAAGACATGCATCTGCTGGGCCTGGTCCTCTGTACACAGTTTCCCTCAGGAACTGCTCAGCATTGTGGTCAAAAATAGTATTTGAGGAATTTCCTTGGCGGTCGAGTGGTTAAGACTCTGCACTTCCAATACAGGGGCCGTGGGTTCGGTTCCTGGTTGGGGAATTAAGATCCCACATGCCTCAGGGTGTGGCCAAAAAGTAAAAAAAAAAAAAAAAGTATCTGAGGATTCTGGCTCCTGGTTCAAAGTCATCTCTTTTAAATTCAGGTATTCCTCCCTCCCCCAAAGTCTGCAAATAGATTTACTGCCTTCATTTAGTTCATTCATCAACTTTCCAGCCCAGTTTATTATTATCATTTTTTAAATATGACTTTTAGCTTATAGCTTGCTTGCTGAAAAATGATCAATACCTGCCACTGATTAAAGGATAAAGACCCCCACTTCTGCATAGCATCCAAGGCATTTCCAAATCTGGCCCCAAATTAGCAATAAAACTAATATCAAAAATTGTCTGCACTTCTCCCGACTGTCCTTGTGAATAGCTGGCATGACGCCAAACTTTCTAACACCAACACCACCGCTGCTTACACTACGACCACCTCCTCCACCACCTCCCTCTCCTCCACGTCCACCTCCACCACCTCCACCTCCACCTCTACCTCCACCTCCACCACCTCCACCTCCACCGCCTCCACCACCTCCACCTCCACCTGCACCACCTCCACCTCCACCACCTCCACCTCCACCACCTCCACCTCCACCTCCACCTCCACCACCTCCACCTCCACCTCCACCTCCACCACCTCCACCTCCACCTCCACCTCCACCACATCCACCACCACCACCTCCACCTCCACCACCTCCACCTCCACCTCCACCACCTCCACCTCCACCTCCACCACCTCCACCTCCACCGCCTCCACCTCCACCTCCACCACCTCCACCTCCACCGCCTCCACCTCCACCTCCACCGCCTCCACCTCCACCACCTCCACGTCCACCACCACCTCCACCTCCACCTCCACCTCTACCTCCACCTCCACCACCTCCACCTCCACCTGCACCACCTCCACCTCCACCACCTCCACCTCCACCACCTCCACCTCCACCTCCACCTCCACCACCTCCACCTCCACCACATCCACCTCCACCACCTCCACCTCCACCACCTCCACCTCCACCACCTCCACCTCCACCGCCTCCACCTCCACCACCTCCACGTCCACCACCACCTCCACCTCCACCTCCACCTCTACCTCCACCTCCACCACCTCCACCTCCACCTGCACCACCTCCACCTCCACCACCTCCACCTCCACCACCTCCACCTCCACCTCCACCTCCACCACCTCCACCTCCACCACATCCACCTCCACCACCTCCACCTCCACCACCTCCACCTCCACCGCCTCCACCTCCACCGCCACCGCCACCGCCTCCACCTCCACCTCCACCACCTCCACCTCCACCGCCACCACCTCCACCTCCACCTCCACCACCTCCACCTCTACCACCTCCACCTCCACCACCTCCACCTCCACCTCCACCACCTCCACCTCCACCTCTACCTCTACCACCTCCACCACCTCCATCTCCACCTCCACCACCACCACCTCCACCTCCACCACCTCCACCTTCACCAACTCCACCACCTCCACCTCCACCTCCACCACCTCCACCTCCACCTCCACCACCTCCACCTCCACCGCCTCCACCACCTCCACCTCCACCTGCACCACCTCCACCTCCACCACCTCCACCTCCACCACCTCCACCTCCACCTCCACCTCCACCACCTCCACCTCCACCTCCACCTCCACCACATCCACCTCCACCACCTCCACCTCCACCACCTCCACCTCCACCTGCACCACCTCCACCTCCACCTCCACCACCTCCACCTCCACCGCCTCCACCTCCACCTCCACCACCTCCACCTCTACCACCTCCACCTCCACCACCTCCACCTCCACCTCTACCTCTACCACCTCCACCACCTCCATCTCCACCTCCACCACCTCCATCTCCACCACCACCACCTCCGCCTCCACCACCTCCACCTCCACCTCTACCACCTCCACCACCTCCATCTCCACCTCTACCACCTCCACCACCTCCACCTCCACCACCTCCACCACCTCCACCTCAACCACCTCCACCACCACCTCCATCACCTCCACCACCACCACCTCCGCCTCCACCACCTCCACCTCCACCACCTCCACCACCTCTACCTCCACCTCCACCTCCACCACCTCTACCTCCACCTCCACCTCCACCACCTCTACCTCCACCTCCAGCTCCACCACCTCCACCTCCACCTCCACCACCTCCACCTCCACCACCTCTACCTCCGCCTCCACCTCCACCACCTCTACCTCCACCTCCACCTCCACCACCTCCACCACCTCACCACCACCTCCACCTCCACCTCCACCACCTCCACCACCTCACCACCACCTCCACCTCCACCTCCACCACCACCACCTCCACCTCCACCACCTCCACCACCTCACCACCACCTCCACCTTCACCAACTCCACCACCTCCACCTCCACCTCCACCACCTCCACCTCCACCTCTACCACCTCCACCACCTCCATCTCCACCACCTCCACCTCCACCACCTCCACCTCCACCACCTCCACCTCCACCACCTCCACCTCCACCACATCCACCTCCACCACCTCCAGCTCCACCACCTCCACCACCTCCACCTCAACCACCTCCACCTCCACCTCCACCACCTCCACCTCCACCTCTACCACCTCCACCACCTCCACCACCTCCACCTCCACCTCCACCACCTCCACCACCTCCACCTCCACCACCTCCACCTCCACCTCTACCTCTACCACCTCCACCACCTCCATCTCCACCTCCACCACCACCACCTCCGCCTCCACCACCTCCACCACCTCCACCTCCACCTCTTCCACCTCCACCTCTACCACCTCGACCTCCACCTCCACCACCTCCACCACCACCTCCATCACCTCCACCACCACCACCTCCGCCTCCACCACCTCCACCACCTCTACCTCTGCCTCCGCCTCCACCACCTCTACCTCCACCTCCACCTCCACCACCTCTACCTCCACCTCCACCTCCACCACCTCCACCTCCACCTCCACCACCTCCACCTCCACCACCTCCACTTCCACCACCTCTACCTCCACCTCCACCTCCACCACCTCCACCACCTCACCACCACCTCCACCTCCACCACCACCACCTCCACCACCTCCACTTCCATCACCTCTACCTCCACCTCCACCACCTCTACCTCCACCTCCACCTCCACCACCTCCACCACCTCACCACCACATCCACCTCCACCTCCACCACCTCCACCACCTCACCACCACCTCCACCTCCACCTCCACCACCACCACCTCCACCTCCACCACCTCCACCACCTCACCACCACCTCCACCTTCACCAACTCCACCACCTCCACCTCCACCACCTCCACCTCCACCTCTACCACCTCCACCACCTCCATCTCCACCTCTACCACCTCCACCACCTCCACCTCCACCACCTCCACCTCCACCACCTCCATCTCCACCTCTACCACCTCCACCACCTCCACCTCCACCACCTCCACCTCCACCACCTCCACCTCCACCACCTCCACCTCCACCACCTCTACCTCCACCTCCACCTCCACCACCTCTACCTCCACCTCCACCACCTCCACCACCTCACCACCACCTCCACCTCCACCTCCACCACCTCCACCACCTCACCACCACCTCCACCTCCACCTCCACCACCACCACCTCCACCTCCACCACCTCCACCACCTCACCACCACCTCCACCTTCACCAACTCCACCACCTCCACCTCCACCTCTACCACCTCCACCACCTCCATCTCCACCGCTACCACCCCCACCACCTCCACCACATCCACCTCCACCACCTCCAGCTCCACCACCTCCACCTCAACCACCTCCACCTCCACCTCCACCACCTCCACCTCCACCTCTACCACCTCCACCACCTCCACCACCTCCACCACCTCCACCTCCACCTCCACCACCACCACCTCCACCTCCACCACCTCCACCACCTCACCACCACCTCCACCTTCACCAACTCCACCACCTCCACCTCCACCTCCACCACCTCCACCTCCACCTCTACCACCTCCACCACCTCCATATCCACCTCTACCACCTCCACCACCTCCACCTCCACCACCTCCACCTCCACCACATCCACCTCCACCACCTCCAGCTCCACCACCTCCACCACCTCCACCTCAACCACCTCCACCTCCACCTCCACCACCTCCACCTCCACCTCTACCACCTCCACCACCTCCACCACCTCCACCTCCACCTCCACCACCTCCACCACCTCCACCTCCACCACCTCCACCTCCACCTCCACCACCTCCACCTCCACCTCTACCTCTACCACCTCCACCACCTCCATCTCCACCTCCACCACCACCACCTCCGCCTCCACCACCTCCACCACCTCCACCTCTTCCACCTCCACCTCTACCACCTCGACCTCCACCTCCACCACCTCCACCACCACCTCCATCACCTCCACCACCACCACCTCCGCCTCCACCACCTCCACCACCTCTACCTCTGCCTCCGCCTCCACCACCTCTACCTCCACCTCCACCTCCACCACCTCTACCTCCACCTCCACCTCCACCACCTCCACCTCCACCTCCACCACCTCCACCTCCACCACCTCCACTTCCACCACCTCTACCTCCACCTCCACCTCCACCACCTCCACCACCTCACCACCACCTCCACCTCCACCTCCACCACCACCACCTCCACCTCCACCACCTCCACCACCTCACCACCACCTCCACCTTCACCAACTCCACCACCACCTCCACCACCACCACCACCATCACCACCACCACCATCACCACCACCACCAGCTTCACCACCATCACCACTACCCAGAGAGTGGAGCATTGCAAATGAAGGGACCTGAACTCTCATGCTAGGCTGCCTGGATTCAAATTCCCTCTTGGTTACCATCTCACTTTGTAAACATTAGATAAGTTACTTTGTACTTTACTATTCTTATCTGCCAAATGGGGAAAATAATAGTGTGCATCTCATAGGATTGTTCAGAGGATCAAATTAATTAATGAATGTAAAGTACTTTAGATAACAGCATTGTATATAAGAGCTCAGCAATCATTAGATATTACTATACTATTCAACTTAAAAGCTCATACCCTCATTGTAGGATAACTCTCCCCTACTTTGTCTATGTTCTTTATTAGGCACTCATTAGATGCTGTCTTTTGGTAGTAGTCAATTTAATTGCTTTTAGTAAATAGTGAACATAATCAGAATAGAATACCTCCAGTGTATGTGAGAGGTATAAAGATGAACAATGATACAAACATCTGTATCTCCATGACCAAGCTTTGCATATAGAATATTACTAATTTCCAGGGAGGCCCTTGAGTATTCCTTCCAAATCTCATCCACTTTCATCCTCTTCATATCAGTAACCTCCATTCAAACATTTTTCTTTAAATCAATAGTAATTATCAGCACTGGTGATTCAATATATATTTTCGAATTTCTTTTTCTCAGGAAAGCTTTCTTGAATTATAGATTTTGTATATTAGGAAAGGTAGCAGTCCAACTTCATTTTTTTATAATGTAAATATCCAGTTGTCCCAGCATCATTTTTTGAAAAGCCTATTCTTTCCCCAATTGAATTGTCTTGGTACCTTATTGAAGATCAATTGACTGAGTGTTTTTATTTCTGGATTCTTTATTCTATTTTATTGACTGATATTATTATGATTCTATAACTATTCTTATGCCATTACCACACTGTCAGGATTAATGTAGCTTTCTATTAAGCTTTGAAAGCAGGAAGTCTTCCATATTTGTTCTTTTATGTTTTTTATATTCCAGCTGGTTTTTTTTTTATAAATTTATTTATTTTTGGCTGTGTTGGGTCTTCGTTGCTGCCTGTGGGCTTTCTCTAGTTGCGGTGAGCAGGGGCTACTCTTTGTTGCCGTGTGCGGGCTTCTCGTTGCAGTGGCTTCTCTTGTTGCGGAGCATGGGCTCTAGGCGCATGGGCTTCAGTAGTTGTGGCATGCGGGCTCAGTAGTTGTGGCTCACGGGCTTAGTTGCTCCGCGGCATGTGGGATCTTCCCGGACCAGGGACCGAACCTATATCCCCTGCACTGGCAGGCGGATTCTTAACCACTGTGCCACCAGGGAAGCCCCCCATATTTGTTCTTTATTCAATATTTATTTATTTAGTCCATTTTGGGCTCATTGAATTTCCTTATGGATTTTTTTTGATTTTTGTTTTTTGTTTTGCTCCATGCAGCTTACAGGATCTTCCAGGGAGCGAATTTGTGCCCCCTGCTGTGGAAGTGCGCTAACCATTGAACCTCCAGGAATTCCCCTTTAAGCATTTTTGAATCAGCTTGTCAACCTGCAAAGAAGCCAGCTGGGGTTTTGATTTACATGTTCTTTCATTTCTTTGATCAGTGTTTTGTAGTTCTCAGAGTATACAATTTAGACTCTTTTGTTAAATTTATTCCTGAGAATATTATTCTTTTAATGCTATTGTAAATGGAGTTGTTTTCTCAATCTCATTTTCAAATTGTCCATTGCAAGTGTATAGAAATACAATTGATTTTTGTATATTGATTTGTATCATGCAAACTTGCTCTAATTGTTTACTAGTTCTAATGGTTTTTAAGTGGATTCCTTAAGGTTTTCTGTATCATGCTGCTGATCATGTCAGCAGCAATAAAGATAGTTTTATTTTATTTACAATCCGGATGCCTTTTAGTTCATTTTCTTGTCTGATTGTCCTGGCTAGCCCCTCTACTACAATGTTGAATGCAAGTGATGAGAGCAGATATCCTTGTCTTGTTTCTCATTTTAGAGGAAAACCATTCAGCCTTTCACCATTAAATATGGTATTAGCTGTGAGTTTTTCATAGATGCCCTAATCGGGCTGAGGAAATTCCCTTCTATTTCTAGTTTGTTGAGTCACCTAACTCCTGAAAGGTATCTGTTATGTTTACTTGCTCTCGCATCCCTTCTAGTTTAGTCTTTAAATCATATCATTTTTCTTTTACTTCTAATTCTTTCATAAGTTCTGTTACCTTTCTTTTCAAATTTTCCTTTCATCTGATCATTTTGTTTTTGAGTTTTTCCCAATTCTAATTTGTTATTCTTTATATCTTCTATCATTTTCTCCATTTAGGTTTTTTCTAAACATTAGGTTATACATCTTTTTGTGGTCATATCTTTTTGACACATATTTATTGTTTGTAGAGATGTTGTTTTGCTCCCCTGTCTTTCTCTCTCTCTCTCATTTCATCACTTTGTATGGGATTCTCTAATGTTTTCCTGTTGCTAATTTTTGAGGGAAATGAGTTTTCTATTATTTTAAAGTGGTGGCGGTGGTTTTGGATATCTTTTCTAGTTTGATGACTCTTGCACTCAGTCCTTCTGTTGTTGTCATGGCACTTATCTGGACCTTCTCTTTCCTTTGCTCCTGACTGCCCAAATTGAATTCTATCCCAGCAATTTCTTCTCATTGCAAGGCTTTGTCTCGGGAGGGAGCTTTGATGAAACCCTCCAGCCTAACCACTCTCTCAGATGGCTGTGGGGCCCCAGTTTGAGCTTGCTGGGCCTCTTCTATTCTCAGGGCTGCCAGATGCCTGCTGGCTTCCCTCTGCTTCCTCCTATGCTAAGGATGACCACACACAGATCTTGTAGCTGTGGGTGCTCTGGCTCCTCATATTTTGAGGTTTGTGGAGGATACTTTGTCACTTAGTTTGCTTCACATGTTGCCCATGGGTTTTTGGGTTCTGGTATCATAGTTGCTCTGTTCTTTATAAGGGGATTCAAGGATATTTAAATACCATGCCTTCACCACTGCCATCTTCCCAGAATCCTTGTAAGCCATTTACAATCCTTTCTGATGTGATGTAGGCTATAAAACAAGTGATTAAATAAAATGTAAAGTTCTCCTTCACATACTTTATAAGCCTTTATGTTACATGTAAATAATTCATATATACAGATATATTCTAGTCAAAAGAGAAATATAGCTGTTTTTGCAGTTCCTGAGAAGCTACCTGCATATTAATTAGCTCTTTGAAGTCAGGGTTTTGGATTTTGCTCCTCCCTATTTCTAGGGAGGTCCACACCTCAAACATTTCAGAAAGATGAGAATCTGATATGATCCCAAGGCAGAGAGGCAGCTTTCATTTCTTGTCTGTTTCCTTCACCCGTGTGCTTTCCTCACCTGTGTGTCCCTTGTGTCCATCCTCAATGGAAGTGGGGAATGGTGGTTTGGGATCATGCTGTAAATATCCTCAGGGGCCACTTGACAGTCTTTCCCAAGAGATCTAATAATCTTTTTTATTTTATTTTTTTATTTTTTTAAAACATCTTTATTGAAGTATAATTGCTTCACAATGGTAATAATCTTAATATCACAAATAAGACTTACCTGTGAATTTTCTATAAGCATCAGTGTTTCTTTCAATAGGTGTATCCCAACTGAGTAGTATACTTTGGTAATTCTACACGTGCATGTTGGGCAAGAATTAACCTTTGGGCTCCTACAGGCTATTATGCTTGCTCTGAGAAATGATTATTCCAAATTGTTGCAACAGTCATATTGCAGTCTCTCTGAGTCCAAGACTGGAGAATATTTTTCTATTGTTCTTCACATAAAAAGTCATTCTCAATAATTTTATTTGTGTAATGTATTTTCCTACTTTTAAATTAGCGTGCAATTTTTCTCATTGATTTTGATCGGTTTCCATCTGACCACATTTCCAATTTTCCATGATCACTCAGAATTTAGAACATATTTCCCAAGGCAGAGGAGAAAAGTTTTGGCCCCTAGGTATTGAAAACTAGCCTTGTATTCAATCATTCATCCTACTAATGAAGTTATGAAATGATACTGAATCAGAAGTGTTCAATTTTCTAAATGTAATCATGTATATTTGCAATCTAACACCACACTGCTCTGTGAAACCCTTTAATAAAACAGTTTTGATGTAATTGTTAAGTCTACTTTTGGAATCTGTATAGATAGCACCATGATAAACATGTAATTGTTATTGCTCAAGACTGTTGAAGGAAGAGAGGAAGGAAGGAAGGAGGGAAGGAAGGAAGGGAGGGAGGGAGGGAGAGGGAGGGAGAAAGGAAGGAGGGAAGGAAGGAAGGGAGGGAGGGAGAGGGAGGGAGAAAGGAAGGAGGGAAGGAAGGAAGGGGCCATTTACTCACATGTAGATGAGTACTAAGTGAAGCTATCTTGAAGTCCTTGCAAAAGTACTTTAAAAAATAATTGAGACCTTATTTTTTATTCCTTTGCAGGAAAACACTAAGTGAAGGTACACAATATTTCACTTACACAAACTACTTAAGAATATTTTATGTTATACAAACAAATGATATATCAGAAAATACCCCTCTGCTCTGGGGAGTTGGGGGGAACAGAGAAAACTGGATTTTTTCAAAAGAAAAGCTCAAGGGTTAAAATTGTGCTTTTATGGATTATTGTATTTAGATTAAAAGTAAACACTGATGGAAATTTTTTTATGAGTGCTTCTTTACACTCACATCATTTACTATCTCCATTTAAGTGGATTATGCAGGTGTTCTTAAGGCTAACACATCATCAATTTTTTTAAAATTTCTTGGGATTCTTTTATTTTATAGATTCTTTAAGATTAAAAAAATTTTTTTTGTTTTATAGCTCATCTATGAAGCTGAATTAAACTGTAATTGCTGTGTCACATGGAAGTCTATCCCTGTCAGTAAAAATTATATAAAAAGATAAGATTTTTATTTGCAATGACTTTTGTTTATTAAGATTGTAGAAATACAGTCAAACCTCATGATACAGTAGTGTATTATTACGTGGATGTGGCCAAAGAAGAATTTTATTTGATAAATTGATGTCACAATTTAGAAAGTTTGTTCCTCTCCCCAACATGAGCATCTTGGTAGGGTTCCACCATAAATATATGTGAGTCTGTATTTAGGTTTTTCAAAATGAAGGGTTTAAATGTAACCTTGCAGATTTCGACTTGCTATTATATCATTTATTGCCCAATTCTCTTGCCACTTGACTCAATCACTGAGCTTTCAGTACTATTTAGCAAACTAAACATTCAGCTCTATGGGCTTCTTTGCCAAATGTGGTGACTCTACAGTATTTTAGAGAATCTTTGGTACTGTAGGTGACCCATCTCTGGGTTTCCAGTGCAACTTGTACACATCTCCATCATAGCTCCTCTCAAACTGTGCTGGAACTGTGGCTACCGGTTTGTCTCTTGCCTCTTTGGAGCCAGTGACTAGTTTTTCCATTTCTATGTCCCTTATACCTTAGACAATTCCTGGCATAGAGGAGGCACTCAGTAAGTATTTATCAAATGAAACATAATGTATACATTATGGGACATACTAGAACTTTTCTCCTGTTCTCAGTGACCTCAGTTCTCATTATTTTATAAAGTATGAAGAGTATTCCCTCTCTCCTGAACAGTTGAAGGCACTAAATTGTAATTACAGATGGAAGAAAACATTTCATGGCTATTAGTGGACACATTATTTGATGGTCTATGTACCAGTTACTCTTTGCAAACTGGCATGCAGCATTTTTCATCAGTGTGCATCTTATGTACCGACAAGTCACTGTGATGACATTAGGAAGGTGATAGGGCTAGAAGAATGACTCAGCGATGAAACACAGACATTGCTATGGTGGGTATTTATTGAGTAACTAGAGAAAGTCACAAATGGGTGAAATGGTTGCTTTTTTCAGGCAGAGTTTACAATGATTTAATAATATGTTAGACTTGGATTATTGTATACTTTGTGGTCATAAAACAGGATGACCAAATTCATATCTTTATCTGGGTACTTTTTGTTAGGTTATATCTAATAGTATAGCTGGAGATTTTTTTCTTTTATGCCTGTATCACTGTCATTTTCATTTTGAAACTTGGCTTTAGACACTTGAAGAGTGAGACATAGTTGAAGTGACCGCCTTAACAAGCACAGTTGCCCATGACTGTGATGGATTTGTTGTGTCATATGAACAGGTGCTCACCAAACACTGAACAATAATCTAGATAGTTTTCTCTGTTCATGAGTATAGAGAAACACAGATTGGACTTTTAATTTTTCTATTAATTAAATGCAGTTATGCTTTACCAGTTCTATGTATTTTTTTTCCTCTTCCTAGGAGTCACAAAAAAAGTGATACATGCATTTTGACCCAGAAATTCCACCTTAGGGGATCTCTTCTGCCAATATAAAGGTACCTATGCATAAAGGCTTATGATTAAGGAAGTCCCCTGGAACACTGCTTGTAGTGGAGGCAAACTGCAAATATCCTGAGTGTCCATCTATAGGGCAAAGTTTGAGTAAAATATGGTGCATCCATGCTACAGATCTATACATTTATAGACAAAATTTAAAATAAAAATAAAGTCATATTGTATACTGTATCCTTCTCTTTCTTTTTTATTTAAGATATATCTTTGGAATCCCTTCAGATTAATGCATATAGCTGTTTATTTTTCTTTAATATGGATGTACCATATTCTATTCATTCATGAGGGTGACATTGGTGGGAGAGAAGAGGATGGAGATTATTATTTTTCCTTATACATATCTTTGACTTATTATAATGAATGTATTGTTATTAAAAGTATCTAACAAAGTGGAAAATATCATAGCAAATGTTCATTCAAAGAGGCTGGGTTAAAGACAAGATGTTTGGAACTAACTCTCTGAAAATGGTAAGTATTCAAGATAATTAAACAGTTTGAGGACATATTTCAGACGTGAACACAAAGTAATGAGTATGCTTTCTGTTTTTAGTTTTCAGAAACTAAATTCAAAGTTGTTTCTAAAAGAACAGTTTCACAGGCTTTTAGGTAAATACAGTTGCATTGGAATAACCACGTTTCCAGGATTAAGGAAAAGAATAATTTGGCTATTTAAGTTCTGACATTTTAAAAAAAGTCAGTCTCAAAACTTTATGGTCACATTTACTGTGTATTTGTATATAAGGATGGATGTAGAGACTGATCTTGGTATATGTGAGTTGAGCATCAGAAAAAGGAGAATGAATCTAAACATGGAATATCGACCAGTAACACCCACCACTGAACAGCTCAAATTCATTCTAACTTATTCTCTTCCATTCTTTATTTATTTTGTTAATACATCTTTTCACAGTCATTGTTTTTATTACTTTGGCTGCGTAGATAGTCTTGTGATTTTTCACTATTCAGATGTCATTTTGAAAATCATATTTACATATTTTCCCTTGTCAGGCTGCCCTTGGGAGACAAGCATTTTAAGTGTTACAAGGAGGTGCTGGTACTATTACAGAGGATAAAAGGACTTGGTGGGAACAGTAGCCCCATACATGAGAAAAAAATGTTACACGGTTCCAGAAGCACTGTAACAAGAGTGGAGGGTACGTAAATGATCTCAGGTCACCAGATTAGTGCAGATAATAGAAGGAAGCATGTGAACCCAAGTTCACTCTATGGATGTAAACTGGAAAATACTGAGGAATCTGCAGCATGGTGTGCTAGGAGCAGAACAGGGCACAAACGTATCCTGTGACCTGGTTATCTACAGAACATTGGGACTGGGTCCAGCTACTTTGATCCTCTAGAGAAGCAAGGCCGCTTCCTCGTGTAAAGCTAATTTGGTAGAGTTCACGGGGAGTACAGGGTTGGGTCCTGAAGCAGACTGCCCGAGTGACCTCACTGCAGGGCACACAAGGGCTCGGGTGCCTGCCGTTCTCCTAATCAGACATCCTTGATATTGCTTGTCTGGTGTTGTTTCTTCCTGAGATGCAATTTTCTCACTCCCAGAACAATTCTAAGGCTGATAATACAAATAACACTAATAATACACCGTGTTCCGATAATTTAGGGGGTTCTCTTGCTGTCTCTGATTTCAGGATATAAGCAGGAATCCTCGTTCAAACAATAGTCCTCTGTCCCTCCCCACAGATGGTACTGTGGTTGGAAATCTTTACAGCATTCCAGAGGAACCATTGTGTCTTGGATGCGTCATTATACCAAGGCCCAGGAGCTATGGAACATATTACCTTAAAGGCCTGCCTTACGCTGCCTTGGCACTTGCAAAAATGGTCTTCACGCTGAGAGTCCCAGAGTGTGCCTTACGAAGTAATAACTTACGTTACCAACAGCCGTTATGACCTCAGTGAGAGATTCATGCACCCAAGAGCAGCTACATGTTACTGTCAGTTAATTAGTGTGGGTATTCATTAAAAGTGGGAGTGAGAGCCCAGAAACGATCCATTACTCATTGAGAATGGAGTCCTGGGACAGCATAAAAGCTCTCCAAGTAACCACTGAAAGCAAGAACTAGGAATCAGAATAGAGATCAACGAACTAGTTACTTTGTTATAGTTCTTTACAACATGAATGCACACTCACACAAAAACACACACACTCTTACACTGAGCCCTCATTTGCACATTCACATGTGCATTTCCATTAGCTCTGATAGTTCATGCTGTGGGTTGAATTGTGTCCCCACCAAAAAAAGATATGTTGAAGTCTTAACTCTCAATGTTTTTGAATGGGCACTTATTTGGAAATACTGTAGGGTCTTTGCAGATGTAGAGTTAAGATGAGGTCATACTCGAATTGAGTGGGCCCTAATCCAGTATGACTAGTGTCCTTATAAAAAGAGAAAACAGAGACCTAGGGAGGAAAATATCATGAAGACACAGAGACATACAGACACAGAGGCAGAGAATGGAGTTAGGCTGCTACAAGCCAAGGAATGCCTGGGGCTACAAGAGGCAAGGAAGGATCCTGCCCTAGAGGATTTGGAGGAATCGTGGCCCTGCCAACACCTTAATTTCAGACTTCTAGCGTCCAGAATTGTGAGACACATTTCTGTTGTTTTAAATCGCCAGTTTGTGGCATTTTGTTATGAAAACGCTAGGAAACTAGTATAGTTTACTTCTAGGAAATGGACACCCTCACACGGCACTTCATGTATGCCTCTTCTGACACGTTTTCATACTCGTGTTATGTCTCCCTTAAAACAATTCAAACTTAAACACAATAAACTCAGCCACTCTACTCCAATCAATTCATGTCAGGCCGTCCTGTTTGGAATAAAATGAAAGATGAGTCAGAATTGCAAGGTGGGCAACTGCTACTTTGTGCTCTGCTTTGGAAGTAAGGAAAACATACCCCTTTATCATTCTTCAACTCAGAAAACAGTTATGATATAATTATAATAAAAATCTTTCTTTAGGATATATTTGTCCCATGACTAATTTAGTTTTGGAATCCCAATAAACTTGCCCATAAAGGAAGTAGTCATTTGAGGAGTTTTTAATGGGGTAATTTTTAACCAGTTTGAAATTCTGGCAGAAAAGTGTTGTGAATGTTCACAGTAAATTTAAAATATACGATTTTCCTGTCTTTCCTGTTTTTTTTTTTTTTTTTTTACTAAGTCTTAAATAAAAAAGCTTTCCAAATGGACATTTATTTTGCTTCTTTAAAATAATCTGTACAATTTGCCTTCATACATACTTACTACTTGCAATGGTCACGTTAGCTTATATTTGTGTGTTAGATTCTATGGCAAGTATAAATAATACAAGGTGGTTCTTGACATCAGAGTGTTCATAGGCTATAACCAGTGTTCCCCAATTTACACCTCCTGCTCACCATACTTCTTCTTTTAGCTCCTTACTCCTTTATTTTACTTTTTGGCCGCACCTCATAGCATGTCGGATCTTTTTTTTTTATAAATAAATGTATTGATTTAATTTATTTCTTTATTTTATTTTTGGGTGCATTGGGTCTTCGTTGCCGCGTGGGCTTTCTCTAGTTGTGAAGAGCGGGGGTTACTCTGCATTGTGGTGTGAGGGCTTCTCATTGCGGTGGCTTCTCTTGTTGCAGAGCACGGGCTCTAGGCACGCAGGCTTCAGTACTTGTGGCTTGAGGGCTCTAGAGCGCAGGCTCAGTAGTTGTGGCACACGGGCTTAGTTGCTCCGCGGCATGTGGGATCTTCCCGGACCAGGGCTCGCACCCATTCCCCTGCATTGCCAGGTGGATTGCCAGCCACTGTGCCACCAGGGAAGTCCGGCATGTGGGAATCTTAGTTCCCCAACCTGGGACCTTAGTCCCAGACCTGGGATCGAACCCACGTCCCCTGTAGTGGAAGCGTCAAGTCTTAACCTCTGGACTGCCAGGGGAGTCCCTGAGCTCTCTACTCCTAATTCTAACTGTCTACTTCCACATCTCCACTTAGATATATTAAAGGCATTCAGACTCAACATACAGAAAACCAAACTTTTGATATTTTTCACCACTTTAATTCTCTTTCATACTCTCTTTCTCCATAAGCAGTGCCACCATCCATACAAGTATGAATGCAAGTCAAAAACCTGAGCTTCAGGCCTAATGTGACCATCTTTCCCCCCTCTCCATCACTCTACCTTCACTGAATTGAACACCACCATTTATTTTACCTCCTTATTGTCTCTGGAATCGTCCCAATTTCTCATTCTCCTCCACCACTTGTTTAGAACATGCTTCCATGATCTTTCCTCTAGATTACTGCCGCAGCATCCTAATGGCAGGAAGGATAACAGCCACAATGCCCACACCTCAGCCTCTTCTTTACACCGCAGGCAAAGGGATATTTTTAGAAGGCAAATCTTAAGATGGCATCTGCCTGCTTAAGTGCACAGTGGTTTCCCAAAGCTTTCATAGTAAAGCTGGGAATCCTTAACTTGGTCTAGAAGCTCTGCATACCTCTCTCAGTCTGAGTTCACACTGCTCTCCTCTGTCTTTGCACGCTGAACAGGGTCCCTTCTTATGCTGTAACAAATGCTCCATGTTCCTGCCAACTCCAGGTTTCTACACCTGTTGTTTCTTCTGTCTCCTCCCCAAATTCTTCCTGTTAATTACCACCCATCCTTCAGGATTCTGCTCAGACAACACTCTTTCAGGAAAGTCTTTCCTGATATCATAGAACAGATCAGGGCCCCTGAGAGTATGTTTACTGATTCTCTCATTCATTCAACAGTTATCGAGCATCAGGGCATGCCAGGCACTCTTCTTGGTACGTGAGCTATATCACTGGACATGAAGACAAGACCTCTGCTCACATGAGCTTATGATATAGTTGGAGGAAGAAATAATGCACAAATAAATGAACAAAGAACCACCAGGAGGTGATAAGCTCAATGATAGAAATAGTGGGTGAGGCATTAGGCCTCTCTGAGAAGGTGACTTCTAAACTTAGATTTGAGTGTCAAGAAGGAGCCCATGGTATGAAATTCCAAGGGAAGAACATTTCCAGCAGAGGTTCTAGTGGTAGAACCTAGTGGTAGAAGGAAGGCTCTAGAGAGTAGAAAGATGGTAGAATGCAAAAGTGAAGGGGATTAGGCTCTGTAGAAGAGATCACCAGGGGCAGGATTCTGCAGGTCAGGGTAAGGTGTTTGAATTACATTCAAAGTACAATGAGAAGGTACTAAAGTGCTTTAAGCAGAGAAAGGATTTGCCCTTATTACATATCCAAAAGATCACTCTGGCTGCTGTGTGTGAAGGATTTTAGGTGTCCAAGTGTCTAAGTACAGCTATCAGACAGGGGCTACTGCAGTAGGCCAGGTGGCTTGGACTGGGAGAGCAGCCATGGGGTTGGAGGAAGACAGACAAATAGAGGATGTCAGCTGGAAGTAGAAATAAGAAAAATTGCTGTCAGATTGGATGTAGGAGATAAAGGGAAAAGAAGACTCAGGGATGATTTCTTTATTGAGCAACTAGGTGAATGGTGGTAGCAATTATTGAGATAGCGGATGCTGAGTAAGAGCAGATTTGGAGATGGGGAAAGCAAGAGCTCTGTTTTAGGCATGTCAAATTTGAGATATATGTTAGATGGCCAACTGGATGTATCAGGTAGGCTGTGGCTTCTAAGAATCTGGAATCCCAGTGACAGGTGATGTCTGGAGTCACAAATTGGAAAACCATCAGCATATAGATACTATTAAAGCCATAAGCCTAGAAAGAACAGTGAAGAGGGTCCAAGATTGAGCCTTGGGACATTCAGGGTGGAGTTGAGGACAAGCGACTAGGAAAGAATGCTAAAAGGAGCAGCCAGTGAGAGAGGACAACCAAAGGGTGTACTGTCAAGACGGCCAAGAGTAAAAATGATCCCATTAATTTAATTCTGCATAGGGTGTTCTGTTATTGTTACAAGTTCAGCAAAAAAAAAAAATTCTAAATAACCCTTCTTTAGTATATTTGACAAAAATATGAATCCTGCTTCAGCTATCAAAATTAAGTTTATTTCTCCTACCAAGAGGAGAAATCTCTCCCTTTGAGTAACAAATCTCATTCTTATTAGTAAATGCACATAGTATTAGATTTTCCCCTGGCTCCCAACCTGAGTTCTGGTTAATTCCTTCCTCTTTTCTTTTTAGATTTCAAACACTGATCAGGTAAAAGGTGACTTTAAAACATCTGAAAATAACAAATTTATGCCTGAGGATCACAGTCAAATATATTCACAACAACATGTGGACACATCAAACGTGGAAAGTAGAAGCTGGGGTACCCAACATGTAGTTGATAATTTTATACCTTTCCACTGAATATGTATGTGTCTATAGTTTAAAAAGCCCAGGAATCTTCAAAAGAAATGAAGTTTGGGAGAGCAGGGAGCAAGGGGAGATAGTTAAAAGATAAATAATTTGTGTTATCAAGGCGTTTTCAACCCTGGGGTATGTGTTTTGCACGAACCGGTGTGTGTGTGTCAAGCTCCAGCACGCTCATTTCGGGTAGCAGAGGTTTGCCTCAAAACATTCATCAAAACACAGGCTGCATTCCATTTCCACAGCCCGATATCAAGATTGCCCAGAATTACATCTTTAGGCCATTAGACATCTAATGCAAAGCCATCAAGGCTTTCAGCTTTCCCCGGGGACCCCTTGAGAGGAATTGCTGCCGAGAGCCGGCAACTCAGACCCGATGCCTGTCAGGAATGAACCGTGGTACAAGCTTCAGGGAGGGCTTCCGTTGTCAAAACAATAATAGCTGTAATTTTCTCTCCCTCTATTTACAGGAAACAAACTCTTCCTTCCTGTCCTCTGCCTGTAGCAGAAAATAGACAAGCCTAGCAGATGTCCAGGGATGGCGGAGGAGTTACGTTGGGCTGCAGCTTCCTTGGAGAGAAAACAAGCGCTCAACGGAGCCTTGCGGGTGGGGCGTGAGGGGTGAAGGGAAGGTGGGGGCAGGAAGGTGGTGCAGTATTGCATCCTGATTCCTAATGTGGGCAGCACCCCTTGCCTTCTTTCTCTCCCTCCATCTGCCTTATGTCTCTTTCCAGTTCTTTCCTGCGAGACCTATGAACTAAATATGGCCACGGAAATCTCCAACAGTCGCAGTATTTTTATTTTTATTTTATTTTACGTTTTTCAGTCCCAGTATTTTTAAACTCTTGTGGCCTCCTGTTTGCAGACTCATGTGACTCACATGAACTAGATCCCGAGAGTTTCTCATGGGAATCCAGGATGCTTTGCTGGCTGGGGTTGCTTGTGTTTTGGGCCCTTGTTAATGTAGCCCTTGGGGTTTCATTTCACATCTTCAAGACTTGGGAAGCAGCAGACCCTGTGGATGCACCAAGAATGTGCCAGGGAGACTATCTTCACGGTGCCTCGCAAGGACGGCCACCCTGGGCCTGTGAAGAATTGCTGGCCGCGTGGATCGGCCAGCTCAGGCCAAGGGCTGAACTGCAGGGCATCTTAATGCAAACTTGGGCACTAGCAAGAAAGATTTAGCTCTCACAAGTTTCTAAGGGCCCTTTCATGTGGAAGTCCTTGTTGTCGTCGTGTTTTGTTTGGCTGTCCTTGTGTATTATCCAGCTTTAGTCAAGATATTCTGTAAATATGTGCCCCCATCCCTTCCCTTCAGCATTGCTCTTCCCAGTAACTGGTTATTTCTCTTTCTGATGCTCTTGCTGAGGTTCTTATCTCCACTGAAAAAAAGTATTTCAAAATGTCCTGGAATAGAAAATATTTTCTTTTATTTGAGAAATATCATTATTTTCAATTAATTTCTTCACAAGAATTAAAGCTCATTTGAGGTTAAAATGAAAATAGGGGGACCACTCACATATTTACTGAGAAAAATTACCTTTAAAACAATAATAGAAAAATGAAATTGTCACTGGGTGTAGTTTCTTGCAGGAATACTGAGTGTAGTTAGTTGTCTAAGTTATGCATGATGTAACTCTAGGTGTCACCATTCACACTATAGATTTAATTTAATATCATGATTTCCTGGCAAGTGTCAGTGAAGTTTCTCGAAGGAGGGGTGTTTTTTGTTGGTTTGTTTGTTTTGTACAAAGGGACCATAATGGACCAGCAGTATCCTCTTTTTTTCATATTGCACTTTACCTATTCTAATCATTACTATTTACCAAGGACTAGCAGACATTAGTATAAGTATATATCATGCTGGTAATCCAGCTCTGGAAAAAAAAAAGCCCTGAACTGCAGTGTTTGTCGATTTCCATAGTGTAAATATTCCCTCCACAGCATAGTTCAAGCTGCCAAAGTTCTTGAAAGTGAATATGGAATAGAGAAATGATCATAATTGGCTTTCCTGAGCCAGTACAAGTCAGCTCCAGGATACCGATGGTACTAAGTATTAACTGGTACTAACTGCTTTGAGTATTAACAAGTGTTAGTTACTCTATCGAGTGATACTATTATCACACACTCTCATACCGATAAGGAAACTGAGGCATGGGGAAGTTATGTTCCTTTGCCAAAAGTGACAAAACCAGTAAGCAGTGGAGCCAGGCTTTGAGCCCAGGCAGCCTAACACCGGAGTCCACACACTTAACCCCGGTACCATACTGCAGGCAGTCGTATGGGTGTTCAGTAAATGATTTCTGAATGATGAAATATTGATTTCAAGAAGTTTATACTCCTTTAGGTATTGTATCAGAGTTCCACCAGAGAAAGAACCAGTACTATATATGTATATACATATGTTAAGAGGTTTATTGCAGTGAATTGGCTTATGTGATTGTGAGGGCTGGATAGGCAAGTCAGAAATCTGCAGGGCAGGTCATCAGGAAGGGCAGGCTAGAAACTCTGGGGCAGGAGCTGACACTGTAGTCCACAGGTAGACTGTCTTTCTCAGGGAAACATCAGTTCTTCTTTTAAGGCCTTGCAACTGGTTAGATCAGAACCACTCAGATTATCTAGGATAATCTTCCTTACGTAAAGCAAACTGATTATAGATTTTAATCACACCAAAAGAAAATCTTCACAGCAATGTCTATGTTTGATTGAATAACTGGGGACTATGGCCTAGCTAAACTGACACATAAGGTATTATGACTTGAATTGTGTTCCCCCCATAAGTAATGTTGGAGTCCTAACCCATGGTATCTGTGAATGTGACCTTACTTGGAAATAGCATCTTTGCAGATGTGATCAAGTTAAGATGAGGTCCTACTGGAGTAGGGTGACCTTTAATTGGATATGACTGGTTTCCTCATAAGAAGGGGATGGAAGTTGGACACAGACACACAGGAAGAATGCCATATGGCAATGGAGTCAGAGATTGGAGTGATGTATTTACAAGCCAAGGAACGTCAAGGATTACTGGAAACCAGAAGTTAGGACGAAGCAAAGAAGGATCCTTCATTGGCACCTTCAGCAAGAGCATGGCCCTGCCAACACCTTGATTTTGAACTTCTAACCTCCAGAACTGTGAGACAATGAATTTCTGTTGTTTTAAGCCAGTTTGTGGTATTTTTTTATGGCAGCCCAAGGAAACTAAGCAGAGAATCTTAAACATAACACTAAATCATAATAAATTTAAATAATGTCTACCTCACCAACTTTTAAAACTTCACTTCCATTAAAAAAGTAGTACATTTACCATGATTTTCTTGTGGTCTCCTCAGCAGGCATCCTTGTGGATGCTTTCAAGTTTGGCGTGTGTCTATAAACTAATTTGAATAGCTTTTATTTAATTAAATATAGGCAGGAATTTATACACATTCCTATCAAAGCAATCACTTAAAATATTTTACTAAAGCCAGTGTGATTGATATTGTAAAAGCATCTTTTGTAGTGCATTGAAGTAAATATTTATGGATGAAAGGGGAATTCATTCATTTATTGCTTTCAGGGCCAGTTATTCATTCTGTGGATTTCTATTAGTGTTAACAATTCTTTTTAAGACTAAATAGGATTTTGGAGAATAGTTACAATCAGTGTCAGATGTGATGGAAAACTAAAATAGGTTTGATTACTTTTTGCCTGTAGCCTATAAACCGTCTTCCCAAACAGAAGAACCAAGAATATTTTCAGCAATCTCAGAGTAGCATTAGAATAAATTTTAGAAATGTCTCACAAGGTGACAGCTTTGAAAGTCAACAGTTCTTTTGATATGTAAATTTAGCATAGCAGTTTGTGCTTTTTTTTTTTTTCAGTTCATCCTGCAATTTTATAATCACATCTGTAATGTCATTGCAGCAGGCCAAGTGAATTATCAGACTATTTGATGTGATCCAGTTAAAGACATTTTACCTAGAGAGTTCTATATGGTTGTGCACAACTGAAATAGAGTAATTCCAAATCTCCAGATTCATTCACACACAGACATTAATTGTAACATTGGAATTCTTTCCATGTATATAGCAACTGAATTTCCATCCTATATATTTGATGCCTTCCACTATATATAATCAGCTTTATTGAGTACTTGCTGCTATCATCCCCATTTATTACATATGACAAATAAGCACAGCTAGGGGAAGTAACCTTCCCTGATCACACAGCTAGTAAGTGGCAGATCCAGTGGATTTGATCCTAGGCAGTCTGACTACAGAGCCTCTTCTTTTAACCTTCTTGGTATGTGAATAGCATGAAAATCACATTCAGCAAAATTTAAAGCACTGCATGTGTTCATTTAAAAATAGTTTTCAGCCATCAGCCTTAAACCAATAATGGTTATGGAGACATTAGTTGGTGAGTAAAGTGTATATAAGTTGGAAAAAGTGAAAACAGCTTTTCACATACTCCTCAATATTTCATCTTAACTGAGTGCCTAGTAGGTGCTGCCTGCAGCTATAGTAACACGTTGGATCAAGGTCAAGTGCAGCAGCAAATTGCTAGGTCATGTTCTGCGGAGGTGCTGCCTCCTACTGAGGCTCCTGGATGGGATAATTTCAGGGCACCAAGTACCCTTTATAGGCAGCAATGCAGGGCCCTGTAGGCTTAGTCTGTGTGGATGGCACCTGGGTACCCTTTCTCCAGCTAAGTCTTCTTGGACTCATGACTCATTCACTGTGTCCAGAAGGCAGTTAGTTAAGCTGCAGGACTACTGAAGAAATGGCTACTTTATATATTGAGATAGGTTGTGGTCACAGACATGATCTGGTAATCATTTCTGTTTGTATGTTTCTTGGATTCAGGAGATCAGGTTATCAAACATTTTATTTCAGAAAAGGAGGGACAAAAGAAAGCCATGGCAAAAATCTACAATCTATCTTATTTTTAGGATATTAGACATTTAGCTGACTCTCCATATTGGATTCCATATTATCTTATTTGCTTCAGAAACATACCACAGCACAGGGATGATACTAGAAACACTTGGACATATTTCAAATTGAATTATCATCATTCCTTTTATTTGAATACACCATGAGAAAATTGAGCTCCAAAATGCTCCTCCTGGGTATGCCTTGACAAAGGGCATTCTTGTTTCCCTGCAGCCAAGAGGCCTGTGAGAAAGGGCAAGAAGTGTCTGCTCTATTTTCAGGAGGACTCCACTGCAAGAGTGGGTTTTCTCATGGCTGTCAGTTGACAAGGGAATTCCATGGGTCAAGCCTATAGTTAAATCAATTGCGTGCCTATATGGGAAAAACTCCGGCTTATCAAACTTTCCAGTGTAAATGCAGGAGTCTGGACTCTCTCACATACTTCAGGTATTCAAATTATTTGAAAATGTATTTTAAGATTATGTCCGCTAAATCTTTTGAGCCCTGCTAAGAATAAATCAACTGCATGCCTTTCTAAGACACTAAAAAATTGGTTACCACCCAGCCTGCATCTCTACCTGTTGTGGTCCATGCCTTTTAGATCCACAGTCCTTCTTCCAAATGTTACTTTTAGCTCCCATACTTAGAATGAAGGCACTTCCTGGACTGCTCCTGGGTGACATGATCCTGTGGTGTTGAAATGTCCTGTTTAGTGACCAAATTTCCATTTTGTCTTAGAATGATCAACTTGCAATTTTAAAGTTATTTAAAAGAAGATAACTGCTTGGGCTGAATTAACTGGCTTATTTAATCCAATCACGCTTTTGAATAATCTAGTGTAGATTTAATCCAGTCACTTATCCCCTCAAAAACTGCCTACTGAATAATCACGTATCTTAGTCTGATAAACTCTCACTTTTTTCCCTACAGGAGCCCATTGCTCTAGATAAATCCATTAATCGATGGGCATCAAACATGATAGTGATCATCTGGTCTCTGTGCATTACCCAAATTTAAACTGCTGTCTGTCCCCCATTTCCCTGTGCAGTGAGTGAATTAAGGAACCAAAGGCTCCAACTCTCCATCACTGAGGTGTGCTAAACTCTGTTAAGAATTTTTATTGTAGGATGTGTGTAGGTTAGGATTAAGTTCTGCTGCTAATACCAGAGAGCCATCTAGAATGGACTGAACAGTTTAAGGGTCCATTAATTTACATTTAAAAAGTCCAGCGGTATTTGGTACAAAGCTGGTGGGGTTACCCTATAAAATATATCAGGGCACCAGGCTCCTTTTCTTCTGCTGCTTTGCCCTCCGTTCTCAGGGTCATAAGAGGGCTGATAAAGTTACAGCCATTCACTTCACATTAGAGGAAACAAGAAGCAGAGAAGGGGTGCACCTCCCTTCTAAAGAGCCTTCTGTAAGTACTCTAGAGATTTCTACCTCCATCTCATTACCCTGAATATGGCCACATGGTCACGCCAAGGAGGCTGGGAAATGCAGTTTTTCAGCTGAACACACTCAGGGTTCTGTTATAAATGAAAAGGGGGGAAACAGATATTAGAGGCAATGGTCAGTTCCTGCCATAGTTAATATTAAAACTGATGTTATAGAAGAAAAATTTCTCACTCATTCAAGATTCAATAAGCAAATATTTATTGATTAAGACACTGACCTAGGCACTGAGGATTCAAAGACCAAAATGACACACTTCCTGCCTTCAGGATACCACAGTTTAATGGAGAAGATATTCCCGTTCATGTTCACAGGTGATCACATAACAGAAGTAAATATAGCTTTCTATGAGAACAACTAGGCTAAGCTCCCTACTCAGGCAAGGGAGAGGGAAAGGAAGAAGGCTTTATGGAAACCATGAAAGAAAACATTTGGAAAGGAAGAAGTAATCTTCAGTGACAATATGTTGGGCCGAGGTCAAATAAGATAAAGACAGAAAATATGTTCATCAGGCTTATTAACAAAGGAGGTCTTTAGTGAGCTGGGGGAACACTATTTCAGAGGAGTGTAGGGAAGAAAATCCAGTGAGGTAGGACGTAAATTGTTAACGATGATATAGAGAGAGAAAATATGGAAAACTCTTTAAGAAACTTAGCTCTAAAGGGGAAAAGAGGGAAAATGGCAGCAAAGAGTTCTAGGGTACAGAGAGGTTTTTTAAGGATAGGAAAACATAAGGGTATTTTAATACTACCAAGAAAGTACAAAGAGAGAGAGAGAGAGAAAGAATGGGATCTTATTATCTAAAATGGTGGAAAGTAAAATCTAATGCCAAGACAGGTGATATATAAGAAAGTGGTCATATAATTGAGGAACATGTCTGCAGATGATCTCTACATTTTCTGTGAAGTAGAATTCACAGTGCTGAGATAAGGATTGATAGTCAAGGAGAAGAATGGTACCTTTTAAAATAGCTATTACTGGCAATGAGAACAACAGGGATGGGTGAGGGGAGAGAAGGAGGAAGAGTGGGACATACTATGAAAGTCCCTTCTCCCACCTTTCCAGCCATCCAGATCCCCACCACAGAGGCAATTACTCTTACTCCTTTCTCACTTATTTTTCCAGAGTATTCTACAGCAATACTAGCAAATATCTATATTTAGCCCTCCCCCCTTTTTACACAATCATACATACTGTACACAATATTCACCCTGCTTTGGATAACTTAAATATACATAGGTGTCCTACTATTCCCAAATCTCTGATCCATCATTAATTCCCTTTCATCTGCTCACAAACAAGATGACCACATTTCAGAGATGTTAATTGTCTTGCTCAAGATCCATAGCTGATAAGTAGCGAAACAGGAAAATGGATTCCAGAATCCAATATGGATCTGGTATTAAACTTGCAACTGTTCTCGCAACAGGAAATTAAATCCAAAAAAAAAAAAAAAGTTTGGAAATTTAACATCAAGATGAATGACATGAATGCTCCAACTGTACTATAATCATCATGAAATGTCCTAGTGTTGTGTTCTATTTCTTTTAAAATTGTATGAAAGACCAATTGACAGCACAACCAGAAGATTCCAGTTATGCGTGGCTTTCAAAGCCACTTTGCTCTGTTCTTTGGAAAGGTAGCTTTCGTGTGCTCTTTCAGAATTTCTCCCTCCAGTTTAATCTGAGGCACAATGGCCCTGTCTGTCCATTTTTAGGTTACTTTCCCCCTCTAATTTACATTTCAACCTTACTTAATTACCTACTCCAACTGACCAATTACCTTCCTCATTCAACCACAAGCTCTATCTTCTGAGTCTCTACACTTGGAACTGCCCCTAATGGTGTCTCATTTAAATAACTTCTTTATCTTTCAAAACTCATATCTGAAACTCAGATTAATTCATTGGTTCACTCACAAGTACCTACTAAGTGCCTGTTGTGACCCAGAAAGTGTCAGCCCAGAAGATATGAGGGAACACAAGATAGGTGAGGGGTCTGCCCTCAGGAACTTAGAGTCTAGTGTGGAAAATAGACAATAAATAGACATATTAACTAGACATTGTTTTGGGGTCTATAAAATAAGTTAACTAGGTTCTGGAATGGACCATTACAGGAGAAACCCATTTTAGATTGTTAGAGAGAGATGGTATTTAAGTTGAAGACTCAGGGTAAGAAGGAGCCAACCCCATGAAGAGCAAGGGAAGGAAAAGTAAGTATTACAGCCCTGAAGGAGGAAAGAGGCTTGGCCTTTCTGGGAACTGACAAAAGGTCATTGTTGGTGATGCGTGATGAGCAAGGGGACAAGCACAAAAGGAAGAGGCTGGAGAGGTGAGGCGGGAACTTCATTCTAAGGATAATGGAGAATAATTTTAAAAGATTATGCAGGACAAAAGGGATTTTTTTTTAATTTTTAATTTTTTTTTTTTTTTAATTTTTGGCTGCGTTGGGTCTTCGTTTCTGTGCGAGGGCTTTCTCTAGTTGCGGCAAGCGGGGGCCACTCTTCATCGTGGTGCACGGGCCTCTCACTATTGCGGCCTCTCTTGTTGCGGAGCACAGGCTCCAGACACGCAGGCTCAGTAATTGTGGCTCACGGGCCTAGTCGCTCCGCGGCATGTGGGATCCTCCCAGACCAGGGCTCGAACCTGTGTGCCCTGCATTGGCAGGCAGATTCTCAACCACTGCGCCACCAGGGAAGCCCAGGGAGATGTTTTAAAACATCTGATTTTGTTTTTAAACAATAACTTTGGCTACTTTGTAAAGAACGGATCAGAGGAGACAAATATGAAAAAAACGGAGGATCTGATGGAGGTTAGGGTAGTCTGTATACTAGACTATGGTGGTGTGAACTAGGAAGGTGGCCATGGAAGTGAGGTGGAATCAACAGGACTTGCTGGTGAATTTGGCAGGTGTCATTCTTGGTAACGGGGTTTCCATTCTTGGTAACTGGGTGGATGGGGGGCTGTAATTCACCTACACAGATCCTTTGTAAGGATAACAAAGATACCTTTTAAGGCAGACACAACCCCCTTGGTGCTCAGCTTGCTGGACAGATGTCACCTTTGACAAAGAAAGATGGCTCTTTACATCCAGGCAGAAGCAACTGGATGCATACAGTGTTTCAAGAAGAAGGTAGTGCTCAACTGTGTTAAACACTGTTGAAAAGGTGAGTTAGATGAGGCCAAAACAGCATCCGTTGGTTTTGACACCAAGGAGGTGACCAGTGGCTTTTGCCAGAGTGGATTCAGAAGACTGGCTTAGGACAAAAGGCAGATAGAAGGAAATGGAAAGTAAATAGATGAGGAAAGGCGCTACCGTGGATGGAACACTCTAGAAATTTTTCTCTGCAGATCAGAGAAATGGGCAGTAGCTGAAAGCATATGTAGAGCAACTTAAGGTGCTTCTTCTAAAGACTGGAGTTACCTGAGTAGTCTCAGTGCAATGGGGCTTATCCCACACTCCCTCCTCTGGGAAGCCTCACATGACCGTCTGTGCCCAGGTTACACCCATGTTCTGTGTGCTCCCAATGCAACTTGAGCATGCGTCCCCCTAGGATGTGCCACACTGGGCTGCGGTTGTTCTGAACATACCAGCATTTTCAGGCTTCTGACAGTCACGTGGGAGAAGTCCTTCCCTGGGAGTGGACAACAGGTTAGGTCCCCACTTACTTGTCCTGAGCTCACCACATTCATAGATCATCTGTGATCATTTTTAGGGAAATCTCTATATTTAGTTCAAAAGATAAGAAGGTAAACAGCCTTTTGTTTAGAAGTAGACTACCCCCTCCCTCCCCAAACACACTCAATCTGATATTGGACTTGCTGTGAAAAAGAAAAACATCCTCTTGGAAATTGTTCTTCAAAATAGAAAACACTGCTCTGGCTGGAAGGTGACATTGTTGGCGCACTCACTGCATTACATTCTATTGGAGATTTTCAATGTGCACAGGATGTGATTACGAGGAGCGAGCCCATCCCTGTATAGACCTGAACAAGTGCGTGTGTTTTTAACTCCAAGGACATCCAGAGTTTTCATTTCCTTGCTGGGTTTGCTCGCTCTGAGAATGGGTCCATGTCCCTACTTTCTGTATGTTTGGTGCATCCCCCTTTCTCTTTCTCTCAGCAGCAGCAGAAGCAGCATCTTGGCAGGACTCTGCGAGGTTCACCCTGTCAGGAAGCAAAGCACCCACACAGTCCTTGGCTTGTTTCTAAGGCAACGGGTAATAAGGACATAGGTCGAGTCTGGCTTCTTGCCAGCTGAGTGCCCTCACTGTCAGAGTGTGCTGGGGGCCCAGGAGGGATTTCAGAAGGAAGTGTTGCCTGTCAGTTCTGAGGAAATGGTACCAAACAAATAAACTGCTCCCGGGCCCCTGGTTCAGCCCATTGTGCTGGGTTACCACTTCAACAGCTAATTCTCCTGCCCTCTTGCCATTGATTGGCAAGATTAATGCCAGAAGCAGCTGAGAGCAGATGTGGCCACAGAGGCAGCTCCGTGCTGGCAAGAGGGCTTCAGGGAGCTCCAAGTACCTCTCCATCCTCATGGCTTGAGTTACATGACTTCCTCCTCTGGGGCTACAGACAGGTCATGAGGGATAAAATTATCAGCCCAGGAAAGAGAAGATTTTTATAGCTTCTGCTACTTTTACAAAAATAGATAAAAGGAAGGATTGTTTTTTCCACCCTTTGCAGCCTGTAAACTTCCTTAGCACTGTGCATAACTTGCTCCTTCTTCCAGAAACAGGGAGTCCAGTGGGACATTGTGTGTTCAGGCTGTTGGGTGCCTTGTGCATGATGCTTACAAGGCAGGGCTCTCCGGTTTAGAGAGTTATTGCACTGCGGCATCCCCTTCCTCTCTCCTTTCCTTCCTTCCCTCCTTCCTGCCTTCCCTCCTTTCCCTTTTCTTTCTTTCAGCTTTATGACTTATAATTTGCATACCATAATTCACCTGTTTTAAGTATAAGTTACAGAGTTGTGCAACCATCACTACAATCCAATTTTAGAACATTTTTATCACCACCCCCCAACGCCTCTTTCTTTTATCAACCAATCCCCATTCCCAACTCCAGGAAACTATTAATCTACTTTCTGTCTCATGGATTTGCCTTTACTGAACATTTCATGTAAATGGAATCATACATACATTTCTTTGCTTGTTCGTGCCTGACTTATTTCACCTAAGCTGCCCTTTTGAAGTTTTTTCTATGTTGTAGCATCTGTGAGTACTCTGTTTCGTTTTGTTTTATTTATTTATTTATTTATTTATTTATTTATTTATTTATTTATTTATTTATGGCTGTGTTGGGTCTTCGTTTCTGTGCGAGGGCTTTCTCTAGTTGCGGTGAGCGGGGACCACTCTTCATCACGGTGCGCTGGCTTCTCACTGTTGCGGCCTCTCTTGTTGCGGAGCACAGGCTCCAGACGCGCAGGCTCAGTAGTTGTGGCTCACGGGCCTAGTTGCTCCGCGGCATGTGGGATCTTCCCAGACCAGGGCTCGAACCCGTGTCCCCTGCATTGGCAGGTGGATTCTCAACCACTGCGCCACCAGGGAAGCCCTTGTTTTTTTTTAATTACTGAATAGTATTCCACTGCACGGACATACCACATTTTGTTTAACCATTCATCAGTTAATTGACTTTTGATTGATTTTACTTTTTGACTAATATGAATAGTGCTATTACGCACATTTGCGTACAAGTATGTATGGGGAAATATGTGTTCATTTTTCTTGAGTCAATATCTAGGAGTGGAATTGCTGGGTCATATGGTAAATTTGTGTTTAACATTTTAGAAACTGCCAAGCAGTTTTCCAAAATGTCTGCCCAAATATATGTTTCTATCAGCAGTGGATGAGAATTATAGTTTCTCCTCACGCTGACCAGCACTTGTTATTGTCTGTCTTTTGTATTATAGCCATCCTGGCAGGTGTGAAATGATACTGCAGCCTTTCTTATAAAAGCTGGATTTAGGAAACTGAGTTTTCCTGGTTGTCAAGGTATTATCTACGTTCTCCTAGCTTGGCGGGAGACATTCTGAGATAAGGAGGCCAAACAAAATGAGGAGAAAATGATGACTAATAACACTGGCTAGAGTTTTAAAAGAAAAATGTTCTAGAAAGAAGTATTCCTTTTACGGATCCTTTTATGGATCAATAGTAATGAAAAATTCATTATGTACTTTAATTCTCCTAAATAAAAAGAAGAATCATTTTGTCATATCTACCTTCTTGCTTGGCAGATATGCCAAGATTTAAGCAACGTCTGAAATGTAGAACTTTAACTTGTGGGATCTGATTCTATTTTGGGATAGACTGTGTCAGAATTGAGTTGAATTATTGGACACCCAGCTGATGTTCAAAGCGTTGCCTGATGGTATGAGGAACACTGCCCCTGCTGACACACACACTGCTTCCTGAACCCTTTTCAGGGCCACTTGGGTTTGCAGCATCTTCTGGTTATAATGCATTTTGAAGTAGGAGGTCTAGATTTTGTCTTATATCAGACTTCACATAAGCACATTAAGCCAACAAGAGCATTTCTAGGGGAACTTCACACTTTGGAAGCATTGCTTGACTAGTTCATATGGAGGCATGTGTGTTTTTACTTTACTTGTATTAAATAAAATGTAATAGCTGGTTCTACTTTGGGATTTAAGAAGATGTTTTTGCTTCTAGACCATATTATAAACCCCTGTTACTTGGGCTTCGTTAGTTCATTTGGCTCTGCATAGAGCTACTAAGCCCAATATTCCAATGTTAGCTGATCTCAGTACTTCCATGGCTACAGACTACACAAATGCGTACCCTTGGTCAGATGTAGGTGTGGCAGGATGCATGTCAGGGTCAGCACTGGAAGGAACTTGGGAAACAGATGTGACTGTTCCTTTGACGCTTTAAAATGTCCTTTATTTTACTCTAAGTAGGTTATTCATCAATGAATAGTGTCAAAACACTACTGAGTACTTCATGGGCACTTAATGGATATTTTCAAGGCTGCATCAGTTAAGCAGGCAACTAATCATTTTGCTCATCTTTCCTAGGGTATAGTAAGAGGAGATAGAAAGAGACAAGGTATGTGGACAAATTGCCAGCAATGTATAATAAATTGCCCAAGACTGATACAAACAAGTGTTAGGTTTCTTGAGAAAGGAAACATAATTTTTTCTCTGAGAAGTTGGGGAAGTAGTCATAGTAAAAGGAATACTTGGTAAAGTTTCAATAGAGAGGCGAGAGGTGTCTTGGATAGGGCACATGGTACAGAGGCAGAAGAAAAAAAAAACATGAGGTATTTTTACGGAATTTTTGATGGATTATTTTGACCAAAGCAAAGAGTTTGAATAGAGAGGAGGCAAATAATGTTGGTAAATAAAGGTCTTCAATGTCCCACCAAGGAGCTGCACATTTTGCTATAGAGAATAAGGAGTCATCTAATATCACTGGGAGGGTGACCATATGACAATATGGTAACAACGTGTGCCCTGGACTGGGGGGGGGGCAGGAGATCTGGAGAGTGAGACACTGCAGATTCTGGCTAAGGTCCAGGAGGCAAAGAGAGATCATGGCCTAAGCTAGGACCATGTCTGTGAAAACATCAAGGAAAAGACCACCACAGTGAAAGATGGTGCAAAGGCAGAAGGGAAAGGATTTCATAGCTGGCAGGATGTGCCAGGCAGGGTAGAGGGCAGTCAAGAGGATCTCAGATCTGCAAACCTAGAAGAGATGGTAATTCGTTTAACATAATAAGTAAGTTGAGCAGAGAAACCAGTGACAGGAGAGAAAATACCAAGTTCAGTTTTTGATGTGTCTTATTTTAAGCGACTAGAAGAGGAAATTTCAGCAGGCATTTGGAAATGCGTTTGCCTGGTACAAATTAAGCATTTTTTTTTTTTTTTTTAATTAAATTTCCTTCACTCAGGGCCCTTCCCTTCCCGCCAAGGAGAAGTGAGCGTGAGTCACACCGTGAAAAGCTCCTGCCTGGAGGAAACTCTGCAGATTCCACTTCTGCGGGGCCAACTGCTTCCTTGCAGTAGGACAAATGAGGTCGTTTGAAACTTCCCAAGACAATGCATTCGTCTCTGCCAGGTAGGAGGAAGACGGCCAGTCCCGAGGCCGGTGAAGTGTCTCCTGGCGCGGACGCTTTATCGCTTTCCCGCTCTCGTCGACATCCCTGCCGTTTTCCGGTCCCACGGGACAGCTCCCAGCCTCCCCCCTCGGGGCAAAAAATATAAAAGCCCCCCTGCACGGACAGCCACCTTCATTCATGCCACCAACAGACACTCCTGTAGCAGGTGTTGTTAAAAGTTCGGGGAGCGCCAACCACCACGCCGGGCCTCCTGGCTGCGCACGGTGGGCGATTGCGTTGCGCGCTGCGCCAGGGTTGCCCGAGGACGGGTGGGGGGGGCGCGGAGCCGCCCCGTCGAGCGGCCGGCCTCTCCCACAGAACAATGCATCTGTCACCCAGTGAATGATAGGGCAGCAAGGGCTGAAAGGGAGGCGCACGTCTGGCTAGTCTTCCCACCAGGCTGGCCTGTGTGCCTCGCACTGCTCTTGGGCAAAGAGCCAGCACCCGGGTCTTGGAAGGTTCTTGACAAGGATGTACCTAGTCAAGGAGGACCCATAGAAGAAAGGATCAGCCAGGGCTGCCTTCTGCCCTGACTTGAGTGAGGTCACTGCCTTCACCCCTCCAGGTCTTAGGTCTCCAGCTGCCCACAGCACCCCTTTCAGGAGAGGACGGAGAGCTTGAGGACTGATAAGCCTTCCGACCGCTATTGGGGGGAAGCCCGCCCGCGGTCACGCTGCCTGATTAGCGCTCAGGAATCCTGCTGCGGGCTATTCCTGGCTCCAGCCCTAACCGGCTCTCTAATCCGAGGCAGTCCTGTCGCTCAATTTCCCCTTTTCATCAATACTCAGATGCTTTCTAGGACATAAGCCAGAAATGAGGCAGCAAAATATCAGTGAGTCCCAGCACCTGGCGTAAGGCGAGTGTTCTGAGTGATCGATTTCAAAGACCACGATTCTGGTCATGACTTTCAAATGTGGCTATGAGCACACATACTGTACACACATTCATACATATTCTAATGTGATTATTTCACAAATAACAAATATTTACTAATAACCTATAGCCAGTCCTTCAGGATCTGGTCGAATGAACAAACAAGACACATATAATCAGAGCAATTCATTTAGTGATAGTCTTAAGATTACTTATGCTTTTAAACAAGGTCCCTCTAACCTTATTTCTGCTTTTATTTTGTTTAAGCATCCCCAGGTGCACTTCAATTCTCTTGAACCAAGGTCGACCTCACAAATCCTTTGTTACTGGGGTGGTGATTAGGTTACACAGAAGAAGCTAACCTTTATCAAGGCCACAAAATTGAGTTAGGGATAGAACTGAAATGGTCCACAGGGATCTGGGTTTCCAATTCCATATTTATTCATGACCTGATTCCACAACTAGATGATAATTTTCTAGAAGGCAAGACTATGGCTTATGTCTCTACTTCTTCTCAAAACTGAGAACTATGCCTGGCATACAACAGGGGCTGAATAACTATTTTTGATGGGATTTCTTTAAAATTCCAGAAAGAAAAAGGAGATGAACAAAAAGAAATAAGGACCTAGTTAACGTTACAAGGGGGAAAGAAACTCCATTACTCTATAAAATATAAATGCGGCTCAAAAAAGAGGCAGGAAACTCCTACATGCGGATAATAAGGTAGGAACTTTGGTTGTACTGGCAGCTGGTATAATTCTGAGAGACATTTCCATGGCCAGAAAAAAAAGTTGTGAGTGAGTACATACGAGCTGAGTTTTAAGAGAAAGGTAGTAGATGCTGATTTTGGAAGACATGTCTGGAAAAGAGAAAGAACTCCTGGCTTGATTTTGCAGTACTATTATTATAAGTAGGTCACAGATAAAAACGTCCTGTGTCCAGAGCATCCAGAAATCAAATGGTTGCCAGAAGAGGCAAAGGACTGCAACATCGTAAGTCAGATGAGTGAGACTCTTGACCTTTTTAGTCAGGAAAAGATAACTGTGAAGGAAACATGTATTAGAAGAAGCCAGAAAAGACGTTTAGCCAAAGGAATTTTTGGAGTGGAGAGAGCAAACGTATCAAATTCCTGTGGACATGAAGGAAGCAAATATCTTGGTATGAGGTGAATAGTCACCAAAAAATACATCCCATCTGGTGAGGATGGGCAAAATCAGTATGGAGAACCAGAGAATGAAAAAGGGCATAAAAGGATGACCACATTAAAGTTCCCTCCAAATGACCACTGTAGATACAAGAGGGAAAGACCCAAAGGTAAGAGACAGTGAAGTGTGAGGGCGGGTAGAAGCTGGAGGACAGAAATTCAAAGAAGCAAGGTGCCACCACTGCATTCCCATCAGATGTTTCTTCTGAACAGGGACTCCCCGTGTACAACCTCATAATCCAGAGAGACTGAACTTAAGGGTATATGACTTCCCCTTTTCTTTTTCTTTTATTTTCACTAGAGAAGAGATGGAATTGAGTGGGGATACCGGGTGGGGCTGAAGGAGGAAATTCTCTTCTATTATGAGCATGAATTAAGACGATGTTGCCGCAAGCCCCCATCCATGTGCCTGCTCGACCTGGGCAAATGTGAAGCCTGCAGCCTTTCAAGGAGTCCGGATTTCTTAACTTCAGCAGTCGGGGCTAAGGCAGCAATATCAGTGGCCGTGGGCTACTGAGGGGACCTGTGCAAAACCACAGAATATGTAGAATTGGGTTTCGTGCCCCTTTCATTTCTTTTTCTGAATGTCTCTCCCATCTCTTGCTCCTTCCCTTGTCTCCCAGATACTCAGCAGCCCCTGCTGCTCTCAGAAACTAATTTATTTAGCTCACCTCACAAAGTCCCACTGAGTCTATCCAGACAAATGAGCTCATTTGAGCCACACCTTAAAAAGGAATTTAAAATATATACCGTTAGCACTCCTATGTTACAGGAAGGTTAAGTTATTTGCTGCAAGGCCATTCAGGAAGAGATTGTCAGAGCTGAGACTTGAACTCAAGTTCTCAGAAGTCTATTTCCCTTAGGTGCCGTTTGCATGGGGAATTCTCATTCCTCCTTTACACTGCTCCACACGGCCAAGGCAGATAATAAAGACAGATCAGTGTCATTGTGACATCTACTCTCCCCCTTTGCTCGTGTTTGCAAGATGCTCTCCATCCCTCCAGGGCTCAGTACAAACACTCGTTGGCTTCAAGCCTCAAGATGAGAGTGTGAGAAACTGTGAATTACAAATTGAACACGGAGGACATGTTGAAGTGGAAATGAGGAAGAAAGTCTGGCAGAGGGGGAAAGATAATGAAAAGCAGTGGTGCTGATTCCCTGCGGAGAAGGATTCTGCTTGAGGGTGAGTTTAAAGGCCTATCAAGCCTTGGAAAGGGGAGGATGGCAAGGTGAAATGCAGGCTTCCTCAGCCCAGGACCTGGGAGAAAGAATAGAGGAAGGCAGAGCTGATGTGATGTATACCTGGATGATGGTCTCTGGGCTTGAGAGGAAGAAAAATTCCTTGCTCACATCAGCAGACTTGGTACCTAGCACATCATCTGAAGTAGCAGATGCTCAATAAATATTTGTGGACACAAACCTTAACACATTTCCCAAGCAAAAACTAAAGCCGGGAAACAAAATGGGGTAAAGCAAAAAGGAATCTGTAATATGAGTTAGGGATGAATAATTAAAGACAAAAATATAATTAGGCTAGTGGTGAAAGTTATTTGTATTAAGAGACCAACCACTGGTGGTGTTGCATCTGAGGCTGTGAAAGCCAAAGGGAACAGAGACCGTTGAGAAGCACCTGCTAGTTTTATGACGGAAGAAAGTGAAAGAGAGAGAGGTTAATATCCTTCCAAAGCATAAATAGCTGGTTTAGTAGCAAAGAAAGGTCTTTACATCTGGAACTCCTTATTTAAAACTTGAACATGAACTGAAAGGCCAACATCCTACACTAGTCCCAAAGTAGAGAGAGCTGTGGCTTTGTTTGTAGCAGACCACATTGGAGCTCCGGGTGTCACCTACTTTGTGACACTGGACAAGTCACGTAGGGTTTGAGCTTCTTGTATTATCTAAAATGTTGGGAAGATAATAATAACTACCTCTATTCCATCACAAAGTTGTTGTGAAAAACCTGTGAGATAGTATGTCAAAGGATTTTATGAAATAGAACATTTGCAAAGGTAAATTATTTTCAATGTCTTTTAGTATTTGGGCAAAAAAGCCTCATTTATATAGTGTAAGTTGCCTTAATTGTCATATAAAATCTGTGTCAGCACATGGAGACATTTTAAAAGATGTATGATATTAAATCTCATGTGATAAAGAAAAGACATGCGGTCTACGTACATTCATGCTTTTAAAAAAAACCTCATGGAAGAAATATCCTGCCTGCCAACCACATGGCAAGTCTTGTTTAGATTGTATTTTACATTTTCTTCCTTTATTTTTCTATTTAAATTATTTCACATCTATCTAAATGTTTATAGTTATGCATACAAATTTATCTTTAACTTCCCGTAACTATGTGTGTAGCATCTTAAGAATCTTCTTGCCTTCTAGAATGATAGGGTAAATAGATTTTAAAGGATCCTAGTGATTTTTCATCCAAGAGAAATAAACGACTGAAGATAATGATTTCAGAGCTTCCCTTTACAGTGACTTTTATTTTTTGTTGTTGCTACCATTTGAATGAGAGGGAAAGGGCACGGTGAAAAAGATGTTTCAAATTTCCCACTCAAAATCACGATGGGAGAGTTGGCTCTTTTCAAAGAAAAAGAAGTGGGAAAGGGGCAAGATAGTAAAATAACATCAGTGGGTAATAAATAGATGGCAATTGTATCCTACAAATGGAAAATAACTCTTGCATCTACTTTGAAGGAAACTTCTGCAAATAAGCTTGATTCAAAAGAGAACAATGCAAATACATGTTGAGGAGTCTTAAGAAAATGCAAATATAGGAAGAATGGATGTATAGTTGGAAGTAACTATTTAAGAGCTAAGAAAGACAAAAAGCTGTTGGTTGTTGGTTTGTTCTATTTTCCAAAGGGAAGGAGTGCCTAATGGTTACAAATAGAAGAATAAAGCACAGAGCCCCTGAGAATAGAAGGATGATGTTGAGTTTGGAGGAGCAAAATATGAGGAATACAGAAACGTCTGAATGGAATGGATGAGGGTATAGGTTATATAAAAATGTAATGAAAGGGTGCTAGCACTAGAGTGCCATTCTTAGAACAAAATAAACAATGGAATCAGGACAATATTATTAAGAGAAAAGAGAAGACAGTTAACACATAAGAGAAGTCATATAAATTAGAGAATGGAGAAACGATAGAAGAAATTATATAAGGAAAACCACCCATCATAATTATTGTTTGGTTTGTTTGATTTGGTGGTATGTTGGCAGGTTTGACATTTCATACATTAAAAAAAAATGTAGGTAGCGAATTACAATGGAGATGAGAGGGAAGGACAATAATAAAACCAAATACAATTTAAAGATTTAACAGAATTTTTAAAATGGATTTAAATAATATCCAAGAAGTTTCTATAAGACCTAAGAGGAGACTCTCCTTGTAACTCTATACATTTCTGTGAAAAAAGGGGCGGGAAGGGCCACTTTGTATTAAGTGCAGGCATTTTCCTAGTTTAAACCTATAAGGAAATTCAGATGACCACAACCTATGTTTTTTAAATGGCCAGGAGAGAAAGGGAGGATTACCAAAGCAACTTTTGAGGGATGGTTTTAGTATCTAATATTTACCACATGTTAAGTGCATCTCTGCTCCAAGGAGTTTTAAAAATATTCAACTATTTTATATCACATAAAATTGTTGTTTTATGATCTGCGCTTCTATTTAAATAATTGTGTTTCTGTCAATATTGATATTTAAGCTATCAAATATTAACTTTTTATATCATGGGGAAAATGTCACAGGAAACCCAGAAAGTAGTTTTATGAAACTTTTTAGAAGTTTGTTAAACTATCAAAGGAAATAATAATAAATTAAAAAACTTTTTGTGCCTGATTTTCATTTGTGCCTAAAATCCTAGGCCAAAATGTCAATTGATGCATTCCTGTCAGATTATTTCACAGCTCAATGATTGAATTTATTTGAGTCTTGTTTTCCTAGAGTAACACAAAATTTTTTGAAAATCCCATGAGTATTAAGCTTACAGGTGTCCCTTTCCTGGTGCTCTGAAAACGTGGCCAATCTCTCCATGTGACAGGATCACACCACAGCTCGTATCCACTCTGTGCAATAATCTGCAAACGATAAAGACTTTACAAGGCCAACCCCCATGTGTACTTGCAGAAAGGCCCCTGTCAGACACAGCAGGTGCCTGTGATATCTGAGAGTGGATCACCAGAGCTGACATGTTCAGCAGCTCAGGAGGCCAATTTAAAGATGCAGAAGCAGGGCGCTCTGTGTGCGACTCTGATGGGGCAGTGGTCCTTGAGGCTTCCACAAGCAAGTGGCACTGAATGAAAGAGAACACTATTTACCCCTGAAACTGCTCAATGGCTGTAAAAAGAAATGCCAGGCTTGGACTGGGATCCCAAATGACAGCATTTCCTGGGCAAAAAGCAAGTCATTTCAAAAATACCCATGAAAGAACTTTGAGACCACTGGGAAACATTTCAACTTGGAATAAAATGAAAGTGAATTTGGCAAGTAAGCATGTGGGGGTGGAGAGTTAACTTCTCTTCCTGCGCTAGGGTTCTTTAAGCTTCATACACATGCGATAGCCTCACGAACATTGAACAAGTGGGGAAGCCCTCTCTTAGCTGGAATAAATAGCACTTGTCTTTACAAACTGAAGTTTTAAAGCCTGAGACCTTATTCGGACAAAATCATTAAATAAAATCTGAGATAAACCTAACCCTGAGCCATTTATGTGGATAGATAGTATTTTCTCACTTTAAACCCTTTTGAACTTTAGAGTTGGATATGGAGGACATTTAAGGAGCAAACTTCAGAAAGGCTAAATAACATAATCAACAGACAACTTGAATCCAAATGCTGTGATTTCCAGGAAACTTGGGATTTCATAGAAGTACTATTCTTAATATTGCTATATAAGAAAGAGAGATAATATATGACATTATATATTTGATTAAAATGGAATAAATACAATAAATTCACCTTTGTCTTCATATATATATATATATATATATATTTAACATTTTCAGTCTAAGGAGTTGCTTTTTTTTTAATAAAAAGTATGAGCTATTCGAGAAAACTAGCTCCATTATTTGGAAGATTTTTAAAATTTTAATCAAGTACAAAACTAAGGGTAGGGGAGGGGCTATGTGGTCTGTTTTTTCTTTTCTGTTCCAATTATTTGTTTATTTTATGATGCTTGTACCTAAATTAATTCAAATCCCTTATTCACTAGTTTTGTTTCTAATAATTTGAGGCCTATGTAAAAATTACAATAACATTTAAAATTTGATTGGCTGTCAACATTAAGGACATTTAAATAAGAAGCTTTAGGAAATGACACATGAGAAGGAAAAGAAAAACCAACAGGTCTGCAGCAGCAGCAGCAACCTTGGTAGAACCTTGACATAAGAGTTACTTTACAGTTAAATCTTGTGACTATTCTCAAGCCATGTATGAACGGATACATATATGGCTGCAAATCAGCTTAGAATCAAGAGATGAAATCAGTCTCCATTCTATGTGGTCTACATTTCAATCTCCTCTCCTTCTGCCCCTTGTCAGTGTATCAGATTGCTTCCAGTTTAGCTGGACACCATCCCGAAGCTAAGTCATTTCTCAAGTTGAGGATACTGTGAATAATAACAATAGCTATTGGGCACGTATTGCATTCTGAGATGTGCTAGCCATATACATGCATTCACTCATTTAATCCTCACAATTCTACGAGGTACATACCCTTACTGCATTTCAAGGGTTCTAATATGCACTCTCCCCACCGTCCCCAACATTCTAACATTTCTGAAATTAGAATGCATCTTACAGACAACGACAAGTCATTAATTGTGCTTTCTCAGTTGTATATTAGTTATTAATGACAAAAATTGATGGTGCAGCCTATAATTGATAATGTCTTAGAATTGAAGACACACAGTACTTTCCTCACATCACAGAGTTTCTAATTAAGGTTAGATTGTAAAACTTATCCAGGGTCACATGACCAGAGGAGTCCAGGCAGCCTATGCAGTGCACACACTGAAAGCCATTCTTGCCTCCCAAGCCCTCTGTCTCCATCAGTTGCTGTGGCCCCTTTTGGGGGATTTCTCACAAAAGCACAGCTCTCCCTGAGGAACAGGAAGTTCATACATTCTGTATTTAAACTTACCTCTGACTTATATGAAAACACCAACTCTAAAAATCCAGGATTAGGAAAGACCAATTAAAACTATTTTGGTTTTAAAAAAGAAAAGAAAAGAAAAAGCAAAAAATCCCGTAGTCAAACAATCACTCCTGACTTTATATTATTTCATTCTATCAATAATTCAAACTCTCAGTTGGATGGACTCAACTTTTAGACTAGCAAATGTTTGCTAGTCAGGAAAAAGACATTCATTTTTTTAATCAAACTCCAAATGCTAATCTGTGTTTGAGATTGCACCCAAGAGCCAAAAGCAGAGGAGAGTATGGGTTGTTTTTTGCATTTTTACATGTCTTCCTCCTTTTTAACTATACATTTAAGTTGATCATAAAGACATTTCTGTGGTTTTGAGTTAAATGTAGAATTAAAAGCTTTGCGAACATGGTCACTACATTGTGGGAAGAGTGGGACTCCTGGCATTATCTCTTGTGGCTCTTTGTATCTTTATATTATTGTTAAATCACTTTGTTAAGTGTCTCATATATTTTGTAAAGTGACATCACTAACAAATAAATGCCAACATGTTTACAATTAGTATTCATGAAATTTAAAGCAAAGAAATCATAGCGTATACTATTTTTTTTACTGGTTCTTGTTAAAACCGTTTTAGCATTTTATCTGTATATTTGTATTCTATCACAAGCTTGCTACAAATTGCATAAATAAACCTTGTTACGGTTTTAGACAATATTTTTATTTCTAGGAAATGTGTATATGCCTTGGTAAAAAGAATTTAGGGTGGAAATACTACACACTCTGGCACCTTTATGTTACAAAGCATTAGATTCCTTTATTGACAATAAACTTACACTATTGTTTTGGGGCTCACAGTTACACAGGCAATAATCATTTATTAATCCCTGCCAGGCATCAGAAGCTGAGCTGGGCATAGATGTCCGCAAGTGACTAGCACAGAGGTCATGCCTTCCCTGGGCTCACAATACAGGAAACATGTAAACAGACAAATACAGCACAGAGCTGTATGACACTGTAAATAGACATATGAAAAAAGTTCCACGGGAGAAGTGGATTTCATTCACACTCAATTGCATATAGATGCGGATATGTGCTTTATTTTCAAACTGCCTATCCTTCAGCAGTTTCATGTTATTTCCTCTTACGAGACTCTATAAACTACCAATTTGCTTTCTACTTCCTTGTAACATTATTACCTTCAGTTTATTAATATTTTTGCTAATTGTTTTGCCCTCACTACTTACCACCCAGCCAGAGTTGCAAGAGAAGGATATTTAAAGCTTCTTCTTTTTAAGCATAACATGTTCAAATCCCAATACAAACGACAGTAAAATCATCAAGATGAAAGAAACAAAATGCCCATTTCTATATTCATGCTTTACACTTTACAGGACTAAACACCACTGCCCATTTCCAGCTCCTCCAAAGGAAGCAGGGAAGTATGGCAACCTTCTCAACTTCTATAGGACAAGTAATATGTTCACTTGGTTTGAAAATTTAAAAGCTACAAAATTTTTCAAAATATTAAAAGGTACAAAAGTACATGCCCATCTTCCAGTTGCTATCCCAGGTTTCCTTTACCTTCCCTCCTCTCTCCTCTTTCTCTTTTCCTTCTTCCCTTCCTACTGCCTCTCTTATTTTAAACACATTTAGCAAAATAAAACTATCCTCATTGTTCTGCCCCTTGACTTTTTTTTTCCATTTAACAATATATATTGGAGATCTTTCCACATCAATATATAATGCACTTTGCCTTTTTTTAAATAGCAGTATGCTATTCCTTTGAACAGATGTGTCAGAATATATTTAATAGTCCTAACTTAGGAATAACCTTGAACATACGTCATTTCCCTAATGAGCAAGTATACTTTAGGGACAAACTTTTAAAGGTGGAAATGTTGATTTGAAGGATCTATCCAATTGAAGGAGCTATAATAGATATTGCCAAACAACCAAAGATTGTTTACTTGGTTTGACCATTGAAGAGCGACTTGGGAACCCAGCTAAAATATCTAACAACAACAACACAAGAATGGTTCTTATAGTAACGGGAGTATCTGGTTTTCAGTTTTGTCATTTTCAAGTTACTCATGTTTTGGTCTCTTTGCAGACATGATCAAAGGTCATCTGCTGAGTGCCAAAGCAGACTGAAATCCAGAGAGTATAGAAAGGTCTTGCAATAATGGTTTAGTTTTAAAGATACATTATTTGTAGATAGAAATTCTGATTGTATTCCACTTCTGTCTTCTCTCATCTTCTCGATCATTTTGGCCACTGATGTTCAAAGCAAATCTGTCTTTAATATAGTTACTAAACTCTGTAGGATTTGGATAATCTTTTTGCATGCTTTTATAAGCTGGAATTAGAGACAGCAACACAATTCAGCCTCTTGCTGTGGAAACCACAACCTTCTAAAGGGCATCCTGCCTGGACATCATTTCATAGAGAACAAGCTCTGTCCCTTGGGCGCCTTGAAGACTGCCCGCATGACTTGTTGCATCATGTGACCTTTGGCAGTAAACTTAAATTTAAACCAGAGACAAAGCGGGCATTTCCGCCTTTTAACAATTGAAATCCCTCCAACTTCTGTAACAGCGCTCTTCCCATTATACTCCCTCCCCTGGTTTATCATCTAAGCATTCCTAGATTGAAAACCCATGTGAAAAAAGTAAACTTGTCCCACAAGACCATTCAACATGGGACAAGTGACCCAAAGAGTAACAGCTCTCACCTTGAGTTGATAGATGAATACTGGTCTCTCTTTGTCTTTAAAATTCTACCTCATAAGCAAGGATGGTGGGAATCTGCCTGTTCTGTTGTCATGACCAATCAGACAAGAGAATGAAGATGGCTTTGGGTGTTATGTGTTGTGTGGTGAAAATGTTGCCCAGTATTTTCATGAGTTGTCTTGAGGAAGCGGGGGAATAAGTGAGGTTATGAAGTGAATGGATGGTCCTTCTATCTCTAACATGGCAGTGAACTCAATGACCCATTGAGGAGTGAAATTAACATTTGAATTTTCACCTTCCTTCTCCCAATACATTGCTTTGTTTCTTGACCAGCCAGAAAAAGACCTTTTTCAGGGAGACAGCTAATCTGGAAGTAATAAGACAGCAGAATAGCTAGAAAAGCCAAGTTGTTTTAAATAATAGGATGACACTGCACGATGGCACATTGCTTAGCCAATGTTTTACGAACCAGATCTTGCAGCAACTTTGGCTTTGAGACCATGAGAGTGAGGATAAACCTAGGCCTTAAGTCTCATGTGTGACAAAGGAGCCAAGGCTCCCTTGAATAGTTGAAGGTTGGAGGGCCATAATAAGGTTAAAGACCACCATCTCCAATCAGTGCTGACCTATGCAGAGAAAGAGGAAAGGTGAGTAATGAATATGATCACGGGAACCGTTGTAAATTACAGATAAGCAGAAAGTCACTTGGACAAACAATGGAAATGAAAATAGTGGGAAAACACAAAAAGAAGGCACAATGGATCTAAAACACTTTAACAGAAGAAAGAATAGAAGGAAGTGGCTATGATTTGATCAGGCAGTGAGACTAATGATTGGTGGTTCTTGAAAGTAACTAAAAGCATTAAAGGGGTCTGTGATGAGCCCATGATAGGGGAGTTTTTTTTTCTTTTTTTTAAAGTTTTTAAAAGAAAAGAGTAAGCACAGTGCTTTGGCATGTAATTTTTAAAGAGTAAAGGAATAAATGGAATTATACTGGGCCTTACTGTAGCCCAGATCTCAGTAGCTCATGGGCAGGTGTCTGTTCACTGTACTGGAAAGTCCACAGCCTCCTGGAAGCTCTTGCTGTCAGTAGAGCTTCACAGCTGGCCAGGTTAAATGACCACAACAACAATCAGCAAACTAAAGAGGCTGCAGGCCCAGAGGAACACAGATGCACAATAGTTACCCTGGAGGAGAAATATCTGGCCACCCCACACAATTTGGTAGCCCAACTCTCTCCCTTCTTATTGGGCAAGGCAGTGGGGGACTGAGTTTTAACTTTTGTTCTTTTTCACCCAGGGGATACATGGGTCCATGCTATCCAGGCTAACTTCTCATGTAAGAAGGGCTGACTCTGACTCAGAAGACTACATGTGGTTTCACTTCCAATGACATCTGGAAAGCAAGGGGTCAAATATCGTCTGGTAGAGAGATGTCCTGGTGAACACAGGGAAGGAGCCAGCTCTGTTCTTTTTGGGAGATTAGTAAGGAGTGAAATAGGGCTTGATGTGGATGGAATTTTAGTGAGGAATTAGAATAATGTTTCTTTTCCTTTACTTTCCTTCTTAAATTACTTCTAAGAGGAGAGGTAAGGACAGCGGGGGTCAGTGGGGGGAAGGAAAGGAGGGAAGAAGGAGCTACTGGAATGATCACAAGAATTCAAATAAAATTACAACCTTCCAAAAGGCACTGAAAGTTTTTTCAACCTCCTTTAACTACCAACCTCGTGTCTTGGCACTGAGTGGGTTTGAATTAATATTTCATACTTGGAGAATTTAGAAATAATGTCTATACATTCACAGCATTTTGTTTCTCAAAGCATAATAATTTTCATTTAATTTTACACCAGCCTGTCACATTTACACAAATAAAAATCGAATTGGCAATAAAGAAAGCATATTCTTTTTATAATAGAAGCACTTCATGACCAATTCCTACCCTCCCCAGAATTGGCACTGGGAAATGTGATAGCACAATAGAAAGACAAAGCCAAACACACATACTCTCCCCCTCCCTAAACATATAACAAGTTCCCTCAAGTCTAATCCCCCCAGCAAGGGATCCCACATTTTTCATTAATATAATACAAAAACATATGGTTAAGAAAGAAAGAGAACATAAAGAAATGAGCAGAAGAGCTACAGAATTCAAAGAAAACACATTCCCTAGTTCATACCCACATCTAACTGCCTAAGAAATTTCAATGAAAATCAGATGTGATTTTCAGCATGTATTCTGCTTAAATAAAATATGAGTGAAATACAAGGAATTCTCTATGTGGTGGTAACAAAATTGTCTTTCACTCTATTGAGTTATAATTGTATAGGGTTATTGTGAGGATTAGATAGCATTTGTAAGCTGTTAAAGAACTATATAAATTTATATTCCCAAATGTTAAAAATTAATTCTTACTGTTTCAGAGATGTAGATATGGTTGCAGAAGACAAGAAAAGATAGATTTTTGGTCTAAATGTGTACCAACTTCAAGACATAAATTGAAAATATTTTTAAGAGATAAAAAAATCCCATCAGCAATTTTTCTTTTTTTAAAAAATAAATTTGTTCTTTTTTTCCTAAAAGAAAATCCCAGAAAAAAGTAATTCCATCCTCATTTTGTGTATGTCACAATGCAATACAAGTGGAAAAAATACAGTAGGAAGAAAGGCCTTCCCCGTAAGATCCCAAGTTTCTTAGAAAGCCCTGAAATCAAGATGAAAGAATGAAAGGAGGGAGGGAAGAAAGGAAGGAAATGGAGGGGAGAGAAGGGAAGAAACAAAGGAGAGAAAGCCAAGGTCAGACCCAACAAGGAAATGAATCTCCGCTCTTCACAAGTCACTTGCTCTTCTCCTGCTGAGTCCTTTGTAGCAGCGCCACTATTTGGTTGTTAGCTCGTGTTTTAATCTGAGTCTTTGACTTCCTTTCATCCTTCTGAATCTGATCTAGTTCATCTTTAGAAGGTGCTTAAAAGACTGAGGACCGCAAAGTCTCACTCTAAAAAAGATTAAGATAAACAACAGGTTGGGGAAGGGTTTTTTCTGTCTTTTGACTTTAGGCCTTTGAGCATGTTTTCACATTTATTTCTATTTAAAGCAAAATATAATTCCTTTACTGGAGTTAAAAGCCAGAATCATAATATCAGCAGGAAAGAATATCTATTCCACACTCATCTACATGTGATGGCAAGACAAGTGAGAATAATAATGCCAACAAAACCCCAACCCTCTTCTTCCAGAATGATCGCTCTTTCAATCAACACATCTATTGAGCACCTATTATGTGTCGTGCATTCATTCTTTCAGGCACGGGAGATACCACAGTGGACAAAACAGGTAAAAATCCTTGCCCTTAAGAAACTGAGAGTCTTGGGGATGGGAGGTCAGGTAGCAAATTAGAGATGCCCTAAAACATCCTTTATTTATCAGAGATTATTTGCTTTAAACACTCTCATATATATGTGCCCAGATTAGGTCAAGAGTAAGATACAAAATTTTTTGAGGTCCTAGCATCATGAAATGTTTTACAAATCCTCAAACATTTGAGAAAACTGGAATATATACAAAACATGTTTTAGCAGTTTTAAAACAAATATAAGATGATTTTCTTAGTTTGTAGTCTGAAGAGCAAAAATACTTTATAGTGGTTTTTTTCAAAATTTAAAAATTTTTTATATTCAGTGATCAAAGGCTCAAGTGTAACATAAGTAAGAAAGAAAAATATTTTTTCAAACTATTTCACAAGGGAGTGGAGGAATGGAGGGGAAAGTTCTTAAAAATATTTCCCCCCAACTTTTCTAGTTTCATTTTTATGTTCCCATAAAGCCTAACCTGGTGTCTTGCATTTCATGGCTTTTCAGCGAATATATGTTGCACAATTATTTTATGAGTAGTATAGGGCAAATTCTTAATTTAGAGAGCACCTCAAATTCATTCTAGAAAAAAATATTGTGCCGGATCTAAGCTGAAAAATAAACATTTTATTGTGTGGTTCATAATTAATTCTAACCTTTTAATCCTCAAGAACCCAAATTTATCTTTAGGAAGTGAGCTATGCTTATAGCCTATTGTTCAAAATTTATTGGAAATAATGACATTGTTTTATTTTATAACCCATTAAAAATAGATAGTTATTATAACCTTACTTCTTTATTTTATAACTCTGGAAATTCTACATTATTAACTTACTTACAATATAACTTGGCCTTACCTAGCATAGTTTCAGAAATAAATGGTTTGCTTCATCTGTAGGTGCAGGACAGAGAGATGATTCTCTGGAAGGCATGATGAAAGTCCGGGCAGAGCCAAACCAAAGGGTAAACACAGTCTTGAAGAAGCTCTGATCAGAGGCCTGGGTTTATTTTGTGGTCCAGGAGGTGGAGGGTGAGGGGTCAGCCAAGGTTGATGGTTAGGAGCCAAGTGGGGGCGTTGCCAGGGACATGGCTGGAAGATGGAGCAGAAAAACTGTAACCTGTAAGACTAACCCAGGAACTGAAGGCAGGAACATGGAAAGCCAAAGAAGTCAGACGGCTCTTCCTTCGTCTAGCGCTGCCTGAAGGACATTGCCCTGTCATTCTAGGCAACATCTTTAAGACACTGTCCAACACCAGAGACTGGGACGCGTGCATTTTAGTTTGGGGAGGAAGTAGACATCTTCCCAAAGAACTGTCAGTGGATTCAATGAGATCAGTGATTATGCTGGTATTATTTACCTGTTGTTATGTGACAAAATAATCCCAAACTTGGCAGTTTAAAACAACAAACATTTATCATCTCCCAGTTTCTGTGGATCAGGAACCCAGGAGTAGTTTAGCTGAGTGTCTCTGGCTCTGGGTCTTTCACAAGGTGGCAGGCAAGGAGTCAGCTGGGGCTGCAGTCATCTCAAGTAGGAGAGTAGGAGAAGATCCACTTCCAAGGTCATGCTCCTGGCTGTTGGCAGGCCTTATGTCCTTGCTGGCTGGTGACTGAAGATATTGGTTCCTTGCCACATGGGCCTTTTAATAGGGTAGCTCACAACATGGCAGCCAGGCTTCCCTTGCAGGAGGCGAGCTAGAGAGTGAAAGAATGTTAGAGAGAGTAAGACAGAAGCGACAGTTTTTCTAACCTAATCTCAGAAGTGACATCACATTGCCTTTGCACTATCCTATGTGTCAGAGTGAGTCACTGTGTTCAGCCACACTCAAGCAGAGGGGATGTGCTAAAGCATCGATGTTAGGAGGCAAGAATCCCTGGGACCCTTCTTCAGGGCTGCCTACCACAGCACTCCACAAAGAAATCTGTATTACTGGATATTTTAGAACAGAATAGACAACACTTGGTCAGGCAAGGAACAGGTATTCACCTGCCTGAAGGTAGAAACTGATGTTATCTCAAAAGTTCCTTTCACCCCTATGATTATACTCTCTGTAATGAAATGGGTTCTTTCTCTTTTCTTGGTCAATTCCGTCTGATACACTATGGTGGTGCAATCATTATCTCCTCTATTGTCACATGGCCAAAGTCTCTAAGCAGTATAGCACAGTGGTTAAGAGACAGACTGCTAAGCTTTGAATCCCAGATCTTGAGTTACTAGCTGCTTAAGTTTATGCCTCAGTTTTCTCATCTGAAGAATGGGGATAATACTTTTACCTAGCTCACAGGCTGCTGTAAGAATTAAATGAGTTAAGGGCTTAGTATGACTCATGCACATGCTACATGATCAATAAATGTGAGCTAACAAAAGAAATCTGACCTGTTCTCTAACTATTGACAACTTTGGGAGGAAAAGGAAGTTAACCTTTTTTTTCATATGATTTCCTATATGTCAGCCACATAGACTCTTTCTCTTTCCTCACTTCCTAAAGTGAGTCTTCATCAGATTAGTCATACCTCAAACATGATGACTCAGACACCTAGGCACAGTGACAAGATAATGTGGGTGATGAGAGAGCCGGCCAAGGAGATGAGGACTTCAATCTTCTATTGTCTTATTCTAAGACTAGTTCAAGCCCTTCACCTGTTTACAATAACATTTATATTTCAGAAATTATTTCTCAGGCATTAATCTTTTCAGTTTCCACAAAACAGCTGGAATTAAACTTTTTAAAAAATTCCTTTGATGTCTTCTTAGTTGATTCTTTATAGACTTTGATATTTTTATTTAAAAAAATCATGCTTATTCTAGAAAAAAATAGAGAATGGGGATAAGTAGAAAAAGAGAGAGCTAAAAAAGTAAAAAAAGAAGAAATATACTGATAATTCCAATATTACTGATATCTTCTCAGTTGATATTTAGAGCTTTTGATTTTTTTTTAAAAGATTTATTGATTGATTGATTGATTGATTGCTATGTTGGGTGCGCGGGCCCCTCACCATCGCGGCCTCTCCTGTTGCGGAGCACAGGCTCCAGACACGCAGGCTCAGTAATTGTGGCTCACGGGCATAGTTGCTCCGCGGCATGTGGGATCTTCCCAGACCAGGGCTCGAACCCGTGTCCCCTGCATTAGCAGGCGGATTCTCAACCCCTGCGCCACCAGGGAAGCCCCCTGATTTTTAATTTAAAAAAATTATGCTTATTCTAGAAAAATTACAGTAAGTAAATAAGTAAACAAATTTTTTAAAAAGAAAACACACTGATAATCCCATATCCGTAGAGAACCATGACTAACATATTTGTATCTATCCTGGGCATTTTTCTATATATGTGTATAAAATATAATAATATATACAATATTTTGTAATGCTGTCTTTTTTTTTTTTTTTAACTCAATAGCACATTGTGAACAAATTGATTTACTCTAAAAAGAAGTAGACTAATAAGGGCAAAAAGTTCATTTACAATATGAAAAAGAAGAAAGTGAATCAATTTAGAGAGAACAGGGAGACAGAGAAAATAATAAGACTAGGAAAAGGAGTTCTTTTGTTTACCCAGGAAAGGCTGAATTTAACTCTTCTTCCCCCTACAACATGCAGATACTTGGAAAAGCTCACTCTTTAACTTGGGTCCAGGAAACCCAGCCAGCCGGGAAAGCAGTGGCAGACTTTCTTCATGCTTACATTTTATGCATTTGGTGACTACTCTGTGTGTACAGAAGGGGATCTTTGAGAATACTATCTGCTGAACACCTAATATCTATACTTTCTGAATTCATACTGATAAGGACCCATAGATGCCTCGTTTGGGGACTGAATTGAAAGCACCAATACCCACTAAAAAAATACCTTTTCCTTCTAAAAAATTACTTCTTGAATTGAAATCCATGTAATCAGCTAACATGAAAATTTGTCTAACCTGAATGAAGATACTAGTCTAATTCTGATCCACTTTTAAACTTGAGCATAATAATATATTTTCTAACATTTTCAATGAAAGAGTAATTCAACATTCACATTTGGCATTAAAAAATTTCAATAATCAGATGCTTCTCCATTAAAGAAAGCAATCTAGTCTTAACTATCAGAAAAAATAATTCCTATTTCCATTTATCTCCAACTCCCTTTGCAGTTCATTCCAGGCCAATGATCCATTGTTTGATTTAGCAAGAAGTCATTCAAAATGAGATCCTTCAGTTGTCTCTGATCTTTAAGGCTTCCTCTCCCTTTCACTTTCTTTGGGTCTAAAAGAAATAAATGCCTTCCTCTTTCTATGCATTTATCTACTTTTAGAATCCATGCTCTTCTCCAGCTGTTGAATTTATTGGCATGGAATTGTTTACAATATTGCCTTGTTATTGCTTTAATGTCTGTAGAGTATGTAATAAAGTCCCTTTTTAATTCGCAAAAATTGTAATTTGTGGGGATTTTTTTTTTTCTATTTTTCTTGGTCAGTCGAGTTAATTTATCAATTTTATTAATCATTACAAAGAAAAAGCTTTCAGTTTCTTCGATTTTCTCTATTGTCTATAATTTCATTGATTTCCACTCTTGTGTTTATTTTATCCTTCCTAATGATTGCTTGTGTTTAATTTGTCCTTCTTTTTATGGTTTCTTAAAGTAGAAACATATCATTGACTTTTGACCTTTTTTTTTTCTAATATGAGCATTTAGAGTTACAAATTGCCCTTCAAGCCCTGCTACACCTATGTTTCGCACATTTTGATATACTTTAATTTTTTTCAGGATCATTCTGTTCCAAATATATGTCAATTTTCTTTGGAATTTCCTCTTTGATCTATAGATGGTTTAGAACTTCGTTGTTTAATTTCCAAATATTTGATGATTTCCAGGTGTATTTTTTTACTGACTTCTAAAGTAGTATTGTTGTGTTCAGAGAACGTTTTGAACTATCCCAATTCTTTGATATTTATTGAGACTCATTTTATGGCCCAGCATCTGATCTATCTCTGTGAATGTCTTAAGTGCACTTGAAAAAAGTACTTATTCTACTGTCAATGGATGTAGTATTCTACAAATATCAAATGGGTTAAGTTTGTTGTTAGTATTATTGAAAATTTTTATATCCTTAGAGATTTATGCCAATTTTTCCATCATTTACTGAGGGAAGAGTATTGAAATCTTCAACTGCAATCATGGATTTGTCTATTTCTCCCTTTGATTCTGTAAGTCTTTGTTTCATGTATTCTCTTTTTAGATTCATATTGATTTGTGGGTTGTCTCCTCCTGATGAATTGACCCTTTTATCATTATGAAATGTTCCTCTTATCTTTGTCAGTACTTCTTTTCTGAAGTCTACTTTGTCTGCTTTTAATATAGGCAAATTTTTACGATTAGTGTTTGACTGATACATATTTTACCACCCTTTAATTTTAGCCTATTTGTAGCTTTTTTTACACTTAATTTACTCCTCTCTTAAGCAGCTAATAATTTGGCTGTGGATTTAATCAGGCCTGGTGAATTTATTTTTGTTGGCATGTTTATGTTTGGTTGTAAATCTACTATCTTATTGTTTGCTTTTTATTTGTTCACATAATCTGTAGGCTTTTCCCCTGCTTTTCTGACTTTCTTTTGGGTTGAGCAATTTTTAGCATTTCATTGCATTTCCTCTACTGGTTTATCTTCATATTTTTTAATTTTATTTTTTAATAGTCACTTTAGGATTTATTACATGAATTTTAATATGTTAGACTCTGCCACCAAAAATATTATAATAATTTATGTATATCGTAAGAATCTTAGCAACAGAATAAATTCATTTTCTTCCTTCTCATCTTTTGTGCTGCCACACATCATAAACCCCATGATAGTTTGTTTCTCCTTTGAAGAGTCAACTAGTTTTTTTAAAAAATTATGATGTGAAAAAGGATTTTATATTTACCTATATATTAAACATATCTGGAGCTCTTCATTTCTTTGTGTAGAATCACATTTTAATACAACAGTATCCTTCAACCTGAAGACCTTCTTTATATACTTCTTGTAGCCCAGGTCTTCTGGCAATAAATTCTCTCAGATTTGCTTGGTCTAATAATTTCTTCACTTCAACTTCATTTGAAAAATACTTTATCTGTTTATAGAATTCTAGGTTCACAGTCTTCTTTTCTTTTAGTAATTTAAAAATAATGATCCATTATTTTTTCTCCATTATATCTGATTAGAAGGCAACAATCATTCTTACTACATTCCCCTGAAGGTGATGTGTCTTTTCCTCTGTCTGCTTTTAAGATTATATGCCTTAGGAAAAAATGGGTTCACCTCATTTTTATTTCCTTTTTCAGGGCTTGCTGCCCTGTGCTACCTTTTGTCAAACATTTGAAATAATTATTTCATTTAATTTTTTCCAGTTGTATAGTTGTTTATGCCTTAGAATAAGTTTAGTATTAGTCCCAACATTACGGCCAGAAGCAGAAGTCTGATAGGGTAGCTTTTAAATGCAAATAAGTAATGAGCAGCCAAGAAATAGTGAGTTCCCCAGTTTGAATTTTTCTTTTACTTAACACTCAGTAGCTGTTGGTGATTTTGAAGTGGGGTTGTGACTTAGTGATATGATTTAGAAAGTTTTGGCTAACAGTTGTAGCAAGAATATATTGAAATGAGAAAAAAAAGAGAGGCTAGGTGAACTTTTAAGACGCTGTTTCAATTGTGAAGGAGAGACATAATAAATTCCTATGCCAAAATGGAGGCATAGAGAAGGGAGAATAAATTCCCTAGAAATAGAGATAGAGTCTACAGATATAGATAAGGCAGAAATAACCCTAGCTGGAGAAGCTGAAGGGTATGGGTTCTAACCAAAAGCGGGTAAATGCACAGAAAGGAGGACATTCATTTCTCTTAGAACGGAGGAAAGTGAAGGGGAGAGGAAGACTAAAAGCTCAGGGACGACTGGAAAATCTCATTTTGAATGACTTCTCACTAAATTAAACAATGGATCATTGGCCTAGAATAAAGCAGTAAGTAGAATAGGGGTAAATGGAAAATAGGACTTATTTTTCCAATAGTTAAGACAAGATGTCCTCCTTTAATGGAAAAGCAACTGGTTGAGATTAAAAAAAAATAAAAGCAAAAGAAGCACCTATACATAATCCTTATAGTACTAAAGACAGAAAATCTCATAATACCTGGATCAGGAAAACCTTATTCATAGTTAGACCTTTACCAGTGATATGCAGCAAGATCTTTCATGACTTCTGGCATCTAAATAACACAATATCATGGCACTGCAGCCTGCTTATTTTCCTGCTGAAAAATTGTTGTTTGGCTTCTATAGCCCTATTCTGTTTCTGAAATGGTCTCTAAACGAGTTTTACAAACAAGGCAGTTTGTTAAAGAAGTCAGTGTCTGGATGATAGAGAAAAACGAAAAGACTGTTCTCCACAAATCCAGCTAAGAGGTATATTTCCACTAACTTGTCCCAGTATTCCTAAATTCCTAGTGGTAGTGTATTTTAATTAATGAAACCTAAAGCTGGGGAACGCATTACCCATCTCATTCAAGCCCTCACTTTACAGATGAGAAAGTCATGGCTCCTCTCGCCTCACAGATGTTGAGTGATTGGCACAATGTCACATAATTTATTAGTGACAGAGCCATGCTATGAAAATCACATCATATATATCTATTAGGCGTCTTGTGCCCACTATTATGCTAAGTGCTTTAGTGTCACAAGACACTCTGATGAGAAAACAGTGTCATAGAGGTTAAGTAAATCGCCAAGATAACCAACTAGTAAATGACAGGGCCAGAACTGGATTCAAAGCCTGCCTGACTCCATAGTCTATGCTCTTATCCAGTACTTCAAAGTCTTTTTTTGCCCCATTTGTACTGTGCTTTTTGTCATTTCCATTGGTAAAAATGAAAGCCTGAACCGATAGTCTTATCAAAACTTGACTGATCGATTTGTAGAAAAACAAGTGGGTAAGACCAGTAAAATAGCCCACACTCTTGCACATCAGCTTCTGACTCCAGGAAATCTAATGCCAGTGGAAAAAAATGTAGGTTTTCCTCCTTGGTGGCCCTGCAACCCTATACTTCCTTTTTCTCAGGCCATTCTGCTTTAAAAAAAATTACACATCTGGGATACTCACAGGCTCAATGCACCAGATCTAAATCTTTTCCCACTCATAAATGGGTTCCCATAAGACCAGTGTTTTTCCAACTGAGGACTGTGACCCATTAGTGCACCATGAAATCAATTCAGTGCGTCATAACTAATGTATTTTTTTAATTAAGTAAGATAGAGTACATTCTCTCCTCTACCATTTGACCCCCACTAATATATTAGGCTTGAAGGGGATTTTCTTTGATTCATATTGGGTGGCCTTGGGTAGAGGTAGTTTCTTTTAATTTTAATTTTGCTTGAGTTAACATTCATTGCAAATTTACTGAAATCAGCATAAATCCTGACCCAAAAAATCCCTTGCAGAGGGTCCTTAAAAGAAGAGACACTGTTTCCCTATGAGCTATTTATGTAATAATTAACTTAGGGTGCTCTAGTGGTCTTTCGAACTTTCTCTTTACCGGGGGCCTGGAATCTATGGGCTTCTCATGTTAATTGCAACCAGTCTAATTCCTGCCTCCTCTGTGCAAGTCAGGGTCCAAGGCCTTGGAGGCTTGAGGGCTCTGTGAAGTCTCAGCTGCCAAATAACATGGGGCTGAGAGGATGAGAATCAGCTGGAGTTCAAGTGTTTGTCGCACTCCCTCCCCAAGTGAAAAGCCACACTGAAATATTTGTCCTCTGTGCTTTGTTCCTAAAGCAAACAACATTTAGCTAAGTATGGTGTAAAGGGTTACCATTTGCCACAACTGATAAATAAACTGGTAACCACAATGATGAGGGAGAAGTGGGGGTATTTTGAGGTCTTGAGGGGAATTGAAAGCTCTCTTTCAGTGGAGACAGGCTACAAAAGACTAAAATCATCAAAACAAGGAAATCAATCTTTTTCTTAGAACAGAAGCTTTGTTGCCTGCAGTGTTTTTATTTTTAGATGACTGCTTATTAGCAGGTAGAAGAATTTGTAGAATTATTTTTCTGACAAAGAGGTTAAGGGTGAAGGTAAAGCTCAAATTTCATTTTTTCTCTTTTTATTTAAAAATTTTTACTTAAAAAATAATATTTTGGGTCCCTAATAAAAACAGAAAAATTAGATGACTAGATTTTTCTGATCAAAGCGAATTTAATAGAAACAAAATTCAAAAGCAAGATACTAAATAAGTGATGCCATGGGTTTAGATAAATCTAAAGTTTAACTGTGTATAGTAGTTCAAGTTAATTCAGAAGAACCCGTTTTTTCTATACTTATATTGCAAAGCTTTTCTACTTATACAGGCTTTTTGTTTTACAGGGATTTGATGAAATTTACTTTGTTTAGAACTAGCAGGTGTGGCCAAGATGTCTGAGTAGGAAGGCCCTGAACTCACCTCCTCTCACAGGCCGTCAAAATTACAGCTATTTACAGAGAAACTATCCATGAGCACGACCTGAAGACTATCAGAAAAAATTTTCCACAACTAAAGATATAAAGAAGGAACCACAATGAGATGGGTAGAAAAGGTAGAGACCTAGTATAGTCAAGACCTACACTCCTGGGGTAGGCAACCCACAAATAGGATAATTATGATTGCATAGGTTATCCCCAAGGAGTAAAGGGTCAGCACCAGACCTATATATTCTGTTACATTGATGTATCCATTGATTTCAGCCCCATATTAAATTTTTACATAAAGTTTTAATATCTAAAGAAACAAATTCCTTCTTAGCTACTCTTTCTATGTTTTTTAATCCCAAAATATTCTTGGCTAACTTTCTCTCTTTAGTCTTCTAAAAATGTTTAGAGTAGTTTTTAATGTCCCAAAACAACACAATTTTTTTGGGCAGGGGTGGAATTTTATTGGAACCTGTATAAACATGTAAATTAATTTAGAGTAATTAACGTATTTGTCAGATTCCATCTTCCATGAAATATGATTTATCTCTTTATATAGCAAAACTTTCTTTTCCATCTCAGTAAATGTTTATGGTTTTCTTAACATAAGTCTCACATTTATTGATAAGGTACTACTAGATTATTTTACTGTTAGATTATTAGGTTCTTATCATGCTTTATATGTTTATTATGTTTTATAAGTGCTTATAATTGATATATAGTTTTATATATATAGTTTTTAGATTGATTATCTTGGGCTTTCTCAAAAGCAAATCTTATAATCTACAAATTATGTTTTATTCATTCAATGGAAAATATTTATTAAGCATTTACTCTGTGTCAGCCAAATGTTCTAAGCACTGGGCACACAATACTGGGATGGGGGCGGGCGGCGGGGGGGGGAGTATGGTATATTTCTAGCCAAGAGAGGAACAACAATCCAGCTTTTAACAAAGATAACATAAATTAGGATAGGTAGTGCTTAGGACAAAGGAAAAACAATTGAGCAAAGAAGAGGCATATAAAATAACCAGGGTGGATATTGAAATTTTAGATAGAGTAAAAGCCTCACCAAAATATATCTTCTGAGTAAAGAAGTTGGAACAGTTCAGAAAGAGGGTAGTAGTAAATGAGATTTTAAAAATATATAATGAAGGTCTAGATCATGGAGGTCTTTGTGTGTCATAGCAAAGACTTTGGAGTTTTTATTTGGAATGAGTTGGGAAAATATTAGAAGATTTAGAGCCAAAAAGTGATATGAACTGCTTCAGGCTGCTGTGGTTCTGGCTGTTGTGTTAAGAACAGATTGAAGAGGATGAAAGCAAGGAGACCATTTGGGGAGTAGAACAGAAGCTGTCATTCTCCTGGCCATACAGCCTTGGTTCACCCCAAAAGGCACCTGTAGACAGTTCTCATATATACTGACTGCTTCCTGTTTCTCTGTCTGAAAACAGCAGCGGGAGCAGAAGCACCAGGGAATTACACCTAGAAGGACTCTCAACAAATGGGGGAGGGAGTTTGTGCATAAAGATTCCAGTTTCTCTCAGTGGGATAATTCCCAGGTGTGTTCTACACAGCCTCTAGGAGGGTCCCCAGCAGAACTGAGCTCTGATGTTCCAAGCAGTATCTTGCTCGTTAGTGCGGCTTCATCAACTTTCCCAGTTTCATTCTCCATCTAACTCACCATGCTTCCTGGATCACCCTCTTAGGGACAGTTTCTGGAGGCACCCAAACTAGGATAGGAGTTGTAGTAATCCAGGCAAGACAGAATAATAACTTGGACCAAAGTGTATCCTTAAAGTGGGGATAATTGATTTAGTGCTGAATATGTTTTCAAGAGGAACTGAAAGGATTTGTTGATGCCTTGAATGTAAAATATAAGAGAAACAGAAAAATCAGGATGACTCCAAAATTTTTGGTCTTAGCAACTAGAGGGATAAACTGTCCATTAATTGAAATGAGAAAGAGTACAACCCATCTGGAAGAGACTTAGGGTACAGTGTGAGGTAGGAGTCTTTTTTTTTATTTAATATGACTATCCAGTTGATCTAGCACCTTTAACTGAAAAGACCCTTCTTTATACACTGCACTGCACTGTGACTTTATCAAAAATCAAGTGACCATATATGTGTGGGTATTTGTCTGTATTTTCTATTCTGTTCCATTAGCCTATTTGTTTATTCTTACACAAATACTCCACCTTATTTTCTGTAAATTATAATAAGTCATAATAATTGGCAGTGTACTCCTCCAGCTCTGTTCTTCTTGAAGATTACTTTTTATAACATTAAAATAAGTCATAACTTCATAATAAATCAAAATATTTGGCAGTGTAGTTCCTCCAGCTCTGTTCTTCTTGAAGATTACTATTAAAATAAGTCTTATAACTTCATAATAAATCTTAATATCCAGTATTCCATTCCTTTCAAGTCTGTTCTTCCTGAAGGGTTACAAGACATAACTTTACAATAAATTTTAATAATCTGTGGTGTATTTCCTCCAATTCTGTACTTCTTGAGGTTACTCTTAGTCCTACTTAATTTTGTAAACATTTAGAAGCAGCTTATCACTTTACACACACACAGCAAATATTTTTATTGGAATTATGTTGAATCTTTAAATCAATTTGGAAAGAATTAACATCTTTACAATACTGAGCTTTCAAATCAAGAGAATGTTTTTAGTGGGGAAAATAACAGCATATTTCTATACTCATTAGAATAATAAAGTAAACAGAGAAAAATCATGATGCAAGATGGGGAGAATTGCTGGAGCAATATTCTGGAGTGGGCAAAAGTAGGTGGGCTCTGATGCCCAAGTGACAGGATTGACATAGGTAGGAACATGGCCAGTTCATGAATAATAATGGAAAACAAGAAAGAGTATGTAGTCATATATACAACTATATATATATATATATATATATATATATATATATATAGTTGAGCAAATTTGTTGTGGTGGGACCTTGTGAACTTTCTCTCTTGATTGCTTCAGCTCTGTGAAATAGTAGCCTGATAGGAGGGTTATAGAGTGAATACTGTTATGTTGTCTGGCTTTTTAACGAGAAAGCCTCTGGTGGGACATCATTAAGTGTAAAGGTGGCTGCTGGCTTAAAAGAATTATTTTGTCATCTTTTAAAATTATGTTTTCTAAAAGTCATCAGGAAAATGTGTCCTCTTTGCCTATATCTTTCGAGATTGATGTCCCTTTTAAAAAATATTTTTACTTTCTCTTATTATGAAAAGCTCCTTCCACAGATGGAGTTTTTTTACCTTCCTTTGGGCTTCCTTGAGATCTGTATGTCTCATCTTGATTGAAATGTATCAATCAAGACAGCATACTCCAGTGCAAATTCACCAAGTTTTATGTATGATCGAGGTGATGTTGTATTTATGTATCTCATTTATACTAGAAAATGTCGTTTAGCCTTTTTTGGTCATGGTAGGATGTTGGAATAGTCTGCAATGATTACACCAGTTGCTAGCTTAGACTTTCTCTGGTAGCTCAAAGATAATAATCATAAGTAACTTTTGGATTTTTTCCTCTAAAATTCATTACCTTACAATTGCTCAGACTGAAATTTACCTGCCACATTTCTATTACTTACATATTTCTACAAGATTTTGCTTGTGATTTTTCTCCCCAAACACAGACATTCATTTCCAAGAAGAATTTAATTTACTAACATGTTTCACTGGACTCCTCATTCTGTAACATTTAATTAATAAAGGTCAGAAAAGAGTCTGAGTACTGATTCCTAATGAATATACATTTTGTACATTTTATCCAGAAAATGCAACCATTTATGCCTACACCTTTCTTCTGCCTGTAATCCAATTCCTATTTTGAAAGAAAATTTCCCCCAATTCCAGTGCGAGACATAAATAAGGGTCAAAATTTGAAGAGTTAAGTCCAGGCTGCCAAAGTGTTTGTAAGTGATTATAGCAAGTGATACTAACAGGATGCCCTAAATGAAGCACTGCTGGAGTGGTAGGCTCACATGCACCTAAGAGGCAAGAAAACTCTTGTGTCAATCATTAGACAAAGGTGCTATGATGAAGGTGGGAGCCGCAAGTGTGGATGGGGGTAGAGGGAGGGATGAGATTTGATATCAGAAAAACTGGAAATGGGAACGAGCAACCAATTTAAACTGAGAATCAAACGGGAAAAGAATGGGAAGGGAAGCTGAGATGAATCCAGGAACCAAAGAATAGGTGAGGGAACACTGAGAACTAAATTGATTTGTCTAATGAGAAGCAGAGCCAGTTAGATACAAGACCCATGAAAAATACTGGGGCCGAGCCTGTCAGAAGAATCAGAGAGACTGGGATATTCCTCATGAATTGTGTCTGATGCCTGTTCCACAGGGCATGGGCCCTTTGGGGCATATGCCCGACCTGCAATGCTAGCCAGTCTTCTCATGGTTTACACGATCAGTGGAATGATCCAGGGTTTTATGCATCTCACTGATCAGTCATGAATGTAAGTACAGATGCTTTCCTGCTTCTAACGGGTCAACTCAATATTGCTCTGTTTCCAATGACTAAAGTTTTTCTTCCATAAGATAAGCAACTCTTTTTCTCTTTAGGATTGCCCTGTCTCCAATTACAAGCGATCCAACGGAAACGCATGCTATCAGTTTCCATTTTTCCCCATATTATTCTCTGAAATAAGAGGAAAAAAATCCAGTGGAGAGTGAGAAAATTAAAGCTCTCCCCTATACACCATTCTTGGAATGTATTATTTTTATAAACAATGAAAGCAGTTTTCCCACCCTAACTATAAGTATTTCAATAAGCAAACTTTTTTCCCTTTCATTTTTCAAAGTCTTTAGGGTACAAGCTGTGTTGTGTCATAGACCAGAGGCATTCCGGAGCCAGACACCAGTTTGGCACTCATAGTCTTCAGCTGTCAACTTGTCCACAAGGAGATCCAGGCACTCCTTGCTCCCATTCCAGTCTGGGTGTTATATCAGTTGCCTCCCCTTATTAGAGAGCAAGATTGGATGAAGAATCAATCCTAAATATCAGTCCTAAACCCAGTCATGGGAGACATGGGATGAGTGGCTAGGGTTGACTCTCATTATAGCTTTCTCTCACCCAGCTCAAGACCTGAAGAATCTAGACTGTGAATCCCACTTCAACACATGTGCATGTTACATGTAAGTTTACACACACATAAATTCCCAGGTACATGTGATGTTTCACATTCCTTTACTTGATAAAATACTTACAACATAATTGTAAAAATTTGTTTAAAGAAAAAGGAAAAATAATCAGACATCGGTCTTGCTAAAGCTGCTGGAATTTCAAGGAAATAAATCACTCTTCTATCACTATTCTCAAAAAGAATTGATATTAAAGAAAAAAACCTTACACTATAGTTTTATGATTTCAACCACACCAACGGGAAGGTCTCATGGAGAAGAAATGTAATCTGGTGTTGATAGTAAAATTAATAGGTCATGTGTTTGCCAGATAAATCTTCATACATTTTGGGGACAATAAAAGAAGAGGAACTTTGTATGATGCAGCCCACTATTGTATGAACTCAAATACAGTTCAGATTATGTCATATTTCAAAACAGAATATCCTTGTTCAGTAGAAATTTGAAATAACACAATTTTCCTGGGAAGTGGCTGTATTTCTGGCCCCATCAATGTTGTGCTGAAGATCTTTCACTGCATGAGAAGGGACAATGACAGAGGCTGAACAGATGATTGTCCATGAAATTTGTCCCAATAGTCTCTTCAAATTCCCACCTGCTCTCAGTCACCTCTCTATCATATAGCAGACTCTGGAATTCTCACCATTAGAATTTTTTTTTTTTTTTTTTTTTTTGCAGTAAGGCATTATCTCCAGACTCTTGAAAATCACAGAATCATGGTGTCAAAAGGTATTGTCAAGAACTGTGAAGGGTCTCCTGTGGGGACGTAAGTGGGAAGGAAATCCAAAAAAGAGGGGATATATGTATAGATACAGCTGATTCACTTTGTTGTGCAGCAGAAACTAACACAACACTGTAACGCAACTATACCCAAATTAAAAAAAAAAAAAAAAGAACTGTGAAGGGTCTCAGATTTTATCCTACTTGCATGCTAGCAGGTTAACCAGTCACAGTTTCTTAGGTGCTGGCAGAAGACAGGAGAGGTTTGGGTCATAGATAAGAACAGTTTACTATTCACAGGCATAGCAGTAGCCAAAGTATCAGCATTTTCTCTGGCTCCCTGAGCCCCACTTCCCACAAGGTAACGCAAAGAAAGTCAGATGATACCTGCACATGCAGTGGATGCATTAGGGAAAGGAACCCTGAACTTAGGGAACCCTAATATTTTATAATGGACGATAACCTTGCCTGCCCTTTGTTTGCTTTGTACTGATGAGTAAACAAGCCTACCCCCTTGCTCTGGGGGGAGATACTATATCTAACTTCCAAGACTGATTTCTGTAAAAACAAATTTGAAAGATAGTTCTGAATAAAAGTATCTGTATTAACTATGTTTTGGGCTTTATGTAACTCGATGCTTTAACATCTTCAAGATGGTTATCAGCTACTTTAAGTAAACAATTGGGACCTGAGTTAATCACCTGGCATCCTCACACTCTTCACCCAGCAAGGATTTGCAGAGGCATCACTTTTAACCAACCCCCAGAGCATCCTTCCTTGATTCACCTCCTCCTTCCTGTGGAAACCACAATAAAGTTGTTTGCCTATGTTCCATCCTCTCCTCCTCTCTACCTCATGACTGACCCTGGTGTTTCCCCATGTGGTCCTGCATGGCCCGCTGAATTTTCCCCTGGGGAACTGTGAGTATCATAAACTTCCATGACTTCAAGGCCCCTTTCTCTTTGATCTGTGTATGACCTCACCATACCTCAATTAAGATTAAATTATGATTAAAATACAATCAGTAACTCTGCTCACAAAATGCACAAACACATGAGAGATTCATGAAGAATTGTCTCCCAACAGATACTATCTTAAAAGCCATTGATTCAAATACCACTGAAGCCCAAATCCTTTCCAAAAAGAAAATTTCTTCCTCACACAAAGCAACTCAATCTAACTTTTAAACATTTTTCTTTAAAAATTCTCATCTAATCTGTGATCTTTAATCTACTGGGCCTTCTTTAATACCTTGGATCTAAAGAGAACATATATATCTGAAAGCCTTTGTAATATATATGCCTCTTTTCTATTCTTTCCTCACTCCTGGAAACTTTCTTTTTTTAATAATCTAATTATCTCCAGTTTCTTCAACCATCCTGGTGACATTCTGCTAAATGCAGTCTGATTTATCTTCTTTTAAAATATACTGTTCTGAAAATCTTTTAGGTGCAGTCTGGATAAACAGCCCAGAGGAGAGTAGAACTTGTAACTCCTTCGTTTATATACTACATGGACATGTTAACTTATTTAAAAGCCACATCCCACCTCTGATGATTAAGAATCAACTATCAACTAAGGTCTCCAAGTTATCAACCCTACCACACCAATAACTCGTCCATCCTGTGTTTTGGCTTTTGCTGTCAAATACAGGCATTTATATTTATCTCTGTAAAATTCAATCTTAGATTCATTTCTTTGTTCAAGTCTCTGAAAAGTGTCTCATATTCTGCAAACAGAATAAGCTATTCTTCCCAGTCTCAAAGCATCTGAAAATTTAATATGCAAATTTTACATCACTTAATCCAACTCCTTGATTAAAATGCAGAGCAGGACAGAACTTGAGGAGAGTGTCCCAAACAGCCTACTGAATCCTCCCATCAGGTTTATTTTGAGGAAATGTTCATTGAGCATTGTTGTTCATCACAAGAATCCATTTAACTAAACTTTCTTCCAGACCTTTAAAAAATCCCATATGGAGATCTTTGGATTACTGCATTTCCATAGTCTGTTCTTTCATCAACTCTGCTAACTAAAGAAAAGAGGTTAGCATGCTATGACTTCTTCCTACTGAATCCAGGATGGCACTCAGTGGTCACTACCTTATTTTCTCCATCATCTAGAAGCTCATTATTTTATGTTATAGTTATATTAATTATATTATGTATAAAGTACATATTATATATTATATAAACTATATATAACATATATAAAATTTGTGTATGTATCTCTCTCTTTTTAATAAACTTAGAACGGATTAGATTAGTCCCCCAAATTATTTAGCTGTTACCTTCGAAACTGAGTTTTTATCATCACCATCAACAAACATTTAGTAAATGTTATATGTTGCTCTGATCTATGGTTTGTTTTGAAGGAATGACATAAAGAACAAAAATTTTATTAGAAAAAGTAATTCTAGGAAGCATTCCAACACTGGTGACAACTGGACCAATTAGTGTCAGCGGAAGGAAAGACATCAGTAAGGGGAAAATGCCAAAGTGGAGAGAAGAAATTAAGTGAGGAAGAACACACTGAATACTTTCAATTCAAATCTAACCTATCCTTTAAGAATGACATTTTTGTAATTATTTTTCTGTCCACATTACTCTCTCTGCTAAAAACTCCCTGCTATCATTTGTGTCCTTAATCTGAATCGTTATTTTATCATTTCTCATCTAGATGTCCTGTCTGGTGCATAATCCTGGAAGGCAGGGACCATATCTAATTCTTTAATATTTTGACCCCCTGCAGCTCTAGGATATAATTGGCTCACCCTATGTACTCAGTGATAATTTTGGAATTGAAAATTTCAATTTGAGGGGATTATAAAGCAGAGATTTTTAAAGCTGAAAGGAATCTTGGAAACTGATACCTGGAAAGAGTGAATGACTTGCCTACAATCACACAAGTCTCTATGCATTCATTCACAAAAATGTTTCTCTCTAGCCTCATTACTAAGATTGTCTTTCTTGGATATTCAAAATTGCTCTGAAGTCCCTGCTTACAAGGCAGCAAAGCCTATTTTGATTGTTTGGCTTGGTGAAACTAGTTTACATATTAAGAAATATACACTTTGACCCCGGAGTCTGATAATTCCTTCTAAGACCATGTGTAGGCTCTTACATAGACACAGACATAAACAAATTCATCCCAGAGTGATGAATTGAGAGTGTTTCTCAGATACTGGTGTATATTTAGGAGATGATGGTATATATTTAGAGGGGTCTCTTTCCTAATTCTTTTTATTAGCAATTGGGATAGTGCCAAGAATCACAAACTGAAAGTCAGCATTTCATTAAAATGACCCAAAGAACAAATCAAATTTTTCTGTAGCCCCAGGGAGGAACTAGCTGTGATATATTTATAAACAGAGTTAACCAGAAGGCAGAGCTTCTTTGATGATTGCACTGGTCTAAGCTCTCTAATATGACTCATGGAAATAACCAGCAGTTGTGGCCATGGCTTCACCAGCTGGGCTTAAAAAGTCCCAAAGATCGTATATGTCAAATAGACCACAATCCTTCCCTGTCTTTCCACTTAATGGTCATCAAGACCCAGGGCCTTCTGCATGCACACCTCAACTTGATTTATTTAAAAAATCATTCTTTATAAATCATTGGGATGTTTTTATTAGTTTGTATATTTTTAGACATTTTTGAGGGAAAAGGAGTACCATAATATCCATCCTTTGCCCATATCCCATTAGAAATTTTGGAAGTACACTGTTGAAGAACCTATAATACCTTCTTTCTTCATGTTAAGTATCCTGTTTTTTAATTTGTAAGAGGTACAAGACACAAAGACTATACTTTTCCAGGCATTTTGTAATGGGATATAATATAGAGAAAAACATTCAAACAACTCAGTCCAACTCTATAACTTTTCTCTCATGAAAGTCCCTGGAGAGTCTTTTTCTGGAAATTTTCCTATTTGTAAACTTAATATTTGCCATCTATCTTTCCAAGAGCTATGCAAACAAGAAGGTTTTTAAAAATATATTTTGAGCTCTTTGGAGAAAATGATGCTGGACAAGTATGTCATTTTGGAATTGACTTTTTTTCCTTTCAGGAGGAAGAGAGAAGCCAGGCAGTTTCAAGTATTCGAAAAAACAAGTGGGGCAAGGGGAGTGGCTGAAATAGAAAAGGAAAGGAGATGGTGCCCTTATTTCCTGGACGGAAGCTCCTCTTCCCTTGGCCACATGGACCCTAGAACACCTGGACTTCAGGCAGGTTGGAAGTGGGGAAGGTGTCACTGAGCTAGGGCTGCTCACTGCTTCTCGCCGCCCCTGGGCCAGCATCTCCATGCAGTGTCCAAGGGTTGTTTTTGGCCGCTGCCTCTGGAGTCTAGCTGCTGCAGTGACCACACCATTCTCTAGGGCAGCCCAGATGGAAAGGAAAAAACTGACGCAATCTTATTTTTATTACCATAGGACTTCTGTTTTCTCCTCAAGTTTTGATAAAGAGCCAACTAGGTATCACTTAAAATATAAGAAAACACCCAATACTATGGGATGACCTTTTATATTTTGAGACAGAGCCTGGAGCTCATCTTTTTTTTTTTTTTTTTTAAATGCCCTATGAGTTAGTATTTTATGAAATTCTCGATATGCCCAATAATGACAATTCTTTTTTTTTTTTTTTTTAATTTTATTTATTTATTTATGGCTGTGTTGGGTCTTCGTTTCTGTGCGAGGGCTTTCTCTAGTTGCGGCAAGTGGGGGCCACTCTTCATCCCGGTGCGCGGGCCTCTCACTATCGCGGCCTCTCCTGTTGCGGAGCACAGGCTCCACACGCGCAGGCTCAGTAGTCGTGGCTCACGGGCCCAGTTGCTCCGTGGCATATGGGATCTTCCCAGACCAGGGCTCGAACCCGTGTCCCCTGCATTGGCAGGCAGATTCTCAACCACTGCGCCACCAGGGAAGCCCCTGGAGCTCATCTTTTAAACCATATTCTAAAACCCAGTTCATAGTGACAATGAGATTGTAGGGGAACTGCTAATAATAATAAATAATAATAATAAATAATAATAAATAATTTATTAATAATAATTATTATGTTTATATTATAATATTAATAATAATAAATTAATATAATTATTATAATATAATAATATTATTAATATTAATAATAAATAATAATAATAATAAAATAATACAATGGTAAATGTTCATGAAAAGCATCAGGAAAACCTATCAGCTGAACGTGATTAATTTTTTTTAATCTCAGAAAATTCTCTTCCATCTACTCTTATGAGTTTTCTCAACTTTTATGTATGTGATTTACTAGTCTTTGAAGTGTTGCATTGCAAGCAAATCCATTTAGCTTTTGATGATGATCTCTATAATTTGGAGTTTGATCACTGGAGTCGTTTGTCCCCTGTTGACATGAAATGTACTTGAGTGGCATATCATAGGTTAAAGCATGAATGTTCCTCCACTCATCATCCTGAAAGTAGGCAGGTTCTTTGCACGATGTGCAGAGTCAGTAACAACAGCAATGCAGAAAGACAATCTCCGCTGGCTAATAAATCCTACACCCCTACACCAAGCCTGTCCCTACCCTGTTAACATACATTTGGCAATTTTTAATTCCATTATTAAATTCAAGTATAAATAATTACCAATTCTAATTATCAATAAATATTACTCATAGTTAGCTACTGTGTGATTTTTTTGTTTATAAATTTCTTTTACTTGCAAATCTAATTTGAACCCCGCAAATCCCTCCGAAATGTATTATCTTAATTCACAGGATTAGTTACTGTAAGCTACCATAACAAAATACCACAGACTGGGTGGCTTAAACAACAGAAATTTATTTTGTCACAGTTCTGGAGGCTAGATGTCCAGGGACCAGCAGGGCTAGTTCCTGATGAGGACTCTCTTCCTGGCTTGCAGGTGGCTGCCTTCTCACTGTGTTCTTTCAGGGCTTTTGCTCCGTGCGCATGTGCAGAGAGAGAGTGCGCTCCACTGTCTCCCTCTTCTTATAAGGACTCCAGTCCTATCAGATGAGGGATCAAACTTATTTAACCTTAATTGCCTCCTTAAACGCTCTATTTACAAATACAGTTACATTGGGGATTAGGGCTTCAACATGTTAATTTGGGGTGGGAGACAAGTCCATGACACCCCATTTTGCAGATAAGACAACAGATTGAAAACTAGAGCTAGAAGAGTTAAAGCGTCAGAGTCAGTGCTTGCTTCTAAAGTTTTACTCTCTGGTCTTTGCTTTTGCTACAATTCGCTTGTGATGAAAAACAATAATTTCATGTATGTTTATAAAGAGCCCCTGGCTTTCCAGAAACTGCAAAGATTATCTGTAAAAAACTAAAACCATAAAAGCATGAGATTTTAAAAAATAATTATTATGTTTAACATTATTTAATAATTATTAAATTATTATTTAATAGCATATCATATACTACTTATTTAATAACAATTATTATTTTAATACTGTATTACAATGTAGTGGAAATGACGTCACACTGCTCTGAGCCTTGGTGCTTTCGTGCCCCAGCAAGCATGCCAGCTCACCACAGAGGCATGAATGAGCCTGCTGAGACCAGATGAACCATCGAGCTGAATCCAGCCCAAATTGCCAACCTTCAGAATTGTGAGCTAAAAAGTGGTTGTTATTCAAGCCCCTAAGTTTTGAGGTTGTTTGTTATGCAATAATAGAGAACTGATGTCCTAATCAATAAAAGAGGGCTAAAAGCAAAAGTACAACGAAGTCAGATCCTGTCTTAATATTTTGAATCTCCTTTTCTTTTCTAGGTTTAATACTCAGGCACTTGATAGATATTTATTTTAAAAACAAATGAATAGTGGGAAGAAAATTGGTAGCTTTGTCCTCAAAACATATATCCCTTGGCATATAAATATGACATCACACCCGTGTTAGCCAGACTCTTCTTTCATAGTCATAATGATAGCTATAGATACCCATAACATTTTCATTATTCTCAGAAGGGATTCTCTGAGATTGAAAATGAGACAGCTTAGTCGGTAACATTGATTCAAAAAAAGGAATCATGGAGTAACCCAAGGGAGAAGGAATGAAAATACTTTAGATATAAAGGTTGACCTTAAAATTCTCAAGAGCCAGCAGGAGTATCTAAACCAACTCGGAAACATATATATGAATAGATGTGTACAAAGGAATACATATAACTATGTACAACAAAAGTAAAGTTTAGGGAGTGATGTGCATGAGAGCCATGGTGGGGAGAGGAGGTGTGATTAGAGTGACTGTATGAACATATTTTCTGACCAAAGTGAGGTTCTGAAGGGACCTCATGGTGTGCCCACATTTACTGATATCTCCCCTACCTTTTCACCCCCGCTGCAGTCGTATTCGCTTCTCCTTTCGGAGTCCCAGATTTCTTGACTGAAACAAGAAATCTGTTTGCTATTTCTACCTAGCAAACACAGAGAATTCTCCCACAAGCAAAAAGATATTAGAGTGTAATTCATGTTTTTTCAGGCTATTGTTTGTATTTCATTGAGCCTTCTGCCTGATTGCCCTGTTCTACATCTAAGCAATAGAGATTAGGCCTGAGTTTGTGTTCTTGGCTGCCAGATAAATCATTCTCTCTCGTGTCCTTTTTGTGAACCATCACATCTCTCCATGTTGGTGGGCATTCTGAGCAAATATGGCATTCTGGAGAGGAGATTACCGTTGATTACAAGCACTGCATCTTGACTTTGTCCTACAGGGAAAAAATGGCAAGAAGATTATGGTAATTAGGTCTAGGCTAGATCTTAAGGTTGTATACTGAAGAATTTGATGAATGCCCTTTTGGGAAGTGGTTGCTTTGTGAAGAAATTTGTGTGAGATCTCTCAGGTGATTTTATTCAGCACCATTAGCCTCTCCAGGTCAGAGGTGGTCATCACTGGCATCTCAGAGTCCTGAGTTAAAACCACTGTGGGAGCAATATGCTAGCTAGGAAAGGATTTTGTGGCAGAACACAAGACTTGTGTGGTAAATAAGTACACAGGAGTAGTTGGTATTGCAACATTTCCAATCTAAATCTAGAGTTTGTGAACTTGCCCTGGGAAGAAATTAGGCTTCTGAAAATTTTACTATTTTTTATCTTCCTTTCTCCCACCCCCAATTACAATAAAAAATAAAATACAGACTCCTCAAGAAGTCAATCTTAACATCTTACAATGTTGCAATTAAAACAATTACTCTAAACTTTTTTTTGGAGCCCATTCTGCATTTATTTATTTATAATTGAAGTGTGGTTTATTTACAATGTTGTGCTCATTTCTGGTCTTCAGCAAAGTGATTCTGTTATATATATACATACTCTTTTTCATATTCTTTTCCATTATGGTTTATTACAGGATATTAAATATAATTACCTGTACTATACAATAAGACCCTGTTGTTTACCTATTTTATATATAGTAGTTTGTATCTGCTGAGTCCAAACTCCTAATTTATAAACTTTCTTTTAAACAAAAACATGTTATGCTATATTCGGGAATAAATTTTAGAGAATGCTCATCAAACTAGAACTTCCCCCAGCATATAATTTCTTTATTCTTCTCTCAATACTCCCTTTATATTGAATTGTCTTATACATTTTTTTTTTTTGATGTGAAGTTGTTTGTTGTTTGCCACTAAGACCTTCCCATAGTCTTTTCATCCATTCCCATCTTAGTCTACTTCCTCCAGTTTCCTGTTTCTCCTCCTAGTTTACTTATAAAAGAGGTATTTCTTCAGAACAACTTTTGATCAAAGTTGCATTATTGATACTTAGGACAACTCCAAATCTTTGAATTAAGAAACTAGTCCATTGACTAGTCTATGGTCTATGATTGACCAACTGTATTGCATCAACACCAATTAGACATCTTACTTTGTTAAATGGATCAGAAATGAAATATAAAGAAACAAACAACCAAAAACACTTTTTACCTGTAAAAGTGGTTTACCTCTTTACTTTAAAAACAAGGCAAAGGAGTCATTTTTTAAAAACGTTAGTTTGCTGGAAGGAATTCTAAGAGGTCCTCTAGTTTATTCTTTTTCGATTAAGACCTGCTCTTGATATCACTGAATAACAGAGTAGTCTTACCATTTCTTCATTCTGTTTTTGTTAATAATTTATTTAGCAAAAAAATTGGGAGGTATCTATTAAGTGTTAGGTATGCTGCTAGGACTGCTAACAAGAGGAAAACATCATGCCCACCCATGAGGAGATCATTTAATTAGAAAAGACTGACTTGGGTGCCTGAATTCCTTACATGAGGTAGGGAAAACGAGAGGATGTACAGGTCTGAAGGAGAAGGAAACAAGTGGTGTTAACAATATTGAGTTTGAAGTGCCCATGAAGGGGACAGTAGGCAGCTAGATGTGTAAGCCTGGAGAAGTCCTGACCTATGAATATGGACTGATATTGGAGTCATTGTCATAGAGGTTACTGAAACTGTGAGGATAGGAAAACCAGACAAGAAGACCATGAAGAGTGAAAACCAGGCTTAGGATAGATGCCAATTAAAAACCCAGCTAAACATTGTTATTATTCTGATGGTCCTGGTCACCTACCCATAATTCTAGTTTAAAAATCCTCCTATTCAAACTTGATGAAGAAAAAATATGAATTTATAAAATCATGGTTTGAAAAGTCCACGGCAGACCACCTTAAAACTTGGCTGGATCCAAGCGCTACATCACCATAGTCAGGACTTGGCCTCTTTGCATCTTTCAGTTCTGCTGTTCTCCCATTGGTTTCATTTCTTCTAAATGCAAGAATGTAAGAATGTAAGATGTATAAAAAATAGCCCCTGAAAGTAAGAGAGGAGGATGACTGACAAGACACAGAGAAAGTGATGAGTACCCCGGGAGAAGTACCTGTAAAGTATTAGGGAGTATAGCCAGGGAAAGACACAGTTATACATATGCCCATTTCTTCTGTTTTTTGTAGTCTTCAGTGGAAATAGAAAGTCACTCATATTTGTCTTATTTATTGTACTTGATACTCCTAGAGGTCCTTATTCACTCAGAGCTGTGGAGTTGTATTCTATAGGCCAAATAATCACAATTGCTTTAGTCGAATTTCCGGTTCATTTTTGATCATTTTAAACATTTCTACACTCTATTCTGATTTGTCTCTAAATTCCCCAGGTGTTTAAACTTTGTATTCTAGAGCTCGAACTTCTTGTTTTGGTAAAGGTCTGACCAGTAATAAAAAATGCGTTATTCCAATTCTACACCCCAGCCTTCTAAAAATACTTTTAACAGTAATTACTCTACTGAATTGTATACTACTCAATCTTTTCTCCTTTTAGGTTTTCTTCCAGTTATTTTCACATCCCTGTTATGGAGGTGAAAAGAGAAAAAATCATGAGAGGTGACAATATCTCCTAGTATCTAATACATTGACTTTGAACTAAACTTCTATTGCAGTGGAATTACTTCTGATTTGCCTATTTTGGTTTTTAGGTTTTTACCGAATAGCTATTAAAAAGTTTCAGAATATTTAAATTACTCAGTACATAAAGACAAACATTATTGCTGCCATACAAATGGACATAAGTCTGTGTGGTCAAAACATCTAGGAAAAAAAATTTTTTTAAATGCTGTGACCAACTGAAAATTTCAGTTGAATTTGAAAATATAACTTGAAACTTTGGAACTTGTCCTCCAGTCTGTATTTGCTACCATTTTAGATATTTCAGCTGGATTTGTCAACGAGCACAAGAACTGATTTAGTAATCAACATGTGTGGGGTAAACTGTGTAGTGCTGGACCAGGGGTCAGGAAATCTGGCTTTGAGACCCAACACAGCTACCCAGGTGACCTTGGAGAACTCACCTACCCTCTCTGAAAGTCAGTCTGTCCTTTTGTAATATGGAATCTATAACCATTACCTGAGATTGTGGCAGAAACCCAATGACATAACAGAAATGAAAACAGCTGGCATGTAATACTGGCTCATCCAGTGATACTTTTCTTTTATACTTTTTAAAGATATTAGGCCAAATGTAGAAGTATCAGAAGATACAATCCCTTTCTTCAAGCAATTTATATTCTAGTTGAAAAGATCGTATGTGAACTTCCAATGATGTCTTATGAGAATTGAGAAGGAGGATTATCAGGAACAAGACAAATTGGGGAAGAGTTCATGTAGAATATGGAATGTGAGGTAGGCCTTGAAGTTGGAAGAGTTTGCATTGCTGGAGTGAAGGAGGGAACATCCTAGCCAAGTGAAATAAGTTGAAGGAAAGCAGAGGTGCAGAGAGCTTAACAGTATGGCCTTCCAACATGAAAGCATGATGCTTTCCCCAGGATCTTTAGCAGATTACGAAATAAATAACAAAAACGATCTTGCTCTTTCCCTGCACACATCATGGCTCACCGAGTCCTAATTCAGGAGGAAAAAACTCATTTCCTTTAAAGCTATTCTTTCTTTCCATGAGTCAGCTAGGGTGGGTTATCAGAGAAAGCACTCAGTACGTTTTCTCTTTAAGCACAATGTGGAGAAGTTTAGGTGGATATCCTGAGCTCCCAGCTGTAGAGAGAGGTTTAATGAGAGATCTTTGAAACACGGACATCATGTCAAAACTTGCTAGTTTACAGCTTGAGGAAAATGATACCTAGATTCAGTGAGTGACTTTCCCAAAGCCTTAGATACTTAAAGACCTAAGTCAGATACATAAAGACCTAAGGTGAAGACCCAGGTCCTCTTGGCTCCTGAATTTTCTGTTCAGGAAGATTGAACTATAATCCAGTAATGGATTGATGAGTACTCTTTCACTCATTAAATTACTTTTGAGTGCCTGCTATGTGCTAGACACTATCCTGAGTACAAGGTTAGAGTGTGGAAATAAATGAAGACCATCCAAATGAGAACAAACAAAGGCCATTTGTTTAGAGTTTGCTATTGCAAGGGAATCGGCCACCATCACTTAAGTTTAGTTGACTCCAAGGCAGGCAGGGGAGTGGTAAAGCAATATAGTGAAAAAAAGGAAGGCTTTAGGCCTGGGGGAAGCTGGAGGGGGGCTGACTGGGAGTGAAGCATCCTATGTGATGAGTTTGGGGAGCATATTTTGCTTTCTCTGTTTGGTCCTGATTTGGGTATGGGGACAAAACTGGAGAAGCTGGCAGGCATCAACCAAGCCCTGATGATTCTCCTGATCATTCTGGATCAAGAAGTTGCAGTTTGGGCTTCTCTGGTGGCGCAGTGGTTGAGAATCTGCCTGCCAATGCAGGGGACACGGGTTCGAGCCCTGGTCTAGGAAGATCCCACATGCCGCGGAGCAACTAGGCCCTTGAGCCACAATTACTGAGCCTGCACGTCTGGAGCCTGTGCTCCGCAACAAGAGAGGCCGCCACAATGAGAGGCCCCCGCACCACGATGAAGAGTGGCCCCCGCTTGCCACAACTAGAGAAAGCCCTCGCACAGAAACGAAGACCCAACACAGCCATAAATAAATAAATAAATAAAACCCAAAAGTTAAAAAAAAAAAAAAAGAAGTTGCAGTTTGACTTCCGGAACTGGTTGCTGCAGAGGTTGAGGGTCAGAGTTCTACTGTCTTATGTGATCTGGCCAGTGTCCGTTTATATATTCATTCCCTTTGGTAGAGAGCCAGAGAAGCCATGCCCCATCTGTGCAGCTTACAGGCTGCGGAAGAAGGCAGATGATGAATAATGGTTTAATCAGGCCTTAGACCATGCTTCCTGGGTGTGGAAAGAGATCCCTAAGAGCGGACTTGACATATCTGGGGAGTCAGGGAGTTTACCTGAGTAAATGACATCAAGCTGGACCCCAAATGTTGAGTGGAAGAAGGTATTCAGAAGTAAAGTGTCAAAATGTCATTACTAAAAGTATTTGTGAGGTTTGTCAAATATCTCTGTCAAGAGTAGACTATATTCTCACAAAAGGGTATCAGTTCCCCCTCCATCTCTGATGGGAATCAAAGGACACAAGGCTTTATGCTATTTTTGTCTTTCACACCATAGCAACAAAATCAGAAGGGCTCCCATCGTGAGGGCCTACTGTGTCTTAAAACAGAATCCCCCGAAAGAGCAGCATTTAACATGAAAATAGTATGCTGACCCTCCTTGGGCTAAAAGGTTGTTAATCAAGTTTAAATTTAGCTCCCACACAGTCTCAAAAGAAAAGGAGACAGCGAGGCTGAGAGAGGAAAACCTTCGGAGGCCTCGGAGGCAAGGAAAACACGTGTCAAGTCTATACCGGCGCCCTGTAAAAACAAACGGTGCAGATGAGAAGGCGCAGCTTCCAGAAGGCTCATTAGCAATCAGACACAGCCACGGGGCTGTCTCCGGGTCGGGAGCAGGGCCCACGCCACCACGGAGCCTGTGACTCAGTGGCCTGCTTGCGGCCGCGCTCCTAAGATGTGCTCTCGAGGGGCTTAGACAGGGAGGAGGAGGGGCAGGAAGCCAGGAAACACGACAGGCAATGTGAAGAAAAGCAAAGCTATCGTCCTTACCTACCCACTGATAACCAGTAATGAGAGATGCGGAGATGGTGCTACCAGAGGAAACGAAGCCAGCAGGATTTAATGCGAGGCCCAGAGCTCTGCGGCTGCCGTTTTGCTCCACCCGAAAGCTGTTTCCACTCCTTAGAAGTCAAAGGACCTCTTAATATCAACCTATTTTGTGGCCTTCTACATGAGTGGAGATGCATGTTATTTTTTAAATAAATTAAATTTTTTTTTAAAAAGAGGCTACCTTGAATTTGATAAACACTTTAAGTGAATTTTTATTTTCTTCGCTCAACAGCAGCTGCATACATGGGAAAACAGGGGGTATAGTTTACAAATCGTGGCACAGCCCTTCCCCAGCTCTCCCTCATCCCTGCAGGCTCGCAGGAGGGAACCACTGTGCCACACAACGGAAAAGGAAAGAGTGAAAAGGGGAAACCTACACTTATTGAGTACTGACTGCATACCATTCTTGGGTAAGAAAGGTATTATTTATTATCCTTCTTTTGTGTACAGCTAACTTGGAGAAATTAAAATACCTGCCTCAGGTCCAACTATTGGTAAGTGGGAGAGCAAGAACTTAAAATCACAGCACTCGCCACCCCCCCACCATGTTCCTGCTTATTAAATTAAGTAAGCAAGGAGCCCGTTAGACTGAGGAGGTTCTAATGCCTTCACAGCCTTTGTTAGCAAGCAAAACCTAAGCCTGTAAATGCCTCAAGATGAAAAAATTGGAACCTAATGGACAACCAATCACACACAGCCAACTAGCGTTTTTCAAATAAGGTAAGCACTTAAGCTACAGCCAATCAAATAATCTCCTCTCTTTGCTTCCACCTCTTCTCTGTAAAAGACTTTCCCCAGCTCTTGTCAGAGCTACTAAACACTTCTGGTTTGGTGCTGCCTGATTTGAATCGATTTTTGCTCAATTAAGCTCTTAAAATTTTTAACAGGCCTCGGTTTATCTTTTAACATACTTAAATCAGTCCAACCTCACTGGGGGTACATTAGGAGTCAGTTGACTCTCTCATGCACATTTGTGAAGGAGTCTTGCACCTGGTGGGATTTTATTTCCTAGATGCTATTGGTGGGATGCAGCAGTGATGAGTGATTGAAAGGGGATGGGGCTTCTTGGACCTAGAAGGTTCAGGATAGCTATGTGAACAGTAGACTGTAGGAACTTTGACTAAAAAGGCACATTAAGTGTTAAAACTATAAAGGATTTGATATATAATTCATAACCCCCCCCCCAACGCAAAATCTTATACAGAGAAAAGAATGAGGGATTAACATTTGGGCCACCATTCCCAAGTGATTTTTTTAAAAATCTATTTTCTGTCAGTATCTGAATTTCACCCAGGGCACTAGTTTTCAAATGTGCTCAAATTCCTCCAAACCCTTCAGGGATCCCCTTGGAAAGCAATGGCTGATCTGAGAGTCCCATCTCAGGCCTGAGACCCCATCCCTGCTTTCACAAAAGGTGCTTCATGTTGGTCTGTTTCACAGATTGGATTCATTTGATAGATTTTGCTTGAAGAAAGTTGTCTCTGCCTTAAAAAAAAGTGCAAAACCACTGTACTAAATAACTTTAATGCCTGGCTGGTGATAACCCTCAAAAAGTATTCGTTGGCCAAGGGTAGACTACTTGAACCACAAATGATTCTTCTGGAACAGTCATTTAATCCTTATTTAAAATAACAATGTGAGATAGTATTAGAAACATTCATGTATTTTCACAGAAGATGAACTATGACATTATTAATTTGGTTCAGGCTGGAAGATTAGGAAAAACACGTTGCTGTTGCCTGACCCATAAGTGGGGTTAAGGAAATCTCCTGGGGGTCCGGGGGAGCGTATGAGCTGTCACCCTACTGAAGATGCTTACTCAAGTCACATTTTCAATTTTGGAGTTACTATTAAACCCGCAGGTTTTTTTTTTCAATTAAAAACTAGTGATCCTGTGGTGCCCTCCACTCTGAGAGAACAGGGATGTTGTAAGACCTCTGAGAAGCCACCTTTACTGCACACCCATCCTCCAGGAGCTTCCCGTACCACACAGCGCTGCAGAAGTAGCTTTCTCGGACTTGTCAGTTGACTGTGACATAATGAGATACAGGACAAGTAAGATGCTCTCGGAATATGGTGCTGATGAGCAAAGAATGACGAGGTGGGCAGTGCTTTTCTCATCCAGAAAAAAATAGCAACGGTACCATTTCTGGAACCCTTACTAAGAAACAGGCACTCTATGATTCACTCCTTTGAAGTAGTTACACTTACCACTTTACAAGGAGAGACTGTGGCTTGTTAAAAATGCTCCAGTGGCTCTCCATTCTAATTAGAAAAGAATATGAACACTTGACCTTGGTTCCAAGGCTCTAGGTAGTCCTTCTCTCTGACCTGATCTTTCTTTTTCCACTCTCCTTTTTGGTAGCCCTGCTCCTGTCTTACTGGTCTTCTTCCTATCTCTTGCCTGTCTAAGCTTATTGTGGGGCTTGCGGTCCTATTTATATATATACATATATATATATACACACACATATATATATGTGTGTGTGTGTATATATATACACAAATATATATATATATATATATATATGTTAGTTAGTTGACCTGGGCAGGCACCTATTTCTCAGAGCCACTCAGTCTTTTGGAGCAGGGAAAAGACAACTCTCTCCTGGGTTGGGAATCTGAGCCCTTCATCTGTGACATAGTCTCCTCTTTTATAACTTCTACTCCCTGCCTTTTACAATCAGAGATAAACGTGTTTACCTCTCTCTTCTGCAGATCAGCATGGAAACGTGTCTTCTTAGGACTATGAATCTGGTTAATAAAAGAGTAATTTCAATTCAGAGACTTTAAAGGCCTGGATGAACTTTTGGAAAGAATGTTATTTGAGATTCCTTTATTACCCTTGAGAAGATGTTGGAACCTAATAAGCCAAATAAGAGACTTGAGCCATTTGTATTCCTTAGTAGACCAAATCGGAGGTCTACAAACTCCGTAAATAACGATTGCATTTAAACCACCTAAAATAAGCACCCTAAAGGCTTGCTTTGATAATTTAATCCTGGGATCCTTTTGACTTAAACTTTCTTAGCTTTGGATGAGTTACCTGATCGAATTTGTTAAAGTTTAGTTTACAAACAATAACTAAGCAAAGCCCTTTTGTCTGTGGAGAATCATGCCTACCAGTTGGAATGATCTGAATAAAAGAACTTTTTTCTATGCAGCTTGCTGCTTAGACCGGAGTTGGAAAATCTTATATCTGAATTCCTGTCAGTTGACCTCAATAACTTTCACTTTTAATAGGCTCGAAACATTGATTTTTGCCTAACTTGAAACCAGGGGGAAAAAAGAAGTTTCACCTGAAACTTGGCCCAGAATTCTTTGTGGTTTATAAATCATGCACACACACTCAGGTTGGGTTAGTGTTTAGAGCAAAAATCAGACAAGGAAACTTTTGCTTATGTTAGGTTTCAAAAAACACCTTTACAGTCCTGCCCAGCACACTATGTGTTATAGATACCAGAATGCACTTCTGGACATTTGAGTGGATAGGAAGATCTTAGGGCAGAAAATTAGACAGAAATCTTGGATATCCCATCTGAATGTACTAGATTTGTTTCAGGGGTTATACTAGTAACCTTTTAAAGGAGTTTTTTTAAACTGCTCTGAAGTGTGCTTTGCTATCAATGAAAAATTTTAATATCTCTCCTTGACTTGTCACTTTTTGGAAGAGGTGATTTGTGTCTTTCCCACATCCCAACCCCAATCCTTTCCTGTGATCTTCTCCTGGTGATGCAGGACTAGCCCTGATGCATTCATTAGGCTAGTTTAGACTGCAAGCATGGAAAACCAAGTTGACTTAAAAAATGAAATAGCTCCATGCCTTTGACATCCACTCAGCTCTGCCCTTGTATCAGCTTAGTTCTCACACCAGCTTTCCTCATGATGACAAAATATCTTCCAATGGTACTTGAGAATATGTGCTCCCTGATTTATGTCCAGAGTCAATAATATATGGGTATATAAATTGTTTTTCCGCTTGCTTTTTTCACCTAACATTATGTCTTGGAGATCATTCCTAATTTTATATCTAATGCTACCTCATTCTTTTTTAAAGACTGCATGGTACTCCAGTGTATGGATATACCTTAATTTATATAAGCAGTACCTCAGTGATGGACATTTAGATACTTTCTAATCTTTTGATATTGTAGCACTACTGCAATGCATATTCACGTATGCATGTTGTTCAGCACAAATGCAAATATATCTCCAAGACAAAATTCTTAGAAATACAATTCTTAAAAGAAAGGATACATGGATTTAAAATTTTCTCAGTATTTCATAGTGAAAAATTTCAAGCATACAAAAATAGGGGGATTACAAAATGTAGAGAGCGACACCCCAGAAACCCATCCTCCACCATCAACAATTATCAGCACATGTTTAAACTTGCTTCATATCTATTCTTTCATTTTAAAAATATAGCCAAATACCATGATCGAATTAATAACTTCTTTTTTAATTTAACATCTTTATTGGAGTATAATTGCTTTGCAATGTTGTATTAGTTTCTGCTGTATAACAAAGTGAATCAGCTATATGTATACATATATCCTCATATCCCCTCCCTAATATTATCAAAAATATTCAGACTTCCCTGATTGTTTTGTAACATATTGTATAGTTGTTTTGTTCAAATCAGGATCAAGCAAGGTCTGCACACTCATTTGGTTGATATGCTTTATAAGTTTCTCTTAGTCTATAAGTTCCTTCTCCCCCTTTTTTTAGTTCTTTAAAATTTAGGAAATTATTAGGAAAACAGGATGTAGAATTGTGCCCTTGTTGTGTCATTTAACATGGTCCACTGTCTCCAGCATATTAGCAAACTGGTAGTTAGATCTAGAGGCTTGATTTGGTTCCAGTTTTTTTGTTTTTTTTTGGTGGGGGAGGGGAGAGAGACATTATATAAGTGATGTTCTGTACTTCCTGTTACATCCTATCAGAAGGTACATATTTTATGGTTATCCCTCTTTTTTTTTTTTTTAATTTATTTATTTATTTATTTATTTTTGGCTGTGTTGGGTCTTCGTTTCTATGCGAGGGCTTTTCTCTAGTTGCGGCGAGCGGGGGCCACTCTTCATCGCGGTGCGTGGGCCTCTCACTGTCACGGCCTCTTTTGTTGCGGAGCACAGGCTCCAGACGCGCAGGCTCAGTAGTTGTGGCTCACGGGCCCAGTTGCTCCGCGGCATGTGGGATCTTCCCAGACCAGGGCTCGAACCCGTGTCCCCTGCATTGGCAGGCGGATTCTCAACCACTGTGCCACCAGGGAAGCCCCCTCTTTTTGTTTTATCATTGTAATTGTTCAATTGATCAATGATTGATATTGTCAGCCCAATCCATTATAAATTGTTCAACAACTTTCTACTTAATAACTGTCTAAATCCATTATCTCATTAGGGTCTTGAAAATGGTAACATTCCAATTCTACCATTCTTTCTGCACTTATTAATTGGAAATCTTCTCATAAAGAAGAATGTTCACTTATTTGGTTATCCTGAGGTACAATTTGTTCTTGAAAAGCAATATAGATGTTTGATTCTTTTCCATTCTGCCAGTTATTAGAATAATGGATTGATTCTGTAATATTGTTAATGTTGGCATACGGACTATGCAATTTAAATACTAGTTTTGGGACTTCACTGGTGGTGCAGTGGTTAAGAATCCACCTTCCAATGCATGGGCCGCGGGTTCAGTCCTGGGTCAGGGAACTAGATCCCACATGCATGACACAACTAAGAGTTTGCATGCCACAACTAAGAGTTTGCATGCCACAGCTTAGGAGCCTGCCGCAACTAAGACCCGGCGCAACCAAAAAAAAAAAAAAAAAACAATAATAATACTACTATTTTCCTCCTAAAGAAGAAACCAAGGGCTTGAAAGAAATGGCTGATTCCAGGCCTGGGCCAGGATGAACAAGATGGAATATGCCATATCAAAAAACGTAAAAGCTTTCTAAGACTATTGGAATTGTAACAAAGGGACTCAGGAGCCAACTTGAAGAAAATGCTACTGGCCAAAGATGGAAAATTTTGAACATAAAAGAGAAAGAAGAACAGCAGTGGATGGATATACAAAAATACATTAAAATCAATGAGTTTGTAAAGATACACTTTACAAAGAACTCATTGGTTAACTTTAGAGGATGCGTTTTTTAATTTCCATAAGTACAGTTACAGGTTTCCTAAATAGAATAATTATAATCATTTTCATATAAAATATTTATAATATTGTCATTATAAATCTCCATAAAAGTCTAGAAAATAAGTGGAATTTTATAGAGAAGCCAAAGTCACATGAAGATTAAATTAAGCAGAATTGAAATCTTTCTTAGTAACCTATATATATATTCCAAAATCTAGACTTCTCATCATTAGATGATATGAATTCAGAAGATGGAAAATAATCTTGGAAGAGCTTCATTGTAACAGATGGATTAATATATGTAATTGGTAGCTATCATACCAGAGAAATAGTAGCTTTCTCTAAGTTCTTAAAATTATTTTGCATTAGTAGTATATTTTTAATGTTTTAAGGCTTAGGGGGAATTATGATTATTTTTGGAGCTATTTAACAAGAGAAAGGAATTCCTCTTGTGTTGAGATAATCAAAAATATTTAAGCAGTCTTAATTTTTCTGAAGAGTAATACAAAAGGAATGAAAAATTGGTGGGAAAATATTCTTCAATCTCTAAATTTCTTCAAAAATTTAAATCTGTGATTCTCTAAGGATGAGTACCATTACAATAAGAATATTTATATTTCTATCAGTAGTTATAAAATTTTTATTATGAATCATCTAGAAACAGGATGACTCAATCATTTTTGAATCGTTTAAATAAAACTTTATCTTCTAGGTACTTAAATATGAAGAACAAAATTATCTATTGAGATGCCTCTTAATTCTGAGAAGTATGACACATTTAGGAAAGAGTCTTCCTCTTCTTTCTCCTAAATAAACTGGTTATTGATTTTGGAAGTGTTTTAATCTTCCAATGGAAAGAGGTTTTATGTTTATTTTATACAAATTAACTGCAGATAAATGTAATTAACACTTTCAATCACAGGAAAGAATGGAGAGTGAGGAGAGTAAAAAGTTGAAAATGGAGGAAAGAGAAGTAGGTAGAGCTCTCTGTCCATAGAAGCCCGTAAAAAGTGTGCTGTAAGGAATGGAGTGACCTCCAGTGAAGTGCAGGCGGGCTCAAAGTAGCAAGGGTAAAATATTTTCCTACAGAGGTATCTTCATAAAAATCGTGAGGGGAAATTATAGAAGATGTTTAAATGGCTAAAAGAGATTATTAGATAGCCTTTCCATGGAATGATGTAGCTTATGGGGATTATCTAATTCTATAGGGTTGTGTGCCTTTGTCTCTCTTTGACTAGGCTCCTACAACTCTGTAGAGAGAAGTTAACCGTACAAAACTGCTAATGTTTCTGTCCATAGCTATGCAAATGATTCCTGTTGAAGGCAATGCAAATGGATTTCTCAGTGTGTTAGCTCAGGCTGCCATAACAAAATAGTATAGAGAGGGTAGTTTAAACAACAGAAACTTGTTTTCTCACAGGTCTTGAGGCTAGAAGTCTGAGATCAGAATGCCAGTATGGTCACGTTCTGGTGACAGCTCTCTTCTTGGCTCGGAGGTGGCTGCCGCCTTATTGTGTCCTCACATGGCAGGGAGAGAGTGATCGCTGGTATCTCTTGCTCTTTTATAAGGACACCAGTTCTACTGGATCAAGGATTTACTCTTAAATCTTCGTTTAACCTTAATCACCTCCATAAAGGCCCTAACCCCAAACAGTCATATGAAGGGTTAGGGCTTTAACATACGAATTTGGGTGGGAGTTGTGAGGGGCAGACACAATTCAGTCCTTAGCACTCAGGTAGATAATATATTATCTCTGTATGTCAAACTACCATTTAAATCAATTGTAATATCTTACTGGTTCCCTCATTAATTAATTAGTTAAATCAAATATTTGACATGTTTTTTTATACTTGCATAAGTCATATCTCTTTTATAATTTACCCTTTAACAAGAGGATCAGACTTTATTCTTACATGGCAGCTCCTAAACTTACTGAAAAGAGAGATATTTTAAGACCCTTTTATGCCCCAATTTATTGGAGTCACTTTCTTTGGTTGAAAAAACTCACCCTGGCTTTCTTTTTATAGTTAATGGATCAATTATTAATTAAAAAGTAGCTGGATGAAAACATTAAGAAGTAGACATCCTTAGGCCTACACCCAGGTGGAGTCTTACAAGTTATACAATTTGGTTAAAGTCACTCAAACCCTTGGCCTCCATTCTTCCATCAATATAATGAAGGAATTGGGATGAATGTTCTCTAACGTCCCTTCCAAATTTTAGACTGTGCTCGTTCCGCAATTTGTGCATGTAAAGGGTGGGATTGTAGAGACCAAACTTTCCCACTCGTCTAGAAGAAAAATATTTTAATAAAATATCCACATTTCAGTGATGTCTGCCTTCTCCACACCCTGCCAGGTAAGACTGGCTTTCAGAAGATTTTCTTTCTCTTCTCTTCCCCCATCCCTTTATACAGCTGCTTCCTGCCCCCTCTAGAAGTCACTAACTCCCTTTGTGTTCAAGTTTCTCCATCTGTGAAATGCGAGGCTGAGTGCCCATGGGCCTCCCAGGGGTATTTCGTGTCTGACTGCCTTCACAGAGCATTCACTATGCTGGGCATTATCTACAGGCTAAGTCTGGCATTTCCTTCCTTTCCTTTCTTGATCATAATTTGATCCTAACTTCCTTGGGAGCCTCTTGTCTTTACAATTTGTCAGTAGTTCTAATCCTGTTTCAACATAATTTAGAGCTATGGTGATGCTAATGATGTCATTGATAATGAGCTGGGGATTGGCAGAGAGCCTTTTAAAAAGTGTGTTCAAATAGTGAAGAAAAGAGTCCAAAAACAAAAAAAGAAACAAGCAACAGCAACAAAAAAACCCACAGTGGTAACATAGGAAAAAGCGTCCATCTAAATAAAATAATTTACCCAAGACAGCGTTGCCAGATAAAATACAGGACACTCAGTTAAACTTGAATTTCAGATAAACAGAGAATACATTTTTAGTGTCCCATCCAACGGATATGTGCTTCATCCATACTAAAAACATTTTTTGTTGTTTATCTGAAGTTCAATTTTAACTGAGTGCCCTGTATTTTTATTTGTTAAATCTGGCAACCTTAATAAGATATTAAATACACAGCTTCTGTCCAGCAATTTCTGCCTGAGATAATCTGAGGTTCCAGTGTGAGGCTGGGCTTTTATTAGTTCTTCAAATATTAAACAGAGAAATATTCCAAAGTTGACAAGGGGAAGAGGTTGAAACTTCCCCATAGTCTTACTGTTAAAAAATATGTGGGAAAACTATAGATATCATCACCCTGAACTTTTGGTGTCATGGATATTTGGTCCTAGAAAAAAAAGTTTTGGCAATTCCATGAGAAGTTGCAGTTCTCATATGTTTAGCAGAAATAATGCAAGAGTTTTCTAACGGCTATAATATTTGTAGTGTTTGAGGGGTTCTGAATGTAGTATTGATAAACAACGAAAGGATGCAGGTATCTTCAGGAAGTCTTTGGTTTGAAGGCACTCAGTGCCAAGGATAAGGCTGCACGATAGAGGGCACTGACGCAGTGGTCACGCTGTCGAGGACCATGTGATAACCATGCAGCAAAAGGCTCGAGCAGTCTTCGTGGTACATGTGCACACTGATGCTCCCTGCACCACCCCAGAGCACCATCCGTGACATCTGTACCCTCTACAACAACTTGAACTATGAGGGATACTCAATTCATTGACCATTAGAGAAGCAGCTCCTTGCTTGCTTTGCAAAAACAAAAAGGACTTTTCTCTGATGTTCCTTGGCAAATAAAATGATCAGGGAAAGATGCAAATGCAAAAAAATTGAGAGGTATGACCACCTCTGTCATCCGACCCAGCACTACTCAAAGTATGGTCAGCTGTCTAATGCTGGTTTGTGAGCTGTCACCATGCAGCATCAGGAAAATTGCAGAACTTTAGAGTAAACATTTAGAAACCTTTACAGTTATCCCATAGAGTAATAACAAGTCTGCTGCATCTAATAATGAAAAATTGGGGCTTGCATTTTGTATGTCTTTTTTGTTATTGCTGGCTTCACTTTTTTAGTAATTTGTTTTTATAAATATTTCACAAAAGTATCAGTTATTAAAGGGCTATCATATTGTAAAAGATGAAAGACACACTAATTTTGATGTCCTTTAAAACAGACAATTCCTACAATGGCTTAAATGAAAATCATTAAATTGATCAATTCAGACTTTCAATAAATAGTAATTACAAAGCAGGCACTTTGCTAGACACTGTGGGTAAAGTGATGAATAAAATAGATATCATACTGGGGTTCCTGCCCTCACAGAGTACATTTCAGGGAAGAAGACATAATAAAATCACAATAAAGTAGACAGAAAAATACAAAGTGAAATGGGAATGCACTGTAAGAGACCTTAAGCTGGTCAAGAATTCTGTGAAACATTCCCAGAGGAAATTACCCAAGTTCTATTAGGTATGCTAGTCTGAAATTCAGAGAAAAGATCTGAGCCGGAGGTATAAATGTGGAACAGTTCTCTGAAGATGTTAATTTAGGGCTCAGGAATGGATGAAATTGCCTAGGTGGAAGACAGCACATGAAAAGAGGGGAGAACTGAATCTTAGAGGTCTAACAGCTGAAATGAACCTCCAAAGAAGATGGAAATAGAGTAGCAAAAGAGGAGAGAGGAATTAAGATTGTGGAGTGCCTGAAGCTAAACAAAGAGGGTTTGGAGAAACAGGGAATGATAAAGAACTTCAAATACTGCCGAAAGGTCAAACAAGAACTGAAAAATACGCACTGTGTTCACAACGTGAAAGTCATTGTTTTTGGTGGGAGAGGATCCTGGGATCTGATGATGGAGGTGGGAAGTGTTTCAGAAGCCAAGCTGCAGGAGGATGTAAGAAAAAGAATACAGTGATTATAAGCAACTCTTTCTAGAAGTTTTGCTGGGGAATGGAAGACAATGTAGGACTATATTTAGAGAGAAATAGGCATAAAGGAATTTTTATCTTACTTTTAAGGTGAAGCGGGAAGCATAAATACTAATCGTGGGGAATGTTATAAAAAGCAAGCGCTTGGAGATAGTGAAGATGGTAGGGGTTGGCCAATGGCAGTTTCCAAGAAGGCAGGAGGAGAGAGAATCCCTGTGTGACTTTACACTCATCCTATTTATAATAACCAAATACCTGTTCTCTACTAGGTTCTCAACTTCTGAGGGCAGGGACCATGTTTGTGTAGATCATCACCCTCTACTTGGCACCTGGGCTGGTGCTGGAACATCTAGGTGCTCAGGAAATTATGAAGAGAACTGGATGCCAGTAGAGGATGTGTGTCTTTGACACATGGAGGGGTACCTCTTCCTCCCTGATAAGAAGACATGAAGGAAGACTGTGAGGAGGGAGAAATGTGAGGGATTTTTTCAACTGATATGTTTTATTTCTCCGTGAAATGAAAGAGTGAAAAAAGAATGGGCAGTTGATAGGGTAGAAGGCTTGAGAAGAATAATGAGGTTTTGACACTACTGTTGTGTAACAAGATCTACTGAACCATTGAAGAGTAGTAATAAATGGCAGTCTGTGATGAAGACACAACTAAGCTGTGTTAGATATTCATGTACGGCACACACTTCTTAGAGTCACAACTGACAAGGAAATCATGAAAGAGAAAAAGCTTCCGGTTGACCATGAAGTGTGTAAACTGAGAAGAAGGGATTGGGCTTTGGCACTGGGAAAGCAGCGTGAGCAGAGGCTCAATGATAGAATTTGACCCTTTGGAATCTACAGGAATAGCAGCTACATTGAGCTGAAGTTCCCCTCAGGTACTGAAATGAAAGCATTGGGGGCAGAGGAGAAAGGCAATAGAGGGTCATGGGCACCCTTGGCCATTTCATAAAATGCCCACACTGTCTGAACGTCTCCCAACCTCATGCTAAACTTTTCGTGTTTTAGATTCACACCATCATCCTTCTTCCCTCTTTTCTGCTGTCCACCACTCTCCAATCACTCTCTCATTTACTGAGGACTTTGACTCTGGTTATCATTCCTGTCCAGGGCCTAAATTTGCCCTGGTAACTTGTGTGCTGGAACGTAAATCACAATCAGCTCTAGCTTCAAGGGCATCTGGGAAATGTCATTGTTTAGTTTTCAAGCCTTTTTAGTATAGGAAGAAAAGTAGAAGGAGATTAGAATAGATATTAAGCAAGCAAATATCCACCATTATATCCACCACAGTGGACAGAGAAAGTATATTAGAACAAGATTATTAGAGGCAGAAAAGAAAAACTAGGAAAGTTTAAAAATAAAGTCTTCTGGTATAATACTAAGTGACAAAGTACAGCTTGAAGAACTCTATTGATATCAATACTGTAAATATGCAAAAATTGATGAACATATGGACAAGTAGTAGATGATATCACAGGCAAATTAGGTAGTGTGATACGGGACAATTTTTATCTTGGACTTCAATAACATTAATTGGTTTGCATTAAGATAACATTAAAAATGTGGGATATTGAAATTTAAAAGTTCATTTGCCAAGGTTAACGGTGTAACAATTACTATGGACTGCGGAAGTGAGGTGAAGATGCAAGTCCCTGGAGGCAAGATCAAAGGATTAAGGATTTTGCTCACCTGTCCTGTACCTAACACAATGCTTAACAGATAACAGATGCTCTATAAATGTTTTGAATGACCATCTCTTTAGCTCAGAAAAGACTGTCCAAGTGACACTGAATGACTTTCCAAACTCCTGTTAAATATTTGAGACTGTTACAAGCCATCTTTTTTACTGTTGGGGAAACAGGAGTTCTAAAAAGTGAAGCACAGTAATCACTTGCAATTGTACAGTCTTTTACCTTTCAAAGCTCTTTGTTTACAAAAAAGAATTTTCCAAACAATAAAGAATGATCTCTATGTAAATAACTGTCATTGTTACCCCCTGAGACATAGCTGCAGAATAACTTGTGTTTTAAGTATCCCCATTTCACAAATGCAGACGCTGGGATATACAGGGCAGTAGGGAGTGACCTAGAGCCTAACAGCCACTCAAGACCAGGGCTCAGTTCTTCAGAAGCAAGCAAGCACTGTAAGAATTTTTTTTTTTTAATTGCCAGTGATTTTCCCTAGACTCCTTACCAATGGCTAAAAGAGCAAAGAGGAGGAGTCAAATGATTTGGAGATGAGATTTGACTCAACTTCGGATTGACTCTGGGTCAACTCCCAGAAGCCATGATACTTGGTTTGTCAGCTTCTTGTCTGGGTGAAATAATACACACCTAAATTCTACAGTCTATAAGAACTCTGTGTTTGGCACTGTTTTTTTCCTTAGGTCTTTTATATCACTTGTGATAACCACTGTGTCTTCCAGATTTATAACACCAACTGAAATGATTAATTTAGTGCAAGGCACTGTATGAGTGCTAAATACCTATTAAATTTTTTTAATATACATATATGTATAATAAATGAGAATCTAACAGAATAAAAAATAAAACAAAAATGTGTTTGAAAGTAGAATGAAAATACACAAAAGGGATAAGTGAGTCATCTACTCCAAATCTCCTAATAGTAGAAAAAGAACACAGCATTTAAAAAAAATTGAAGTATAGTTGATTTACAATATTATGTTAGTTTCAGGTATGCAGCGTAGTGATTCAGTGTTTTCACAGATTATATTCCATTGCAGCTTATTACAAGATAATGGCTATCATTCCCTGTGCTATACAGTCTATCCTTGTTGCTTATCTATTTTATAGTAGTTTGCATCTGTTAATCCCATACTCCTAATTCGTCCCTTCCCCCTTCCTTCTCCCCTTTCATAACCACAAACTTGTTTTCTATATAAGAGCCCAGCATTTTTGTAGCTTCCTTCCTCTTTATCACTTCAAACATAAAATAGAGGATTAACCAAGATGGCGGAGTAGAAGGACGTGCTCTCACTCCCTCTTGCGAGAGCACCAGAATCACAACTGGCTGCTGGACAATCATTGACAGGAAGACCCTGGACTTCACCAAGCAGGATACCCCACGTCCAAGGACAGAGGAGAAGCCACAGTGAGACGGTAGGAGGGGCGCAATCAGAGTAAAATCAAATCCCATAACTGCTGGGTGGGTGGCTCACAGACTGGCGAACACTTATACCACGGAAGTCCACCCACTGGAGTGAAGGTTCTGAGCCCCACGTCAGGCTTCCCAACCTGGGGGTCCGGCTACGGGAGGAGGAATTCCTAGAGAATCAGACTTTGAAGCCTAGTGGGAATTGATTGCAGGACTTTGACAGGACTGGGGCAAACAGAGACCCCACTGTTGGAGGGCTCACACAAAGTAATGTGTGCATCGGGACCCAGGGGAAGGAGCAGTGACCCTGGGGGAGACTGAACCAGACCTACCTGCTAGTGTTGGGGGATCTCCTGCAGAGGCGAGTGGTGGCTCTGTTTCACTGTGGGGATAAGGACACTGGCAGCAGAGGTTCTGGGAAGTTCTCCTTGGCGTGAGCCCTCCCAGAGTCTGCCAATAACCCCACCAAAGAGCACGGGTAGGCTCCAGTGTTGGGTTGCCTCAGGCAAAACAACCAACAGGGAGGGAACCCAGCCCCACCCATCAACAGTCAAGTGGATTAAGGTTTTACTGAGTTCTGACCGCCACAGCAACAGGGAGGGAACCCAGCCCCACCCATCAACAGTCAAGTGGATTAAGGTTTTACTGAGCTCTGACTGCCACAGCAACAGTCAGCTCTACCCACCACCAGAGCCTCCCATCAAGCCTCTTCGATAGCCTCAACCACCAGAGGGCAGACAACAGAAGCAAGAAAAACTACAATCCTGCAGCCTGTGGACCAAAAACCACAGTTACAGAAAGATAGAGAAGATGAAAAGGCAGAGGGCTATGTACCAGATGAAGGAACAAGAAAAAACCCCAGAAAAACAACTAAATGAAGTGGAGATAGGCAACCTTCCAGAAAAAGAATTCAGAATAATGATAGTGAAGATGATCCAGGACCTCGGAATAAGAATGGAGGCAAAGATTGAGAAGATGCAAGAAATGATTAACAAAGACCTAGAAGAATTAAAGAACAAACAAACAGAGATGACCAATACAATAACTGAAATGAAAACTACACTAGAAGGAATCAATAGCAGAATAACTGAGGCAGAAGAACGGATAAGTGACCTGGAAGACAGAATGGTGGAATTCACTGCTGCGGAACAGACTAAAGAAAAAAGAATGAAAAGAAATGAAGACAGCCTAAGAGACCTCTGGGACAACGTTAAACGCAACAACATTCGCATTATAGGGGTCCCAGAAGGAGAAGAGAGAGAGAAAGGACCAGAGAAAATATTTGAAGAGATTATAGTCGAAAACTTCCCTAACATGGGAAAGGAAATAGCCACCCAAGTCCAGGAAGTGCAGAGAGTCCCATACAGAATAAACCCAAGGAGAAACACGCCGAGACACATAGTAATCAAAGTGGCAAAAATTAAAGACAAAGAAAAATTATTGAAAGCAGCAAGGGAAAAACGACAAATAACATACAAGGGAACTCCCATAAGGTTAACAGCTGATTTCTCAGCAGAAACTCTGCAAGCCAGAAGGGAGTGGCATGATATACTTAAAGTGATGAAAGGGAAGAACCTACAACCAAGATTACTCTACCCGGCAAGGATCTCATTTAGACTTGATGGAGAAATCAAAAGCTTTACAGACAAGCAAAAGCTAAGAGAATTCAGCACCACCAAACCAGCTCTACAACAAATGCTAAAGGAACTTCTCTAAGTGGGAAACACAAGAGAAGAAAAGGACCTACAAAAACAAACCCAAAACAATTAAGAAAATGGTCATAGGAACATACATATCGATAATTACCTTAAACGTGAATGGATTAAATGCCCCAACCAAAAGACATAGACTGGCTGAATGGATACAAAAACAAGACCCATATATATGCTGTCTACAAGAGACCCACTTTAGACCTAGGGACACATACAGACTGAAAGTGAGGGGATGGAAAAAGATATTCCATGCAAATGGAAATCAAAAGAAAGCTGGAGTAGCTATACTCATATCAGATAAAATAGACTTTAAAATAAAGAATGTTACAAGAGACAAGGAAGGACACTACATAATGATCCAGGGATCAATCCAAGAAGAAGATATAACAATTATAAATATATATGCACCCAACATAGGAGCACCTCAATACATAAGGCAACTGCTAACAGCTATAAAAGAGGAAATCGACAGTAACACAATCATAGTGGGGGACTTTAACACTTCACTTACACCAATGGACAGATCATCCAAAATGAAAATAAATAAGGAAACAGAAGCTTTAAATGACACAATAGACCAGATAGATTTAATTGATATATATAGGACATTCCATCCAAAAACAGCAGATTACACGTTCTTCTCAAGTGCGCACGGAACATTCTCCAGGATAGATCACATCTTGGGTCACAAATCAAGCCTCAGTAAATTTAAGAAAATTGAAATCATATCAAGCATCTTTTCTGACCACAACGCTATGAGATTAGAAATGAATTACAGGGAAAAAAACGTAAAAAAGACAAACACATGGAGGCTAAACAATACGTTACTAAATAACCAAGAGATCACTGAAGAAATCAAAGAGGAAATAAAAAAATACCTAGAGACAAAGGACAATGAAAACACGACGACCCAAAACCTATGGGATGCAGCAAAAGCGGTTCTAAGAGGGAAGTTTATAGCTATACAAGCCTACCTAAAGAAACAAGAAAAATCTCAAGTAAACAATCTAACCTTACACCTAAAGAAACTAGAGAAAGAAGAACAAACAAAACCCAAAGTTAGCAGAAGGAAAGAAATCATAAAGATCAGAGCAGAAATAAATGAAATAGAAACAAAGAAAACAATAGCAAAGATCAATAAAACTAAAAGTTGGTTCTTTGAGAAGATAAACAAAATTGATAAGCCATTAGCCAGACTCATCAAGAAAAAGAGGGAGAGGACTCAAATCAATAAAATCAGAAATGAAAAAGGAGAAGTTACAACAGACACCACAGAAATACAAAGCATCCTAAGAGACTACTACAAGCAACTTTATGCCAATAAAATGGACAACCTGGAAGAAATGGACAAATTCTTAGAAAGGTATAACCTTCCAAGACTGAATCAGGAAGAAATAGAAAATATGAACAGACCAATCACAAGTAATGAAATTGAAACTGTGATTAAAAATCTTCCAACAAACAAAAGTCCAGGACCAGATGGCTTCACAGGTGAATTCTATCAAACATTTAGAGAAGAGCTAACACCCATCCTTCTCAAACTCTTCCAAAAAATTGCAGAGGAAGGAACACTCCCAAACTCATTCTATGAGGCCGCCATCACCCTGATACCAAAACCAGACAAAGACACTACAAAAAAAGAAAATTACAGACCAATATCACTGATGAATATAGATGCAAAAATCCTCAACAAAATACTAGCAAACAGAATCCAACAACACATTAAAAGGATCATACACCACGATCAAGTGGGATTTATCCCAGGGATGCAAGGATTCTTCAATACATGCAAATCAATCAATGTGATACACCATATTAACAAATTGAAGAAGAAAAACCATATGATCATCTCAATAGATGCAGAAAAAGCTTTTGACAAAATTCAACACCCATTTATGATAAAAACTCTCCAGAAAGTGGGCATAGAGGGAACCTACCTCAACATAATAAAGGCCATATATGACAAACCCACAGCAAACATCATTCTCAATGGTGAAAAACTGAAAGCATTTCCTCTAAGATCAGGAACGAGACAAGGATGTCCACTCTCACCACTATTATTCAACATAGTTCTGGAAGTCCTAGCCACGGCAATCAGAGAAGAAAAAGAAATAAAAGGAATACAAATTGGAAAAGAAGAAGTAAAACTGTCACTGTTTGCGGATGACATGATACTATACATAGAGAATCCTAAAAATGCCACCAGAAAACTGCTAGAGCTAATTAATGAATATGGTAAAGTTGCAGGATACAAAATTAATGCACAGAAATCTCTTGCATTCCTATACACTAATGATGAAAAATCTGAAAGAGAAATTATGGAAACACTCCCATTTACCATTGCAACAAAAAGAATAAAATACCTAGGAATAAACCTACCTAGGGAGACAAAAGACCTGTATGCAGAAAACTATAAGACACTGATGAAAGAAATTAAAGATGATACCAACAGATGGAGAGATATACCATGTTCTTGGATTGGAAGAATCAACATTGTGAAAATGAGTATACTACCCAAAGCAATCTACAGGTTCAATGCAATCCCTATCAAATTACCAATGGCATTTTTTACGGAGCTAGAACAAATCATCTTAAAATTTGTATGGAGACACAAAAGACCCCGAATAGCCAAAGCAGTCTTGAGGCAAAAAAATGGAGCTGGAGGAATCAGACTCCCTGACTTCAGACTCTACTACAAAGCTACAGTAATCAAGACAATATGGTACTGGCACAAAAACAGAAACATAGATCAATGGAACAAGATAGAAAGCCCAGAGATTAACCCACGCACCTATGGTCAACTAATCTATGACAAAGGAGGCAAAGATATACAATGGAGAAACGACAGTCTCTTCAATAAGTGGTGCTGGGAAAACTGGACAGCTACATGTAAAAGAATGAAATTAGAATACTCCCTAACACCATACACAAAAATAAACTCAAAATGGATTAGAGACCTAAATATAAGACTGGACACTATAAAACTCTTAGAGGAAAACATAGGAAGAACACTCTTTGACATAAATCACAGCAAGATCTTTTTTGATCCACCTCCTAGAGTAATGGAAATAAAAACAAAAATAAACAAGTGGGACCTAATGAAACTTCAAAGCTTTTGCACAGCAAAGGAAACCATAAACAAGACGAAAAGACAACCCTCAGAATGGGAGAAAATATTTGCAAATGAATCAACGGACAAAGGATTAATCTCCAAAATATATAAACAGCTCATTCAGCTCAATATCAAAGAAACAAACACCCCAATCCAAAAATGGGCAGAAGACCTAAATAGACATTTCTCCAAAGAAGACATACAGACGGCCACGAAGCACATGAAAAGCTGCTCAACATCACTAATTATTAGAGAAATGCAAATCAAAACTACAATGAGGTATCACCTCACTCCTGTTAGAATGGGCATCATCAGAAAATCTACAAACAACAAATGCTGGAGAGGGTGTGGAGAAAAGGGAACCCTCTTGCACTGTTGGTGGGAATGTAAATTGATACAGCCACTATGGAGAACAATATGGAGGTTCCTTAAAAAACTAAAAATAGAATTACCATATGACCCAGCAATCCCACTACTGGGCATATACCCAGAGAAAACCGTAATTCAAAAAGACACATGCACCCGAATGTTCATTGCAGCACTATTTACAATAGCCAGGTCATGGAAGCAACCTAAATGCCCATCAGCAGACGAATGGATAAAGAAGTCGTGGTACATATATACAATGGAATATTACTCAGCCATAAAAAGGAACGAAACTGAGTCATTTGTTGAGACGTGGATGGATCTAGAGACAGTCATACAGAGTGAAGTAAGTCAGAAAGAGAAAAACAAATATCGTATATTAATGCATGTATGTGGAACCTAGAAAAATGGTACAGATGAGCCAGTTTGCAGGGCAGAAGTTGAGACACAGATGTAGAGAATGGACATATGGACACCAAGGGGGGAAAACTGCGGTGAGGTGGGGATGGTGGTGTGCTGAATTGGGCGATTGGGATTGACATGTATACACTGATGTGTATAAAATTGATGCCTAATAAGAACCTGCAGTATAAAAAAACAAACAAAACAACTAATACTAAACTTTTATTGGGTTATTTGTATGGAAATATGTATGGAAATATGTTAATATAAATGTTTCAGACATTACATGAAATTTCTAAAAATCTTATATGTTCTGGTATAATGTTATATGTAATAATCCTAGTTATTACTTTAAAATGTATATCTCAGAAATAACTAATTTTCTTGTCAACTGCATTATTATGAACTTTCATCAAATCTTTAACTGTGGTCATTTTTAAGTCTTTTGTCATTTACAGACAGTTCTGGGTGTACTCTGATGATTTTGCAAATATGTTCCTATAAAAGGGTTTCATCTTCAAAAAATTCATGGAAAAGACTCTGACAAGTACAGGTTTCTGGTAACTGACTGTACTGCTGAACTGAATGAATAAGCATTTTCAGAACTCTAATGAAAAACTGATGAACTCATAAAAGTGCTAACAAAAGATCAAGATAAAAAAAAAAATTAATTACATGGGACTGAGTGAACTGATGAGGATGAGTATAATTTTCGTGACTTTCTGTCTGAATTTAAAAAAAAAAAAATCCCACAAGGACTCAGAGGCAAAGAATATACAAATCAATTTTCACTGCAAAGTAAAGGAGCTGTTACAGTGGAGGATTACTGGTCTGAATGTCAATATTATGACATAGTATGAGTGTGTTTCATGTTTGGTAAGTGCAATCATTGTTGCTTTTGTTGTGGTCATCCATGTACAATGCTTGGTGTCAGTCTATTTTTCTCTTGTAAAAATAAAATACAGTGTGTGTGTGTGAAAAAAAAAACAACATAAAATAAATATAGAGATCTAAATACATGGCTAAAGAATGCCATTAAAACGGACTCAAAAGCATTTGCACCAAAAATAACCAAAACTTTTGACTTTCTGTTATATGGATCCAGGTCTGTTAGTCCTTTCCTAGAACAAGATCTGTACATCAAGTTGCTGACATTTGAGTGGTAGCTGGAGCTGATTTTGAATTTCATTTCATTTCCTGTTTTAGTGCTTAATTATGTCTTGATAAATTAGCGACATCAAATTAATGCTTTCTGGGAGATTTGAAAAATCCCAGACACCACAGTCTTTAAGAAAAATCTCTTCAACCTAGTGTATAGTTTCCCATCCAGTCAGTGATGTTGACAGTCTTGACCTAACTCAGAATCTCTTCTCCACAACTGTCTACAGAGGAGATTGCACTGAGGGTAAGTTTTTAAGCCAAATGCAACCAAGTATATGTGGGTAAAAACCCAAGGAACTTTTCCCAAAGGGTAGTTACACATTCCGCTCTCCTGTTTGCCAACACGGTCACCATAACCCAGTGAGTTCCCCAAGGGTTAGGAACAGCCACAACTTCTCTGTGAGGCCAGGAGTCCCACTGCCCTGACGCACCACCAAACTCAAGGGCATGTCCCGAGGCATCGCCTGTGTCCTTTCAGGCTGAAAGCTTTATTTGTCTTCAGTTCCACGGACACCCCAGAGGCAGAGCTGCTTTGACCACCCACTCTCCGAGAGGGTCATCACCTGTTGCCTCGCCCAGGTCAAAGGAGGTCAGCTTCTCAACGGGAATTTTCAAAAAGGAGGCAGGCTTGGTCTGTCCATAAAAGGACCTCTTTGAGGTTGGTAGAAAAAAAAAAAAAAAAAAAGCCATGCATTTTGTGTTCCCAGTTAGAGCCTCTGGAACGAGGCCGCCTGAGAACAGGCCTGTGAACGGCTCTTGTTGGAGGAGGGCCAGCAGAGGCAGCCCAGACAATTTTCACAGGACCTCTCGCTGCCACTGCTCACCCAGAGCAGCCGCAATTGGAGTCGGGGAGGCCACCTCCTGGCCCCCCTGGCCCCCTACCCCAGGCGGCTGCTGAGCACCACCCTGCCACCAAAGCAGCTGCCTTCTGAAAGGATCAAGTCGTTCAGGGTCAAGGGCAGGGAACCAGATTTACACAGACAGGCCAGATGAAACGCGGACATTTGCTGATGACCATGGGGAGTCTCCACTCTTCTTTGCCTCTTTTGCTTGCAGTGAAAAAGTCATGAAATCCATCCTGCAGTCCCTTTCCCACAACAGGACCCTTTAGCTCAATATACCTGTGAATGAGAATTCAGTCTCACGGGGACACATGTAGTGGCCGGCCGTGTATGGTTCCGGGGACTGTTGTTTACCTCCCTTTACCTCCTTCCCTTCCCTCTGGAGACCTGGGGCACACTCAACAGAACAGCCCAGTGTGCTGGACTTGCACAGCGTGGGAGGTCAGGGCCAAGTGTCAGGCGTGGGCAGCGCCGGGTGAGGCTGGAGAAGGAGCTGCGAGGGCCGCTGCAGGCTCCGTCCTGGGGCAGAGGGGCCGTCCGTGCCCACCTCCCTCCCTCACACAGAGGAGACGTCCCTGAGCAGCCAGTACCTGCCTCGCAGCTCCCTGGAACCTGAGTGCCTTCCCTCTCCTCTCTCCTGCCTCTCCCCACCCCACCACGACAACTGCACATCAAAACACAAAAAATTAGAATTTGAGAGAATCTGGGAGTTCAGAAACCAAAAGAAAGTAAGAGAATGTGCAATCAGAAAGCGCTCTGGGCCAGACTCTCAGGGCCAATCTGCCCCTCTTGCATCCAAACAGCTAAACTTTCACTTGCCTCCTAATGTTGTCTGAAAAAGAATTTTCTTTACTGCACTGTCTGAAATATGTCATCATCTCTACTTTTATTAAAAAAAAATGTGGGGACTTCCCTGGTGGCACAGTGGTTAAGAATCCGCCTGCCAATGCAGGTGACACCAGTTCGAGCCCTGGTCTCGGAAGATCCCACATGCCACGGAGCAGCTAAGCCCCTGCACCACAACTACCGAGCCTGTGCCCTAGAGCCCACGAGCCACAACTACTGAGCCCGCGTGCCACAACTACTGAAGCCCGTGTGCCTAGAGCCTGTGCTCTGCCACGAGAGAAGCCACTGCAATGAGAAGCCCGAGCACCGAAACGAAGAGTAGCCCCCGCTCGCTGCAACTAGAGAAAGCCTGCATGCAGCAACAAAGACCCAACGCAGCCAAAAAAAAAAAAAAAAAGTTAAGTCCCCTAGAAAACCTGAATGCACCGTAGAGTTTCATGGCTCATGCTTTGTCTCTCTCTCCACAGGGCAACAGTGCTATCTTGCCTCTCTCCAGACCCAGTTCAAATATCTCCTTTCCTGTGAAGCCTTCTGGATGCTCTCAGATATTCACTTCTCTCTATACCCTGTAGCTACAACTACTCTCTACTCTGCACTACTAAGTGGAACTACGTACATCTACTACCTAGTTTTAATGAAGTTCTTCGCTACTACCAGTGAAGCAATGATTTTTAAGGCTCTTCTCTTGGCACTGTGGCATGGAAACTTCACCAGCACCTTAACTCAATGCCTCTGTGGCCAAGCCCAGGCCTTTGTGGGGTGGCTGGAGGAACTGAGCCTAGCGATTCTGTGGGCTGGAGCTCACACTTTGGCTCCATTGGAGCAGTGATCTAACAAGCCCCTTAGTTGCCCGGCCCCATCTCTTAGCTACCGAGGCAGCACACTCAAAGGTGAATCAACTCATGATCATAATGGGGAGTGTAGATTTGGACACACAGCTTCCAGAGACAAACCAATACAGGAAAATCCAGGAGGAAAAGAACTGCGGCAACATCCACTAACACAGCCTTTTGTGGCATCAAGTCTTTTTTTTTTTTTTAATAGATCTTTATTGGAGTATAATTGTTTCACAATACTGTGTTAGTTTCTGTTGCACCACAAAGAGAATCAGCCATATGTATACACATGTCCCCATATCCCCTCTCTCTTGAGCCTCCCTCCCTTCCTCCCTATCCCACCCCTCTAGGCCATCACAAAGCACCGAGCTGATCTCCCTGTGCTATGCTGCTTCTTCCCACAGTCAACTATTTTACATTCAGTAGTGTATATATGTCGATGCTACTCTCACTTTACCCCAGCTTTGCTCTCCCACACCATGTCCTCAACTCCATTTTCTATGTCTACCTCTTTATTCCTGCCCTGCAGCTAGGTTCATCAATATCATTTTTTTTTTTTTAGATTCCGTATATAAGCGTTAGCATACAGTATTAATTTTTCTCTTTCTGACTTACTTCACTCTGTATCACAGACTCTAGGTCCATCCACCTCACTACAAATAACTCAATTTCATCCTTTTTATGGCTGAGTAATATTCCATTGTATATATGTGCCATATCTTCTTTATCCATTCATCTGTTGATGGACATTTAGGTTGGTTCCATGTCCTGACTATTGTAAATAGTGCTGCAATGAACATTGTGGTACATGGCTCTTTTTGAATTATGGTTTTCTCAGGGTATATGCCCAGTAGTGGGATTGCTGGGTCGTATGGTAGTTCTATTTTTAGTTTTTTAAGGAACCTCCCTACTGTTCTCCATAGTGGCTGTATCAGTTTACATTCCCACCAACAGTGCAGGAGGGTTTCCTTTTCACCACACCCTTTCCAGCATTTATTGTTTCTAGAGTTTTTGATGATGGCCATTCTAACTGGTGTGAGGTGATACCTCATTGTAGTTTTGATTTGCATTTCTCTAATAATTAGTGATGTTGAACATCTTTTCATGTGCCTCTTGGCAATCTGTGTGTCTTCCTTGGTGAAATGTCTATTTAGGTCTTCCGCCCATTTTTTAACTGGATTGTGTGTTTTTTTGATATTGAGCTCCATGAGCTGTTTGTATATTTTGGAGATTAATCCTTTGTCTGTTGTTTCATTTGCAAATATATTCTCCCATTCTGAGGGTGCTCTTTTTGTCTTGTTTATGGTTTCCTTTGCTGTGCAAAAGCTTTTAAGTTTAATTAAGTCCCATTTGTTTATTTTTGTTTTTATTTCTGTTACTCTAGGAGGTGGGTCAAAAAAGATCTTGCTGCGGTTTATGTCAAAGAGTGTTTTCCCTATGTTTTTCTCTAAGCGTTTTATAGTGTCTGGTCTTACATTTAAGTCTTTAATCCATTTGGAGTTTATTTTTGTGTATGGTGTTAAGTAGTGCTCTAATTTCATTCTTTTACATGTAGCTGTCCAGTTTTCCCAGCACCACTTATTGAAGAGGCTGTCTTTTCTCCATTGTATGTTCTTGCCTCCTTTGTCATAAATTAGGCGCCCATATGCGTGTGGGTTTATCTCTGGGCATTCTATCTTCTACCATTGATGTATATTTCTGTTTTTGTGCCAGTACCATACTGTTTTGATTACTGTAGCTTTGTGGTATAGTTTGAAGTCAGGGAACCTGATTCCTCCAACTCTGTTTTTCTTTCTCAAGTTTGCTTTGGCTATTCAGAGTCTTTTGTGTTTCCATACGAATTGTAAAAGTTTTTGTTCTAATTCTGTGAAGAATGCCATTGGTAGTTTGATAGAGATTGCACTGAATCTGTAGATTGCTTTGGGTAGTATAGTCATTTTCACAGTATTAATTCTTCCAGTCCAAGAATATGGTATATTTCTCCATCTGTTTATGTCATCTTTGATTTCTTTCATCAGTGTTTTATAGTTTTCTGAGTACAAGTCTTTCACCTCCTTAGGCAGGTTTATTCCTAGGTATTTTATTCTTTTTGTTGCAGTGGTATATGGGAGTGTTTCTTTAATTTCTCTTTCTGATTTTTTTGTTGTTGGTGTACAGGAATGCCACAGATTTCTGTGCATTAATTTTGTATCCTGTAACCTTACCAAATTCATTGATTACTTCTAGTAGTTTTCTGGTGGCATCTTTAGGATTTTCTATGTATAGTATCATTTCATCGGCAAACAGTGACAGTTTTACTTCTTCTTTTCCAATTTGTATTCCTTTTATATCTTTTTCTTCTCTGATTGCTGTGGCTAGGACTTCCAAAACTATGTTGAATAAGAGTGGTGAGAGTGGACATCCTTGTCTTGTTCCTGATCTTAGTGGGTATGCTTTCAGTTTTTCACCATTGAATATGATGCTTGCTGTGGGTTTGTCATATATGGCCTTTATTATATTGAGGGAGGTTCCCTCTATGACCATTTTCTGGAGAGTTTTTATCATAAATGGGTGTTGAATTTTGTCAAAAGCTTTTTCTGCATCTATTGAGATGATCATATGGTTTTTATTCTTCAATTTGTTAATATGGTGTATCACGTTGATTGATATGTGCATATTGAAGAATCCTTGCATCCCTGGGATAAATCCCACTTGATCATGGTGTATGATCCTTTTAATGTGCTGTTGGATTCTGTTTGCTAGTATTTTGTTCAGGATTTTTGCCTCTATGTTCATCAGTGATATTGGTCTATCATCTTCTTTTTTTGTGATATCTTTTTCTGGTTTTGGTATCAGGGTGATGGTGGCTTCGAAGAATGAATTTGGTAGTGTTTCTCTGTCTGCAACTTTTTGGAAGAGTTTGAGAAGGATTGGTGTTAGCTCTTCTCTAAATGTTTGATAGAATTCGCCTGTGAAGCCATCTGGTCCTGGACTTTTGTTTGTTGGAAGATTTTTAATTACGGTTTCAATTTCATTACTTGTGATAGGTCTGTTTATATTTTTTAATTCTTCCTGGTTCCGTCTTGGAAAATTGTACCTTTCCAAGAATTTGTCCATTTCTTCGTTGTTGTCCATTTTATAGGCATATAGTTGTTTGTAGTAGTCTCTTATAATCCTTTGTATTTCTGCAGTGTCAGTTGTGATTTCTCCTTTTTCATTTCTAATTTTATTGATTTGTGTCCTCTCCCTTTTTTTCTTGATGAGTCTGGCTAAGGGTTTATCAATTTTGTTTATCTTCTCAAAGAACCAGATTTTAGTTTAATTAATCTTTTCTATTGTTTCCTTTGTTTCTATTTCATTTATTTCTGCTCTGATCTTTATGATTTCTTTCCTTCTACTGACTTTGGGTTTTCTTTGTTATTCTTTCTCTAGTTGTTTTTAAGTGTAGGGTTAGATTGTTTATTTGAGATTTTTCTTGTTTCTTGAGGTGAGATTGTATTCCTATAAACTTCCCTCTTACAACTGCTTTTGCTGCGTCCCATAAGTTTTGGGTCATCGTGTTTTCGTCATCATTTGTTTCTATGTATTTTTTAAATTTCTTCTTTGATTTCTTCAGTGATCTCTTGGTTATTTAGTAGCACACTGTTTAGCCTCCATGTATTTGTGTTTTTTACAGTTTTTTCCCTGTAATTGATTTCCAATCTCATAGCATTGTGGTCAGAAAAGATGATTGTAAAATTTCAATTTTCTGAAATTTTCCAAGGCTTGATTTGTGACCCAAGATGTGATCTATCCTGGAGAACGTTCCATGTGCACTTGAGAAGAAATTGTATTATGCCACTTTTGGGTGGAATGTTCTATAAATATCAATTAGATTTAGCTGGTCTATTGTTTCATTTAAAGCTTGTGTTTCCTTATTTGTTTTCTGTTTGGATGATCTGTCCATTGGTGTAAGTGGGGTGTTAAAGTCCCTTACTAGTATAGTGTTAGTGTCGATTTCTCCTTTCATGGTTGTTAGCATTTGCCTTATGTTTTGAGGTGTTCTTATTTGGGTGCATAAATATTTATAATTGTTATATGTTCTTCTTGGATTGATCCTTTGATCATTATGTAGTGTCCCTCCTTATCTCTTGTAACAGTCTTTATTTTAAAGTCTATTTTATCTGATATGATAATTGCTACTCCAGTTTTCTTTTGATTTCCCTTTGCATGGAATATCTTTTTCCATCCCTTCACTTTCAGTCTGTATGTGTCCCTAGGTCTGATATGGGTCTTTTGTAGTCAGCATATATATGGGTCTTGTTTTTGTATCCATTCAGCCAGTCTGTGTCTTTAGGTGGGGGCATTTAATCCATTTACATTCAAGGTTATTATTGATATGTATGTTCCTATTACCATTTTCTTAATTGTTTTGGGGGTGTTTTTTTTGTGGGTCTTTTTCTTCTCTTGTGTTTCCTGCTTAGAGAATTTCTTTAGCATTTGTTGTAAAGCTGGTTTGGTGGTGCTGAATTCTCTTAGCTTTTGCTAGTCTGAAAAGCTTTTGACTTCTCCATCAGATCTGAATGAGATCCTTGCTGGGTAGAGTAGTCTTGGTTGTAGGCTTTTCTCTCTCAACACTTTAAGTATATCCTGCCACTTCCTTCTGGCCTGCAGAGCTTCCGCTGAAAAATCAGCTGATAACCTTATGGGGATTCCTTTGTATGTTATTTTTTGTTTTTCCCTTGCTGCTTTTAATAGTTTTTTCTTTGAATTTAATTTTTGTTAGTTTGATTAATATGTGTCTTGGTGTGTTTCTCCTAGGGTTTATCCTGAATGGGACTCTCTGTGTTTCCTGGACTTGGGTGACTATTTCCTTTCCCATGTTAAGGAAGTTTTCCACTATAATCTCTTCAAATATTTTCTCAGACCCTTTCTTTTTCTCTTCTTCTCCTGGGACCCTTATAATTTGAATGTTGGTGCATTTAGTGTTGTCCCAGAGGTCTCTGAGATTGTCTTCAATTCTTTTCGTTCCATCAAGTCTTTATTAGATTTGGTGTGTGTTCTTTTGGAATCTGCACATATTCTTATTGTTGTTTGTTTAAGCCAGAAGTGGTCTTGTCTCTCAGCTCCCTTGTTCATCAGAGGCTGGTGGCTGCCAGTTACTATTTAGTTGCTGGTAGGATGCTATTTGAGTGAACCACATCTGAGGACGCTGGTGCTAGTAAAGCATCTTTTCAGTTGAATAATGCAAGACAGCACATTTGGGGAGGTGAAAGGCATGCAGTGGTAGTTCAGAGGAAGACAAAGAGGAAACAGACCGCTGACTCTGGTGGGAACCAGGGTGGTATGTGGCATCCCTCACATAGAGACAAAGATCCCAGCAAATTACCACAATGCCAAACAGAGGGATGTGACAGACATAATGGAACCATGGCCCTACTTTGTGCAACAATTAACAGAAAAATCATAGTATATGCATTGGTCGTTTTCAGACAAGAGAATTAAAAGACTTCTTTGGTTTTCCTTTAAAATGCATTTCAAAAATTCCTTACATGGAGATTTGGAGGATGCATACTTCCGTAAAGCTGCAGCCATGATCTCAAGCTGTTGAGCTATTTCCTTTTAGGACTTAATTATTTCCCACTGCACCCTTACTAGTTAATTCCTCCAGCTCCTGAAAGGCTACCCGGAAATCTCCAAGTTGCTCACCCACCTCTTCCCCGTTAAATTCCAATTTTCTTCTCTGCAAACTTATCTGCAGCAAAAGTAGCCTCTCCATGCAGGTCTTTGGAGCTTGCCAGCCCTGCTTCTGCACTGTTGCTAAAAGGATGGATTACAGCCCTCCTTCTTTGCTGATTCACTTGGTTGCATATAGTTGCATAACATCAGCAAAGGAAGTGAGCACTTTATGTGCATGTTTTTGTGCAAATTCCCTCATCTGTTGCTTATTGTTATTTTAGTGGAAAAATAGGGAAGCAAGGGTAAGGTATACCTGGATTTTCTTCTGTGCTGCAAAGCTCTCGGATATTTTACAAAAACGCATTGCAGATGCTGAGGGCCTTTTAGGCTATTGAATAAATTGTAAGAATCTCCTGAGCTTGTTCTAAGCCACCTTTCCCTCTTCTTCTCCAGGAGACACCTCAGTTCTGAACTTGAGATCAGGCTGAAGAAAGATCAGGAAGCTTTAAATGTTACTTAGACAAAACACATACAAGATGCTTAGGCTCTGCCATAGGAAACAGTGTTCTTTTAAACTATAAGTAAAAAGCTTGTGAAAGCATTTTATGAACAAAAGGATGTCTTTTATTTTAATATCTTATAATAATGAGAAATCACCTTTGGAAAAATCTGAGTCACGGCTTTGACAGTAAAGCACAAAGTATGTTCTTTGGACCTATAATATCTCCCTGGCAATCCACAGGAAGGGCAAGATGCAAGAAGACTCACATTGATGCAGGGCTCCTCTCAAATGCTGGAAGTGGAAAACTGCATAAGATTTCTCAAAACAAAGCCTTGTGTTGTAAAACTCTGGGGTGGTCTTCCTCAGAACAGTCCACAAAAGGCCCAAGATGACTTTGCGACATAGTAAAACCTAAAAGAAAGGAAACCAAATAAAATCTGCAGAATCATTACATGGTAGGAAGCCAGTTTAAGGCTGGGAATTTAAGAGCTGTGACCTCTGGCCATCACTGATTCCGTCCTCTGCCCTGGAGACCCTGAGGTTTGTTCTATGTAACATTCCATTTCTAAGGTGCCTGATGAGACTCATTCATTCATTTATGTATTCAGTTTATTCAAGAAATGTCTACTTGAGCACCGCCCTTTGAGTGCACTGTGCTATGTATCGTTGGATTTACAAAGGATAATAATCATAGCTAAGATTTATTGTGTTGCTACTAACCATTGTGGTGTTTTACATGTATTTCTCACTTGTTCTTTATAATCCCACCCTACAAAGTAGGTAGCATTATTGTTGTTGTTGTTATTGCTGTTATTATTATTTCAACTCACGGATGAAAAAACTGAGACTCAGATTGGCTGACTTGCCCAAGGACACATATCTATTAAGGGGTTTGTCTGGAACACAAATCTAGGTGATCTGACCCCAGAGCCCACGGTTTAACCATCACATAATATTAAACAGGGTCGTAACTGCCCTCAGGAACTTACGCTCTAGTGGAGGATACAGCATGTATACTTGGCTCTTGTCCAGGGCCGGCTATTGGGAGCCATAGCTCTAATTTCTGAGTCACTCTTCAATTATTTACTCTCTGATGTTTTCTGGGTTTGAGAGCAAAGCATAATTGCTCTTGACCATGGATATTTTACTACTGTATCTCTCTTGCACCCCCCATAGCTTGGGGACATTGTGGGAAATTATCCTAGGTTGACCCTACAGTTACTGCAATTTAAAATCATATCATAATCATATTCTATCTGTCTCCTACACCTCCCTTGTCTGGAACCCAAATCTCTTTTCACTTAACTGTTCATATCTTGTCTTAATCCAGAAAGGAGTCATTTTAAACTTGTAGTCATTTAAAACCAAAGTCATCTATCTTTGTCTTTATTCATTTAATCTTTATCATCCTTTTTGTATTCTGTATTCACATTCTTAACCCAGTTGGTTGTCATGGCCCACTGTTTATCTCTAAGTTCATATCTTTTCCTCATCTGAGCTATATTTCACCTCTAGCATCTTCACCAGGGATACTAGCTGGGGGTCTACAGGGTGTGGGTGTAAGAGTGAACGTTGGGATGGTAGAAATCTGGTAAGTGAGAATGGGAATCAGAATCATCACATGATCCTGGGGAGTATAGAACTTTTAATTACTTTCTAATGAGAGTTCTTAGTTCATGCAGATGATGCTTTGTGGGTAACGCCTTGGATATCTCCTTGCAGAATTTCTGGGGTGGGGAGCTACAGCCTAGGGTAGTTTCCTAGGGGCTAAACTGGAGCCTAGGGAGCCTCACTGTGATTGATGTTCCTGAGGAATGGAGCCTGGACTGAATTCTGTGACTTCTGCGCTTCTAGGATGGATCAGTGAAACAACTAGAACACGGAGCGCTAAGGAATAAGGGAACTGGCATTGTGAGGGAGGACTGTGCTCTGATAGAAGGCAGAGATCCAGGTAAAAATTTAGAGGCCACTGGCACTTCTAGAAAACCCAAATTTCAATTCCCAGTAAGCATGGTACTGGAGGAGGTTAGCATTTGTGTAGCCCTTGTGTGTTGAGGGGATATGATGGTGAACATCCTAGGTAGGAGCCTGCTGAGTGTGGGCAGAGGAACTAGGAGGACTCCAAGGACTCCAAGGGTCTTCAGCTCTTGAAGTTATCTCTGATCAGTTCTTAGTGTTTATGAAAACAATGGTTCATTAGACCTTGTTCAGTTACTCTACTACTATTTCCCAATCAAGAATTTCTCTTTCAATAGTTGTGATCTCTGTCTGCCTTTTTGAAGTTACAGAAGAATCTTACATGAGCCCTTTCAGATATGAACACCATAGAACACTTGCCTTTTCCATATTTGCATGTTATGTATTATCCTTTTATGGAACTCCTTGGTGATCCCTCCACACCTAACAGATATCATTTTAGCTTCATTTTCACTTCTGGAATTATTTTTTCACTTCCCTTGATTTAATATAATACTAATTTCAATGTACAAGGTATGTACTGTCATCCAACCAAAAGAATATTAATAAAGAGTGATGACATTTGCCTGATAATGCCAAAAGATTATCATGTGCTTGATCAGAATTTATGCACAAATAAAATATCCTTAAAAATATATCCACCAACTCCCAACTCCAAACTCATGGGACCAGACTCTAGAAATGATTCTTGGTTTTAGCACATCCAGTGGCCCTAAGAGCAAGTAAAATGTGGATGAAAAAATTGAAAAATTAAATATCTAAAATGAAAATGTTTTCCGTTTCCCTTTTAAGAAAAGGCTTTGTTTAATTCATTGAAATGGGACAGGGAATTCCTATACTCAACAACCACAATCCTCCTAATTTTTTAAAGATGTTTCCTCTTATGATGAGGATCATCAGATCCAAGAAAGTCAAAACTAACCCACGGTTTATTACAAAAATAAGAATTGCCCAATGATCTCCCCACTTCCTCTCCTTTTGGTTTCTTTATGAATGAACTCTTTGGGGAGGAATGTTACAATGATGCTCTCAGATCTTGTGATAATATGGAACCAAACCACAGAATTAAAGTGTTCTCCAGTTCATAATCATTTTCCTCTTAAAATCTTAAAATTTTAGATCAAAACAATGGCTCTTTCGCACTCATTTAATAAAGGACAAAAAAATCTTAACAGTTTATGTTTTACTAGGAGAATTTAATTTTTACAAAGGTTTTTTTTTACCTATGTTAAAAATTAGTCATTTTCAATCAGGGAGAAAAATAGATTCAATACAGCTTTACACAGATTCAGCAATTTGAGCAATTCAGTTGTTCAAACACCATGTAAATCCATGCAACTGAAGATGTACTCAGTGATAAAGTCCAGGTTACCATTATCACAGACACAATTTCTGAAAAGAAGTATCTGTGGACATAAGATGAATGTTACGACATTCATTAAGTCCTCTTTTCCCCCTTGATAGTCAACTTCTAGCAATCTTTCAAGTGGATGTTAGTAACCTGTATCAGTAGCAAGGAACTCACAGCAGTGAATAATTACAGTAAATGTTTTGATCAATCACATACACAGTAATTTGAAAATAGGTGTTTAAATTAAATGATTAAATCATAACTGACTGCTATAATCAGTAAATGGTTCTAGTATAATTGGTGGATGGTTTAATTACTATTGGTTCAATTACAATATTTAACACCTAAAAATATCAAATAAAATTGTTCTGTTTTAGGTCTCGTGTGAAAAGTAGGACATGAGCAAAGGATACAATACATCCACCTAGTCAGGAATATAAGTATCAATATGGCAAACTTCCTTTAGTCGATTCTTTTGTGCCAACAGGAAGCTTTAGGTTAAAAGAATTGGCTCTTGCTAGTTAGGATTTGCTTCAAGTTCTTGCAGAAATTCTTCAGTGTTTACATAGAATAATACCCATTTGTTTCTGGTACTACAGTAATTTGATATTTAGGGACATACTTAACAGCAATGACCATACCAGCCCTTACGTATGCATGGTGATTTTCCCTTTTCCTGTAGCCTTCTTCAACACTCTTACTCTCTTCTTGTTACATTTCCATCAGTTAAGCATCTATGTATTTAATAGGATACTCTCCCCTAGCATGCTGGTACCTGAGAGCAACAAAAGATGTTTACAGAGAATTTTTCCAGAAAGAAGATAAAATTCAGCTCCACTAAGTTATTAAGCACACACTACATGCCCAGCGCTAATACGGATGCTGAGGAAACTAGGATGGATAAGACAGAGCTCCTGCCCTCAAGTAGTTCACCAAATGGAAGTGTAGATCTTTACACAATGGTGTGAGAAACCCTAAAATAGTTTTAAGGTCCTAGTTTTATGAAACAATAATTGAAAAGACTGTTTATTCCATTAAAAGTATTTGGAGAAGTTTCACAAAGGAAGGGACATCTCGTAGCATCTCAGAATTGAAAGGAAGGTCAATCCTAGTACAGAGGCAACCATGGGCCCAATCTCATAGAACCAGAAAGTTAAAAAAAAATAAAGCAAGAGACATACTTTAGATTGTCCATTTTTATTTTGCCAAGAGTGAATATTAAAACAAAAAATCAGGCAATTGGCTAGGATCTATTGCTTTCATTATCTATTGCTACAGAACAAACTACCCCAAAACCTAATGGCTCACAACAACAGCAATTTATTATTTCTCACAATTCTGTAGGTTGTCTGAGAATGCATACTTCACATGGTTTCAGCTGGAAGAGCTGGAAAAGCAGCCTCATTTACATGTCAGCTTGGCAGTTAGCAGGGGCTGTCAGCCCAGGGCATTGCTTCTCCTCCACATGGACCTCTCCACCTGGCTACTCGGGCTTCCTCACTAGACAGTACTGGGTTCCAAGAGGAAGCAGGCTATTAAATGAGAGCAAAAGCTACAGATCTCTTAAATCCAAGTCTTGGAAGTTAAACAGCATCACTTCTGCTGTGTTCCGTTACTGAATATAGGTCATAGGGCCAGGCCAGATTTAAGGGGATGCAAAACAGATTCTACCTTTTGATGGAAGAGTGACAAAGTCTACACTGAAAAAGGTCATGTGGAATGGGCAATGTGGCCATATTTGGAAATACTATTTACCATCCCTCATTTTAAAAAAAGAAAGGACATTTTGACACATATATTTAGAAGGACATAATCTCAGACTAAAGGAAGACCATTTAAATCAAATAAATCTAGCTTAATGAAAAACCTAGCATGTTGCTTACATGTTTCTCTATTTACTAAATACCAGAGATAACTTTATCAAGAACAGCCCTGATTCAAAGACCAGCCAAGGTTTGGAGACCAATTATTTAGCCAGCAGCTTTCATACCTACTTAATAACATTTTCACAACTCAGTGAGCACATGCACATACATCAAACAAATCAAGTTTCACAAATGTTGTACTTTGAATAATTTCTCTTCTACATTTTCTGTTTCATTTAAAAATTATACTGTTAATATCCTACTAAATTAATTTCAGCATCTAATATTTGGGAAATATCCATGGCTTGGTAAAACCCATTCCCTCCACATTCTTTCTCTTTTGAATACCTTGAGTAATGACAGTAAGACTGTCTTTCAAGACAATCTTTATATCAAGAACAATTCTTTTTGTTAGAAAATCATTCTTTTAATTTAGGTTAAACTTGCTTCCTTAAGGCTTTTGTACATTCTCCTTTGGGCCCAAGTTCAACCTTTCTTCCACCTGAGAGAACTTCCACTATCTGGGGACAGCTATCATATCCTTCAAGTCAGCCTGTCCTTGAGCCAGTTTACTCCTTGTTCTTTCATCTTATCCTCAGAGACCAGCATCTTCAGTTCCACAGGGAAGTGGGTAAGAGAGTGAGCCCTACAGTCAGTTTGCCTAGATTTGAATCTTGGCTTCATCTTTTATTAGTTGTCTGGCTTTGTGTAAGTCACTCAATTTTCCAGAGCCTTGATCTCCTCATGTGTAAACTGGAGGATAATTATCATGCCTAGATCCTAAGGGACTAGGAAGGTTAAATTAAAGAATGTAAGTAAGGGCTTCCCTGGTGGCGCAGTGGTTGAGAATCTGCCTGCCAATGCAGGGGACACGGGTTCGAGCCCTGGTCTGGGAAGATCCCACATGCCGCGGAGCAGCTGGGCCCGTGAGCCACAACTACTGAGCCTGCGCGTCTGGAGCCTGTGCCCCGCAACGGGAGGGGCCGCGATAGTGAAAGGCCCGCGCACCGCGATGAAGAGTGGTCCCGCACCGCGATGAAGAGCGGTCCCGCACCGCGATGAAGAGCGGCCCCCACTTGCCGCAAGTAGAGAAAGCCCTCGCACGAACCGAAGACCCAGCACAGCCAAAAATAAATAAATAAAAAAAATAAAAGTAGCTATAAAAAAAAAAAAAAAAGAATGTAAGTAAAATACTTGGCAGGATACTTGGCATGTATCAAATGTTCAGAAGTTATTAGATACTATTTTTATAGTTACCACTCTTTAGTTTGTCTATATTCCATTCAAGATGAAACATTTAAAATAAAACATCATATACTGTGCATTTATATTATATATCATATTACCATATGAAATATATAGTGGATACGTAGCATTCAATGCTTCCAGCATCATCTGTTAAGTGCAGTATCAAAAAAGGATATTCCTTTCCTGAATAAGCATACTATGCTTCTGTTAGAGCAGATTAAAGTGGCATAACTTTCATAGTTGCCACTTTTTGTTTTTACTCAAATTGCACTAACTGGTGTCTATAATCCATTAATTGTTCACACATGTTTCTGCTAAGACAAGTCTCCACCCTCCTATATTTGGGCATTTGTCTTTGGAGGCCCTGTTCAATTTTATCTTGTTAGAGTCAGACTACTGTTCAAATCTGTTAAATAATGTTATATTCTAATCCTGCTGTCCAGTGAATTACAAAACTTTTGATCTCCCTGTCATCAGTGGAGACTATGAGGCTATCCTCTGTATTTCCATCTAAGACATAGATAAATATGCTAAGAGGAACAGAATCCATTCAGAGCTCCCACAACATGGCACCAGAAACACCCATCAAGACACCCAATGATCAGTCAGGATTCTTTACATCCAGTATTTTGACCAGTTGCTGTCATCTAAATGGCCTGGTGACCAAACCACAGATCTCTTTTCCTCTCATTTTATAGGCTCTAATGAAAGATCTATGGAAGTTTTTTAGAGCTCATTTATACTACACTCATTTCCACACTTCCTTGAAATAACATTCTGGTAATAACCCCATCAACAAAAGAAATTGATCACCTAACATGTATCTAAATGCCAGCTTGACACTTCCACTTTTATGTCTAAGAGACATTTCAATATTTATATTTCTGTATTAGTTAGGTTAATTCTAGGAGGAGAAGGAAGAGGTAGAAGAGAAGAATAAGAAGAAACCCAAAACATCAGCGGCTTAACACAGTAGAATTTTTTGGCTGGTTCAAGTAACTGTTTAATGCACCTGTTCCTGGGTTGTTGGGGAGCTTTCTTCCATGTGGTGATTCAGGGAACCAAGATCATTAATGCGTGTGGCTCATTATTCCCTAGGACTTCAATGTCCTCTGCATCCAGCTGAGAAAATAGAAAGAGAATCTGGAGAAGGCACATCTATTCCATAAAAGCCTTGGCCAATGAGAGATACAATCATTTCTACTTACGTTGTATTGGTGAGACTTGTCACACAGCACAGGGGATTGTGAAAGGTGGGCTCTGGCTGGGCAGCTGCTTTGCTAATACAACTCTGCTCTATGGAAGGAGGGCAGATTTTGTGGACTGTGCGCTATCTCTGCCACAGTGTTAAAACAGACTCTTAATTGTGCCACTCAAACCTACTCTTTTTTCATTGTTCCCATCTCAGTAAATGGTACCTCCATTTCACCCAGTTGCTTTGGCAAAACCCCTTGGAAATATCCTTGATTCTGCCCTCCCTCTCATTCTGCAGATCAAATCTACCATCAAATCCTGCTGACCATACTGTCATGACATATCCAGAATATGAGCATCTTTCACTCTTTCTGCTGTTAAACTCCTACTCTGAACCAATATTGATACATTATTATTAACTGAGTTCCATACATTATTTGTATTTTCCCCTAATGTAATTTTTCTGTTCCAGAATACCATCCAAGAGACCATATTACCTTTATTCATTTTGCTTCTTTAAGTGTCCCTGGACTGTGACAATTTCTCAGACTTTGTCTGTGATGACCTTGACAGTCTGAGGAGTACTGGTCATGTATTTTGTAGAATATCCCTCAGTTGGGATTTGTTGGGTGTTTTTCTCATGATTAGACTGAGGTTATTGATTTGGGAGAAAGACCAGAGAGGTAAGGTGCCATTCTCAACAAATCATATGAAGGACTCGTGCTATCAACATGACTTAACACTGATGATGTTAATCTTGATAACCTGGCTAGGGTGGTGTGTACCAGGTTTCTCTTTACTGTAATCTTTAGAAGCAAGTCACTAAGTGTAGCCCACGTTTAAAGAATGGGGTGTTACACTCCATCTCCTTGAGGGCAGAGTATCTATACAAATTATTTGGAATTCTTCTGTATAAATTTGTCTCCCCCCTCAATTTATTTATTTATTCAATCATGTGTTTAGACTATGGGCTGATGGATATTTATTATATATTTTGCCTTATATTGCCAATGCTACTTTATGTATTTTGATCCATGAGTTGTACCATCTTTGGTCTTTGAATTCTCTTTCAGTTGACTCCTATGTCCCTCTGAGGTACTCATGCCATTTTGTTTGAGCACTTCCTCATTTTCTGGTACTACAAGACGACTGAGGTTATCTTGTATATTCCCTAACCAAGCCTTAGGACCAGTCATTTCTCCACAGATTACTGATTCATTTTATTGGAGAAGAGTATTAGAAACCAAGATCTGGGTGGAAGTTTTACTTGCTGATATTGGGATATAACTGCTTCTAGCCCCTCTTAGCAGACAGATCTGGGAAACAAATGTATGTATACTAACTATATATACACACATTTCTATAATTATTTGTATATGGATCCTACAGTATCTATATTAAGCTAACCATGAGTTCATAATCATGTCTCCAGCTCCAATCCAGTACCTCATCGTTCATTCTAGCCTTGAATGTGGTAATTTTAAAGCTTAGACTGTTACAATTGTGTGAGATTGACTGATAAGAGAAAAGGCTAGGTAGGGGCTTCACTAGGCAAAGTGAGAGACTTTGAAGTATTATTTTGAAAAATCTCTGGAGGTGCAATGAAGGGAGCTGCGGCAAAAGTAGGATGACTTACTGACTGCATCTAACATGGCAGTGGCAGACATTAAATGCCCACTGTATGCATTGGCATTAGACAAAGAACTAGGGTAGTTTCAACATTATACACCTTACCTTCTCTCCCATTTATATATTGAACAAATATCTGTTGACAGCCCACTACAGAGTAGGCACAGAACTGTGCTCCCGGCCTGCAGTGGTGAACAAAGCAGACATTCTCCTTGCCCTTGGGGTACTAAACCGTAAATGAGGACAGAGAGAGGCAGTAAACAAATAAATACATGTATAAGTATATGGTTGCAAACCATGCTGTGGGCTATGAAGGAAGAGAATATGAGTGAGATTAAAGGAGGAACCAAATTTAGACATGCAACCTGTTTGTTTCCCCTGAGAACAGGGGGGAAAGCTTCAATTTTAACAAAAAAAAAAGATTTAGATTTGGGCATTTCTAACGATAAAGGATGCTAAATGTTGGAGTGCTTTACTAAAGAGGAGGAGGGTCCTTTCTACTCTGCCTTTTTGAGAAAGGCTAATTGGCAGAGATGTATGCGTTCCTTCATTAATCCTTTTATTACAAGTCGTTTTCAGTTCTGCATTTCCCGGATGGGGGAGGGGCCCAGATGCCACTCTGGTGCCTGGGTTCTTCATGTGGTTTGTCTGAAGAAAACCAAAAAACAAGCTCTTTATCCCCAGCGTTTATAGGAATCTCAAACTGGGTTACATAAAAGAAGCAATTTATTTACATGTAGCAACACAGGAATAGAAATGGCAGTCCTATCTGCTGACAGGGAAACTGCCTAATGTCACTTATTACAAACAAAATGCCTTTTGTAAACTCCCCAACACACTTATTAAATATATATCTCTGTGTTTTGAGAAAGGCTGGGAAGTGGTTTGGTAATTACAGCCCAGAGTTAACAGAGTTTATCCCCGCTTCTTCAGTTCCAGTTTTCAGATTCCCACTGCTTTGCTGGGACCCCTGTGGACCATCCTGACCACATCTTTGCCTTCTTGATACTTATCTTTCAAACCTAGCAATTATCAACCAAATCTTCACTACCACCATCGTGGTCAGAATCTCCTGACCTTAAGGACCTGCCAGGACTCAGCATTAAACAGCCTCTGGTTCTTCTTACCCCGCTGCTGACAGCTGTGCCCCCCACATTAGGACTGTGCAAACCACATGCCGAAGAATGCTCTCTCCCAAGCCATATGCACCATATACTTACTCATAGTTTATTTAATGTGTCCTGTCCTCTGTATTGCCCTTTTCCTCCTTGTCCTATATCAAACTCATAATGTTGTACCCACTTTGCCCTGCCAAAGCACATTTCTTTGCACTCTGTTTCTAAGCACTCTATTTACTTTTTCTATGATCAGATTTGGGATGTCATTTTCTCCCTCGCCTGTGCTGTATCTCAATCCCAAGAGTTATTTCTGCTCTGATTTTGCCAGGAGGCAGTTTGGTGTAGCAGTCAAGGGCATGAGCTTGGGTGACATACTTCCTTAGATGGAATCCTAACTTGCACTTAGCAGCTGTGAAACATGGACAAGCTTTACCTTTTCTTTGAGCCTCAGTGTTCTCATCTGTATAATGGCAATTATATGGACTTGTAGCCTCCAGAACTGTGAGACAATAAATTTCTGTTGTTAAAAGCCAAACAGTTATGGTATTTTGTTAGGGCAGCCTTAGGAAACACATACAATGCCACTGCAATGAAGTAGGAATAACAATCTTTCAACAAATGGTGCTGGGTAAACTGAATATCCATATTTCTAAAAAATATATCTTGATATTACTTTAAAGAGGATAAAAATTTTACTAAAGAAGGATACAAATTTATCTTGATATTTTATGAATGAAAATATTCAAAAGTCAATAAATATACAAAAAGTGCTTAACATCATTAATTTTTAGAAAAATACCAACTAAGCTATAATGAGATTCTATTGTATATCCTCAAGACTGCCTAAAATTCAAAATAAACTTGAGAATACCACACATGGATAAGGATGAGAGGGGTTCAAACTTTCATACACTGCTTATATTATTGTAATTGGCACATCCACCTTGGAAAATGATTAAGTAGTATCTACTAGAGCAGAGAAAATACACATCCATTGATCTACAAATTCCTTTCCCAACTGTAATGCAAAATATATGTATAAAAAATATATATATATGTATCAAAAGACATGGATAAGAATGTTCATAGCAACATTATTTCTAATAAATAGTGAGAAAACAAAAATAAAAACCAAAACCCAACTGTCCATCTATAGTAGAATGGCTTTTAAAAGTTGTGATATATGGCAATAAATATAAATGAAATGCTGCTTCTTGAAGCAACAGGGATGACCATCAAAAACATAATGGTTAGAGAAAAAAAAAGGCAGGTATGAAAGAGTATATATAATGCTTGATTCCCAACACATAAAACCCAAGAACAAGCAAATTAATCTATAATGATAGAAATCGAAACAATGATTATCTCAGGAAGGGGATTAATGATCTGAGGGGTACAGAGAGGCTTCTGAGACACTGGCAATGTTCTACTTTATTATTTGGATGGTAATTATATGTGTGTGTTCCCTTTATAAAAATTCATTGAACTGTGCCCTTATGATTTACATATTTTCTGTATGTATACATTCAAAGATAGCATTTACAAAAACATTGCATGTATATTAGTTATCTATTGGTCTGTAACAAATTATCTCGAAACAACAGCTTGACACATTTATTATCATGCAGTTTCTATGGGTCAAGAACCCAGGCAGGGCTTTACTGGGTCCTCTGGCTCTCTCACAAGGCTACAGTCATCTCAAGGCTCAACTAGGAAGGATCTGTATCTGGCTCACTCCTGGGATTGATGGCAGGATTCAGTTCCTTGCCGATTATTGGCTAGAGTCCGTTCCTCCTGAGCTACTGGCCGGAGGTCTCCATTCATTCTTTGTCCTGTAGGCCTCTCCGTAGAGCATCTCACAACATAACAACAGAATGTGCCCATGACAGAGAGGGCTGGCAAAAAGGAAGTCACAGTCCTTTGTAACCTAATTGTGGAAGTGACAACCCATCACTTTTGCCATGTCTACTCATTTGGTTCAGCTCACACAAGAGGCGAGGGTGTTACCCAAGGGCATGAATACGAGGAGGCACGGATCATTGGGAGCCATTTTAGAAGTCTGCGTGCCACAGCCTGGTAGGAGTTGTGGCGAACAACAAAATATATACAAATATTTATATTGCTACACTTCCCTGTGCATTTCCTAGTACACAGGATAAGGTCAACCAAACAGAACTCTGTGTTAAATGGAAAAGTCTCTATTCCTGTTTCACTTTGGTTGTGTAGATGGAGTGATGTGACTTTTAACTGACCACTGGTCCTCTCCCAAAAGAAATTAAATTAAATTTTATAGAGAAAAAAATCCCCACATAAAGAAAGAGCAGAATACTTTGTTTTAATAAGTCTTGAAGAGACTCTGCCCCAATAACAAATGTTCTTAGTTATCCCACCACCCACTTGAAAAGCAACTGGCATTAGGGCTAAGGAAGAACAGTGTTGTCTGGCCTATTGTAGGAAGCCTCATTTTATTGGAATGCAAGAATTACTGCAAAATAAGGAAGAAGAGAAAGAAAATGGGAAAATGGCCTCTACAACTGCTTTTAATGGAAATGGCATGATGGCCCCTCATCCTCTTCTTCATGGTTTTAAGTCAATGATCCCCAGAGAACATATCTGAGGCTGCAAATGAAAAGATTTCATTTGAGAAAGGCTGTGTGCAAGTTCCCTCTTCTTTGATGCCCGAGTGAGAGGGAATGTTTCCATTGTGTGTGGTTTTTGATATATTGCTTTGAAAAGGATACTAAATCCTTCCGTGAAAAGGTTGAACATCGTGCTCTTTGCTGAGTAAAGAGAGTTGTTGTTTTTGGGTAAGACTGAAATCCCACTCAAAGTTGGCCTTGTTCATGATCTGCTATTTTCTCAGGAGACACATCAATGTACCCTTTCTTTTATTTATTTTTTTCTTTTCATGGAGGACACAGCCTTTCTATTCTTTTTTTTAAATTGAAGTATAGTTGATTTACAATGTTGTGTGAGTTTCAGGTGTACAGCAAACTGATACATATGTATGCTTTTTCAGATTCTTTTTCATTATATGTTCCATTATAATATATATATATATATATATACTATATATATAGTAGTGTGTATCTGTTAATCCCATACTCCTAATTTATCCCTGCCCCCTTTCTATTCTTAATGGCAATAGAAATATCAAACTGAAAAAGGAAAAATCATGAAAATGCAGGTAACATTTTTTTAAGGTTTAGAAAAAATATGAGGCTGTGATGTGTCCTCTCATAAGACTAGAGGCATGATACGCTGAAGCTGCAGATGTTAGAGGCTGGAGTCTGCATAGACAATTCCATGTCAAATTCTCACACTCCGAGGGGGGAAAATCCAGTGGAAAGTACAGAACTGTGTTAACACAGAGAAATCCAGTAAACTGGACCTTTCAAATAAGTGGAAATTTTTGGTGATCAGCACAGCTAGGAAAATAATAAGAAAGCAAATGAAAACTGGAGTTTGTTTAAACAGCCCACTACATACCACAGCCCAGGAAAAGGACTGTGGTTTTGTGCATCCCAAAGTTAGCTGAAAATCAAAATTACCCTGCAAGCTGCTTCCAACTTAGATTTCTACAGCCTCATCCAAATCTACTGAATCAGAATCTCTAGGGGTAAAATGTGAGCATCTTTATTTTGGAAAAAAAGCCATTCAGGTGAGAGGAACTTGAACCAAAAGTGGTTTTTTTTTTTGCCAGGAGGACAAACACACTGTCATATGGTTATATTTACCCACACAAAGTAAAAAGAGCCCTGCAGATTATGGTGATCATCTAGGTTCAGAAACCTTCCACCTGAGAGCTCCAGTAACTGAGGTGACGTAGAAAATTTTCAGTTGTGCAGATAATTGCCTAAATCTTCCATTAATGTTATGTGTGCAAGGTCCAGAGGATATAGGGCCCCTCTCATTACCAACACTGTGCTGGTAATTTCTTTTATAAATATCAATGTATCTATGCCACTGAATTATATTATGTTATGTTAAAAGTTCCCTGTTTTCTACTTTTTATAGAATATATGTTATTATTTGAACTGTCTATTGTAGGAACAATTAAACACTGCCTAATTATACTTTTGATACCTTTGTCATCTCTCAGTCTCTCATTTTCCAAATGAAGCCCATCTGTCTCTCTTAGTTGTTCTCAGGTGCCAGGCAACTGGAATCAGGGGAAATAACTTTCCCAGAAACACTGACTTCTAAGCCTTTAGACTTCAGTCTCCAGTCTTCACAATAACAGTACTTTGCTGTCTCCAGGCTTGTGTCTGTAGGGCTGGGCTGGAGGACCCTCACTCCCGTCTTTTCTCTCTCTCAGGGGCTGGAGAGCTACAAATACTCTGGGAAACCTGTCCAGGAGGTCTTCCTTGACGCTCATCAGAAGGATTGTCCTTCCATCTAACCAAGATCACAGCTGCGTTAAGGAAAGGAAATCTCCTCTGGATCCTCCAAATGACGCCCTTTCTCAAGAAATGCACACAAATCGTTTAAACATAAGACATCAGTGTTGCACCTGTTGATAAAGAAACTTCCTCAAAGTCCTCATCCATGTTCACACACCACCAGATTTCTTTCCACCAGCAGAATGTATCCTTCAATCAGTCTGAACAACGTTGTGTTCTGAATCCAAACATTTAATCCAAACACTGGGCAATTTTACACATCAGACACTGACTAGAAGGTGCTTCCACACCAAGCACATGCTACAAATTCCAAATCATTTTCTCTTGAATTCAGCAGCTGCACCAACCCAAAAGTTACTGGTTATTTTGGTGCAGCTGTTCAACTATGAGAAAAAGAGAGAGGGTGTAGGTAATGAGCTCCATTTTCACAATGCATTTAGGGTCCATGTGCCTGGTGTGATGGGAAAAGGCCAAGAATTTGAGAGTTTCTCAGATGCATTTGAGCTCCTCACTTGCCACCTTCTTGCCGTGTGACCAAGTGAAGTAACTTTATTTCACTAAACTTCATTTTCCTCATGTTTAAAATGAGGATAATATGCCCAGCTGATTTTTAGTGTTGTGAGGATATGGTTAGAAGATGAATGTGAAAATGCCATATAAACTATCAGTGGTTAACAAAGTGTATGGAGGTGTAATTGGCCACCTGTTTGGTCTCTAAACCGTGCTGTTCTATATCTAGTGCTGGTGAACACATTGTTTCATGTGGTACACATACTTTTCATGATTTCCTTAGCAAATTTTTCATGGATTGAATGATAGGGTGGGGACCCAGAGATATGGAAGTAAAAAATCATCTACCACTTTACTAGATATTTCTTTATTTTACAGTATGTCCTCATTATGAATCTGCCATTGACTGATTACATTCATTCAACAAATATTGAACTGTACTAAATACCAGGCACTGCCCTAATTCATGGAAAAGTTCAACAATTTAAATATATATATATATATATATATATATACACACACACACACACATACATATATATATGTATATATATATAGTTGGTGGGAATGTAAACTGGTACAGCCATTATGGAGAACAGTATGGAGGTTCCTTAAAAAACTAAAAATAGAACTACCATATGATCCAGCAATCCCCCTCCTGGGCATATATCCGGAGAAAATTCTAATTCAAAAACTACGTGCACCCCAGTGTTCATAGCAGCACGATTTACAATAGCCAAGACATGGAAGCAACCTAAATGTCCATCGACAGATGAATGGATAAAGAAGATGTGGTGTATATATATACAACTCAATATTACTCAGCCATCAAAAAGAATGAAATAATGCCATTTGCAGCAACATGGATGGACCTAGAGATTATCATACTAAGTGAAGTAAGTCAGACAAATATCATATGATATCACTAAACAGTTTTGCGGTATGGCTGGACAATTCTCTTGGCTGCATAACATCCAACTTTGCTTCCATGACATATCTAGAAATTCCATATGCAACCTAATAATCTTTAATAAACCCTTTCTGTTCAAAGTAGGTTGAGTGTTTTCTGCAATTAAACATCTTAACCAATAAAATACCTTTCTTATTATAGCGTACCATCTTGCTTTGCTATATAACATGTTTACTGTACTCCGACAGATTGTTTAGACAGGACGTAACTATGTCAAACTCCCCCTTGTGTACAGTACAGCCCCAGGCTGCCACAGCAAACTCAGAAGGATGCTGCAAGGTATTTTAACACGGTGACATGTCCATTTTGGTCACTGAGTAACCTACTAGTATTAAGTTGTTTGGATCTTTCTACTTAATACATGGAACTGGGCTTTTTTTTCATTAAAAAAAGTCATAAAGAAAAGTTACCAAGACACTAAGGGGACCATGAACCAAGAAAGCTTGGTAATCTCTGCACTAGGTGCTGAATAGAAATAAATGTTGTGTCTCACCTCTGTTTGGACAAGACTTGGGGAGGCCAGTCCTTCTCAGTTCAGGAACAAGGGGAAATCTGGCCCATATGAGAACCAGTCAAAGCAGGGAGGATGGAAAAATTGGACTTAAATAGATAGCATCTCAAATAGAGTTCTTTAATTTCGGCCGAAAATCGTGGGAAATGCTCCAACGCCTACAGCAGGCAGAGAACCCACTGCTTATCTTTGCATCACTGAAGTTATTATGGGAGCTCTGCTGGAGTCCTCTTGTCAGCTTGCTCTTTATCTTCTATGCTGCTGCATCGCAGCATTCTATTGGCTTAAACGAAGCCTACAAGCCCAGAAAGGAGGTCAGATATAGGCAGACAGCCTAGCTGAGGCTATGATGGAGATGAAAGGCTGTATTTTAATTGCTGGCATGTTGGCTTATATCTTTTGCCAAATGATATTTATACAGCTGACAGGAGTATGCTAGTTTCATGTTCCTTCTGCACAGGAGTCAGAGCCAGTCTCAGGAGAAGGGTCTTAAATGGAATGCATATGCTTTACAATATCCAAATGAGCTTCCCATCCTCAGATCCTTGAGCCCCTAAATACCACTACTTCGGCTAAGCTGGCAGGCTCCTTTCTGGCCAGAGCTCTGATTAGAATCTAAACTTCAGATGATTATACTCCAAAGTCAGAATTGAACCATGTTGGGGTTTTGCAGTGTGTGAATTCAATTCATTATGGTTACTGAGGTTTAGGATTCATCGGAAGGAGCTAGAATTAGTGTGAGGAGACATTTTATCAGTTTTCAACTCTGCCAAATTTTCCTGAGAGCTCAGAAACTGTGGTCCAAGGCTGGGATCTCAGCCACCCAAAGCAGCAATTAGGTGGCTGAAAGGCAACCCACTAAGTCCACTTGGATTTGCCTAATGGAAATGTGAGTCAGTGTTCTCTGGGAAGCAGTAGCCAGGCCTGTGGGCCAAGGAGTATATAGACTGAGAGGGAAAGACATTGACAAGCAACTTCCATTTTATGGAAAGAAATAAAGTTACAAGCAAGTTGTTCTACTCTTCAGGGGTCCCCAGAGATAAGAATGTAGCAGCTCTCAGACTTACCTGGTGGCGCAGTGGTTAAGAATCCGCCTGTCAACGCAGGGAACATGGGTTCGATCCCTGGTCCGGGAAGGTCCCACATGCCGCGGAGCAACTAAGCCCGTGCGCCACAGCTACTGAGCCTGCGCTCTAAAGCCCGCGAGCCACAACTACTGAGCCCGCGTGCCTAGAGCCCGTGCTCCGCAACAAGAGAAGCCACCACAATGAGAAGCCCGCACACTGCAACGAAGAGTAGCCCCTGCTCACCTCAACTAGAGAAAAGCCCCTGCTCAGCAGCGAAGACCCAAAGCAGCCAAAAATAAAATATAAATAAATAAAATTTTTAAAAAAGAGAGAGAATATAGCAGCTCTCAAAGCGATTATTACAGAGCTCATGCGCTCTCTCGCTCTCTCTCGCTCTCTTTCGCTCTCGATCTTTGCAGTTTTTCAATATTTAACGTAACATCCATTTAAAACTGAGAGTATTATACTCTAATAAAGATGTTAAAAAATAAAATAAAATAAATAAAACTGAGAGTAGTGCTTGGGAATAGAGCTACAGAGAAGAGAGGAGGGTGGGGAACACTGGAGACAGATTTTTAGTTATTTGGAAAGAAGTATGTGTAACCTTATGGTTGCTCCCTGTCTTCAAATTTTACAGAGCAGTATAGAGCCATGATGGCCGAGAACACTGTAGAAGATGGTAAAGTAAATGCTGGAGCTTTCTTTTCCCCTTAAGAACCAAATTAGGAGGGACTTCCCTGGTGGTCCAGTGGTTAAGACTCCACACTCCCAATGTATGCTTATCTGTGGGAGAGGAAGAACATTGGTGTCTCCTGATAATCTATTTATCAGCCCTTTTTCAGCTAAGAATGTGACTAGGACAGAATCCCAAAGAAAAACTGAACCAAAACATGTAAATATTTACTTGGCAATCTTTTTGCCAAAACAGATATAATATTTGTATTGGTGATATTTGCTGCTTCACCAGTGAGAGAATTTCTCTTTACCTTGAAACACTGAAAGCAGCCTGACCTAAAATCATAAATTAAAACTTGTACATACCCCCAAGACCTTTGAAAGGTCAGTGTTGTCACTAACTCAAATGATTTTGCACTAATTTTAACTTGGGGTCTTTTCTTCAGGCCTTCATTTTCTCTCCTAGGGGATCATCTATCTGTTAAAGCAGGTTGTTTGAGGGTAGAGAGAATTCTAGATGAGGCGTCACTAGACAGGTGGCCCGTCTGTTATTCATTAGGGTATGCCCGTGGGCTGCTCATCCAACTCTCTGGCATCAGCAATAGGACAAGGCAGAAAGAAGATGTTTTCTAAGATCTTTTCCAACTTGAGCAACTTCTGATTTTAAAAATTTAGGAGTGCACTCTGTCAGCCTTTGTGCCTCTTTCCATCTATCCTTCCACCTTTTAACATTGTTCCCTCAACACACAGCCACACATTAGTCTCTGTATATTCTTGCTTAAAAGCCAAGCCAACATGTCCTGAGGATGTCATGTACATCATGGTGACCACAGTTACCAATACTGTATTGTATATTTGAAAGTTGCTACAAAAGTAGATCTTCAAAGTTCCTAACTCAAGAAAAAATTTGTAACAATGTGAAGTAACGTATATTATTGTGGTAATCATTTTGCAATCTATGCGTACATCAGATTATTACATTTTACATCTTAAACTAATACAATGTTACAGGTCAGTTACATCTCAATTAAACTGGAACAAAAAAAGGTAAAAAAGAAAAAGCCAGGTCAAACTCTCTGATATAGTGCCCATAAATAATTCATCTCATTGCCAATTGAGCCTAAGAGATATCTTTGGATTTTTCTATAAACCCCAAAACAATTGTCCAATTTTGCAAACTAAATCAAAGTTGTCAACTGAAGGAACAAATCGCTTAAAGTATTGAAGGAACTGATTATTTGATTGATTTGATTAATCAATTTAGTGGCAATGGTCAACCAGCCTCCCTGTACAGACATCCTGCATCAGAGTGGAAGGGTCGGGAGAGGAGGCCATGTAAGGGTGGGCCCAGATGTGAATCTCTATTGCACTATTTAGCAGCTCTTTGGCCTTGTGGAAGTTTTACAACATCACCTAGCTGCAGTTTCTTCATGTGTAAGACAAAGATGATATTTCATAACTTACAGGGCTGCTTAAATGAAATGACGTGTATCAAGTACCTGGCACAATGCTAATTCATTTCCTTTCTCCCTCTTACGTTCCTACCAGGCTAAAGTTTCCTTTTATAGCAACCCCGGCAAGTAGGCATGGAACTTCTGGGAAAATTTCTCCAGAGTAGGGGAGCTCATTACCAAAAGAGACAGCCAGATGAAGCTTAACAAAAAAAAAAAAAAAAAAAAAAAGGCAGAGGACTTCATTTGGATTCAAAATAGCAATTGTAAAATTTTAGGATGAAGAGATGTACATAACCCTAAACAAACAAACAAACAAAACCCTTCAGTTGATCTCATCTTATTTCAACCATGGAATTTTAGAAGTAGAAAAGTATTCTTTTCTTCAATATCTGTGTAATCTGTCAACCAATATGCTTGCAGAAACAGAGAACTCATTCCAATAAAGCTCTTCCACATTTAGACAGCCTTATTCAACATTAGTACTAAAATCTTGCTTATTTCTAATTTCTCCTTGAGGTTCTAACTCTTCTCTCTGGAGCAACTTAGAATGCTTACCCCTTAGCCACATACAGTCCATCATATACGTGAGGGAGAATCTCAGGCCTTCCAAAGTCCACTCTTTCCCCAAATAAAAATTACCTTAACTTTTCCCTGTAAGATATTGAAATCTAGTCCTTTTCCCTGGGAGAGTGGAGGGTCTATGAGTGAATGTGAGACATCTGTGTAAAGGAAAAAGTGGATGTTTGCTTTAACAAAGCAGTGAGATCCTGGGAAGAGTTTAACATATGTTACAGTCTTGCTCATTTATCCTTAAAGACATTCAGGTTTAAATAAAAATAAATGAAATATTTCAATTCTTCCTTAATTTGTTCATCCAAATTTGACAGTGGATTTTCACGCATATCTTTAATGTCATGGTATGAGCGCATGCACACACACACATACATACATCAAATATCGAAAACTGATTTGGGGCCTTTTTTCTGGGAACAAAAATCTTGAGCTCTTTCAGACAAAATAGTAACACACAACCAAATGTCCACTGTAATAATTTCTCTTGCAGCAGATTTTAAGTGGCTCTCAAAGATCAGTTATAAAGAAGAGAAAACAACATCTCTTAGCAAAGTGTTATCAAGGTAGAGGGCCCAAGAATAGATCCAGAGAATTTCACAAACTTGTAAATGCTGCAAGTTTGCTGAAAGCCTTTCAGAAAACATGTGGCCTAAAACCTAAAGTCCAGATGTATTTGCCTTACACATAATAAGCAACGGTGGCATGATGAGTGAGGAGAGACAGGACAGCAGCTCCAAATACCCGCTAAGCCGGAAAGCAGGGTGGGCACACAGTCTTCCTGTCAAGTCAGGCTGGCTCTCTGGCTCTAGACCTTGTTTGCTGCCTGGCAATTTGTCCAGAGACAAAGCAGCAAACTTCCTTAGGCTGCGGATTCCTTGAACAGCCTTGGTAAACACCCCTGATGGCACGAGAGCGCCAATGCCACAGTCAGAGCAGGGAGCCTGAAGCCCCTCGGTGTTCCCACCACTTCAGCTCTGGGAGTCTGCTCACCCCCTTCCCACTCAGCCTGTCCTCTTCGCCTCTGCAGAAACGCCCCCTTGGAGTTTTTATTCTGAGTTCATACCATTTGTGGCTACATTCACTAATGCTCAATTTTTTTGCCTTTTTTTAAAAAAATACAGTTCTAAAAATAGAGTAGACATTTCACTTCAAGAAAATCTTTAAAAAATAAAAATTCCAGTGTCATTTGCATCTTGGAACACATGGTTCTTGATGGTGACACTGTTGTGTTGAAATCTCCTTTTTCCGCCCTCTGACCCATCCAAGAATCTGACTAAAGGCTTTCTAGGTGAGCAAAAACAAGTAACCATCTAAGAAAAGCCACCTAAGATCGCAAATTGTAATCAGGAAATATCTCTTCCCTCTCCCTTTTCCTCCCCTGCACAGACCATGATAAACTTCCATAGTCTCCTGCTGAACGCCACGTTCTGAATGTCAGCCAAAAGAAAAATCATACCTCTTCTAATCCTGAAAGTAATGATTTAAAATATCCAACATTAATTCAGCAAATATGTATTGAGCATCTCTTAGGTACCAAGCATTGTTCTAAGTGCTAGGGATACAGCAGTGAACAGTGGGATAGTAAGTACTGAAGAGGCAAGGGAAGGGGGAGATGAAGTGCTGATGGAGAGTAAAATTTAATTAGGGAAAGGCTGTACTGAGAAGATAGCTTTGGGCGAAAGAGCTGAAGGATGTGAGGGATCTATCCAAGCAGGGCAGAAATGTGAAGCACAGGGAACAGCACGTGCAAAGGCTTTGAGGCAACAGTGTGCCTGGAGGTCCAAGGAACGGGGAGAGGAAGGCTTGTGTGGCTGGAGCAGAGAGAGCCAGGAAGGTGGGGAGAAATGTGGTCCGAGGAAGCCAGATGACGTGGGGCTTGTGGCTCCTAGGAAAGGTTTTGGCTTTTACTCTGAATGAGCTGCAACGCTTCAGAGAGTTTGAAGCAGAGGAGCAACAGGAGCTGACATGTCCTAACAGGATCACTCTGGCTACGGTGTCAGAAACACACAAGCTGGGCAATTACGGGAGCTCCAGGTAGAAGGCAAGTGGAGTCATCAGGCGAGATATGGCGGTGGTATGGAGACAGCTGTGGGGCTGGTGGGAAGGAGTTGAATCCTGAATAGAAGACTCAAAGATAACTCAAGGATTTTGGCCTGAGCAATTAGAAGGATGGAGTTGCCATTAACTGAGGCAGGGAAAGGGGCAGGAGGTTTGGAGCTAAAAGGTATTAGGAGTTCAGTTTTGGACATATTAAGGGTAAAAATCCACTAAATCTGTAACTTTTTCCCTTGCTTTCTGACATGTAAGATAAGCTCCCTTTCTTAATAGACACCCACACACACCCACACCCACACCCACACACACACACACACACACACTTGCTATTTTCTACCACCCAGACTCAAGCCTTGGTGGTCCTTTGATTCTTGAAGGAATTACTTCCCTGTTGAATGGATCAGTTCCCAAAGGTCCAGTTGTAGTGGTACCACTGTCCTTGAGCATGGAGATTTCTAAGTCTCAAAGCCAAGTGAGAATGGGCTGGAATTTCTTTAATACTCTGCAGAAACATTTCCTAGTTTTTTTTGTTTTGGTTTTTTTTTCCCCTTTCACTTACTAGCAGGCAGAGAACCATGGTGTCAAACCACAGAAAGCCAAATGAGCCCTGGAGGAAATGATAAATTTCTAACCATCAACTCTGGACTGTTTGTGATTCCCTGAAACCTGCAGCAGAATCACAAATGGAAGGGATGGAGACAATCTAGGAAGCATGTATTGATAACATTATTGGCAGGGAATCATCAACTATTATTGTAAGAGAATATCATCTTTAATCCAGTTCTTTCTTTATTCACCTATTCAATCATTCAGTCAATACACACTTTTGGAGAACTTACTAAGTGACCAGTACTGGGATACAAAATGAATATTGTGGCCAGATCTTTCTTTCAAGGAGCTTAAGCCGGTTGGGAAGATAGGATGCAACCTAACAATATGAGGTGTGGTCAGAGAAGGATGTGAAACAATGACGGTGATAGAGAGGCAAGAAGGACAGCACTCTGCCTAGGCTGAGAGAGGAGGTGATGCTTGAACCAAGTTGTAAAGAAAGAGTGGATAGTCTGCTGGCAGGCCCAGGGGAGAGGAAGCAAGGAGAATGCACTTCTCTCAGGTGGACCAGCTTGAACAAAGAGTGAAGCTGCGGGCACATTCACAAGCCTACAAACTAGTCCACAGGAATGTGGCATAGGGGGCAATGAGGAAAGTGGGGAGCAATGAAGCTGCTCTCAAAGGGTCTGGTTTGCAGGTAGTTTCCATTAAGTAGGGAAATGGCATGATTAGATTTGCCTTTTAGAAAAATCACCCTGGGGGAGGGACAAGGAAATGCACAGGAAACCTGAACATGTACAAGACCTTCAGGACTTTTGGAAGAATTCCACAGATGTTAAAGTAAACACAATTTCTAAAGGTTTTATGTTTGTTTGTTTTGTTGTCAAATATACTGTAGGTTAATTAAGACAGTTCTCCTTAGCAAACTGACTCACGTGGACACTTACAGAGTTGCATTTGCCTATTAGTACTTGACTGTTGTCTGTTTTCACTGTCACCAAGCCAAACTTGAATGAAAAGCTTTTACATGTTTGTCTATCCCCTAAGTAAAATGAATATGAAAGACAAAGAAACATTTTGTATGGCCAGTCTCTCAGGATGCTTCTTTAATTCTAGAAGCTATTCAATATCACTCATCTACTTCTACATTGCATAAAGTCATTTCAGGGTATTTATCTTTAGAAAAGGTTTATATTATTAATGAAAACAAGAATAAAGGGAAATTCAGGTTCTCAACTAATGTCATGTATATATTTGAGGTGCAAAAAGGTTTTAAGAAGCCTCTGTGTTAGAATAACTGGTTTGGAAAATACCAGGTGAATGTATAGTGCAGCATTTCAAAGAAATGGAAAAAAAAAAGAGTTCACTTATCCTAAAGGTCACTGAAAGATTTTAGATATGTCAGAAATTTTGCTAAAAATAGTAATAAATTTTCAGTGATTATTTGAGAGTAGATGCAAATAAATAACTAAGTAAACAAGCAAAGCTGTTTCGATGCAGGAGACTTTCCAGAGTCCCTGAATTAATCGTTTTCTCACAAACGAAGCACTCAGCCTGCAAAGGCCGGGCTCTGCCCTCTGTGCATCCTGTCAGCCACCCATGGTGGGGTTCGGATCCCTGTGAGAAAGTTGCCAGAGTGCAGAAATGAAAAACTAATCCAGTCATCAGGCATCATTTCTTTTTTATTGGTTAACACTGAATCCAACTTGTTCTCCCCACTAATATATCCTAAACCCTTTGAAACAAGTTCCCCAACCTTCCCTTACCAACATGGAAATGCTGGTGAAATCCTCAGGCATCTTACAGACCTTTTCCACAGCTCCCTATTAAAAAACAAAAACAAACAAACCCCAAACACTCACTTATGACAAAGACCCTGCAGCCTTGCGCCAGTGTTTCTGCTCTGATACACTGCTCATTTGCATCTCGACACTGTTGGCAGGAGAATGAATTCCAAGCCCCCATCTCTTATCTCTACCCAGTGATAGCAATAGTGTCATCATTCCTGCTTTTATAAGAATTCTGAGAAAGTGTGTGGGAGAACTTGGACTGGAAGAGAAGAGGGGGATTCCAAGCAGGAGGGCCTCAATTCTGAGCGTCACTATGGACCATGACGTGCAAAGGAGAGGCCATCAAACCTCCCACTTCTAGCCTCTACAATTCCCTGTGCACTCAGTTCAGATATGAGAAAATGCTGGGGGCCGAGGAAGCAGAGAAAAATTTCTCTCATCCTTATTCCACCTAGCTCTCGTGAGTTGAAATCTCTTAAAGAGAGTGGATGGATCATTCGGACAAAGCACTAGGAAAAAGGGTTTGCTGAGTGAATTACAAATGTAATTAAGATTATAGGAAGAAAGAAATGAAGTGCTTTTGAAGCATCTTTTCAAAAAGCAAGTTAAAATATTAATATTAGCTAAACTTTTTGCACACTTATCATTTGCTCAGCACACACACATACAGTATCTCACCAAATCCTCAGTACTGATTTGGGAGAAGACGTGCACAGTCTGAAGGGTGAAGGACTTGTCCAGGAACATAAAGTTTTACGTGGCAAATTGGGATTCAAATGTAGGTCTTTCTGTGCTCAATATAATATATGGCATCCTGACTGTGATGATAATACTGTAGGTCTCCTTGAACAAATATTGTTAATACTTTGTAAATGATTCATATCATTATACATTCTTGAAAGTGATACAACTGTTTTCATTTTTAAATGAATGTAATCTGGCATTTTCACCACTTCAGACTATTCTATTTAACTATTTAGAATTTGTATGACTCTACCACAAAATTCACATGTGCTAGCCAAAACTCAGAAAGAAAAATAAATGAATTCCACACAAGCAGTCCAAAAATTAGTATTATCTTGTTTTTATTTAAATTGTATTCCATTGGTTCTAATAGCCAAATAGGGTTCAATTGCCTAAATACACACAGTGTAGCTCAAAACATTTCAACAGGACGTAAAGTAGAGAGGGTTCCTACTATTTAGAAGTTTAAAATCTGAAATTCAACATGAGCATAGAACAATGCGAGGAACATAACCGCATACCCCACCGTACAAGAGGAGAGTAAGAAGTGCACGAGACCCTCAATACAGCAGCAAGCACACAAGTGATCACTAAGTTTAACAACTCCTCTGAGGTTTTCATTGCCAAAAAGAGAGATCAATTATCACTCAGATCATGGACAGTGGAGAAGAAATGAAAGAGAGGAAAGGACTTTTCCCAGTAGAGAGACTGCTGGACGAAGCCTGGGAATGACTTCGATGAAAGAGTGGGGTCTGCTCGGTCGAACAAGATGAAGTGAATGCTGAGGAGATAGGCTTGGGCAAAGTGACGGGAGCACGAAGGAAGGGAAGAGATTGGTTACAGACCCCGGGGATCCGATTAAGAGCCCCATAAAAGGGCCCGAGCAGCCTGGCCTACATAGAGGAAACAAAGGAAAGCACAGCAGATTTCAAAGGGTAAGGTAACCTGGTGCAGGTGGTGAAGGCACTGGCCTTGCTGCATCACCTGGCTTGCCAGGATCTGAGGTGGAGGAAAGTGGGCCAGCGAGAAGGAAGTGGCCATGGTCAAGCCTGGAAGCTGATTACTCAGAAAATAAGTCCCTTTAGCCACATAATGCCACTTCTTTCGATGAAAAGGACAGAGTTCAAATCTACACTAAGACCCCATTCCCGTTTCCTTCAGGTGTTCAGGCAGTAACTCAGCATACAGTAGGGGCAACGTGGGGAGCTGGCAGGACAGGGTGTTTAGGGAGGAAGTAAGGCGAGATTATAAAGGGCTGAAGTTTAGTGGTAGAAACTGACATAAAATAGGCAGTCCTAGTCTCTCGTGTCCACGGGGGATTTGTTCCAGGACAAGTAGGGTATATCAAAATTCCTACATAATCAAATCCCATCGTCGGCCCTCTGCATCCATGGATTCAATCAATCGCCCATCATGTATTAAATGTGCAATCCCTGGTTGGCTGAATTCTCAGATGCGGACCCGCAGGTACAGAGCGCTGACTGTATATTTTGATAAAAATCCACTTATGAGTGTACCCATGCAGTTCAAACCCATGTTGTTTAAGGATCGACCACACTCGCTACTATATTCTAGTCTCCTCACTGTGTTCCTTGGGAAAATTCTATGACCATTCTGATCAATGAAAAATATTCAAACTTTATCTCTACAACATCATTATTAACAAACTGTATTTCCTTATTCTGTGTCTTCACAAAAGCTCATGAAGTCAGTCTGCACCATATTTGCACTTGTTTCCGTATTTCTTGGTAGAGAGTTTTAATGCCATTTGCAGTGGCTAGGAGATACGGATGTGAGGCCAGACACACCTGGGTTCAAACTCCAGCTCTGCTACTAGGTGGGATGTTGGAAAGGTACTCAATGTCCCCACGTCTCAATGTCTTCACCTGTAATAATGATAATATCTACCCACATGGTTGTTTTAAGGATTAACTAAATGCATGTAAAGACTTACTAGAGTGCTGGCAAACAGCAACTGCTTGAAGAATATTAAACGTTATAGTTATTTTTCTGTATGCTTTCTCTCCAGATAAATTTCAAGTTTCTTTTTTTTTTAAATTTATGTATTTTATTTATTTATTCTGGCTGTGTTGGGTCTTCGTTTCTGTGAGGGCTTCCTCTAGTTGCGGCAAGCGGGGGCCACTCTTCATCGCGGTGGGCGGGCCTCTCACTATCGCGGCCTCTCTTGTTGCGGAGCACAGGCTCCAGACGCGCAGGCTCAGTAGTTGTGGCTCACGGGCCTAGTTACTCCGCGGCATGTGGGATCTTCCCAGACCAGGGCTCGAACCCGTGTCCCCTGCATTGGCAGGCAGATTCTCAACCACTGTGCCACCAGGAAAGCCCTCAAATTTCTTAAAAGTTCAAGATTTGTGCAACATCAGGTACCACAGGAAAATATCAAGCCCTGTCTTCCACAGACAGTGAGGGGCGGAGAAACTGACAATATTGTGCCTGTGACCACGATGGTACACCGAACAATATCAAGGCGGAAAGTGGATAATTCTGCTCGCCATTCAGACAGCAACAAACACCCAGCTACATTTCTGACTGAATGGATTGCTGGCTTCTGAAAGAAGAGATTTAGAAACTGCTATGGATTAATAAGTTTGCAGGGTTTGGATCTCTTGTGAAACTTGCAGAGGTGTGGTGTTTGATATTTAGTTATTCATCACTGATGATCTTTCCTTCTTATACTTCATTGTAACCATGGTCTATTTTATCATCTGACTGCATGACCTGCTAATAAATTCAAGCATTTTCATCTCAATACACTCAATTTTTAATGATAGTGTCCCATTTTGAATATATATCATTGGAATCTCACTCCTGGCACATAATGAATTCCTCTCTGTGCCCTGTTTAGGACTCTATTAAATCTTTGTGAGCCTCACCACAATGGTTTGGTTCAGTATCCCTCCACCGTCGAATACATTAAAACCAAAACAAAACACTGTCATACATGGAAGAGTTCATAAAATCCAGCTTGTGAAAGACAGTCAGCAATCTGTCCAAGTCACGTCCTGGACTTTTTGTTTTACAGACTTTCCCAGAGCATTGACTTAATGTTAATAGAGAAACTGTAGATAAAACTCAAAAAGGAAGGGGTTGGTTAGTCTATGGGAGACCAGGCCCTAGAATGCTGCCCACACCTCTGTGAAACACCGAGTTTGCTAAATCCGCTATTGTCAGCTCGCAAGGGTTGATAAAAATCACAGGACTCTAAAGTATGCATACTCAGCCCTTTGGGGTTACTTCTAAGTAGGCCTATAAAGGCACTTTTTTGTTTTTTCTATGAACTGCAAATGCAAAGGCATCAGAGAGCAGTTATTTGCAAACGCATAATATTTTTCTTTCAGGCTACGCATTTTCTTTTTTTTAACTGGAATGACAGAATTTGAAGTTCTATGTAAGAATAATTATCCTCATTTGCCCTACTTTTAAGAAATAAAAGAATTCTTTCATATTCAGTGTTTTAACTACATTTTTGAAGTAAAATGAACTTAAGAACTAAAAAGTTCTTAATAAAGGAAATTGATGCTCAGAGAATTTTAAATATTCTGCTTCAATTCCCACAGCCAGTGAGAGGTAGATCTGGAATTAGGATTCTGTTCCCCCATTTCTAAACACAATATCTATACCCTGTCCAGCAGCCCAATTTCAAATAGCACAGGAATTAGAGTTTCCCACCTGGTCTGGCCTCTCAGACACCCCAAACCTGGAAAAGTCCCCCTTGCCCTTCATTTAAGTGTTTCCTACCTTTACTCTGATCACCTCATGTTCTAAGGTAATCAGATGGAATTCAAGCAGTTTCGGCACATTTCATCAATCCAGCTAAAAACATGGCTTCTTACACAACTGCAGTATAAAAACACAGATATCCTAAAGGCAAAAAAATACTAATAATGTGTCATGTCATGATCTACATGAGTACCACTCACAGAGGCTCGGGTCAGAAACAAGAGGTGAGCAGGAGGTGTAAGGGAAAGCCCTGCAATGTGATGGGGTGGAAAGTACCATGGGAGAAGAGACATGGAGGACACAGAGACCTTGTGCAACAGATGATCCTGATCTTAAAGGATGTGCAAGCATTGGGCTGGGCTGGGGGAAGCACCCCTGTCACAGTAACCAGATTTGATTTCTATTCTACCACTAACTAGCTATAAGTCCTTGGCAAGCTACACAATCCCCTGAGTTTCAATGTCCTTATCTGAAAATAGAGCTATCAATAGTAACGCCCTAAAAAGCGTTGTGAGGTTCAAATGAACAAAGATGTGTAATATTCTTAGGAAAGCATCAGGCACATAGTAGATACTCCATAAATGTTAGCTATGATTTTGTTGATGGTGATGGAACATTATGTTCAAAGAATCAGAGGTAAAAATTACATAGCATAATCCTGAACGTTCCAGGAAAAGCAAATAGTTCAAACTGGTGGGAGCACAGAGGATAAACGTAATCAAAATGAACTGTGCTCACTTCTCCCAGCTCTGGTGTAGACCAGAAATTGTACATTGCACCAACTACATAATATACCAGAATACCCATTAAAACCTGTTTGCCCTTCAAAGGGTTGGTTGATGGTGGGTTTATGGCAGCATCCATTAGAAGGGGGGTGTGAATTTAGGGTAGCCGGCCTTAGTGTAGGTAAAAAGATTTAAGTGCTAATAGAAAGGTAAAGTGGATCCCAGGGAGTGGCAGGGATGGGAAGCCAGAGCTGGATTTAAGATAACTGGCCGCATACCTCGGAGTAGGTCTATAGCCCCCAGGATCACTGGCCCACAGAACTTCCTCCAGAGCACCATTTAAAGAATCTGAAGTTGCAGGGCTCAGAAAACTAATTGCAGCTTTTGGCTTGGGGATAACCCTCCTGGATGGACTGCCCACCAGGTGAATGAAATTTTTAGTCTTGCCTGTGTCTCAGGCCTGGGGGCCATCCCATGAGTGGGATCTTTGATCCAGAGGGGCTTCAAGTCCAGGAATGCCAATGAAGGGGCTGTTAAATGGAACTGATAATCATTCGTGTGGCAAGAGCTGGTTTTGCTTCTAAGAGAGAAATAAGTAATCTATAAATGAAGGTAAAATGACTTTTTCCAGGTGTCAGGGGAAACCTCAGGCAGAATTTGGCCTCAAAGATCTCAGAGGCATGGGGATTGTCCTTTGGGGAGAGAAAATAACCAATCCAAATTACTTAAATAAGCATCTTCTCCTTTAAAATCAGCAAGATTCCTAAGTTCTGAAAAAGCTATCTGATATAGACTAAATGTTGTGTCTCCCCAGTATTCAGATGCCGAAACCTAATCCTCACTGCGATGGTATTTGGAGGTTGGTCCTTTGGGAGGTGATTAGGTCATGAGGGTGAAGCCCTCATGAATGGCATTAGTGTCCTTATAAAAAGAGACCCCAGAGAGCTCTCTTACCCTCTTTCTGCCATGTGAGGATACAGTGAGAAGAGGGCCATCTGTGAAACAGAAAGCTGGCTCTCATCAGACACCAAATCTGCTGCTTTCTTGATCTTGGACCTCTCACCCTCTAAAACTGTGAGGAATAAACATTTGTTGTTGAAGTCACCCAGTCTATCCTATTTTTGTTATGGTAGCCCAAACTGATTAAAACGCTGTCTGTGTTAGAAACACCAAAATAAAATGTGACTGGAGTGCTCTTGCATCCTTTCCAAATGCACCTGAACCACTCAGGAATCTGTGGATGGCAGGCAGTGCACGTTCACTGAGACCCACCTCGGCTCTCATTCCAGGCAGATGGGAATTTAGAAACACCCTTCCCTCTTCTGCTTTCCTCTGCTCCTCATCCCTTCCACATCTCTTACAAGGTGGTCTGGACTTCCCAATCTTGCTTTATCTTAAACTTAAAACAGACTCCCCACCTCTGCTTACCCCTGTAGAAGAATTTTGTGCTTACTGGCCTGCAGGTATTGTATTAAGCCATTTTCATTTAATGAGCAGGATGTGTTCACAGAGTGATCCAGCACATTATATAAATCATCCAGTGCATTATTAATCATTCCATGGTGCCATAAAATGACAGGCATTTGGTTCCCAAATGCAAATACTGCAAACCAAGAACCTTAATATAGAGGTGGATTTAAATTATTATAGCCAAGTGGCAAGTCCGTGGTGCATGTAGAGGATCACAAGAGGATAAAAAGAGCTTCTGGTGCCTCTCTAATTGTTTTTAAATTTTTATTTATGGTCATATTAAGCAGTTCTCTGAGGGCTCGAGCCATGTAAATTACGATGATTCTTTCTGAAGGCTTTTAACTGTAAGGAAATTGGGAATTAGTTCCTTTTCTGAGGAGACACAGGTGCCTGAGTATTTCTTAACAGACTGTGTTCTTTCATACTTGCTGAGTGGATGAGTTATCAGTGGTTCAAAACCTTCAGAATTTCCTGATGAACTTAATAAATTCAGATTGCTGGGCCCCAATCCTAGCATCCCTGCTTCAGTAGGTCTGGGGCAGAGCCTGGAAACCTGCATTTCTAACATGTTCCCAGGCTATGCTGATGCTGAAGTCTTAGGGACCATACTTTGAGAACCACTGGTATAGAATATACTTTGAGTTAATGCATCTGTCATTGTTGGATTGTCATTGTTGTAAGTCCATCTGTCATTGTTGGAGAGGGTTTAAAAGGATATGGTCCTCCAACAAGCACCCCAGCCCCTCCATTTTCTTTATCCCAGTAAGAAGAGAGCACTCCCATCCTTACACTATGCTCTTCTAATTGCCTATAGATTAGGCACTGCTTATGGTAAAAAAAAATATCGTGTCTGTTCCCAGTCATTACCATGGAGAAACATCTAATACATACGTGGGGCTGAGCCAAATAGCATGATGATGTGAATCTAGCAACATTTTTCCTGGATCACTCAGGAAAATTAGAAAATAATTACATTTAATTTTCAAGCAAGTCCAGTGATGTTTTTATGTCCAATAAGTCCATACCTCAGTATGTTCCCTTTTAGAATGAGTAAGGAATAACCATATATAATTTTAGTAATTAAGTTGCAATAAAGGTTTTTTTATGCCTTAACTCTGGCAAACTCTGACATCTCTTGATTTCATTTCAGCTTATTTTTCTTTATCAACAGATTACGATTCTCCCTGAAAGAATTTTTATTAAATATGAGTATTTCTAATATTTCACCTTAGGTTGTTCTCTCAGGGTAATTTCTTTTACACTTGCTAATTCTCAGTCTTAGGTAATTGATTTAAGTTAATTTCCTATGTTGTTTGTACTGAAATTCATTAATTTTTTAACCTTTTATTTTGAAATAATTTCAAACATATAAGAAAGTTGCAAGAATGGTATCAAGAACTCCCATGTAACCTACATGCAGATTGGCTGATTGTTCACATTTTATCCCATTCTCTCTCTCTCGCTCTCTCTCTATATATACATACGCATATATATCATACATCATGTATAAGTAAAATATGAACATATATATCTAACATCACTTTAATTACTCTATATAATAAATATACTTTTACTGAACCGTTCAAGAGTAAGTAGCAGGGCTTCCCTGGTGGCGCAGTGGTTGAGAATCTGCTTGCCAATGCAGGGGATACGGGTTCGAGCCCTGGTCTGGGAAGATCCCACATGCCGCAGAGTAACTAGGCCCGTTAGCCACAACTACTGAGCCTGCGCGTCTGGAGCCTGTGCTCCGCAAAAAGAGAGGCCACGATAGTGAGAGGCCCGTGCACCGCGATGAAGAGTGGCCCCCGCTTGCCGCAACTAGAGAAAGCCCTCGCACAGCAACGAAGACCCAACACAGCCATAAATAAATAAATAAAATAAATATTAAAAAAAAAAAAAAAAGAATAAGTAGCAGACAAAATACCCCCTTATGCCTCAAGGTATTAGTGTCCATTTCCTAAAAATAAGGACATTCTCCCACACAGGCACAGAACAATCATAATCATCAGAAAATCCACACAAATAAATTACCACCATCACACTCACAGACTCCATTCAAATTATATAATATAATATCCTTTATAAATTGAGGATCCAATCTAGGATTACTTGTGTTTAGTTGCCATGTCTTTTTAGTTCCTTTAACTTGGAAAAATTCTCAGTCTTTTCTTGTGTTTTAGGTACTTGATATTATTTAAGAGAACAGGACTATTTAGTGCAGTGGTCTTCAACCTGAAGGTTTTGATTTTTCCTCATGGTTAGATTCAGGGTATGCTTTATGACAATACTACCACAGCAGTGATGCCGTGTTCTTCTTGGAGTATGATATGAGGAAGCACATGATGTCAATTTGTCCCATTATGGGTGCTGTTAACTTTTACCACTTGGTTACAATGGTATCTGCCAGTTTTTTTCTTTTTTTTTCTATTTATTAGTAAGTGATTAACAAGTATTTTGGTAAGATACACGTTAACACTGTAAATATCCTGTTGCTCATCAAACTATCACCAGCTAGCTTGGGTATCCTCCAATGATTTTTTTTTGCCTGAATTGATTATTGTAATTGTACTTGCCAAGTGGTAATTTCATAATTCCATCATTCTTTCTACTTTAAGGTAGAGCTTTCCCTCTGGTCCTTTAATCTACCTATCATCTATCTAGAGAGATATTAATAGACAGTTTTTAAATTTTATTCAATGAATTATAATCCATTACTTTTATTACTTATTTTGATATTTAAATTATCCCAGATTTGGCAAGTGGGAGCTCATTCAAGCTGGCTTTTGTGTCATCATTTGAACGCTTTCTTACTACCTGGCTCAGTAAGATATTCTAGACTCATCTTGAATTTTATTTGCCCAAGCCCTGGAATAAGTCATTTCTCTAAGGAGTCCTGGTTCTTCTCAGTGAACCAAGATCTGGATTCTAGGGAGATATATATATACCATGAACTGAATATCTGTGTGCCCCTAAATTCTTAAGTTAAACCCTAACTCCCATTGTAGCAGTATTTGGAGATGGGACCTAGAAAGAGATAATTAAGGTTAAATGAGGTCATAAAGGTGGGGCCCTGATCCAATGGGATTAGTGACCTTATAAGGAGAGATATCAGAAAGCTCTCTCTCTTTCTCCATGTGCATGCACTGAGGAAAGGCCAAGTGAGTACATATTGAAAAGGCAGCTGTCTGCAAGCCAGGAAGAGAGGTCTCACCAGAATCTGACCACAACAACACCCTGATCTTGGATTTCCAGCTTCCAGAACTGTGAGAAAATAAGTTTCTGTTGCTTAAGCCACTCAGTTTGCGGTATTTTGTTGTGGTAACCCAAGCAGACTAATACAATTGATATCTTATCTATGTCTGTGTCTATATCTATATCTATATCTATACCTATATCTACTTCTATTTATATCAAAGAAAACAACCCATGAATTTCCATCAATACTGCAAATTCCAATTCAGGGTTTATTCTGGCCTTCTCTTTTTCCATATTTGTAACTTTAATCTCCAACAGTGAGAAGCCTGGCTCTCACTATCCTCCACATATTTAGTTACTTGTTCAATCCCCTGTGTGTAACCAATCTCCCAACCACATGGGCTAAGTCCTCAGTGCTGGCTCTTCTAACCACAACTAGGTGGGTCACCTCCCTGTCCCTGGGTTAGCCAAAAAATGTCAACTAAATCCTCAGTCCCAGAAGGAGTCTTCATTAAAGACTTAAAATTTTAAACTTAAAGAATTTAAAGAATTTGGCTAGTTTTATATTTTAAGCTAATTTAAAAATTTTTTTCTAATCTCCCAATTTAGTATAATACATGAATTTCAGTAGTCATTTTTTTGTCCAATATGAGATAATTCATCATTATATTTTTCATTGTGTAGAATTATGCTAATAAGATCAGTTTGAGGAAATGGCAGTGATGATGAAAACTACATTGGAAACATTTTTAATCTCTTATAAAATATCTACATTTAATGATTTTAGTCTGACATTAAACACTGACTTAAAAAGTAAGTGAAAACTAAAAATAGTTTGAATATATGAAAATAGAAGAGTATCCATGGTCAGAAGGAATGGCAAATAGTGAAAGAAATAGTGGATCAAATGATGAAAAAAAAACAATGCTTTCTTTCAAGACAGTTACCAAAACTCTCTTGCCATGCACAGAAAAATAACACCTTCTTCTTAACAGTAGAGCAATTGTGAAATCTGATAAAATCTCAGTCTGAACAAGTGGCATAGTAGGTCAACAAGGCTGTAAAAAACCCATTCCACACAGTACGGTGATATAATTATTCTATGTACCTGAGAATATATAGCAATAAAATAGTGTGAATTTAAATCCCATGTGCTGGGACAAACTGGACTTGTCCTAATGATCATTTTGTCCATTTCTAAGATTTTCTATGCCATATGTGTAATTAAACATGTAATGCCGTTATACCTGCTGCCCTACTTAGGCTTGGTCCCAAGACCTAAAATGCATAATATAAATATACATTTTGCAATTCAGCTTCATATTCTAACCAAACTTCAGTTTCTTTTTTAATATTTGCCCCATATAGATCAATTCACTTAATCAATCTCCACAAATACATTTTTAAAAATCCTTCATCTCAGAGAGCCAAGATATTTTCAGAAGCATATAATTTGAAGATGTGTATATAAATATTCAATTTATTTAATTAAAATTCATGAGTTTTATGGAAAATAAGAGCTAGAATATCAATCTAAAACAATGATGAGCCCTTTAGTTTACAGTCTAACTGGGAAACTAAGACATAGATACAAAGTAGAAAAGGAACTATATGATGGAGTATCAGGCTGGTGAACTGAAGTACTATAGCTGTTGAGAGAAGTGTGACTTGGGGTAGTCAAGCTGGCTGGGACATGAGGAAGATTTAGGCTTGGAAGGAGAAACAGAGGCTGAGGCAAAAAGCAAAGCACTATCGGAGCATAGGTTTTTGTTAGGGAGTCTGGGGAAAATAAGAGTAAAAATTTATGAAACTGAAAACCCATTTCACAGATTTTCAGGAACATGTGCTTTTGACATGTGATTAAAATCAAATAGGAAAGGGATTTCCCTGATGGCCCAGTGGTTAGGACTCAGCGCTTTCACTGCCATGGCACTGGGTTTGATCCCTGGTCTAGATCCTGCAAGCCGTGCGGCCGAAAATTAAAAAAACTCAAATAGAAAAGAGTATTGGAAAATATTAACTCCTACAGTAGTTTCCAACATTTTAATTTATTTATTTACTTATTTTTGGCTGCGTTGGGTCTTTGTTGCTGCATGCAGGCTTTCTCTCGTTGCAGCGAGCGGGGGCTACTCTTCTCATTGTGGTGGCTTTTTCTTCTTGCGGAGCACAGGCTCTAGGCACGCAGGCTTCAGTAGTTGTGGCGCACAGGCTCAGTAGTTGTGGCTCGCGGGCTCTAGAGCTCAGGCTCAGTAGTTGTGGGCTTAGTTGCTCTGCAGCATGTGGGATCTTCCTGGACCAGGGCTCAAACCTGTGTCCCTTGAATTGGCAGGCGGATTCTTAACCACTGCACCACCAGGGAAGCCCGTCCAATCTTTTAATAATCAAGAATCCACTTTATTATCTCTTTTGCAAATTCCTACAATATTATGGTTGACCATAATTTCTCATCTGCATGAAAACTAACATTATTGTTCAAGAGTGACCTTTTTAATCCTGAAAAAGCAGAGAATTTTGACAACTTAGTTAGTCTGAGCACCTTTATTGTGCAAACCCCAATTTTACTGAGCTTTTTGAAATACTCAAAATGGCTTGAGAATTCTCATTCCTCGTGGATACTTAGAAGTTGAAAACACCTGACGTACTTTAATAATTGCATTTTATAGGTAAGGAAATGAGAGACCCCGAGAGGTTAAATAACTTGCCCAAGGTCACACAGTCCATCCCAGAACTAGACTCCAGTCTTGACATTAATCCAGAACCCCTTCCTTTATCTTTCTTCTTAGTCGAGAACTTCATTATATTCTAACTTGTATTTTTTTGGGGGGGGGCATCAATCCTTCCCCTCAAAAGATTGTAAACTCTTTGAGAAAAGCGAATGTCATCTACTTTTTTGAATAATAATAATAATGGTAGCATATGTGTGAATTATCCCTAAACAACAGACCCAGTAAGCTTTGCAGAGATTGCTCGTTTAATCCTTCTAACAACTCTGTGAGACAGGTATTATCAGTCTCACTTTATAGATATGAACTCTGAGCCTGATTAAGGTTAAGTAATTTGCATAAAATCACACAGCTGGTAAAGAACAGAACATATGTTCAACCCCAGGTCTGGCTTTCTCCAAAGCCTTTGTTCTGTCCACCCAGCTAAGCTGCCTCTGAGGGTAGTCACTGAACAGTTCCTATATTCCCTTACTTAGCCAGAGAGCTGAGTCCAATAATTTTTTTAGGTCCCTTACTATGCTCGGCTTTTAGAAAGACATGATAAGTGAAAAAAGCATAGGCATTTGTTTTTTGAAATCAGTGAGGTACTATAAGATATACTAAATTTATCAAAAAGAACCTATGGAAGTCTTCTCTTTATTTTTACAGGACAGTTGCAAATATACTGAACCAGAGAATTTTCACATTTCATAAAATGTTCAGCATTCACTTTATTGTTTATTCCTTCTCAACGATTTCGTCCTTTATGAGCAATTTTTCCAACAGCAATAATATCCCTACTCAGAATGCTTTTGTTCATCTGCAGATCCTAAGGGGTAATATTGGACATCTTTAATAAACACATAACTTCTCTTGAGGTTTTGAATGGTCACCAGTCAGGAGCAAGGGGGCCAGGGCTGGGGCCTGGAGGACCATGGAAAAAGTAGAAAATCTTGCAAAGATGCCTGACCTTTACTACCAGCCTACGTTGTAACCTTAGTTGTCACCAAAATGTTAGCAAACATTGGGCATGACAGAAGGGATGACACCAAAGCCGTATAGGAAGGAGAGAAAGCCATTGTAAATGCAGGACTGTTTGGCTGAAGGAACTCCAATTGAGAAATTAATGGTGCCCACACGTATTTGAATGCAGGGAATTTAATCCTGAGACATCTTGAGTTGGAGCTCACTCTCCTGTTTCCTGCTGGATTTGGCAGTGCCTTGTTCTATTATTGAGACGTGCCCTGGGAAGGTGGGTCCTTCGGGGGAATGGGGCACCTCTGCCCTCACATTCAGGAGTTGCCATTAGCACCGGACCCACAGTTCCAAAAGCCTCTCTCACAGATACTGATGCATCTTCCTAGGCAGGCTTTTTCCTTTCCTTTCTATTTTTTACTTTTGTTTTGTTCTTAACATTTGCTTTAGGTATGCTACACTGTGTAATGGTTTTAACTCTAGTCATGCATCAAAATCAGCATTGTTGGACTTTTTTTTGTTTTTCTTTGGCAGTGTTGGGTCTTTGTTGCTGCGCGCAGGCTTTCTCTAGTTGCGGCGACTGGGGGCTACTCTTTGCTGCGGTGCACAGGCTTCTCGTTGCGGTGGCTTCCCTTGTTGCGGAGCATGGGCTCTAGGTGCACAGGCTTCAGTAGTTGTGGTTCGTGGGCTCTAGAGTGCAGGCTCAGTAGTTGTGGCGCACGGGCTTAGTTGCTCCGCGGCATGTGGGATCTTCCTGGATCAGGGTTCGAACCCGTGTCCTCTGCATTGGCAGGCGGATTCTTAACCACTGCACCACCAGGAAAGCCCCATTGTTGGACTTTTTAACCACATGAATTTATTATTTAAAAAAAAAATCACTCCAGGGCCCAGAAATTTTAATTTGTTTGGCCTGGAATAGGGTATTTCTAAGCTCCCCAGTTGGTCCCAATGTGCAGTGTAATGTGATTCTCAGCCCCAGACCGGCAGGAGCCCACAGCAGCTACTTTGAATATTTCAAACAGCCTAAGGCCAGTCATATATTTCTCCCATGATAAACTTCCTTGGGGTTAACACTGAGTCTCTTTGCTCTTGGCTGGAACTAAATCAATGCCTTGTGGTAACAGCTTATCATTTGCCGATGAAAAACTCCAATAAGCAAATTGAATAAAATAAATAAATGAAAATGAAATAAATATGAAAATGAAAAATTAATTATTCGTTTATAAATACCATTTTTAAATAGAGAAAATCTTCTAGAGCCTAGTTGATCATGGGAGAAAATAAATAAAAGGACACTTTCAGGTGAAAAAGTTAGGAAGCCATCTGATAAGGTCACCTTTTAAGCTGGTATTAAAATTAGCCTTCAAACACACAACAGATTAATAGAAGGCATACCAGAAATGTGGTGGGTGCTGAGGGGAGTCAGATAGGGGATTTTGCATTTGTCCTGGATAATATGCACTCAGATAGGCAAAGGGCGCTGTGGGTGATTCTGTCCCTGAATGCACTGCATTCTCCTGCTTTAGGCAGTAGCACAGCATCTTCCCATCACCCCATCTTGCTTCTGTCAATCCCATTAGGACCAGACCCTTCAAGACCTGTCTGAGAAAAATCACAGAGGGAAGTACTAGAGATTATTTCTCTTGTCTGCCAAGTTGGTCTCTTGCTATCATCCGGAAATGTTTAACATAAGTGAATCTTTAATTAACTTCAAAAAGTGCCTGTGCTTGGTCTCAGGTATGTAAACATGGCAGGACAAAAGTCACTAATGTTTAACAAGGGAAGTTTTCAAAACATCAGTTAGAAAGAGTTGGTATGCCTGATGAACACCCACCTCGACAGTAGAAAAGAAATTAGGGCTAATCATGAGTATCCCTCTTACTTCACCAAGCATTTGTTCATGATTATACACCAAGGGGGTGAAACCAAACACACTTTTTTTTTTGACTATATTTTATTTATTCATACATTCAGTACATATTTAAAGGGACTATACCATATGCCAACACTGCTATAGGCACTAGAGATAGAGAAGTGAGCTAGGTAACTAAAACGTCTTATGCCCACAAAGCTTAGGTTCTAAAAGAACTGTAGAGCTTGGAAGTCACTGCTAGGCAAGAAAAGTACATGGAAAATCAGCTGTCACTTGCAATTGTATTAAAACATTTGTAGTTCAGGCTTCTAAAGAAATTTCTCCTTTGGATATAGAAAACTAAGGTATTCCTCTCAACTCGTCATGAGAATATTTTTAATTCACAGCTTCCCATTCTCTGAATTGATTAAATCAACACCTAACTAAAAGAGGGAAACATAATTGTATGTTCTATGTTCTCCATCCTCAACAGTTTACAATTCAGCATTTACTAGCCAGGAGCTTGGGTCATTCTGGTAGAGTGTATTTCTTCAGAGATGATAAGCAAGACAATGCAAGGTGTTTATGGACTTAGAGGTGAGAAGAGAAAGAAAAGCAATCTTAGGAAACCTGAAAAGGATTGTGGAGACCAGTAAAGTACTTTAGAGAACATTGACATTCAAATCAGATACTTCCATGTAATAAATATTTGCTGACTATTTCATTGGGTAGCTAGATTCCATAGATAAGGTGACATTGTGTCTCTTAAGACGCTAGTACTTGGTATGTGCAATTGTACTGTATAGGATACATTTCAGCTCTCATTTCCAGTTGGTAATCCCTTGAAAAAAATTCGTATAATGTGTCTATGGCTGAGTGTAAAATTATCTTGGGTAGAGCTTCTGTGAGAGTACTGAAGCAAATGTTAATTGTGCCACCTTCTTGGCTTGAGTGTTTTTCAAGGAACAGTAACAAAGACTTTACGGCAGAGAAAGTGGTTGAGAGTCACAAAGTATTCTCGCAGCTGAAACCCTACTCTCGAGATAAGAGAGACCTTGCCTAAAATACAGTGAAAAGCAGCCTTGGGACAAAGAATTAATGTGAAGAGGTGCAACCAACACGTCTTCTGAAAGCCCTACACCATTGCCACATTGTTCTGAGTATTTATAAAAAGTTTTCCAGGAGTACAGACTTTTCAAGGAAAACTAAATATTCACTTTATAATGGGGGTTCCATGAAGAATTATTAAGGAATTAAGAATGCTTTTTCTTAAACAAGACTTCCTCCATTTAAAACCTTATGTTAAAATGAAGAGAAGTACATATGTTTTGATGCCTTAGGAACTGATGATTAAATAATTTAAAAATTTAGTCATATAATAATAAAGGCATACAAATTTGATTAAAAGAAAAAGATAGAGAGAAATAGCTTTTTAAAAAACTTTCTACCCACAGAAATGTCAGACAAATGGAGCAATAAATTTTACCTGGATACTTTAAAAATACTTAATATCACTGTTCACATGTCAATTCAACAAGGTGTCCTGAAGAATAACAAATATGTAGGATATGATCCCTTACATGGATAAAAAAGTAACATTGGTCATGTTAAAGCATGAAAGAAAGGACTGCCAGAGAAAATACAGGACACCAAATATTGTATGGGACATATTAAAAGTTTTTTTGCTGTTTATCTGAAATTCAAATGTAACTGGCATTCTGTATTTTTATTTGCTAAGTCTGGCAACCCTAAAAGAGTACATCTAAATTCAAAAGAAAATTAGTAAAACCTTAAATTTTTTAAACATTTGAAGAAAATATTCAACTAGACTCCCTCCCAAGGTGCTATGGACTAAATTGTGTCCCCTGCCCCCAAATTCATATGCTGAAGCCCTAACCCCCAATATGACTGTATTTGAAGATAAGATTTTTAGGAAATAATAAGGTTAAATGAGGTCATAAGGGTGGGATCCTAATCCGATTGAATTGGTGGCGGAAGGAGGAGGAGAGGGAAGAGGGAAGAGAGGGAAATCTCTTTCTTCAAGCACAGTACTGAGGGAGAGCCATGTGAACACTGAATAAGAGGGGACCACCTACAAGACAGAAAGAAATCACTCACCAGAACCTGACCATGCTGGCACCCTGATCTCAGACTTCCAGCCTCCAGACTGAGAAAATAAATTTCTGTTGTTTAAGCCACCCAGCCTATGGTATTTTGTTATGACAGCCAACCTCACTAACACATAAGACCCATTGCACTTCCTCTCAGTCATCCCACTTGTAATTACAATAATTTCAGAATTTTCTTTCCTGGCAGATCAAAATCTCCATGATGGCAGAAAGGGCAGAGAGTGGCCTAGCTTGCCTTTTGCTGTATGCTTAGCTTATTGTGCATTACCTTTGGCTTGTAATAAGGACTAAGTAAATATCTGTTGACTAAATGAATACTGAATGAATTAAGTGACTAGAAAGGTAGACCAAAAACTATTTGCTACAGTGTTGTTCACTACAGTGTTATTCATAATAACAATAAAACATTAAGAAAAATCTAAATGTCCAAAAATTGAGGAACATTTAAATAAATTAATTAAACTAATAATAGTACAATCACATGACAACATATCATGTAGTCAAGGAATTCCCTGGCAATCCTGTGGTTAGGGCTTTGTGCTTCCATTGTAGGGGTCATGGGTTCGATCCCTGGTTGGGGAACTAATATCCCGCATGCCACGCAGCATGGGAAAAAAAGGGGTCTTACAAATATTATTTTTAATGTCATGATAAAATTCACAAAACATTATGTTATATAAAAATAGGATATATATATATATATATATGTATACATACACACACAAAGAGGGGAATGTTTGGAAGTGAGTGCAATTGTTAATAGTGGTTGTCTTCAGGTAGCAGGATTTGATTATTTTTCCATTATGTTTTTCTTTACTTTTCAAACTTGCTGCAAGAATCATGGATGCTTTTTAATCAGAAAGAAAATTAGCAGTCACTTGGCATAAGTTGTACGGATTAAAAAGATAATCTTTGCAAAATTTTTATAGCAAGGAAAACAAAGCTGAGTTTGTTAAGGTTGTTATTAGTGCAGCACTCAGAAAAAAACATTCAAAATCCACTGGGGAAACACCTCAGTGTTGAGATTAAACTAAGTAACACTATGAAGAAAGCCTTGAGTGTACAGAGTAATTTCCTTGTCTGAAGCCCTACTACTCCCAAAGTCTTTTTGTCAGTATCACACATACACATTAGGGCCTACTTTTTCCTTGGCTTTACCTGGGTGGCTTTATCACTACCCCTTCACTCTTCCATCAAGCAATTCTCTCCTACTTTATGGTTTTTCAAAAGAATAATTTATAGATTTTGTCACTTGAGGAGGACTTGTCCAAGGATTAAATCCTAACCCTACAACTTAGAGAATTTCCAATTTTACTTTCAGAATGTTAATTGGAGAGACTCAAAAGATAAGAGAACTACTGATGAACTTCTGTCATATCAAAAATATTATTTGGAGGATATTGTTTTATAAGAGTCTTAGAGTTGTATTTGTATTTACTGGAATGTAGGATTCATAAATATGAAAAAAATATTTTTGCAATGGAAATAACTTGTACCTTAGCCTTTTATGTAGTTTGCTTCATTTTTTGTTTTGTTTTTGTTTTTTTGTTATTGTTTTGTAGACAATAGGTTTGTAGGTTTTACTGTCTTTCAGCCCCCAAAAGATAAAGTGCTACACACATACATTACATCCTTACCTCATTCATTATTTTATTGCTTTATTATTATTGGTGAGAGTTCAAATCAGCAAGTAATCATTGAATACCTACTATCTGAAGGGCACTGTCCTAGGTTTGGGAGGTACAAAGATAAATGGAGATGAACCTCTCTAACTGATCTGGAAAGATATTTGCCCTAGTGAGGGACACAGTCATGTAAACAGATCATGCCAGTATATTAAGGACTAAGATAAAGCCACGTAGCAGGGATCTGGGGCAGAAAGGAAAGACCTTGTAGTGGATGCCACTGTTTTGCCCTGTCAAGATTCCGTTCTTCAGCCTAGTAGAGAAAGAGCTGTTACAGTAGGAAAAAAAAACAAGTGAATATCCCTGAAATTTCCAAGATAATACATCAAAAACAACATCACATCCCAGAGGGAAAGGCAGAGATTGGTACCACCCTCAGAGACTTAGAGGGTGAATGAATCATGGTCTCCATCAACTCCATTGAATTCACCAGTCATGAAATGATTGTGGACACAATGACTTGGCCAGTTGATGTCGATCAACTAAACACCACCCCACTCGCTAACCAGGTCTTGGAAAATATGTTCCTGGATGGAGAGAATTTCACGTGAGAAGCAATTGGCTATGAGTGGCACAAGGAATAGAGTATCGTAGATGCTGTTGGTTCCCTGCCAAGATCCCCTTTTTCCAGGCCAGTGCGCTGATCCTGCAGCTACTGTGAGTTTGTCTGCTAAAGGCTCACAGCTGCTTTCTTACCTAGAAAATTACCCTTGACCAAATGGGAATTACCTCTCCTGATGGACACTTAGGTTCCTCCCCCACGGGAGCAACCTGTAGTCAACGACTGATTGACTTTGTGTACCCAAGTCCAAGGCTGACCCAAGAACATGGTGCAATGCTCCAGAGCTCTCCACGGATCAGGCTGAAGCTGGCTCCCACTAAGACTATGTTCTTGTTTAGCTCTTTCCCTACCCTACCCTGCTTCCCTCACTCCCTTTCTTCTGAGAAGAATCCTTCAATAAATCATATGCACAAAAATTCTTGTCTCTGGTTCTGCTGCTACGGAACATAACCCAAGATAGAACATTGTCTAGTTCTGGTGGCCAAGAACTTTTTAGAGGAGACAATGGCTGATATGAGACTTGAAGTATTAAAGAGTAAAAAGTCAGAAAAGGACATTAGTTAACGTCTTGGTTTTAATATTCTTGTGCTTAAGCTTCTTACACTGAGAAAGAGACTTTTCAAAGATGATCAAGTTCAAACCGGTATTTGTAATGGTAATCTGGAATTTATTTTTCAGTTAATTGTAGTAAAACTGATTTTGTAGAGTTATCTTTCAGCATGAAAAGAAAAATCGTTCCTTCTTTTTGTCTTTTTTCTGTCCCCTACCCTTTCAGAGCTTACCCTCTGGGTCATATCTGAGTCTCACTCTATGTGTCTGGAAAGATGAGAGCAGGATATGCTTCTTAGCAGAGAAGTGAGAAAACCGGTGGCTTTCTGAAAGCGAGGATGATAGGGGTAGTTTTTCCAAATACAGGCAACAAGTGGATGCACTGTCTGTAGAGAATTTAAAGCAGTGACAAAAACCTAAAAGTTAGCGTGCTTTTTATTATCACCATATGCTAGCAATCCTAAAAAATGGTTGTATTAATGTTCACTCTCCTAACCCCCATATGTCACTGAAGAGAATCCCAATATATCCCTTTTGAGAAACCCTGGATAACCAGCTCTTCTGTAAAGCTTGGGGTCACAGCAGCTTCCGTCACCACTTTAGGAGTGGTTGGAAGCAGGGGTTTAGAACAGCTTGTCCTAAAATAAGCTTACGAGTTTCCATCCCTGAGTGTCCCCAGGAAAGCCTGGGCAGCTAGTTATGCTCAAACTGTTACTTTTGTGTGGGGCTGAGGCAGGGGTGGCGGGTGGCTTAGGCCAGCACACAATGAATTTGCCTTATTCTGAGTTTGTATGTTTTATCTAGAGTGAAAATGCTTTGGGGAAGGTAGAAGGAAAAGAATGAAAAGGGAGGACAAAAATCAAACACTTTCTACAAGTCAGGAGTTTGACTTCTGTGGGCTCTGAGAGAAGAGTTGATCTCTTAACCTGTGCTGGCAAAGATTTAAAGTCACTGTTCTGCCAGGGAAAGTCAAAAGACCAACTGTTCATTCCTAGAGATTTGGAGGTAGTAAGTAACTTTCTTATATTTTGTCAGTAAAAAAAGATAATTAAGGTTCTAAACAACTACAGACATCCTCCTATTCAGCGAGCTTAACAAACAAATCAATGAGTTTTAAAACTTTGCAACTTACCTGAGGAATGAACATTCTCTCATCTGCATTACTCATCAGAATGGGATAGAAAATGTAGAATGAACAAATGCATTACTTTTCAAACCTTGAATTTTATTATGCTCTAATTTGGTACAGTACTGTAATTAATCAAGAGACCTTGAAATAATATAGATTATATTTTATGTTTTGGGTAAATTTTTCATACGTGAAATTTTCTTTGGGAGCCTAGGAATAAGAACAAAGGAAAATGAAAAAGTTGTTTGGCAGAACTTAGTATTCTTTTATTGAAGTATAGTTGATTTACAATATTATATTGTTTTAGATGTATAGCATAGTGATTCACTATTTTTACAGATTATACTCCATTAAAAGTTATTACAAGATAATGGCTGTAATTTCTTGTGCTATGCAATATATCCTTGTTCTTTATCTATTTTATACACAGTAGTTTGTATCTCTTATTCCCATACCCCAAACTTGCCCCTCCTCCCTTCTTTCTCCCCTCTTGTAACTACTAGTTTGTTTTCTATATCTTTGAGCCTATTTCTGTTTGTATATATATTCGTTTGTATTGTTTTTTAGATTCCATATGTGATATCATACAGTATCTGTCTTCCTCTGTCTGACTTATTTCATTAAGCATAATATTCTCTAGCTCCATCCACATTGCTGCAAATGGCAGAATTTCATTCTTTTTTTTATAGCTGAGTAATATTTCCTTGTATATATATATACCACATCTTCTTTATCTATTCGTCTGTTGATGGACACTTAGGTTGCTTCCATATATAATGGCTAGTATATATAGTGCTGCTATGAACTTTGGAGTATATGTATTTTTGAATTAGTGTTTTCCTTTTTTCTGGATATATACCCAGAGTGGAATTGCTGGATCATATGGTAGTTCTATGTTTAGCTTTTTAAGGAAACTTCATACTGTTTTTCATAGTGCCTGCACCAATTTACATTCCCACCAAGAGTGCATAAGGGTTCCATTTTGTCCACATCCTCACCATTTTTTATTTGTAGACTTTTTGATGATAGCTCTTCTGACAGGTGTGAGGTGATATCTCATTATTCTTTTGATTTGCATTTCTCTAATAATTAGCAATATTGAGCGCATCTTTTCATGTGTCTGTTACCCATCTGTATGTCTTTGGAAAAATGTCTTTTCAGGTCTTCTGTACATTTTTTGATTGGGTTGTTCTTTTTGATATTGAGTTGTATGAGCTGTTTATGTATTTTGGATATGAACCCCTTGTTGGCCATATCATTTGCAAATATTTTCTCCCATTTTGTAAATTGTATTTTCACTTTGTCAGTGGTTTCCTTTGTGGTGCAAAAGTTTAATTAGGTCCCCTTTGTTTATTTTTGCTTTTATTTCTCTTGCCTTAGGAGACAGATCCAAAAAAATATCGCTACGATTTACGTCAGAGTGTTCTGCCTATGTTCTCTTCTAGGAGTTTTATTCTTTCAGGTCTTACATTTAGGTCTTTAATCCATTTCAAGTTTATTTTTGTATATGATCTGAGTAAATGTTCTAATCTCATTGCTTTACGTGTAGCTATCCAGTTTTTCCAGAACATTTTCTTGAAGAGACTGCCATTTCTCCATTGTATATTCTTGTCTCCTTTGTCGTATATTAATAGACCACAGGTGCATGAGTTTATTTCTGGGCTCTATTCTGTTCCATGGATCCATGTGTCTGTTTTTATGCCAATACCATGTTGTTTTTATTACTGTAGCTTTGTAGTATATTCTAAGGTCTAGGAGCATGATACCTCCAGCTTTGTTCTTTTTTCTCAAGATTACTTTGGCAATTTGGGGTCTTTTGTGGTTCCATATGAATTTTAGGATTATTTGTTCTAGTTCTGTGAAAAATGCCCTGTGTATTTTGATAGGAATTGCATTAAATCTGTAGATTGCTTTGGGTAGTATCGCTATTTTAACAATATTAATTCTTTAAATCTAAGAGCACGGGATATCTTTCCATTTCTTTGAATCATCTTCAATTTCCTTCATCAATGTTTTATAGTTTTCAGAGTATAGGTCTTTCACCTCCTTGGTTAAGTTTATTCCTAGGTATTTTATTCTTTTTGATGTGATTTTAAACAGGATTGTTCTTTTATTTTCTATTTTTCATAGTTCATGATTGGTGTATAGAAAAGCAACAGATTTCTGTATATTAATCTTGTATCCTGCAACTTTGCTGAATTCGTTTGTTAGTAGTTTTGGGGTGGAGACTTCAGGGTTTTCTAAAGTATCATGTCATCTGCAAACAGTGACAGTTTTCTTCTTCCCTTCCAATTTGGATGCTTTTTATTTCTTTTTCTTGTCTGATTGCTGTGGCTAGGACTTCCAATACTATGTTGAATGAAAGTGGTGAGAGGGGCATTCTTGTCTTGTTCCTGAATTTAGAGGAAAGGCTTTTAGCTTTTCACCACTGCATATGATATTATCTGTGGGTTTGTCATAAATGGTCTTTATTATGTTGAGATATGTTCCCTCTATGCCCACTTTGATGAGAGTTATTGTCATAAATGAATGTTGAATTTTGTCAAAATCTTTCTCAAGATCTACTGAGATGATCATACGATTTTTTAAACTTCCTTTTGTTAATGTGATGTATCATATTGATAGATTTGCAAATGTTGAACCATCCTTGTGTTCCTGGCATAACTCCAACTTGATCATGATGTATGATCCTTTTAATATATTGTTGGATTGGGTTTGCAATATTTTCTTGAGGATTTTTGCATCTATATTCAACTAAGATATTGGCCTATAATTTTCCTTTTCTGTAGTGTCTTTGTCTGGTTTTGGTATCAGGGTAATAGTGGCCTTGTAGAATGAATTTGGGAGTGTTTCTGTCCTATTCAATTTTTTGGAATAGTTTGAGAAGGATAGGTATTAGCTCTTCTTTATATGTTTGGTAGAATTCCCCTGTCAAGCCATCCAGTCCTGAACCTCTGTTTGCTGGGAATTTTTTTTTATTACAAATTTAATTTCATTGCTAGTCATCAAATTGTTCAAATTGTCTGTTTCTTCTTGATTCAGTCTTGGCAGGTTGTATGTTTCTAGAAATTTGTCCATTTCTTCTAGGTTGTCAAATTTGTTGGCATATACCTGTTACTGATATTCTCTTACTATTTTTTGTATCTCTGTGGTATCAGTTGTTATTTCTCCTCTTTCATTTCTTATTTTGTTTAGTTGGCTCCTCTCCCTTCTTGGTGAGCCTGGCTAAAGGTTTATCAATTTTGTTTATCTTTTCAAAAAAGCAGCTCTTTGTTTCATTGATCTTTTCCTTTTTTTTTTTTTTTTTTTGCTCTATTTTATTTATTTCTTTCCTTCTGCTGACTTTGGGCTTTATTTGTTCTTCTTTTTCTAATTCCTTTAGGTGGTAGGTTAGGTTGTTTATTTGGAATTTTTCTTGTTTCTTGAGGAAGGCCTGTATTACTATAAATTTCCCTCTTAGAACTGCTTTTGCTTTATTCTATAGATTTTGGAGTGTAGTGCTTCCATTTTTATTTGCATCGAGGTATTTTTTGATTTCTTCCTTGATTTCTTCATTGGCCAATTGGTTTTTAAGTAGCATGTTGTTTAGTCTCCATGTGTTTGTGTTTTTCTCACCTTTCTTTCTGTAATTGATTTCTAGTTTCATACTATTTTGGGCAGAAAAAAAGTTTGATATAATTTCTATCCTCTTAAATTTCTTGAGACTTTCTTTCAGTTTTTGTGTATCTATTGTATGTTTTTGATTTGTGGTTACCATGGGGTTCATATATGTTGACCTATAATTATACCTACTTCTTTTAAACTGGTAATCACTTAAGATCAAACACATTCTAAAAGATCTACATTTTTTACTCCCCTCCCCCACATTTTTTGTTTTTGATTTCATATTTTACATCCTCATGCTTATTCTTTGTTTATTGTAGTTGCAGTTCTTTTACAATTTTTTTTCTATTAATCTATGTGCTGGCTTGCTTAAGTGGTTGATCCTCAGTCCTTACTACGTATTTGCCTTTCCTAGGGGGATTTTGCCTTTCCGAGTGGGACTTTTCCTTTCCTATAGATTCTTACTTCTTTTTCACTTAGAGAAAGACCCTTCAACATTTCTTTCAGAGTAGGTTTAGTATTGATGAACTTTTTAGTTTTTGCTTGAGAAGTCCTGTAGGGTCTCCTATTCTAAATGATAATCTTTCTGGGTAGTGTATCCTAGGTTGTAGGTTTCTCCCTTTCAGCACTTTGAATATATCATGCCACTCCCTTCTGGCCTGCAAAGTTTCTGCAGAGAAATCAGCTGATAAACTTTATGAGGATTCCTTCATATATGATTCTTTGTTTTTCTCTTGCTGCCTTTAGAATTCTCTCTTTATCTTTAAATATTGCCATTTTAATTATGATATTTCTTGGTGTGGGTTTATCTTGGGCTTATCTTATTTGGGACCTTCTGTGCTTCCTGTATCAGAACATCTATTTCCTTTATCAAGTTTGGGAAGTTTTCAGCTATAATTTCCTCAAATATATTTCAATCCCCTTCTAGCTCTCTCCTCCTTCTGAGACCCCATAATGTAAATGTTGGTATGCTTAATATTATCCCAGAGATCTCTTAAATTGCTTTTATTTTTTATTTTTTAATTTGTTTTTCCTTCTGCTGCTCTGATTAGGTGATTTCTACTGTTCTATCTTCCAGATCACTTATGCATTCTTCTGTATCACTTTATCTGCTATAATTCCTTCTAGTGTGTTCTTTATTTCAGCTATTGATTTACTCATTTCTGATGTGTTCTTTTTTATATTTTCTAGTTTCTTGTTAAAATGTTCACTGCTTACATCAATTCTTTTCCTTTATTCAATTAACATTTTTATTACCAATGTTTTAAATTCTTTATCTGGTTAAGTTGTTTATTTCTGTTTCATTATTTTTTCAGGGGTTTTCTCTTGCTCTTTCAGTTGAGAATAGCTCCTTTCCCTTTTTATTTTCCCTAACTTTCTCTGCTTCTATGAATATAGGTCAAGCAGTTACCTATTATCATCTTGAAGGGGTGTTCTTATGTGGGGAGCATCCTTACACAGACTGTGTCTGTACAATGCCTTTGATGGGAGAGCTGGATTTGACATGGATGCAAGTCACGTCTTTCCTCAGGGTGTGCTGGCCACTATCACCTTGGTAGGTTGAGTAAGTGCTAACAATGGCTGCCATTGCCCCACCCAGGCTCCACCTCAGGACTAGGTCAACTTTGTGTCCCATGGTCGAGTCTTTTCTTTGGTCATGAGTGCCCCAGATCCAGTGTCACACTGTGGCATGGAGTGAGCAGGGCTGGAGTGTTTGCTCAGCTCAGGCTGGGGCACATGGCAAGGTTGTGGCAGGAAACCTGGCAGTAGGTGTCTCTCTACCCTGCCTCGGGGGCAAGTCCCGTTTTTCTCTCACTATCCCCAGCCTCAGCAGCTCCCGCCCTGTTGTGGAACCACTCCACAGAGCAGGCTGGGCCCCCGTGGTCTCTCTACATGTGAGGGGGTGGTGGTGAGCTGTGGTGAAGCAGCAGCTGACAAAGATCTGGGTGGCTTCTGGGGCACTGCTTGAGTAGGCTTTTATCATGTAGCATAATGCCCTGGAAATCCATCAAGCTGTTGGGGTATCAGTAGTTCCGGTTTTTGTTGTTGTTTTTTTTTTTAATCACTGAGTAGTCCCCTGTATGGATGTCTGAGTCCCTTCTGGCTGCTATAACAGCAATCCATAGATTAGAGTCTTATAAACAACAAAAATTTGTTTCTCATAGGAACTCTCAGTTACTGGATCCTCACTCTTGCCCTAACCTTAATGAAGATACACCTCAGTGCTCTTCTGGTCGCTGAAGAAGAATTGTTGTTCCCTATCCTTGTTCATCTTTTAGTTTATGCATGAAACAGAGAGAACCCAGAAGCAGATCGAAGTGTAGGGGTCCAGTATAGAACCAAAGGCAATTCACAGCCCCAGGCTACAGGGGAAGCGATAAACTTTAGGCAGGGAACTAAAACTAGAGATCTGAGAAATAGAGAAGGAGGTAACCTTAGAGGGCAGTGGAGAGAATGGATTAATGAAGTGAGCGCTGAGATACTAGTAGGTCAGTGCACAGCTTGGGACTAGTCTCACAAAGGTAAAGTTCCTTACTAGAGACTTTCTGGAGACAGATGTTGAGGGATAGAAATGGTTGGAGCAAAAGTTGCTTTCTTCAGAGCAATCCAGATGCTAATTTCTTCTCATAGAACTTCCCAGAACTAGAGTTTTCCTTTCCTAGTACACAACTCAGAAAAAAATTTCCTGAAATGATGTCCAAAATGGGGTTTTGTTTTCATATACCTTATGCCAAAATTTCTCTAAAATCCTCAAATTTCATCTCAATGCGTCTCCACCCTTATCATTAGGGCATAAGGGGACACCAAGCATTATACCTTATATATGTATATTTTCACTACCAGCATCATATTTAAAACAGAGTTCAATCTAAGTATTCAAAGAGCAGGTTTTCAGTCCAAATGTGATTTAGGAAAAGGGAATATGGACACAGAGAAGTGAAAGAGACACACTAGGCCAAGATGAAAACTAATAACATTATTTTAGTGTGCTTGTTACCCAGTCATAATAAGAAAAATAACAATAGTTTTGAGGATCAACAGAGTGTTTTTTTTTTTTTTTTTCCAAAATGGTGCCAGGATATGGTATAAGGAGTTAGACTGGGAGTTTTATGAAACTAGGTAGGAATTCTTGTTTTATCATTTAGTAGTTCCATTACCCTGGAAAAATGACATAGCTCTCAGCTTCAACAAAATGGAAGCAATCATAATAATTATCTTGTAAAGCCATTATTGGGATGAAATCAGATAGTGCATGTAAGGTGCTCAGCATGATGTCTGCCATAAACTTGGCACACATTGCAGGTCACCTTTCTTTGTTTTTCCCTCTAACCTGTGGTACCATCACTTCTGTTGGGCCTTTTCTACTCAGTCTGCTGTCCTTCGTACATGCTGCCAGCCAGGTGCCCTCTACTCTTCTTCTGGGCTCCCTGTTCTCTTGTATAAAACACCAGTTACTACAATCACCGTGTGTTTTGTAATTGGGCACTGTTTCTATTAATTAAAATAACGTATTTACCTAAAATGCCTAGTGAAATAATGGATCAAGTTCATCACTACCTCTTCGACTCTTGGTGTTTCCTCACTTGTCCACTAGGTTTACCAGTGAACAGTTGATTCAAATTTACTTTATTGGACTCAACGTTCATGTTTATATTACAGTGTTTATCTTTATTCCCAATTATTCTAACCCACAGAAAGAAAGCAAGGCCCTTAAGAAAATGGAGCATGAAGTTTCAATTTTCACATGAGTCACACTTGTGAATAGTGCGTTCTTTTGTCTTGGGCTCAGCGCATGCTGCAAATCAAAAAAGGATGGGAAGAGTTTTGTGCATGTAAACAGCTGGAGCACAGTGTTAAGTTGATAGTATGGAAGAATCTGAAGCTTTTTTTTTTTTAAGTCTGTGTAGGGAATAAAACTAGGAAGAATCATTTTACACCCATGGGAAGGATTTACTGGTTTATAAATATGATAAACCTTTCTTAATACTTGTGCTTTGAACTTGCTGAGTGCCTTTCAGCAGTGGAATCCAAAGCACTTCACTGACAGTAAACCCCAGGACCCTTGGGATGGTGGAATTATTTCCATTTCACAGTCAGGGAAATAGATGCAAGGAGTGCTTTGCTGGAGAGCACAGAATAAGTCCCAGTCAGGATTATATCTCAAGAACTCAGACCAAAGCCAACCTCTAGGCTACTCCTGCCCTCACACACTTATTTTGTGAAAGAAAAACAATGATTTTAAATGTATATGAGTTAAGCATAAAGATACATTCTTTTCCACCTGTTTTAACACTTTTTTGAAGTTTTTGCATTGGCAGGATTCTCAGATAATCAGCTCTGAGTGTCTTTTGTTTAAAGTGTCTCGTGTAGGGGATGAGAGAGATAATCAAGGATCTTTTCACTGCTTAGACACTAGTTCGTGTTCAGCCTAGTTGGGTGGTGATCCATAGGGAGAGAAGTAAATATAGTGACCATCTTAACCTGGCCTTGACTGGGGAGAGTGGTTCCAAAATGAAAAAGTAGCAGAATTTCGTTCAGGTTGTTCGAATTTTACGCAAGAGAATTCCGTGAATACCTATGAACACTGGCAGAAAATTACAGAAGGGAAAAATTTTAGAAACAATGGTCTATGTTTAGAAATAATGTTCCAGGACTTCCCTGGTGGCGCAGTGGTTAAGAACCCGCCTGCCAATGCAGGAGACACAAGTTCGAGCACTGGTCCGGGAAGATCCCACATGCCGCAGAGCAACTAAGCCCGTGCAGCACAACTACTGAGCCTGCGCTCTAGAGCCCGCAAGCCACAACTACTGAGCCCACGCACCGCAACTACTGAAGCCCGCGCGCCTAGAGCCCGTGCTCCGCAACAAGAGAAGCCACCGCAATGAGAAGCCCGCGCACGGCAACAAAGAGTAGCCCCCGCTCGCCGCAACTAGAGAAAGCCCACGCACGGCAACGAAGACCCAATACAGCCAAAAATAAATAAATAAATAAAGCCTTTTTAAAAAAGAAAAGAAATAACGTTCCTTTCAGAAAAACAAACAAAAAATGTAAGGCAAGTCCACTGGAAGAAGAGGTAAGAGAGGAAGGTAGAGACTGAGAAATGAAAACTGGCATCATTAAGGCTAATGATACCAATGCTAATTTGCAAACAGATTTCAGGAGAGGTATGTAACCTTTCTGGACCAGGAAGATCAAAGGGAATAGCCAACCAGGAGACAGTGAGTTGATGGAAAAGCAATTTTATCCCACCAAATGTCCCAGACAATAAGATAAAATAAAATATATCACTAATTTCTAAATGGAAATTTGTATCTATTTAGTTGTCTAGTATAGGTGCAACAGGTCAAAAAGTAACTGCAACTCATCACTAATATAAAAGCCAACATTTAAACTATCAAGACTCTACATGGAGTAATAAATGAACATCATTACTCATGCAGTGCACACTGCATTAATAAAAGCTATTCTAGTACTCCCATCCCACCCCACCCCCAAATGCACAAAAACTTTTTGAAACAACACGTAGCCTCTATCCAATCTTTATCATCTAAGGGAAGCATTAGCTTCACATGCTGACAGGTTGCTCCCTATTTCTTCTTTCCTCCTTTTTCAGTTTCTAAGATCTGCGAACAGGAAGTGATATTTACTCCTTGGTGTTGAGAACAATGATAGATACTAAGGATGTACTCCACTCTAAATATTGACCACAGCAAGGGAAACATTCCCACAGGAACACTTATAAAGCTGGTGCTTTCATTTTTAAACATCTAAATGACTTTTTTTGGTAATTTTTTAAAAATTAAGGAGGGGGCTTCCCTGGTGGCGCAGTGGTTGAGAATCTGCCTGCCAATGCAGGGGACACGGGTTCGAGCCCTGGTCTGGGAAGATCCCACATGCCGCGGAGCAACTAGGCCCGTGAGCCACAACTACTGAGCCTGCGCGTCTGGAGCCTGTGCTCCGCAACAAGAGAGGCTGCAATAGTGAGAGACCCGTGCACCGCGATGAAGAGTGGCCCCCACTTGCCGCAACTAGAGAAAGCCCTCGCACAGAAACGAAGACCCAACACAGCCATAAATAAATAAATAAATAAATAAATAAATAAATAAATAAATAAATAAATAAATAATTAAAAAAAAAAATTAAGGAGGAATTGGTATTTGGGTTAAAGGGGAAATATGCTCCACAAAACCAGAAGAGTCCACATGACCCTTGTCCAGATATACACCTGGTTTTGAGCCTGGGGGAAGTGGGTAAGGGGAGGCAATTTGATAATGCTTTCACACAAGGGACCTTGTGCATAAAATGAGTAAAACATGAAGGTCCCAAGATGATCTCACTCGCAATTCTATACAACATCCAGTTGTGTTGTAAAACGCTCGTGCTGGTATTACCATACAACCTACTTGTTTGGGGTTTAAGTTTCCATTTTACCCAGAAAAAAAAAAAAAAAAAAAAAAAAAGGAAAATAGCACTGTCTTAAATGGAGCTTCTGCAACAATTTGCCTGCCATCTTCCCCATGACCCTCTTTTTGGAGAAATTCATATATAGAGCCATGGTTTCTATACTTCTTCTTTTTAATTTTTTTTATTTTTATACTTCTTTAGTAGTACTTTATGCCCCAGCATATAACAGACAAAACATTATTTTATTAGTGTACTTCTTTTATATAATTAATTTATAATATTGAGTTACTACAAAATCAATCATTGAGCACAACCAGTATTTTGATTTAGAAAATAATTTGAAATCAGTCTCAGCATTTCATTTTTTGCTGTATTTTGTTTTGGTTGCACAGTATTGAGAGAAATCCTAATCCAACCATACAAGTCTTTACAAATGATGAAACTTGTGCACGGTTCTCCTTGCAAAGTTAACATATGCTTCAAAAAAGTGAGGAGCATTTCATTTAAAAAATTGAATCAACAACAATATGCGAACTCTTTATTCTCTCATAAATATAAAAGTCGGAAGAAAAGCACCCAACATTTACAGTAAGAGTCCCAAACTGTATCGAACAAAGTAGCTTGTCATTTATTTTTGCACAATTGTACAGTTATCCTGGGAATAGAGCATGTTCTGAGCAGATCCCCAGGCCTGACTTGAAATTTAATCGAGCCCAACATTCACATAACACTGTCATGTACTTGTACAGTTTTACATGAGTACACTTGAGCAAACCTGAATTTTTAAAGGAACATTTAAGCACCATTACATTCCTAATCAATGGCACATTTAGGAGAAGGAAAAATATTTTCAGAGAAGGCAGAAGAAGCTGTATTTTGAATCTACACAAAAATGAGTTAACCTGAGGACACAAGTTATGGTATCAGTGATGTCAAAAGAGTTAAAATTTAGTACATAGCATATTGAACACGCATGCCATTTCTATTCCTTTTTCAAATAGTTAAAATATATGTCTAGAATAAAATTCAAATCAAACGTTTGCGGCTCCTTGAAGCACATTGCAGAATCCCTCTGGTATCTGGCACAATGCCTGGCACAGAGTCGGCAGTAAATACTTGTTGACTGGGTAATGGATTTTTGAAAACTCACCGGCATAATGTAGCAAAGGCTTCTCAAAACAACCTTGGCCTCTCAAGGGGAGGTGGAATAGAAACTAAGTCATTCCAAAGTTATCTACCTTTGATACTTAACCGCCTCTAGAGTTCATTTTTCACGGCTACTTTACAATGGAGGTTTTTACAAGTGTAACTGTAGGTCTGTAAGGGAGGTATTATCCCACCATTTTAGCTCAAAATCAAAATAAAATAATACCTATTAAGGTCTATTAATGAGTAAGATGTGGAATTGAGATACAGAACCTGGACCACAGGGCCCCCAAACCCATGCTTCCCCTTCTGCATCTCTTTGCATCACTCCATCTCCTACCTCCTCCACGACCTGAAAGCATTACACATCTTTAAAACCTGTTTGAATTTGGGAGTTAGTCAGAAAAAAACATCATGTCTAGAACTTGCACTTGTTCACATATAAAAGAATTGAAATAATAATGTATATTGTATATACTAATATACAGTATATAATAAAAAATATAAATATAAAACATATTTTATCTACACATCATGTGTATGGAATAAGTTTCTTAAGGCTTGGCATAAAGTATATTTCTCATTATATCAGAACATTTCACAATGAGAGGCCTTCCCTATTCAGAAATGAACATTATGTTTTCTCCTCTATAAACTTTTGTTTAAAGAAAGTTGCTTGAATATTTTCTTCCCTTAGAAAATGGAGAGTGTGCTAAGCAAATAAACATAGAGTATTAAAACTGCCCTGCTGATAATTCTGCTTAACCTCTGAAAAATCATCTCTGTTGCATAAATAGGATGGAGACAATAGTCAAGGATCAGGGTTTCTCAGCACACAAAGTAGGCTTTGTCCAGTGAATGTTTTCTTTGGATTTTTTTCTCTTCGATAGAGTGGTAACAAAAGTGTAGCTTTCCCACTTTGTCCCAGAGGTGGGGGTTTGAAGTCTATTGAGGGCAACTTTGTGCCTTATCTAAGCCTCTCACGATGGGTCACTTAGGAGGGAAAGCCCTGCTTCATTGGTCCCTGGACAGGAAAGGGGGGCCACCGTGGGGACGGGGAGCAGTTCTCTGCTTAAAGGGATCTGGCAGCTTTGCATAAAGGAAGATGTTTATCCCTGTTTATGGCATATCCCTTCTGCCTTTATAATTCCCATGGCTGATGTTACTTTTTATAGCACGTCTGACTGTCTGGGAAGGAGCCATGTTATTCCACCCTTAGAAAGCAAAAGGGAAAGATGAGAAACCTTAGTAATGCCATCTACAGAAGGGTTTCTGGCTTTCGGAATGTACAAAGCAGATGAACTCTGCATGTGTTTGTGTGTGTGTGTGTGTGTGTGTGTGCACTCACCATATATATGCAGTATATATGATGTAGAAGTTTTTCATATGGATAATTTAATTGTAAGAATCAAAAGTTTTTTATTTATATTGCCCAATTTCTCTGATCTATTGAGTATATTGCTAAATGAATATTGATTATTAATAATCAGCTGATTCAAAATTATATTCTAACATCATTTTTGGGGGGTATAATTAATGGGTAGGATCCCACTATCTTTGAGTTTTAAAAATACCTATAGAAAACACCAAAATCCTGTGATCTACTTTTATTTTTAAAATTGAGATTATGATTTTGGTAAGAAAGAAAGAAACTTCCAAGCAGAGTTTAATTTTAAAGAGGATGCAGGGTATCTTTTAGAAAGATTTTCTTAATCATGTGGATTAATCCTACTTTCAACTCCAGATAAGAAATAGGATATCCCATAAGGAGGATTTGCAGCATGCAGGGAATTTTTTTGCCAACCAGGAAAGGCTCCCAGGGTCTAAGTTATTAAAGTTAAATTTATTGGTGATTATGTCTATTTCCTGTATAAAATGAAAATTCAAAACAAACACTCGAAAAAGTCAAGAGAAGTCAACTAAATGGCATGGTCTTTATAAATGTAAAAGAAGTGGCTATTTTCAAAGAACCTCTTAGCTTGGTGGATTGAATAAAATGAATGTGAGAGCTTAAAGTTAACCCCTGACAAATGCTAACACAGTTGTACACACACACACACACACACACACACACACACACACAGAGGCATACACACGGTTCACAAGAAATAACAGACAAACTGCCAGGAGATACACAGTTTTAATCCCATCAAGGGCTCTTGTGACATTGTAAACCAAGTAACTAGAGTTTGAGTAGTTGAGGCTGTCCCTAGACCTTCTGGATGGGATTAATTCCATGCAATTCTCTACAGCCCTTTCTAACTGGTTAAGATGTGTGAGACACCATGCATCACGGAATCACTTAGCCATCTGCATCTCACAGGCCACTTCAATGGAAAAAAAAAAAAAAATCTCTTAGAAAGAGAAGCCAGCAATTGGCTCTACCTTACCGCAATATATTACTTACCCCTCTTCCGGACACTATGACAAATCAAAACAGTGAACATCAATGCTGCTACATAAGTAATCCCACCTCTGGCCCAAAGGGCAATTATACTGTAAATTAACCAGGATACAGCAGGGCTGGGCACCTCTCTCTGTATGCGGATTTTTAAGTTTTGGTAAAAGTAAATACCAAGCCTCATGCAAGTACACATAGTGGTTTCTTATAATTTTCTTCACAAAGTTAAGCTGTAACAAAAATAACCTACTCCAGATGGAATACTTAATCCAAATCTGTACCTGCTATCCATGAAAATACTTACTCATTCTGCTGAAGTTAGAAAGTGAATCATTGGTGTGATAAGAAGGTAACACAATCAGCTAGCTTGTTGAATTTTTTTCACTTTTCCATTTGTTTGTCACAGTGCTGCATAAACACAACTTGAACCCGCAAGTCATTACGATAGCAAAACTCAAACAAAACGATGCTCCAATATTATGCAATGCCCATGGTACACACTTAATGCTCATTCCTCATTCAAACCGAACACATCTGAGTGAGCACTGGACACCTCATGATGTGTCTCAGATCAGCGAGCCTGCACATATTTGTTTGTAGCACTCGGAGGCCTCAGCACAATCCTGGCAGCTTAGAGGACATACTCATGGAAGTCTATGTTTTTGAGGAAGCTAAGTGACTTTAATTATCTGGGTGCTTGTTTTTGTTGTTGTTGTTGTTTTTAAAGTGATGATTGGAGAAAGGGCGATTTTCTTGGTAAATAGAATTGGAGATTACAAAAATAAATGTAGGAGTACATAATAAGACAGATGCAGGGTGATGAAGTCAGTTTATTTTTTATAGTTAACTATAAGAGAGTCATGTTACTCACAAAAATTAAGACTTCTGGAATGAATGTATTTAAGCGCAGTGTTGTTTTCAAGTATGTTCCTTTAGGCACCTCCAACTGAATTATCTAGTGTCCTTACTAAAAATGATTCCCACCCTCGGAGCCTTTTTCATCCCCCAGTCTTCTCGCCTGATTGACTCCAAGTAATCCTTGGAGCCATCCTTGTCTGTTATGTGCTGGGCTTTCCCCTAAACTCAGAACTGCTTTAAGATAGAAACTGTACTTCATTGATATCTCCAGAACTTAGCAGAGTCTAGCAGATATTCATGTTGAATGAATTAATGTTGATTTTAACAAAGTGGAATTTCATATGATTTCACAACTAATTCTGAAATAGTTAATATCGTGTGTTCAGCTGTCAGGTGGGTCTGAGAACAGCGTATGGCTCCATAGCCAGAGCACCTGAACCAGTGTTTGTGCCCTGTTCACAGACAAGGGATGGGGAACTGACGTGCATCAGGCACAACGTGCTAGGAATGATGATGGTTGCCCTACACAGTGTCTCATTTAAGCCCTGTGATACCACTAGGAGGAAGAAATTGCTACCCATTATAAAGCCATAGTAGAAGCTCAAGGAGGTTAGGTTACTGACCCAATTTCTCAGACTTAAGAAGTAGCTGAAGAAAGATGAACTACACTTAAGGGGTCTTCTGCCCCTGTTGCAAGTGTGGGTCAAATGGATTTTATCCATGCCTGAAATATCTGATTTATCCTGGACCTGCCCCAGAAATTAAGAAGAACTCCCAGACAGGGAAATCTGTTCAATAGCACATCTCCTAGGTTTTCCAATTAGGTCAGGCAGGCTATTCAAAAGCAGCCATTTCTAAACCATCACTCTTAAAGCAGACGGGAAGAGATCCCCCTCCTCCTGGCCCCCATTAGTCCCACTAGCCTACAGTTGGGCCCAAGCCAAGACACCAAAGGGCCACAGGGCCACTCCAGAGTTCCAATCTTCGGGCAGATAGGTCCTCAAGCCTGGGCAGAACCTAGATCCCTCACGCAAGCTGGAGTTCATGCTCTAGGGTCTGTTACTCTGTAAAGGTACAAAGAGACCATTAAAGCTGTCCCAGGTCATTTTCCAAAAGATATGGAGAAAAAAGAAAAAGATTTGTGGTCATGAGTAGGGGAAAAATAAAAGCTATATTTTCTAGAGATTTATGTATATATGCAGATTGTGTATGTATGTATGTATGAGTACATGTTTAATTCCAGGGATCCAGTACAGAACAAAATTAAGTCTCTTCAGAATAGGTTTCCTTCTCTAGTTTAAAACTCCCTCTTTGATGAGTATGTAGTTGAATAACCCATTTATACTTGACATTTGCTGACTATTTCAGAGGTCCTGATACATACATTGTTAAGATCCTCCCGCGGCCAAAAAATGAAGATCCCCACAGCAGCCCAGGAAAGTGCATTCAAACAGATCTCATCTCCTTGAAAAGAGGTCTTCCAAGTCTTCTTCCAGGTCTTCTTAAGATCACACGTAAAGAAATGTCATTACAAAAAAGAAGGAAAGAATAGAGGGAAGTTCTGATAGCCTTTTTAAAATTACATTTCCCTTATTATTTTATGAAACTAAAATAAAAATATTTTCAAAAGACTAATACTAGTTATAAGAAGGATCACTCTCGGGGCTGCCCTAGTGGCGCAGTGGTTGAGAATCTGCCTGCCAATGCAGAGGACACGGGTTCGAGCCCTGGTCTGGGAAGATCCCACATGCCGCGGAGCAACTGGGCCCGTGAGCCACGACTACTGAGCCTGCGCGTCTGGAGCCTGTGCTCCGCAACAAGAGAGGCCGCGATAGTGAAGAGGCCCGCGCACCGCGATGAAGAGTGGCCCCCGCTCGCCGCAACTAGAGAAAGCCCTCGCACAGAAACGAAGACCCAACACAGCCATAAATAAATAAATAAATAAATAAATAAAAATTGTATAACTTAAAAAAAAAAAAAAAAAAGAAGGATCACTCTCAATCTTAATTAATATTGACAATAGTTCTTGAATTATGTCTAAATTTTTCTTTAAAAATTAGGATTTAAAAAAACATTTTTAGTTCTCAGGAAATGAGTACATCTATGGTTCAACTTTCTCATTTTTAGGAGCACACTGTATACCAAAACATGAGACTCATTCCACTTGCCAATTTTTCCACACACACGCTTTTTTGAACTTTTCCAACTATATTTACGTAAGTTTGGGAAAGCAACAGGCAGTTTCAGGGCAGGGAGAAATATACCAAATTTTGTAGTGTTTCAACAGGGATTTCATCTGCCGAAGAAAACTCTGACATTCGTGAATTGTTTACTGATGAGTTCTTGGCTCTCAAGCAGGCAACAGAGATGTTATCCTCCTTTACACCTCAAAGGAGACACCGCTTTTTGGATTAATGAGGAACCGATTTATAGGAAGGCCTTCCCCATCCCTAACAATTCAACACCCTTTTAAAATTTCACAGTCTCCTTCCAAAACCACCTTCAGTGTCACAGAAGAATTCTAAACCATAACACTTTCCTAATCCAGGATTACTCACCAAAATCAGGGCCTATGAAGATATTTTGGGTAAATTTTGTTTGCTTCCATCCTAAGAAGCCTATACTGAGTGTTTTGTTTGGAGGAGCAGCAAATTATGCTCAGAGACTGAGATGTCTTTGCCAATATTGTATTCAACACAAGTTCACTGTGGGAATTATCAAGATTTTGCAAGCCAGTAGCATGCAGGATAATGTCTCTTAATTGGCCAATAAAGAAATAACATACTCCAAACCAAAGGCAGATTAATTACACTATTGTTTCAGGCAAGGGGAAATGAAGGAATAAAATCCAAATTTAGTTTGAGGTGTACCCTTAGATGAGTTGGGGAAAACGTTAAGTCCCTTTTTGCTGGATCACGTTGCCAGGGAACGGGGATGTCGTTCGGCAAGATGACCTTCCTGGGGCTGCTGCTTGGCTTTCGCCACTGCCGGTCAAAGAGTGGCCTTTACTAAGGCAGGAGCTAATGCCCCAAGGTCTTACGAGAGCTATTTAGATCAGCAGAGTGTGGCCTTGCCCAGACTGAACATCCTCAGACAGTCCTCACAAACTCTGGATATTTAGAAACCAGTCCCCTGGCCACAGCTGCTTCTTTATATGTTCTTATTGATAGGCCCCCAGCAGCACCCTGAGCAGCTGAGCTACCGAGTGCTTCTCAGCAACCACAGACGTGGATGATGCCATCTGGACACACAATTTCACTTTTATATCAAAAGAATAACTTCATTCTGAAAACACCTTTACTCTTAAAAACAATTTCATTTTTGTCACAAACAACTGGATTTGAAATCATATCAAACCACTACACAACACTAAGCAACAAAGGATTGGCCACCAAGGGGCAAAGCTCCCGAAGGCTGTGTGACGGTTTCCAGGTCAAGCATACGGCACGGGCTTTCCCTTACCTGTCTCCTCACCTCCCAAGGGGAGATGCGTGTATCCATCACTAGTGCATTTGGCAAGGTCCCCGCTCCTTGCAACCACTATAGGATGGACCAAATTCCCTTTGCCTGGAATGCTTTTCTCTCACTTCAGTCATGTTGCTGCCCACGTTATCACTCACGTATCAGAGCGGCCTCCCCCGACCACCCTACACAAACTAACCCACCAACACCAACGCTCTCTCCGATGTATTACCCGGCGTTCTTCTTCCTCATAACCATGACTTGATGCATATGTTTTTTGGTTGCTTTTCTGCAATTAAAATGTTAGCTCCTTAGGGGCAGGATTTTGCATTTTTTGTTCAATGTGATATCCCCCAAGGTCTGGAACAATGTCAGGATGTTATTCAATTATAAATTTTAAAATTTTTTAAATTTTAATTATGCATTATAAGTTATACTTTAATTATAAATTATGAATTAAAATAGGACACCTCTGAGATATTTGTTTTATGAAATCAATTAATGAACGGTAAGAGGCCTTTGCCTAGAATTTCAGAAAAGGTTTAGGCCATTTATTAAACTTTTTTGGTGTGTGGCCCTCAAATTTTGTGTTTGGCCCAGAGGCAAGGCACTACACCACAGGATCTGGGGGACTTCCTTCAGGCTACGGGAAAGTGTAGGGTTGGTAAGTGATGGGTGAGAGGATACAACCTCCACTCACTGTGGCCTGATTAGAGGTTTAAAATTCTTAGCCTGCCTTTGAAACACGCCAGAGAATGGCTCGACTCTACTTTCCAGTGTTCTCTCTCGGGACAAACGTACATTCTCAGCCAAAGGGAGCTATTTTCTACTAGGTGTGTTCACCCCTGCCACTGCACTCTGTTTATGATATTTCATTTGCCCCCAAAATGTTCTTTCTACCTTCCCATCCTTCCAGGCATCCCTTGCCCATTGCCACCTCACCACCCTTCAAGGCCTCTTCCAGGAATCATCCTTCCATGAAGCTCTTCTTCACACACCCATCATCACAATGACCACCACTGCCCTGGCTGGAAGGGACCGCTCCTCCTCCTTCTCACTGCTTAAGACCTCCATCTCCTCCACTACAATAACACTCCTTACTGTATATTTGAAGGTTTTGGTTGTTTGTTTTGGTTATTGCTTGCTTATTTGTGTATTTGTTTTTGTATAAGCCTTAGCTTCTCTATTAGAGCAAGCATCAGTTTCCCTTGTTTTTACTAATCTGTCTCCACCCAGTTCACACGCCCAGAGTGTTCCTTGTTCACACTCATTTTCAACTGCAGGGCACACATCCCAAGGTGGGGAGGGGTGGAAATGGGGGCAGCGGGTATCTGAGGTTACGGTGGGGGAGAATGTATATAGGCTGAGCAAGTACCCCCCCCCCCTTGCTCCCCTCCAACCTGCAATTTCTGGCATCTCAAATAACCTCCCACGCTTAAGATTTTCCATATTAGACTAGAAACGGCTTGTGTATTATTCACCGTTGCACCCCCTACAGTGTCTAGCACAGAGCCTTGAACTTACTGGGTGCAGAACAAACGTTTGACAAATGAATGAATGAATGAATGCATCCATGGGAAACTTTCTGTGTCCTTGCACCTAGCACCTTCCTGATCCCAGACTTGAAACACACATCCTTAAGGCAGGCTATAAGCCACCTTCATCTTTAATCCTTATCCCCTTCCATAGCCGCCCACACCCTCTGACCAGGCATTTATCTCAGGGCACAAAATGCCATTTGCCTGCTGATCAAAGGCTCTGAGAATGGCAGCATGAGCAGAATGGCAGCTGCGCTCAGATCCTGCCCACACCCTTCCTGTTTGCAGCAGCCCACCCCAAGGAGCTATTATGTTTTCAGTAGGCTAAGCAGAGCCCCTCCTCCACCACCTCCTTCCCTGGTCCTTGCAGACACTCTGTGGGTCTGAAGTGGCAGCCCCTCACCCTTGGAGCCTGCTTTCAGCGTTTCATTGTCCCCAGGCAAGGCACAGATAGCAGGCCAGACCTCTCTTCCCCTTTCCTGGGACACTGATAAGGCAATGAAAATAGTTCTCTATTTTCCTGCACAAAAGCTGACTTAGAAGAATCGGGTGGAGCATAAATGATAACCGGCCAGAATTTGTTGCTTTTTGAAAAGAAACGTGGTGGGGAGGGGTTGGGGGAAGACAGAAAGCTTTGAGTTTTTGCTCTGGGTTGTAAGTCAGGCACCTTCCAATGACAATGCCCCCCTTTCCAGCTTTGGAGCCTCATTTCACTTCTGTAACGGAAAACTCTGCCCTCAGGTCAGAGGGCCACAGTGTCTCCTCCTGAGGTTGGCTGGGCCACCTGGGAGCCTCTTGGGTGACCCACTTAACCAGACTGCAGCTTACCCATCAAAATTCAGGGAGAGAGCGAAAGACCACGGAATACCTTTTTTGCATTGACCCCATTCCAATCAGGTTTCTTACACTTTTGAACCTCTCAAACGGTCAACTGGTTCTCAAGATGCGTGTGCGTTAACATGGTGAGCTTCATCAACTCCACACAATCTCAGTTTATCCCAAGTGCCCCTGGTCAGAGGCCCTTTAAATAAACAAAACTATCTGGAGTTTCCAAGGTATTTTGCAAGATGAATCCTTCCAAGATGTAGTTGGTGTTTGGTGACTGCTGAAGTGAAGAAATGGGGTGAAAAAATGGAGGATCACCATTTCCACCTGGAACTGAAAAAAATGAGATGGAAGAGAGAAATAAATAGGACTTTAAAAAAGTGATTTCTGATAGGAGTACACTGCCCTGACACTGGTGGTGTTGGTCCTGCTCTGCCACCACTGACTCTGGAACCTGGTGCGATTAACAGAATCTGCAGGTTTCATCTTTTTTTTTGGTCAGAGAAAAAAAAAAGGTGTTCTGTGAAGCCAATTCAAGGGAATTAGTGTTTTGGGGTGAAGGTCCAATACTGGTATTGTTTTTTAAAGCAACCAAAATGGTTCTAATGTACAGTCAAGGTGGAGAATCAGTGAGCAAGATAATCTCTAAGGTATCTGCTGGTTCTAAAACGTTATGGTTTTGTAATTTAGGGTCCGAGTTTCTTTGTTATATTTTTTTTAGATACAGCTGACATATAACATTATATTAGTTTTAGGCGTGTAACGTAATGATTCGATATTTGTGTGTATTACAAAATGATCACCGCAATAAGTCTAGTTAACATCCATCACCACCAAGTTTCTCTAGTAATCCTTCTCTCATTTACCTAAAGACTTGATTCATAGCTCCTTACTGCCCCCAGGTCTTTCTGAAACGGTGGAAAAAGAAAATTCGGCAAAAAAGAAAAAAAAGAAATTTGCTCTGTAGAGCAAAATCCCAGTTATTGGAAAGGATTCTATTCACTACATAGGCCAACTGCCAAAGGATGCTCTCTTCAGCATCCTCACCATACAGCCATCCAGGATCTGACTATACCTTCAGTGATGGAGTTCACTCTCTCACAAGGTGTCTCATTCCAGTCGTGATCTATTTTAATTAAAATCCAGTTGAAGTCAAATACCAAACTAGAAGCACTGTGAGTAATAGCACAGCCCCAAAGGAAACATCAGCCATGGCAGAAGGAGAGGAGAAACACAAACTGGGGAGGAAGATTATAGAATGGGTAACAGCGGTCTGAGATATTTATACTTTTCCCTTAGAATCACTTTTTTTTTTAACATCTTTATTGGAGTATAATTGCTTTACAATGGTGTGTTAGTTTCTGCTTTATAACAAATTGAATCAGCTATACACTTTTAAAACTCCACATTCACATGGCCTTTGCACGTCCCCACTTAAAGAATGAATATTCCTATTCAGCAGCTTGTGCTGTTAGACACAAACCGCTTCCTAAAGCGAGATTTTTTTTTAAAAAAGAAAATAAGGGATTTGTTCTTTGAAGCTCCAACTATTTGGCTAAAATTACCTCACTTTTGTGTTCCAGTTATTTAAATGGTATGGATAAGTAGGGAGTATTATGATTATCCCTGCTCCCCCCAAATTCTGGACTTTTAGGAAAACTGATTAGAAATATGTGTAACGATTATACCAAAACCACTGGAGTCATAGAATAACATTTTAAATCTGATGCTTCAAAACAAAGTTTTCACCCAAGATACTTTAAGTGAATAATGTAGATAAAGAAAGATAAGAACTTATTGAGGGTTGAAATCAAAGTAATTTGCTCTCTGGAATTAATTCCAGTTCTTAGTGCATGGATTTTACTCCTTTAACATGAAAATATTGCTCTTGAGCTTGTTGTATTAACCACAGTAAAGATATTTCATGCACATACTGAGTTTTCAGTATAAACCCAGACAGGTTTATTTTCAGGTGTAATTGGTAGCGCTCTGAAATGATTATATTTTTCAGAATGGGAAAGAATAATAGTAATAATAGCAAATATTTATCAAGCACTCATCATAGGCCTGGGACTGTGCTAAGAGCTTTATACCTGTTATCTCATTTAAAGAAATAGTCTTGGCTTGCTTTATCTGAAACCGATTCCCAGGTACCATATAATCGAATCACCATCCACCTAGATTTCCAGAAGCATTACATTTATGTGCACTTTAAACTTCTCTGAGTTCTTCCATATCCATAATCTCTTTAAGATACGTGGTAGACAGGGTAGATGCTGATAAAACTAAGAACGTGTTGGCGGAGTTGCCTAAGGACAACCAAATAAGGAGCAGCAGAGCTAAAAATAGAAGCTAAGTCCTACTCTGTCTTCTGTCTTTATAAAATGAGAAAAACTTGCAAGTTGTTTTCAAATTTCTTTCTAGTTTCAAAATCCCCACCCTATGTTTTTGCCCAAGACTAAGAGGTAATCAGCTTTATAACTTCCAGAACATTTAAAAAATAGTCCTGTGTTTATCATCTTAAAGTCAAATCTAAGCTCATCTCCTCTCCATTTTCACAGATGTGGAGGTGGGTTCTAACTCTGGAAATGCATACAGAATGAAGTAAGTCAGAAAGAGAAAAACAAATATCATATATTAACGCATATATGTGGAATCTAGAAAAATGGTACAGATGAACCTATCTGCGGGGCAGGAATAGAGACTCAGACGTAGAGAAGGGCCGTGTGGACACGGGTGGGGCCTGGTGCAGGGAGGGTGGGGTGAACTGGGAGACTGGGATTGACGTCTGTGCACATAGCTAGCGGCAGCCGGCTGTATAGCGCAAGGAGCTCAACTCGGTGCTCTGTGATGACCTAGATGGGTGGGGGTGGGAGGGAGGTCCAAGAGGGAGGGGATCTATGTATAGATATAGCGGATTCACTTTGTTGTAAAGCAGAAGCTAGTACACCATTGTAAAGCAACTATACCCCAACTACAAACAAGAAAAAGAAAACGAAAGGCACTTTAATCTGACCCAACTAGGATGGTTCCAGGATGGTGGCAGTTTTGACAGAGGAGTGGAGCTAGAGTTCCTAAGAATCCTAACGCTCCCTTGGGAAGATGAAGAAACGAGAGAATTCCAGCTGGGGGAAACGGGGAAGTTGTTGCCGAATCCAGTAAATATGAACCACGTACGCAGGGGCTGGTTTCCAGCAGGATACATGAACGCAGGTTTTGCAGGGCAAGCTCAGTGAGTTTCGGGAACTACAGCAGAGAAGCAGATCCTAATGGAGCAACTTCATTTGTTTATTTGCTCTACTTCATTCGTAGCGTCTCTCCGGTGCTCAGCCCAAACGTGTTTTTGTGTTTTCTTTAACGACTGAGTCAACAAGTAAACAAGAAGCTATTAAATCCAGAGTGTAATAAATGTTATCTATTCACCCGCTCAACAAATATGTATTGAATATAACTCTGGACACAGTCGCTACCCGTGTAGAGTTTGTAATTTAATGAGAGGAGTTTGTAACTTAGTACATTAAACAACTAACCACCCAATTCATCCGTGATTCCAATGGTGCTTTTTTTCCCATCCACCCCGGGAACGTCCCTCTCTCTCACACCTGCTTTCAAGTCATCCAGTTGACTATTTCTCCTTGAGCCAAAAGCTCCTTCATGCCCCACCGTGGGCCACCTGGCTGCTATTTACTGAGGACCCCTGTAAAATTCTGCTTCCTCCTCAAGGGCCCATGGGGAGGGCTTCAGAGTACAAGGCAGGTCTCACATCCATTTGCTGGCCCATCTCTTTCTTTCTCCATAACCTCACCGCACAAAGTCGTATGGACACGTAAATGTCACTGAGTAGTTGTGCAATATTAAGGGGAGTCACAAAATACGAAGGAAGAAATGTCAAACTATATGCTAAATACGGCATCATATCTCAAGGGGGGAATACCCCCGAAGTGAAACCCTATGTAAGGGAATAAATTTGTTCTGAACAACATTCTCTGGGCTCAGCTGGTCCTCCCTTTCACTCTGAGAGCACCTTTTTTTAAGTCTCCAGCTACCTTTTGGGAAACTCCAGCTTAGATTGGTCAAATGCTTTTATTCATGCCGCATTTAGAAAACAGCAGTAGTCATACAAAAGAAACAGTGCATATAAAAAAAAAAAAAATGCATTGTCTTCGTTCATGGCGGCTTAGGAGAGAGGGCAGTAGAGACTGTAGGGCAGCTCTAGCCATCACCATCCCCCCAGCCCCCCGTGGAGCTGCCCCTGGATGGATCATTTGCCCCTGGGGATGGGGGAGGGGGGAAACCTTCCAAGACTAATTCCACAAAGGACTATTGGACATGACAGGAATCTCTAGACAGTAGTCTTACTTTTAATATGTTAACCCCCCCAAATAGGGAGTGGGCAAAAGGGTTTCCTATTGCTCTATCAGAATAGTCCCTGGCCCCTTTCTGAAAGAAAAAGTGAGTAAACGTTGCAGGTGGCCAAGAGGGGTCACCAGGGAGTGGCCAGCATCAGAAGCCCCAGGACAGGAAGGGTCTACCTGGAAGCAAGAGTGCAGGCAGGAAGTTCCATTAGCTTTACGTCAGCAAGCCTTTCCTGAGCACCTACGAAGTGCAGGCCCGTGCTGAGGCCATGGATCATGGAGGTGGGTGAGCAGCAAGCAATGACGAGAGATCATGCGGGCTCTGGGAGAGTTTACGGGAATGCAGATGAGGGAGCAACTGAGGCAAGGATCCATCCCAGAGGAACCCACTCCTGAACCAGGAAGGATGCAGCAAGGGTGCAGCGTCAGTTAGAGAGGCTAGGAATTCCAGCTTTTGCAAGAAGAAACAATTAAGCAGGCAGTTCCAGAGATCAGTCACAACTCAGGGGCAGGGGCTGTGCACCGGGCAGGGCTTATGACCTGCTGCTATATGGGGAAGCCGGAGGGAAGGCAGAAAAGGCACGGGGGGCTGGCCCCTGACTCCCACAGGGATGGGGTGAGCCCTTCCCAGGCAGGCCAAACCCTGGGAGTTAGGTTTCCTTCTTGGCCTCTGCTGGCCTCAGACCTCAGGAGCCCCTGAAGGCCTGGTCACCGATCGAAGTGCCACAGGCGCCGAGGCCCCTGGCTCCACTGCTCAGGGGGACCCTGCCCTTGACCACATTCTCCCCAGGGCCCGGTGGCTGCTCTCTCCAGCTTTACCTTTGTTTTCCTAGCCTGTTCCTCCCTGGGCTTGTTTGTGTAAGAAAACCTCTCTCCCTGTTTCCTGTGTCTCTGTCACTTCCTCCCATTGCCATTCTACACTGTGGCACCGAGGGCCATTGTTTTCCTTTCTAACCATATTCTAGTCTCTGGGAACTGGCCAGTAGGTGCACAACAGTGGAAGAAGGCAGGTCTGCCGGGGCTATTTCAGAGCCACTCTCAAGCGCCAGAATATCACAGAAAACCGGCGGGAGTGGTGTGTGCTTGTCAGCTAGGGAAGGAAGAAACTCAATATCAGGAGACAGCTCCTTGCCAATTAATCCTCAGACACTATCTAAACGAAGGCTTGTTCCCAGGGGTGAAGACTGGAGATGTCTGATAGTGCTGATAACCATCTTTGCGAAAGGAAGCTGTGACTGTCCCATTTGCTTTCTCGTTTTTTGACATGTTCTTACTGCTTTTAAATTAACTAAAAAATCAACTGAGCTGTACTGAAAGGGGAGCTAAACAAGAGATCTGAAACCAAGCACAGGACGCAGGGATGCCGAATGAAACCCACTTAGGAATGGATTTCCTTGTGGTTCTATTCAGCGCTCCAGCCTGTTATCCTTTTTGATCAGCCCACTATTCACCCAACCTGTATTGTAGCGTAAGGTAAACCACTTCATGTTTTCCTGGCAGAGTTTGAATCAGGCAGGTTCTCACAGGACCTCAGATCCTGGGTTGTTTTCCTGAGCACAGGGAGAGGGAACTGGAAAAGTAGCTGGCCTGGGGAAAGAGAAATGTGATGTCTTTTTATTTACCATGGAAATGCCAATGCTGGGCTTATGTTGATTTCCAAATATAAGTGGGAAGAAACTGTGGTCCATATGCCATTGAAGGACTAAGCAACACACTGGCTTAGTTTTGTAACCCTGGGCATTTTTTTAAGTGCAATTCCAATAAAGTGAACTGAGCAAGATTTGACATCGGAAATGCAGCTTGGTTTTTCATAAGAAATGTATCGAAAAACACATTTATTTTGTTGACTGTCACCTAGCAGAAGTATGTGGTTCTATTTTGGTAGCATTTGTTCCATGGAACTTTCATGGTTTTTGCCAGTTCCTTTCATTACACTTTTCCCACCAGTTACGACACTAAGGGTCACTCATCAAAGAGATTTTGTTTATTTCAAGTTTTAAAGGGGAACGTGGTTGCCAGGAACATGTAAACTTCCAGGTTTCTGTTAGAAGAGTAGAAAGTTGTAAAGTACCAATGTAATAGAAACATATCAAATTCCTTTATTTCAAATAAAGACGTGTTTTTCATTAAAGGATTAAGGCATGCCCTGTGCCACCCCCATGCTGCAAAGCTGCTGATCTTGGAACACATTTTAAATACCGAGCCCGTCTCCATTTATAATTCCAGAAAACAGTGGTCCCTACTACACTTAGGACCAGGAGCAAATTTAAGTTGTAATATCTTTTTCAGGGACCTCTTCCCCCAAAATCAGATTAGTCAAAGTCATTTTAGAGGAGACATTCTCTTAAAAATGGAGGGGTATTCTTTTTTTTTTTTTTTTTTTTTTAATGGAGGGAAATATCCTTTTCAAAGGAGGGTATTTTTGAAAGATTCTTTTATTGCTGGGGTTAAATGATTGCTCTATACTTGGGTTTAAAAGAAAAACTCTAGAACATACTGAAATATTTAAGGATTAAATGAAATGATTTTTGAGCTGTGCTTCAAAATAAAAAGAGAGGTGATTTGGGGAGGTTTATATGAAACAAGACTGATGAGGAGTTAATGGTGTCTGGAGGTGATGGGTAAAGCAGGGTTCGTTACAGTAATCTGTCTATTTTTGCATGTTTCAACTCATCTATAATAATAATGTACAAAATAAAAAAGAACAACGGAGGCAAAAATAAATATATTTTCCAATATAGAGAATTAACTGGTATAATTTCTTCATTTAGTTTCTCTAATTAAGTAACACTTTACTAGCATGGCACTCTGAGGCTGTCTTCTCGAAGAGGTCAGACGTGTTGGAACTGTTGGAAATTTGGAAATCTGAGCAGGTATCTCATTTTTCAGGTGTCCAGTAAAAGAAATGCAAATCGTGTAACTGCTTGCAAGTGATTTGACATTATTAACTCAGTTATAATAACTCAGTTAATAATAACTCTTCAGTCTAAACAATTTCCAATTCGGAACCTCCACTTGCTCCTTCTTAATCTTGAGGTGGCCAATTCCTTCAAAAGTATTCCTTAGAGGTCTCTGGTAACAATATTTGAGGAGTCAATTATTTTCATCACTTGACATATTTCTAGATAGAATGAGATTTATAAGGAAAGTCTGAGAAATAGCAGTACTGGTGAATAAATCTGAGAAATGGGTTTTTCAGTCTCTGGTTCTAGAGCAAGCAAATACACAGAAGCTTAGCTAGAAGTGTTCCAGAATTTGCTTCATTGGGAGGAGATCCTTATACGAAAAGATAAAACTTCCTTAGCATGTGAAAGAGAAAGGGCCGTCTTACTTCCATTGATAATAATGCTTGATCCATGCAAATCTGTATTTTCTAGGACTACATCTCAGGCTCACGTCAGTGTTCCTTCTCTGTACTTCTGAGAACAGAGTCTCACGTATCAAGATTTTTCCATCACAGTTTTGCCAGTCAGTTATCACAACATCTCCTCCTTGGGATATTTCCTTCTCCTTAGTTTATCTATTTTACCCAAATTACATTTATATATAAATATGCAACTAAAACATTAAATGATGAATCACTGGGACTTCCCTGGTGGCGCAGGGGTTAGGAACCCACCTGCCAATGCAGGGCACACAGGTTCGAGCCCTGTTCCGGGAGGATCCCACATTCTGCAGAGCAACTAAGCCCGTGTGCCACAACTACTGAGCCTGAGCTCTAGAGCCCGCGAACCACAACTGCTGAGCCTGCGTGCCACAACTACTGAAACCCGCGCGCCTAGAGCCCGTGCTCCGCAACAAAAAAGCCCGCGCCACGGCAATGAGAAGCCTGCGCGCCACAACGAACAGTAGCCCCCGCTCGCTGCAACTAGAGAAAGCCCCCAGCGCAGCAACGAAGACCCAACACAGCCAAAAATAAATACATAAATAAATAAATTTTTTAAAAATAAATAAAATCTTTAAAAAAAAAATAATGAATCACTGAGATAACGCTTTCATTGTCAAAATGTCCTACGACGAGATCCTCAAAACTTCCATAGCCAGCAAATAGACTACATATGAAAGTAAGTCAGGATCCTGGCCCAGAGATCCATTTCTTTATGTAGCCCAGATGAGGAGCAGATAACATAGCCCAATGTTTTTGTAATCAAACATTTATGGTATTTAGAGTTTGCCCTCCCAGAGGAGATTCAACAACCAGCCTTTGGCATTGCACGGGAAAATACCTCACTTTGGCATGCGCAGTAGTTATATTTCAGGCCATCAGAGAGACAGACTGTCCACTAAACTGAGGCGAAATAGAAAAGAATCCCTACCTCTGTGCGGGTTAAATAAAGATCACAAGTTAACAACAGTCGGCCTCAAAGGGTAGAAGGGGCCTCTCCCCAGACACTCATTCTACTTATCTGGGGTCTTAATCCCAGTCTGCACCTTTTGATCAGGCAGCCCCCAGACCACAGACGACTTATCAAAGGGGCTGGAATTTGCACTGTGCCCCATGCACCCCATCTTACTGGCCACTTGTAGGCTGGATTATGGGACTAACACTTCAACAGTCCCAAGTGGAGGCCTGGGGGTTGCTCACGGTGTCTATCACAGGCGAGGTGCCACGAGTCAAGTGGGAGGTCAAGCAGAACACGCCAGAAGGCGTCCCGCAGCCTCCGAGGCTCTTCCCAGCTCTCCGTGTTAACAGAAACATCCTTCCTCACTACACAGCAGCAGGCTCATTTTTCTTTTGAATGTAGGAACAAAACCCAGGTTCTGGACCTTCCTTCCCTTTTACACATCCTTTCCTTTTCAGGGTGGTCCTGCTGTCTCACTGGCTTTCCATTTCGCCCCAGGAGGCGGCTCCCACCTGCTCTGCCAGCCGGCTGAGTCTTTCTAATCTCCCCGTCTGCCTGATTTCTGTTATCAGCCTCCAGGCCTGCTGTCTCCTGGGGTCTGTCTTTAGGGACAGCAATAGCCCCCAGGCCTTCAACTCGCTTCCAAAGTAAGTTGGACTATTACTAGGATTAATTAGTGCTCTGTTCCCAATCAGATTTCCCCATCACATGTGCCCCAAACCCCAATTCAGAGCCAGCCTTAGCTAAAAATGATAAAACAAGGAGATAAACCCTTGGTGGCCCCTCTCGCCACCCTCACACTAACTCCTGGACAAGCAGAAGTCCCTCACTGCAATCCCCCACCTCGTCCTGCCATCCTCGCATAGTTTCTTCTCTAAAACGTTCTTTTCCACCTTCCAGAGCATCAAAATTTAGTTCCCCTGCATTACATTTTTCCCTGTCCCATCCCAGTGAATTATTCTCTGGAGAACAGGTTTCGAACAAGTTAATTAGTATTAACTAACAAAAAGATGTGATACACCTTCAAAGGCTGAATGTGTGATACCTTCTGAAAACATTTTAATAGTGACTTAAACAAAAGAAATGTTTTTAATGTCAGAATTTTTAAGTACCCAGGGAGATGACTGGCCCAAGAAATATTTACACAGGGTGAAAGGGTCCTTTCCTATCATCTCTTTTCATAGAACACAGCCAGCCCTTACTCTGCAACATTGATCGTGATTCATTGCCTATCAACTTTTCCCAAGCTGGAACTCACACTTCCAGATCTAGATGGCTGTCATTAATGCTTCTGCTGGCCATTCAGGTGGCAGATGCAATGGAAAGAGCCTCTGCTTTGGAACCAGAGAGACTTGGCTGCCAGGCCAAGTCCACTACCTTCTAGGCTGGTGACCTTAACAAGTTATTAACTTCTTTGAGCCCTCAGTTTCCTCATCTGTAAAATGGGAATTCATCACCTACTTCTAAGTGGCTGAACAAACTGAGTGAGACGACATGTGTAACTGTTTAATGCAGCAAGCTGCCTTTAAAGCTAGTTACCAGCAGTTCTTTGAATCATGGTTTTTGAACATAAGTGTAGTCTGACAAGGGCAGTAAATGTGGGTTAATTTCCTCATCATTTATTTTTCTCTAATAACTGCTTCACTCAATCCTGCAGAACTAGTATAACAGCCTACCTGTTGACTTTAGATGCTAGAAAACTCAGGGAGATATCAAGATCATTTGAAATCCAGCTTTTAGCTAATTCTAGACTACTTAGTGGTATACTGTGGGGGGCTTAAAAATAAGTGGAAAAGCTGTGTGGAAAGTGAAACAACTGAACGTCTTGATTCTTCCTACTGAGGACAGGAATTGTCTCCACGTTCAAATTTTGAATATAAAGGCTAGTATAGCTTCTAAACAATACGAACGTTGGACTTTCCAACCTGTCCCTTGAGAACAGTCACCATAAAATGATAAGTCTCACAGTGAAGAAGTCTTCTCAGATAACAAACCTAAAATTTCCCTGCTTCTTGACAATTCCAGAGGATCTTAAAATATCCACGAATGCTCAATCTGGTGAAATGTCCTATTTCTATATAAAAATAGTTATCTAAGCATGCCTTAGGAAAAGATAACATTTATTGATTCTTTAAGCATCTCAGGAAGGGAAATCTATTTGACTAAAGCTGCCACGTACTCTTACACCAGCGATGCTCTCTCCTCACGGAGTCAGCTTCTCACAGCTTAACAGATTCTTCTTTAAGTCGGTTTGTGCTTTCACATAGAAGATAAAACTTTTCTGCTTCCTGGGCTGGGAAAGGCGATGCCAACATTTTCCTTATTTCACACTGAGTCACTGTTGTGAATCTGTAGCAAGTTAGTTTACTTGGTTAGAAAGTTTAAAATAACAGTAAAAAAAAGGTGGCTAATATTTATTGCCCCTGATTCAGGGTTGAGGCTTCAAAGGCTCCAGGAGATTCTGGATGTGTTCGAAGTAGCCTAGGTATTGGTGGCAGAATTGAGACTCGAGCCCAGGAGGATCTAGTACCACTTGATGTACTAAGGTCGGCAGCACAGACTGGACAGTGGGAGCCCGCCGGCTTTGTGTCGTTCACTTCACCTGAACCCCAGCCAGGTGTCCTTCCAGAGTGTGCTGTTGTCACCAGTGGTGCCAGGTGAGAGACAGAGCAGCATGCATAGCCCCTGCCCGAGCCAGCCTGCCAGAGGGTACACAATCCAGGGCTGAGGCAGCTCGGCTGACTCTGTTTCTCTGTCCTTTTAGAACCCCAGAATTCCCCTCTGTGCTTCAGTTGAAAACAACTAACATGTCTAGTTCGGAGTTTACCTTCCCCATGTATCTAAATAGGCTTCCCTTTCAGACTTTAGTCACCTTTGGTAAACCCTTCACACCTCTTTGCCTTCACTCAAGAAATCAAGCAACTCTTCCTTTAGAAGGTTTTCACCATCCATTCCTTCATTTCTACCCAGGCATCCAATTTCCTGTGCAGTAGGGCTTCAGGTTACCTTTCCAGTCTCATCTTCCACTTGTCTTGTAGCAGCGTTTCCCAACCTTTGTCATTCACGGCACATCTTGAAAATGATAATATTTGCCTAGCACTCTAAGGTAAATGGTCAGAGCAGGTCATGGCTGGAGCTGGCTGCTGTCAGAGCCCCAGCCCCCTCCAGGTCACCCCAAAGCCTGAGGGGATCAACCTCACCCACCTGTTCCCAGCCAAGCCACACCCTCGTGCTTCACTCCGGTGAGTCTTTCTGGTTGTGCTGCTCTGTGAGCCCACAGGAATCCTCCCCTCCATTTCAAGGTTGTCTATTCTTAGTGCCATCTAAAATCCTTATTCATTATCACCTCAGCATCTTTGCTTTCCCATTTCCTACACTCCCACTTCATTCCTCTCTATCAAAGCCCAAAACACCCTCTGATAAGCCACGGGAGTCTCTATCTTCCAAGAACTCTCCCCGCCAGTGGAATTCCCAGTGCTTGTTTTCAGGAGCACTCACTTGACATTGAATGGTAATCTACCTTGCATCATCACCGCATGTCACATGACATTACATGTTGCAAGGCCATGGCTCCAAAAGCTCAACAGTTTTGAGAAGGCACTGCCAGCACAGCTGCCTTTTGGGGGCATAGGCAGTTAGAGAATTCACACCAGAGTAGCTGGAGCAGGAGAAGAGAATGGTCAATACCAAGCAGTGGTCACGAGACTCCTGCAAACTACCTGCGAGGCATTCCTGGGGACTTCCACGCAATCTGCCAGTGTCATGTGCTTCCACAAAGAAGTATGGACCACAGCAGTGATGGAGACATTGTTTCCAGCTGGGAAGGCTGGGAAACATGGGACAGAGAGGAGACTGAGCTTCTCAAAATCAGAAAGCATAACTCATATTTTAGGGAGTGTGTATGGAACGAATATACAAAGAATCAATATTGCTTAAAACTAATTAAAATTGAACTGGGAGAGAGCCTTTATCAATTAATATTTTCAGTGGTAAGAAACACAACTTGTGACTAACTTAAGCAAAAAAAAGGCGTTTTCTGAAAAACTATGGGGCAGCTCACAGACTGGAAGGGAAAGCTAAACGTCCAGGTCTGAGAAAGGGCAGAAAACAAGTTAGCGAGAATGTTCTACTCGGGAGCTGGCAGACTGCCTTGGATACTGCCACCACTCCAGTGGCCTTCAATGCCTGGGTGTCTGTCTGCACAAGACCCCAGTTCCCAGGAGACAGACACTGTCTGGCCTAGACTCAGTCATATGTGCCAGGCTGAGGTCACGGCAGAGGCACAGCAAAGACACATGGAATGGAGAAAGGGTGTTTCCCAAGGAGGAGATGATGAACAGAAAAAAAAAAAAAGAGGTAATAATTGACTCCACAATGCCCAATAGCTTTTTGTATCTAATTGACTCCTTGATTCACCATTAACATTTCATCTAACTTTATATATGACAAAATGATTTTCACATTTGTTACCTAATCTCATTTAAAAACTCCTGAACTAAGTTTTATGTTCTTCTTTTAGACATGAGAAAACTGGGTTTCTAAGAAAAGATGTCACTTATACAGAACTGAAATCCAGATATTCTAAGTACAAACTCCAAGCTCTTTCCATTATATAACACTATATTCCCTTTAAAATAAATTTTAAAAAATAAAGTGACATTTTGGAATCAGGTCTGACTCAATTTGGACTCAGTGTATGCAGTATTTTTCCAAAATACAAAAGTTCTATAATAATGTGAACAAATAATAACCACTGGATACTACTTCTAGATCTATCATATGCTAGATTTTACTCAATTAAAATAAATTCAATAAATCTACTTAAGTGCATGGAATGTGTTCCAGATGCTAGGGAATCAAATATACATGAGATGTGCTCAAAGAGTACAAATTAGATCATCTAAATAAATAGAAGCAGACATCTAAAAAAATAAGTACAATAGAGATGTTTTAGGAACATTGTATCTTAATTGCCTATTTGCTTATATTCCCTAAACACCAAGCTTCCTGGAGTCAGGGACCCTGTTTTTTGCACTCCCAGCACTAATCATGGAGTCTGGGATAGAGTAGATTCTCGATTCACACTTAGAAAATAAATTCATGAAAAAAAAGATAAGTGTAATGGAAACTCAGTTGAAAGAGAATATTTTGATTTCTGTATTAAGAAAAGCTACATTTTCTACAAATAAGAAATGCTGGAGAGGGTGTGGAGAAAAGGGAACCCTCTTACACTGTCAGTGGGAATGTAAATAGGTGCAGCCACTATGGAAAACACTATGGAGGTTCCTCAAAAAGCTAAAAATAGAGTTGCCATATGATCCAGCAATTCCACTCCTGGGTGTATACCCAGACAAAACTATGATTCGAAAAAATACATGCACCATTATGTTCATAGCAGCACTATTTACAATAGCCAAGACATTGAAACAACCTAAATGTTCATCGACAGATGAATGGATAAAGAAGATGTGGTATATATATACAATGGAATAGAACTCAACCATAAGAAAATGAAATAATGCCATTTGCAGCTACATGGATGGACCTAGAGATTATCATACTAAGTGAAGTCAGAAAGAGAAAGACAAATACCATATGATATCACTTATATGTGGAATCCAAAATACAACACAAATGAACTTATCTACAAAACAGAAACAGACTCGCAGACATAGAGAACAGACTTGTGGTTGCCAAGGGGGAAGAGGGATAAGAGACAGAAATATTAGGAGTTTGGAACTAGTAGATGCAAACTATTATATATAGGATAGATAAACAACAAAGTCCTACTGTATAACTCAGGGAACTATATTCAATATTCTGTGATAAAACATAATGGAAAAGAAGAAGAAAAAGAATATATATATATGTATATATATATATATATATATATATGTATAACTGGGTCACTTTGCTGTACAGCAGAAATTAACACAACATTGTAAATCAACTATACTTCAATAAAATTTTTTTAAATTAAAAAAAAAGAAAAGCTACATTTTGACAAATGGTAGGATGAGTTTAAAGAATTAGTGAAAACAACTTACCTGTAGGCTGGAGTTTGCTGTGTAAGTGAGTATCCTTTGTCATGTTCATGACTAGAACGGCCTTAGCATCATCAGAGGAATGGTCTTTGTCCTATAGAGAGTAATTTTGCATTGTTATGTTGAAAGAGATACTTGTGTTCCAACAAATACTCCAAAAAGTAGTTTAGTTTCTTAAAGACCTTCTTCTAATCTCCTCACAACTGCTGCCTTTAAATCTAACCCCACTCCAAACACTTCTACAGTCTTAATTTTCTCAAATTGTCCATTTGTACCATGTAAATTGCCCATCTAGACATTGTTTTTCTCATGTAATGTACACTTATTCATTTATTTATTCAATAATCTACTAAGCACAGAGCCATGTATTAGGTTCATTCTGTGATTCTAGGACTTACATCCCTCCAACTTAAACATAAAAACCTCCATCATTTCTCTCTGAGCTCATTCCTGTCTCCTGGAACTAACACATTGTTCATCAGACATTCAGGAAAATGCTTGCCACCTGACAAACTCAACTGAAAGCATCTCCTCACTCAGAAGAAGTTAGAACAAGGACCACTGTTGTCTTGGCTCGAGTCTAGCATAGACTACAAATGATACATCCACTCTAATGCAATTCAGGTGTCACAGGGACAAAAACCAGGGACCCTACAGGATGAATCAGAGTCACTTGAAATACTCTGGCACCTCCTGTCAGGTCAACAGTTGGAAAAAGGGATTCTTGAAATACTCAATCTGGAAAGCTTAGGAGTCCGGCCTATGGGGCCCAAAAATGTGCCACACAAAATTAAGCTGCCATTTTGGACCCACTTGGAAGGAAAGCATTTTTCTTGACCTATTTATTTATTTATTTATTTATTTATTTTAAATATTTATTTTATTTATTTGTTTGTGACAGGTGTGCTCCTCAGTTGCGGCAGGTGTGCTCCTTAGTTGTGGCTTGTGGGCTCCTTTGTTGTGGCACGTGTGCTCCTTAGTTGCAGCACGTGTGCTCCTTTGTTGCAGCCTGCAGGCTCCTTAGTTGTGGCTCACGGGCTCCTTATTTGTGGCTTGCTGGCTCCTTAGTTGTGGCATGAGAACTCTTAGTTGTGGCATGCATGTGGGATCTAGTTCCCTCACCAGGGATCGAACCCAGGCCCCCTGTATTGGGAGCACAGAGTCTCAACCACTGCACCACCAGGGAAGTCCCTTTGGCCAGTTAAATGTTTGTCTTTCATTCACAGCTCATGTTTGATCCTAGACCAAAATATGTATCCCAAATTGCAAACAAAGCTATTAAAATACCCAGAATGGCCACAGTGGGGTAGTCTTCAGAAACAGCTCCAAAGGCACACATACAAGCAAAGCCCTTTGGCCACTACGCAAAACCTTTAAAGTCTCAACATCAACTCTAAACATATGGCAGCTCAGCATATGAAAAGGAGTCTTTCACTTCCTGGAGAGACGCCAGTCTTCTATTGGTAACACTGGAAGGTTCTGCCACAGTAGAGCCTCATGGGGAAGATACAGTGGTCTGTGTGAAATACATTGGTGGTCTGTCTCCTTTTTCATTGCCTCATGTATTAATGGTACAAATTGTCCCTTCAGTTGGCGTGAGCTGGTATTTTATGTTGTCTAAAGAAACCTTGGAAACTACTTTATTCTCATCATTCAGATGTAGACCTTCTCATGTGGGAGACCGTTTGGGGCCAAGTCACATCCACTAATTAAATAATTATTTTAAAAAATGTAATTCCTTAAGTGAATAAAACTTGAAGCCACAAGATTGTAAGCCCCAGGTTATCCATAAAGATGGGAGAAAGCAGTGTTCTGTTAACTGGATCTTCTACTTACAGAATTGTGTAGATCCCATACATAGACCACCAATTTCAAAAAATTAGAAGACAATACGCTCACCTAGTATTAAAACGATACAGAGCAAAACCATTCCTGATTCAGAAGCGCCTCAGAACGTAACGTGCCTCAGGGGCACCATTAAACATGACATTTTTAACAGTTGTGGAAGAATAAGCTCACTCCCCACAGACCGACCCTGGGATATGCAGTTTTAAACAAATTCTTCACATTAACATGGTTACTTTTGATTTATTTCTTTCCCATAAAGTGGAGCTCAGTGTAGAAAAACAAAGAAATTCTATTGGTTTGAATATGGGCATATGGATGTAGGAACTCAGATTCCCACATCCAGATATAACTAGCCTTTTTTCTGTACATATTTCTACATGGTTGAGGTTACACTGCATAGAAAACTTATATTCTTCTTTTCTCATTTAACAGTCCCTCTATCATGAACATTTTTATACGTCATTAAAATCCTTTATTAACAAATTATAATTGCAATATCATATTACCTCAAATAAATCAGTTGTAATATACCACTTTTCAGTTTTGGACATTTATTTAAATTGTCTAAAATTTAGCTATTATAAATATTGTGATAATTTTAATGTGTTAATCTTTGTCTAACCATTTGCTTAAAATAATTCCCTAGAAGTGAAGTTATGATCAAAGTGTTTGGTTCTTGGGTGTTAATTAAACTTACTGTGGTAATCATTTCACAGTATATACATATATCAAGTCATTACATTGTACACTTTAAACTTATACAATGTGATATGTCAATTATATCTCAATAAAACTGGGGAAAATATCAAGTGTTTGATTCTTGATGTATGTATCTATATCTACCTATCTTTATATTTTGATATATAGAATCTCCCCCAATTATTCTTCATATATATTACATATATAATAAATACAATAGCATATAAATAGATATATGATATATCATTTATATAGAAATAAATGTATATTAAATATACACATAGAAATTTCCTCACAGGTTTACCAACTTATTTTCCATTAGCAGCATTTTTAAGTACCTTATCCATTTTATCACCATCAACAGCACTCAAAATTCATTTGAATTGGCTTTTATTTTATCTTAAGTTTTAGTCATTCCCCTCACACATCTCTCCTGGTAGGTTGTCTTATCCAATCACACATATGGTTTCTCAGCAAGTTCTTCTGAATGCAACCATTTTTTTAAAAAAGCGTATTACAAATATACAACATATTTTGAGGTTACTTTGTCTTTCTGCAATAAACAGGGCTACTCTTATAATTCTATATGATTAGGGAAGGAGGTTGTCACATAGATGGAACGCAAAAGCTCTCAGCTACTCTCTGATAAGTTTAACATGACAAGTAGAGGCTCACACTTCAGTATTTTCTGCAGGAGGGATATATTTCAGCCCTCATGATGCTTAGAAAATTTATCTGAAAATCCACATTCATTTTTGGGTATTATATTAAAATATCATGACAGAAAGAGGAGATGAAAAGCCCAAGAAAAAAATTAAAGTACATGTATTTTCTCTTTGTGTTTGAAGAGGGGTTTGAAGAAAGGAAAAAAACCTCTCTCCACCTGAAGAGAACATGAATCTGTATCTGCTTTGCTCCCTTCTCAATCTCCAGGTTCCCCAAATAGGGCAGGGCTGGCTCAAAAAGCAATGGAGAAAAAGTTCTTGAGATGAATGGTAGTGATAATTGTACAACACTGTGAATGTACTTCATGCCACAGAAGGATACACTTGAAAATGGTTAAAATAGTATACTTCACTTTATGTATCTTTTACCACCGCTCCCCATAAAAAAGAAAAAGAAAAAGCCGTAGAAGCTCTACTGATTTTTTTTTCTTGGCCTTTCTGAGGCTGCTGCTGTCTATGAATCTGCCACAGCTTGTTAGCTGCTGCCAGGGGCTTCAAATCATCCAAGGAAGCTAACTGACTCAGAAACCCTGCCCCAGCCCTTCTTCCAAATTAGCAGAAATGTGAGTACAGCCATAAACATAGTATATTTGAAAAAAGAATACTGGAAGAGTAGCAGCTGCTGCTTCACTACTGCTTGGTGACTGGAAGACAAGGTTTAGAATTGCCGTCAGAGGCCCTGACCACAGGCAACGTCACTGTTAAGTGTGCCTTGCATTCCACAATGGGCAGATTTCTGGAAATGTAGTATGTAAATTAAAATTAATGAAATGAATTATTTTATGCAGAGATGAAAATGGTAATTGTATTTCAGTTATATAAATAAAGCAAATGGTGCAAAAGAGTCTGAAATACAGAATTCAACTTTTTAGAAATATCTTGTTAAACATAAAATTTTGCTTTGTTTATGCGGTGAATGCCCGTAAGAAGCCCATGCAATTCAACTTACTTCTTGGCAGAAATTAAATGAAAAGACAAGCAAGTGTAAATAAAATGTTATAATAGCTGTAAAAATATGTTAAAGAATTAGAGAAACCATTTTAAATGGATGATAAATTAAAATAGTAAAAAAAAAAAATAATAATGTTGTTTAAGAGCTAAGAGCCGCTAAAATGTCTGGAGCACTTACTCTGAGCCAGGCACTGTTCCAAGTGCTTATCTGTACTAACCCTTCATTCCTCCCACAGCCCTACCAGCTAAGGTGCTACTAATGCCCCATTTTACAGATAAGGACACTGAGAGCCAGAGAGTTTGGCAACTTGCCCAAGGCTTCCAATTAGCTGCAGTGCTCTTCCCCTATACCCAGTACTGCTCTTCCAGGCTGTATCTAGAGCCTTACCCTGTTCATAAGATGGCCGCAATCTAAAAGAATAAAAATGCTGAAAATAAAAGCATCTGCTGGTTTTTAGAAGCCCTACAAGCACCTCTTTGAAAAATGATCATAATTCATATCTATAGAAAATTTAAAAGACAGCTAGTTATCTTCTCCTGACTCTCACATTTAGGCACTTAATTAAACTGTTGTTATGCTTTCAGATTTTCCTCATGATTCGAATTGTTTTCTAGAGGCATCGGTTACGGCCTGTCTGAGGACTGGTGAAAGCATACTCAGCGAAAGGTCCAGAGTGGCATCTTTCCCCGCACACTGGAATCTTTCCATTACAGCAGTCTGTTGCTGGGATGATAGTGAGGATGAGTGTTGTACAAACCAAAACTCATCCTCTTCAGACCCTGCTCATTAGAAAGTCCAGAGCCTTTTGCAGGCCCTATTTCTTCTGTCTTGAAAGCCTTTGTTCCTTGCCCCTGCCCAACCCCTAACTCCAACCACCGGCCCCAGATTTCCTGCCCCTGGTACAGGCCTAGAGATGAATCGGTGAAATCTTAAACTTCTCCCTACTGAATTCAACAATGGCAAACTCAGGATTTGGGGCGGGGAGAATAACTTCAAACTGGACCCATCTGCAAATGTTTGGAGGCTCCGATCCCATCCGGCTGGGGTGTGGAAGTGGGGGTTTGGGGTGTTGATAACTTATCAGCACTCTGTGCTACTCAGTTAAACCAATGAGCACCCTCTGGGAAAGTGGCAAATATCCACTCACCTTGCCTTGGACGGAAAGGCGCTGACAAGTCCAACCTCCACAAAGCTGGGGACTCAAGGGCTGCCATTAGCAACCAACTTATTCACTTATTTCCTGAGTTTTCATCTTTAGGACTACTTCCATATTCATAAAACAAAGAATCATTATGCTATATTTATTTCCAAGAAAGTGTTCCAGTGCCATTATGGAAATTTTGACTCCAGCAGAGGACAGAGTGTGGCCACCTACTATGGATTCAGGTTCTTTCTATGATGGAGAAGGATTAGGACCAGAAGGAATGCGGGAGACTTCCACACTATATGATTCACTTGGAGATTAATCACATGCTGCTTAATGGCACAATGTACTGTTATTTGTCTCTTTTTTAAATGTTATTTCGTGCACTCAAATATATGTCTCATCTCAACAACTAGACTGTAAATTGCTTCAGGACTATGTAATGAGCTTGTTGTGCAAGTTTAAAGAGATGATATATGTCAAGGACCTAGTATAGTATATAGCACATGGTAAGAGCTCATTAAGTAGCTGTTTCAATTTTTTTCAAAGGACCTAACATAGACTTAGGTCCAGAGTACGTACAACAAGTTATCAACTAACCCTTGCCTGTAGGAAACACCACACAGTGGGATACTGTTTGAAGACTCCCTTGAGCGATAATTACACAGGACTTAAAAATAATACTCCAGACCCATATCAAATGACATTCCCAATTGAGCAACAATATTTAAGAGTTAAGAGGGGGCAGTGATGATGAACATAGGCTTTGGAATCCGGCAGACCCTGGTTTGAATGTCTACTGCAACTCTTATTAGATGTGTAGCCTTGGCCAAATTACATCACTCAGTCAGCTCCAAATGAGAACCATGATACCTGCTCCAGCATTGTGATAAGAATTAAAGGAACCAATGTATGTGAAGAACTGACAATCAAATAGTATTAGTTACTCCTATCATGAAGAGTCCAAAAATTTTTTGCTCTAGAATTGAGTATAGGAAAAAGATTAATGTGTCCATAAAGAGAAAGAAATGAGAACTTGGTCTGACAGTCTCCTAGTCCATCAATCCAACCTTCACACTTTGAGAATTAAGTAGAATAGATCACATGTATATGAACATGCTTAATGCATATATTTTTCTGGGGAAAAAAAGTTTGAAATTCTGGAAAATGTATTTTGGTTGCTGGAAAGCATGTCTTTCTGGTTTAGACTAAGATTGGATTAGTCGCCATCAGGGAAATGCAAATCAAAACCACAGTAAGATACCACTTCATACCCACTAGGACGACTGTAATCAAAAAGAAAGACAGTAACAAACGTTGGTGAGGATGTAGAGGAAATATTGGAACCCTCCTTCACCACTGGTGGGAATGTAAAATGGAGCAGCCACTTTGGAAAACAGACTGGCAGGTCCTCAGAATTGTAAGAGTTACCGTTAAAGTTAGCTTTAAAGTTAACCTATGACCCAGTAATTCCACTTTTAGGAATATACCCAAAAGAAATAAAAACATATGTCCACACAAAACTTTGCACACAGATGTTCACAGCAGCATATTAACAATAGCCAAAAAGTGAAAATAACCCAAATGTCCATCAACTGACGAATGACTAAACAAAATGTGATATATCCATACAATAATTATTCCGCAATGAAAAGGAATAAAGTGGTGATAAATGCTCAGTGAATCTTGGAAATATTAGGCCAAGTGAAAGAAGCCAGTCGCAAAAGGCCACATATTACATGATTCAATTTATAAGAAATGTTCAGAATGAGCAAATTCATAGAGACAGAAAGTAAATTAGTGATTGCCCAGGACTAGGAAGAATGGGGGAAAACAGGGAGAGATTGCTAATGGTTACAGGTTACTTTTGGAGTGATGAAAATATTTTAAAATTGATTGTGGGGATGGTTGCCTAACTCTGTGAATATACTTAAACCATTGAATTGGACACTTTAAATGGATGAATTGCATGGTTTGTGAAATATTTCTCAATAAAATTGTTAATTTCAAAAGATTGCATTAGTGCTATGTTAATTAGAAAGAGTTCATTAGCTCACAGAAAGTCAAAAAAGAACAAACCAGGGAATTCCTTGGTGGTCCAGTGATTAGGACTCTGTGCTTCCACTGCAGGGGTCACGGGTTCTATCCCTGATCGGGGAACCAAGATCCCACATGCTGCGCAGCTCAGTCAAAAAAAAAAAGAAAAAAAAAGAGCAAACCAAAAAAAAAAAAAAAAAAAAAAAACCTCACTACCAAAACAGCAAAGATTAATTAGTTTTTAAAATATATAACTATATCACTAAAATGTAACTATATTTGACAGTTGAATTTTTAAATGTGCTACAGTACACTCAAAAATTCAGTTAGACTTAATAAGACTCCATATCAGTGACATGCTTTAGTAAGCTACTTAGCTATTAAATTTATGATTATAGGCTATAAAACCATTTTGAATGAAAGGTAATTAATTTTAAATTGCATTTTGTTTCCAATTCTTAGTTTATGTCATCAAAATCTTTATATATTTGTATTTATAGAATTTTTAGTCCTTTTCTAATCAATCAATAAAAATGATATAAAAATTATGGAGAGCAAAGGGTTACTAATACAGGTACTCAAGAATTTGAAAAAATAAAGCATGTCTACCAACTATTATTTGTTACATGATATGTTATAAAAATTACAATTGGATATTCAGTAATGTAGTGATCAGAGTGTCTTTTTATCTTTTTGGTGAAAATAATAGTTACTTTATGGAGTATTCTTTTGGAGGGGGATTCTTCCTTATACATACTTCCATTAATTTATGTATTGGTAATTATATTCAGGCTTTATAGCATCAATATTTGACATTTTAATTTGAAAATAGTTTTCCTTCTTAAACTACCTTAAAGGATCCTGTATTTTATAATTAAATTATTTATAAGTAGATAAAATATTGTTGCTCAAAATACATTCACGCAGTAAATGTATCTGGTATGCAAACAAAATATTGTATGATTTCTAAATTTTAGAAAATTCTTCTACAAAAGAAATAGATGTGTAATAGATGATGTTATTTAATTCTAATATTAAAAAAAGATAACTTGTGGTAATTTAAAACTTTCAGAAAAGTATATCTGTAAGTCTTTGCTTAAGAGAAACATATGTAATTTTTTATTGAAATATAGTTGATAGATGATATTATGTTACTTTCAGGTGTACAACATAGTGATTTGACAATCCAATACATTATGAAGTAATAACCTCAATAAGTCTAGCCCATCTGTCACTATGCAAAATTATTGCAGTATTATTGACTATATTCCTTATGCTATATATTATATCCCTGTGACTTATTTATTTTATACCTGAAAATTTGTACCTCTTAATCACCCAAAAGTGGAGTTGCTTGATTGTATGGTAGTTTCATTTTTAATTTTTTGAAGAACACTCCATACTGTTTTTCACAGTGGCTGCACCAATTTACATTCCCACCAATAGTGCCCAAGGGTTTCCTTTTCTCCACATCCTCATCAGCATTTATTATCTCTTATCTTTTTGATGATAGCCATTCTAACAGGCATGAGGTGGTGATATCTCACCATGGTTTTGATTTTCATTTCCCTGATGATTAGTGATGTTGAGCATCTTTTCATGTGTCTATTGGCCATGTGTATGTCTTCTTTGGAGAAATGTCTATTCAGGTCCTCTGTCCATTTTTTTAATTGGATTGTTTGTTTTTCTGATATTGAGTTGTATGATTTCTTTATATAATTTGGATGGTAATCCCTTACTGGATGTATCATTTGCAAATGTCTTCTTTCATTCAGTAGGTCACCTTTTTGTTTTGTTGATGGTGTCCTTCACTGTGCACAAGCTTTTTAGTTTGATGTAGTTCTATTTGTTTATTTTTGCTTTTGTTACCCTTGCCTCAGAGACAGATCCAAAAAATATTGCTAAGATCAGTATCAAAGAGTGTACTGCCTATGTATTCTTGTAGGAGTTTTAGGGTTTCAGGTGTTACGTTTTAAATCTTTAAACCATTTTGGGTTGATTTTTGTATATGGTGTAAGAAAAATATTTGTTTGACTATTTTGCATGTAACTGTCGTTTTCTCAACACCGTTTACTAAAGAGGTTATCTTTTCCTCATTGTATATTCTTGCCTCCTTTGTTGTAGATGAATTGACCATGTAAGCATGGGCTTATTTCTGGGCTCTTCTGCTCCATTGATCTATGTGTCTGTTTTTGTGCCAGTACCATACTGTTTTAAATACTATAGCTTTGTAATATAGTTTGAAATCAGTGCATGTGATACCTCTCTGATCTTCTTTCTCAATATTGCTTTAGCTATTTGGGGCCTTTTGTGGTTCCATACAAATTTTAGGATTATTTGTTCTAGTTCTGTGAAAAAATATTGTTGGTATTTTGACAGGGATTGCACTGAATCCGTAGATTTTTTTGAGCACTATGGACATTTTAACAATATTAATTCTTCTAATCCCTGAGCACAGTATATCTTTCTATTTATTTGTATTATTTTCAATTTCTTTTGTCAATGTCTTATAGTTTTTAGAGTATAGGTTTTTCACCACCTTGGTTAAATTTATTCCTAGGTGTTTTATTCTTTTTGATGCAACTGCATCAATCCTAGAACACAAAAGTATTTGACTCTTCATAATAGGAGTAACTAATGCTATTTGGTTCTGTGTCAGTTCTTCACATACATTGGTTCCTTTAATTTTTACCACAGTGCTGGAGCAGGTATCATCATTCTCATTTGGAGTTGACAGAGAGATGTAATTTGGTTATTTTTTTGTCCTTCTCTCTTCCTTTCTTCTTCTCTTGCTCTATTACCTTGTGATTTGATGACTTTCTTCAGTATTTTTTGTTTGCATTCTTTTCCGTTAATTTTTTTTTAACATCTTTATTGGAGTATAATTGCTTTACAATGTTGTGTTAGTTTCTGCTGTATAACAATCTTTCTGTTTATTTTTTGTGTATCTATTATCAGTTTTTGGCTTCTAGTTACCAGAAACATATATACTTTAACTGCTATTAAAATATCTTCAAGATTCACTTTATTTAACCACAGTGCCCTTGTTTAATATTTTTCTCTTTTAAATTTATATTTGACATCATTTTAGAAAAGTTACATGCTCCTTAATTTTAGGATCTGATTCCTGCCTTCTCTTTATAAACATTTCTTTATATATGACTAGAAAATATTTAGCAGCAGTTGAAACTACATCTAAAATCATTTAAAGTTGAAGGTAGATTTAAAATTAAAATAATTTATGTCAATCATACCTCAATAAAGTGTTTTAAAAAATAAAATTAAAATAATTTTAAAAGCAGAGGTTATTACAATAAAGAAAACTTCAAATTTAAACCTTTTACTGTAATGCAATAATTTTTTTAATGACCCCAAATTAATTTTATTTCAAATCGCTTCAAATTTCTGCCACCATTCTGGTGTTCACCTTGCTATATTATAGAAAACAAATTAAAGAAAATATACCATTCAAGCATAGAACCAAACAATGAATATTAAGAACTATGTGTCTCTCATTCTGTAACTTCATAAAAAATAAAGGTCTATTTCAAAGAATTCTCTAAGAATTGTGTGAATTGAACACATTGCTTATACATTAATTGTGTTTTATTTTCTCATCTTATTTAGAAAGTTGGGCTGGTGAAGGGAAAGTTCACATTTATATGTGAGGAATTCTCCTAACACTCACTTCTGATTAAGGACCATGGATCACAGTGACTAAGCTAATGTGGATTTACATGTTAGCTTTAGAAAATAGCTTGACTTCAAAAATGTGTTACTTTTTCAGATGAATCATAAAGAAAGTCTTTAAAAGTCAATAAGATAGAAATTTCAAATTTTTCTCCCACCACAATAATTGTATATATTTAAAAGTATTTTTGTAGTCAAAGAAAGTCTTTAAAAGTCAATAAGAAGATAGAAATTTCAAATTTTTCTCCCACCACAATAACTGTATATATTTAAAAGTATTTTTGTAGTCAGAGCACTATAGAAATCTGGAAGTAATTCTGATTTTAAAAGGCAACACTTTCAGCAGCTTAAAGTTTCCTTTTAAGTGAAAATTAAAAGCCATGGTTAATGTTTCATTTTAGTTGGATCTGTTACCCTGAATATGAATAAGGTAATTATAATGGGAAGTAACAAAATACATACTAGATATAACTTAAGTTCAGATTACTGAATATACATTGTATATAACGAAAATGTATCTTATATATGTAACATATTTAAAAATTATTATAATGCTATCCACACATTTTTCAAAAGCAGAAAACCAACTTTTCAAAAATCTAACTGAAACCTTTAATACATGCTATTGAGAGAAATCAAATTGGAGTTCTTCAATTATTTAAATAAACTGATTTATAATTGCCCATTGGAAATAAGTGAGTTTAGATGAATTTATTTTAAATGTATAAAAAAAAGCCCAAAAATGTGTGTGTGTGTGTGTATAAATTTCTAGCAATAAATTTAGGGCCAAGCAATGTCATTGGAATGAATTCCTTTAACAGATGTAAAGGTCTTGATGACAGGTATTTTCCAGGTCTAGGGTCCCACAATCACATCTCTGAAAGATTTTCTACATGAAGTGTTTGAAGAAGTGGTGGACGTGTCACTGATCTCTGAGGTCCATTCCGGGTCTCCTTTAAGGTGGAGGTGGGGCAAATAGGAGAGAAAAAAGGTAATGCTGATAAGGGAATCTGAACCAAATGTTGTCGTATGCTAGAAATGATTAGATGCCCTTGTCAAGGAGCTGTTACAGGGGTCCAGGGTGAAAGAGGGAAACAAGAGGTCAAGTGTGGGCACATGAGCAATAAAAAAAAGCTTGTGCTGTAGAGTGGAAAGAAAATAAATCTTTAACCTACTCCTAAATCTTCTCTCCTTTTCCTTTTTAAATGTTCTCTGGTCCTGGGATGGGAAGAATGGAGGCGGGTCTTGTTGAGATGTATTAACACATATCAGGTTTAGCTACACAGTATGTTTGTAATTAAAATAAAAGCTCTAGCAAGAATATTCTGTTCCCTTCCTTTGAGGTTCCCAGAGCATGAGCTTGGGGCACAGCTACTGAACTGACCTTCATTATGCAAAGCTTATTTTTAAATGTCGATGTCTTACCACCATAGTTGCTTTTTGGCAGGAGACAGGTCTTACACATTCATTCAATAACTATACATTGAGGACCTGCTAGGGGCCAAGCCCTCTTCTAGACAATGATCAAACACACCAAAATCCTTGCTGTCATGGAGTTCACATAATAGTATGCATTTTTAAATGATGGTGAGTTGTATTTTATTTGGTGATTTTTTTTCTTTACGATGGGCCATGAAATAATAATACAAACCTCCAGTGATAGCATTTAGGGTTCAATAAAGTACAGTAGAATATTAGAGAGTAATAAATACTTTCAGAGAAGACGAACAGAGAGTGGAATATTGTAATTTTTAATAATGTGGTCAGGGATAGCCTCACTGAGAAGGTGCCATTGGAGCCCAGACTTAAAAGATGAGGGAACAAGCCACACAGAGCTTTCCAGGCAGAGGAAACTGCAAATGCTAACGCCCTGAGACAGGAGGGTGCCTGCTCATGCTCTAAGAATACGAGTCCAATGTAGCTGGAACTGGCTGGGGGTGAGGACAGCTGTAGTAAAAGGTGAAATCAAAGAAGTAATAAGGAAGCCAGACTGTGTAGGGCCTTGCAGACCATTGTAGGGACGCTGGCTTTTACTCTGTGTGAGATAAGGGAGGACCCATAGGAGGGTTTGCAACAGATTTGATATATGATATGAATTATACATAAAAGGTAAAAAAGTACCTCTAGCTGCTGTATTGAGAATGGCTGGACCAAAGGGGAACAAGGTGGGCAAATAGACTGATTAGGAATCTACTGCATTATTTCAAATAAAAGGTGATGGTGGCTATCGCTAGGGTGTAGCAGGAGAGGTGATGAGAGGTGGTCAGATTCTGAATAGATCTGGAAGATAAAACCAACAAGATTTGTTAACTTTGGATGTGGGGTTTGAGAGAGAGGTAAATTATGGATGACCCCAATGTTTTTGGCCCGAAAAACTGGAACTAAGGTGTTACCATTAATTATTCTGATTGTAAACCAGAGGTTCTTCATACTACATCGACAAGTTTCTAACTGAACAGGAACCTGTGCATTCAATATGGAAATTTTCAAATAGTAATGACCCTAAGAGTTCTGGATTACAAAACACAAGTGCTGTTCAACAAAGGAAGGGAAAGATGGAAGAAAGGCATGAGTGAAGGGAAAGTAACTTTATTGTACCAAGTGGCTCATGCACATTATCTCATTTAATCCCAACAACAGCCACACAGGGTCGGTATGACTCTCTCCATTTTACAAGTAAGAAATTTGGGCCTTAGGTTGGTTAACTAACTTACCAAGGTCACAGAGCTATGGTTGCCCCTAAGAGGTCTCCCCTTGGAACTGGTTGCAATTCTTAAACTAGGCTTTCAAATCAGGTGCCCCACTCTCAGTTTTCTTACCGTTGCTAGCTCTATTTTACTTCCTACTCCCAAAGAATGTAAGGGATTTTTTTTTCTGCAGATCAGTGGAAGAATATTTCAGTAGGTACTACAGTGTTGCTCCAGAATGTATCTTTCAGCCAATGTGCTTCAATGTCCCAGGACTGTCTTATATTTCACCAGCAGAGCCCTCTGCCCACCCAGGGCACCATCCTTTATCCAACATTCAAACCCCCTTTACACACCATTTTACTTTTTCTTCTGACTCTTCATCCTGGGGGTCAAACCTCAGAACCTACAGATTTTCTAACTACCTTTGCCCACATCATCATCAGATCCTCACACCTACATGATACCATGTCCCCTCGAGCAGTGGTTACACAAGAGACCCTCATGCTGTGATGCTTGCCTTTAGATGGTGAGTCTTCCTCAAACAGGTTTACAAAATCTAGTGCAGCATGAAGAGTAAGAGCTTTTGTATCAGCTAAAACTTGGCTCAGATCTGAGTTTCTGACACTTTTTTTGCTCTGTGATCTATGGCAAAGTACCCAACGTTTTGAACTTCAACTTTTTTAATCACTAAAAAGCTGAAAACTATAACTATGTTGTGAGAATTAAATGTGACAATGTTTGAAGAGCTCCTAGAGTAAGGTTGGATACTAGTAAATGTTTCCTAAATATACACATTACTATTTGCTGGCTCCCATCCCAAGTAACACAATAATAGAGGATATTTATGCCATGCCCCTATGAGCTCCTGGGTTGCAGTGAGATCTCTGCATTCAGAATCCCACACTAATTTTTCTAATACTGTTTTTTCTCCTAAAAAGTCAAGGCTGCATGATACCCCGTATATCTGTGGCCACTCAGCCCAGCTGGTGAACTGTCACTAAGCCAAGGCAGAGTCACGATGAGTAAAAGCAGCAGACAGTGTTGGAAAAGCCGGCACTGCTGGAAAACAGAAGAAAAGTCTCAGACGGGGGCTGGCCACACAACCCCTTCTTTGTCATCAGCCCTTTGACTCATGGATTGGAAAAAAATCTTTGAAAAGTGAGCTAGCCCTCTTTGCTGTTCCTAAAAACGACTGTCAGTTACATGAGCATCTACTTTGTTGTTAGACTTCAAAACAAGAAATAGATTCTCTAGTCTCTTTCAATGTGGTTTTACACATGGTTGATTCATTGCTGCTGTTGTTGTTGCATGAAGATGACATTTGTGGAGTCAGTTCTCTTACTCCCTGCCTCCTGGGTTACTGGTATTAAACTAAAGACATGTATGAAGTCCTCCTCTCTGCCCTGTCTGTGCTGACCCCCAGAATGAGCACTAATTTTCATCTCTCTCTGCCAGAGGTCTTAGTTAAGATGTCTTATGGGTACCTCAGTCTCAATTTGTCTAAAACAAACTTCCTTCTTACCTCAACCTGCTCCTACTCTGGTATTCCCAGCATCGATTGGAGATATGCTTATACCAAACCCTAAGCCATCAGCACAACAAATCAGGCTCTGAATCTTGTGGATTCACTCTTTGAAATATCCCTCCAAACTACTCTTTTGTCTTCATCTTCACTGCCTAACCATCTCTCATCTGGCATGTTGTAACTGCCTAGTTCAAGTCTCCCTATATCCAGTCTCTCCCATGTCCAACCACCCCAGTGACAGAGGAATTATGACTCTAGCCCTGAATTAAGCCTGAATTTTCAACCTCCATCACTCAGTTAAGACCTATTATACTCTAGAACTTCACTGTCCAATATAGTAGCCACTAGCCACGTGTGGCTATCGAGCCCTTGAAACATGGCTAGTCCAAACCAAGATGTGCTAGAAGTGTAAAAGACACATCGGACTTCAAAGACTTGATATGAAAAGAAGAATATAAAATATTTTATTAATTTTTATGTTGATCATATGTTAAAATGATAATATTTGTGGATATTTGAGGTTAACTTCATTTGTTCCCTTTTACTTTTTTATTGTGGCTACTAGAAATTTTAAAATTATATACAGTATGTTGCTTGTATCATAGTTCTATTTGACAGTGTTGCCCTGGTGCCAAGCCCTTCCTAATTCATGATCTTTGCACCAACTATTCTTTCCTTCTCCCTGGAACATCCTTCATCAAACTAACTTCTACTTACTCAATATTTAATTAAAATATCATTTTCTCTGTGAAGACTTCTCTACCCTTCCCTTTGTAAGTCCTCTTGGCACTTTACCTGATTTAAATATTTAGAAATTTATTTCTTTAATTATTATCTCACTCATTAGACTGCAAGGTCCACAAAGGAAGAGATCCAACTTTGTCTTGATTCCTTACTTATCTTATGCATCTTCTTTAATGTCTGAGAAACGTCATAGATGTTCAACAAATTCTACTTAAATAAATGAATGAACGGGACACCTGATTTCCTTGCCAGGAAGTGTTGGGCAGGCTGAGTAGTAAGCTAATCTTCCATTCCCCACCTGGTGTCAATGAGTCAGAATGAAAAAGGGCAAAGCAAGGCTGGTCTGCACTCTGGTTCCTCATTTCTCCCTCCATCAGTGGGGTTTAGTGAAGAGCTGAGCCTCCACTCCCAACCAGCACCAGTGAGGTGGTAAGAGTTGTCAGGAAGCACCAGAGAAGAGGATGCAGGGGTATGGGGAGAGGAGGAAGCAGAATTCCAAGCAGACTTTCTCCCCCCCAAACCCTTGCATCCTCTTCTCAACAGGGCTCAGGGGAGATGAGTTTACACCTAGACTCAGAAACAATAAGGTCATGCCTCACTTTCCTCTGGGAAGTGTCAGTGGGACAAGGGAAAACTGAAGTACCACCCCACCTATCTGCAACAAGACAGTATGAATAAGTGCTTCATTTTGCTGGAATGATGTCAGTGAAGTCCAGCATAAAGCTTAACATACATACTCACCCAGACCTCAAACTGTACATCTCAACTGAGACTACCTTCTTAAATAGAATCCAGAGCTTCATAATATAATACACAAAATTCCACGATGCCAAGAAAAACAACAACAACAACAACAACTCACCAGTCATACCAGAACCAGGAAAAGCACAACTTGAATGAGAAAAGATAATCAATAGATGGCAATACTGAGATGAATCAAATATTGGAATTATCTGACAAGGATTTTAAAGGAGCCATCATAAAAATGCTTCAACAAACAAATATTAATTCTCTTGAAACTTGAAAAATATAGAAAATCTCAGCAAATAAATAGAAATTACAAGGAATGGAAAAAACAGAAATGACAGAAATAAAAACCCTCATTGGATAAGTTCCATAGTACAGTAGAGATGACAGAGGATAAAATCAGTGAATTTGAGGACAGATCAATATAATTGATCCATTCTTAAAAATAGAGAGAAAACTGGAATGGGAAAACAATTGAACAGGGTCTTAGGGACTTGCAGAACAATGGAAAAAGAGCTAATAGCGTAAAGCAATTATACTCCAATAAAGATGTTAAAAAAAAAAAAAAAAGAGCTAATAGCTATATCATCAGAGTCCCAGAGGCAGAGGAGAGAATGTGGCAGAAAAAGTATTCAAAGAAATAATGACTGAAAACTTCCCAAATTTGGAGAAAGACTTACACATTCAAGAGACTGAACCCCAAATAGAATAAACCCAAAGAAATCCACACCGAGACATATCATAATTAAACTTCTGAAAACTGAAGACAAAGAAGAAGTCTTGAAAGCATCCGGAAACAAATGACACATTACAGGGGATTCATCATTTCAAACCACAGAGGACAATGAGTGTGGAACAATGTTTTTCAAGTACTGGGGGGAAAAAAAAAAAACCTGTCAAGGGCAGAGTCTATGTCCAGTGAAAAAATTCTTCAATAACAAAGGGAAAATAAAAACATTTTTTAGATGAAGAAAAACTAAGAAAATTGCTTGCAAACCTACCCTTAAAAAATGGCTAAAGGCAGTTCTCTATACAGAAAGAAAATGATAACAGAAGAAGACTTGGAATTTCAGAAAGGAAAAATAGAACATGGAAATGGGTAAATTTAGATAAAAGGCAAAATGGGTAAATATAATAGACTACCCTTCTCATGAGTTTCTAATATCATATTTCATGTTTGAAGAAAAAAATCATAAAACCATCTGATGTGGTGGTCAATGTATGTAAAGGAACTAAAGACAATTATATAGGTAAGGGACCTAAATGAAAGGAAGTTTCCATACTTCATCTGAAGTAGTGAAACTTCAAGTGAAAAATAAGTTGATACCAGTGGATCATGATAAATTGCATATGCATATTGTAGTACAGAAAGCAACCACTAAGAACAGTATACGAAGCTGTACTATACGTCAATCAAGATGCAACAAACGCATGAATGAATGAATGGAAACTGGTTCTTAGGAATATCTAATTTTTTTAAATGTTGCTTTCAACAAAAAATTATTGCATATAGATTTTTTAAACCATCACAATTACATGTGGCAATGATCTAAAGATTTTTTGTAAAGTACTGAATTAGGTGATTAACATTTCTAATCATGAAAAGGTATAAAATTTGTGTAAATGAAAGATCCAATCCAAAAAACCAAAAACAAAAAAACAAAAAACAACCACAAAAAAAAGATGCAGTCTAACTATGACAAAAGCAGAAAGTGTGAACATTTCATCCTCCAGATCATGTCCTGATCCTATTATTTCATTCAGGTTACTTTTGTTTTTTAATTTACTGCCTCTAAATTGATGCAAAGCAGCTCTTTTCCCACAAAAGAATCGTATCTTTTTCAGCATGGAGAATAAAATAGGGTTTAAAATGCAACCAGATATAGCCCTGTCTCCATGAAGCTTCAGGTCGGAAGAGGCTATGAGTAGTGCCAGAAGCTCATAAAGTTGGTTTGAAGGCGGGATTATCTTGTTCTCTCAAAACAGAAGTCATTAGAACAAGGTGGAAGGCTGAGGCTCCCAGACAACTGCACAGCCAGCAAACGCCAGACCTCTTTCCTTGTCCTTGGCTGAGATGAACTCTTCAAAGAGGGAGACATGAGGGCCCTGGGGCCGAGGTCATCTCTGCTGCTCCTCACCCAGTGACCTCTGGCCCAAGTGGACAAAGAGACACTGCCTTTTAGGAGATCAAAGCCCCAGCTTTCCTCACTGCTCCTCTTGACTCCCCTCTGAGGAGGCTGAAGGGATGGTTAATGAGGGAGCGGGTGGGAGAAAAAGGAAGGGCATTTTAGCACACTGCAAATCATTGCTGGGTCCACAAGAAACACTCTTCTGAGGTATCACTGGCCAGGTGGCTAAAGGGTAACCAGCCAGCTGCCTCTGCCATAGCTGCTTTTAGAGACCCCAAGATCTGAGGAGAACGCAGAGTTGCCACAGGTAATGAGATGAGCAGAAATTAAGTCTGGAGAGTGGCTCTGACAGACAGAACTACTGTCTAGGGTCTCTCCTTCCAGCAGAAGTCTCTGAGTCATTCATCACAGCTGTCAAAGCAGAGGTCAGAAGGAGAAGGGGCACCGTAGGGCCAATGCACCTTTTCTCAGAGGTTTTTGCTTTCTCCTCCATTGACATCATGCCTCCAGGATGGGGATGTTGGTCACGCAGGCCCTTTGTTCCGTTATAGGGTAACCAACTGTTGGTTTACCTGAGATGCTCCTTCCTCTGGTTTAGCACTGAAAACTCCACTGCCAGCAAATCTCATGCAGGGAAAAACAGGACAGTTGGTCAGCCTAACTGTGGAACAGCAAGTTTGCACAGTTGACTGTTCTGTTTGTGGAAAGGTAACTATAGTGGGTGGGATGGTGTCCTCCCCAAAAGATATGTCCACACTCTGATCTCCCAAACCTATGAATGTGACTTTTTGGGAAAAAGGTCTTTGTAGATGTAAATAAAGATCTTGAGATCATCCTGGATGTAGGGTGGGTCCTCAATGCAATGTCAGCCATCTTTATAAGAAACAGAAGAGGAGAGGACACATTGGAGAAGGTGATGTAAAAGCAGAGGTAGAGATTGCAGTGGTGCTAACACTCACCAGAAGCTGAGAGACAAAAGGAACAGAAGCTACCCATGAGCCTTTGAAGGGAGCACAGCTCTGCCGACACCTTGACTTTCAGACTTCCAGTCTCCACAACTGTGAGAATAAATTGCTGTTGTCTTAAGCTGCCCGGTTTGTAGTCATTTGTTATGGCAACCAAGGAAACAAATATAGAGAGCCTGGTGCTTTGGTGTCTCTCCTGAGGCTACGACAAATTAAGAGTTTTCTGTGAAGACACTGGATGACTAAATAAAGTATGCAGTGAATTAGGGGGAGAAAGAGCTTTAAGATGAATCCTTAGGAATCATTATTGAGTTTAGCAGATTGACTTTTTTCATAAACATTTGTTACATACAAGTTTGCCTTAGGGGAAAAAATACCGACCTCCCTCAGATATGTATGTGTCTCTATATATCTATATACATATCTGCTCAGAACAATAACACATCCACAGGGTCTCATATTTTTGCCTAGTGTAGATATAGGCTGACTTTTCATTTTTAAATTTTCACTCATGAATTAAACTTCCCAGGATAATCTCCCCAAATTAGTATTTCATTTTGTGTCTGTTACTAGAAGATTCCAGTCTTTTAATAATGTGGCACATTTGAAAGGGGCATTGACTGTGACGCTGGATTCTTAGTTGGCTCTGGTATTAAGTAAGTGATGATCTTGTGCAAGTCACTTTGCCACTCTGGTCCCCATTTTTATCACATATAAAATCAGAAGCTTCAACTAAATGATTTCAAAAAGTTTTTTTACTTTAGCATTCAAGAGATATGGGTCAAAAGTCAGATTTTAAATGTTAAAAATTACTTTATTTCCACACTAAAAAAAAATCATCTCTCTATATTAAGAATCACATATGAACTTCTCTGGATGAACTTACTTTTGTTTCAAGCTGAAGGCATCTCCTACTTTTGCTTCCTTTTGTATTATACATAAATAAATTTCTTTATGTATTTCTTCAACAGACTGTGGAGGGCCAGAACATTTTATTCAGCAAAACCTTATGCTGAAGACATTACAGTTTATTATTACTGAAATTCTTTAAAGGCTAAAAATGAGAAGGCAGAAAGCAAATGCATGAAATGAGTATGACAGCTACAATAAAAAGAGATGCTACAATTAGCATCTTAGCTCACTTAAAATGAATCACTACAGAGCACGTTTCCAAACAATGTGACAAGAAGGAAAAATACCTATCAATATCTCCAGAGATAAGGTAAAGGAGATTTGTGTGTTCTAGCTCTCCATAGACCATGCCAAACGGGATTATTACTGACCTCAGTGAATATCTGCTACAACCCACCAAGAGCAGCTAATTACAATTTGTCCATTTATCCAGCTTTCCTTTTCTTCATGATGCCCATCTAGCCCCTAAAGTGTGGAACACATGCCTCTCCTACATGTGCCCATGGACCCTCACCTCCTTTGTTATTTTTCCTTATGTAGCTGTCTTTTTCTCTCCCATAGAGTGAAGGGTCTTTGGCATCAATGGTACCTTCTGTCTTCATAACTACTGTATGCCCAGCATTCTGTAACCTTGGCTGAACCTATCACACTGCTTTACCCACTACATGCCATGCCAACTGAATTAAAACAAATCACACCAAATGTTTATTTTCTCTGTCGGACTCTCCTGGGTGCATATTGGTGAATGTGATCACTACATAAGCTGGCTTCATGTGAAGATGTTGTCACCATGTCATTCATGAGGTTCCTCCAGGGTCCTACTTTTCTGGCCTGCCTAAATATATATATATAGTTGTTCTCTTCTCTTGAGCACACTGAGAAATGGATGATGAGTATCTTCAGAAAAGCATTTTTCAACAAGTGTATCTATTACTTGGGAGGGGATTAAGGACTCTAAATCGATGCCTCTTCCCAGAAGTTCCTAAACTCAGCGTTATTGATATTTGGGGCTGTACAATGCTTTGCTGTGCAGGTCTGCCCTACGTACGGTAGAATATTTAGCATCACCCCTGGCGTCTAAGCACTTAGTGCCAGCGGTGATCTTAGTTGTAACAATGAAAAGTGTCCCTGGATATTGCCAAATGCCCCATGGGGGGCACAAAACTGTCCCAGGTTGAGAACTACTACTCTAATCTTTTCTTGTTAGCACACTGGAGGAAGAAAAAAATCGTTTTTTTATTGTCACCTTGAAAGATACCAAGAGTCCTCTCTGAAGTGGGTAGGCTTCAGTAGGACCAAGGTGAACGAAAGGTGTGTACTAGGCCAGAAACCCTAAGCATTTCTCCAGTTCTGCCAGCTCCACGTTGGACCTGTCTTCCTTCTTCCCTCCCTCCACGGGACCCCACCCAAGCTCCCGGGATGCGGTGGAGCAGGCTGGCTGGCACACCTCTGTGGTCTGAGCTTCCTCCGATTGGACATACTCTTCTGCCATTACGGAGTGATAGAGGACCTTCCCCCAAGAGAAACAGTATGTTATATGACTAGCAAATTTCATTCCCAGCTCAAGCTGGTTCATTTTCCTTTCTGGAGGCCCCACTACAGATTATCAGTAGTGGCAACCGCCTTATGTAAAGGAAACAATCTTTGTCCTGAATTAGATTATGAAGAATTCTCAGTACACCATTATAAACCTCCTGCTCCCAACAACATGTACTTATTTGAAGTAACAGACAATAGATTGTTGAATTCTACAGCTAAAAGTAAAATCTAAATTTCAGCATACTCTCTCCTACCACCATTAACCAGAGCAGTGAACAAACACAACATGTGACTGCTTTTCTTTGTATCATTTTTCTTTCCATGTTCCTGATTCTGATGACTGTTGGAGTTCATCTGTGAAAGGGCAAAACACAAATAGATAAATAAAAAATTGAGAGGAGATAAGAGGTGAGAAGGAAAAGAAAATGTCTGGATAATTTGCAGTCAGTCCCTGAGTAATCAAGATCTAAAGCTACAGGAAGCACAATAATGATGATGGAAAAGGAAAAATGAGCCAGTCACAATGGAACTGCAGAGGCCAACAGGTCCTCTGTGAGGGAACTTCTCAGCACCGCAGAATAACTGCTGTGGTTTGACGCCTACTTTGTGTTCTGGAGTCTGAAAACCAAAGTTTACACTAAGTAAGCAAATGGAGGACAAAGAAAGAATCCTTTCTTCAGGTAACTGGCTGTCCACAATTACAGTCATCCCCGAAGAGAGGAAATAAAACTGAAAATTACCACGGAAATTGCCGGAACCCCAGCCAGAATAAAACAAAGTCAGATGGCACAGAAGCCTTACATGCCTGAATGAAAAATGACTAAATAAAACCAAATTTTGTCCCACAAGAAAAATGGGTAAAACTTTTACCCAATTAGAGAAATGTCATCATGATCAAATATAAGCCACATAATTATTACATGGAACAGTAAACGTTTTAATTATATAATGAGATACAAATGTAAGGTTTTTGTTTTCTTCTTTTGTGTGCTTGTATTTTTCTGCTTTCATGGTCAGCAGCCTAATGTAGTGATTTAATTACCTCAGAGTCAGTCAGTTAAGCTCGCTGTCTGAATACTGCCTTTTCACAATGCCCTGAACTGACCTAAAGTGAAACTCAAACTCACCCTTTGTGTCCAGGGCTTTCCTGACAACAAAAGAGGTATTGGTTCTCCTTTCCCCAGATACCAGCCTTGGGCTCACTTCCCAGTCCCTTCTCCTCCTCCCCAGGTCTCCTTCCTCTCCTGTTCCTTGCCCTCACTCCACCCTCCAGCTCATTCCCCTCCCCAGCCCCCAACAATGGAAAGGAATGCCCAATCTGCCTCTTGTTTCTCTGGGTTATCACAGAAACAAGAGCGTAGGGATTGTGCTGCATTTCTAGGCACGTCAAACCCCTCAGTCTCTAACGGCTCTGACCTTGGCTGCTACATCCACGCAAGGCAGTAGATCACACGATCCCATTTTGGAGTCATATGTAAGAAAAGGAATCAGAATCACTGCCTACTGAAATGAGCTGGGCAACACACGATCTGTTGTTAGAAGAACCAGAATTAGACCACGAAGTCTTCGGATTCTGATCCTTCGATTCAAGTTCTACTTAACTAAGGAGAAATACCTTATACAGAAAAGGGCTCCAATGGATAGAGGTGGATTCTCTAGCGTGTCTTCGCTGTTTGTTCCCTCCGCAAAGCACACTGCATATGACACGCACCAAGGTCAGAGCACATTTGAGAGACGCCTGGTACTTTGAGGCTAAGAACCATGCTCAGGACCTCTTACCTCCTCTTCTCACACAGGACACATGCCCTTGCCCTAGCCTCACTCTCAATTCCTATGCCGGTACATTCAAAATCTCTATTAGAAGCTCTGGGTACACATCTCAAGTAATTTTCCTTTTCAAAAAGTAGCCTTCTATCATAATCCTGAAAAGCTAATGAGAATGAGTATCATGGGGCATTGGTATAGGGGGAGAGAAAGACGGCATCAAGACTTTTTCTTGAATTACTTAAATATGCTACAGGATATGGGTTATTCCTCTGAAATTGTTTTTCAATTCAATATAGTTTCTGTTTCTGTCGCCTAGAGTCTAAGAAAATACCTAACATAATGGGACTTTTGAAATCTTCATAATTAAGATCCTTCTGCATTAAAAAATGAATACACTGCATAATAGTTCAAGAGTGTCCTTTGAGAACGCTGAAGCATGACCCCACAAATAGAAGCTTTTCCACAAATAATATCCTGGGAACAAATTCTATAGCAATTAGGCCCTGTGACAGTTTTAAAACACATTACCACTAACAGAATTTGGTAGTCTGCTTCTACCACTGTACCTTCTACAACTTCTACAAATTCCTTCTATAACTTACTTCATAGAGAAAGCAGTCAGCAGGTGTACCTGTTGATTATGCCACAGCTGTGATTCTCAGGAGCTGCTAACGTGGGGGGTCCATAGCTTAGAGAGTAAAGACATAAACTTTTATTCTTCAAAGAGATTTGCTGGATTGATTGGCTTGTGTTGGTTGACTTGCTGCAGTGGCTCAGTTTCTTCAATTGTGAAAAGCATACTGGTGCATGTGTCACTCTCAGAGGGAGATGACGGGAAGTGAACATCATACTTAAGCAATTGGCCAGTATGAATTGGTGTTCTTTAGCATGGAGACAGGAAAGGTAGTAGTAACAGACAGACACGGTATTCTTGTTACAGAGGATGCAGATCAATACACTCAGTCTCTCTTAAGAGCTGATAAAAAGAGGTAAGGGATTTAAGCTAGAGCATAGCATAGCTGGGTGAAGTGACACAAAAGCCTGTATTTCTGTGGAGATTATTAAAGTCATTTATAAAAGTTGTAGAATATATTTCTCTGTGTTTTTTTGATAGATTCTTACTCCATTAATGTGGATGTTACCAAATAATAGCAGGATGAATTCTTAGGGACTCTTCCAATACAGAAAAACGTTTTGTTTTGTTTTTTGCAGAAAAATGGTTTAAATGTTAAAAATAGTTCAAGACTACGTATTAAAATAATTTCAAATATGGCTGTTTCCAATTGCTTTAGAATTGTTATTGCAGTCCTAGAGAACATTTATTTTGTACTTAATTGGTTATAAGCTGCTGCTGAACTGATTTTATTGACTATTTAAGGCCATGCAATATGGCTCTCTGATAAGAACTTAATTGTACACACTTAGCTCTGAAGATCCAAATATATGGCAATCCCTTTCTACCAAAAGCTGCTTAGCTTTCATCTGTTGTCTCTGCTATTTCAGTTAGAGGAGGTGTTGTAAGGATTTCTATGGCAGGTAAAAGATGTGCATACTTCTGTGTTAAACCAGCTGAAATCAGGCACTGCACTGACCTTAGGAAATACAACACTGAATTTTAACCTTTAGGTCTTTGGCTACCTTTACATTACAAAAGACTTAAGCTTAAAAGAGATGTGGATTTTTACAATTAGCATGCACTACTTTTGTAAAAATCAAGGAACAAGGAAATAAATGTGCAAAAAATAAATTCAAATAGTATTGAAATGATCATCAATCAGACACTACTGGCTCATCTACCTTTTCAGTCTCACTTCCTTCCCTTTCACCGACATATACCCTCCCAGCCATTCTGGTCTTGCTGGCCTTCCCGCATCACACGGGCACCTCATACCTGCTTGACATTATTTACACTGGCTCCTTTGCCTAGAAGGCTGTCCCATCCTATTCCTGATGAAATGACATTCATCCTCCAACACCCAGCTTAGCATCGTGTCCTCTATAAATGTGTCCTTGACCTCTCCAGCAGTCAGCCAACCTGAGACCATTAGCGCATGTCACCCTTTGTCCTGTGCCCTCAGACTCTGGGACGCTATTTCTTTTGTAGTACTTTTACCATGCCAGATTCCTTAAAGTTAAGTCAATTTCTCATTTCCATCTGTTTCCCAGGGACTCCCCTAGAGACTAGGATGTGGGAGATCTCAACAATATGATTGAGATGACTAAAGCTAATACTGCCATACAGGAAAGTTGTTAAGAGGGTAAATCCTAAGCGTTCTCATCACAGGGAGATTCCGCTCCCCCCACCCCCCCGCCAGTTTTTCCCCGTCTTTTCTTTTTACTGTATGTAGATGAGATGGATAGCTGAACCTATTGTAATAATTTCACAACATATGTAAATAAACCATCATGCTGTATGCCTTAAAGCTATACAGTGATGCATGTCAGTTATTTCTCAATAAAACTGGAGGGGGGGAAGAAAGCACATACATATTTATATGTGATACACACACACACACACACACACACACACACATACACAATGTGATAAAAAGCACCTAGCTAACCTTTTTTAGTCATTACCCAGAAAAATATTGTTTTTCACATAGTTGCCATGAATATCAAAGCATTACTAAATGCCGTAATGCTGCTGTTACTAAAATTTTAATGTTCTCTAATAATTAGAAATGCTATAATAGTCAAGAGTAGTAAAAACAACTATTTCATAACACTGAAAATAAAAACAAACACAACTTTGAAATAAAAGAAAGACAGAGGAACAGGAATGAGTAGTTAAGCTGGTCTGTAAGAAGTAAGTAAAATATTCACCCTTTAAGTAAACCCGGCTAGGCCAACACCAGTCAAACACCAATCTAGAGGTCCCCGTGGAGGTTTTTTCAGATGAGATTAACATTTAACTCAGTAGACTTTGAGTAAAGCAAATTGCCCTGCATAATGTGGGGGGCTTCATGCAATCAGTCAAAGGCCTTAAGAGAAAAAGACTAGCCTCCAAGGAAGAGGGAATTCTGCCTTCAGGCGGCCCTCAGACTTGAGCTGCAAAATCAGCTCTTTCCTGGGTTGCCAGCCTGCCAGGCTGCCCAGCAGATTTTGAACTTGACAGGCCTACAACTGCGGGAGTCAATTCATCAATCTCTCAATCTTCTCATATATATATAAAGTATATATATATATAATATATATGTGAGAGAGAAGTATATGATATGCATATATATGTATGTGTATATATATATCTGGTTCTAGAGACCCTTTTTGTCTAGAGACCCTGACCCTGACTAATATACCCACCTTAAAAACTCTACGTTTTTGTATTTTTTTATTATGCTAGTCTTAACACCTGGGTTTATCATTATGGATGTGGCGATAATGCTTGCATATAGTGGGAACTCAAATGCAAGTGAATTTGAATTCAATAGGATGAAAAGAAATAAGTTATATAGATTTGGCCATTTGATAACCTGATATTTCTGCTTTCTTGTACCCTAAGGAGTACAAACACAGTAGAATGAGCTCAGCATTCAGACTGGTGCTATGGAAATCTTTAATAACTGTGATCTTCAAATATTATTTCTCTTTAGAATGAAGGCATTGGAATAGATTAATGGTTCTCAAACTATGCATATCTAGAATGGCCCTTACAGAGGGGGGATAATTAGAGCCTGGCCCAGACTTTCCAGCCCCCTTGCAACCTTGGGCTGTGATGGGTACCTTTATTTTAATGTTGTTCTTATACTATATCTTTCTGCCTGCAATAAAACACAGATTCATAAGCAATGTTATTTTAATCTAATGAATCTTCCTTAGTAATTGAACTGTGACTGAAACTATTATCACTCCTGGGGACCAAATTTTAATAGGAATTGAATCCATGAAAACAAAATGTAAAACCGTCTGAAACCATGTCACATAACTGAAGAATTGAAAGAAGCAGAGAGGTATCATTTGGTATAAAAGATGTGAAGAATCGTAATATGTAACAGGATTTTGTCTGTCTCTTTCAACTCTAAGATTGCACTATTAATTTTTTACATATTTCTAGAAGGCAAAACAAAACAGTAGAATGATATTACTTGGAGGTGTTTAAATATGAGAATGAATTATCCAACAATGTTGAGGCGGTTTTAACTGGAATGGGTTTCTCTGCAAGGCTGAAAGTTCCTTGTTTCCAGGTGGTTTAAGAGACTGGATGACAAGTATGTATAGATGGTACTATCGTCTTTCGTTTTGAAATTACACATGATAATTTCTACATTCCCTTTCAATGTTACTATCTTAAAATTGTAAGATTTTTGTGAGTATAGACAAGAAGAGTCTCTATTACAATGACGTCAAGATTAACTTTTTTCATGATATCTTTAAAAAGTCTTCCTCTTCCATATGTCTGAATTCATTATGCACTGTGTATACTACACATCCCTTCCCACTTCTCAGCAAAAGTGAGCATCTAAGTTTCAACTTAAAGTCTAAAAAAAAAAAAAAAAAAAAAAAAAAATCAAAGCTTATTTTCTTACAAATTTCCTTGTGACTAAAACAAGAAGGCAAAAAGGGAAACTGTAACAGAATTAGCACTACCTCTGAGCTGGCTGTCAAGAACTGGAACGATGCATCCAGGAAACAAATATAACTGTGGTGCTGGGCACTGGGGGTAGAAACTGACGTGGCTGCCAGAAAGAAAACCCATCTTTGTACTTCAGGCATCTCAGGGTACTTCAGGCCCAGGGTACCAGCTTGATTCTGTGAGGAGCACACCGGGGGGTAGGTAGCCCATTGGGTCCAAGCGCAGAGAGAGGTTCAAAAACAGACAACTGTGCTGCAGAGAGTGAGGCTAACCTTCTTCCCAGCGCAATGGTCTGAGCTGCTGTTGATGCGGCAGCAGGGGCGGGAGACACACCTGACATCAGCCAGCAGTTGGCGGACCCGGATCCGGAGCTTTCCAGGTTGGTAGGTGGAGAAGCAAACAGCAGCTGGAGTCTGAGTCACCGGGAACTGAGGACATTTTGAAATGCCGATTCCAAGGGAGATGCCGGAGAGGATGATGGGACCTAACGTAAGGCCAGGTTGGAAAGGGGAAAGCAGCCTTTTCCTGCAGATGATGGCTGAGTGGCCGCGGGAGGGAGGGCTCAGATGCCAGGAGAGTTCCGGCAGCCAACGCCCACGTTCCCACTCCCATGGCGGCACAAGAAACAGTCTTGGACTTTTCTCCTCAAAACGACTTCTGAATAAAATACAGTCGATCCCAGCAGGTTTCCATTTCATCCCAAAAGGTAGCATCTTGTCCAAGAGACTATTGGAAAAGCCTCTCTGCCCAAGCCCCCCAGGGCAGGTAATATGTCTTTAAAGGAAGCCTGGGAAGAAGTGGGCATTCCTCTCACCACCGCCCCCCGCCCCCCCCCCCCCCCCCCGCGACTCAGGCATCACAATCCATCATGGTCTAACAGTTCTTAAATTACCAAAGAGGAAAACTTTCCTCATCTCATTTAAAGCAGTGAGGTGTATATAGCTTTAACAGATCCAGGACACTTATCTCAAGCTGAGAGTGTAATTTCATGGTAATAATTTGTTTAAATTGTTGCTGATTGCTTCCTATTTCTCCCTGCTAATGACTTTTGCACCTTTCCACTATTCCTTTTATATGGGCTGCCATGGCAATTACCCTACAGGAGGCTGTTTAGACAACACAGAGCCTTTCAACAGGCTGCTGGGAACTCTACTGGGCACTCCCAAGATCTGAAAGTCTCTTTCATATAGAGTCTTCCTTTTTTGGAAAAAAAGCTTTTTTACCTTCTGTCAATATATTGCTCCCTCACACTTACTATTACTCTTGTAGTGTATAGATATTCAGGAGGCAACTGAGCAAAGCTAATTGGCTGTTCATAAATTTCCTGGTGACCAAAACCAGCTTGAGGAAGGTGGTATGGAGGGGTTCGATTTGGACGTATCAAAGAACACATCTCAGTTAGGCTGCAAGTCCAATGTGGAATATCTTGGAAAATGTGTTAGCGGTTGGAGGGTCATTTGAGAGCCTTTTAATCTTTACATTTTTAAAGCAACCCGTGCTTGCACATTTTGGCAAAGTATTTTCTTCCCCTATTGGCAAAGATTTCAAATATGAATGATGAAGTAGCTTTTTCCCTATTTGGTGGAAAAAAATAAATAGCATGTTCCTCATGTCACCAGGGAGCATAATGCATGAAAATGCCAGGGAGTAAGGGGCACACACAGCAAATGTGCAACACTGGGCTCCCCCGCCTCCCGGCCTGTCTCCTCCCCTCCCGGTTTCAACGCATCTGTTCTTTCCATTTATTCACCTTCTTCCAGCCACTGCTTTTCTCTGTTCTCTGCCCTTCTCACCGCACTTTAATTCTGGCAGAGGCAGGGCAGTCTCAGGATCAGAGAAGAGGACAGACAGCAAAAATACCCCAGCCACTCAGGTTCAGGCATTTGGTTCCACTGACCAAGTTCACCATTTCAGCCCAAAGGTGAGTGTGAATGAGGAACGGAATACAGATCCAAGATACTGCACGTGCGTCAGCAGCACTGTGACAGCCCAGGCTCTGAATCACAAGGCATTTTAATCCCTCAATGGCAAACCCACCTAAGGAAAAGGATACCTGAAACCAGACCAGGAAATATTTGTGCCAGAGGCAGGGAACTCGATCCACACCACTTTTCTCAGTCACTCAGATTCTAATTCAAAACAAGGACGAGTCCTAACTCCAAAAACAGAGTGTCTCAACCCCCAAGTCAATCCTCCTGAAATGTAACACAGGAAGCTTTTACCAGGCCTGTCATCTCAAGATTCCTTTCTATGCTTTTTGGTTCACTTTCAGGAAAGTCTTCTCCTTAGGGTCCAGGGCTTTCCTGCTGCCACATCGCTCTTGTTAGGAAAGTAACTTCTGCAGCCTCAGTCTCTGGAGAAGTTGAGCACCCCAGTTTGTTTCATATGCATCAAAGAATCAATCTCATCATGGGTAGGTTTCATTCATTCATTCTTCCAGCAAACATATATAAAGTGCCTACTCTGTGCCACACATTGTTCTAGGTGCTTAAGGTACATCAATGATTCCTGCCTTCATGGAGCTTATATTCTAGTGGTGAGTGGGAGGGACAAGAAACACAGTAAGTAAGTAAGTAAATGACCTCATATGCTAGAAGGCAATAAGTGCTATCAAACAGTTGAATAGGGAAAGTGGATGGGGAAGTGGCAATAAAAATAAGGTTGTCATGGTGGATCTTATTGAAGAGGAGACATCTGAGCCAAGTCTTAAAGAAAGTAAGGGAGTTATCCAAACAGACATCAAGGAGAAAGGATTAAGGAACAAACACCCTATAACAAGAGCCTGCCTATTGTGATCCAGGAGCAACAAGGAAGCCCCTGGGACAGGATCTGAGTAAGAGGGGGAAGGTAGTAGACAGTGAGGTCAGAAAGGTAACAAGGCCTTACAGGTCCTTGTATGGACTTGTGATTTTATTGAGAGCAAAGTGAAAAGTCATCTGAAAGTTTTTGAAGAGAGGAGTTGAATGACCTGGCTTCCACTTTAAAAGAACTTCTCTGACTGCCCTGTTGAGAATAGACAGTGTATGTGTGTGTGTGTGTGTGTGTGTGTGTGTGTGTGTGTGTGTGTGTTGGAGGGTTGGTAGGAGGGCGAGAGAGAGGAGTTAGGAGGCCAGTTAATCCAAGCAAGAGATGTTGGCAGCTCCACCAGAGTGGTAGGAGCGGAGGTGGTGCAAAGGAATCAGATTCTGGAAAAATTCTGAAAGTAGAGCTGGCAGGATTTCCTGATGGACTGTTTGTGAGATGGGAGTGAAAGAAGAGTCAAGGATGACAGAATTTTTTGACCTAAGCAACTGTAAAGGTAGAATTACCATCACCAGAGATGGGGAAGACACCAGGTAGCAGAAGTCAGATCGTGGAGATCAGAAGTTAGTTTAAAATACATTGAGTTTAATAGATTTCTAGCATTTAAAAATGATTACAAGATATTACAATAATATTATATGCTGTCTTAGTATTTGAAAGATTAGGAACATTGAGATTTGCACTTTGTGCATGTCTAGAAAAGCTCAAAAGTTAGGAAGAATACAGCTGAAAAGCAGCCTAGGATCTGCAGACAGTGATTCTATGCACTAATCTTATCAGTGAGTTAAGAAAGTACACTATCTTTTCTGGAGGAAAACACTGGATGTTAGACAAACTCCTTACTTGAAGAAGTTGACCAGCTTGTTCTGATGAATGTGATTTCTTCATTCCCTCTGTCGCCCTGCCAGACTCACACAGGATTTCCTGTGAACAGAGCAGGGTGGAGATAATGATGAAGTGCCATGGCTTACAGTCGTGGCTCTTTGGGAAAGCCTACAGAAGCTGCCAGATCCAGAACACAGATCAGAGAAATCAGGGCTTTACCCCAAAACTAATAGTTTCCGTACCAAAATAGTCCATGCTTATGCCTGAAGTAGTAGGAGCAAAAAGTCTTCATGGTTGGATGAAACACAGAATTTCTTATAGGAAGTGTCTGAAAGCTCAAGCAAAAAACTCTATGGGGTGTGTAGTTTTTGTGGGGCTACAAGTAGGATGGAGCACGAAAATACCTAGCTGTTCTGCCTCTTTAGCACACGAGCCCAATCTTAACCAAAGTGGAAATTAGGTCTGGGATGGCATTGCCCAAGGAGGGAACTCACTGAAAATTCTGATGGTTATTCCTAGAGCAAAGGACCCGTAGAGTAAATTTTTTTTGTCTGCTCTTCTCTTTGGAACATTGGCTCTAATAAAATAGATACTTGATTCTTATCAAATAAAGATGAAAAAAATAACTGTTTGACCATACAAATTAAACAGAATTTCAGAGCTGCATTAGGTAAAACAAGTGAATAAGTAGCTTTAAGAAGAGACCTAACACTCATGTGGCTCAAAGAAATGTATTCCTCTCCAAGGTCAGCATTTCAGCCAGCAGGCAGTTCTGATCATTGTGGCCATTCAGGAACTCAGGCTGATGGCAACTCTGCCATCTTCCAAATGAGGTGTCCAAGGTCACAATGCCTGGAGGAAGGGGGAAAGAGCAGAAGGTCAAGGCCAGGGAATTCCACTTAAGCAAGTGAGACAGAAATTGTCCACTTCATTTCTGCTCACATGCCATTGGTAAGAGCCAAGATACATGACCAACCTTTGTTGCAAGGGGCTCTGGGAATGCAGCCCTGACAGGGCAGTCACCTACCAGTACAGCTCTACTACTATGGAAAAAGAAAAGAACACAGTTTGGAAGGGCAATTAGCTGTTTCCATTCCAACTGCATTCATTACTGTAACGTGAACTAGGAAACATGCACTGAGCTACAAGGAAGGGAAGACATCTATCTGAAGAAAACTCTGTCCTGTAAAACTGGACTTATGACATCACTACCAACTCAACTCTTCCTAACCACTTGGAATTATGCAAAGGGCAGGTATTCCCTGAAATTCTCTAAAGAGAGATTTCAGATTATCAGGGAGTTTAAAAACTTGATCTTAAACAATCTAACTCAAATACCTACATAAGACCCTAGGATCCCAGTTTGTTTGGACACTTGACCAATATCGATGTGTATAGCTTGGGTAGCCAAAATAAATTAGTTAGATGTATCCGGAGAAACTACACATACACACACAAAATAACCACACCAACAATAACAAATATAACTACCGACATCTGGCTGAAAAACTTGCTCTTGTTGTACTACTTAAACACACAAAAGGTCACTTGCCCATGTACTATGGACTAGAAAAGGCTTTAGTTTAACCAACAGTCTGAGATTAACCTACCTAGGGCAGCAAAACACTTGTACATTTTACCAGAGAAAAGATTAAGTTATAATAATTGCTAATCTTTATTGAGTGCCTACCACATGCTAGCATTTTATATTGATCATCTCATCCTAACCCTCAGAACCGTCCTGTAAAATCTTTATGAAGATATGGAAACTGATGCTCAGAAAAGTTAGGTAACTTCCTTAGGATCTCAGAAGTGATGAATGATAGAGCCAGAATTTGAACAGACCTTCTGACTGTAAAATCTATGCTCTCCTCCTCTACACTACACTGCCTCCAACTATGCCAGGAAGAATTCGTGTTTGAGTCATACAGGGACACCAAAGTATACAGGATAAATTGAGATTATCCTGAGGAGCAGAGGTTAGATTATTCTGTGTGGTTCTAGCAGAGCCAGAAAAAGTGGAAGGAAGGCACTAGAAAGTAGATTTATGTCAAGAAGGAACAAGAGCTTTCCAACAGTCCCAGCTGTCTGATAGGAATGTCAGCTTCCACACATGGTCGTGAGTTCCACTCTGCTGGGGGGTATTCACACAAAGGCTTGACAAACAGTCTTCTGATTTTCTTGCAATGGAAAGTAATTTCAGGGACTTCGAAGGCCGCTTCCAATACTGTGGTTCCTCTGCTCGAACTTGAAATGTACAAGATGTCATTTTATCTTCTTTGAAAACTTTTTACTTCCTTAGGATAATCACAATTTTGGTTATAGAGACTTAGATAGCTGATTATCTGCTTTCTGAACCCATTTTAAGTCCTGTCAATGATTGTAGACTATAACTGAGAAACAGTAGAGCATATAGGTTGAGAGTTCATTCTTAGAGTCAGATCATTGGCCCAATGATTCCAAAACTTACCAGCTGTGTCATTTAAGCTCTGTAGGCTTTGGTCTTCTCAACTGTAAATGGGAGTAATCAAATCTCTCTTACAGTGTTACTGTGTTACATACCATATTATTTAAAAATCCGTAGCATAGCACCTGGGACATGGTAAGGGCTTAAAAATGATGATGTTTTTAAATAAATAATAATAATATAGAACTCAGAGAGCAATGAAAAATCTTAATCACATCTCTAGTCCCAGAATTCTTACCTTTCTCTTGGTAGACAACTGTCTGTAAACGTAACCTAACCACACACACAATATACCACCATCCCCCAAAGTGCTTGATTAGTTGGTTGATTAGAACCCAAAGTTCACTTGGGTGACTTTACTGCCTTCTCCCCACGGGAAGAAGTGTGGGAGTGAGGATGGAAAGGGAGGAGGGTTGCCATCCTCACTGCCACCAGTGAATATGTAGGGAGATCTTTCTCATTTATCACATCTCTCAGGGAAAAGATGTGCAAAATCATCTGGCCTAGAGGAAATAGAACCTAAAGCTCACTCCCCAGGTACACCTGGAATAAGCCACAGCCTTTGAAGCTCCATGCAACCTGCTCTAGCTTTTGAGAGACAGGTCGATATAAAAGTCAAGCAGAAGTTTTTAAATGCTGAGGAAGACTACTGAAACATTACAATTTTGTTGAAAGTTTAAGAATATGTTTTTATGTGTAGGCATGTTTGAAACTTGTTCATATACTGTTTTTTGTTTTGTTTTGTTCCCATAAGGTGTAGAATTTTATATGCATTGTAAGTTGCATAATTTATATAATAAATGAATTTGTTCTGTTGGTGTAGGTGGATACATTTGAATTATTGGAAACCTCAAAGAATGAAGTATTTCCTAGGTACAATGCCTGATGTGTGATATGGCTCTAACAATTGGTATAAAATAATATTTAATACTTATGAAGGATTAGGAACTAATCCAGTACTATTCCAGTACTAGTTCCAGTACTAGGAACTATTTCAGTACTTTATATGCATTGACTCATTTAATCCTCAAATCATTTATAAGGAAGATGCTTTTATAATCCCCATTTTACAGATGAGGAAGAATGCACAGGGAAGTTAAGTAATTTGCCGTGAGTCACACAACTACAGTCAGAGACAGGATCTGAACCCAGGCAATTTGGCTCCAGAGCCTACATCCTGATCACTATTTCTGGTTATCGGACTCTGACCAAGTCCCAGGGGAATCTCAGCCAAAGTAGGCCAGACTTGAAAGGAGCAGCTAGAGAGAGGTCCCAGAGGACCACAGCTGCAGCCCTGGCTTTGCAGTAGGTTGACCTACAGAATGCACTGACCATGCCTCATAGCACCTCGTGGATGACCCTTGATAAACTGACTCTAGTGCTTATATATTTTGTCTCCCCAACTACAAGTCACAGTTGCTCATCTGTCAGTTACATTACTAATTTGTTCATAAATGTCAGCCTCCATTACTGTACTGAGCTCTAACCAGGCCTACCTCTATCCTTGGTAACAATGCATTGTAGCAATAGAGGCCCTGGGTCCAAATCCTATTTCCACAACTCATCACCTGTGTGACTTTGGCCAAGTGACCTTACTTCCTAGAGCAGTCATATCTATAGCCTGAAGGTAATACTTACTGTTAGGACCATGAAGGTTTAAGGTAATAAATGTATACTACCAATTCCCTTTCCTCAACAGCTAACATTTGAACTCTGTAATTCCTTATTTCTGAACTGGATTTGCTTCTTGCCATATATGCATGTCAGAAACACACAGAAAACAGCAATTTAATTTTACTTTCAACATTATTTCTTGATGTTGAAACATTAATATTCTTTAAGAATCATCCGTTTTCAGTTAAGACATTCCATGATGTTGCTGGAGCCTCTTCATGAGGAGTGCCATGAAGCTCTGTTAAAAATCCCTCTCTCAAATAAACTGATTTTTTAAAAATTGTAGTAGAATACACATAACATAAAATTCACCTTCTTAGCCATTTTAAGTGCACAGTTCAGTAGTGTTAAATATATTCACATTGTTGTGCAATCCATCTCCAGAATGCTTTTTATCTTGCAAAACTGAAACTCTACACTCACAAAACAACTTCTCATTTTCTTCTCCACCCACTGCCAGTCACCATTCTACTTTCTGTCTCTGTGAACAAGACTACTCTAAGGGCCTCACGTAAATAATCATACAATGTTTGTCCTTTTGTGACTGGTTTATTTCACTTAGCATAATGTCCTCAACATGTTCACCCATGTTGTATCATGGGTCAGAATTCCCTTCCTTTTTAAGACTGAATAATATTCCATTGTGTGCATATACCACATTTTGTTTATCCATTCATTTATCAATGAATATTTGGGTTACTTCCACTTTTGGCTATTGTGAATAATGTTGCTATGAACATAGGCATAAAAATATCTCTTTGAGACCTTGCTTTCAGTTCTTTTGGGTATATAACCAGAAATAGAATTGCTGGTCATATAATCATTCTATTTTTAATTTTTTGAGAAACTGCCATAGTATTTTCCACAGCATTACCATTTTACATTCCCACCAAGAGTTCACAAGGGTTCCAATTTCTCCACACCGTCACTAACGCTTGTTTTTATTTTCCAGTTTTGTTGATAGCAGCCATCCTAATGGGTGTGAGATGGTATCTCACTGTGGTTTTGATTTTCATTTCCCTAATAATTAATGATGTTGAGCATCTTTGCATGTGCTCTTTGGACATTTGTGTATCTTCTTCGAAGATATGTCTGCTCAAGTCCTTTGTCCATTTTTAAATCAGATTGTTTGGGTTTCTTTTGTTATTGAGTTGTAGGAGTTCTTTATATATTTTTGATATTCATTTCTTATCAGATATGTGTTTTGCAAACACTTTCTCCCACTCTGTGGATTGCCTTTTCACTCTCTTGATTGCGTCCTTTGATCCAAAGAGTTTTTAATTTTGATGTAGTCCAATTTATTTTTTTCTTTTGTTGCCTGTGCTTTTGGTGTCATACCCATGTATAGACTGCTTTTTTATGCATAGGGCTAATAAGGCAAGAATCACTATCTCTTTACAGACTGTCTGGGAATCCAAAACCTTTGCCTCAAACATTCCCAAGGGAGCCTTGTGAGTAAATAAACAGAGCAAACCCTGCTGCAGGAACACCACCGAGGTTACTAGGCATAAAATTGGAACCCCTTGTTTGTTTATCTGGCAGCCTGTGCATGGAAGCCAGAGGGCACTGAGATGCCAGGAGCAGGCTTGAGAAGCTCCTTCAGTTCAGCCCTGCCTGCTGTCACAAGCGGGATAGGCAGCCCGTGTGGAGGGTCATGTGTCAGTGCGTAATCACTAAGAAAAGCAACTCTCTGAAGGGCTGATCAACACGTCAGGGTCAGGACGCATCACATGGATATGTGGATGCCTTTCCGTGTGTGTGCGCATTTTAAGTACCTATTCAGACCTGTCAAACATGATCAAGTGTCTTTAATTAAGTGCCTGGCCCAGTCTGTATGCACACATATGCAACTGTTCATTTCTACGCACTGTAACTTGATGAACATCTTCTATGGAATTTCATGTTAACTTATTTATACCTAAGCAAGTAAATAAAATACACGTTGAAAGAATTTTTCCTCTTTTGCCCACTCTTGGTATTCCAGTAAACATTTTTATATTTCATACACACAAAATCCTCTCCAACTCTTTATGCAGCCAAAATAAGACTTAGAATCTAGAGGTGGGCGAACAGTCACTTAACTGTCAAATATCTCTAGTGAATTTTGTTTGCTTCAAATGCTCTGGCAAGCATTTGAAACAATGCACTGTGTCTAGCACTACTTCTCTTAATTTTTAATCCTGGATGTATTTCAAGGGGAATTTAATCCATCTGGTTCTGATTTACTTACTCTTAGCTCATCAGAGTGGTACTTTGTAACTGATGTTTGATGTCCAGAATGCCTTATGGGTTTTTAGGTCATTATAAAAATTCCCCCCTGCCTGCCCATCTGTCCCTCCCAAGCACTGACCATAATCAAGAAGTTGTATTTTATTTATCTGACATAATTTTAAATGACCAGAAATGAGTACTTGACCAAATGTCAGAGCTTTCAGCCCTCCATAGTCACGATTTTGGAGTGTGATATAGTGGAAGGCCTGGGGTGGCAGGTTGCTGGGGGCTGTGCGTGCTCAGCGGGGCCCTACTGCTCAGGAGGCAAGACCACACACTCTGCGCTGCCCCCGGGCTTGAGGTCTGTGTCCACGGTGGATGTCTCTAGACGCCGGGAGCAGAGTTCTGAAACCTCTTTCATCTAGCACTCACACACGATGCCACAACCTCTCCCACGCCTGTGGCACACGCAGACATAAACAGGCCCCAAGACAAGCTTTCTCATCATACGTGCAGTCTCTTTATGATGACTTAAAAACAAGCTCTTGACTCAATAAGCCCTGCTGTATCAGGAAAATGACGTGCTTCACTACTCGTGCCCTTCCACATCCTACCAATAGGAAACTTAATACCACCTTCTCAAGCCTTGGCCCTTCTCAGAGTCCTTCAGAGAAGACCACAGAATGCTTAAATATCTCTCATGATGAGAAGAAAATTTAGTCTATCATTAGACTAAAAACATTGCGCAGTTTTAGCACTGGAAGCGGTCTTTAGGAGCACATAATCTTGACCATCGCTATATCTGCAAATGATAAACTGTCCATTTTACTTCTGCATTTGTTCTTTCTTTTAAATATCAGTGATGTATGGTCATGGCTTTAGTCAGCATCTCCATTCACCAGTCACTCAATAAAACTTTGCTGAGCACCTCCTTTGTGTCAGATACCCTGTGAGGCCCTGAGGCGTTCAGAAGGCAAGCAAGCTTATCCTTGCAAGAGCCACACGTTCATTCCCTGTCCATTGAAAGCTAACAGCTCAGAGAGTCCTTTCCCCACTGATGCTCTGTCCTTGTGGACCAACAAGTGATGTCAACTGTGAACAGGCAAAGAGTTTCAGAGGTTGCCAGATTGTCACAGATGACTTTTGAGAACCCACTTTCATTCCTAAGGCTTCTATCAATAAATCTTGCTGACGGCCCTCTTGTTTTGATTTGTGAACTGTAGCTCTATTAGTTTTCCTACCTGACAAAGACGCTCTGGATGGCATTTTGGAATTCACAGGAAATAAAGAAAACCTATATTGATCAATGTCTGTTGATGAACCCTATTCAGCTAACAAATAAGCATTCTGCCAGCCAGCATAGAATCCCACCCTACAGAGAGCTGCAGAGAAACATCACAGGGAGGGAGAGGAGGGTGATGAAACACCTCTTAAAAAGAGGTCGACTAACCAAAACAATTCTTCTTTCTTCCTTTTTTTTTTTTTTTTTTAAGAAAGGACTCTATTAAGGACTCTATTAAGTTCTGAAAACTTAAGAGTCTGAACAGAAATAACAAGTCAATGCTAACTTACAAAAAAAAAAAAAAAATGCACGTGGAGGCAAAGCAGACAAGAGTAAAGGGCTGCACGAGCATTAGTCAAAAATACTTCTTGCTTCCTTTTAAAAACAGTTTCCTCAGCTTGAAATCATTCGTCTTTTGCAACATCAAAACCAAATGTATGAACAATTTATATAAACTCTAGTACTGCAAATATCACAGTGCCTCATTACATCTCAACCTTCTGCATGTTGAATATTTCAGTGGTGCTTTTAGGTCTTAATGTGAATATGGAATTCTTAGAAGTGAGAAGGTAGTAACCCATCACTGGCAACTTCACCTTTGTGATATTTACTTTTATCAGTTTATAGAAGTAGAAAGCTTCTTTTCGAACTGATTTGCTAGCTTTTCCATTTCCCTTAACGACAGCATTTTACTATCATACCATAAAGGAAAACTTTTCAAGCTACCGATTCATCTTGCAGTGAGGTCATCTGAATTTTTAGGACCTTAAATAGGAATCGTATTGTGAAAAGAATGAGCCTAGCTCATACCAGACAAGCTGAGTGCTTATCTTACCAGGACACAGGCTCCCCAGTGGGTGGAAGAGATGGCCATTACTGCCTTTCTTTCCTTCTCCATTAGAGTTAAGCAGATACGGTTAGTCACTGTGTAAGGGAGCATGTGGAAGTGGAAGTATTCAAGTTTATGTGTGGTTGCCAGGTCTAAGTCAGCCAGGCAGTCATTTCTCTGGGAGCCTAATGTAGGCACTAAATTTTGCACTCACCCACCAAATGGGTATACTTGCCCCTTAATCTGTCTTCCTGCAGGAGGGCTCCCCTGGCACCATCCAGCCTGAACGTGGGACCAGCCTTTCCCTGGAGCCCCTTCCCGTGAATTACAGCCTGCAGCATGGGGGCTGAATAGAAAACAGCCTCCAGAAACTCAACTGGAAGGGCTGACCGGAATTCAGCTTAATGTGGAGAATGGCAGGAAAGCTTCTATTATTCTACTTCATTCTATCTGCTGTGAGGCAGCACGGCGCCTGGAGTCTGACCGAGCTTAACTCATTTCCCTGGATTTCCGAGTCATAGCCACCGTACCTACTAAAGCCAAATATCTCACTCCCGAGGCTCACTACACTTCCTGATATAGGATGCACTTGCCTGTCTCCTGGTGACCTTAAACACTAATAAAGGAGTCATAATATGACCTAGACAAGACTTGGAAGCCAACCAGATTGCAAATGATTGACGGGAGCGCTTTCAGTTATCTACTGTTTGTCCTGACACTTTGGCGTGGTTCTTTTTATTATGATTGTGGGAGTAGGAAGCTTAACAACACAATACAGGCATTGCTCTCCACATTGGTGAAGCTGAGTCTAAGGCGTGGCAAAAGAAACTCCGTGTTACAGACTGGAAACCCACAGGCACCAGCTACAGTTTTTGCTCTCCTTTCCCCTGGGTTGCTGGAATGGTGGCAATGGCACTTTGGAAACAATACTTCAATGTGAATTTTCTCCAATTCTGGGTATAGGGTTAAAGGAGGAAACTCTCTCGCTGACTTTTTGCATCGCTGACTGCTCTAATTATCTCTGCTTGCTGTTTCTCAAATGTTGTTGTTAAAGTGATTAGCATTTCTGCAGAAAGAATTCACTGTCCTTGTTAACTGGCTATACTCCAATATAAAATAAAAAGTTAAAAAAAAAAAAAAAGAATTCACTGTCCTATCCTTTCTTTTTTAAATCTTTTTATTTTCTTCCAAAATAAGATAAATGTTTGGTCTGATGCATAATGCAGATCCACGATTAAACTATCCACTCGAATTACGAATCAGGACTGGGGAGATTACTGGAGTCATCTCTTAGGTTTGCTGGTTGTCATGTTTCAGTGTCTTTAAGCTCAAATTCCTCTTTTTTTGAGGAAGGCTTTTTATATTTCCACTATTCCTATTCCTGTCTACTTAATACATTTAGATTCAGAAGGTCATCTTATATTCGGCTGGACAGAGAGGTAGGCTGCCCAAATGTTAGTTGCTCTTTTGTATTTGGAAAGTATCCACTAAATCGTCAACTTGCAATGAGTTCTTGTGAAACCCACCCTGGAAGTTTCAGTCTGCCAACCTTGGAGACCAATGGCCTAAAGTGATCTATCACAGCCATGACTAGGAATCTATATGAGGATTCCTATATGCTCATCCTTCCTATATGAGCAAAACCAAATGGAATCAGATTCCTCCATCCAGTGTACCAGGGTCAGACTGGACTGGCACATTATTCTCCATGACAACAGCCCCCAGCAGGCAAGGGTATGCTATGAACATCATTTCTAATGTATTCCCTTTACATTATTACCTTATTTCATTTCTGTGTTGAAGAATCCCTCCACTTCTTTTTAATCTATTCTATTCGATTTAGATTTAACTAATACTTTTGAGTTTCTACAATGTGCTGGGCATTGTGTTAGATTCTTTCTCATATGATAATAATAAAACTTATACCTAATATTTATTATCTAATATTTACATGCCAGGCACTGTTGAAATACTTTATGTGAATTAACTCACTTAATCCTTGCATCAGTCCTATGACAAGTTTTATTTCATTTATCAAGAAAAAGTTCATGGATTTATATTGTGATTCTTACTATATAGATGATAATTCTAAGGTTCAGAGAATTTTAAGCACCTTGCTCAAGGCCAAGGACCAAGAACCAAGATTCACACCTAGAACCTTATCTATGTAGAGCACCCTCCATCTATCTTGGCTGTATTGCATAAATCCATAGAAAACTAATCTTAATTCTCTTGGATGCTTGCTTCATCTAACTAATTCTTAGACCTGGGTTGTTTCTGTTATACAGATTTTTTAAAGTAAATTTCTGAATTATTCTTCTACTGGTCTGTTGTAGATCGATACTAACACATAGAGAAGTTAACCTGATAACAGTATCTGAACACAACATAATTGTAGGAGAGCAGACCCAACCATCAAACAGATATCATGGTAGAAACATACTTTAATTCTCATTGACTACAAGGTTGCAAATTCCATGTTCTACACAAATAATTAATGCAAAACCATGGTTGGTACCTCTGGAAGTTACTTTAATTCATTTGCTGTGTTTGGTTACTCACTTTGGTTATGAAAATATTATAACACATTAGTGATCTTCTATTGAACAGAAATTCCCTATGAAATAATCTGGAGCAGAAAGCTAAAATGAAGTCTTTAAAATTATTTAAATATGTTCGGGTTCAAAGGGTTTTTCCTTTCACTTTCCTTTAAATTCATGTCCATTTCCTTAGTCCTCTTTTTCAAAGATTTATTTTTCATCCTTTCAATCACCTTTGAAGACCCTCCAAGTTCTCTGTTTCTCTCAAGTTGTGAAGCCCAGAAATGGACACAACCTACCAACAGTGGGTAAGACATGGAGACTATTTAAAGATTCTTACCTTCCCTTCTTATATTCTAAATTCCACATATTGTACTCAGAAAGCACCATACTCTAATACATTGCCTCTTTAGCACAAAAGATAATCAATAATCTCCAGATTTTTATTTACGGTTTTTTGTTGTTGTTTTTTTTGGTTTTTGTTTTTTGCACACCCAGATTAAAATTGACAAATGTATGGTCTGGTTTTCTTCTTGAATTAACCACTTTGCCTTTCTCCCTTAATCTCAGACCTGGGTGGGCTTTGTTTTTGCCTGTCCCTCACTTTGGAGGCATCTGAATCCTTTGTGTTTGCTCTGTCCCCCTGTCCAAGACTTTAACTTTAAACACAACTCCAGGATCATAACCTGTAGAATAAACTATTTCCCCAGGATACCATAGTGACCTGGTAATAATGTCCGTCTCTTGAGTATGTCATAGCCCAGTCCACAAGTATAGCTGGTACAAAATTTCATATAAAAATATCATCTGCAAAGCACTGGGCCAATTATTTTTTAAATCAACAAGCTCCTAACATAAGTTTGATGTCATTTGCAGATGAGAAAACTGGGCTGGATGAAGTTGATTGCTTCAGTGACGCAACTAACCCTGCCTCAACTCTGCTCTATCTAGAGGGAGGAAAGCAGAGACTCCATAAACACACAGGGTTCCCACAGCTCATATGTGAGGAGGAAGACAGCCTGGGGGTCCCTTGTTTTAAGCAGGGCTGCTCTCCACTGCAGTATCAGGGACAATCACCCTTGAATCTCCCAGAGTGTCTTCTTCCAAGAGACTGATTCAGACACAGATCCTACTCTTGTTTATCTTTTCATTTTTTAAAATATGCATCAGGAAGAAAGCCCTAAGGTCTCTTGTAAAAATGTCACTGAAATGTCTCCTAGTGATTTCTCAGCAGCTATTTTTCCTTGAAATAGATTTTTTTCCCTAGCATTTCACCAGATATTAATGGAAATGCTAAGCTAAATTTTTAGCCATCCTTGCATGCATTGATAATTAATAAACTGACTTCCATTTTTGGTTTTATAAATCTATATATTTCTGCTCTTGGTTATATGAATTATAGTGATGAGGGACTATTAAACCATGAGAAAGTACAATAATTTTTTTCAATTTTGACATAAAGATTATTCCAAGGATAGAGATTTCTTACGGATTTTTAATCATTTATACATAATGAAATAAAAATATCCTTTTAGATTTTCAAATATATTACTTAAGCCAAGATGGGGGTCTGTCATTTTTAATTTTTGTACATGCTTGATTTATGTTTCATTTGTTTCAGACTGTGGTATATGAAAAGGGTGAAATTTTTTCCAAGGTGGGAGGGGGCTTTGATTACATTTTATTTCCTCCAAAGCTTGTTAGTCTCGGGAATCAGAATTCTATATTTTCCCAGAAAAATCTAAGTTGTTTGACCTAAAAGAAGCTTCAGAGATTATTAATATCAGTGTTGCTCAGAGGAGCCCTAGGGGCTCCTCAGACACACCTGAAGACAGGGGCAGGGAAAAAAGTCAGTGCAGGCTGGGATGGGGGAGGGTGGAGACAGATAGTGGAGTCCCCAGACACTGAACCAGGGCAGCTCCACTTTTGATCTGTTTTATGCACTGAACTTCTGTGTAAGGTTTCATTTGAGAAGGCTACATGTGCTACCAGGAATATTAATAATGTTGCTAACAATAAAAAAGACTTGAAATCCAATAGTCAAATGCCTAAATTTTATAAGTGAGGAAACTGAAGTTCAGAGAGAATAAATGATTTGCTCAAAGCAGCACAGCTAGTAAAAAGTTGGCTGACAATGATTCTTAAAAATTAAAAGGCTATGTTCAGTTTAATCAACATTTATCAAAGGCCTACTAAGTGTAAGGTACTATGCTAGGCCTCCAAGGAATAAAGAAAACAGCATATAGCCCTAGTATAGAAACCTAGTATAAAATGCTAAAGAAAAGAATACTAAAGATCATTCCATCTAACCTATTGGTTTTAGAGTTAGAAGCTTTCCAAAAAACACACTGCAATTAAATGGCAGAATCAAGACATGAATCTAACTTTTAAAACCCCAATTATAATGCACTTTCCACTATACCATGATGCCCCCAAATTTGGTTCATGAACACCTAGTCTCTCAGGGTGATCTTCCACTTGAAAAATCCGACTGAAAATTTGCATTTTAAAGGTTCTGAAAAGTCCTATAGTAAAGAACTGTGCTTAGCTACAGTTCCAAAACCTATGCTATAGAATACTATTCATGCCATATAAATTTAAGTCCCAAAGAACACAGTTGAGAGATTCTGCACTATATCTCTCCTCCCCTAGATTTTACTAGGTATGAAACTGAACTCCAGTAGGACCTTCTTTTAAAAACCACATTTCCATGGTTTATACATAAATCGGGCTTGAGAAATGTACTCTTAGTGATGTGTTAGACCAGATGTAATATTCACATATACATATTGTATTTGAATGCTATAGAAAATATTATGTTCATATGTCCAAATAAGCGTGAATTAAATGCAATATACAAAATGCTAACAATGTATTGTTTTAGCCTTAATATCAATTCATATCTGTTCATATCCACCATGAGAGGCCCAATGCTGTTTATTTTCTTCCTAAATATAATGTATGCATTGTAATTGGCCAGAAATGTTGAATTATTTTTAGTAAGAATTGGTGAATAACTTCTTGCCCAATTTTCAGAGATAAAATAATTTTTCTGCCAAGTGAAAATCAATTTTTTTCTTATAAAATACATACACCTTGGTGCATTTTGCTTTGGTAAGAATGCTAAAAATAGAAAAGGAATAAATAGTAAACATTTCTCCAAAAAATACCAGGTAAAGTACACCACCCAAAATAATACTGTAAGCCTTGGGAGGGAACCTGTTCTTGCAAGATTTGCAGACGAATTTTTCAAGATTAAAAGTGTTTATATAAGTTCACAAAGTCTTGGATCTTTTCCCAGACTAAACCTCCAACACTTCTGAGGCTGGCCCATCACTAATATTTACAATATTTTGACATTTCATAGGACGGATGCCTAGGCCTTCCTGATAGGCAGGCTTCCTACTAGGATGGAGTGCTGAAACAGTTTGCAGTGTGTGAAAGGCAGTCAGACAGCACTGGCGTTTTGCAACAGGAAGGAAATGATTTGTAGGTACCACGAGCTTGTTGTATCTTGTCAGCTTTGTTAGTTGAGAAACATCACTGGGGACCCAGTAGTATAGAGAGGGCCAGGCCACGCTGCCCACCTGACAATCACTCCTTGCCAAGCAATTTGAGGCCTGTGTTTAGGCGATGTTCCTTCCTGTAGCATTACATTTTTGAACAGAAACCTTTTAGAAGCGAGACCTCAAGTGTGCTGATTCTCTTAACCCTTTTATTTATTGTTTTTCTTTTTGGCCGCACCGTGTGGCATGCAGAACTCCCCGGACCAGGGATCAAACCTGTGCCCTCTGCAGTGGAAGCGTGGAGTCTTAACCACTGGACCGCCAGGGAAGTCCTATTTATTTATTTGTTTGTTTGTTTTTGGCTGCGTTGGGTCTTCGTTGCTGTGCACGGGCTTTCTCTCTAGTTGCGGCAAGCAGGGGCCACTCTTCAGTGCAGTGTGCGGGTCTCTCACTGCAGTGGCTTCTCTTGCTGCTGAGCACGGGCTCCAGGCACGCACGCCTCAGTAGTTGTGGCTTGCAGGCTCCAGAGCGCAGGCTCAGTAGTTGTGGCGCACGGGCTTAGTTGCTCCGTGGCATGTCAGATCTTCCTGGACCAGAGATTGAACCCGTGTGCCCTGCATTGGCAGGCTGATTCTTAACCACTGCGCCACCAGGGAAGTCCGAGGGAAGTCCTCTTAACCCTTTTAAATAAGACCTAGCGTAGTGACTTACACTTAGTAGGGCTTTAATAGTAAGAATTTTCAACAAATCCATGCACTTACCAAGTTGGAACATGTAAGATAAAGTAAATCCTGTGCTCTCTGGTAACATATACCTCTAATGATCCACTTATCCACTGTGATTTGTTATTTTTTTTCCAATTTGGTCATTCCTAATAATGCTTCTAAAACATTGCATAATTATTGTACCTTCATGGCCAACAGCAATAGTAGAATAAAGCCACAGGTGCTCTCTTACCTGCTAAATTAGGATTCTCCTCCAAAATCATTGTTGTTACTTGGCTGCTTTTAAGAGGTCCATTTCCCTTAGATTACGAGGGTCCACACCTGCAATATTTATGCTCAAGTTTCTCCAATCTCAATAGTTTTCATGTGTGATCAGGTATAAGAAACTCTGTTAGGAAAGAGAGAAACGGAGGAGCTGTGGGTCCTGCTCCCAGAGAGCTTCGATCTCATTATGGAATCAAGCCAAACACAAATACAGGCAGTAGCGCTGATCAGTCACTTATTAGTGACATTTGAAAGTGCTACTGTAGAAGTAGGGATTCGGATGCTCATCTTGACAAAAAAGAAGATCAATAATTGCACGTTCATCTACCCTTTAGAGAATGGGGGATAGAAACGAGACTATCCTCATTCATCATATGATTTAAAGCCAAAAATCAAGGCTGCCATTCTTCCTGAGGTATGTGTGTGCTTTCTCCTCCATCATCCACAGGAGTGTCCAAGCCTTTACTCCTTTCTTTTCCTACCTGGACCCAGCCTAACTGTTTATGGGAGTTTGATCTTTCACTTTCCAGAGTTCTACAGCAGGATTAGAAAGGGGCCAATCTAACAAGAGAGAAGAAGAAATGAGCACACCCATAATGATAATCCCAACTGGGGTTCTCTTCTTCTAATTGGTCACCATGTCTATGAATGTGCTTGATAATTTACAACTTGCAGTCCTGTGACATGGGCTTAGTCTATTTGAAATGCAGTTCCCAGGCAACCTGGGGGCAGCTCTCAGCAGTGAAACATTTAAGGTGGCAAGCAAAAGGTGCCTGTCTGGGAGTCCAGCCCTATTAGAATATGTCCTGTGAGGTAAGCCTGACAGTTGAAGGGAATAATTGCAAGAAGCTGTCTAACTGCCATGGCAAGAGAAACTTAACCCAAGTGTTTTCAGGTGACTGCCAGCCCTGGGCCTGGCTCCCTTCCATGGGCCCCACAGCACATGGCCCTGTATGAAGTGGGTGTTTTACAGCAAGTTACAGCAACGCAGCTGTTTGCACTAGAACTTAACCCAGGTATGCCAGACAGCTGTGCCAAAGCACGTCTTACTGTTTCATTAATTCAAAAGCAACCCACATAAAAACACTACGTGACCCTGACTGCTGGTTTCAGTTCTATGTCAAGAACTGGTTATTTAATTCAATTTAATAAAACATTTTTGTGTACCAAATATGTGTTTGACACCTGGAAATAAAGAAGGTACAGACCCTGACTCAGAGGCAAAAACATCTCCCCAGCTGGTAAGCAACATCCTGTCCAGTAGGAATAAACACACACACATTATAATTCAATGATAGGTGCAAAAATAGAAATAAATATGAACTAAATGGTGAAACAGAAAAAAGAATGGTTACTTCTGACTACTCCTGATAGTCAGAAGTGGCTTCCCAAAGGTGATGCTATTTGAACTGGAATTTGTAGGATAAATAAAAATCCTCTAGGCAGAAAAGAGAGGGAAAAGGCCTAACAAACAGAGGGAATATAATGCACCAAAGTATGAAATGCAAAATATGGTGGGAGAAAAATGAGTGGGTTATATTTATTGAGGTTAATTCTTGAACAAATGAGCCTGGGTGAGCAATTCCTGCTTATAAAGCCCTGGGTGTCATGCCTGCAATTGTAACCTGTACAGTACCCATGGGGAGCCTCTAAAGGGTGTTTCCCAGGGTGTGACATGACTCTGGCAGCCCCCAGGGGAGAATACATTGGAGGAGGAAACTCGGGGCAGCTGAGAGGCTACTGCAACAGTCCAGGCAAGAGAAAGTGAGGGGCTGGAGTGAGGTGTTCACCGTGATGACACTGAGGAAAGGATAATTCTGTTGGATGGGCTCAGAGAAACTGCAAGTTTCCCCATTCGTTCTGTAGCTGGACTTTGGGGTTTGCTGTACACAGATTTGTTGGTGAGTGAAAAGGACCATCATGGTTAGAAAGGAGTCTTAATGGAAGAATACTAAAATGATAGAATTATAGGACATTAACATTGAAAACTATCCAAAGAGATCTATTCCAACTCCCCCATTTACCTACAAGTGAGTTGGCTAATTAATGGCAAATTCCAGCCTGGCAGCCAGGTCCCCAGGCAGTGAGAAACTGGGTTGTTTTGTGGGGTATTGTTATGGGTTGAACTGTGTACCCAAAAAAGAGATATTGAAGAAGTCCTAACCCCCAGTACCTATGAATGCAACCTTATTTGGAAATAGTGTCTTTGCAGGTGTAATCACGTTGAAGTCACTAGAGTGGGCCCTAATCCAATAGGACTGGTGACCTTATAGGAAGGAGATAGCCATGTGAAGACAAGGAACACGGAAGAATGCCGTGTGAAGATGGAAGCAGAGACAGGAGTTACTTGGCTGCAAGCCAAGGAAGGCCAAGAATTATGGCCACCCCAGAAATTAGGAAGAGGCAAGGAAGACTCCACTCAGAATCTCAGAGGGAGCATGGCCCTGCCAACACCTTGATTTCAGACTTTAGGTCTTAACAACTATGAGAGAGTAAATTTCTGTCGTTTTATGCTACCTGTTTATAGTAGCTTAAAACAGCCCTAGGTACCAAAGGGGAAGGGGGGTGGAGCTAATTAGGAGTTTGGGCTTAATATGTACATACTACTATATATAAAATAGATAACAAAAAATGACTTACAGTATAGCAAAGGGAACTATACACAATATCTTGTAATAGACTATAATGGAAAAGAATCTTAAAAAGAATATGCATATATTTATACATATATATATATGTCTAGGTGAATCACTTTATGTACACCTGAAACTAAGACAACATTGTAAATCAACTATATTTCAATTAAAAAAAAAAAAAACAGCCCTAGGAAACTAGGTAGCCCTAGGAAACTAATACAGATATCATTAATGTTTGAATGGTGTGTGTGTAAGCTTAAATAGCTTCGAAGATAATGCCTAATGCAGAGCTAAAAAAAATAAGACTATAAATTTTACACACTGTAAACCAATTTGTTTCAATAGTAAATCTCATTATCACATTTTTCACACAATGAAAAGATTTTAGCAAGTAAAATTTGAGTATACTTTATAAAGCATTTTTATCCATTATCTCATATAATCCTCACACCAGTTCTGGGAAGTGGGACTCGTGAGAAAACCACTGATTGTCTTAGAGTTACCCAGTGATGGAGTAAAAGTCAAATTACAAGACTTCCGGCTTCAAATCCTGGGCTGTTGCCTGCATTCTGCCCCATCGGTGACTCTAACCGCTCATGTCTGCTGAGAATCATTCAGGATAAACTGAGGTTACGGATGAGGAAGATCTCTGCACTGCAATTGCTTACACGTGTATTCAAAAAGAGTGGGCTAGAGATATTAGTGCAAGTGCCAGCAAGCAGGTCTACTTCCAGGAAAGAAACACTACTGATACAATGTAATAATGTAAATAGTCTAATTCGTTCCAACAAACGTGTATATTCAGAGATTTGAGGAGTAGAAAAAAGAGCCTATAAAATGACATGTGTTGCATCTCCTCCCTAGCTGTCTCCCGAGTCTGAAAAAATAAGCTTTCTTTATAAATATAAAAAGGGATATTTATAGCCTTGGAAACCAGAACCAACTCAGCTTCCCTGAAACAAGAGGGGTCTCCTCTTGCCTCACGCATGATCCTATAATTTACTATCTCAATTCTCATTGTGGGATTTTTTTATGGTTGATAAGAAAAATCATGCCTCAGGCAAGTGACACGGTTCAGTTTTTGTTGTTTTTGATTTGGAGTTTTTGTTTGTTTATTTACTTTTTTTATTTTTGAGGCATTAAAAAACTCATGTAGGTAGTTTCAGGGAGACAGCTGACCAACAATTAAACGGAAGAGGAGGACTCAACTTCTTGAAATAATGTGATACATGGCCCAAAACGCCATTTATCAGAAATTGGCTAACAGTATTATGTTAATTACAGCTGTGCCATGCCTCTGGCCTGTGTGGAGGAAGGGGTGTGGGGAGAGAAGGAAGAGGAAGGAAGCCTCTCCACATGTACAGATCAGTGAATGACAGTGGTTTCCTACTAGCAATCTTATGGATCTTTATTAACGTAGCAGGAGGGTAATATCTAGTCCCAGCCAGGAGGAGTCCTTGACACAGCAGCAGTGAAGCGTTACATTTCTAAGAACTAACCAAGCTTTGGGTCATTCTCTGTTTTATCTCCTATAAGTACTTAAAAGTCAAGGATAGTGACTCAAAGGGGAACCTCAGCCTTTCATCTTTCTGACTGGGCTGAAGGCAAATTCATGACCAATCCTCCATCCAGGCCATAAATGTATATCATGTTTGGTCTCAGGACAGACACCAGAAACGCAGCAAATAATGTCTGTCTCCACATCTGCACTAAAGACCTTCTCCATTAGAGCTGTGACTCTGAGCGTGTGGAAGAGTTCTCCAGACTCAGGATATTTGCCCAGTTGATGAAGAGTTTCAGTTGTTGCTTTGAATGTACTGACACATGCTCACAAAGCCTTCTCCACCCTTCATCCACGCACACCCTTAAATAAAAGTCAGGTTAATTATGTTACAATATAATCCAGAGGAACATCCAAATTCTTCACTGGAATGTCAGGTATTGTCCATTATTTTAAATAAAGAAGTCATGAGTTACATGTTGGAAGTTTGGTTTTCTTTTTCTTTCTTTTTTGGGGGGGGGAGGTAACAGATTTTTATTTTAATATTTATTGTAAAAGGACTTGGATTTGCCCTATAGCTTTTAAAGTAAAAATTGTCATCCCCCCATAACCCCACACGCTTGCAAATATTTGCAAAGATTTTATCCAAAAGTTCCAAAGGTCGAGAAGCATCTCATATAGATAATTGAGACACAACAACTAAATTCAACAGATTTAATGCAGATTTTTGTGGCTTTAAGAATTAAAACACGATCCCCACTCACCTCTTAACATCTGTCCCCACATTGCTTACGAGAAACTGAGTGCCTAGCCAACCCCAAGGCTGTGAACGGCCATCCTGGAATAGGAACCCACAGCCAACCCAGGGCACCACACACAGCTTTTGACTTTTCGCCCATTAGTTAGTTACTCTGCCCAGATTTCCAGGAGAAGAACAAGACTGCCTGCTCCTCCACTGCCCGAGAGCTGCGAGTGACCTCCCAGAAGCACAGTGGAGCTCGCGGGGCAGTTGCTGTGAGGTCTGGGACTCCCCCAGCACTGAAGCGGTTAACTTGTAGGAAGACCCAGAGAAAGAAAAACAGACTAAGAACTGCCTTGTGCTGGGAGGAGGGCTAGAAAACGAGGCTGTTGCTGTTGTTTTCATTGTGTGCACTCTAATCAGGGAGAGTAAGAACAATGGTGCATGTAATGCTGATTTTGGAACGTGTCCATGCAGCTTTTCCCAGGCTAGACAGCCTTGGGAACAACTGATAGAGTGGCACACCAGGAGCACAGCCTCAATCACCAAGCCCAGGGCAGGGCAGCCTTTTCTGTGGATAAAATATGTGAGGGATGACAAGAATCTTCCCAGCATGGGAAGTGGCAGTAACAAAAAAATACACAACAGGGGAAAACTGTGAAGGTTTTGCATCTCCCAGCCCGGCCACCGGGACGGGACATGTTATTTGAAAGATAGGAGACTTCTCCTTCTGCCCACCCATCCCATTTTTCTCTTTTGTTTGTTTGTTTCCCTCTTTGCATTCAACTTGCCCTCCCTTTCTCCCCCACTCCCATCCCCCAAACTCCCTCCACCACACTTTGAAGCGGAGATGAAAGCCCTGTGTCGTGGCTGCTGGCACCAAGCAAGCAGGGGGACCGCTGAAGTGTGCTTTAGTTTAAGATGCTGTATGTTTCTCCCAAGGAAAAGGGGGGAAAAATCAGCTTGAAACAATACATCGCATTTTGCTGGGGAGCATACTTTATGTAACTAGGACTCAAACATGGTCCTAATTTTTCAAAGCTCTTGTCTCCAAGGATAAGGGAAGAGCTTAAAATGTGGTGTCCTCCCTCAAAGTGAATGCATATAACTGTGAGGGCTTGGGAGTGCAATTGTTTAATAAAATAAAACAAGAAAGAGACAAAAATCAGGGGCATGAGCTTTTTGGTATTGACGCAGCAGCAGATCACACAACTTTCTCAAGTGTTATTGACACAGCTCCCTTATTTTGAAACAGCACATTCAAGCTATGCGGTACTAAATGATTCTGAAGGAATGACTTCCATACATTTACTTAATTATTTTCTTACCAGACTTAGCAAATAAAAATTCAACCTTCATTCATTAATCGTGCCAATGTACCAAACTAGCGTAAAAGATGTTAATTGGGAAAACTGGCTGTGAAGTATAGGGAACTCTCTGTACTATCTTTGCAACTTTTTTGTAAATCTAAAACTACTGTAAACTAAAAAGTTTATCAAAGAGAAAAAAAAAAATTCAGGACACCCAGTTAAATCTGAATCTCAGCTAGACAATGATAAATCTTTAGTATAAGTATGTGCCAGGCAATATTTGGAATAAACTTATGCTAAAAATATACTTGCTATTTATCTGAAATTCAAATTTAACTAAATGTCCTATAATATATCTGGCAACTATACTAGTTAGGATAGTTTTAAAATCAACTTATCTTTTTAAAAAACTTACGTTAAAACATTTTTAAAGCTTTGTTATAACATGAATTTATTTGCTATTCGTCAAATTTGAATGTAGGAATATTCAACATATCGTTCTTACAACAACACAGACTACCTGTAGTAAGGCCTTTCTGTGTCCCTGTCAACCTACACATACACACATATATACAACACCCTACACTTCCCCTGCCCCCCGTCCCCCAGCAGGCATATTCCATAGGGATTTTAAAAGGATTCTATGTATGTATTTTTTCCATCAAAGAAAGGGCTGGCTAATGTGTTGCTTCGAGCAATAGGTCAATATTTATAATCAACTCCTACCATGGAAAGTGCATATAGCTCCCACTTGGCCATTTCTTAAAACTGCAGCTGTTTTGTCAAATAGCAATAGCTCATGAGATCTAAATGAAGCATAATTATTTTTGGTTAAAAAATTTTCCCCAATTTATCTTCTTAATGCCCTGAAACCTGGTTTTATTATTTTTTGTTTAGTTTTTTTAAAAAATGTGCTTATAGACACAAAATCAACCCAAAGGAACCATTTGGAAAGCTCAGCTGATTTGGTTCTGGATGCTGTACCTGCAAACCTCTCGTGTCCGCTCTTGTTCATGTAATATTGTGTTCACTTGAACTTGGACAAAGTTGAAGGCCTGGTATTTTTGCCCCTCACAGCTGCCAATCATGGGGACTGAAGAGGGGGTTAAAAGTAAAACTAAGAATAAAGGAGAAGATTTCTGAGCGGTTTTGAACTCTCAATGTACACGAAACTCAGACAACGCTTAGATAAGGGGTGAAGGTTGCATTTAAACCTGGAGCAGGAAGACTGTTGAGTATCATCTAAAGAGTCATGTCTCCCTTGGACAACCATTTTCCTCCCTACCAATACTATTTTTTTGATTAAGCAAAAGATTACTGTTTTAGAAAAGTGGTTCTTACTAATCACATTTTCAGTGTAAGTTCACTTCTGCTTCCTCTTTAATTGGCACCAGAAAAGAAAATTTCTTGAACATCAGTATACTTTTCAGGAAAACTAGCAGGGTTTCAACTTGAGGGTAGACTTGAGCCTAGATGGCTTTTACACAAACCTAGATAATGTTACATGATCTTAAATCATCCAGTTTTCCAAATGTAGTCAAGACAACCTCCTTAAGTGAGTTCAAAAATTTACTTTATTTGTAAAAAAAAAAAGGATAGGAGGGCTTCCCTGGTGGCGCAGTGGTTGAGAATCTGCCTGCCAATGCAGGGGACACGGGTTCGAGCCCTGGTCTGGGAAGATCCCGCATGCCGCGGAGCAACTAGGCCCGTGAGCCACAGCTACTGAGCCTGCGCGTCTAGAGCCTGTGCTCCGCAACAAGAGAGGCCGCGACAGTGAGAGGCCCGCGCACCGCAATGAAGAGTGGCCCCCACTTGCCGCAACTAGAGAAAGCCCTCGCACAGAAACGAAGACCCAACACAGCCATAAATAAATAAATAAATAATAAAAAATTAAAAAATTAAAAAAAAAAAGGATAGGAGAAATATAGTTATTCACCTCCTTGTCCCACTATTCAAACACTATCTACACTTATCCCCATCTCCACCTCTCTGCTTATACAGAATGATAGCATGTTTACCTGAGAAATCCATGATGTGTTTAGCTGGTGAAATAGCATGATGACTGAGTTTGGAGAATTCAGTCTAGTTTTAGCTCTGATGCTAAAAACTATATAAATTTGGACAAGTCTATTCTTCATTCCTAGTCCAACAACTGAGAAATAACAAGACACTTAATTTCTTTGAAAAATGAGAAAGTAAAACCAGATGCTCAAAAATTCTTTCTCATTCTGAAAATTCTGATTCTATATCAATTTCCACCTGTAGGTCTTCTTTCTACTCTAATTTTTTTAAATTAAATATTTTAATATTTTATCAATTAATTTATCAATATTTTATCAATTAATTTCACTTAATTAAACATTTCTTATCGTAATGGCTTATTTTGGGGAAAACCTACACCCAAACAGAATTACAAAGAAGTACACGTAGAGGAGTGAAATTGTCAACTATTAGGTCTATAAATCCCCTCCTTTGGGAAATTAGAATTTGTGAATATTGCATCTTGGCCACTGAATTTTCAGATAAGGATAACACATGGATATACATGAGTATCTATTTGTTCAGATAGCATGCCCATTTGTGAGCATCACAGATTCAAGGATTCCAGCTGTGTTGGAGTACAGACAGACACACAAGGAAAACAGATAATTTTTTAAAGAGAAGAAATGACACTATCATTGCTTTCAGCAGTATAATCAAATATAAAAGGACTTGGATCAATTATAGGATTGATACGGCATATGGCAAATGCTGTTCTTTTAGGAAAAAATGCAAAATATGGAGACTGGGAACCAGGAAGCAATCAAGGGAATATCTAAAAAATGAAACAGGCATCTAGCTTGCTGATCAGAACCAGGACCCAAGGATTATTGTGGAGAAATCATTGAAATCATCAATTGGGTCTAGTGAGAGTAAAAATGACAACCTGGATAAAGGGATAGAGGGAGAAACTGTACAACAAAAGTCTCACGAGGGAGCTGTTAGAGTCCAGAAGTCCTTTCTTCAGAACTTCAAGCCTCTGGGGTCAGCTTTCTTCACTCTGCAGCTCCCTGGCAAATGGAATCAGCCAGGTTCTTGTTCATTCTTCCCAGATTCAGACTTCAGCAATCTGAGGCAAAGTATTCTCCAAAGAGGGAATTCATTGCTTTCTCTGTTCTTGTAGATCTCCTCTTTTCCTTGACATATTATTTCAAAGGCCTTTTAATAATGAGATCACTTAAAATTGAAATCACATACCAAGTTACAATGCATGACTTTACTGCTGCCAGAACTTCATTGGGATTAAAGATTGTGCCTACCTATGTATTTTGCTTAAATATATGTTAGGGGAAGAAAACTGGGTTTTTCTATATCTTACGTGGTTTATTTTATGTTTATTATTTTGTTCATTATTTTAAGAATTAATCATGTCCTTTAAAAGATACATACAAACCAATATAAACAGTCTCTCTCTCCAATACAAAGTTTTCTACACTGAAAGCTAACACTATTTTCACACATCCTTCTTCAGTTGGGCCAAATTATTATTCAAGTTGGCTTCCTGTTGCCAACCAACTGTCTCTCAATATACAAAAAATGTGCTCAATATTTCACCTAAGATAGCTATAAAATTCCACATGTGGAGACCACTTTCATACTGATTTCTATGTTCAACTTAGAATTCTGTTTCCTCTCTTTCAAAGGGAGTGAAAGGGGATCCCTAACAGCTTGCCCAGAACCCACCTTAGCTGGTTAGGAGGACAGCAGAAGAGAGGTGACCCCACAGGAGTTTATAATAGAGGAGTCTCACATCTCCTCTCCTAAAAAGGGTACTAAATACCCTGGGCTTGGGACATTGACGCCAACTCAGATGAAAAAGTTCCCATTTTCTCTGAAAGGCTGAAAGTCACTTTTCCTCATTCTGACCATAATATGGACATTGTCGATGCTTTATCCCACCCTCCTTCTTCTACTCGCTGGCAAGAATTGGAAGGGGTATGGAGATCCTTGGGGCACACAAGCCATCAGCACTGTCCCCTTTCCCCTTTGTGAGGCTGAGGGTTACATAGGTGTAATGTCTAGCTTGCCTCCTTCTCAAACTATAGTCCCAGAACAAGAATTTGTTCACTCATTTAACAATTATTTAACAAGTAGTATATTAGTGAATAGATGTCACGTGCCAGAAACCTTGCCAGGCAGATACAATGGTAAGCAAAACAGATGTGGTTCCGGCCATCAAGAAGCTTGCAGTCCAGTGAGAGAGCTGACCATTGGTTGACTGATCACTCAAATAAATGAATAATTTAAAACTGGTAAGTGTTGTGAAGAGACGTTATAGGACGTCATGAAGATAGAAGGATTTCTTAATGCATTTCTCACAAGTGCCCTCATACAGTGTCATAGCACTGATTTGGGGGGGAGGGGTGGTGGAGAGCATAACTTGAATGCTTAATGCATATCAATTAGTCAAAAAAAAGCTTCCCCAGTACTATGCCCTTCTTGAATTTGGTAAAGCTTATATACTCACTGTTTATAAACTTTTATCACAATCCAGTAACACAATATTAATTTCCTTCATTTCTGCATGTAAGTAGAATTGATAAATTTTGTATGGTATCAATTTCTAACCTGACCTTGCCAGCTCCTGCAAACAATCATATCCATGTTATAACAACTTTATCTGCTCCCAAATCCTGAAATATACTTCACTAGAAGATTATCTTAGAATCTGCCCTCTTTATTTGTCTCTGAATGAAAAGAGTGTAACTGTTCTAAGTGGCCATTTTCCAAGACCTATACGTGAAATAATATATGCTTGTGAAATTTGTAAAATCACAAATTTTTTTTAAAACTTAATTAAAAAAAAAAAGAATATTTATTCAATCCAGAAGATAAAGGATCCAAAGTAACAAGTTTTGGAAGCCCGTGTATGTAAGTAAACAAACCTATTCTCTCTTTACCAAGTGGAAAAATTGGTGATAATAGATGTCAAAATACTTGATTCTTCAAGAGATTTGTAGAAGCTTCCAGTGAACTTAAAGCCCTTAATCTCCATTTCATGTCTTTTAAACATGTAAATGATTTCAGTTACACCACCTTCTCAAGTGTATCATAAACCTTTTTCAAAATATATTAATAATAATGATGGCAGTGCTTCCACCATTTATTTTTTCCAAATTCTAGCAAAAAGCTTTAACAGATTAAAAAAAAAAATACTGCTGCTACTGGTAATAACAATAACAAACTCTGTCACTTGCTGTCTGTTTAATCTGGGGCAAGTAATTTACTGTCCTCATCTGTAAAATGAGTGAATTAAGACCTATCTTACAAAATTATTGTCAAGATTAAAAATAACATGTGAAAAGTGTCTGGGACTTATAAACACTCCATGAATTGCCACGGGATGGTGGTGATTACTGTAAGAGTCTGGTGGTTTAATTTAGCCTCCAAACAACAGAAAACAAACATAGAATCTCATATGTAAATCATATTATGAAAATAAGAAAGCTTCAACAAAATAATTCCTTTTCATAAAGTGGGTTGAGCATTCAATCATGTAGCTAGCAAAGTTAACAAGCTCCTACATGAAGCTATGCTGTTCAGGTAGAATGAAACAGCTGGGCTCTGAGAATGAGACCAAAGGAAAAAAAAAAAATAGACCTAAAATTGCAACCAGAAAGATCTTGGGTTGTGAGACATCAGAGTCAGAGGATAAAACAAATCTGGCATCTCCTTGGGTGGTTCAGTGAGTGGAAGTCCTGGGTTTGGTTAGCTGACAGCCCACCAGAAGAGTGAAGAAAAACTAGGAAATCCATCAAGGTGCCAATGACCGACTGGAAATTGTCTGTTATGTCTAAAAATGAAATCAAAGTCAAATTCAAAGTACTAGTATTGTATGCCACAATGCTGCATGTGGTATCATTTGATCCAAGAGAATGATCTTTTCTCACAGCTTATGGGAATTGCTGCTACCAACTTGCACATGACTGAGTCAACCAGAGATAAGGGCAGAGTTACTAGGACCGGTTTAATATATTATTCTTGTTCACTTTTCAAACGACATTTATCACAAAGGACATTATGTTCTTTCTGTAAGATAGTTCAGTTTGGGTTGCCAATTGGTCTGAACTTCTTAAAGTTATTTTCAGAAACCATGATTCTACCCTTTGGCAATACAACCAACTGACACATTCTACATTTGGTAAACAGACACTAGTTCCTGTAAAATTATTTATTACTTAAAATTATCTGTGAAGACAGTCCACTGGAAATATTAAACTGGTACTCCAAGCAGATTGCTAATAATTTGGAAGCAAATGCTTCCCTTGGGGAAACTACTAAATTTTCATTCTCTAAAAAAACTTTAAAAGTACTTCTGTTGCAATTTGTATAACGTATGCTATGTATACAGAGCTCTTTAAATAGGATTAGGTTAATCCACAGTCTTAACGTTAAAAAATGTTTGACTCTGTGTAGCATGGTCTCCAAATGTGCGAGAGAGACATGTGGACTGGTCTTTACCACTATGAAATGCTTAGGAAGAATCCATCAAGCACTTGTATCTCAACCGGATGCCGTAGATTTACATATTATAATGTGTTCTGTTCTTAAGGAACTCCCTTGTTCAGAGGAATTTACAAGTTGGCAAGAAGACATCAAAATTCAAATACATATATATATATATACAAGGTATATGTATACAGAAGGTATATATGTGTGTGTATGTCTGTCTGTCTGAAAACTCAATACTAAGAAAACAAACAACCCAATTTAAAGAATGGGAAAAAGATTGGAACAGAAGCTTCACCAAAAAATTATGAATAGCAATAAGCACATGAAAAGATGTTTAACATCATTGATCATTCGGGAAATGCGACTTAAAACCACAGTGAGATACCACTACACACCTATTAGAAGGGCTAAAATTAGGAAAACTGACCATGCCCAGTATTGGTGAGAATGTGGAAGAACTGAAACTCTAATGCACTTGTGCTGGTGAGAATGTAAAATGGTACAACCACTTTGGAAAACAGTATCTCTTGATAAGTCTATGAGAAGGGAGGCATATTAAAGGATACAGTTATACCGTAATACATAGCAAACTTCTAAGGAGCACTATTCACACCCTAGTCTGTGTGCATAGTTTGCCCCCGGCTATGTAAAAAGCATAATTTCGGTGGCCTTATGTGGCAAATCTTACTAAAAAGTTGGTTTTGAGTTGAGGAATAGGATGTGGCTATGTGCAGGGGTGGGGACGGGCAAGACGATACATCTGAAACGTGAAAAGAAAGATCATTCTTGAGGAGCAAGAAATCAGTTATGCCTGCTGACTGCTGTATACAATTCCTTGAAATGTAAAGGAGGGCACGTGTGATTTAGCAGGCAGGTCCCAGTCATATGTGTCCCCAAAGCTGGTGATAAGGAATGGAAAAACTCACTCAATACAAACCAGTATTGGGTTTTCAATAGAGGAATATGAGGTCAATTAAGTGAAATTGCTATAATGGACAGTTTTTCCATTAAGCAATACTGACTTTCAGAAGAAACTGAGAGCCATATAAGAAAATGGCAAAAATTTTGTAGGGTGAGGGAAGGGATTGGTGCACATAGAGAGATATTATTTCAAGTTCCTTAAAGAGAACTCAGGTGGGGAGGAGGACTCGGACAAACTAAGATTGTTAGGCATCTGGCTGCTGTATTTTGACTTACTGTAGTGGGAAAGCTAACAACTCATCAGACAATAATAATAGCTGCTACTTATTGGTACTTCGCTAAAGGCAAGGCTCCCTACTCAGTGATAAACAGTCTTCATACATAATCCAGTTTAATCTTCACAACGACCAATGAGATAATTATTATTGTCCCCATTTTATAGACAAGGATATCAAAGACTAGAGACTTAAGGAAATTGCCCATTGACCACACAACATGGAAGAGGAAAAGTTGGGACTTCAACTCAGGTCTTCTTAATCTTTCATTTATCCAAAACTGAATGCAAGAATATAAAACTCCATTCCAAAAAAATAGTAAATAATATGATTACAAAAACTTCTACTTAGTAATAAATGTCACTAGTTAACAGCAAGAGACAAAGAGTGTATGAAAGGGAAGAGTAAAAAGTGGGGAACATTTTGTTAGCACTCACCACTTCATGACTCTTGTTCCGCCTTGAAGTCCTCCAGGGTCATTCTAAGACAGCAGAGTAAATTATCACCTGTTTTAATCTGCCCTCCCAAAAGGATTTGTGAAATATGAAAGCAGCTTGTTTTCTTTTTAAATAAATTGCACTTCTAAAATGAAGCTTGATTTTCCTAGAAATCCTGGAAATTTTGCATGGATGAGAAGGAATGACAAATAAATAAGTTTTTACTTTGCAAAACAACTGTTTACTTTCCAATGCTTCTTGACTCGGGTCTCACGTTAGAATCACCTGAGATACTAGGGCCTCACCTCAGATCAGTGAACTCAGAATCTCTGTGGGGTAGGCCTGGGCATCACCATAGTCTTTTAATCAGCTCCTCTATCAGGTATTTCTAACATAAAGCCAAGTTTGAGCACAGAGTTTGGAATCTTCTGGGTCACATCTAATTCATTTAACTAGTATCCTGCAAGTCACATGACATTAAAAGCTATGTGGTAGCCTCATCTTTGTCTTTGAAAACTCAGGACTCCGTCATCCTCTCTGCCTCAGTGTCTCACTCGAGAGGAGAAGAACCTCTCCAGTTGTCGCACACAGCCCACCTAAAGCTGAGATGAGGCTATGGATCTCAGTTCAAGTTCCCCATCGTGGGTACAGGTCACAGGGGCCGAGGGAAGTAGTGAGAGTGGGTAGGGTCGGCCAAGAGTAGGCCAAGTGACAATCTCACGTCTCTGGTTTTTACACTACTGTCTTTTGTAGAAGCTCAGGAAGGAAACATAAATGTGTAATATCTACACTAACATAAATGTGTAATATCTACACTAACATAATGTCCAGAATGTTTCAAGTTTCCAGAGGTAAAAGTCAAAGCACTGAAAGGTCCTTCCACTTACAGTTTATCGAGAAAGGAAAAAAATATACATCAGGAAATACCTGACATCATTCAACTATAGAATGATCTGAGGCCTTGCTTTCTCCATCTCTTGCACCCCCGAGCACCCATGTTGCATGTACTTCACAGGCAATGTCTGGGTACAAGGGGATTAGGTAACAACCAGAAAACTCTGGTTCAAATCTAGGCTCACCCCTTAGTAACCAGGTCATTGACCATAATGACCTGTAGAATGGGGGAAAGATACTATAAGTGCTACCTACCTCTGGATACCAACTCAAAGAGGAGATAAGACATATGAAAGCATTTTATATGGAAGCCCTATATGCATAGTTTTCGTTATTTTTTTCATTTGCCTTACATGAGTTTTAGCACCCTGCCTCTAGGCAGGAATGAAGCTAAACCTCTTGCTAACCTCAGACTAATTGGAACCAACATTTGACAGCTTCCCATTGGCCTGCTTCCACGCGCTGTGGAGGCCTCAGACTTGCCTCCTCAGCCCCCAGGCCATCGGAAAGGCTAAAATAAAGTGTAGCCGATCTTGTCTTCCACTTGGTACATTGGACTGATTCGACATTTGCAATTATTGGGAAGCATCATGTCCTTGATGACAGGGGGCTCCACCACAAGCATCGCTACCATCGCCGCCATCACATCTGTACTTTACCCCCCATCCCCAGCAGGTGGCCAAGGACTGATAGGAAGGTACAAATCCTGGCCCTTTGGCCTCAAGGTGGGGCAACTCTGCAGTGAGATTTAAACTTCCCACAATTAGATCAAGGATCACACCATAGCCTGGCTCCTTCCCCTTCCTTATCTTGCTTCCCTCCTTCCTTTACAAGGGTTTCCTGAGAAATGCTGATCAATAAGTCACATACAACTGAATCCTTGTCTGAGGATCTGTCTTTAGGCAACCTCACTAAGACAACTATATTAGAGTTACCTGCTTTATGTTTTATCTACTGAACATTTTAAAATAGAGTCTTTGCCTCATTATTCAACCATCTGCAGAATGCTTCTCCCTGTCATCCAGCCGCTGATTAGAAAGGAATGCAAAATAATTTAGTAATGTCCCAAACAAAACACATATAACAGGGTAAATCTGTACATATTCAGCATTCCCATGTCAATGTCATCTAAGTAGCCAGAGAGAGGGAGTTAACATCAAATCTCCCAAAGAACCAGAAGAGAGGTATGATCATCTACTGAGGTTAGAACAATGGTATTTGTTCATTTGGAATCCTGGAAACTTCTAGGAATTTGATGAAAGTTAGGGATCCTCTCTCCCAAATAGGCACAAAAACACATATATACAATATTTTGCATGAATTTTCAGAAATTCTGTTAGATTCTGCAGTAAATTCTAGATCCCAGGTAAAGAATTTTTGGCTGTAGTAATACAACCCCATCATTTGAAGGATTGAAAATCGCTTGTATTTAGTGCTAAGTTAGTGCTTATGATAGTTTTAATTCCTATTTCATCTTCCACACTTAATATATGGGGCAAAACCTACTAACACTTTACTCAAATGGAGGACTCTCAGTTCCTCCTCCCAGGCACTGTGGGCCCACCTCTCCTGAGAGGCTGCCTGCCGACTGTCCCAAAGCTGCAAGCTTGACACCAGGAGGCCAAGACCTTTGGTTCACAGCCATCTCAGCCCACTCCAGCCCCAAAGGAGGCTGACTCGAAAGCCCTGAGGCCCAGATTTAACACCATTTGGAATTAGTACCATCCCCTCCCTGTCATAGCTTGTTACCACCCAAAACATAACACCCTCCAAAGTCTCTTCACTTTCAACTCTCATCTCCATACTGTTTCCTACTACCTCTCCTCTCCTCTCCTCTATCTTCTCTCTGATCTTCCAAACCTTTCACTCTTCCCTCTATCCTCCATGCCAAGCTAAACAAAACTCTCTATACCCTCGACTTCTTTACTGAATGTTCATTTTCTTCATTCCTTTGCCTTCATTAAAACTGGGCTTTTCCTCCAGGAGCATCTGGAGCAGATGTTTCTATTCGGTCTTCCATGTTCCATGGACCAGTAAGAGAACTGGAATATTTTGTCTGCCAAGAGCGGCACCACCCCTCATCTGCTGGCATATTCTTCCCCCTACCAGATCCCCAACTTTATTGTTCAGAAACAGGCTGTATTTTCCTTATTTATTTTAGGAAATTTCATTATGTTCCAACTTAACATAATGTTCCAACTTATGTTCCAACTCAGTCAATAACATGCAAAATAGGTAACTTTAATATAAATGTATTAAGTCAGGTTTCCCAGAAGCAGATCCTGAACAGGGACTCAGTTTTACCTGATTTATTGTGGGGACAGTCTCAGGAAATTCTTGTAATGGAGGGAGTGAAGCAGACCAGGGAAGGGGGTGGAGCTGAACAAGGATGTGGTCCTTCCCTGACTGCAGGCAGAGGAGCTCTACAGCTTAAATCTCCTGGCAGAGTTCTCCTACCTTGAGGCAGAGGGGGCCAGGCACCATTCAAGGTGCTGAATATACAGAACTAAACCAAACAGACAAAATCCCGACTCCCACGGGGCTGCCATTCTCTTGGGGGAGGCAAGATAAACGAATATATAATATGTCAGGAAGTAACCGATGTTACAAAGAAACAGGCAGGGGAGGCTAGAGATTAGATGGTTCAGGGGTGTTGTTTTGGATGGAGTGGTTGGGGAAGACCTCTCTGGGAGGTGATATGTGAGTAGAGACCTGAATGAAATGAGGGACTGAATCATACAGGCAGCTGGAGGGAAAGTATTTTTGTGGAACAGCAGAGGCAGAGATCCTGATCCAGAAGCACATTTGACACATTCAAGGAAGGGCAAGGAGACCTTTGTGGCAGGAATGGGGACATAGTTGAAGAGCTGGCAGGGAATCTGCTGGTACGGCCTACAGGCCATGGTTAAGATCTTGGGCTTTTGTTCTGAAAACGGTCTTACAGGTCCTACCTCCCTAGGCACAGTGATTGGCCTAAGACTGGACTCGTGATCCTAACTGGACCAATCATAGCCTCCCCACATTACTGGTCACAGTATTAGACCCAACAATGGGCACTCAACTGGGTTATGCCAGAGTTCTCTCCCCCAAATTTTCGCATTAGAGCTAAGAGAAGAGGGAGAGTTCTTCTTATGTAGCAAAGCTGAAAAATACGAGAATAGAAGCCAAAAGGTAAAGAGATGCAAAATGAGTGGTAGAGAAAGACAGTGCCATTGGCGGGGACATCCTTGATTCTGATGGCCCAGGAGCAACTCCATCTACTCACACCCTCTCCTCAGTTTGGCCACATTTACTGGTAAATTCTCCTTCACCTGAACTAATTGGACTTGGATTTCTATCACTTGGAAGTCAGCATTCTCCTAACTCCTAGTGCTCCTTTAAACTTAACCTTTTGCCTCACTGGGTGAAAAAATAGCCACCTGCTTATGCCATCTGTTTATGGCTTGTACCACCTTTTCTTTTTATTGTCATCTAGCAACTTCCCAGCTACTCTCTTTCACTCAAGTACTTCAAAGTGGTCCTTCCTACCCCAACTCCAGCATCATCCTGAACATGTCCTTGTGAGGATTCCTGACCCTGGCCTCATACTTCCTTGGTTTCTTCAGTTGACACTACTTCCATCTCTACCATACTTTAATTAACTATCTGCATGGCCAGACTCTGTAATATGTTATCCCTGAGAAGTGTTCCATATCAGAAATCTTAAATAAACTCCAGCATCTCAAACTCAATCTTATCCTTCCAAATATAATGAAAGTCTGGATCTGCTGCTACCACAGAGGACCACCTGCTTTAGAATTAGGACATCTCAGACTGGAGCAGAGCCTGAAAATTCCTGAGGACACTGTTTGATGTCTAATCATGTAGGCTAATATATATTCTTTTTTTTCCTTAAGACTTGGTTGACTTTTTGTCACTTGCAACCAAAAGAGTCACTGCAAATGATTAATTCAAGGTCTTTTACCTGTGCTGGGCCAGTTGCCTATTATTTCCCTGAGCAAATATTACATATATGTTTTATTGCATATCAATATATATTTACTACTCGCTATTCTTCTCAAGCTTTCTCATCTTTCAAGCATGCTCCTGTTTATAATTTTGACCAACCACGTTGTCTACCACTTCTTGAGAAAATTAAAGCACACACACTCGTACATACATATGCATCCATCTTAGAATTCTACCTCCTCCTCTCTCTCATTTTCTTCCATCTGGTCTCAGAGAATGTGCTCTCTTTCCCACACAACAAAACTCCACCTAGTCTGGACCCCATTCTCCACCCTGTCCCTACCATTTTTCCCTGAGAAATCCCATCTCAACCCTAACTCTTCAGTTTCTCCTTTCTCGAAGCAAGGTCCTCTTCCTCAGCTTAAAATAATGCTCCCTTTCTTTTGTGCTGTGTCCTCCTCCATCTCTCCTCTATCTCCACAATTACAAACTTGGTCTGCTAACCTTCACAGGTAAGCTCACCCACTTCTCATCTATGACTACCCAGCTATAAGCTGGCAACTGACTAAATTTTATCCAGCCCAAGTCTCGCCCCGTAGCTTCATAATCCTAAGTCCAATACCTCCTTACATTTCAATATCTCAATTTATATGATGTCTGTAACTGAGTTCACCATCTCTCTATCAACCTAAGCCTGCTCTTCTTCATATTATCACTGTCATCCACCTACTCACCCAAGCTAGCCAATCATTCTCCAGTCCTGGTAGTTGACTTTCTAAATGTTCTTGAATATTTGTCTGCCTTTCTACCTCACCACCTAGACCACTGCATCTAAATCAGGCATCCATGGATCAATCCTCCACGGCTGCAACAACTTCCTATCCAAAACGCAAACATGACCATGCCACTCTCTGCCAAAAATCTGTCAATATTTTATGGATCTAACTGAAACTAAACAAATGTTTCTGGGAATATTGAGTTTCATCAATTAATAGGACACTAGTCATTCTCAAACCAAATGAACTTTTTTCTCCTTTTGGCCAGCTGTCCATGGCAACTTTATTCCTCATTAGAATGTCATCAAAAACTATGTTCAGTTTTTGTCCATCAAGTTTCAATTATTTGCCCCTCTCTCTATAAAGTTTAATGAGTGACATCAAGTTACAAATGAAGAAATGGGTTGGCACAGTAATGGAGCTCCTGTGAATATAAGATATGGGATTTAGATCAATATGAAATATTTGGGGGGTAAGCGGCTTCAGTATCCAGTATGCCTGATCTTAGCCAAACACAGCTTCCCAAGAAAATCCCCAAAATGCTTGAAAAGTTTCCATAAGATGGATTGAAAAGGCTCTGCAGACTTCAAAGGACTGTTTAAAATGTTTTGATGAGTTACATGTAAATGAACACGCAGATTAAATTTCCATCTAAGGCCACATGCTCTTAAAACATTGAGGGAAAGTGCTTTGCAAAACATGCTCTGGTTTGTTCTGAACTCAAAGCAGTTTACAATATTCAACAAGCCTAAATGTGGCAGGGCTCACCCATCTCTTCGTCAGTCTCCTTACTACTTCAAAGCATAGTCACTAACCAATAAGTGTCAATAAGAAAGGAAAACGTATGCAGAGGGTTAAACTAAAAGGAAACTGATACTCTGCTCATTTAAAGGAGAGGATGATGATCCTAGAGCTATGAAAGAGCAACATGGACGGACCTAGAGATTATCATATTAAGTGAAATAAGTCAGACACAGAAATAGAAATATCATATGATATCATTTATATGTGGAATCTAAAAAGATGATATAAATGAACTTATTTACAAACCAGTAATAGGCTCACTGACTTCGAAACAAACTTATGGTTGCCAAAGGGGAAAGGTGTAGGGGGGAGGGAAGTTTGGGATTAACATTTACACACTACTATATATAAAACAGATAGCCAACAAGGACCTACTGTATAGCACAGGGAACTCTACTCAATATTCTGTAATAACCTATATGAGAAAAGAATCTGAAAAAGAATGGATAAATGTGTATGTATAACTGAATCACTTTGCTGTACACCTGAAATTAACACAACATTGTAAGTCAACTATACCCCAATATAAAATAAAAATTAAATTTTAAAAAATGCAAACAAAGAGAAAGTTTCTTTCTCCAGATTTTGTTCGTTCAATCACTGATTTAATTAACAAATGTATTTTTGAGCATCTACTACATACCAGGCACCATAAGGAAATCAAAGAGTTATATGGATCACCCCTTAAATTTCCTGGGAGATAGAAAAATGATTCCTTTCACTAGCCTAAATACATCATTACTACCTGGAGAACAGTGCCCAAGGGCACATAAGTCATGGGAAAAATGGAGTAGAAGGTGTAGAAAATGTTCACATACATACATTCTCCAGCCAACAGAGCAAGAAATAGGCACACTGTGGTTTCTGTAGTCCTGAGATAGTTGAAGGGCTGGAAACTTCATCCTGAACCTTGTGCCCTGCTCAGTACTGGCTCAGTACCTTGTGCACTGCATGTCCTGCATCTTGGTATCCCAGCTTCCTGCCTGGAGCATCCAGCTTGTCACTGGTGTTCTGGAAAGTCCAGATTGCTGAACACTGTTGACTGCCCCAAATAGAGAACCACCTAGCTCAGAAATTCACTTTGTCAGCATACAGCCTGGTGACAAAACCACGGGATGCTTAATTTGGGGTTTTCTAGCTTAAAAAAGGTTGCCAGCTACCCCTTGTTGACCATGCTGGTCAAAATTCCCTGTTATCCAAGCTGTCAGTCCCAAGACTGTATGAGATTCTGCCTGATTCAAACATGGCTGCTGCTAATTAATATTTTTTTTAATTTCTGAGTTATTCCACATTCTTCTGATGAGAAAAAAAATGTGATGATATTACTGTTCCCCAACAGACCCACAAAAGGGAGGAGGACAGTTGAGTGACTACCCTTAAAATTTTCAAAAGGGAAAAGGAAAAGATTACAGGATACGGACCCCTTTGATTACAGGTATTCTGAGAGCTGGGACCACATATTCTATTTCTTTTCATGCTTTCCTATAATGCTTAATTCAAAAAAAAAAAAAAACACCATCCGTTAACTAACAAAAACTCTAAACACTAAAATCAAGGCTAAAAGAGGGAAGGGCTGGGTAGTGGAGGAGATTGGGGGAGAAAGCATTCCTAAGAGAAGACTCCCTGGTGACAGACTACAACCTTTTCATCTTCTCCTGGTTTGTACTTTGTCAGTCATTTTTGGCAAGGTAAAACATGAGAACATTTCCCACCTAAGTGTTGATACACATTTAACTCCAAATCTCTAACATTCCCTGGACAGACTGAAAACAAACATGACAAGAGAATGAGTGAGAGGAAAGGGACGGTGCTCTAGCGGTAAAAGAGGGTCCTGCTACGGGTCGTCGCTATCAGTTTTTTATTCAGCAACTGTCACACGGTGATTAAGTTACATTAGATATTGTGGGAATGAATTGTTATGCTGGCAGCAGCCTCATGTTAGAGAAACTCTTCCCTTGATCAAGGGTTGCAAAACTGAACAAGAAAAATGCACCCAAAAATATCTCTTCCGGAATGTGAGGGCTTTATTATTTCCATTTTGAGTGGTGTTGCATCCTTGCCACAAATTCCAAGGTCGTGGGGTGAATTCTCAATTTTGACCTGCTGCTGAGCCTCACAGAATAAAGACTCACCAAATCAGATTTTCCCAGTACATAAATTACATCCAGGGAGTAAATCAGGCACCTCTGGAAGCGGCATTGACTTTTTTAGGCCACCAGGACAACAGTAGCTGAATTACTGCTTCTGTGAAATAAATAGACTCTTGTCTTGATCTGAAAGGGCTAATTCAGTTTCTTAAGGGGCCAAATCTAGTAGTTTTTGAATATACGGGAAGACTGTGGGTTGAACAGCGTGGGTCAAAGTGCTAGACCTAGGATTACACAGGTTCACGTAGGATCAAAACTGGATGGTCTGGTAGTCAGAGAATGTGATAAAGACCTGTAGTAGAGAGTGAATGACTTCACTGATGGATACATTCTGAAAGATTAGTCCTGTCTCTCTCCTCATGCCCATTTACTTATCTGTTAAACACAGTGGTCCCAGATGGGACAAGAAGAGGATAAACAATCAAGCTACACACCTCCAGCCATCATGCAGTAAGGCTCTCACCTGTGGTGAAAACAGCAGGAGGAGACTGCTGATCTATGGGCCCAGTGCTAGGAGCTGTCTCTTCCTTCCTGAGCCCCCACCCTATGATCACAGAAATGCTGTGTGAATTTGCTGGTTGAATTAAGATTGCTAAATACCATACATGTGCTTGGCTAGATACTAAACAAATCAAGAAAGAATGATCCATATAAGTATACATTTAATTATTAAGCAAAACTTTTACAGAAAAATTTTAATTTCACTAATACTTTCAAATTAATGAACATCTTCAAACATCATCATAATAAAAAAGAATATAAGAAGCAATAGAACACACTAAATGAACAATTAAATTTTTGGATAAGATTTACATGTTGCAAGTGCTTAAAATATTCCAGGAATTATTTTAAGCACTTCAGATCTTAAAAATTTTATTTGTTCCTCATATGGACATATGTATTCTCAGAATAATAAAACTTGAAAGTATCTAGAGAATATTTAACCTGATCTCTTTGTTTTTACCAGTTGGCTTTATATTATACTATATTTGTAAATGTTTTTACTTGAAAATATGAAAAACAAAAAAGAGACATTCATAATTCCACACCTCAATCACTGCCATGAAAAATTTTATGAAGTAAGATATTAAAGCACATCTCTCCCAGAAGCAGCTTGTGGCCTTCTTTTTCTTTTTCCTTTATTTATCAAGATATCTCTACATTGAAAGAAAGAGAGAAAGAGGAGGTACTTTTTTTTTTATCCTGTTCTACTTTTTGATTTAGAAAGTGCTTTTTCAGTTTACAGTAAATCATTGATATTATTCAGGATAAGCAAATATAGAGACCTTTCGTTATTTTTAAAGGTTGCATAGTTTTTTATTTTATTATGGACCATGATCTAATCCATCCTTCCTGTATTGATGGACAGTTAAATTCTTTTCAATTTTTTTCTACTATAACCTGAACTAAATGAAGAATCTTACATATCTATATCGATTATATAGATATATATACATATATATATTTTAAAAATTGTTCTAGGCTAGCATGAGATGTTGAAAGGGAAGATGCTTGGTCAAAGACGTCCCATTTTGCTCACAGAGGAACCAGTGCCCCAGCACTGGTGCCTGGAGGTTAGCTTGATATAAACTGGAGGGCTCAGCCTCCCCAGAAGGGGAGAAAGAAAAGTGAACAGAGGAAACATCAAGGGAAGAATTAGATATCAAGGACTCATGCTTCCCTCTGAGAGTTAGAAACCTGCTTGGAGTGACATGTGTTGTTGTCAGAGCCTCACTACAAGGGGGACTTTGGACAGAGTGAAGAGACTAATCGAAGTCCCCTCATCCAATGGAAGATCAGCCACGGTGGAAGCAGGGAAACTGGGCCTACTGTTTGATTGCGGCGCCTGAAGATGGAGTGAGGAGGGACTACAGTTCAGAGCAGGAACAGGAAAAAGAAGAGCACATGACAAGAAGTCAAGGCAGAAGAGGCCCAGACCCACGACTGCCGGTGAAGACCGTAGGCAAGAACATGCTCTGAGGGGCTTCAAGTCATCGCCTATTCTGTGATCACTCTCCTTTGTCCCAGACCTTCAACGAAAGCTGATATACACCAAAGCCTTGTGGTAGCAGTACCCTGGGGAACAAAGCAAGAGAAAGACTGTCCCAAGTTCCAGGAGTGTCAGAGGCAGCAGAGGCCGGGGTTACAGTGGAGGCAACAGCAGACAAGCAAGCTGGCACCTGGCCTGGCTTCGAGCAGAAGAGTGCAGACTTTTATCCAAATGTACTAGGGGAAGCTGGCCTGGCAGGGGGAGGGAGAGTCCAGATTCTTCTGTTTTACTAAAAAGGGGCTGTCCACGCAGCAGACACATGGGCCACAAATGTACAGCCCTGTAATCTTAAATCTTTTTCATTTCAGCAAATGTGCCAGAAACACATGCGCCTCAAAATCCAATAGCAGCTTCAAGAGGATTTTTTAGTCACTCATTCCTTACCCCACAGATTAAACTTTAGTTACCAAATCTCTGTGCTAGATCCAACAATTTGCTTCCAGCCTCTGCCAGCCCCCTTGCCCATGCTCAGCGCCGTCTGCCATTGTAGCCCGCTTCCCGCTGGCCCCGAGCCACAGCTCTCTCACTGCTGTCGCTGACTGTACCAGTCTGCCAAGTGCTCCTAGCAGCAGCACGGGCCCGTTGGGCATGAAGGGGGAGAAGGCAAGGACTTATTTTTTCCCTCCATTGGGTCTCTTTTTCTCTCCTCTCCCCTTCCCATCCTTTCCTTCCCCTCCACTGATCTCTCTTTCTCTGTTCCTGTCTCTCTGTTTCTCTCTGCAGTTCCTCACTTGCTGTAAGTCACAAACCGAAACACGTTTCTCTCTAGATCCTCCAATAGCTCTCTAGGCACATATTACTCAGTGAAATATGGCCCATCAGAATTTGATGTAGTGAAAAGACAGAGGAAGAAACTGTGGTGAATTCTCTAGGAAGACCATCCAAAACCAAGACTCTTGCCGTTAACCCTTCCATGTGTCCTTGCTAACAAATGTTGCAATAAGTAATTACACCATTCCTGTTCAGCCAAGGAACCCAGGGAGTATTAGCTCCAACCCCATTCCCCACCACCACCACCAAAAAAAGTCTGACTTTCTAACACCATGATTGTTTTTATTAGGGTTCAAGTTTAGGAAGAATAGCTCACTCTCTTGTTTATCCTTTATACCTTAGGAGTTCAGATTTAGGATGCAGTACTGCATACCTCCTTTCAAAGATCATTATGCACTATGGTGCAGAAAATCTGGAGTGCTCACTGCAAGTAGTGATTTACTGGGCAATGATTTGCTGCCAGGAAAATACAATTATTTGTAAAATGAGAGGGCTTTGAGGAAGCAATATGGCATACTAGAAAGTGGACGGATTCTACATGGGAAGAATCATACCCACCTCAGAAGATTAAATAGGCCATGTATGCAACATGAGTAGTAAAATACCTGACCTATGAAGGGTGCTCAGGACCGTGGTTGTTCTTTGGTTTGGCCTGTGAAGCTCTGGGATTTGTGACAGCTGCCACATTCTCATCCTTCTCTCTTAATAGGATCCATTATATTATGACTATTGAATATATGTTTATAAGATTACAGACAAGGACTGTGGTTTCAAGTAAGAAATAAGTAACAGAGGGAAAGAGGTGAGTCTGACAATTATTGGATGTCTCCTATGTCCCAGCACAGTGCTGGGAGCTTTATATATTATCTTTACTTGGGTTCCTTGGAAACAGATTTTGAGGTGAAGAGTTGCATGCAGAAGATTTATTGAGGAGCGTTCTCAGGAGATACACCCGTAAGGAAGAAAGGAGGCAAGGATCATGCAGAGAGAGAAGCTGATCTACAATGAAGTAACAGTTGAGACTTCAGCTTATCCCACAGGAAGCTTTGGAGCTGAAATGCCTTCACAGTTATCCCAAATTGAGGCAAGGGGCTGGATTTCAGATATCCATAGAAGCAGTCATTGGCCAGAGACCACCCTCTGGGAGGGAATATATCCTTGGGTGAGGCAGTTCCATGCTGCCAGCTCAACTCTATAAGGGCACAGATATGAGCCCTCAGCAGCCAATATTCCCAGCATTGGTCTACTTTCCACTCTCGGTTCCTCTCACTCTCAACTGGTATCTCTGCTAGTCTAGGCAACTTGCCTGGTATGGCGACCCAGACCCTTATTTCTGATCACCATGCATTTCCTCAGCCATGGCTGATATACTTGTCCATGTACCGTTGCAACTGGGTGTGAGAGTGCTGAACATAGTCTCCTCTGTGCTGTCTAGCAGCAGCCCTACCTTCTCTTGAGGATCAGGTCTAATTTCTCCTGCCAGTATGGTGACTCTTTTCTGTTGGTTTCTTGGCAAAAGAAACCTGGAAAGACCAGATATCAGCCATACTTCCAAGTTTGTGGCACTCCTACTGTTCCCTCGTAGAGACATGCCTCCTCTGGGAACTAGGACCTCTAGACACACAGAGCCTAAAGCTGAGATTGCATGCTACATTTTGGAGGAAGATGCCCCATTCTCAGAGAGTATTATCTCCAAGCTGGCATCTCACTTGTGTGTTTAAAAGGCCATGACACCACTCTCAGGTCAGCAGCTTCTATGTGTGATGGGACCAATGGATCCATAATCGCGGGCTCAATGGTGCATATCTTTTGCTGTAAAGTGGGCCCATTGGTCCAAGGCAGTGTTATGCAGTATTCCATGTTGATGAATCAAACCCTCTGTAAGTGCTCTGATAGTGGTACTGAGCAGAGTTTCTGTGGGCAGGAAAGGCATACTCATACCTCAGAATATGTGAAGATTTCAGTAAAGATGAATTGCTGCCTTTTCTGGGGTGAAGGAGATCCAGAGTAATCAACTTGTTACTATTATTGAACTTATATTGGCACATCATAATAACCAAAGTCCATAGTTGAACTTAGGGTTCGCTCTTGGTATTGTGTATTCTATGGGTTTTTACAAAAGTATAATGACATGTATCCATCACATAGTATCAGAATATTTTTACTGCCCTAAAAATCCTCTGTGCTCTGCCTATTCATTCTAACAACCCCTACTCATCAACCCATGGCACCTGGCAAACAGTGATCTTTTTATTGTCTCCACAGTTTTGCCTTTTCCAGAATGTCATATAATTGGAATCATACAGGATGTAGCCTTTTCAGACTGGCTTCTTTCACTTAGTAATATGCATTTAAGGTTCCTCCATGTCTTTTCATGGCTTGATACCTCATTTCTTTTTAGTGCTGAATAATAGTCTGTTGTCTGGATGTACCATCATTTATTTATCCTCTTACCTACTGCAGGACATTTTGGTTTCTTCCAAGTTTGGCAAATATGAACAAAGTTTCTACATACATCTACATACAGGTTTTTGTGGGGGCAGAAGTTTTCAACTTCTTTGGGTAAATACCAAGGGGCATGATTGCTGGAATGTGTGGTAAGAGATTTAACTGTTGTCATTTGTTTGATCACCAGGAAGGAAATGGAGGGTAGATATTGGCGGGGGCGGGGAGGGGAGGAGCAAGTGTTTTCCTCATCACTGAGTCTTCTGCATGATCTTCAAGCAAAGTAGAGCCACTTTAATAAGGGAAGATGCATCATTTCTGCAAGCCCAGAAGATTTAAGGGAATTGGAAATTTCAAAGTTCACAACTGCATTTATGCACATGTCCTCAGCCCAGGTCTCAGGATTCCACTCCTCTCCTAGTTAGGCCCCGACATTTGCTCAGGAGAACTGCCAGGATGTGAGTTCAGTTCAGTTCAGTTTTCTGAAGCTCCAGTACTCTTATGATTAAGTCCTGAACTTGGTCCTCCTCTCTCTCTGCCCTCCAGCTGCAAGAGATTAGGATTTCCCTAAATGCTGCCAAAGAGGCCCTCTAATTTTCACAGTGTGCCTTGAATTGGTAATTAATCACCCTAAGCCTGCCATTATCCCTCTTTGATGAATCAGTGGTGCTAATCAACAGCCATCCAATTCCGAAGTCCCTATAGTTACAATTTCTGTCATACTTCTCAATACCAGCCAATGTATGGTACCAGCCAGTATATCTCCTTCCACCAATATCCCAATCCAGTTTACCACCACTAAAAGTTTTAACAGTTGCACCAGGACAACATAGCAGGGACTATATATATTCTACCTGCAAGTAGTAATGGGGTCTTCATTGCCATTGAGTCAGCAAAAAATTCTTCTCTTAGAGTCTATTTCCTATGACCATTCCTGGTACCAACTGTCTTCAACTGGGTTCACTGGAAACAGAGTCTAAAAATGGAATGTTACATGCAGAATGTTCTCAGAAGAGATACCTATCAGGAAGTAAAAAAGGTAGGATCAGTCAGAGGGAGAAGGTGATCCATGTGAAGTGACAAGTGAACTTCAACAGATTCTACAGTGAGCTCTAGAGATGGAAGGCCCTTCAAAATTGTTCCAAAATGAAGCAAAGGGGAATGGCCTATGAATCCCTACAGAAGTCAAGCATTGGTTTTATTTCACCCTTTGGGAGGAGATGTAACCTTGGGCGAGGCAGTTCTCTGCTATGGAGGGCAATTCCCAGAGAGGAGAGCAGATATGAGCCATCTGTGGCTGTTATCCCCAAGAGCCAGGGTGGGGTACATCAGCCTTGAGGAGGCGATCTTGGAAGAGCTTTACAGTATGTACTTTATGTATTTTATCTACACTACAACCATGTGCAACTGAGAGTTTCAATCCTGCTTCTTTTCCCTGCCTCCAGAAGGACAGTCTTTTTTCCATGAGTTACAGAGAAGGAATTAAAGAGAAATTAACCCCTTGCCTGAGGTCAAGAGTGTGAGTGACAGAGACAGCAGGATCAAGCAGGCAAGTTGGGTAAGTCACTATGAGCATCAAGAAAGTGGTGGAATCACAGTCTTCAGTTGAAGGATCTGAGCTACGTACAGGAAGTCTTTAGAAGAAATTCAGCTTTTGGAGTCCAAAAATCTTATGAAGCTCACTGTCAGAGCATCAATAGATGGGCTATAGCCCAATTTCTCAGACATTGGCAAAAAGGCTTCTGCTTGCTTTTAAGAGGAAACAGCTCAGGCCAAGCTACCCAACCCACCCTTCCAGAGCAGATTTATGTCATTAAAGGGCCCCTGCTGAGCTCTGTCTAGAACTCTCCACTGCTCATCTTCTGACAGTATAATGTTGCCTTGTAGCCTGCAGGTCACCAAGAGAGAGTGCCATGTATCTAGCAATCTCTAGTCTCAGACTCCACCTTGTTTTCTCCTCATTTTCTCAGCATTGGGCAGAATCACGGTCACTCTCAAAGTCAGTGACATCAGCCACTCTAGGAAAATGTGTTTGCAACATTACTTTATCCTTCACTATTGTCTCGTGAGACATTCTTGGGAGAAGGTCCACATATATTGCCACAACTACCACCAGATACTCCTTCAAAGCATATAAAAATGTGAATTCATCCCAAAGTTTGCCAGAGATCAAGTTCAGTGGCCAGGTTCTACTTCCAAATCATTGTGGTCACTTCACATACTTGGTACTAACAAACCTGAGAACCACTGATTTTGTTGCAAAGTGAATCTTGTTCTTTGACCACAGGCCACACCCCCAAACCCAGGCAGCTTGGTCCCAGATGCAGACTGGGTTATGGAGGAACAGCTTGGGCATGTGAATGGACCACAAGGGAAGATCACAGCCCAGAGGTCACCCTCCTGATAGCAGGCCAACTATCTTGACCTCCTTAGGGAAATAAAATCACTGTGAGGGACGAGTGCTGAATAATTATTTGTAAAATTAATGGACAAACTCCTTAAAGGGAGTAATTGTTCTCTGCATTTCACATGTCTGCCCATGGCTTGTCTGCTTCCGTGTGGAACTAGAAATTAATGCTGAGCAGAGCTTTCCCTCCACCTCATCCACTGGCAGAAAACATATCATGTCTCAGCACACCAGGGGATACCCGGTGACCTGCTGGGGAGCGTGAGCTGGAGCCGTTCCTATGACAGCATGTGCCACTTTGCCTTAATAAAAATTACCAAACCAAAAACAGATGACAGCCACAGATGTTGAGGAACTGAAATGTATAAACAGTCTCCTTTCCTTGCTATAGATTTTTTTGGTTGGGTTTTTTTTTTTAACCAGTTGGGGTACGTGTGTGTGTGTGTGTGTGTGTTGCCCATGTGTTAATGAAGACTGTGGGAGGCTCTTGGCCCAGTGCTGCGCACCAGGCTGTAGCCTGAAGAAAGGGCTCCCCGGGACACTGACCAGACTTGATGAAATGGCAGGGTGGTCTGCTCTAGAAGAATCCACTTCACACAGGGGGTCTCCTTTGATTATTTCTACTTTTGTCATCAGAAAGAAGCATGGGAATCCAGTCGATTTTCCTGAATCTTCCTGTGTTGTACCAGTTCCCCTCGTCTTACACTCTCTTTCCCCTTTAGGTCACCCTAACAGTCAACAATATTTATTAAAACCCTGTTGTAGGCAGAAGAGCAGCATTAGACTCCACGAAATACAAAGAAATAAGCAAAATAATCCCTGCCTTTGAGGAGCATATAGACTAGTATAGGAACAACCACCCACAAGCATGAGGCAACATGACATTTTGTGAAAGCAACAGCATAACACAGTGTAAAATGTCATTATAAATTGGAAAGCAATAAAGCACAAGCAAAAACTGAGTGAAGCAACATGTAAACAGGCCTCCTAGAAGAGGTAAATTTTGAAAAAAATCACTGATAACACCTCCATGTACTGTATTCCAAGTTGCCAATAACTCAAATTTTCAAGTTCCTTTGACTCTACCTTCAAATTTCCTTTTGCCTTATTTTTCAACCCTGTTTTTCTTACTACCAACACAAGGCCATAAAGCACGTTGTGCCAGTAACATTTTAAATGGCCCCCCTGTGTCCAGCTTCTCTTCTGTTCCATCTCTTTCATGTACAATTATCAGATTTTCTTTGTAAAATGTAATGACTTCCATTAAATAATTGACCTGCTCAAAAACTAATAATGGCCGCACATTGCTTCTCAGGAAAGAGTAGAGGGACTGTACCTATAGAATCTGGGTATAATCTATATATGTCAGCATGTAACAGTTGAACAGTAGGCAATAGTATTATTAAATTATTATTATTCTTATTTAGGGAAATGTTTAATAAATTGCATGTACTTCTTTTTCATAGAGTTGGTTTCATCATTCACAGAGAATTGAGTCCTGAATTAAGAGAATCCCTTCAAGCCATAAACCTAAATCATGTAGAAGTAAACAAAATTTAGGATAATTAGCCTAATGTCCAGAGTGTGAAAAAAAAAAAGAAAGAAAGATATACTGTTGAAATCTAGATGGACCATCCTTTGTCAAAATACTCACCACCTAAGTGGTAAATTGATGAGGCAACAAGCAGGAAAGATCTCAGGCTAAAAAGGACTAATATTTAAATTAATATTATATTCCATAATTTCTCCAGCAAAGCAAGTGACACCATCTTCCTTTCACCCTGGAAACCTTTTCTCACTTGATTTTTTTCAGAGATAGAAGTGAATCTTCCCAAGAACTCCTAGTGTCAAATGAACTAATCAAGTCAAGAAGAGTGGATAAAGTAAGAAGAGTTGAAAACTTTTTTGAAAATTACAGTACATAAGAAAACCAAAATAATTAAAACAATATGGTATGGGTTCCTAAGTAGACAATCAGATTAATGAAACAAAATGCATGAGGTCAAAAAAAGATCTTAATTATCTATGAGAAATTAGTATATATGACATCTTTAACCAATGATGAAAAGACAGAGCTCAGATGAATAGGTAGCCACTTTGGGGGAAAAAATTACTTGTTTTCCTACTTCACCTCTGATTTCAAAACAAAATTCAGGATAAATGTAAGATTTAAATATATTTGTAAAAGAAGCAATGAAAGTCCAAGAAGAAAATGTGCCAAAAATATTTTATAAAACAGAAAGGAGGAGTAGCTGTTTTGAGAAACAGTTTGTTAGTTCCTCAAAAAGTTAAACATAGAGACCATATGACTCAGCAATTCCACTCCTAGGGATACATCCAAGAGAATTAAAAATATGTGTTCATACAAAAACATTCATGTATGTGAATGTTCATTGCAGGATTATTCATAATAGGCAAAGGGTGGAGATAATCCCAGTGTACTTCAACTAGTGAACATATAAACAAAATGTGGTATATCCAAACAATGGAATATTATTCAGCCATAAAAAGTAATGAAGTACTGATACATGCTACAACATGGATAAACCTTAAGAACAATATTCTAAGTGAAAGGAGCCAGACACACATACTGTATGATTCTATTTATATGAACCATCCAAAACAGGCAAATCCATAGAGACAGAAGATAGATTGGTGGTTGCCAGGGGCTGGACGGAGGGGGGATGAGGAATGACTGCTAATGGGTAGGGGTTTCTTTTTTGGATGATGAAAATAGTCTCAGGTTAGCTAGTGATGATGATTGTAAACCTTGTGAATATACTAAAAACCACTGACTTGTACATTTTTACAAAATTGAATGGGGAGAGACCAAAAAGGACATCTCAAGGGAAATAAAAAAAAATACATTCAACTGAGTGAAAATAAAGATGCAACATATCAAAATTTGTGGAACACAATTAAAACAGTGCTGAGAAGGACATTTATAGCTCTAAATGGTTATATTAGAAAAGAGGAAAAGTCTCAAATCAATAATCTAAGCTCCCAGCTAAAAAATCTAGACTACGAGGAAAAAATAAACCCAAAGCAATCAGAGGAAAGAAATAATAAAGGTTAGGGCAGAATTTCAAACTTCAGAATTTTGGGATTTTACAAAGGTAACACAGCACATCTGCTGCATGTTACATAACAAGTCAGCCAAGGCTGGCGTCATTCCCTGTAATCAAACACATTAATATTTCTGCAGCAAAAAGCACAAATATTCACATGGTGATGGAAATATTCTGTATCTAGACTGTATCAATGTCAATATCCTGGTTGTGATATTGTTCTAGAATTTTGTAAGATGCTACCATTGGGGAAAACAGTAAAGGATACATGGAATTTCTCTGTATTATTTCTTACGACTGCATGCAAATCTACAATTATCTCAAAATAAAAATTTTAATTAAAAAAACAGAATTGAGAAGTCAGTCTAAGTATACAGTGAACCACAGAAGCCATATAAGAAAAGACTGATAAATTTAACTTCACTAAAATTTGTGAAACTCTACATGACAAGCATCATATAGGCATAGAGTAACAAACAAACAAAACCTGGGGGAAATTTTGGCAAGGTGTGTCAATCACAAACTGTGCTTACCTAATGTAAATTTCCCTTAATTCCTTACCAAAAGAATTAAGGGAAATTTTTGTTTGGGGCAGCCATGCGTTTCCCCAGCCTCCTTTGCATCTAGGGGTGAGCATTAAGATACAGTCTGGCAAATAAAACATGACGAAAGTCTCTTGGAAAGCACCCTTCTCATAAAAAGACATAGTCTGGCAGAAAAGGACCTTCTACTTTCTTTCTGCCTGAAACTTGTTCTCACTGCCTGGAGGAGTATGGCCTTCTTGTGATGTCAGGACAAAGCAATTTGCTGTGATAGGAAAAAAATCTCAGCAGTATAGTTGACCTTCCTCAGTTTGTAGAAGAAAAAGAGGCCATCTAAGAAGTTGTTTTGGTAATCCAGACAATTACCAAAGTTGTTTGGTAATCCTGGGAAAGAGAGGAAAATTATCCATAAAAACATTGAGAAATGCAATAACCAGGCATAAAAGCCATTCCAATCATACAGTGAGCAGAAGTAGAATAGGCTCTGTTCAAATGTGGAACAGGGCCACGTGATAGCGAAGTACATGTTTATCTAGAACATTAGAGCCCCAACTCTGACTCTTCCCTGAAAGCCTCGTCAAACCACGTGACTCACAAATACTTGACTTCTATTTCTTTCTTGACTTTAACATGATTGATAATATTTCTATTCTCCATTACATGTAAGCATAGTCTACATATAATGGCAAGATTTAAAAGGTGATGTACGCTACTTAAAGAAAGGTTTCAAAAAATACAGAAATCCTTTTATTCTTTCATTGTTCTCAATCATGGCTTAGTCGCTCTGATTTTGACTGCAGGCTTTAAATAATCTAACTCACCACACATTTTCCTTAGCTTTGCCTCGGGCCGGTCAAGTCTCTACTACATCCTGAGGCTCCCCTAGCACATTTCCCAAGAACTGAAATCTCTGATCTTTTGCTCTACTGTGGTTCTAAGGGCCCTGGAAAAATAACTACAGTATAGGCATTTGTTTTCTGTCTATTCCAAGAAAAGCTTTACGCCTCTCCTGTACACTTAGCACCCACTCTATAAACAACCAGCTTTTCTTCAGTTTTCCCTTTTGTAATCCGAGGTCCCCAAAGAAAGAACGGAACTTGTCTTATTTAGCATTTCCAGGTGACCCATATGTGTCAGCCCTTCCCCCTCAGGGCGAGGGCACACAGCTCTTCCCTTCCCTGCCTTTCTAGCGCTCTGAGTGCTGATCCTTGGCACAGCTTCTTGTGGGCCCACTGAATACTCCTTCAGCCTCTCCCTGGGCAGTACAGCTCATTTGCATGTTCACACTGAAGAGGTTTGGTGCTTCTAAAATCCTTGCCAATATCAGAATGTTGTTATTTTTTAGTTAACCAGAACATCATAAACTTTTTAGAGGGAAATGTGGAAAAATAGATTTATAGATTTAAATCTGGAAAGAAATTAGAAATAACCTATCATTTTAAAGAGAAATCTAGCTTGGTCAAGGTCACTCAGCAAGTTGGCAGCAGGATCAAAAGAAAAATTTTTAATGTGTGCTACTTCCTGTGGCAAGCTACTAAACATTTTATATTTCCAATGTGTGTATTCATTTCGGAATCATAATAGAAATATCAAGCAAGTCTTCACGAGGTGAGAGCAAATCTCTTTCACGTGTCAGCTGAATCTCCAAGAACAACTTTTGGATTTTGAGAAATAGGCTAAGTATATTTTTGATTTTTCAATTTGTTTTAATTAACACCATAATATTAACTTCCTCCTTTAATTGTATGATCTTATAAGTATGGTAAGTTTTTTAAAGTTATTTTATTGTAAAATGAAACCGAAGCTCTTTATATAGTCATATACATCCTATATTGGTAGTACCTGTGGGTTTCTGTTATCTTTGGGAACTAATGTAACCCATAGGAAAATATGATTTATATTGAAAAATTCATTTTAGAGTCAATTCTTCAGGAAGCTGAAAGAGGCAAGGGATAAATACCTATAAATAAAAACAAATTTACAGCATTAGTATGAACTATTGATTTTTTTTTAATCTATATAAATTCTATATTAATCTATATAAAGGAGTCAATGGAAGCTCAAAGAATTATATCATATCATATTATCTTCCATAGTCCCTCAGCTGAAATCCATGTGGCCATATGAATTTCAAACTTGAGAATCTGGGGATTTTACAAAGGTAACAGAGCACATCTGCTGCATGTTACATAACAAGTCAGCCAAGGCTGGCATCATTCCCTGTAATCAAACACATTAATATTTCTGCAGCAAGAAGCACAAATATTCACACTAAGTGAAGTAAATAAGACTATAAATAGACTCACATCAGTTCAAGTCAGGTTTTCTACCAAATTTGTTCAGGTCAGCTTAAGTTTTGCCATCACATAAAGGTGGAAAAAAACCTAGTTTTCCTAGACTTTTGTATTTCAGAATTGGGTCTAAGGGACCTAATATATCGCCATTTAGAAATAATTTTGTCTTGAGACTCTAAATAATTAATTTACTAAGCAATTCTATATTTTAGCATTTCTGAGTTTTGAAGGTGTTCTTTTCTGATGTCTGGTTTTTTTGTCTGTTTGCTCAATTTGGGGTTCTTCAAGAAACAATTACATTATACTCCAATTTAAACAGCAAATGTGTTTGACAATCAAATCATACTTTCTATGTGCTTACAAGGCTGGCTGTGTAAAGTAACTTTGTCAAAGAAATGATCATTCCAGAAGTGATATGTTTTGTAAGTAGGGATTTTCACAGATCAGAATTTCTTAAAGTGGGCCTATCAGTATCATGAAAATCAGTAAAAGACAGACCAAAGTTTGTAATCTGTAACACAAAGAAGTAACTATGAAACTATGAAGTAACAGGCATGATTTGTCAACTCTCTCTTTGGTTTTGGTGGAGGAGCAATCACACACACACACACACACACACACACACACACACACACACACACACACACACCCTGCCAGTCTCAAGTTCTCAGAATGTCACTACTGTAATTATTGTTCTGCTACCTCTCATGGGAGCTTCTGATTCCTCTGACTTATTTGAATTTTTTAATTTGCTTCCTTTCTCTAGGGTTGTGATAACATGCACCTCATTTTATTTGTGTTAGCATTATATTAATAGTTTATTCAATCATTGTAGATATGCCTTATAAATATTTCATATTCTGGCATTTAAAAAGCAATGTTGTTTTCAAATAGAATGAGTCAGGGCTTGAATGCCAACATGAGCTAAAAATATGAATCCAAAGAGTTCCTCGTCTTCTAGAGTAAAAATTACTAAAACTTTAGGAGACTGACCTTCTTTAACTTTAAAAATCTCAGACATAATTTATGTAAGACTAGTAGACTTGAAAAATTATTTCACTATATAACAAATTTCTAACAATATCATCACTGCTTGAAAGACTGAATTTAATAATGTTATTATTAAAAGTAAAATTTAGAGTTAGAAGGGAATCTGATCAACCCTTTATTTCACAAATAAGAGTACTACATATTAGGGAGGGTGGTGAACTTTCCTGAGATTACACAGCTGCAGATTAGTGAGGGTGGTGAACTTTCCTGAGATTACACAGTTAATCAGGGACCAACCTGAAACCTCCAGGACTAGTGCTCTTCAGTCCACCAATTTGGTCTCTATTGCCTTAGGTGTGTTCATCTTGTATCCCCATTAGAACCACAAGCACCCTGATCAGAGGAATCAGGCATCATTCTTCCCTTTCATTTCTCCTATAGCATATTTCATAAAATAGATTTTTATTTCATATGTGTGGAGCTATCATTATTCTAATAAATGCTTGAAATGGCCACTCATCAATCTTTCACTGTGATTTTAACTTACAACATCCAAGACTCTGCTCTAATTTTTCCAGCCATTTGCATGTATTTTCAAAGAACTCCCACCCTGATGTAGACTCCCACCTGCAAGTCCTTACACACAATGATATTAAAAGAGCTCAATGCACAGCAACGAGTAGCAATGCTCATGTCAAGTGAAAATTGTTTTTACTCTCAAAATATATCTTCCCAAAGGCGACAAGATCAGGTAATTAGACCATTTGGGTAAACTTTCTTGATCTAAAGCCTCAGATGTGGGTTGAAACTTACACAAGAAGCTTTGCTGTTGGAAAAAGTGGTGGAGGGTAAAGGAGCCCCTTTGCCTCTGCCCAGCACAAACATCATAAATAACTTAAGTGAGGATATGGCTTGTAGTTTCTAGAATTGTCACCACAACATTGTGTTCTATGGGAGAGGGTCACTAGAATGACTCATTTAAACTTTTTAACTCTGTGACCTGTAAAATGAGGACAATCCTTGTAACTGGTTTCCGATGATCATGATGTCACCATTAAGAGTTCACTGGGCCTTGAAATGCCAGAAACTTGACATATTCTGCATCCTTTTTCCATGTTCCATTCCCAATTTAAGTTTAATATTGAATGCCAGAGTATACTAGTGTTAACAAGCACTTTCCCTTGCCTGTGGACAGAAAAGCGAATCTTTAACAGTGCTATGTGTCGGGGGTAGAGGTGGGGAGGGAATAACTTCTAGATTGAAACATCACTTTTAAAAACATCTCACATTTTAAGTAAAAATTTCTATTGTTACTTTTTAGAACTTTTTATTTTGATCTAATTTTAAATATACAGAAAAGCTGTAAGAATTAGTAGGACAAGGAACCTCCATATACCCTTTACCCAGATATATGAATTGTTTACATATTTTTCCCATTCTTTGTCTCTGTCTCTCAACCATTTGAGAGCAAATTGGAGACATCATGTCCTTTTACCCCTAAACTCTTCAGTGTGCATTTCTTAAGAGTAAGGACATGATTATCACTTACCAAACTCAGGAAATTTAACATTTATACCATGTACTAACTAATTGTAGTTACTTTTTTTTTACTTTTTTTAATTGAAGTATAGTTGATGTACAATATTATATAAGTTACAGATGTACAATACAGTAATTCACAATTTTTAAAAGTTATACTCCATTTATAGTTATTATAAAATATTGGCTACATTCCATGTGTTGTACAATATATCCTTGAAGCTTATTTTATACATAATAGCTTGTACCTCTTAATCCCATACCCCTATCTTGCCCTTTCCCACTTTCCTCTCTCCACTGGTGACCACTAATTTGTTCTCTATATATGAGTTTGTTTCTTTTTTGTTATATTCACTAGTTTGTTTTCTTTTTTAGATTCCACATATAAGTGATATCATACAGTACTTGTCTTTCTCTGTCATACTTATTTCATTTAGCATAGTACCCTCCAAGCCCACCCATGTTGTTGCAAATGGAAAATTTTCATTCTTCTTTATGGCTGAGTAATATTCCATTGTATATATGTACCACATCTTCTTTATCCATTCATCTGTTGATGGACACTTAGGTTGCTTCCATATCTTGTCTACTGTAAATAATGCTGCTATGTACATTGGGGTGTATGTATCCTATAACTAATATCTGTTATACAGTGTAGACCTCATATTAGGAGGAAGAGTTGCACAATAATATGTGGGTCAAATCTTGTTAACTCCCTAGGGATCTGTTGCTATAATGACACATTTGACTTCCCTGCTCACATTTTTAAAAGTTGGCAAAATTAAATAAGAAGGATCAAAATTAAATAAGAAGTGTGAAAGATATGAAGAAAATGATTTATAATAGGGAAAGCTGAGTACCAACTAATAGAGAAATTTCAACTTAGAAACTAAGCAATTCTCTTTCTCAAATTCCAGCATTCATTGACTCCAGATTTTGGTTCTCCCACTACTGTGTTTTTGAGTTTTCAATTACATGGTTACTGGGGGTGCTCCATTAACAAATACTTTACTCATCAAAATATTACCTAAAATATGCCTAGAGTTAGACATAAACATAATCTCAGAAGCAATATTTTTATTTATATGCTACTTTATTTCAAAAAGAATTTATGAATGCTTAAAAAATACATAAAATACAACAGGAAAAGCTAAATTCAAAATTATTGGATTAAAAAATAAATGTGACAAAGTTAAGAGATAACCCAAAGTGAAGTTAGGAAACCACTGCAAGCTCCCTTCCCAGCCTAGCATTTAGCATATAGAAGGTACTCAATAACTACTGACTGATAATAAAAAAAAATCTATTGAGTGTTTTTTATGTCCTACATCCGGTCTCTAAGGGCAATAAAAGCCCTATTTCATTTAACCCTCACATTCACCGTGGAGGTGAATTCTATTATTATCCCCATTGAGCAGATGCTTACACTGAGCTTCAAAGAAGCTAACCTGTAGATAAGTGGCAAAACTAGGTTATGAGCCCAGATAGTCTAATTCCTGGAATTTTAACCACTGCACCATGTAGCCTCCAAAATTAATTCTCTAGAATCCCTGCTCATGAAAAACTTGGTAGAAAACAAAGAAGGCCATCTCAGCGACACCGCAGCTCCGTCAAATGAATGAAAGAATAAATGAATGTGGTAGGTCACACATTTTGTCCGAAGCTTTCTAACATCCAAAACAAAAAGGGCAACAAATTAATTCTATGATTCACAGTGTCTTTCAGAAAAAAGCAAACCAATTTCTTGGGAAAAGCATTAAACAGAAACTAATGTTTGCTGGTGCATACAAGATCAGAAGACAAAATGGAAAGCCTAACAGTGGACAAACCAAGTGTATATAAAAATATAACCAATCATATAAATTTTTAAAAATTATGGGGCATTTCAAACAAGTATAAAAATAAAATAACATAATGAACCCACATGTACCCATCACCCAACACAACCATTATCAACTCACAGCAAGTCTTGTTTTATCTGTACTTACTCCTATCCCCTCACTTTCCACCCCCACTATATGATATGAAGCGAATCCCAGACATATCATTTCATTTATTAATATTTCATTATGGATCTCTTAAAAATAGGCTCTATAGTTTTCTCAATGTAACCACACTACCTTGAACACATCTAAAATCATAATAATTCCTTAATACCTGCTCAGTATTTAAATTCACAATTGTCTCTTGAATTTCACCATTTTTAAAAAGCGGTTTGTTTGTTTGTACAAAAAAAAAGATAAGGTCCACACGTTAAAATTTATAACCACTTCTTAACACACAGAAATGAGTTGACTTCCCTGCAACTTATAATGGAAAGTGCATTAGTCCAGGGGTAAGAAGTCATATGGCTACAGAGATGTGCATTCGAGTCCAGTTTCCTCTGCTTGGCCTTGAACCAGTTATGTTCCCTCTGTCAGTAAAATGAAGGGGCTGGCAAAACAATTTTCAGAGTTTCCTTCAACACAATAATGACTGGTCAGACTATTCTACTTTATAAATGAGGGCCTCAAGATCAGAGAGTTAAGGGGATTACAGACTTAAATTTACAATAGAAAAATTAATTATTTGATAAAATTCATCAACTCATTCATAAATGATATCTCAAAAAATCTTCAAGCAACATACCTCAAGTTACTTGGAGCCTGCCGGTTTGCTTCTCTTCAATGACTAATTTCACCCTTAATGAAAGCCCATTCTGTACTACCCTGATTATGATCAGAACCAAATTTAAAGAACCCAGGGCTTTGATTATTCAGTATACAAATAGTGCTTATCTTCAGCCTTACTATCAACCTCTTTCCTTGAAGTTTAACTATCTAGCTGGTAAGGATGGGAGGGAGAAGAAAGGGTGAGAGAAAATATTTATGGAGCCCCTACTGTGTGCCAGGCACTTTTTGAATGTTGTCTTGTTCAATCCCCAGGGAGGTTAGTTGAGATGGCAGAACAGGAATCTCAACCCAACATCACTCCTCCAAAACCCATGTTTTGTTCTTGTTTAGAAATCAGAAATATTAGTCTTAACTTCAGAACAATGTTGTGAGGATAAAATGGGAAAAAAAAATGTCTTTTAAAAAGAGCTTTGTAAACCATAAAGCACTATGCCCACATAGAGCAAAGTGCATGGTCTCCTAAAGAATATTTTACTTGTAACTTTTAAGATGTCCAGACTCAACATTATCATAAAGGATATATCTGGTTGCTTCTGTGGGCTCCCAAATAGAGTCCTGAAAAATACATTGGGGCATCCTGAAATTCCAATTCCTTCTCCCTTCCACATACATCTCCACCCACAAACAACTGTCCTAAACCAAATCTGTCTTCTCTCCACTTTCCCCAGGACTGCCCAGTGCTATAGAGAAAGAGGAGCCACATCTATTATTACACACAGCCAGCTGAGCATATAACATGAGACATTCAGGAAGTACTTGCAAGACATTTGATTGCATTAAAATCATCACCCTTCTATCTCCCTATAAACTGAATTTCCTACACAAACAGCAAGCAAGCTGCCATAAAATTTTAGATTCCATCTGGCAAGCCCAGCATTATGCATGGATTTCTATACCATAAGTGAAGGTTATTGTCAGGTTTGAACCTTCCCCAGAGAAACTGGGACACCAAGCACAATTGGAGACAGGAGCTGCACATGCCGACCTATGGTTCATTCTAAATGGATGACACCATGAACTTCAAAGAGCATTTTGCAATGCACAGCATAGAAGAATTCAAGTCAGGGGTGGCTGGAATTGAAAGACAAAACAAACATTTCCATTTGCTAGGTAGGGAGGGAACGAATTGCAGTGAGCCCCCCTCATTAAAATCAGGGCCTGGAGTAAAAAGTGTAGTGAACATGCAGAGCTCATTATTGTGCTTCCTAGTAAAGTGGACAAAAAGCATATTTCTGAAATGATGTTTATTACCATATCGTGTATTCTCTTAAGAAGCTAAACAGCTGCTGTCTAACCACTGTCTTAATGGAAAGTAAACTGAGGAGTTTGGAAGCTTTTGGTGGTGTTGGGGATTGGGAGGCTGGCAGGGAGAAAGGGTTTCCTT